>NW_026988450.1:57440000-58825833 GCF_030222135.1 Aotus nancymaae
CTCCCTGCTGTTTAAAAATTCTGTCAGTTGTATGCATGTATTAGCCTTAGTACTAAGAGAATCAACTCTTCCAAAGTAGAAGCATTCTGTTGCCTGGGTAAAAAACTGAGAATAATCAAGAATGTTGAATGCTGTAGGAACTTGCTTATTGGATGTTTAATGTTTTTGTTAGCTTTTTTATTGCTGTAGTGACAGGAGGAAATCCCAGTGTGAGAGGATTAGTCCAGCGTCTTAGTGCAAGTCTTCTAATATTACAGCATTAATGCTAACCTCCGTCTAGAGGCATATTTTTTTTCCTTAGTCCTTCTGAATTTGAAGTATATTACATTGTTTCTTTTCCTTCTTTTTCACAGAATAGAATCAGATTCTCATGCACATTTTCTTGTTCATGAATATTTAACCTTGTTCTTATACACTACCAAGAAGTGACAAGAAATAAAATAGAATGAAGACATTTGTCTGTTGTCTGTAGTCTGTATATATATAATGCGATATAGAGGATTGAGGTAGTCAATTTGCATAAGTCTAAGAAAAGTGGGAGCTAAAATAAAAGTAATAGCTGTCATTTAATGAATGTGGACTATATTCTGGGAACTGTTTTTCAAGTTTTTTGCTATACTCTGAAACAGATATTCTGGTTTTGAGTAGGAAATTATTTCCTGAATCACATTCAGTATAGATAATATGCTTGTATGTACACATATGTAAACATACTCATGATTTCTTATGCTTGTGAGACAGTATATAATACTTATATTTAAATACATGAAATTGAATTTTTAGAGTACGGTAAAAATAACGTCTTATTTTGTTTCTAAAACAGGTGAGTCATTTAACTTTTTTGTGTAGTTTTTAAAGATTTTCCAACTAAAAGCATTTAAAAACATTTCAAATCATCAGGGAAATTTTTCTTTTCAAGATAAAGAAATACCTAATGCTGAATATTTGAGAAACATAATAAAGCATAAAGACCAAGACAAAAATTACATGTAATTCCACCATCCTAAGTTAACTGTGTTTGATTTTTGTCCTTTCTTACCTGTTAAAACAAAAGCCCAAAATAAAATTATCTTTTATAGTTTATTCTTTCCTTAGTTATTTTGTCAGAAATTTCTTGTCATTATAACAGTCAACATTGTGGTTTTAATAGCTTTATATTATTTCATCTTATCAATATATCCTAGTATTTTTAACCAGTTTCCTAGGACATATAAAGGTTGTTTTATATTTTTACTATAATGCTGTAGTGATCATCTTTATTTTGTTTCTGTGGGCTAATTCTTAGAAGTAAAATTGCTTGATTAAATAAGATGTACATTTTCTGTGGTTTTGATAAATAGTTCCTAATTGTTCCCTAGACTAGTAACATCAATTTACTTGCACACCAGCATTTACTAGAGTACCTCTAACAACACTGGATACTGTGATTTTTTTTTTTTAATCTTTACAAGTTTGTTAGGTGAATTGGTTCTACCATTTTAGTTCATTTTCAAGAGCTCTTTAAATAAAGGAGAGCAACCAGTTGTCAAAAGTATATCCTTGTTATATGCTTTTAAAATACTGACGTTTTTAAATTATAGAAACTTTACATGTGTATTTAGAAAATCAGATACATCAATTTTTAACATTATGTCTTCTATATTTTAATAACTTTAAAAATATAGCACCTTTTTCTCCCTACTTCATTTACAGTTTTATTGTTTTGCATGTATTTCTAATATTTATGTCATCAAATTTAGGTTATACCCTATTTTAAATCTACTATTAAATTTATTTGTTTCACCAAGTCGCACCACATTCAGTTTTGCTTTGTTTTGATTCTAAAGAGTTTATTGAAATAGAATTGAATATACACTTAAGATATATGAACTCAGAAATCTCAAAAAAAAAGTCAAGAAATACAAAGATGTGGGAGCACCTGAAATTTTTTTTTTTTTTTTAGCAGAAATGACAATATGGTCAGCCTACCCTTTTATCAATGATCACAAAAGTCTTCTTGGTCTTAAAGCCAGTTAGTTACAAAATGACCATTTTTTTTTTCTAATTGAACACTTAGAAGGAATATTTATGTTTTGGTGAGTATAAATACATATCTACAGATTTTTTGAAACTGTGAAAATTAGAATTAGTTTACTTGATTTATTTGACACATTTGAATAAGTCATTATAGTAGGCAGGAATTTTTTGGCGGGATGTTAAATTATCGTAGGATAGCTAGTCTTGTAGATACAGTGGCAAAACTGTAGCAGTTTAGAAAATGTTAGATATATTTAACATTCAGTATTCTTTTCTGCATATGAACAGTTATAAGCTTTTTAAAGTATAATAGGTCACAGGCAGCTTTGGTAGCCTAGATCTGAAACTGTTTTTTTTTCTTAAGAGACAGGGTCTTACAGCGTTTCCCAGGCTAGACTTGAACTCCTGGGCTCAAGTGCTCTTCCCACCTCAGCCTGTTGTGTAGCTAGCATTACAGGTGTGCCACTATGCTCAGCTCTGGAATTTTTAACTCCAAATAAGTATCCATAGTATAATTTTCATATAGCCCTATTTAGTGTTTCTATATAGAGAAAAAGATAAAGAATTGTGCCACATAACCTTTTTATATTTTTAAGTTATTTTTGTAAGTTTGTTTCTGATTTTTAAATTATAGTTTGTTTTTAGTTATTCCATGGGTATATGTTACACCCATTGACCATATTGGGACACTTGTTCTAAATTGTTAAAACCATTAATTTTTATGTGTTAGTACTACAAATATGTATTACAGGTTAAGTATCTATAACCTGAAAATTTGAAATCTACAGTGCTCCAAAATCTGAAACTTTTTCAGTGCCAACATGATGCTCAAAGGAAATGCTCGTTGGAGCATTTTGGATCTGGGATTTTTGGGTTAGAGAAGTTCAACCAGTAAGAAAATGCAATTTTAAAATCTAAAAATTCTGTAATCTGAAACATTTCTGGTCCCAAGCATTTTGGTTAAGGGATTCTCAACCTTTGTAAGCAAAAATACATTCACATTATGAAAGACACAAATTTATTTTACTTGATTTGTAATTAAAACTAGATACTATATAGCAAGGAACAGTTAGTATTATACATTCATTATGATCGTGATTATAGTTCCTTTTTATAGGTCCAGCCTTCTAAAATTCCATATCAAAGGAAATTATCACAATCCTGTAAGGAAAAATCATGATGCTGGTAAAGAAATATACAGTTCCAAATACTATAACCTTTAGTTATATATACTTTTGTAAGGAAGAGAAGAAAACTTTAGTTCTACTACTGACTCTAACATAATAATAGCAATTGTTATTCTGTTTTAAGTAGATTCAAATTATATTTACTTCTCTAGTCCTAATCTTGTTGAGTCACTGTATATAATGAATAACTTCTCTATGCACCTAGAATAGTACTGGCTATGTATTATCCCTGAGAAGGTTGAGGAAATAGTCACTTTCTGTATGGCCTAACAATGGCCTAGAAAGGCTGGCCTAGACCATCTCTTGAGCTTCTTCTAGCTCTAATTTTATTTAATTCTATATTTTATTCACAAAATTAGTTTAATAGTGTACTTTGTAAAAGTAGGGGAAGGAATCCTTTTCTTTCTTATATGTGCTGCTAATTGATTTTTGAGAAAATATCTTGGTACTCATTTTACCCTGAGAGCTACTACTGCCTCCCCATTTTATCTTGCTTTATGCTATATAAGAACCAGTATCACAGTTGTGCTCAACACATTTAAATCACTAAGAACTTTTATTCTTAGTCTCAATATGAATTTTCGTCACCATACTATTAATAATTAGAGGAACACATTTACAAGAGAACTGTCTTTTGATAAAGTGTTTAAGGTAGGACAGTTTTTCCCTTTTAAATAGATACTAGGTAGGTAGTCATAATACTTTTGTTTCAGACATTTATTCAGTCTTATTAAATACCTATCCTGTGTCAAGAACCAGTGCTAGGATTTGAATTTAAAAATAGAAAGGACTAAATAGCTGCATGATCTTGGATGAGAGTGTGTATATATATATATATATTCCTTCATAAATCTAAAATGCTGTAATTATTAGGTAATTAACAGGGTGTATTTATGTCCTCAGTCCCTTTTGGGTGTGACTGCTGTATACATTTTTATGTTACCATTGACATCTTCAATTTTTCGATATGGTGTGTAATGCCATATGTCGTGGTTAAAGAGTACAGACTGTCTGGAGTGGCACAGCCTGGGATTCAGTTTACATCTCTCTGCCTCAGTATTCTCAGCTCTAGCATGGTAATAATAATTTCCTTCTTCCTAGGGTTTTGGTAGGATTAAATGAGTTAATACATGTAACACATGTGGAACAATGACACATAATGAGCATTTAGTAAAAGCTGCTATTAGTATACATGTGTGAAACAGGAATATAATTTTTAAAAGTAAGTATATCAGGCATTAGTGTAAAGGTAGATACCTTTGTATACTGGTAACAAATGTCAAAAATAACTTTAGGTACCCTCTCTTTGTTGAGTAGTGTCATCACTTCCTCACTGGGAAGAAATCTTCTAACCACCCATATTTATTAGGATTTCCTGTAGTTAGTGAGGATAGTCACATGGCATTAAACATATAAAATATATTTGGTGATTTATAGTCAGATGTTTTAGAACTGTTTTTCCAGAGCCCTTTCTGGCAGTTCTGTCTCCTTAGGTTTTCAGCAAGATTTTTGTTTATTCTACCACAAGATTTAATAGTAGCAGAGTATATATGAAAACCAACTTGATCTATTTTTCATGGGTAGAAATTTATAACTTCATTTTAATTTGAAATTTGACAGTAAACTGAAGTAATGAGAGAAATCTTTGTAATAGAAGTTGTTGCTAAATACATGCCTGTGAAGAATTTTTAGTGAGTAGAGAATATTTAAGAAAATGTTTATTTTCTCCTTAAACATTAGCTGTTCAAATATTTTATTAAATCATCAGTCAACTTCCAGAAGTTGTTTTATATAAAACTTGATCCAAGGTTTTGAAGCCTTTGTTATTAGTCGTGATGGGATATAGTAGTAGTGACCCAATTTTTAAAATGTGGTATCTATTGATTGTTTAGAGGCAGCTTTAAGATTTAAGCCTATGTTTATTAATTTCATGAAAAAATTTAATGTCATTGATATTTATGAGTTTCAGATGACAAATACTTTATTAATAAAACTATGTAAATTATTTTGGGAATAAATTGTTTAACATCACTAAAGTTTTTAAATTATTTCAAGGTGTAACTAAGATAAAATTTGTGACTTTTAAAATTAATTTCTCTTTTTGATGTGTTTTTAGCTATGCAAAAGCAGCCTTTTGTTTAGAGGAACTGATGATGACTAATCCACACAACCACTTATACTGTCAGCAGTATGCTGAAGTAAGTGTTTTCAAACAATGGCATTTAATTTTATTTTGGTTACTATTCGGTGTTATTACGGAACTAAGAATATTTCTTTCATGTTAAGCAAGTACATAAATATTTAAAACATCTGATGAGCATTGAGTTGTGGGAATAAAAGTTTAACATTGCAATGGAAATTCTGACTTCAATTAAGTCATACTTAAAACAGTGATATTCCTTGTATTTTTACATTTGTGTACTATTTTCTTTCCTAATTATAATATATCACATTTGTCACCACCTAATGGCTTCTGAGACATTTACAGTGATTGTGGTTGTTAAATTCATATTCTAGGGAATTTGTATTAAAGCCAGTTGGGACATAGGAAGTATTTATTTAATTCAGGTACTGTTAAGAATAGCAGTACAATTGAATGCTGTAAGGCTAGAAGGACTTCATTATTAAAGACTGTCTGTGCAGGTTGTAAAAGGACAATTCAGTATCTAAGTCCACATTTATAATACCAGTAATAGAAAATATAATGTGAAATGAAGCATTTACAAGGCAGTTGAAATAGAAATTATTCTGGCTTCTTATTGTGGTAGCATTTTTGTTTTAGAAACTACTCAGTCATCTCAATGTTCATAGAATGGAATAGCTTTTTGGGGAAGGTTATGTTTTAAGTTTTAGATTAGCCTTAAAAACCTTTAGGTGAATTCTTTTAACATCTTGTATTTGTTTACAGAGAATATCTGTTTCGATTACTTAATGCCTATGGTATGATGAAACCATGCTATATTTCAAAGTAGTAAAATAAACAGTTTTCAGCACTCTGCAATTTTTAACAGGTTAAATATACCCAAGGTGGACTTGAAAACCTCGAACTTTCAAGAAAGTATTTTGCACAGGCATTGAAACTGAACAACAGAAATATGAGAGCTTTGTTTGGGCTTTATATGGTGAGTTGAGGTGCATGTTTAATGTTATTTTTAAAAATCTGTCACTTAAAATCCACTTAATTATCCCCTCCAATCACTCTTCTCCTGTTTTTTGTATTTTATTTGTAAGCATATGCTGTTTTTAATTAATTCTGAGCAATAGCTTGTAAGCCACTTTTATTTTTGAATGTTCCTACAGCATAGCTGTTTAACATTTTTTGGTAAAATATCTTTTATTATATCAGAATTGAAATCTGCCCTTATAAAATTAAATAGTAACAGGAAAAAAAATAGTATGATTTTTTGTTTTAATATTCTTGGATTTATGCCCAACATTATTGTATTTCTTCCCTAAATTAGAGTTGTATGAAGTATTTTTAAACTATACTAGTAAAAGACATTAGAAATAAAATCCCTAATATATCAAATTAAAACATTTTTTATGGTGTAGAAAAATAGTTTGGAAATTGTGGGAAGTATATAATTATCTACTGTTTAGGTATGCCAAATGCAGAGCTTAGAAAAGTCAATTAATAAGCACTATGGGAAATAGTGGAAGAATTTGCTGACCTTTAAAACATATATATAAAGAGAGCACCTCTCTACAATAAGAAAGGCTGGGAAAAATAAACTTTAATATGTTAGTTCTTTGAATTTTTTATTTATCCTGTCTTGTGACGGACTTCTTGATGAGTGTCTTCTTGTTGTGGCTTAGTGAAAAAGAATTGATTGAAGAAATGGAGATAGGAAGAAACAAAAATGAAATAATTTTTAGAAAGGAATGGCAAAATATGGGTAGAAAATGGTTCAAAGAAATTTCAAGAAAATTTTCCTGGATTCTAGCAAAGTCAGTTGCAGTGGCTTGAATATATACTATAGTACCAGTATCTCTTTATTAAGTAAATACTAATTTTAATAAAACTATATAATATATAAGAAATTATTAATAGCTTAATATAGCACTTTATGTGCCAGGCATTGTTCTGAGCTCCATTTTTCATTTTAAATCAACAAATCCTCACAGCTCACACCAACTATTGAGTAGGTGCTCTATACGATCCTCAGATGTGAAACTGAGACACAGATTTAATTAATTTGCCCAAAGATGGTCACAGAGCTCCTAAATGATTGAGTGGGGTTTCCAGCCCAGGAAGTTAACTGCAGAGTTTTTCTCTTAACTTCTACATCTACTAAAATTCATAACAAGAAGCTAACATTAAAGACATAGAGGTATAAAAATTAGAGTTTGGGATATAGATTCTTCTCTGGCAGAGAGGGAGACATGTGAAAGAGCCTATAGCACAGGCTAGGTATAAAAGAAAGGCTTAACCTTTTTTCGAATCACATGGTCAGATTCTTTTAAGAGTAAAATAAGGAGTACAATTAAAGTTACATCTTTCTCTTCACAGTGATATATATATTTTAAAATTAGCATATGGTTTTGGGATTTTATGGATTCTTTCACAGATCCCAGATTAAGACTCCTCATTTAAATACATTTTTTAAAAAGAGAGGATGGATCAAATTGCAAAGACTAATTGGTTCACTTTCAAAACATAGTTTGAAAACTCATGGTATAGTGAAAAGAGAAATGGATTAGAGATAAGGATCTTCTTTATTTCAAAGACCCATTATTTTGCCTTGGTCAAGTTAAATCTCACCTATTGGACTTAAATTTCTTTTACCTATTAATGTAGGATATCAGGCTAAATTATTTTTGAGTTTGCTTTTTCTATAAATATTCGATAATTCTATGATTCTGACATTGACAAGCTTATGTAATTCAATAAAAAGAAATAACACCAGTAATATCCTACACTGGTAAAGTGCTTTTTGTTTTTAAAGTGTTCTTCCGTAGCTTCTTTATTTAAATTATATGCAATTTTATCTTTAAGAGCTGTTGTAGATACATAATTGAATAATTTTAGGTATTATTTGAAATATCCTTTCTCTTTTATTTTGCATTATACTGTATTTTAAAATATATTTTCATTTTTAAGCACTAATATTCAACTTTATGTTTATATTAAAAATTATTTTGGTACAGTTTTTAAACACTCTTTATTATCATCCCATTGCAACCATGTCCCTTATGTTTTTTATTATCTTGACTAGCAAGAAAGGAATTTTGCTTTTGATATTTTTGTTTGCTTGTTTTTAGTCGGCAAGTCATATTGCTTCTAATCCAAAAGCAAGTGCAAAAACGAAAAAGGACAACATGAAATATGCTAGTTGGGCAGCTAGTCAAATAAACAGAGCTTATCAGGTTAGTATTTATTGATCATTTTGCTATGTAGATCAGTTAATGTATTTCTTAGTTACTTTTATTTCTACAAACTACAAAGTCAGATGTCTAGCATTGGACTTATATATACCTTTGGGGCTTTATCAAATGGGTTTTATTGTGTAGAATTAATTTGTAGTTTTAGGACTACCTTTTTTTCCCCTCGAGGAATCTGTTAGTATTATTATTTAATAATTAGCCTTACCGTCTGGAAATTTCAGTGGTTATGCATTTGGCAAATGCGAAGTAATTCTAAAAACTCAGAAAGGATAAAAAATATATATATCATGTTGCATTTCAGAAGCAGGTTGGGTATGTGAGTGTATTATTAATCATAGGTATCTCAAGAAATAGAAAAGAAGGAAGAAAAGCCTAAAAGTAAGTTAGACTTTTTTTTAAATGTTAAACTGCATAACAGAGTTTATGCAGTCTGCTTGCTTATACTCCAGATCTTTTACTGAAACTTCCCCTTTGTATTTTAGTTTTCTAAAGCTTATCCTTAGCAAATTTTTTTAGGACATTATTTTTCATGAAAAATTTGCTCATGGGAAAACACATCTTCTTACATCTTGCATGTTTATGGCTATTTGTCTATAGCCTTTATTTTTAAAAGACAGTTTGACTTTTTATATACCCTTTGGTACTTTACCTAAATATCTTAAGCATATTGTTCAGATTTTTTGGTGTTTTTTTTTTTTAAATAGAGTTGAGGTCTTGCTGTATTGCCCAGGCTGGCCCTGAACTCCTGGCTTCACGTGATCCTCTTACCTCAGCCTCCTAAGTAGCTGGGACTATAGGTGCAGCCACTACCATGCCCAACTGTTTCATTCTGTTTTAGAATGAAATATTGCTGTCAAGAAGTATGATGCCATCTTGACTTACTTTTTATCATAAGTCATTTAGACTGTCTGGTTACCCAAAGGAGTTTTTTCTTTATCTTTAAAATCCAGTAGTCTTACTATGATTTGTTTTATTGATTATTCTTGGGTCAGTTTTCCCAAATACACAGTACTCCCATTTAGTACCCCAATTTAACCCTTTTATTTGAGAAAAGTTGCTTTTAGAATTACAAGCATTTTTTTCTCTGCTTAATTTTCTTTTTCAGGATTTCGGTAATAAGTATATTACATTTCCTTTTTCTATGTCCTTTATTATTCATTTTCTTTCAGATTATTTTGTCATTTTCTGTATTTTATGTTTTCTCCATAATTTTTTATGAAGTTAATTCATATTTTTCTTGTTCTCCATGTTTAAATGAGGTAGTTTTCCTGGACTATTAGGAGGAGATGTTTATGGAATGGTGGGGAGTTGGAGATAGGTTAGGGTGACTTTCCCAGCTTGGCTATTCTATGGCTGCCTCCTTTTTACTAAAGAGAACTCACATATGACCTCGGATAGCCAGTCTTTCTTAGAACTGAGAACTGAGTGTGGCTCAGAAAGATTTTCTGGTTTCAGTCCTCTCTTCAATTCTAGAGCTCTCAAGATCTTGAATTCTGAGGTGTTGCTCTCAGCTTTAAATGTTACATATTGTTGTTACAGTTTCTGTTTCTTCCATTTTGTTTTGTTTTCTTCTGGGATTGCCGTCTCTGGGCATCACTTCTTTCCTTACCCCTCCTTATCTGAACCATCCCTCCTTCTTACCCTGGTGTTTCTGCCCTATTCAGTTTGGTTTCAGTTTTTAATTGTTTTTCTTCAGGATGTTAGGTTTTGTCCTTTTGGAAGAGGGTGTTTGCTAGATATTTTAGAGATTTTAAGATATTAATTAGACTTGTCTCATATTTGTGAGCAGTTTTTTACACTTATCTTTGTTTTGGAGCTCATAAAGACTGTTCTGGGCCATTGGCAGATGCATCAACTCAGGTTCTCTTGTTTAGTAGATTAGGAATTCATAATTTGTTTAGTTTTTGGTTTCTTGTGGAGTAGTAGGTTGTCCTCTACTATTTTCTATTTCTCCTACCACACAGTTGTTAATCTTTTGTAGGTCACACTGCTCTTGATGACATAGTCACATTCTAGGGTTTAGAAAATTGACTGTTAACTAGTTTTTTGAAAATGTCATCTGTGGGCTTGGGTTCTGTTATGTTGGTTTTTTTTTTTTTTTTTTTTTTTATTGTTGTTCGTTTTTGCCCTTCTGGTTGGAGAAGGTTGAGGAGATTTTTTAAATGTAGTGCCTGCGTAATCACATCATTGAAAGTCACCTTTGTGTGTTTTTATTATCTGTTATAGAGCATGTTAGTTTTGTTGGCATATTGTAAGTCAGAGTATTTATAAATATTAGTGAGGCTGTGCGTCTTCAAATGTAGTTTGGGACAGCTCAGATCTGTAATGGAGTTCCACACAGAGTAGGCTTGGGGGCGCGTGTGTGTTTGCGATTTAAAGGTAAGAGTTGTGTAATATAAAACTAACACCATGCATACTACATCATTGTTTTTAAGATATTTATAAAAACAGTTACATTCTCAGAGTGCTTTCAGACATAACTATATTTTTAAATCAATTTGTATTAAATTATAACATAGAAATAAAAATTACAACAGAAAAAAGGCAAGTCATAAATGTACATTTCAGTGACTAATAAAAGGTAAAGTTATCCAGGCTAATAAATATAAACATTGTAGCATCCTCTTTGTAAGTCCTCTCAATTTCTCCTCCTTTATTCCTTAAGAGTACTCACTTATAAACGTATAGTTTATGGAATCAGCCAGTATGTATTCAATTTTGTCTTGCATATTTCTTTAATTATTCAGTTTATGATATTTATCCTTGTTATGTCTGTAGTTCATTCATTTTCTTCTACTGTAGTTTATTGTATGAATGTTATAATTTCATCAGTTATTGATATGCATTTGGAATATTTTCTGTTTGGACTATTGTGAATAAACTACACTGAATATTGCTGTATAGGTCTTTTGGTGGACATGTATGTGCAGTTCTTATTGTATGTGCAGTCCTGTATACCTTTGAGTGAAAATACTGGGTCATAGAATATGTATATATTTAACTTTAGTAGGTAAAGGCAGTTTTCCAAATTAGTTTACTCCCACCAGCAGTATTTAAGAGTTCTAATAGTCTCACATCTTCAACGACACTTGATTCTGTCAGTCTTTGTAATTATAGCCATTCTGGTACATGTGTAGAGTCGTATTTCATGGTTTTGTTTTGAGTGTCCCTGATGATTATTTATTTGCCATTTGGATATCCACTTTCATGAAATCTTTTTCTCATTGATTTGCATGATGTATTTCTTTAATTTTTTTGCTTATGAGCCCTTTTTTAGTTATATGTATAAGCAAATATGTATAATTCCTTACTTTTTCGCTGTCATATGATCTTGATGAATAGAAGTTCTGAAATGAAATGTGTTCAAATTCCTCAGTCATTTCTGTTATGATTTTTGTTTTTTTGTGTTCTGTTTAAGAAATCTTTTGCTATTCATGGTCGTAAAGATAATTCTGTTTGTTTTCAGAATTTCTATTCTTTTACTTTTCATATTTAATCCACAATCCATTTGGAATTGATTTTTTTTTTTTTTTTTGGAGACAGAATCTGGTTCTGCCGCCTAGGCTGGGGTGCAGTGGCATGATCATGGCTCACTGCAGCCTTAACCACCTGGGTTGAGTGAGCCTCCCGCCTCAGCCTCCCATGTACTATAGGTACATGTCACCATGCCCGGCTAATTTTTAGATTTTTGTAGAGATGAGGTCCAGCTGTATTGCACAGGCTAGTCTCAAACTCCTGGCCTCAAGTAATTCCTGTCTCAGCCTCCCAGTGGAGTGCTGGGATTGTACATGTGAGCCACCACATAACGGCCTTACTGATTTTTATGTATGATGTGAAATAGGGGGTCAGTTGCTCCCCCTATGGATATCCAGTGTTTCTGTACATCTTTGTATTCTATCATGAGTCCTGTCCATGGAAACTAGTTCATTGTTATTAAAGAAGATTACAAATGCTAGATATATGTTATCTGGGTTCAAATTTTGACTCTGATATTTATTAACTATGCAAACTTGGATAAATTACATAACATCTTTTGGCATAGCTTTTCTTCTGCAAGATGCACATAAAATATTCTGAGAATTAAAGAAATTAAAACATAATTTATAACAAATCACAGTAATATGCATTACATTGTGTTTGTTAATCATAGTCTTTAAGTTCACTTTATTATAGCTGCTCTGATCATTGCAATAATAACAACAACTAATTATAAAAACAAACATAAAGATTTATTATAACCTAGGTACTCTTCTTGTTTTATAAACAAGGAGATTAAAGCATGGAAATATTAAATAACTTTGCCAAGGTGACACAGCTGGTTAATCACAGCTGTTTTCAAACCCAGGCAGTCTGACTCCAGGGTTGGTACTCTTAAGGGTTAAAGTATATTGCCTGTATAAAGATAGGTGTAAATATATCTGAAGTTGTCATAGCTTCCAACTACCTCCTCAATTATTTTATTATATAAACAATTGATACTGTACCCCCACATGTTTCTCTCTTCATTTCAGACATAAAGCTCTCAATAGTAACTGAATTCAAGAGTTTTGCTTTGTTGTTTTTCCTTCTCCCTGTCTCTTCAGTGTTACAAGACTCCCTTGATTAGATCCCTGGGTAGACATGCTTTTCCCTACTTTATGAGATACACTTTACCACTAGGAAATGAATCTATTATATCAGTATTTTCAGCCATTGTTTATAAAACCAAATCTTATTCCTTGGTAACATTTGCCCTCCCTGCCATTCTGTCTCTCTTTCTAATTATATGTTATTAGATCAAATTTTCTTTTCATAAAGTCTTATTTTCATTATTTATAAAGTCTCAGTGTTCTTTGGAAAGAACTCTGATAGCATCATTTTTGCTGTTCTTTGAGTTTTGCACTGTAAACTCCATTGTACCTAAAGATGTTTTCCACATCTTTATTGAAAGTGTGATCTGCCTTTTCTTCACTCCATAGGGAAGGATAATACAAATAATTTTTCTCATTTATTTTAGATACCAACCTCAGAAGATAACATACCTCTCAATTGGTCATGTCAGGTTTCTATGTAGCAACTTCCAGTACTCAACTGGGAATCACCTCTCATGAAAAATTTATTTTAACCTCTTGACACAAATAACAAGTTTTAAGTAAAATTTCTTGGTGCTTTGAAGCTTTCATATTCAATACTTTCTTTACAAAGGTTCTGTGTTTTTTTCCCCTGTGAATCAGATTTCATAAATATTTTTATCCATTACTTTTTGCTAACTTAGTAGTTTTAAATACCAACTTATTAAGATTCTGTGAGTAGGCTTGAGATCGGTTGAGTAATTTTGCTAGTCTTGCCTGGGCTTATTCATATTTCTGCAGTGTGCTGGTGGACAATGGCCTCACTTAAACAATAGCTTGACAGTTGGCTCTCTCTGTCAGCTAGGGGTACTGGACCATGTCTCTCATTCAGCAGTCTAATTTGGGCTTATTCATATTGTGATCTCAGGGTTTGAAGAACAGCAAACAGGCAAGCTCCAATGTCCATGTGCTTTTAAGCCTCTGGATGTGTCATATTGTGCTACTATCCCATGAGTCAAAGCAAGTCTCATGGTCAACCCAGACTCAAGCGGTACAAGACTTCACCTTTCAGTGGGAAAAGAAACATATGTAGTAACTTGGCAATTTACTACACTATTGTGTAACTCCATAAATCACATCCTTTTTGTTTTAGTTCCTTTTTATCCATGTTATTGAGGTGTAATTTACATGTAATAAGTGCATGTATTTGAAGTATATGCACTTTTGAGTTTTGACAAATGTGTACACCCCCTTGCTAGCCCCCCTCAAAATAGCATTTTCATCACCCAAGAAAGTTTCCTTCTGCCATTTTGGAATCATCCTCATCCCCCACTGGGAGACAGACAAGCACTGATTTGATTTTCATCACCAAACATTAGTTTTACCTATACTAGAACTTTGTATAAATGAGTTCATAGGTTACATGCTCTTTTGTGTCTGGCTTCTTTCACTCAGCATGTTTTTGAGATTCATTCATCTACAGTCCATTTCATATATCCTATTACTTTGTCTACCCATGTTATTTTCCACAAATTGTATAAAGGTAAATTTAAGCCCAAGGTATCTCAGTTATTACAATGGATGAATCACTAACCTCTGAATTTGATAAGCAAGTTTTTATTATTTGGTTGTTTTTGTGTGTGTGTGTGTGTGTTTTTTCTAGTGAGTTTTCTTATAGATGTTATAGAGAATCTAAATGTATGAAAATAAAAATACAGAATTTGTGGGTAATGTAGAAGAGTGTAACTTTTAGAGAGTGACATTTTTGATAACTAGGTAAATCTTTGGGATCTCAGGGAGAATTTCTTAATCATATCTAAGCATATAAACCAGTATCGAGTATATAATATTTCATGTGATTTTTCTAGATATTTATAAATTAGGGAAAATTAGGTTTCAATAACTGCTTTTTTTTGGTTTCCATTTAATGATGAAACAGAATATGGCTATTTGCTCTTCAGTTAGGTAATTGGTTTAGCATGTTCAGTAGAGGCAGACACATTTGATTAATGCTCTTGAAAAATTTTAATGTGAACCTACTCAAAATAATTTTCCAGATAAAGGCTTCTTTGGTGCACTGGTAAATCTGTCTGTGCTAGTGATTCATATGTTATTTATGATTGCAGTGGTGATTCTGTTACTATCCTTTTGGGAAACAAAATTAAATCATGATTTGAGGGAAAAAATGATTCTGACTTAATCAGTTAAATTGCCATACAATTCTGGAATAGACAGAGTAATTGCATGTCAGGTAAAATTTGAAGTGATAGATTTGTATTTCCAACCTTCTTTTATTTGTTCTGACACAAGTACATTCATTTGATTTATTCTAAATTGCACTGGTTGTGAATAATGTTGACACCATCTTAGGTGACTCTTTTAAATTAGCTAATTTTAAAAGATCACACTGTGTTATTTTTATGTTTAAGTGCAAATCAAGAAAATACTGTATTTAAAAATACATGTTATGGTTTTAGCTCTACAGAATTTTTTATTTTTACTTTGCTATTTAAAAGCATTAGAATAAATGTTAATATGTGGTACTATATGTGGTGTCCTATTCTGTACCCCTCTGCCAACCTATAAAATTTTTTCTCAGAATTAGACCTTTAAGTGTCTGATTAAGACCATTCCTCTTTATGTTGCATAAATGATGGTTAAAAAACAAAAAGCTTTCTGGTTCCTGGTAAATCCTTGTGAAAGTGAATTTATTAACTGGATAACAGAAGTAATAGGCATGCCTCACAGCCTGTAGTCCTCAGGGGAAATTATAAAAAGACAAAAGCCTTAAATGTGGTATTGCTGTTACCATATTTAACATATGAATTCCTTAAATTAGTGATGCCTTTTGAAAGGCAAGGTGATCTTGATTTTATAAGAAGCTTTTTTCCCTCTGGCATTTCCCCTAGAAGCATCCTTTATTTACTTTTTCAAATCAGGATTGAACTACAGAAACTAATCTAATGGTTTAGAGTTTAAGAAGTGGGGGAATCAAAATGTTAAGCTGTAGCCAGAGGGGTCAGAGACAGGTTACCAATTCCTGAAGCCTGTTGCTTCTATGATGCTACCTGTGCTTGATCCCTTAATCTTTCTGAACAGGTTGTGAGAAGTTTGCCATATTAAGTTAATTACAAAAGATGGGAAACACATCATAAATCAAGTACTAAGGGCTTAAGACAGCATTGTTATTTGAAGAAATGATCAGTCACTTGAAAATGTATTGAGTGGTTTGATGCTAACTTGAAAATACTACATGTTGCTGGTACCAAGTATTTTAATCATATTTAACCAGGGGGAAAATGGTTTATATATATATATATATATATATATATATGTATAAAATAAACTTTCTCCCATCTCCACCAAGGAACACTTAATTATCTAGTAAATTTTTTTTCTTAAATCAGGCTGATATATGATGGGAATTGTCAGTCCAGTTAAAAAACTCATTTTGAAATCAGCATGTGGTATTCAGTGTTTCCCTCCAGTGATTATGTGTACAATATTGAATTCAATATGCCATTAATTTGCTTTAAAAAATACAAATATAGGGTATATTTTGTGTATATACTAGATGCATTATGTTTTGTTTTCATAGTAAAATCCAATCCCAATGAGTTTTATAATGTAAATTACAATTATTAAAGTAGAAATGCGTACTTTAAAACATGTTTACATTGTTTTAATGTGTAGCATAGAGTTTTACTTGACAGCTCTTTGCAGAACCATATCATTTAGTTAACTAATAAATCTGGAAACTTAAGAAAAATTATTAGCTACTTTAAATAGTTTTAGAGAGTACTTGCAACTTTAAAATGTTTAATAAAATATTTATATTGTAGCTTTGTTTGAAATTGTAAAAATCTGTTTAGAGGTTAGAAAAGTAGAAATGGTTCACATTCCTACACAAATATAAGCTAAATTGCATTTTAAAATTATTTTTCTTATTTCATATTTTTGAGTCTGAATAGGATAGTTTCAAATCTATGATTTTATAGGCTATTATACTACATAAACACTTGAACTGGTCAAGTGTTCAGTGAAATCTCTGTGCACTTAAACTGAAGGTAAGATCTTAAAGGAATATGTCCTTATTACCCAAATTTTATTCTTACTGAAAAAACAAAGACTGTATTTGATTTGTATTTATACTAGTGATAAAGTAGTCAATGTTGAGTTTGATTAGCAATGTGAAGGTAAGATTGTCTTTTTGAACTTGCCACTGAAATTGAGCCTAATTGAGCTTTTTTTTTTTTAATTAGTTTGCAGGTCGAAGTAAGAAGGAAACCAAATATTCTCTTAAGGCAGTCGAAGACATGTTGGAAACATTACAGATCACCCAGTCTTAAGGTTTCAAAAACTCTTTGACATTAGATTTCAAAACTGCACAATTGAACTTATTGGCCTGTAACTTACTTACTAAATGCCCAGTGCTATTTATATACTACAGTAATTTTCTGTTAAGAAGGCAGTTGTAAAGAATGTGTTTATATAAACCTAAAAATGCCTTTTACTGCTAAGTGGGAAGATGGGGGAAATCCATGGAAGAGAGATTTAAGACTTATTGATTGTACGTCAGTCTCTTCATATCACACACACACATACACACACACACAAATATAAACTCTAATGTAGAATAACCTTGTTAAATAAACCATGATGATTTATTAAACTTGTGTATGAAGATTCTCACTTCATTTTGTTATACTTATAATAAATATATTGTTTAAGAACTCAGTTTCTAGTTAACTCCTTACTGGTGATAGGAAACACACAGCGTATGTAGCTGAGAGAAGCAGAGTATTTTGACTTTGTTTATATTGTTGAGTTGGATTTTGCTGTACGTTTGAGTAGGCTACTTGAATTATTTTCTCTGCTATAATGTCCTTCTGATGAATCTTGCTTAAAATATGTCATTCTCCAAAGTTCAGCAATATTTCTTTGTAAAATTTTTGTTTTAATGTAGAACATAATTGAGATTTTTACCTATAAAATGCCTTAAGGTAAATATGTGTTATGAAACCTAAATTTAACTTTTATGCAAGTTATATTTATTGAACCTTTTAATAGTAAATGACGTGAAAGAATATTCAAGGATCGTATAGACTAGGGATTAAAGGGATTGTAGTGGCTGAGTTATTTTTAATTTTGAAAAAAGTAAGAAAATTAAAACTAACCTTAGAAACAAAAATATTACAATTTTTCTATTCTATCATTACCTTAGTTAGAATTTTTTATTTTTCTCTTTTCATAATAAACAACCATTATGCTAACTTCAACAGTATTTCACATCTTTCAGTAAAATAGAAGAGACTTTGAAAGTTAAACTTCATTTAGACACAAATCGGTTTTTAAAATAGCAACTGTTCACAGCAAATATTTATAATATTTGTTTATAATAAATATATTTAAATTTTTTTAGCAGCAGTTTACAGAGGCATCTGCAGACTTGTCATTGCTGCTTTGGGCAAGTGGGAATGTGGAGGAATTGGCAATCTAGCAGTGTTTAGAAAGGTATTGTCAATATCAGCTTCTTTTAACCTTTTGAATAGTTCTGCTAGTAAATTATTCTCCATATCTAGTCTAATCTTTCACATTACAGTCATTTTCATTTTATTCTCCCATGAGTAAAAAGCAGTTGATTAATATCTTCTGTGAAAGAACTCTTCTCATACAAAGGTAATTCTCTACTAATCATTGTTACCACAAAGATGCACTCTTTGTACACGTGAAATTAGTAACTGCATTTTCAACATGGTGAACCATTTGAAATTTACATTTTCTGTAAAGAAAATAGTGCCTACATGTTGTCTCACTACCTTTTCCCCTTCTAACCTCCTCCCCGTCAGTCACTGGATTAGTGTTTACTCTTAGCAGTTACATTTGTGTAATAAGTAATTCAGTGCCTCTTACAGCTGTCTGCCTTAGTTTCACTTTTTTTTTTTGGCACTCTTGCCCAAGCTGGAGTGCAGTGGTATGATCTCAGCTCACTGCATCCTCCACTTCCCAGGTTCAAGTGATTCTTGTGCTCAGCCTCTGAGTAGCTGGGACTACAGGCATATGCCACCATGCCTGGCTAATTTTTGTATTTTTAGTAGAGACAGGATTTCACCATGTTGGCCAGGCTGGTCTCAAACTCTTGGCCTAAGCGATCTGCCTGCCTCAGCCTCCCGAAGTGCTGGGAGTGTAGCTGAATTCAAAAGGTGGGAAAGTGGAAGAGCATAATTTACAATTAAAATTGGAAGGACATAGTTTACAATTTTGAAAAGCTGAATTCTCCCCTTGGTTCTGATACTATACAGACCCTCGAAGGCCATGTTAAGAGCCAGTAAATGGAAAACAAGATAAGGATATGCACACTCACCACTCCTATTCAATGTAGTAGTTGAAATCTAGTGCAGTAACATAAGAAAAGGGGATAAAAGGCCACAGAGATTGGAAATGAAAAAAAAAAAAAAAACTTTATATTTGCATTTAATATTATTGTCTACATACAAAGTCCTAAGAAATCTCCAAGAACTTACAAGAACTAGTGAATTTAGCAAGATCACAGAATACAAGATCAACACACAAAAATCAAATTATATTTCTATATAACACCATTTACAATCACAAAATGAAATACTAAGTATAAATCCAACAAAACATCTACAGGACCTTGTTGATGAAAAGAGTTAGACTCTAAAATATTTGAAGAGATTTATTTTGAGCCAAATATGAGTGACTGATGGCCTGTGACACAGCCCTCCAAAGATTCCAAGAACACGTGCCCAAGGTAATTGGGTCACAGCTTGGCTTTATACATTTTAGAGCGACATAAGGCTTCAGTCAGTACATGTAAGATGTACATTGGTTCGGTCCAGGAGGGCGGGACAACTGGAAGTGGAGGCTTCCAGGTCAGACAAATCCAAATATTTTCTGATTGGCAGTTGGTTATTATCAATAGAAAGGGGTGTCTGGTATACAATCAGGTTGTGGAGACCAAGGTTTTATCATGCAGATGAATCCTCCAGGTAGCAAGCTTCAAAGAGAAAATAGATTGTAAATGTTTAGACTTAAAGAGTCCAAAACATGCCATTTATATGGATTGGAAGACTATATCAACTAAGTTGCCCCAAGTTTATGGGTTTAATACAATTCCTATGAAAAATTCCTCTAAAAATCCCAGAAGGATTCTTTGTTGAACGATCCTGATTCTAAAGAACCAAAATGAATCTGATTCTAAAATACATGGAAGAACAAAGGAACTAGGATATCTTAAGCAATTTGAAAACAATGTAGTTGGAGAAATCACACTACCAGATACTACACATAAGTACAGTAATCGGGACTGTGATATTGGTACTGATTGTGTGGTTTTGGTAGTGATAGACACACAGATCAGTGATAGACACAGAATATAGGTACATAAATAGACTTACACAAGTATGAAAAACTAATTTTTGACAAAGGTACATAAGCAATAGATGAATTATATTGGAAAAATTGAACTTTGAACAAATAGTGTTGGGACAATTGAACAGTTGTAGCCAAGAAGGAAAAACCTCAACCTAATCCTTCTACCTTATAAAAACTTTTATGCCCTAGACATGGGGGCTTGTGCCTATAATCTCAGCTAGTTTGCAGACTGAGATGGGAGGACAGCTTGTGGCCAAGAGTTTGAAAGTAGGGTAGGCAACATAGTGACAACTTGTCTCTAAAATTTTTAAAAATTAGCTGAGCATGGTATCACATGCTTTTTGTCCCAGCTACTTGGGAGGCTGAGGCAGAAGGATCACTTGAGACCAGGAGTTTGAGGCTGCAGTGAACTATCATCACACCACTGCCCTCCAGTTAAGAGAGCAAAATTGTGTCTCTGAAACAAAAATTAACTCAAAATGGGTCATAGTTCTTACTGTAACATCTAAAACTAAAACTTAGAAGCAAACAGGAAATCTTGAGCAAGGGTTAGGCCAACTGACATTAAAATTCCTTTAAAAAATTGAATTTTGTAAAAACTGAAAAATAAAAATTCTTTAGAAGACCCTGTTAAAGAGGATGAAAGGGCAAGCCATAAACCAAAAATACTTGCAAACACATGTTCAACAGAAATCTTATGTTCAGAATATATAAAGAACTGGCAAAATTTATTAGGAAAAAATAATCCAATTAGAAAATGGGCAAAAGACTTAACAGACACTTCATCAAAGAAGCTGTACAGATAATAAATAAGCACATGATGTTCAGCATCATTGTCTGTTAATAGGGAAGTGCAAATTAAAACTCTGACAAAATACCACTGAACACCTATTAGAATAGCTGGTAATACCATATGCTGATGATTATGGAGAGCCACTTCCATACATTTGTGGTGGAAATGTAAAATGTTTAGCTACCCTGGAAATCTGTTTTTCATAAATTGTTATATTACAACTACCATGCACCTTTCACTTGGAGCATTTATCACCTTAATTATGTTTTCAGGTGGTTATCTGTCTCCCTCAGTAGATTCTTAAATTCCATGAGAGCAGAGACCCTATATGTTTTTGTCCACATTTACCTTTTTAGCTTCTAGCATGATGCTTGCATATGGTATGTATTTGAATGAATTAAAAATACTGTGCACATTTAGGTATAGTTTATTTAATAAAACTTACTTCCAGAAGTAGCTTAATTCTACTTCTTCACTTAGTTCCCTAGTAAAAGAAACTCCAATCAGGAAGTCACTTCAAAAATCTAATCTGCATATCATGAACAACACAGTAATACTGTTAAGAGGATCATATATATAACACATAAAGAATAGGAAAAAATAATTCTTAGAAATTTGACTACTTTGAGAAATGTAAACTGGAGCCATTCTTAGCCCCCAATTTTTCCCAACTGAAGATTAGGTGAATGCCAAGAGAGGTTAATGGACTATGGAAAGGTCTAGTTAGTGATTCTCAAAGTCTGGACACTTGGAAACTTGTTAGAAATGAAAACTGTTGAGTGCCAACCCGTATCTACTGAATGAGAAACTTGAGTGGGGTCCAATTTGTGCTTTAACAAGCCTATCAGGTGTTTCTGGGGCCCACTAAAATTTGAGAACCATTGGTGTCATCTAGACTGTTACTCAAAATCAATGATTCAGAGAAGAAAATGATTTCGTGAAGATCTGCATGTTACTTTGCTTCTTCTGTTGTGATTTTGTATGGCATTTTTAAGTTATCCCCTCTTCTGATTTATATGTTTTTCCCCCCTCTCCTATTCTATTTTTTGGGAGGAGGGGCAACAATATTATCCCTAGATGCCAGAAGAACTGAGTCACACATGTTTGTTTTACATGTTGAATGGAATATCTCTCTTAATAATTTTAAAATTAGTGCACAGAATTATACTATTATTTTCTTTCTCAGAAGCCAAGCTGAATTCATTTGATTTATACTGACTGCTTTCAACAACTTTTTAAAAAACTTATAATTCTTAAGAGAAGGGAGTGAAGATGGCCATGGGTCTTTTTTTTTTTTTTTTTGAGACGGAGTCTAGCTGTGTCACCCAGGCTGGAGTACAAGTGGCATGATCTCGGCTCACTGCCAGCCTTTGTCTCCCAGGTTCAAGTGATTCTCCTGCCTCAGCCTCCCAAGTAGCTGGAATTACTGGCACCCACCACCACCACAACTAGCGAATTTTTCTATTTTTAGTAGAGCCTGGGTTTCACCGTGTTGTTCAGACTGGTCTTGAACTCCTGACCTCAAGTGATACACCCACCTTGGCCTCCCAAAGCACTGGGATTACAGTTGGAAGCCACTGCACCCTGCCGGGCCTGTGGTCTTTAGGAAGAGAAATTATTTCTAAATCTATACACATATGTTCATATATGCATCTCCCCCTTTATGTATATATGCATATTTGCATTTATTTTAGAACCCAATTGTAATAACCACAGTGGATATACAAAGTATGAACTTTGTATCATAGCATAGAAGACAAGAATAATATAGACTTTTATGCAAATTGTTTTTTAACATAAAAAACCTGATTAATAATTAGATGTGAACACCAAAAAAATTAGAAGCATACTGCTATAAACCACTTGCAGCCACAAATAGGTGAATTCCAGTAGGGTCATTACATCTTTACTACTCCATATAAAAATATGGAAACATTATAAGTACATACAATTTATATTCAGTTATTTAGATCTCTGAAAAATGTTTCTAGCTCGACAAACTGCTGTCACCAGCGTTATACTTGGAGACATTAATCTTGCAAATAAGTCTGGGGAAACATCTACCTGCTGTAGACCAAGTAATGGTGAGTATTTCCAAACAGACCGAATGGATTCATTACTGAAGAAATCTTAGTTCATATCTACTAATTTGAGAGATAAAATACTAAGAATTTCCTTTAATTGTGAATTCAGTGCCCTTTTAGTCAACTTAACTATTACATGAAAACGTGGGTAAGAATTACGTGAAAATGTGTGTTTATCATCTTTTGAAAACTCTAGGTAAAAATGTGTGCTATCAACATCATATCTGAAATGAAATTGAAGGTCTCCAGAGTGGTAATGATAGGCAGTGATTTCAAGAGTTGGGCTCAAATGACAGCTGATTTTGGATTTAGTTTCATTATACTGATCTACCTGTCATACTTAGTATGCCAGAGAGCATAGGAGACAACACAGCCCCATTGGCTGGTAATTTTCTAATGGCCCACCTACTCTGACCAAAACCAAACTGCACAGATGAATATGTCTATAGTTCTTATGAGAGGAATAAAAGTTGGGTAGTTCCAAATGAAAGCATTGGGAAAGACTGTATAAGAATGTCTTACTAAAATGAACTTCAAATAGCATCACTGATATGATGATTTAAGAAAAGTAATAGCAGTTGGGACATAGATATGCTGCCAAACAAGTGGTTGCCTCTTAAGTGGTACCCAGGAGTCAGAGCTGTACTTAGAAACAGGCCCCGTGGTATCAGCTGGCTCAGGGGAGAGTAATCTGATGGTCACCTGGCAGATTTAATGTTGCTATCTTTTTATGTTTGCAGAAGTGTTCTCAAATATTAAGGGCAATGAAATATATATATTTGGAAAGGACTTCAATGCCTACACAAATTCAGTCTTTTAAATATTAGAGTAGGAATTTCTGAAAATGTAAACATTAAAGGTGTAAAAATAGTTTAAAACAATATTGTTCTAATTTGGGGGTGCATACTGTTAAATATTTCATTGTTTTACTTCATTATTCTCTAAATAATAAACATTTCCCACAAGGAAATATTTACTAGTCTAAAAAGACTTATAATGAAGTATTTTGTGGCTTAAATTATGGCATGATTTTGTTTAATGGCTTTGAATTTGTACTTAATTTTTTCTTTTCATTTGTTGTTGTTTTGTTGTTGCTCAAGCTGGAGTACAGTGGCATGATCTTGGCTCACTGTTACCTCCACCTCCCCGGTTCAAGCACTTCTCCCACATCAGCCTTCCAAGTAGTAGCTGAGATTACAGGCATGTGCTATCACACCTGGCTAATTTTTGTATTTTTAGTAGAGACAAGATTTTACCATGTTGGCCTGACTGGTCTCAAACTCTTGATCTCAGGTAGTCCGGCTGCTTCAGCCTACCAAAGTGCTAGGATTACAGGCATGAGTCACCACGCCCAGCCATGAATTGGTACTTAATTTTTTCTATTAACAAATCTCAAATGTCAGTGGACAAGTTTTCAATTCATACTTTTAACAGTTATTGATTAGAAATAAAAAAGCTTGATTTTTCGAGTGGATGATTTTTCTCCTACAAGCTTGTAGAAGTACGCCACCTAGAGTTTTAAATTTTTTTAATTATAAAAACTGCAGGCTGTTTTTTTTTTTTTAACTGCAGACTGTTTTTTTTTTAGTTTATTATTTTAAACTAAAAGTAGGCATATTTTAATCAAAATCAAGCCAAATATTATAATTGTAGAATTTTATCATAAATGTATTCTTGGTTTTTACATATGACTTTCTTGAGATTGCTATATAGGGGATAGAATATTTTTGTTAATAGTTCCAGATTAAACAATTCATATAATATGCCCACATAAGATAGATAATAAATCATGTTCAGGAATTACAATTCGTAAAGTCTGATTCAATAATATTAGGACTAATTTTAATGTGTTATCTGTACCAATTAAAATATACAAATACTTGAAAGATATAAATAGTGCATTGTGTGTGTGTGTATGTGTGTGTGTGTATATATATGTAAATACAATCACTGTATATATTTACCTTGTCGTGTAATTGATTTTAAAAGTTTAATTGCAGATGGCATAGCCATTGAGTAAACTTTAATACTAGAGATCCAAATTTATTAGCATTTTCAAATGCTAATAAATTGTGGGCAAAAATAACTTTTTATTTGGCTTCTTATAGTTTTCAGGTAGACATGATACATGCATATTTCTTGGGGAATAATCTAGAAAGACCTGGTTTTAAAATGTATCCATAGACCTAAATATCTTTATTGAGAAGATAATGCATGAGATGTTGAGGCCTATAGGCTTCTTCAACTAGTCAGTGTCAAAAAGCATTGACATGTTATAGTGATTATGATGGAGAAAGATTTCATTTAAAAAATAGTAAAACTTGGTTTGGAATTAAAACCAAGGCTATTTGCAGAAGTAAACAGCCTTTATCTTATTTCTGCTTTAAAATATCCTGTTCTCTTCTGGGTTTTGTATATATAATGCTTGAAATTTTTACTTTTAGGTGTCCAAACTTTAGAACAATCATAGGCAAATGTTGTTTCTTGCAAGATGGCCCACAAGAAATCAGATTTCTAAGGAAATACTGCTTTGATTTAGCATCCTGAATTAATAATTTATAAAACCTAGAAGAAAAATTCCTGTGCACTAGGGGAAGTTGTCTTCAATTTCCTTTCCCGTGTAATATCTAGCATATATTGAGCCCAAAGTGAATGCTTATGAATATTTGTTGATTCCATATTTTGTCTCCAAGCCAGCTAATGGTGAGGAGTGTCATTCAGTTGCTAAACTTTAACACTCAAATTAGGTTATCAGGACTATGAATTTGGTTAGTAAAGTTGAAAAGCTGTTTGTGGTTTTGTTTTTTAATTGAACATGGCGAGTTTTACTTAAGGCTCAGCAGGAGCTCTGTGATAGCACTTATCTATTGCAGCAGTTCAGAATGAACGGAAATTTCAATCCACTAAGAATATGAACCAGACAGAAAAATTACCCATTGGGTAACAGTAAATATCGGTGTAAAAGAAAAAAAAATGCATTTTTCAGTTATAAGGGATACATACATTTTATTTATAATATAGCCTCAAGACTATGCTGCCTAGAATGTCTTCTAGTTGCTATGGGGATTTCTGTTATCCATCAATGCAGGGTTTCCTACTTGGCAGCATTATGTATTTATGATGGCATCCATGGTTTCTGGTTGTTGGATTTGCAGTGGAACTTGTATTTTGACTAGTTGAAGAGAGAGGGGAAAAGAAAGCAAATTAAACTTGACTTCTTGGCAATGAAGCAGTAGCTTCTTGTTACTTGCATCATTATATTCCAAGAACACCAGATGCAACTGCATTTGTGTGCCATGCTTACTCTACATATAACTGACTACATTTGAAGTATAATAAAATTTTATAATAATAAACCCAAAACTTAAAAGGAGTGTTATGCTTTGTCAGTTTACCTGACATTTTTCAAGTGGAATTTTAATATGGGAAATTAAACTATGTGGAATGATGTTTTTTTGTTTTGTTTTTAGTCAAGGAAAAACTATCATCACTTACACCATTGTGTAAACTTTTATTAGAACAAGTGAAAATCTAAATTAACTAATTTAAAAATTGTTTCCCTTCAACTTTTATGAGAAACAGAATAAAAAATAAACTCATAAGTATCTGGTATTTCTTCTTAAAATTTTTTTCAGCATATGTTTTAGGTTTAGTTGTAGTGCACATTTAGCTCAAGCCATTCTTCTAAATTCATCTGCTTCTACCACATTGACCTCTAATAGTGGATGATGTTCATAAAGATTATCTTCAGTCATCCTAAGAAGTGCCTTTTAATATTAAGGACATAGAAGCACCTTCTTTTTTTGAGACAAAGTCTCACTCCGTCACCCAGCCTAGAGTGCAGTGGCATAATCTTGGCTCACTGCAACCTCCACCTCCCTGGTTCAAGCTATTCTCCTGCCTCAGGCTCCTGAGTAGCTGGGACTACAGGCGTGAGCCACTACACCCGGCTAATTTTTTGTATTTTTGGTAGAGACGGGGTTTCACCGTGTTAGCCAGGACGGTCTCTCATCTCCTGACCTCCTGATCCACCCACCTAGGGCTCCCAAAGTGCTGGTATTACAGGTGTGAGCCACTGCACCTAGCAGAAGCACTTTCTTAGTATTGGTTCTTAATATGAGAAATGAACTCCCAAATGCTCACATATTAAATTATATTCACCATAATTTGTAGATTTGCAGATTATGTTCCTTGTAATTTATATATTTTTATCTTTTGAACAACAGCAGTCTCAGAGGCAAAATTTAGTTAAATATCTACTAACTTAATGTAGAATACTGTATATGCTCTAACTATGGTACACAATTATATTCCCTGGTCTCTGGAAGCTTATAAAATGAGTATACCAGTGGTCCTGGTATGTACAAAACAAGGCTGCATAGAGACAAAAATCTAATACTTAGATCTTGCCTTCAAGGAGCTTATAATTTAGTTTGTAGAAAATACGTAAGAATTAAAATTATTTCAGTATAATTCAGAAAATTGTTTCAGTATTCCAATAGGTCAGTGTAAAAGTGATTTTTTTTTTTTTTTTTTTTTTCTTTTTAAGATGAGGGCTTACTCTGTCAGCCAGACTGGAGTGCAGTGGCACAATCTCAGCTTACTGCAACCTTTCCTCCTGGGCTCATGTAATCCTCCATCTCAGCCTCCTGAGTAGCTGGGACTGCAGGTGCACACCACCACCCTCAGTTAATTTTTGTGTTTTCATTTTTGTAGAAACGGGATTTTGCCATGTCACCCAGGCTGGAAGAGTGACTTTTAATTACCTACTGAATTAATATGTTTGTGATGTATATCTTCAGATGAGGATTCCACTAAGGATTGGAGGATTCTGTAAAGACAAGAAAGGGGAAGAGGCTTGGTCTTGATATTGAAAGTTGGATAGTATGTGTGTACGTATGTATGTATGTATGTATTGAGACAGGGTCTGGCTATGTCACCCAGGCTGGAGTGCAGTTGCTTGATCCCGGCTTAGTGCAACCTCGACCTCCTGGTGAAGAACATGCAAGATTGTTGCATAGGTGCATATGTGGCAGTATGATTTGCTGCCTCCCTCCCCTTCACCTATATCTGGCATTTCTCCCCATGCTATCTCTCCCCAACTCCCCACCCCCGCTGTCCCTCCCCTATTTCCCCCCAACAGACCCGAGTGTGTAGTGCTCCCCTCCCTGTGTCCATGTGTTCTCGTTATTCAACACCCGCCTATGAGTGAGAATGTTTGATTTTCAAACATTTTGATTTTGTTTTCTGTGTCAGTTCGCTGAGAATAATGGTTTCCAGATTCATCCATGTCCCTACAAAGGATGCGAACTCATCGTTTTTGATGGCTGCATAATATTCCATGGTGTATATGTGCCACATTTTCCCTGTCCAGTCTATCATCGATGGGCATTTGGGTTGGTTCCAGGTCTTTGCTATTGTAAACAGTGCTGCAGTGAACATTCGTGTGCATGTGTCCTTATAGTAGAACGATTTATAATCCTTTGGATACATACCCAGTAATGGGATTGCTGGGTCAAATGGAATTCCTATTTCTAGGTCCTTGAGGAATTGCCACACTGTCTTCCACAATGGTTGAACTAATTTACACTCCCACCAACAGTGTAAAAGTGTTCCTATTTCTCCACATCCTCTCCAGCATCTGTTGTCTCCAGATTTTTTAATGATCGCCATTCTAATTGGCGTGAGATGGTATCTCAATGTAGTTTTGATTTCCATTACTCTAATGACCAGTGATGATGAGCATTTTTTCGTATGTTGGCCTCATGTATGTCTTCTTTTATAAAGTATCTGTTCATATCCTTTGCCCACTTTTGAATGGGCTTGTTTTTTTCTTGTAAATCTGCTTTAGTTCGTGGTAAATTCTGGATATCAGTCCTTTGTCAGATGGGTAAGCTGCAAGAATTTTTTCCCATTCTGTTGGTTGCCAATTCACTCTAATGACTGTTTCTTTTGCCGTGCAGAAGCTGTGGAGTTTGATTAGGTCCCTTTTGTCTATTTTGGCTTTTGTTGCCAATGCTTTTGGTGTTTTGATCATGAAGTCCTTGCCTACGCCTATGTCCTGAATGGTTTTGCCTAGATTTTCTTCTATGGTTTTTATGGTGTTAGGTCATATGTTTAAGTCTTTAATCCATCTGGAGTTAATTTTAGTGTAAAGTGTCAGGAAGGGGTCAAGTTTCTGTTTTCTGCATATGGCTAGCCAGTTTTCCCAACACCACTTATTAAACAGGGAATCCTTTCCCCATTGCTTGTTTTTGTCAGGTTTGTCAAAGAGCGGATGGTTGTAGATATGCTGTGTTGCCTCTGAGGCCTGTGTTCTGTTCCATTGATCTATATCTCTATTTTGGTACCAGTACCATGCTGTTTTCATTACTGTAGGCTTGTAGTATAGTTAGATGTCCGGTAGTGTGATGCCTCCTGCTTTGTTCTTTTTGCTTAGAATTGACTTGGCTATGTGGGCTCTCTTTTGGTTCCATATGAAGTTTAAGGTGGTTTTTTCCAGTTCTGTGAAGAAGGTCATTGGTAACTTGATGGGGATAACATTGAATCTGTAAATTACTTTGGGCAGTATGACCATTTTCATGCTATTGATTCTTCCTAACCATGAACATGGAATGTTTCTCCATCTGATTGTGTCCTCTCTTATTTCGTTGAGCAGTGGTTTGTAGTTCTCCTTGAAGAGGTCCTTTACGTTCCTTGTTAGTTGTATTCCTAGATATTTTATTCTCTTTGTAGCAGTTCATTCTTGATTTGGCTCTCTTTAAGTCTGTTATTGGTGTATAGGAATGCTTGTGATTTTTTGCACATTGATTTTGTATCCTGAGACTTTGCTGAAGTTGCTTATCAGTTTCAGGAGATTTCGGGCTGAGACGATGGGGTCTTCTAGATATACAATCATGTCATCTGCAAATAGAGACAATTTGACTTCCTCCTTTCCTCTTTGAATACCCTTTATTTCTTTTTCTTGCCTGATTGCTCTGGCTAGAACTTCCAGTACTATATTGAATAGAAATGGTGAGAGAGGGCATCCTTGTCTAGTGCCTGATTTCAAAGGGAATGCTTCCAGTTTTTGCCCATTCAGTATGATATTGGCTGTTGGTTTGTCATAAATAACTTTTATTATTTTGAGATACGTTCCATCAATACCTAGTTTATTGAGGGTTTTTAGCATAAAGGGCTGTTGATTTTTGTTGAAGGCCTTCTATGCATCAATTAAATCATGTGGTTTTTGTCTTTGGTTCTGTTTATGTGGTGAATTACGTTTATAGACTTGTGTATGCTGAACCAGCCTTGCATCCCCGGGATGAATCCTACTTGATCATGGTGGATAAGCTTTTTGATGTGCTGTTGGAATCATCTTGCCAGTATTTTATTGAAGATTTTTGCATCTATGTTCATCACGGATATTGGCCTGTAGTTTTCTTTTCTTGTTGAGTCTCTGCCGGGTTTTGATATCAGGATGATGTTGGTCTCATAAAATGATTTGGGAAGAATTTCCTCTTTTTGGATTATTTGGAATAGTTTCAGAAGGAATGGTACCAGCTCCTCTTTGTATGTCTGGTAGAATTCGGCTGTGAACCCATCTGGACCTGGGCGTTTTTTGGGTGGTAGGCTCTTAATTGCTGCCTCGACTTCAGACCTTGTTATTGTCTATTCAGGGTTTCAACTTCTTCCTGGTTTAGGCTTGGGAGGATGCAACTGTCCAGGAATTTATCCATTTCTTCCAGGTTTACTAGTTTATGTGCATAGAGTTGTTTGTAATAATCTCTGATCATGGTTTGAATTTCTGTGGAATCTGTCATGATATCCCCTTTATCGTTTTTTATTGCATCTATTTGGTTATTCTCTCTTTTCTTTTTTATTAATCTGGCTAGTGGTCTGCCTATTTTGTTGGTCTTTTCAAAAAACCAACTCCTGGATTTATTGATTTTTTGAAGGGTTTTTTGTGTCTCTATCTCCTTCAGTTCTGCTCTGATCTTAGTTGTTTCTTGTCTTCTGCTAGGTTTTGAGTGTGTTTGATCTTGCTCCTCTAGCTCTTTCAATTTTGATGATAGGGTGTCAATTTTAGATCTCTCCTTGCTTCTCATGTGGTCACTTATTGCTGTGTATTTTCCTCTAGAGACTGCTTTAAATGTGTCCCAGAGATTCTGGTATGTTGTATCTTCGTTCTTGTTGGTTTCAAAGAACATCTTTATTTCTAGCTTCATTTCATTGTTTATCCAGTCAACATTCAAGAGCCACTTGTTCAGTTTCCATGAAGTTTTGCGGTTCTGGGTTGGTTTCTGAATTCTGAGTTCTAACTTGATTGCACTGTGGTCTGAGAGACCGTTTCTTATGATTTCCGTTCTTTTGCATTTGCTGAGGAGTGATTTACTTCCAATTATGTCGTCAGTTTTAGAGTAGGTATGATGTGGTGCTGAGAAGAATGTATATTCTGTGGATTTGGGGTGGAGAGTTCTGTAAATATCTATTAGGTTTGCTTGGTCCAGGTCTGAGTTCAAGTCCTGGATATCCTTGTTAATTTTCTGTCTCGTTGATCTGTCTAATGTGTAGTGCCTCTTTCAGGAGCTCTTGTAAAGCAGGCCTGGTGGGGATGAAATCTCTGAGTACTTGCTTGTTTGCAACGGATTTTATTTTTCCTTCACTTATGAAGCTTAGTTTGGCTGGATATGAAATTCTGGGTTGAAAGTTCTTTTCTTTACGGATGTTGAATATTGGCCCCCACTCTCTTCTGGCTTGTAGGGTTTCTGCTGAGAGATCTGCTGTGAGTCTGATGGGCTTCCCTTTGTGGGTAACCCGACCTTTCTCTCTGGCTGCCCTTAGCATCTTCTCCTTCATTTCAACCCTGGGGAATCTGACGATTATGTGCCTTGGGGTTGCTCTTCTAGAGGAATATCTTTGTGGTGTTCTCTGTATTTCCTGGACTTGAATATTGGCCTGCCTTGCTAGATTGGGGAAGTTTTCCTGGATAACATCCTGAAGAGTATTTTCCAGCTTGGATTCATTCTCTTTGTCACATTCAGGTACACCTATCAAACGTAGATTAGGTCTTTTCACATAGTCCCATATTTCTTGTTGACTTTGTTCATTCCTTTTTACCCTATTTTCTCTAATCTTGCCTTCTTGTTTTATTTCTTTGAGTTGATCTTCAACCTCTGATATCCTTTCTTCTGCTTGGTTGATTCGGCTGTTGAAACTTGTGCATGCTTCACAAAGTTCTCGTGTTGTGTTTTTCAGCTCCATCAATTCACTCATATTCCTCTCTAAGTTGTCCATTCTCGTTAGCATTTCGTCAAATCTTTTTTCAAGGTTCTTAGTTTCTTTGCATTGGGTTAGAACATGTTCTTTTAGCTCATGGAAATTTCTTATTACCCACCTTCTGAAGCCTGATTCTGTCATTTCATCACACTCATTCTCCATTCAGTCTTGTTACCTTGGTGGTGAGGAGTTGTGATCCCTTGTAGGAGGAGAGGTGTTCTGGTTTTGGGTGTTTTCATCCTTTTTGCACTGGTTTCTTCCCATCTTTGTGGATTTATCCACCTGTCGTCTTTGTAGTTGCTGACTTTCTGATTGGGTCTGTGAGTAGACGTCCTGTTTGTTGATGATGAAGTTATTTCTGCTTCTTAGTTTTCCTTCTAACAGTTTGGCCCCTCTGCTGTAGGACTGCTGAGGTCCACTCCAGGCCCTGCTTGCCTGGGGATCACCTGCAGCAGCTGCAGAACAGTAAGGGTTGCTACTAGTTTCTTCTTCTGCTTTGTCCCAGAAGGATACCCGTCAAATGTCAGTCTGATCTCTCCTTTATGAGGTGAGTCTTTGGATATACGGGGGTCAGGGAGCTGCTCGAGGAGACAGTCTGTCCTTTATAGGAGCTCAAGTGCTGAGCTGTGAGCTCTGTTGTTCATTCAGAGCTGCTGGGCAGGTACGTTTAAGTCTGCTGCAGCAGAACTCATAAACTCCTTTTTTTTCCCCAGGTGTTCTGTCCCGGGGAGTTAGGGCTTTATTTATGAGTTTCCGCTGTGCTGCTGCCTTTTTTTTTTTCAGGCTGTTCTGCCCAGCAAGGAGTCAGCCTAGTCACTGTCTGCCTGCAGAAGCTTTGCTGAACTGCTGTGGGCTCTGCCCAGCTGCCATGTGAACTTCCCTGCAGTCCTGTTTATATGGATGTAGTTAGAACTTCCTCAGCAATGGTGGGCTGCCTCTGTAATGATGGACTCTCTCTGTAATGGCTGGTTGCCTCGGCAACGGCAGGCTGCCTCAGCAATTGCGGACTACCTCCGTAGTGGTGGAGTGCCTTGGTAATGGCGGAAGCCCCTCCCCCACAGAGCTGGACCGTCCCGGGTTCAGCTGTGCTTGCTGTAGAACTCTCAACCCAGAGCGTTTCCAATTGCTGTTTTTGTTTGTTTGTTTGTTTGTTTTTTGTGGGGGTGGGACCAGCCAGGCCTGATCACCTGGCTTTCTGCCTCAGAGCCTTTTTTTTTTTTTTTTCGTTGAGCTGTCAGCTCTCTCCCAGGTGTTCTGGTTGCCTGTTTAAAAGGTGCAGGGATCTGTGTGATTTCCCGTGCGGCAACCCACTGTGCCAGCTGAAACAGCAGCGCTGAGATTCATGGCGCTTTTTTGCCTAGGAATCTCCTGGCCTGGCTCCCTGTTTCAATCCCCCCCCCCCTTTTTTTTTTTTTAATCAGATGAATGTGTGACTCTGCCTTCCCGGAGCTTCCTGGAGCTCCCCTTGCTGGCTAATGGGGGACCCAGTCCCGTTTACTCTGCACCGGGAACCGCCGCACGGGGTGCCGGCAAAACTGCTGCGCAGGCCAAAACAGCCTCACTGGTGACCCGTGGGGCTCCTCTGCCTGGGAATCTCCTGGTCTGTGGGCAATAAAAATCCGTCTGGAAATGCGGCATCCACTCACCCTCTGCGCTTTCAACTGGGAGCTGCAATCCTGAGCTGCTCCTAACTGGCCATCTTGGATCTTCCCCTCCAGACATTATTCTTAAAATAAGAATTTCATCAACTGATGTTTTGAGGAATACACTTTGGGGACCCCTGATATTGATCATTATTTTCCAACGTTTTTGGCTGAACTCTTTTACAATAATACATTGCCTTGCCAAATAAAAATTATTTTCCAATTTTTATATGACATGTAATAAAGTGATTTAACAAATAAGTGTATAGAATTATTATACTTTATTTCCATATAATGACATGAGAGAAGGTTGCTACTTATTAGTATATCTTCACAAATAACACATAATAGATAGTGACTTTTACTCCCGGTTATAATTAAGTCATATTGGGTATTGTCACTGTAGTTTATCTTACTAATACTATTTTTGGGGGAAACAGGAAATATTGATATACTCTTAAAGAATTATAATTGGGCAAATTAAACTAATGGGTCTGAGAAAGATCATTTTGAGGCAAATTTGCACATTTATCCTGTTTCTACCTCTCATTATCATATATTTCAGCATTTTCTTGTATTATCACTCTTTAATCATTGACTGATTATGGGTATAAATTATTCTTAAGGGACCAGAAATAGATTATTTAAAATGAAGTAATGATGAATACCATTGTCATGACCAGCAGTGCTCTGTTGAGTCTGTCAGTGGCTGCACCTGGAGCACCTTCCTTTGATTTCTGATAATTAGTGTTATTTTCACTGTGCTTGCTCTCTTGGGCTTTCCAAATGCTCCATTTGAGATGGATATTTTAAAAATAATTTTTATTTACATTAAAAAAATAATGAAACAGATACTATTATTATAACATGATCCCTTAGGAGAACTTTGTGAGCCTTTAAGGATTACTATTTGGAAAATGCCTAAATAGGAGCTGATGAAGGCATCAACTTCCATGTAATTCTTAGGAAAAGAGGGAATGTAGAGAGAGAAGAGCTGGTTAAGGGGCTGAAGTATCAGTCTTCTTATCCCAGCACTTTGGGAGGCCAAGGCAGGTGGATCACCTGAGGTCAGGAGTTTTGAGACCATCCTGGCCAACATGGTGAAACCTTATCTCTACTAAAAATACAAAAATTAACTCGACATGGTGGTGGACACCTGTAATCCCAGCTACTTGGAAGGCTGAGGCAGAAGAATTGCTTGAACCCAGAAGGCAGAGGTTGCAGTGAGCCGAGATTGCACCACTGCACTCCAGCCTGGGCGACAGAGCAAGACTACGTGTCAGAAAAAAAGAAAAAATGTTGGAAGCAGAAAAAAAAAGCATGATAAAGGAATGAGAGATCTAAAGAAATATAATAACTGTGAGCTCTGCATTAGTTGTGGCAGGGAGACCAAGCAAAAAGATTTCAGAGAAGATCACTGGAATTGGCAGAGGCTTTGAAGGGCAAGGTCTAGCGTACAGAAGAGGTAAAGCCACATTGTGAGAAGGTAAGTAAATGTGTTTTATCTCTTTTGCACTGTCCTGGTGTATTATTTTTTCTTGTATTGCTTAGCACAGAGTTTTGCCTATAGCAGGCTTCAGACTGTGGTCTTGGTAGTGCATGACTGATGTTGATGACAGATCAAAAAGGACTTGAAATGATCAGTTTAAGGTCTTGATGGGTATTGAAGATCCAAAGGATGATGGCATTCTGGGGGAGTGATCCACAAAAGGACAGATGATTTGAAGATGTTAGTAACTGAAGACAACATGGATGTTAAATAAGGAAAAATAAAGTTAGATGGAAAATAAATCATTTGGATCTGCCTCAAGAGTCTGAGAAGAATATTATTCCTCCTTCCTCTCCCTTACTCTGGCTCTTCCTATTGTAGCTATGTGAGTGATGCCATTGAAAAACACAATTTTGATTAAGTGGGGTTAAAGAAATATTGGTCTACCTTAAATTGATGACATCTTATTCATCTTAAGAATTTATTGTATAAAATGTGCTTATTCTGGGATTTTTTTCAACAGGTGAAGAAAAAGTTTTTTAGTGTAATTCAGTGCACATTTATGAATTTCAAAAGATCAACAAAAATGGGCAAAGTATATGAACACATAATCCACAGAAGAAGATATCTGGCAAAATGCAGTTCAATAAATATTTTATAAAATAAAAATTAGCCTATGGGAAGAATTGAAATGGAGAAACAGAATAACAGCCTTGTGTGTTACACTATAGAGCTTGGACTTTATTCCATAGATGAGGGAAGTCTGCATAAGTGCTATCTACATTATCTTACTAGCATTGTAGTTGATGTACCTAAAACAGACTTGAGCTGGTAGAGAAAGTAGGTAGGCAGACTTGTCCAAGTGAGAAAAAAAAATGAAACTATGGTGAAGATAAAAGAAGAGAAAAGGAACAGATTTAAGAAATACTAAAACCTGAAAGTACTAAGACTTGATGATGAACTAGATGTGTTAGATAAGAGATGGCATGGAGTCCAGTAAAAATTCATTTTTTTCACTCGTGTGAGTGCCTCAGTGACATAATGCTTGATAGAAAATAAACATGGGATAGCACATGGATTTATTACAAGTTTTTGAAATTGAGCTTGAAAAGCTACTTTAAAAAATAAATTCTAGGTCAGGTGTGGTGGCTCATGCCTGTAATCCCAACACTTTGTGAGGCCAAGATGGGAGGATCTCTTGAGCCCAGGAGTTTGAGAGCAGCCTGGGCAACATAGAGAGACCTCTATCTCTACAAAAAAATAAAAAATGAGCCAGATGTGGTGGCACACACTTGTAGTCCTAGCTACTCAAGAAGCTGAGATAGGAGGATTACTTGACTTTGGAGGTTGAGGCTACAGTGAGCTATGATCATGCCACAGGGTCTCTTTCTGTCACGCAGGCTGGAGTGCAGGGGCACAGTCATGGCTCACTGCAGCCTTGTCCTCCCAGGCTCAAGGGTTCCTCCCACTTCAGCCTCCTAAGTAGCACAGTGCCACCATGCCTGGCTTTTGTGTTTGTGTGTGTGTGGATGTGGGGTTTTGCCATGTTGCCCAGAATAGTCTTGGTCTCAACCCCCGAGCTCAAGTGGTTCTTCTTCCTTGGCCTCCCACAGTGCTGGGATTAAAGGTATGAGCCACTGTGCTTGATCAAAAACAAACCAATGATCAAAATGTATTTGCTTTTCAAATTGGTGCTATATGGAGTTAAGAAACTTTGTATTAGTCAATTAGTTGTATGTGGAATACCATCCATTCTTCAAACAAGAATCACAGATAATATAAAATTTGGATACAATTTAAAAAAATAGCTCTAGAGAGTAAATGTTGGTTATTTATCTACAGCAAAAATAGATATGGAAAAATATTTTCCTCAAATGTGATTTAAAAAATACAGTTATTATAAGGCTCTAGCCATTATATTCAGATCCAGTTGGAGTCTAAGAAAAATACTTATTTGTATTTTACTTAGAGAACTTAGAAGGGGTACAGATCCCATCAAACATTTCCATTTTGTATTAGTAAATGGTTTTAAATTTAAAGATTCTAATAAAGAAGCTCATTTCAGATATGTAAATGTTATCCTATGTAAAACATTCTAACATTCAGTTTTCATGGCATATGGAAATGCTCTTTCAGAAAGCTATGTAAAATGTTTTGAAAAATCCATTTAATAACATGAAAATGTATGCTGAAAAATGATTGATGTCTTCTACTTTGGCATTGCCACTTACTCAGATTTGATAGAAAGATAATTGATAGAAATTCTATCTGTTTTCATTCAAGTTTAATTTCACTTAGAATACTATCAAATAGATTACACTGAATAAAAAATAGGAAATAATTCCAATGGCATATCTGTAAATGGTATTATATTACAAGCTTAATAAACAGTTTTATTTCATTTTAGGTTTTGACAATACTTAATATGGCTCAGAGTAAATTATTGAATCCTGGTAACTAGGAAATGAATAAGATTATCAGCATTGCAACAAAGCTCCGAAACAAAATATCATTTGGAAAATAGAAAGCTGGTTATATGCCAGGGTAGGGAAAACATTAGAAATACTTTATTCAATCAGAGCCTTGCTTTTGAAAATGAATAAAAGGAGTCAATATATTACCACATACAATGTTATACTTATGAGACCTTCATTTTTAGGGAACAAATGATAACATAAGATCTGTATTTTTATAGAGTGGGAGTAGGATCTAGTGCCCCCTTTCCATTTTAAGTATGGATATGTCTTCTCTTAATACTTTAATCTAGAACTGATTGTTTTTGCATTAAAATTCAGGTAGACTAAAGGAACAAATTACATCTAAGGGAATCTGGAACAGACAAATGTCTTTTAGGACCTGAGTTACATATTATATGTTCAAAAATACTTGTCTTCCACTTTTACATAAACCCAGAGCCTCATGTCTTCCTTTTATAAGCAGCAGGGCAGAAAGCTTTTCTAAGGTAGAGCTTCCGAGTAAACAAAGTAAAGTAAAACACTCAAATTATGCACAACTCATTGTCTCATATGGAAAAATAAAATATATTGTTCTGTAACAGAAATTGTAGTGCTTATAAAAAGTATTCTGTATCACAAAGCATTACATTTTTAATGATGTTAATTTCCAATGGACAAAGATAGTAGTAGGAAAGGAATTCCAAAATTCTTTTCCTACTAAACTTCCTTAGGGTTCCAAAATTCTTTGAACCTGAGATATGAAGTAGAATCTGATTTGTACCTATGGTGAAAGATGACCTCCTTAGCTTACCAAGTGTTTTAAGTGTTACTGATCATTTCCTCTTCCTAAATCACTAAGTTAATCTCCGATTAGCTATGGTGTTTACTGAATTCTTAGCATTATTCAGCTTCCCTTTAATCAAGTGGAGACTTACTACAAATCCAGTTTTTTCTTTGACATGGGTCAGTAACTAGTTCTTGCATCTGTTAAGCTAAAAGTCCTGTTCTCCTGCCATTTGCTTGCCTGGCAGTTTAGTACTGAGTATGATTTAGTTAGAAGGGTGTTTAATGTTAGGGATGATTTGGATTGCATGAAATAAGATAGCTGGTGAAAGCCAACTCAGGCCACACATACTTAAGACTGAAGTGCTGAACCTGCGTGGTGCGTGTAGCTGTTTTGGAAGTTGCCAAAAAGGAGTTACACAGCCTATGTGCAGCAGACTGGGTGTGGTCTAAAATGGCCTGAGGTTTCCAGATCTCCTGGCTTTTTTCCTCTTTGGATAACACCAAAACGATTTTCTTCTTTATTGAAGCATCTGGCTAGCTCTACATCTTATTTTTCTTATAATTAACTCAGGGAGAAAAATTTATTCGGGGGAAGAAAGCTAAGACCCAATCCAAAGTTTTTGCAGAAGATAAAGCTTAGTGGTACTAGAATGCCCAAGTCTATGTTTGTGTAGCTCTAAGATGAGCAAGATAACAATATCTTATTGTGTTCATAAAGTGGAAAAATTTGAATATAGTAAATCCATCAATCTGTCTAATGTTTTTAGTAGAGGCTGAGTTATTTCTTCAATTGCATTGCTACTTCATTTTTTTTTAACACCTGTGAATTTACTAGCTTGTATCATTCTAACTTTACTTTGAATGTAGTATATAAGTAATAATAAGTTTTCCTTTGTACAGTCTGAGCTACTGAACAAAAGTGCATTATTTTACTTCTTAGGCAGTTGATTAGAGCTGTTAGCTCATGTTTCTGTCGATTGAACTTAAAAAAAGTTATTCCCTAATTTCACACTACTATTTATCTCACAATAGGAGTGAAGAGACCTATTTATTAGCTAGCTGGATTTTTAAAGTAATTCTTTGCTCCATATCTGGGAAAATCATCCCACCTTACTGTGTGTGAAAAATAAAACTTCTCCGTACCCATGTTGATAGAGTTATTATCACACTCTAGGTGAATTGCTGCTGTTTTTGATGTCATGAAGATTCTCTTCTCAAGTGGCAGGTGTCTCCTTACTTTTCCTCTTTCCAATTTTAATTCCCTCCCAGATGCTTATCTCTCCTAATCTTTAATCTTGCCTTAATTATAGGAGTTAAAAATATGTTGACTAAGCTTAGTTCCTTTAGTGGAATAACAGTCATCAGAAATTCACACATCCCTTTGGACATACATAGGTGTATTTACTGGTAAACATCAGTTATTATCATTAAACTGATGCAACTGCTTTCAAATAAATAAGGCATTTTATGATAACTATATTGCAGAACCCCAGTTTTTGAAATTGCTTATGTGCAGTGTTGTTCTTTTTAATCCCAAACCAGCCTTCTATCAACATTGAGCATCTGAATAAACACTGACACAGGAAATAAAGAAAGGCATTGTATACTGCAGAGATTCCTGAAAGTTCTTTTGTTCCACACTAGATATAGCAACCCTTGGTTTAGTAGACGTTTTTTGCTGTATTTTTTACTGTTATTTTTTCCCAGAAACCTGAAACAATACTTCTGTAGACATGAAAAGTCAGATGAGCCATGTAGGCCTGGTTTAGCTATATGTGTTTAATGAAATAAGTTTTTTCTTTCACTGTAGGAATGAAGCATAGTAGAGAACTCGAGACTACATTAGAGACCCATAAGCAGTAGAACAGTGTTAAAACAGAAGGTATTGTAAAATATGGGAAGAAAGAAAATTGAGTTGACCAGTAAAGAAAGATGGATGTCGGGATGTATATTTTCAGAGATTAGGTACCCAAAATTACCCTTTAAAACAGATTTTAAAAAATAAAACATTTACATATTTTTAAAAGCATTGATGAGTTGGCAAAAAAAAAAAAAAAGAAAAAGAAAAAGAAAAAAGAAAAAGACCAGGTCTAAAAAGAAAACAGAAACCATAAAAGATTAAATGTCATATATACTTTTTTTCTGAGAATTTCTGCTGAATCCTGACATACTGGGTTTCCATTTTGACAGCTTCTTGGGACATGGAGAATACTAATGAAAGCTCAGGGGCCATCCATGGTAGGAAGCCTAACTAGATACCCCTACACAAAGCTGAGGATGTGTAAGTTTGAAACAAAGAAGGAAACACCAGGAAATTTACCTGTATTAACAATAATACTAGGTAAGACCGGGTGCAGTGGCTCATGTCTGTAATTCCAGCACTTTGGGAGGCTGAGGTGGGCAGATCACTTGAACCCAGGGATGTGAGACCAGCCTGGGCAATATGGTGAAACCTCACCTCTACAAAAAATACAAAAATGAGTTGGGCATGGTGGTGTGCACCTGTAGTTCCAGCTACTTGGAGGGAGGCCTGCTGAGGCAGGGGGATGGCTTGAGCCAGGGAGGTCAAGGCTGCAGTGAGCTGTGATTGCACCACTGCACTCCAGCCTGGGTGACAGAGAGCCTGTCTCTTAATAAATAAAAATGAAAAAATAACAGTAATGCTAGATACGTGGCAGAAAAAAGTAAAAACTTCTTTGAAAATGTATAAGCACCAGTTGGCCCTCAATGGGTCTGAAAAAAACCTTAAGAAGAGAATTTAGCCTAGAATGTTCCTGGCTAATTGTGCACCCAGGGGACTGGCAGAAACAAGTAAAAATCAGGAATTTAGTTTCCATCTAGGCCTCAACTGCATTCTACAGATATAATTCCAAGAAACATGAGCATTTGCAGTCAAAAATCAAAGAACACCCAAGGATGTCGTAAGTAAAAAAGCAATAGACCCGAAAACCATAAACATTGGGATTATCAGGCAAAATATACAACCATATTTAATATGATTAAAGAAAGAGAGCCTTGAAAACACAGGTAACATGGATTTTTAAAATTATAAATAGAACTTACAGAAACTTAATTTTATAATTAAAATTCAAAACTCTATGAGAAGATTACCCAGAAGACAGAATGGGTCAAGTAATTTCTGAAGAAAATGTAAAACACAGTTCAGAGAAACAAAAGACTATGATACAGAAGTTATTAGTTGTGGAGAATGAAAGGAGAAGGTCTAAAATACTTTTAGTTAGAGTTCTGAAAGGAAACTATAGAACCAATGAATGGGCAAGAGAAAGTAGAATTCAAAAAGAACCCCCTAAATTGTTGAAAAACATTAGTCCTCAGATCAGGAAAGCTAAATAATAGCCGAGTGTGGTGACATGCACTTATAGTTCTAGCTATTTGGGAATCTGAGGCAGGAGGATTCCTGGAGCTTGGGAGTTCAAGGTTACAGTGAGCTATGATTGTACCACTGCACTCCAGCCTGGGTGACAGAACAAGACTCTGTCTCCAAAAAAACAAACAAAAAAAGCCGAATAAATTCTAAGATTAAGATTAAACTTCCGGGATTGCCTGCTCTGGGATCCCCTCCCACAATAGCATGGGAGCTATCTCTCTCTCTTTCTCTCTCTCTGTCTAATAAATCGCTCTCCTGCAAAACTCTTTGGGGCTACGATATTTATTTGAATGGTTTCTGCATTTCTGACAATTGGGTGTCCCCAGCCTGGATCTGCCAACCAGTCCTGTGTACCCCATCCAGGAATGGACTCAGTGCAAGAGGACAGCTTTGACTCCCTATTTCATCCCCAAGCCAACCAATCAGCACTCTCAACCCACTGGCCCCTATCCACCAAATTATCCTTAAAAACTCTGATCCCTGAGTTTTCAGGGAGACCGATTTTAATAATAATAAAACTCCAGTCTCTCACCAAAAAAAAAAAAAAAAAAAAAAAAAAAAAACTTCCCTTCATAAAAAATCACCATAAAGTGAAAACCAGTGGAGATGATACTTGCAATATACATAACAAACAAGGGATTAGTATCTCTGTAGAACATATATGTATATATGTACATAAGATATATGATTATATATAAAATGCAATATATATAACTTGTAATATATACAATCTAGGGATTAGTGTCTCCACAGCAAATATATGTATTCATATATAATATGCACATAAATATACATAAAATACAAATGTTATATAATTACATATAAATTTTTTCTTATGAATTAAAATAGAGAAATGGACAAATTCAACTTGTTTCAAGCTGAACTTCTTCTTCCAGAGAGCAGCTCTACCTACTAACTCAGGTGAAAAAACCCCCAAATTATCTTAAACATCTTTCTAAATTCTCTTAAACATCTTCCTTTGCATACCTATAGCCAATTAATCTCCAAGTTTTGGTGGTTCTATATCTGAAATGTTTTCTAAATTATCCCCTTCTAGTTGCACTGACGCTAACTTGGTTTGGATCTTCAGGATACATATTCCCTTTAGCCTAGGGAAATACAGTTCCAGTTGATTTTCCTCTTCTTCCTTCATTATTTATTCTTTTTTACAGTGCCAACAGAAAGTTGTTTTTTGTTTTTTGTTTGTTTGACACAGAACAAGCTTGTCATTCTTCCATTCAAAAATTCACTGCAGTCTATAAATTATGACTTTTTGTTTTAGTTTTATCAAATTATGCATACACATGGCTTACAGAGTCACTGCCACTACTATTACTATTGCTATAATCATTTGGGTTCTCATAATGAATTTCCATAAGGGTTTCCAGTGACTTCTAATCAAAAGAAAGAGGTAGATAAAGATTTTCACTGTCCAGTTGAAAATCTCTCATAAGAATTTCTTTCTTTTTTTTTTTTTTTTAATATTTCGTGTGTGGCTTTTATTCAACATTATACCTTTTTTTTTTTTTTTTTTATTGCATTTTAGGTTTTGGGGTACATGTGAAAAACATGCAAAGTTGTTGCATAGGTGCATACGTGGCAGTGTGATTTGCTGCCTCCCTCCCCCTCACCCATATCTGGCATTTCTCCCCATGCTATCCCTCCCCAACTCCCCCCCGCCGCTGTCCCCCCCACTCCCCCGCAACACACCCCCGTGTATAGTGCTCCCCTCCCTGTGTCCATGTGTTCTCCTTGTTCAACACCCTCCTATGAGTGAGAACATGTGGTGTTTGGTTTGGTGTTCTTGTGTCAGTTTGCTGAGAATGATGGTTTCCAGGTTCATCCATGTCCCTACAAAGGACGCGAACTCCTCATTTTTAATGGCTGCATAATATTCCAAGGTGTATATGTGCCACATTTTTCCTGTCCAGTCTATCATCGATGGGCATTTGGGTTGGTTCCAGGTCTTTGCTATTGTAAACTGTGCTGCAATGAACATTCGTGTGCATGTGTCCTTATAGTAGAACGATTTATAATCCTTTGGATATATGCCCAGTAATGGGATTGCTGGGTCAAATGGAATTTCTATTTCTAGGTCCTTGAGGAATCGCCACACTGTTTTCCACAATGGTTGAACTAGTTTACACTCCCACCAACAGTGTAAAAGTGTTCCTATTTCTCCACATCCTCTCCAGCATCTATTTTCTCCAGATTTTTTAATGATCGCCATTCTAACTGGCGTGAGATGGTATCTTAATGTAGTTTTGATTTGCATTTCTCTAATGACCAGTGATGATGAGCATTTTTTCATATGTTTGTTGGCCTCTTGTATGTCTTCTTTTGTAAAGTATCTGTTCATATCCTTCGCCCATTTTTGAATGGGCTTGTTTGTTTTTTTCTTGTAAATCTGTTTTAGCTCGTTGTAAATTCTGGATATCAGCCCTTTGTTAGATGGGTAGTCTGCAAAAATTTTTTCCCATTCTGTTGGTTGCCGATTCACTCTATTGACTGTTTCTTTTGCCGTGCAGAAGCTGTGGAGTTTGATTAGGTCCCATTTGTCTATTTTGGCTTTTGTTGCCAATGCTTTTGGTGTTTTGGTCATAAAGTCCTTGCCTACGCCTATGTTCTGAATGGTTTTGCCTAGGTTTCCTTCTAGTGTTTTTATGGTGTTAGGCCTTATGTTTAAGTCATTAATCCATCTGGAGTCAATTTTAGTGTAAGGTGTCAGGAAGGGGTCGAGTTTCTGCTTTCTGCATATGGTTAGCCAGTTTTCCCAACACCACTTACTGAACAGGGAATCCTTTCCCCATTGCTTGTTTTTATCAGGTTTGTAAAGATCCGGTTGTTGTAGATATGTTGTGTCGCCTCCGACGCCTCTGTTCTGTTCCATTGGTCTATATCTCTGTTTTGGTACCAGTACCATGCTGTTTTGATTACCGTAGCCTTGTAGTAGAGTTTGAAGTCCGGTAGTGTGATGCCTCCTGCTTTGTTCTTTTTGCTTAGAATTGACTTGGCTATGCGGGCTCTCTTTTGGTTCCATATGAAGTTTAAGGTGGTTTTTTCCAGTTCTGTGAAGAAGGTCATTGGTAGCTTGATGGGGATAGTGTTGAATCTGTAAATTACTTTGGGCAGTATGGCCATTTTCACGATATTAATTCTTCCTAACCATGAACATGGAATGTTTCTCCATCTGTTTGTGTCCTCTCTTATTTCGTTGAGCAGTGGTTTGTAGTTCTCCTTGAAGAGGTCCTTTACGTTCCTTGTTAGTTGTATTCCTAGGTATTTTATTCTCTTTGTAGCAATTGTGAATGGCAGTTCGTTCTTGATTTGGCTCTCTTTAACTCTATTATTGGTGTATCGGAATGCTTGTGATTTTTGCACATTGATTTTGTATCCTGAGACTTTGCTGAAGTTGCTTATCAGTTTCAGGAGATTTTGGGCTGAGATGATAGGGTCTTCTAGATATACAATCATGTCGTCTGCAAATAGAGACAATTTGACTTCCTCCTTTCCTAATTGAATACCCTTTATTTCTTTTTCTTGTCGGATTGCTCTGGCTAGAACTTCCAGTACTATATTGAACAGGAGTGGTGAGAGAGGGCATCCTTGTCTAGTGCCCGATTTCAAAGGGAATGCTTCCAGTTTTTGCCCATTCAGTATGATATTGGCTGTTGGTTTGTCATAAATAGCTTTTATTATTTTGAGGTATGTTCCGTCGATACCTAGTTTATTGAGAGTTTTTAGCATAAAGGGCTGTTGAATTTTGTCGAAGGCCTTCTCTGCATCAATTGAGATAATCATGTGGTTTTTGTCTTTGGTTCTGTTTATGTGGTGAATTACATTTATAGACTTGCGTATATTGAACCAGCCTTGCATCCCCGGGATGAATCCTACTTGATCATGGTGGATAAGCTTTTTGATGTGCTGTTGCAATCGGCTTGCCAGTATTTTATTGAAGATTTTTGCATCTATGTTCATCATGGATATTGGCCTGTAATTTTCTTTTCTTGTTGAGTCTCTGCCGGGTTTTGGTATTAGGATGATGTTGGTCTCATAAAATGATCTGGGAAGGATTCCTTCTTTTTGGATTATTTGAAATAGTTTCAGTAGGAATGGTACCAGTTCCTCTTTGTATGTCTGGTAGAATTCGGCTGTGAACCCATCTGGACCTGGGCGTTTTTTGGGTGGTAGGCTCTTAATTGCTGCCTCGACTTCAGACCTTGTTATTGGTCTATTCAGGGTTTCGACTTCTTCCTGGTTTAGGCTTGGGAGGAGGCAACTGTCCAGGAATTTATCCATTTCTTCCAGGTTTACTAGTTTATGTGCATAGAGTTGTTTGTAATAATCTCTGATGATGGTTTGAATTTCTCTGGCATCTGTGATGATATCCCCTTTATCATTTTTTACTGCATCTATTTGGTTATTCTCTCTTTTCTTTTTTATTAGTCTGGCTAGTGGTCTGTCTATTTTGTTGATCTTTTCAAAAAACCAGCTCCTGGATTTATTGATTTTTTGAAGGGTTTTTCGTGTCTCTATCTCCTTCAATTCTGCTTTGATCTTAGTTATTTCTTGTCTTCTGCTAGGTTTTGAGTTTTTTTGATCTTGCTCCTCTAGCTCTTTCAATTTTGACGATAGAGTGTCAATTTTAGATCTCTCCTTTCTTCTCATGTGGGCACCTATTGCTATATATTTTCCTCTAGAGACTGCTTTAAATGTGTCCCAGAGATTCTGGTATGTGGTGTCTTCGTTCTCGTTGGTTTCGAAGAACATCTTTATTTCTGCCTTCATTTCAGTGTTTATCCAGTCAACATTCAGGAGAAAGTGGTTCAATTTCCATGAGGCTGTGCGGTTCTGGGTTGGCTTCTGAATTCTGAGTTCTAACTGGATTGCACTGTGGTCTGAGAGACTGTTTGTTATGGTTTCCGTTCTTTTGCATTTGCTGAGGAGTGATTTACTTCCAATTATGTGGTCAATTTTAGAGTAGGTGTGATGTGGTGCTGAGAAGAATGTATATTCTGTGGATTTGGGGTAGAGAGTTCTGCAAATGTCTATTAGGTTTGCTTGGTCCAGGTCTGAGTTCAAGTCCTGGATATCCTTGTTAATTTTCTGTCTCGTTGATCTGTCTAATATTGACAATGGGGTGTTGAAGTCTCCCACTATTATTGTGTGGGAGTCTAGGTCTCTTTGTAAGTCTTTAAGAACTTGCCTTATGTATCTAGGTGCTCCTGTATTAGGTGCATATATATTTAGGATCGTTAGCTCTTCTTGTTGCATTGATCCTTTTACCATTATGTAATGTCCTTCTTTGTCTCTTTTGATCTTTGTTGCTTTAAAGTCTATTTTATCAGAGATGAGAATTGCAACTCCTGCTTTTTTTTGTTCTCCATTTGCTTGGTAAATCTTCCTCCATCCCTTTATTTTGAGCCTTTGTGTATCCTTGCTTGTGAGGTGGGTTTCCTGGATACAGCACACTGATGGGTTTTGGCTTTTTATCCAATTTGCCAATCTGTGTCTTTTGATTGGGGCATTTAGTCCGTTTACATTTAGGGTTAATATTGTTATGTGTGAGTTTGATCCTGTCATTTTGATGCTAGCTGGCTGTTTTTCCCATTGGTTGATGCAGATTCTTCATTGTGTTGATGCTCTTTACCATTTCGTGCATTTTTGGAGTGGCTGGTACTGGTTGTTTTTTTCTATGTGTAGTGCCTCCTTCAGGAGCTCTTGTAAAGCTGGTCTGGTGGTGATGAAATCTCTGAGTGCTTGCTTGTTCTCAAAGGATTTTATTTTTCCTTCACTTATGAAGCTTAGTTTGGCTGGATATGAAATTCTGGGTTGAAAGTTCTTTTCTTTAAGGATGTTGAATATCGGCCCCCACTCCCTTCTGGCCTGTAGGGTTTCTGCTGAGAGATCTGCTGTAAGTCTGATGGGCTTCCCTTTGTAGGTAACCCGACCTTTCTCTCTGGCTGCCCTTAGTATTTTCTCCTTCATTTCAACCCTGGGGAATCTGAGGATTATGTGCCTTGGGGTTGCTCTTCTAGAGGAATATCTTTGTGGTGTTCTCTGTATTTCCTGGACTTGAATATTGGCCTGCCTTGCTAGGTTGGGGAAGTTTTCCTGGATAATATCCTGAAGAGTATTTTCCAGCTTGGATGCATTCTCTTCGTCACATTCAGGTACACCTATCAAACGTAGATTAGGTCTTTTCACATAGTCCCATATTTCTTGTTGACTCTTTTCATTCCTTTTTACCCTGTTTTCTCTAATCTTGCCTCCTCGTTTTATTTCATTGAGTTGATCTTCGACCTCTGATATCCTTTCTTCTGCTTGGTCAATTCCGCTGTTGAAACTTGTGCATGCTTCGTGAAGTTCTCGTGTTGTGTTTTTCAGCTCCATCAATTCGCTCATATTCCTCTCTAAGTTGTCCATTCTCGTTAACATTTCGTCAAGTCTTTTTTCAAGGTTCTTAGTTTCTTTGCGTTGGGTTAGAACATGTTCTTTTAGCTCACGGAAGTTTCTTATTATCCACTTTCTGAAAGCTGATTCTGTCATTTCATCACGCTCATTCTCCATCCAGTCTTGTTCCCTTGCTGGTGAGGAGTTGTGCTCCCTTGTGGGAGGAGAGGTGTTCTGGTTTTGGGTGTTTTCATCCTTTTTGCGCTGGTTTCTTCCCATCTTTGTGGATTTATCCACCTATCGACTTTGTAGTTGCTGTCTTTCTGATTTTGGTAATTTTAAGTCTGTAGTAGCTGAACTCATAAATCCCCTTTTCTTCCCCCTAGGTGGTCTGTCCCAGGGAATTAGGGCGTTATGATTTTCCGCTGTTGCAATGGTTTTCCCTGCCCACAAGGTGGCAGCCTAGTCACACTCAGCCTGCAGAGGCTTTGTTGAGCTGCTGTGGGCAAATTGTCCTGGGAACTGCAGGGTGTTTCCCGGTGGGTGACGCCCCTCCTCCACAGAGCTGGACCGTCCCGTGTTCAGCCGTGTTTCCGGAGGCGTCCTCTTTGCCCAGGAAACTCTTGGGTTGAGTCCCTGCCTCAGCTCCCCTTGCTGGCCCAGAGGGGATCCGGTCTCGCTCACTCTGCAGAAGGGGCCACTGCTCCCTGCCTCAGGTGCAGGCAGAGCAGCTGCGCCAGTCCAACCAGCGGTGCTGGCAACCCGTGGAGCTTCTCCACCTGTGAATCTCCTGGTCTGTGGGCAGTAAAAATCCGCTGCCCTGTGAGCCGCTGCATCAGCCAAAGCAGCGGCTCTGAGATTCGTGGCGCGCCCTTGCCCGGGAGTGTCCTGGCTTGAATCCCTGCTTCAGCTCCCCTTACTGGCTCAGAGGTGATTCAGTCTCTCTCGCTCTGTACGTGGATCCGCCGCCCCCCACCTCAGGGCATAGGCCGAGCGGCGCGCCGCTCCGCTCAAACCAGCGGCGCTGGTGACCCATGCGGCTCCTCCTCCTGTTAATCCCCTGGTCTGTGGTCAGTAAAAATCTGTCTGGAAATGCAGCGTCCACTCACCCTCTGCGCCTTCTTTCAGAGCTGCGATCCCGACTTCCTCCTAACCGGCCATCTTGAAAACCTCCCCAAGAATTTCTTTGTCTATTTTTCTTGACCTACTATTTGAAGGGCTTGAGATGCCTTTCCTTGTCTTCTCTAAATATTCTGCCTCCGGGACAGCTTAAGTCCTATGTAATTAGTTTTGATAATAGTTTATATCAAAGATGTAACTATATGACTTAATTTATTACATACTTGGCTTTATTTAACTATTTCATATTTTTTGTTATTATCTCTTCAATGGCTTCACAGGCCTATAAAATGCCATCTGAAGTAACTTCTTTCAGAATTTTCTTTCTGAATATTTTTATAATGCCAACCATCATGGGTTAACCCAATACCATGAGTTATAGATACTTAAATAACATATTAATTGGCCTAAATTTTAGGTGAATACATGAAGGAAGAAACTCAATCTTCCAGTAACATATACAGTTTTTGGAAACATAGTCTTGATTCTTAAATGCGCCCTGGCTGATCATGCTTTTGCTACTGTTTCCTTCTTCCATCCTTAAGATGTTTTCTCCAAGAAGTCTTTTTCAAAATTTCGCTTTATGGTGGTTTGGGAAATAATAAATTAAAGCAGGTTGACCTGGGGATGGCAGGGAAAAAAAAAAAATCTCCCTTAGCAGATTTGGAGTCCCAAATCAACAACACTTAATGAGGTTATTCTTAACACTAATAGCACCTTACATTCGGGGATTTCTGGGGTATCATTTGGCATTTTCATTTCCTTAAGATACACAGAAGGCATTTAAAGTTGTCAGATTAAAGATGTTTCTATTACTGTAGACTTCTTGGAAATCTCAAGTGAAAAATTACCGTCATTGCATATGGAGTAAAACTAAATCTCTCCTTTTCCTAGTTTAGCTAAATTTTGTTGTTGTTTTAACTTCAGATATAGTTGGGAAAATATGTGATCATTTTAAAATTAGCAAACACTTGTGTGTATTTTAAAATTTGAAACATTTGTTTTAAAAATGGATTATTTAAAAGTTTTGCAAATTAAAATAATGTATCAACACAGTGAGTTTTCAGTATAAAAAAAGACATTTTTAAACTGTTAACTGTACACATATTCGAGATAAAAAAGAGATTCTGCTAAAATTTGGAATTTCAATTGACAAATGAAAACATCAGAAGACACTCTGGAATAAAATTCTGTCCATAGGCTGTGGTTACAACTGCCTGTTTTTAAACTTTATTGAGATATAATTGATTTACAAAAAACTGCACGTATTTGCTGTACACAATTTAATGAGTTTGGAGAAAATGCATATACCCATGAAATCATCATTACACTCAAAGTAGTTATCATATCCATCACCTCCAAAAGTTTCTCTGTGCTTTTTGTTTGTTTGTTTTTGTAGTAAGCACGCTTAACCTGTGATATACCCTCTTAACAAAACTTTTTTTTTTAATTGCATTTTAGGTTTTGGGGTACATGTGAAGAACATGCAAGATTGTTGCATAGGTACACACATGGCAGTGTGATTTGCTGCCTTCCTCTCCATCACCTATATCTGGCATTTCTCCCCATGCTATCTCTCCCCAACTCCCCACCCCCCGCTATCCCTCCCCTATATCCCCCCGACAGACCCCAGTGTGTGATGCTCCCCTCCCTTTGTCCATGTGTTCTCATTGTTCAACACCCACCTATGAGTGAGAACATGCGGTGTTTGATTTTCTTGTGTCAGTTTGCTGAGAATGATGGTTTCCAGGTTCATCCATGTCCCTTACAAAGGACACGAACTCATCATTTTTGATGGCTGCATAATATTCCATAGTGTATATTTAACAAAACTTTTATGTGCACAACAGAGTATTGTTAGTCATGGGCACTATGTTGTAGAACACATCTCTATAACTTATTCATCTTGCATAACTGAAACTTTATACCCATTGACAACTCCCAATTTCCCCCTTACCCCATCTTCTGTCAACCACCATTCTATTCTCTTTCTTGGAGATTGATTATTTTAGAAACCTTATATAAGTGGAATCATAGAGTATTTGTCCTTCTGTGACTGACTTCTTTCACTTATCAGTGTCCTCAAAGTCATCTATATTTGTTGTTTCTGGCAGATTTCCTTCTTTTTAAAGGCTGAATAGTATTCCATTGTATGTATTAAATATATACCACAATTTCTTTTTTTAATTGTTTTTTAAAAATGTTTTAAGTTCAGCATTACATGTGCGGGTTTGTTACATAGGTAAACTTGTGTCATGGGGGTTTGTTTACAGATTATTTCATCAGCCAGGTATTAAGCCTAGTACACATTAGTTATTTTTCCTGATCCTCTCCCTCTTCCCAGCCTCCACCCTTTGATAGGCCTCAGTGTGTTTCATTCTGCTCTGTGTGTCCATATGTTCTCATCATTTAGCTCCACTTATAAGTGAGAACACATATTTTATATGCCATATTTTCTTTATCCATTCATCTATCAATGTACATTTAGGTCATTTTCATATGTATGCTATTATGAATAATGGTTCAGTGAACATAGGAGTAAAGATAATCTGTCTGAGATCCTGACTTCATTTTTTTGTGTATATACCCAGAAGTGGAAATTTCTGGATTGTATAGCAGTTTAATTTTTAATTTTTCAAGGTACTTCTCTATTGTTTTCCATAGTAGCTACACTTTTTATTCCCACCAACAATGTGAAAAGGTTTTGATTTTTCCCCAATGATTAGTGATGTTGAACACACCTATTGGTAATTTGTATGTCTTCTTTAAAGAAATGGTTATTCGGCCGGGCGCGGTGGCTCAAGCCTGTAATCCCAGCACTTTGGGAGGCCGAGGTGGGTGGATCACGAGGTCAAGAGATCGAGACCATCCTGGTCAACATGGTGAAACCCCGTCTCTACTAATACAAAAAAAAAAATTAGCTGGGCATGGTGACGCGTGCCTGTAATCCCAGCTACTCAGGAGGCTGAGGCAGGAGAATTGCCTGAACCCAGGAGGCAGAGGTTGCGGTGAGCCGAGATTGCGCCATTGCACTCCAGCCTGGGTAACGAGCAAAACTCCGTCTCAAAAAAAAAAAAGAAATGGTTATTCAAGTCGTTTGCCATGTTATTAATCAGGATACTTGTTTTTAAATTTGATTTGTTTGTGTTAGTTCCTTATATATTTTAGATATTAACTCCCTTTTAGGTATATGATTTCCAAATATTTTCTTCATTCCATAGGGGGCCTTTTTATTCTTTTGCTTTCTTTGCTGCACAGAAGCTTTTTCATTTGATGTAGTCCCACTTGTCTATTTTTCTTTTTGTTGCCTGTACTTTAGGCATCATATCCAAGATGTCATTTCCAAGACCAATGTCAAGAAGATTTTCCCTTATGCTTTCTTCTAGGAGTTTTACAATTTTATGTCTTATGTTTAAGCCTTTAAATCCATTTTGAGTTTATTCATATGCGTGGTGTAAATTGGGGGTCCAATTTCATTCTTTTGCATGCAGAGATCCAGTTTTCTCAACACTACTTGTTGAAGAAGTTATTCTTTCCCTATTGTGTATTCTTGGCACCCTTGTCAAAGATCAGTTGACCATCTACATGTAAGTTTATATCATCACTCTCCATTATGTCCCACTGGTCTATACACCTGTCTTTATGCCAGTACCATGCTGTTTTAATTATTATAGCTTTGTAATATATTTTGAAATCAAAACTTGTGATGCCTTCAACTTTGTTCTGCTTTTTCAAGGCTTTGGCTATCAAGGGCTTTTTGGGGGGAAAAAAAGCCTTTGGCATTTTGATTGGGTTAGCATTGAATTTGTACATCATTTGGGGGTAGTATAGACATTTTAACATTAAAATTTCCAATTCATGAATGTGGGATATGTTTCCATTTATTTGTGTCTTTATTTCATCAGTGGTTTTTGGTTTTCGGTGTACAAGTCTTTTACCTCCTTGATTAGGTTTAATTCCTAAGTAATTTATTCTTTTTAATACTACTATAAATGGGATTTTTTCTTAATTTCCTTTTCACATAGTTTGTTGTTGGTGTATAAGAATGCAACTAGGGACAGGTGCATATTTGTAATCCCAATACTTTGGGAGGTCAAGCTGAGAGGGTCACTTGAGCCTAGGAGATCAAGACCATCGTGGCCAACATAGGGAGACCTTGTCTCAACAAAAAATTTAAAACCTACCCAGGCACAGTGGCACATGCTTGTGGTTTCAGCTACTTGGGAGTCTGAGGTGGGAGGATCGCTTGAACCTAGAGGTCAAGGCTGCAGTGAGCCATGATCGTGCCACTGCACTCCAGCCAGGGTGACAGAGTGAGACCCTGTCTTAAAAAAAAAAAAAAGCAACTAATTTTTAACATGTTAATTTTTTTATGTCCTGCAACATTACTGAATTCACTTATTAGTTTTAACAGTTTGGTATTTTGTTTATGTGTGTATATATGTTTAGGTTTTAGGATTTTTCTACATATAAGATCATGTCATTGGCAAACAGTTTTACTTCATCTTTCCTGATTTGAATGCCTTTTATTTCTTTTTCTTGCCTAATTGCTCTGGCTAGAACTTCCAATGCTATATTGAATAGAAGCGGTGAGAAAGAGTCCCTTGTCTTATTGCTGATCTTAAAAGAAAAGTTTTCAGTTTTTCACTTTTGAGTATGAAGCTGTGAACTTGTCATATGCAGATTTTATTATTTTGAAGTAAATTCCTTTATACCTAGTTCATGGAACGTTTTTTTTTTTTTTTAATCATGAAAGGCTGTTGAATTTTGTTAATTTTATTTTCCAACTTTTGAGATTAGTATGTGATTTTTTATCCTAATCTTTTAATATGGTGTATCACATTTATTGATTTGCATATATTGAATCATCCTTGATATCTCAAGGATAAATCCCACTTGTTCATGGTGTATGATCCTTTTAATGTCCCATTGAATTCAGTTTGCTAGTATTTTACTGAGGATTTTTGAATCTATGTGCATCAAGAATATTGGACTGTGGGGTTTTTTTTATTGTAATGTCTTTGGCTTTGGTATCAGATAATGCTGGCCTTATCAAATGAGTTTGAAAGTGTTCCTTTCTCTTTAGTTTTTACTAAGAGTTTGAGAAGGATTGGCATTTATTCTTTATATATTTGGCAGAATTCACTAGTGATGCCATTTGGTTCTGGGCTTTTCTTTATTGGAAGATTTGTGATTACCGATTTAATTTCCTTAGGTGTTATTTGTCTGTTCACATTTTCTATTTCTTTATGATTCAGTCTTGGTAGATTGCACATTTCTAGGGATTTCTTCATTTCTTCTAGGTTTTATAATTTGTCAGCATATAATAGCTCATAATAGTCTTTTAAGGTACTTTGTATTTCTTGGCTTTAGTTATGATTTTTCCCTTTTATTTCTGATTTTAATTATTTGAGTCATCTCCTCTATCTAGTTAATCTAGCTAAAGGTTTGTCAATTTTATTTATCTTTTCAAAAACAAACTCAATTTTATTAGTTTTTAAATATTCTCTATTTAACTTATTCCTTCCCTAATCTTTATTATTTTCTTCCTCTGCTAACTTTTGGCTTAATTGTTCTTTTTTTTTTTTTTTCTAGTTCATTACTTTGTGATTGGAAAAGATACTGATATGATTTCACTATAAAAAGATTTGTTCAGACTTGTTTCTTGATCTAATATGGTATCTATTCTGGAGAATGTTCCATGCATGTTTGATAAGCATGTGTATTCTACTGCTGTTGGCTGAAATACTGTGTATATGCCTATTAGATCCATTTTGTCTGTAGTATTATTCAAGTCCATTATTTGCTTATTGATTTCCTGTCTGGCAGTTTTATCTATTATTGACAGTAGGGTTTTGAAGCCTCCTCCCATTATTATATTGCTGTCTATTTCTCATTCAGTTATGTCAATGTTGGCTTTATATATTTATATACTCCAATAAAAAATATATCTTATATATATATATTAAATATATATTATGTCTATATTTAATATATATATTTATTGCACCTTAGGTTCTGGGGTACATGTGCAGAACATGCAGGATTGTTGCATAGGTACATACATGGCAATGTGGTTTGCTGCCTCCATCCCTCTGTCATCTGTATCTGGCATTTCTCCCCATGTCATCCCTCCCCAACCTCCCTATTCCCTGCTGTCCCTCCCCTAGTCCCCCACATCAGACCCCAGGGTGTGATGCTCCCCTCCCTGTGTCCACATGTTCTCATTGTTCAACACCTGACTATGAGTGAGAACATGTGGTGTTTGATTTTCTGTTCTTGTGCCAGTTTGCTGAGAATGATGGCTTCCAGATTCATCCATGTCCCTACAAAGGACACAAACTCATCATTTTTTATGGCTGTATAGTATTCCATGGTGTGTATGTGCCACATTTTCCTTGTCCAGTCTATCATCGATGGGCATTTGGGTTGGTTGCAGGTCTTTGCTATTGTAAACAGTGCCGCAGTGAACATACGTGTGCAAGTGTCTTTACAATAGAACGATTTATAATCCTTTGGATATATACCCAGTAATGGGATTGCTGGGTCAAATGGAATTTCTATTTCTAGGTCCTTGAGGAATTGCCACACTGTTTTCCACAATGGTTGAACTAACTTACACTCCCACCAACAGTGTAAAACTGCTCCTATTTCTCCACATCCTCTCCAGCATCTGTTCTCTCCGGATTTTTTAATGATCGCCATTCTAACTGGTGTGAGATGCTATCTCAGTGTGGTTTTGATTTGCATTTCTCTAGTGACCAGTGATGAGCATTTTTTCATATGTTTGTTGGCCTCATATATGTCTTCTTTTGAAAAGTGTCTGTTCATGTTCTTTGCCCACTTTTGAATGGGTTTGTTTTTTTCTTGTAAATCTGTTTTAGTTCTTTGTCGATTCTGGATATTAGCCCATTGTCAAATGGGTAGATTGCAAAATTTTTTTCCCATTCTGTTGGTTGCCAGTTCACTCTAATGATTGTTTCTTTGGCTGTCCAGAAGCTCTAGAGTTTAATTAGATCCCATTTGCCTGTTTTGGCCTTTGTTGCCAATGCTTTTCATGTTTTAGTCATGAAGTCCTTGCCTATGCCTATGTCCTGAATGGTTTTGCCTAGGTTTTCTTCTAGGGTTTTTATGGTGTTAGGTCTTCTGTTTAAGTCTTTAATCCATCCAGAGTTAATTATAGTGTAAGGTGTCAGGAAGGGGCCTAGTGTCTGCTTTCTGCACATGGCTATCCAGTTTTGCCAATACCCTTTATTAAACAGGGAATCCTTTCCCCATTGCTTGTTTTTGTTAGGTTTGTCAAAGATCAGATGGTTGCAGATGTGCGGCGTTGCCTCTGAGGCCTCTGTTCTGTTCCCTTGGTCTATATCTTTGTTTTGGTACCAGTACTATGCTGTTTTGATTGCTGTAGACTTGTAGTATAGTTTGAAGTCAGGTAGCGTGATGGCTCCAGCTTTGTTCCTTTTGCTTAAAATTGTCTTAGCTATGTGGGCTCTCTTTTGGTTCCATGTGAAGTTTAAGGTGGTTTTTTCCAGTTCTGTGAAGATGGTCATAGGTAGCTTGATGGGGATAACATTGAATCTATAAATTGCTTTGGGCAGTATGGCTATTTTCACACTATTGATTCTTCCTAACCATGAGCATGGAATATTTTCCATCTGTTTGTGTCCTCTCTTATTTCTTTGAGCAGTGGTTCGTAGTTCTCCTTGAATAGGTCATTTACATCCATTGTTAGTTGTATTCCTAGGTATTTTATTCTCTTTGTAGCAATTGTGAATGGCAGTTTGTTCCTGATTTGGCTCTCTTTAAATCTGTCATTGGTGTATAGGAATGCTAGTGATTTCTGCACATTGATTTTGTATCCTGAGACTTTGCTGAAGTTGCTTATCAGCTTAGGGAGATTTTGGGCTGAGATGATAGGGTCTTCTAAATATATAATCATGTTGTCTGCAAATAGGGACAATTTGAACTCCTGCATTCCTGATTGAATATCCTTTATTTCTTTTTCTTGCCTGATTGCTTTGTCTAGAACTTCCAATACTATATTGAATAGGAGTGGTGAGAGAGGGCATCTTTGTCTAGTGCCGGATTTCAAAAGGAATGTTTCCAGTTTTTGCCCGTTCAGTATGATATTGGCTGTGGGTTTGTCATAAATAGCTTTTATTATTTTGAGACATGTTCCATTGTTACCTAATTTATTGAGAGTTTTTAGCATAAAGTGCTGTTGAATTTTGTTGAAGTCCTTCTCTGCATCTATTGATATAATCAAGTGGTTTTTATCTTTGGTTTGGTTTATGTGGTGGATTACATTTATAGACTTGTGTATGTTGAACCAGCCTTGCATCCCTGGGATGAAGCCTGCTTGATCGTGATGGGTAAGCTTTTTAATGTGCTGTTGTAATTGGTTTGCAGTATTTTATTGAAGATTTTTGCATCTATGTTCATTATGGATATTGGCCTGAAGTTTTCTTTTTCTGTTGAGTCTCTGCCGGGTTTTTGTATCAGGATGATTGATGTTGGTCTCATGAAATGATTTGGGAAGGATTCCCTGTTTTTGGATTGTTTGCATTAGTTTCAAGAGTGGTACCAGCTCCTCTTTGTATGTCTGGTAGAATTTGGCTATGAACCTATCTGGACCTGGGCTTTTTTTGGTTGGTAGGCTATTAATTGCTGCCTCAACTTCAGCCCTTGTTATTGGTCTATTCAGGGTTTTGACTTCTTCCTGATTTAGGTTTGGGAGGGTGCATGTGTCCAGGAATTTATCCATTTCTTGCAGGTTTACTGGTTTATGTGCATAGAGTTGTTTGTAGTAATCTCTGATGGTGGTTTGTATTTCTGTGGAATCAGTGGTGATATCCCCTTTATCATTTTTTATTGCATCTATTTGATTCTTCTCTCTTTTCCTTTTTATTAATGTGGCTAGTGGTCTATCTATTTTGTTGATCTTTCCAAAAAACCAGCTACTGGATTTATTGATTTTTAAAGGGTTTTCTTTTGTCTCTATCTCCTTCAGTTCTGCTCTGATCTTAATTATTTTTGTCTTCTGCTAGCTTTTGAATTTTTTTGATCTTACTCCTCTAGCTCTTTCAATTTTGATGAAAAAGTGTCAATTTTAGATCTTTCCTTGCTTCTCCTGTGGGCATTTATTGCTATAAATTTCCCTCTAGACACTGCTTTAAATGTGTCCCAGAGATTCTGGTACATTGTGACTTCTTTCTTGTTGGTTTCAAAGAACATCTTTACTTCTGCCTTCATTTCATCATTTATACAGTCAACATTCAAGAGCCAGTTGTTCAGTTTCCATGAATTTGTACAGTTCTGAGTTAGTATCTTAATCCTGAGTTCTAATTTGATTGTGCTGTGGTCTGAGAGACTGTTTGTTGTGATTTCCGTTCTTTTGCATTTGCTGAGGAGTGATTTACTTCCAATTATGTGGTCAATTGTAGAGTAGGTATGATGTAGTACTGAGAAGAATGTATATTCTGTGGATTTGGCATGGAGAGTTCTGTAGATGTCTATTAGGTTTTCTTGGACCAGAACTGAGTTCAAGTCTTGGATATCCTTGTTAATTTTCTGTCTCGTTGATCTGTCTAATATTGACAGTGAAGTGTTAAAGTCTCCCACTATTATTGTGTGGAAGTCTAAGTCTCTTTGTAGGTCATTAAGGACTTGCTTTATCTGGATGCTCCTGTATTGGGTGCATACATATTTAGGATTGTTAGCTCTTCTTGTTGCATTGATCCTTTTACCATTATGTAATGCCCTTCTTTGTCTCTTTTGATATTTGTTGCTTTAAAGTCTATTTTATCAGGGTCTATGATTGCAACTCCTGCTTATTTTTGCTCTCCATTTGCTTGGTAAATCTTCCTCCATCTCTTTAGTTAAGCCTATGTATGTCCTTGCATGAGAGATAGGTTTCCTGGATACAGCACGCCGATGGCTTTTGACTTTTTATCCAATTTGCCACTCTGTGTCTTTTGATTGGAGCATTTAGCCCATATACATTTAATGTTAATATTGTTATGTGTGAATTTGATCCTGCCGTTTTGATGCTAGGTGGTTGTTTTGCCTGTTTGTTGATGCAGTTTCTTCATTGTGTTGATGGTCTTTACCATTTGGTACGTTTTTGGAGTGACTGGCACTGGTTGTTCCTTTCTATGTTTAGTGCTTCTTTGAGGAGCTCTTGTAAGGCAGACCTGGTGGTGATGAAATCTCTCAGCAATTGCTTGTTTGTAAAGGAATTTATTTCTCCTTCACTTATGAAGCTTAGTTTGGCTGGATATGAAATTCTAGGGTGAAAGTTCTTTTCTTTAAAGATGTTGAATATTGCCCCCCTCCCCCCCACCAATTCTCTTCTGGCTTGTATGATTTCTGCCGAGAAATCTGCTGTGAGTCTCATGGGCTTCTCTTTGTGGGTAACCTGACCTTTCTCTCTGACTGCCCTTAGCATTTTTTCCTTCATTTCAACCCTGGTGAGTCTGACGATTATTTGCCTTGGGGTTGCTCTTCTTGAGGAATATCTTTGTGGTGTTCTCTGTATTTCTTGGACTTGAATGTTAGCCTGCCTTGCTAGGTTGGGGAAGTTTTTCTGGATAATGTCCTGAAGAGTGTTTTCCAGCTTGGATTCATTCTCTCCATCACATTCAGGTACACCTATCAAATGTAGATTAGGTCTTTTCATATAATACCATATTTCTTGGAGGCTTTGTTCATTTCTTTTTACTCTTTTTTTCTCTTTTCTTGCCTTCTTATTTTATTTCATTGAGTTGATCTTCAATCTCTGATATCCTTTCTTCTGCTTGGTCTATTCAGCTATTGAAACTTGTCTGTGCTTCGTGAAGTTCTCATCTTGTGTTTTTCAGCTCCATCAGGTCATTTATATTCTTCTCTAAGCTGTTTATTCTCGTTAGCATTTTGTCAAACCTTTTTTCAAGGTTCTTAATTTCTTTGCATTTGTTTAGAACATGATCTTTTAGCTCAGACAAGATTTTTATTACCCACTTTCTTAAGCCTGTTTCTCTCGATTCATGAGACTCTGGTTTTTGGTGTTTTCATCCTTTTTGCTCTGGTTTCTTCCCATCTTTGTGGATTTATCTATCTGTGGTCTTTGTAGTTGGTGACTTTTGGATGGATTCTCTGAGTCTATGTCCTTTTTGTTGATGATGAAGTTATTTATTTCTGTTTTTTAATTTTCCTTCTAATAGTCAGGCGCCTCTGCTGTAGGACTGCTTGGTGTCCACTCCAGACCCTGCTTGCCTGGGGATCATCTGCGGTGGCTGCAGAACAGTAAGGGTTACTGCCAGTTTCTTCTTCTGTTATCTCCATCCCAGAAGGATACCTGCCAGATGTCAGCCTGAGCTCTCCTTTATGACATATCTCCTTGGGTATATGGGGATTGGGGAGCTGCTTGAGTAGACAGTTTGTCCCTTATAGGAGCTCAAGTGCTGAGCTGTGAGCTCTGTTGTTCAGTTCAGAGCTGCTGGGCAGGTATGTTTAAGTCTGCTGCAGCGGAACTCATAACTGCCTTTTTTCCCAGGTGCTCTGTCCCAGGAAGATGGGGCTTTATTTATAAGTTCCTGATATGCTGCTGCCTTTTTTCAGAAATATCCTGCCCCACAAGGAGGTTGCCTAGTCACAGTCTGCAAGCAGAGGTGTTGCTGAGCTGCTGTAGGCTCTGCCCAACTGCTGTGTGAACTTCCTTGCAGTTTTGTTTATAGAGGTATAGTTAGAACTGCCTCAGTAATGGCTGCCTGCCTCAGTAATGGCAGACTGCCTTGGTAATGGCAGATTGCCTCAGTAATGGTGGACTGCGTTGGTAATGGTGGACTGCCTTGGTAATGGTGGACTGCCTCAGTAATGACGGATGCCCTTTCCTCTACAGAGCTGGACTGTCCTGGGTCCAGCTGTGCTTGCTGCGAAACTCTCAATCCAGAGCTTTTCAGATTGCTGCTCTTTGTGAGGGTGGGACCCACCGAGCCAGATCACCTGGCTCCTTGTTTTAGCCCCCTTTTTTTCAGTTGAATGGGTGGCTCTGTCTCCCAGGCATTCCAGGTACCTGTTGAAACAGCTGCCCAGGTTTGTGTGAGTTTTTTTGCAGAGACCCGCTGCACTGGCTGAAACAGCCGTGCTGGAAACTTGTGGTGCTTTTCAGCCTGGGAATCTCCTAGTATGTGGGCAGTGAAAACTCTTTTGGAAATGCAGTAGTCACTCACCCTCTGCGGTGTTCTCACTGGAAACTGCACTCCAGAGCTATTCCTATTCAGCCATGTTAGATCCCTGAGTGCATATATATTTATGTTATTTACACTCCTGATGAACTGATCCTTTTACCATAATAAAATGTCCTTCTTTTTCTCTTGTGAAAGTTTTTGATTGAAAGTTTATTTTGTCTGATATAAGTTTAGCCACTCCAGATTCCCAAAGTCATCATTTTTTTCTGTCATACCTGTGTTCTGTTTCTTGGTTAATTGATGTACTAGTCTTTTAGTCACCAAAGTATAAACCTTGGACTCCTTTCTGTCCTTCATGGTCATTAGTTCTGCAATTCTCTCTTTGAAAGGCCTCTTGAATTTCCTTTCTGCATTCACTTTTCATTTTCTTGATTCAGAGCTTTACTAACCTATTGCATTATGCTCCTAATTGGTCTTCTTCTCTCTCTAGCTTCTCAATGTACCTTCCAATAACTTTGATTGTTTTGCATTAAGAACCTTTGATTATTGTGTACTTGTTATGGCATTAAGTCTAACTTTATTAATAGGGAAATTAAAGTTCTTTGTAGCCTCAGTATTATTATTGTTGGTGGTCAAGTGTAGGGCTTTAAAGTACATAGACCTGGATGAAAATTCCATCTTCACCACTTCCTGTGTGACTTGTTCAGGCAGATTTCCTAACTTTACCAAGACTAGTTTCCATGTCCACAAAGTGGTAACGATGAGAGCAATAATAATTTCCATTTCCTAGAATTTAGGGATTAAAGGAGCTATAATCCATTTAAAGTGCTCAGCATGTAGCATATACTTAATAAGTTAGCTTTGATTTTTGTTTTCTACCATTTTGTCCACCATTCCTATTGCCTAATATGCTATGAGTTTTTCAGATTTCATCAGTCTTCCTATGTTTCCCATTCTCTATCTGATAAACTTGTTTAATTATTCTTAAAGTCCTACTTAAATGCTACTTGAATCTTCAGTGAAAGTTTCCGTGGCCGAACTGACTTAATTAATCACTCTTTCTTCTGGGTTTCCCATTGCATATTCATACTAACAATTGAGTTCATAACACTGTAACATGGTTGTATATTTGAAAAGGCTCTTCCCCTTATACATTTTAACATCCTCAAAGTTTGAGACCGTATCTGGTTCATCCTCATATCCTCAGTACCTAACATAGTGTTGAATGAAAAACAATCCAAACACTTCCATTTCTATCCTGGTTTAAGCTCTATTCACCTTGAACTAATTACCTCAAAAGATAGACAGCTGAAAGTCTTTCTCAAGGATAATTTTTAAAATAGTAAATTGATAACACATCACTAATTTAGCAGTATTTTAGAAAGTTTGAAAAATAAAAGTAAAAATTTATCTACAATCATGCAGTTGTCACAGAATTTCTATTTTTTTGTTTTTCTTTTAATATTTTAGCTGTATATTTGCATAGCTGTAATTCTAGTGCATGTTTAATTTCTTGTTATGCTTTTTTAAGAAACCATTATGTTTTAGGTATTTCATATGCTTTTATGGAGTTTTTATAATCATTGTTTTACAAAGCTACTTAAATCTTCAAGTGAGTATTGAACAATTTGAAATTTATTGTTGTATATTCCCGTCTACCATTTTTCCTTTTTCCTTCTGTAAATGATGCTGTAGTAAAAAATTGCATGACAGTAGCATTTTACATATGTTGGATTAATTCTCTGATATACATTTCTCAAAGTGAGATTAATGGTTTAAAAATTATTCTCTTCAGTTATATGCCATGCTAGAATTTTAACTACAGTATTTAAATGGGCCAATAATGAAATGGGAATATATTGGGGTAGAAGGAAGAGGAGGTAAATGTGTTTTCAATGAAATTATATATTCTTTAAGAAAACATACTCTGCCTTATAGTTTTTTGCTATCTCCTCTTGTAAGAAAGTAATGTTTATTTGTTAATATTTATTTATAACTTATTTATTGAGTATTTTAATTGCTGGGAATATGCAAAAACATAAAACCAGTTTTCAAAAAGCTTACAGTTGACTGGGAGTAACAGACATAAACAGGCAACTAGAATACACAGAAATAAAGACTTCAATAAGTGTAAGTACAACCACATATTAAGAAACACAGAGAAAGAACAACCAAGCTTATATTGAAGGGTTCAGAGAATTCATTCAGAAAATCCTGTGCTAGTCACCAGAGATACAGTACTTAAGTTCAGGGAGCTCCGGGTCTGGGAGAGAAGACCGACATATATTTCCAGTGGAATCTTATTTTTGTAATGACAATCCTGAAGTACTTAGAAAATACTTTCTAAATCATTAAGAAAATAGTGATCCATTAGCAAGTACTTATAGATCATCTCTGACGTCCCAACAACCAAGCTTGGTATGTTTAGCTTTGTTTTAGAGATGAGAGAACTGAGGTACAGTAAATTTCAAGAGCATGCTCAAGATCACACAGGTAGTAAATGATGAAGAAATTAGTTGTACCAAAACTCAGAGTTTAACTTTTTTCAAGGAGTTGACAATCTGGATGGGGGGATGACTAATACATTTACAAAATAGAGAATAATTAAACCCAGAATGGTATGTCCCCAAAAAGGGACTGTGAGTATAATATTCAGAGGATAGAGAGTTTAATGGAGGTTGTAATAATTAGACTTCAAGGAGAGTGTTAGACTTGAGTCCTGAGGAACTTTCATAGTCAAAGTGGAGAGAAAATACTTGGCTATGGAGTAGAAGAGCAAAATAATGCAGGAATAAAAAGCAGAATGGTAAGTTCGAGATGTTTTCAATGTTTGCATATATTTAACTTCTTCAAATTTAGTAAACCATTTCCAACCATTATTAACAAACAGACTTTATTATGAAAATCTATTTTAGATTTTTAGAGACTTAAAAAAATTCTGTTCTGAGAATTTGGGCACAGCGAGGGTGTGCAATTAATGGAAAGTTCTGGAATCCAATATGCTTTCTCTATTACCACACTGCTCTGGGCAGGTGAGGTGTGAGGGTAATGGGTGTGGGAGGAGAGAAAGCCTAGCATACTGGGTAATCTCAAACTGTCTCCTTTCCAAGCATGAAGCAGACCCAACTCTGCTTAGCTTCCCAGACTGCAGGGCTCTCAGAAGGAAAGGACAAACAAAGTATATGAAGTTTCTTTTAAGGTACACACATGTGGATTGGTGTTTCCTTTCTTGGCTGTGGGAAGGCCCCTTCATCACAGTAAAAAGGAATGTTCTTGATACTGTGGGATTTGCTGGCACAAGTTATAATGTGCCACAGAGATACCTTTTTCTCTCCTTGCAGAGTTCTGTAGGATGAGTGACAGGGCAAACACAAAAGGCTTCTGAGATATGATATACAGAGCCTGAAAAGGAGGGGAGATAAATTTGCTCTTTGACCTCAATCATCCTCTTATAATAAAATCATATTGTTAAAAAAATCAGTTTATAGTTTACAGACATTAGCTTTTTGGCTAGGACATGAGGGCTGCGCTTTTAGCAGACAGGCCAGAAGGTATAAAAAATGAAGCTGAAAGAACTGCTTGATTCTAAGAGGACTCTTGGAAGGTCATTCAGTAGATGTCCTTAAAGTCTAGTTGGGAGGTTTTTAAAAATAGGAATGATAAATTTGTTTATTCTTTGACAGCTTTTCACATGTTCCTGCCTACAAATGGATGCAGAGAACTAGATTAGATAAATTCTACTCCAGCCCTGCAAATCTATGCTTACATTCAAATCATTCAGCCTAGGAGTGTCTAATCTTTTGGCTTCCTTGGACCACACTGGAAGAAGAATTGTCTTGGGCCCCACATAAAATACACTAACACTAACGATAACTGATGAGCTAAAAACAAAATTGCCATAAAATTTATTATGTTTTAAGAAAGTTTACTAATTTGTGTTGGCTGCATTCAAAACCATCCTGATCCACATGTGGTCCATAGGCCACAAGGAATTGGCTGTAAGATATTTACAGGTATTTAGTAGAGAAACATTAGAAAACCAACCTTGTAAAAATAAAATTTCACAATTATTAAATGGTTAAAAATTGGAGTCCAGGAACAGAAGTTTTAGAAAGAAATTCCTGAAGGCATTGTTAATTGATACAAATATAATCTTGTTTCTCTGCAGTAGATGGGATACCTTGAGATATTCTGTACTTGACACCTGCATATAAACAAACAAACAAAAATCTGCCAGTGAAGGCTATATTCCTTATTATGCCTCTGCCTTGCTTTTGTATTCTGGGCGTGCATTTCTAGATAAATGAGCAACTAACCTTCATGAAGTTTGGGTCTTCTGCCAGTATAGATGTTATACTTAAAGAGGCGTTGCATGCTACTACAACATTTATGAAGCCTTTACATTCTCTGGTAACAGTTTCTAAATGCCCTTGGTTAAAAAGCTGAAATTTCAAGTAAATAGGAAATCGTTACTTTCATATGGGTCTCTTGGGCTCCATTCATTAAATAAACACCTACTATGTGCCAGGCATAATTCAAAGCATTAAGAATACAATGAGAATATGATAGACATTGTCCTTGTCACTAAATATTTATTATCTGAACTCCTAAGCTCTTTAGACAATCCACTAATAATTTCACATAATTAGAAGTTTCTTCTGTAAAAAGCTAAATTGTCAGAATTATTGTAATACAATAGAAAATTTGGGAATTGGAAAGGACTAGTGAATGTTTCCTTTTGACTCAAGAATACATTTTAAAATAGTAGTTCTAGATAAATCAGATTTTCCAATTTATTCATAATGTGGTAGAATAGAGTATATTTTCATAGATCTGCAACAGCAGGTTTGGTAAGGGAGGTATGCAACTAGAAACCAATGTCAAATTTTGTTTCTGATTTCCAGAATGGTTTTCTGTCAAAACTCTGGAAAACCAGCACCATGAATTTTTAAGTTATCATTAGGCAGTCCTGGTATAATTTATTTTAAGAAGTTTTGGCCTGTTTTTATACCCTGGAATTTGCCAAAATTAGTAATGTGATAATCCATATTTCACAAACCTGTAGAGCAATAAATAAGGACACATACCTATTGGGGAGCACTGTTCATTTAAATTCTTTTTTGTGGCATTCATGAAATGCAGAGGACTTCCAACTCAAATTCTGCAATATTAGGCAGCAAGTTGTACTCTGAACCAAACCAGATGGTGATCATCTCTATTCCCATTATCAATTCAATACAGTGATGGTTACCAGATCTTACTTGTGATGTTAACATTTGGAACAGATTAGCAGTAGTTAGCCTGAAATAAGAAACCTCCATTTTGCTAAAAGATTCTGAACATATCAAGCTGTAAAATCAGAAAGACTGGTAAGAAAACTTACAAGGGAAAGAGTTCACTGTCTACCTTAGTTTCTCCCTGCAGGATGTGTTATTTCCCTTTTATAAGTGTCTGTTCAATGGAATTTTAATGTGGGTTATTGTGAGGATTGGGGTCTATTAGTCTATCACTCTTCTGAGATGCCTTGTCCCACAACTTGTCGAATTTATCTCACTGTAGCCATGATCAGTCTAGACCTTGGGCAAACAAGGGGGATTGTCTACATTTTTGGAGGTTTCCTTTGCAAGAAGCTCATGCACACACATGCATACAAGTATACAGCCCTTACAAGTTTAGAGTTTCATCAGCCTCTGAAATTCATGAAACATTTAAGCTGCCTAGATCTGGTCTGTGGATTTGTACGTAATTGGCTAACTGCTTTGCTTGATCTGTCAATGCCATGTTCTGTCTACTTCTCACAACTTTTTTTCCTGGCATCTCTTGGTCAAATCAATTCCTAGGGCTTCTAAAGGACCAGGAAAAACTAGGATGTGTCCAGCATTTTCAATTTTGTACATAGGTGAAAGCAAGTCAAGGTGAACACTAAAGGGCAGCAAGTTTTAGAGTACAGCTATCCAAAAGAAATGTTGAAATAGACATATAATTGAGTTCAACTTCTGTTTTACAGTATAGAAAACAGGTACTGAGAGATTAAAGGATTTTTCCCAAACCACACAGATGATGTGAGTAGTAGATGTGATGAGAAAAGGCTGTGAATCTTGCTAATACATCAGCATTCTTTTATGACCACGATTCAGAGACAGATAGGAAAAGGTAGACCCTCTACTTTCTATACCCAAATGGTGGCAACCCGGCTCTTGTTCTGGTAAGCCAAACAGCCTGCCAGAAAAACCCTTCAGAGAGACCAGCTACCTCTGTTCATTTTTGTTTGTTCTTTAGCCAAGACCTTGCTTAAGCGTTGATTGAAAAGCCCTTTACCTGCTTCTAGGTATGATAGGAAATATAAATTCTTCCTTAGGAATGGATTTTTGGAATTTTGCACTGTAGGGAGGACAAAAACAATACCTATTTCTGAGACAATAAGAATACCTCACCTGATATACTTGAACTGAATTTTGGGATACAGTTTTTAGGAATGCAGATAATGAAATTAAGAGATCTGGAGGAGAATGTCAAGAAGGAAGGGGGAGAGAGAGAGAAAGAGGGAGAGGGAGAGGAGAGGGGAGAGAGAGAGAGAACCAGGCAGGGAACAAGTACTGCAAGAAGTAGATTGTTCTTTGTCATAAAAGTAGAAGAAACATTTTTAAGCATTTCTAACTAGGAATGAATGACATCATAGGATTTACATTTTGGCTGCAGTCTAGAAGGATTCTTAGACATCAAGAGTAGGCTGGGCATGGTTGCTCATGCCTGTAATCCCAGCACTTTGGGAGGCTGAGGCAGGCAGGTCACTTGAACACAGGAGTTCAAGCCCAGCCTGACCAGCATGGCGCAACCCTGTCTCTACAAAATAATAATAATAATAATAATAAGCCAGGTGTGGTGGTGTGCGCCTGTAGTCCCTGCTACTCAACAGACTGAGGTGGGAGGATTGCTGGAGCCCAGGAGGTTAAACTGAGATTACACTACTTCCCTCCATCCAGCCTGGGCAGCAGAGCAAGATCCTATCTGAAACAAACAACCCTTCAAGAGTAGATGAAGACCAATTAGGAGGTTAATACAGTTAGGAAGAAATTACATTTCAGATGAATGAAAACTTTGGGCTGGTCCTTCAAGTCTTTGTTCTACTCATCTAAAGCTATATTTTTAAAAGAAAGTTTGTTATACCATAGATATTAAATTCTGGTTTTTAACTTAATTTATTGTGAACATTTTCATCATTTATGTTTTTCTATGATAATTTTTAATAATCACATAATATTTCCTCCTGTGAGAATATCATAATTTATTGAATCATCCCCTATTGATGGACATTGAAGTTTTTAATTTTTCAACAGACACTACTGTAATGACTATCATTGTAAATGTATCTTGCCTATATTCATGACTATTTCATTGGGATAACTTCCTAGAAATAAAATTGCTGGGACAAAGAGTAATCAAAAGTCTTAAATTTGCTGGGCATTGCCACCTTGTATGATACATGGCAGTAATTCAAGTTCCTTTAGCAGTATAGCTGATACCCAAGAGGCTGCATGTGAGTTGTATGCAAGTTCTCCATACTGCATGTGTTAGTGTGATTATTTCTTATTGTGTGATGTACCTTGTAATAATCAATGCACCAGTTATTTCTCTTGTACTAGACATTAAAGTTAAAATTTGGAATTGGAAAGAGCTTGTAAAATTTGAATTAAAAACCTATTTTTTAAATTAGTGGTAGATCTAGACTTATCAGATTCTCCAACTAATTTATAATGCAATGGAATAGATAAATGTTTAACCATCTCCAGCAAATACATTTGCTAACCATGAATAAATATAATTCCTGCATGCAAGCATTAAAAAAATAGACTTTTAAAGAGCAGTTTCGATTTCATAGCATAGTTTAGGCATTTTATAATTGTAAGAAAAAAAAATCAGGGACCAGATATATACTTTTTAAGTGAAAAAATATTTTTATTTAAACTTTTTATAAGGTAATATTATAATTGGTTAATAATTAACAGTACTTACAATAAGGAACCATTATTTTGTAGTAGCCACAAACATGGTGAAAGAGATGAAATTATTTAAGATATAATGACAGATTTAAAACAAAACATAAGCGGCCAGGTGTGATGGCTCATGGCTGTAATCCCAGCATTTTGGAAGGTTGAGGCAGGCAGATCACCTTAGGTCAGGAGTTCGGGACCAGCCTGGCCAACATGGTGAAACCTCATCTTTACTAAAAATGCAAAAATTAGCTGGGCATGGTGGCAGGTGCCTGTAGTCCCAGCTACTTGGGAGGCTGAGGCAGGAGAATTGCTTGAATCCAGGAGGCAGAGGATGCAGTAAGCCAAGATTGTGCCACTGAACTACAGCCTGGGCAACAGAGTAAGACTCCATCTCAAAAAAAATAAAAAATAAAAAATAAGCAAAACAGATCACATGCTTATTACATTTTTTCTTTCTTTTCTCTAGTCAATATTCATGAGAATTTGCCCTGAAGGAGAAAAGATTTTCAATATATTGACTACCAGAGAATTTTTATTCTCATGGTGGTATATCCATTTGTAATAAGATGAATATATGGCAGCCTTGAAAGAAAATAGTTTATTTTAATACAATTACTTGTTACATGTTTACATGCCACAAACCTACTTTTCAATTAATACCTAACTCTGATTCTTCTTTTTTCTTGCTTCAAACACTATTCTGTTAAACACTAGATACATAGTAGGTGCTCAGTAAATGCTTGATTAACTCATTGAACTGGAAAGCAGCTGTTAATAAGTTAAAGATTCTCATCATGGATCTGCCTTGCTGTGAAGAGTAGTAGGTGTATGACAACATACTCTTTGTTAGGGTCAGAAAAGCACATTTGATATAATCAAAGTGAATGCAGTAATTTCAGATCTTATTCTGCATAGCAACAGCAACTGTTAACATCTCAGTAACATCACCAGTTACTATGTGTTTTAAGAAGTCCACTTCTGCTACATATTTAAATTTTCTTAACTATCCTGTTTCTTCAAAAAATAATAAGTTTTGATGGAGCAAGCCTACAGAAAAACAATCTAAAGATTTAAGCAAATTATCAAATAGGATTATTTCTTTATATATATATATGCACATATATTTTTATGTATGTGCATATATATATAAAGATATGCACATATATTTTTATATATGTGCATATATATATAAAGAAATAAAATATATATATATATATTTGAGGTAGGGTCTTGCTCTGTCACCCAGGCTGGAGTGCAGTCATGCAACCGTGGCTCACTGCAGCCTTGACTTCCCAGGCACAAGGGATCCTCCCAGCTCAGCCTCCCAAGTACCTTGGACTACAGGCATGTGCTACCTGCCTGGCTAAATTTTTATTTTTTATAGAAACAGGGTCTCACTTTGTTGCCCAGTCTGGTCTCCTAGGCTCAAGTGATCCTCCCACTGTGGCCTCCCAAAATGCTAGGATTACAGGTATGAGTCACTGTGCCCAGTAGGAGGCTTATTTCTTTGAGACCTCACAAGTCCTCATTTAATAGGCCCTTTCTTCTTTCCTACTTGCCAAACACCAAGACACCTTTGGTGTCTCATTAGACAGGAACATTTTCTCTGTTAAATCCTTGTCAACTAACACTTCAGAGGAAGAGTTTAAGATACTGCTATTTTCAGGAACAATTACATTTTATTACAAACATCCTTAAAAGAAAAACTTTATGATTTAAAATATCAATGTATAGTAGAAGGGGTTTTAGATAACAAATTATGGGTGCCACGTGGAAAGTTCTTTTTACCTTTGGAAGCGTTTTCGAAGCATCTTTCAAATCATATCTGATAAGCTGATACCAAGTTGATTGATATTGTCTCCTTTTTGTCAGGATTTAAAAAGTTTTTTTCATAATCTGCCTTTTGTATCTACTATTCTCCTTTCTCTCCTAAATAAAGAATAAGCTGACTCTTTTTTCTGCAATCTGCCTTCTGATCCTACTATTTTCTTGAGATTTGTGATGACCCAAAGACCAAATCCAATGGGTACTTCTCAGTTCCATTCCAGTTTGACAACTCCTTGCTAATGACTTTCCCTTTTGATTTTTTTTTCATTTCAGCCTATCATTCTCTTAGTTCCCTTTCCCCCACTCCCAATATTTTTTTTCCAAGCACCTTCATTAGCTTTTTCTCTTCTTCCCATATGGCATGTTGGTACTTCCCATATATTAGCAAGCCTCTTCTCATTTTGTCTTAGAGTTTCTCCTTGGGTGATTTCTTTCACTCTCTTATGTCAGTGCCCACTACTTGCTGACAGCCTACCCTCTCTCTGGAGCTCCTGAACATTGCCACTTTTATCCTCTTAAGATGTAAATGAAAGAAGCTCAACATCAAGCTCACTATCTTCTATTTTTGTCTTCTTTTGCATTTTCTATCTCCATTAGTGGCATCACCATTTGTTCAACAACTTTCCCCTCCTAAATCTGCTAGATAATTCATATTTATCTTTGAACTCTTACTTCTACATCCAGTTGACCACTAGATTATTTTGTTGGTCCTTCTAATTTGTTTAACAACTTCTCTCAATCTTCAGTGCTCATCCTTGGACCTTCACCTCCCCAACCTGTCTTATTACAAAAGCCTACTACCTATAGGCAAAGTGCCCACATTGTTCTCTTTCAGCAGTAGTGTTTTGTTACTGCTGCTGGATATGATCATTAAATGCCTCTTTATTTAAAATTATGGTTACCTCTATGCTTATAAGCAAATCTTTCCTTCTTTCATTCATTCGATTAAAATAATGAATATTTACCAAAAGGCTGAGACTGGGTAAATATTGGTGAACAAAGACTAATAACACTCTATATTGTTTTCTCTATTCAGTAGTCTAATTCCAACTTAATTCTGTGATACCTCTTCTCCATACCCCTCCTCACTGCCTATACCTCACACTGCTTCATTCTTTAAAAGGTATTCTTACTCCAACTATTCAGATGTATTATACATTCTGCTAAGATGACATGCTCTACCATCCTGAGGGCAGTCTTTCAACCCCTTCTTGCTTCATAAGAACAGATCTTGGACTTGGAACACTATTTTACCAAGAGATAAAGAGTTTTCACAGTCTTTGCTGGTCTTGTCATCTTATGGGAAAATAACCTTCCTGCTTCAGACTTCATGTGCATTTGTTTGTTTTGCTTAAGTATGTGTGTCATATGGCTTCTCACCAACCCCACAAGTATATATCTGTCCACTGTGGGGAAAGGACAAGGTCCTTCTGCAGTAGTACAAGAGGGATGCATGCAGGCCAATTGCTTTGCATCAGCTGCTAGGAGAGACCAGCCAGCCATGGGACACCGACACCCCCTACTGAAGCTGATCTTGCTCTGTCTCATCTCTGTGCGAGGAAAGCAGTATTCCATCCAATATTTGGCAACTGCAATACCAAGACACAGTGGGCAGAAGTGTTTGGATTTCTGCCCTTGATAATAGGCAACAGATGCCACTGGCTCAACAGATGCCAAGTTCCAGTTACCTGGTAGCGTTTATAGAATGCACATTACAGTATTCAGTTAACATTGGGTACTTAAAGAATGCAGTTCTCTTTTTCCTGATCTCCTTCCAGTCATCCTCATCTTCTTTCTAATATCTGAAATATGAAGAAATTTTTTAAAATTTTCCTTTTAAAGCACATCTACTGTTAAAAATCATCCTCATTCTAGTCTCACTCTATAACCACTGGAAGAGATGATTTCCCCTGCTTGCTCTAGCTGAATCAGAAATGTCCCCACCATGAAAATGTGTACCTGTTTGAATTGCTTTCTTATTTTTGATGTATGGCAAAATTTCCATGAATACAGAAAATACTTTGTTATTGAATATCTGTAGTTCAAACATTTTATGTAAAAGTGGCTTTATCATATTGTATATATCCTTGTACCTAAATGAAATCATACTGTTAAAACATTTGCAATTTTCTTTTAAACCTTTAAGATGTAAACCCCAGCTTGGCATTTGACTAAATGAATGTGTTTCTGTCTAATTTGTGATATGGGGAATCACACTGTGTTTTAGTTGATGCTGTTAATTATTAATCGTACTGTTTTAGTTGATGCTGTTAACTATTCTTTGAGCTTTCCACTATTCAGGCTTTATTATTCAGGTCAACTTTTCTATAATACCAGCTATTATCTAATTATTTTTCAGAGCTGGACATAAAGAGTAAGAAAACCATATTTAGGAGAGTGATGGAGAAGACCAACAGAAGGAAATAAGTTTGAGTATTGATCAAGATAGAACAAGCCTATGCTTCACAGCAAACAAACCTCCAGATCTCTTTGGCTTAAATCAGTGCACCCAGGTGACTCTCTAGGAAAGTGTCTTCCATATATTAATTTGACCATTGAGGCTACTTGGGTCTTGTGACTTCATTGTCTCTTCACAACAGTAAGACACCTTGGTAGAAGAATAGAGTGAATGGAGGGTTCATAACCTTCAAATCCTACTGGTCAGAGCTAATTATAGGGCCCCACCAAATTGCAAAGGCGGAGAATAACAGTCAGTATTGCCAGTGAGAACATAACTAGATTTGTCTAAATTTTGAGGAGGAGAGTCAATCGTGAAAGAACATGAAGTCTGAGAGAAAACTAACATTTATTGGGTACCTTCTGCAGAAGTTCCAAACCCTTTTTGATTTACAGCACTAAATATCTCAGTATTTTTTTCAATGGATTCCTAGGCCAAAATAACTAACAGTGACATGAATTGAGTGATTAGGTCCAAGCAAGTTAAAATGTATTTATACACTAACAACAGAGTAGCTGTTTGAACATAATAGTACACATACATTGAAAGAAAGACAATTGTTATTTCAGCCTTAACTGTAGATAACTTACTTACTAATGAGATGTGTGGGTTTCTTGGGCACTGTGCACCTCTCAGACCTTGGAATCATATCGGGTCCACCACCTTCATTTCCTGTTCCAAACTGATTTTCGTGTTTACTGGCTTTTTATCTAGCCACCACCAAAACTTAGCTCAGCAGAGATATGACATCAATGAAAGAAATGTAATATGATCTAATGTTGAAACTGTAAACTACCTTGAGCTAGTAGGTCACACAGTGGCTGACAGGTTTCGAGTATTGCTATATTTTCCTCAACACTTTAGAATATCCCATGGCTCTCATGTAAGTATGCTGCAGTGCCCTCGGGGCTTCAGTGCATGGTTTGGGAACCATACATCTGTTGGCCTAGGTACTATATATAAATCACCTACTTCTTAACGACAGTTTGGAAGGTAGGTGCTATGATTTTCAAGTTGGATGTGGAAACTCAAGTTTGAAAGGGGGTATGCATTCTACCCTAAACCTTCTAGTTAGTAATTAACAGAGCAGAGGCTTGAACCCAAACCTTCTGGCTTTAAACTCCATTGCATCATGCCATGTGTCATGAGATTTGCAGGATTAAGGTTTTCACAGCTTCCTCTCCCCATGACCTTTCCCTGGTTTCAAGCAACATTGAAATTACTATTTTTTAAAACATGTGGAAATGCTTGAAACTCATGGAACTGATTTTAAGTCATGTCTCCTTTTTTAGCTATAAGACACACCTGCTAGAAAATAAATTTTCCTGAGCAGAGATTAAAGAATTTTACAATGGCCTTAAAATGGCCTCAGGAAAGATTGCTTAAGGTTTGAAATCAAGACAGTAAATTTATAATTAACTTGTAATTATTTTACTGCTAATTTTTAATGTGACATTTAGTAAGAACCACATATCACTTTTCTCCAGCTGTCAGGACAGTTCTTATAAACTAAACCTTCTTCACCAGCTGTTGCCTAATTCAGTATGGTCCATGTTGGAATTTTGCCAGCTCTGCCTGAACATTATTACTAAGTCTCAACAGACCCATGCAAAAGTGAGCCATAACTATAATCTTTCATGTTACTCATAGCTCTATTTAATTATCTGAAATACTACCTGATAAATAGTGCAATCAGAAGAATTTCAGTTTAACAGTAACTACTTCCACATCACTTTTCTGCTGTCATCTAATTTGAAACAGGTTTTGGATTACTACCTCTGAATTATGTAAACTCCTAATCAATGATTAAGAATCTTCGAGCTGCTGGTTTGTGTGTGTGTGTGGTTCTTACGTGTCAGTAAATTCAGCCCTAGTAAAATGCACTTTTTTTTTCTTCGCTAGACTTTTTAGGCTTTTCTTTTCTCCTAAGCTTGTTGAGGGGATAAAGGATGAGTAGCTGGAACCAAGGAAGAGTAAATCCTTACAAAAGATATTTGTTTTCAAAGCAATGTCACTTCACATAGAAATCAAAGAATATTTGCATTAAATGCCTCTAACACAGAGGCATTATAATTCAGAGAAACATCTGAGTAGTGGAAAAACTGTTCTCTACTTAAGAACAAATTCATCAGCAAATAGAAATAGACTAACATTTATTAATCACCCTGTAAATGCCAGGTATTTTACATCTATTATTTTGTTTGAACCTAAATATAACATTGGGAGCTCAATTTTATGACCTTCATTTTGCAGAGGAGGAAACTGAAGGCTGAGAGATTTAAGAAATCTTCCAAGTTTATAAGTGAATAAATGTTAGTGCTTGCATTCAAAGTCAGATGGGTCTCACTTTACAGTCACTGCTTTTGCCTACAGGACTGTGCTGCCTTCAGATCACTTACATTTTATAATGGTAATTGTATATAAAAACACGATATTAAGTTTTTATTTATCAAATATTTATTTGGTAAATAAAATGTGACCAGCACATTTCTAGGAGTGAATTAATGGAAGTTATGTTTATTGACATTTATTAAAGCTGTATAACTTATATGTATTTTCTAAAAGTTAGTGATTTATTTTCAGCCTTTCTGTAATTTTCCATTAGGGATCTCAGAAGATCCCAGGGTGTTGGTAAGGATCTACAATATTGAAAAAATGTTGGACTGGATCCCAGGAGACCTGTGTTTGCCTCTTTCACTTGCTACCTCTGTGATCAAACGAATCAGTTTCTAAATCTGTGGCTCAGTTTCTTTATTTGTATAATAAAAGGATTGGAATATCTAATCTCTGAGATTCTTCTGAGTACTACAATTCTATGACTTTACTAAACACATTCAGCTTTTATAGGTCATTCCCAACAATCCATATGAGTACACTGAAATGGTGATGGTGTATATAATTCAGAGCTGAATGAAACACCTTCAAATTTGGCCTTGGAAAGTATAAATGAGGTACAGTGAATGTTTTCTTTGGCATAGAATACTTTGGCACCACACATATAGGTAGGAAAAAAAAATTCATTGGCTACTTGCTATATGTTAGGTGATAAGCTAGACTTTGCATAAAACATCAAATTCTCAAAATAAATTTATGAAATGTCATCGTTTTAAAATTGAGGCTGAAATAATAATAATGGCAGAGCTGTAATTTAAGTCCACATTGGTATGATTCCTTAATCTGAGCTCTTCTTGCTCTACCACACTGCTCTCGAAAGGCAAAGTCCCCTGAAGTACTTGACTTCTGTGGACCGTACAGAGATAAAAAATAAGAATGGAAAGTGATGAGATTTCTATCATACAAGTGGCATTTCCTGTGAAAAGGCAAATATGATTTCAAATAGTGAACAAGCCTAGAAACTTTTTAAGGGGCTTTGGAACATAATCAGAGATACACAATCAGACAAATTCTCAGATTTGTGCCTGTAGGTCTGTCCTTTGCCCTCCCTTCCACATAGACATGTAGTCACAGTCACCTAGACAAGTTTGTGTCTATTGGCAATCTTGGGCTCATCTAGATGGGATGAAGGTAGCTGGGAATGGTGGATTGGAAATAATTACATTTGCATTTTGAAAAAAAATCACATAGATTGCAGTGCAAATAACAGATTAGAGAAAGGCCAGATTGATGAACATGGGGAGATAGGTTAGGAGCTCTTGTCATAATTCAGGTAAAAAATTGTTATTCTTAGAATAGACCAGTAGTAATCAAGAGAATGAAAAGTTAATGGATTTGATTTAGAGGTTAATTAATGGGACTTTGTGATGGACTGAGTATGCATGGTGAAGTTAGGAAGGTTCAAAAAAACTGTTAGTTCTGCAGGGTTCATAGAGATAGGGGAAACAGAAGTAGAATCACATTTTAGGGGATAGATCAATATACTAGTTTTTGCATGTGATCAATTTGGATAGGCTGAGTTTGGATATGCTGAGTCTGAGACTTCCAAATGGAGATGAAGGATAGACATGGAAAATAAAGATGTAGGCTGGGCATGGTGGCTCATGCCTGTAATCCCTGCATTTTGGGAGGCTGAGGCCGGCAGTTCACCTGAGGTTGGGAGTTCAAGACCAGCCTGAGCAACACGGAGGAAACCCCATCTCTACTAAAAATATAAAATTAGCCGGGTGTCTTTGTAATCCTGGCTACTTGGGAGGCTGAGGCAGGAGAATTGCTTGAACCTAGGAGGCGGAAGTTGTGGTGAGCTGAGGTTGAGCCATTGCCTTCCAGCCTGGGCAACAAGAGCGAAATTCAATCATGAGAAAAAAAAAGAAAAGGAAGAAAGGAAGGAAGGAAGAGAAAGAAAGGAAGGAAGGAAAGAAAAAAGGAAGGAAGAAAGAAAAACAAGGAAGAAAGGAAAAGGAAAAGAAAGGAAGGAAGGAAAGAGAAAGAAAAAGGAAGGAAGGTAGAAAGAAAGGAAGGGAAGAAGGAGAAGAAAGATGTAAAGCTCAGAGAATACTTCTGGCTGGAGACATGCATTTGGGAGGATGACCACAGTGCTGTATGTATGGTGATGGAAGCTATGGACATGGATGTTATTTTCTCAGAAAAGCATAGACTGTGAGACAGAACGACTGTCTATCAACAGGCTTGTGGAAGTCCAACCTTGCCATGGTTGGGTGGATGAGGATGAACCTGCAGAGGAAACACAGGATCAGAAACAGAAAAACAAAACCAAGTGACTGGGGTAAGAAGAATTGCAAAAGAAGAGATGATTAAGACATGTGGGAGTAGATGAGGACTGAAATATGTCCAGAGATTTTGTAACATGGAATGAATTAGAACCTTAGCAAGAGCTCTTTTGGTGAAGTGTTGAAGAAATTTTAGAGGTTAGAGGAATAAACAGTAGATAAATAATTGAAACAATGTATACAAAAAACCCAACCAAGCAATCAAACAAACAAAAAACATTTTGAGAAAAAGTTTAGTTGGGCTTTTAGAACCTGGGAAAAGCAGTTAGGCTTTCTCTTTCTTAGGTCGACTTCTTTCTTATACCCTAACCCAAAAGGAAAAAAGAGAGAAAAAAAAAAAAAAAAAAAAAAAAAAAAAAAAAAAAAACAGAAAGAGAAACAAATTCCAGCCAAGGGAAAATGTTCATAACTATTTTTAAAGTAGTCTGATTCTTCCACCCAGAGATTGGGAACTAAAATGTGTAATGTGGATCTATTCCAGGCCAATAGAGAGGAGCCTTACTTGAGGAACCTTCTTTCTTGAGTACAAGAAAGAAATGGTTGGGGCATCTAATAGGTATTGATCTTGGTGTGATGACCTGTTGTTGAAGTTAAAACACCACCACCAGCCCTAAAGTTAGGTTGATGTAATTTTGAGTTTTGTTCAGTCCTTAGAAGACGTAAATTCCAAGTCCTACAATGGCTTCACTTTGAATACAAATATTCAAATCATATTTCTTTTTACTATGGGTTAATATTATTGAAAGATCATATTTTGATGTTTCTGGTTTGTGGAATTAAAGTAAATGAAAACCAGGACTTTCAGCTATGTTCATACCACCTTTTCAAAGTAAAGACACAATTCTATTCATAGACAAATAAATAAAGATTTAGTTTTATGTGAATAAAATCTTTAATAAGTATTGTCCATTTTAGACTCTGAACTGGGCACTTAAAATCATATGATTGGTTATTAGAATAAAAATAAAATCTTTTTTAAAAATAAACCTCGTAAGTGGGGCATAAAAATGATGTCATTGAAATCTGAAAACTATCTTTAACAGTTTATGTTTATAAAATGATATCCTGCTGATGTCTGATTTAAAAGAAAAAGAAAAAAAAACTTCTTAGGGAAAATTAGCTACTTGAACTAAGGCTGCTGAATGCATTTAAATCCTGCAATTTTGGCAGAATATCACATTATCTAAATGGGGGGAGATAAACTCGAGGTGTAAAGGATATGAAATGCAGTTTGCATTCTTGACTTCCCAGACAGTAGATTGCAGAAGGTGATAAGTTAAAGCTTCTGAGGAGAAAGGTAAACTAATTCTGGAGCTGCCAGTGATATATTCTGGCTGGACTAAAATCAACGCATTTTCATTAGCCTAGGCAGCCTAAAAGACATAGCATTGTTTTATTTTTAAAATATTAATTTCCGCCTTGTAATTATATCATGAATATTTCTTACTGGAAAACTTTCAGTTGGGTATAATTTTAAAATGGCTCATGTTTTTGTCAATGAGGAAAAAATAACCTTGAGCATAAATAACATGAACATTAATAATGTTTAAAGAATGAAGTATTACATCTTAAAATAATTCCTGTACTTTATTCATAATCATGCATTATGTATGAGAGGGAAAGTGCTCTGAGCATCTCTGAGGATAAAAAGTGATTTGTTATGTGAAAAATGCCAAAGTTCTTTAGTCAGTCTAGGTACAGGTGATTATTAGTCAGGGAGAAAGGGCATTGTACTATTACTGCTAACTGCAAGAATGTGTCATACTCATTTAGTCTGTGCTAAATTTTGTCATGTAGATATCTTTAGGGCATCCTGGGGTAGTGGATGAGGGTTTGGCCCCTACTGTCAGCCTCTCTAGGTGCCAATCTTGGCTTCACCATTTGCTTTAGGCCATTTTCTGTTCTCTCTTAAGCTTCATGTACCCCATCACAAAATGGGGCTATTAGTGTCTATTTCATAGGTTTGTCGTGAGCATGAAATCATCTCATGTAAAATGCATAGCTCAAGAATCTGGCACTCACTAAACACTCCATAAATGTTAGCTACTACTATGACATAAAGATTCTGTAGAACAAATCATTCAGTAAAAGCTCTTTCCATGAGAAAAAAAAAAAAGTCCTATGAAAGAATTCTACCTTGGATAATATTTGGTCCAGCATTTTTAGGATTGCTGGACTCTGGTGTTTCAAAATCAATGGATTTTTACTATAATTTTAAAAGTTATTTAATTGTATTTATACAACTAAATTCTATTAAATATTTACAGAAACTGGGATATCTGCCCATGGACTCTTGGGTTTCTTAAAAACTCAGCTTAAAAATCCTGAGTTATTTTCACTCTTTTCCCCTTTCCCTGTACATAGGAGAGATTCATATACAAAATTTAGTACCATTTCACTGCCTACTCCAGAATCAGGATATTTATCTTATTCCAATGAGACTGTTGTCTCAGATGGAAGACTTCAAACAAAATCTTTCTGAATATTTTGAATTAACTTTTTATTTTTGCCATTGAATCTAATCAGCATTTCAGCTATGCACATTTTTTCTTTGTTTACCAAGATAGTGGAGTAGAAAACATAGCTTAAATAGGAGTTTCATGTTTAAATGTGAAAGTCATCAAGAAGGGATGGAGCACTGGCTTCTTCTGACAAACTCTTAGAATTAAAAAAGAATAGGTTGTTCATACTCTGATTATGCTTGGTCATAATGGTGCTCAGTGCATATTTTATAGTGATTGAATTCAATTCAGTTTTGCCTGTACTTGCCTTTATTTTTTCTCTCACTGACAACACAGGCTCTTTTTCTGTGTATTCTTCAAGGCTCAACTCAGTTTCTTTCCCTTTTCTTGGGAAACTTTCCACAGCGTTGATTTTATAGTATCCATGGCTCCTTTTATACAAGTATGATATCCTTTAGAGTAGTTACACAGAAATTCTTGTCTTTCCAACTAGGTGAGAGCATATACTGCGTCACTGATTATTTTTTCCCCTGGCCCATAGGACTGAATATGATATGTGATTTAACTAAGCATTTATTTGTTTATTCATTATACATGAGTGATTCAAATGTGTGACTCTAAGCCTAGATTTCTGTAGATACTTTGTTAGTTGTGAATTGGGACTGATATTCTGGAAGTTTATAGGTGAGATACTTTGAATATAAAGATGCAATAGTTTTGTTCCATCAAGTTTAGCCAAGCTTTCATAAGCATAGCTTAAGGCTCCATCTAAGTCTGGAGTTTGTGTATCTGCAGCTGTTACTAGGGTGTTATTTTCCTCTTGGAATGAGTAGCAGAAATGCTACTTTACTTCACTAACTCTGAAATACAGAGGGCTTAGTCTATGTTTACTAAAAGTTTTCAATGCCAATTGGAGGCCATAAGAGGTTCTTGGGTTCTGTTTTCCTAACTAATTCTGTGCCTCTCCTCTCTGTTCTTTTATAGGAATCATAACTATTGTTCAACTCACTGGAATTTGGTAAAAATTGGAAGAGTTTACATCTCATAGTAATCTACAATTCAATAAATGTAAGAATTGCATTACAAGAACTGCTTCCTCAATAGTGAGGTAAAAAAGAGGCATAAACGAGGAAGACCACCCTGGTGAAGCATGAAAGTAAAGGAGATTTTTAGCAATGAAGACAGAGTCTCAACTTATGCATAAGACCCAGATTTCCTGGAAGAGTCCCTCCTAAAGGTTTGGCTCTGCACAAGCTACAGTATCCCTACTCAACTGTATCACAGGAGCAGAGACTGGAAGATCATTTGGATCTCATTGAGTGAGTTGCTCCTTTTGCCCATCCCACAAATTATCTACTTCCTGCTAATCCCCTCATTTGCAGATTCTGCAAACAAGCACAGCTTCTGTGTGGGTTTCCAAAAAAGTAGGCAGAAGACAAAAAGAGGGTAGGACTCATGACAAAGCTGTTACATTCCATCAAACACATGAAGCATTGGATCCCAAAGAGGCCACAAACTAAGCCTTAGTAATAAGGCATCCAAACTCTTACAAACATGAGAAGAGCTGTTCTGGACCTTTTCTTCTGAAGTAAAATCTCACTGTTACTTGGTCTCCCCAAACAGAAGGCAAACTATTTAGTTTGCTTTGAATATGAAATGGAAATTGTAAAAAAGCCCAGGACTAGATGAATTAACAGCTGACTTCTACCAGATGTACAAAGAGAGCTGGTACAATTTCTGCTGAAACTGTTCAAAAAATTGAGAAAGGACTCCTCCAACTCATTCTATGAGGCCATCATAATCCTGATTCCAAAATCTGTCAGAGACACAACAAAAAAGAAAATTTCAGGCCAATATCCTTGATGAATATTGATTAAAAAATCTTCAACAAAATACTAGCAAACTGATTCTAGCAGCACAATCAAAAAACTAATCCACCATGATCAAGTAAGTTTTATTACTAGGATGCAACATTGGTTTAACATGCAAATCAATAAATATGATTCATCACATAAACAGAACTAAAGACAAAAAGCACATAACTACCTCAACAGATGCAGAAATGGCTTTTGATAAAATTCAACATGTTAAAACTTCATGTTAAAAACTCTCAATAAACTAGGTATTGAAGGAACATACCTCAAAACAATAACAGCCACATATGACAAACCCACAGCCAACATCATACTGAAGGAGCAAAAGTGGGAAGCATTCCTTTTGGAAAACTGGCACAAAACAAAGATGCCCTCGCTTGCCACTCCAATTCAACATAGTATTGAAAGTGCTACCAGGGCAATCAGGAAAGAGAAAGGAATAAAGGGTATTCAAATAGAAAAAGAGGAAGCCAAAAATCCCTGTTTGCAGATATACAATGTGTCATAGTGTCAGCCCCATAGTGTCAGCCCAAAAGCTCCTTCAGCTGATGAACAACATCAGCAAAGTTTCAGGATACAAAATCAAATTACAAAAATCACTAGCTTTCCTATACACCACCAACAGCCAAGCCAAGAGCCAAATCAGGAAGGCAATCCATTCACAATTGCCACAAAAAGAATAAAATACCCAGGAATATACGTAACTAGGGAGGTGAAAGATCTTTATAATGAGAATTACAAAATACTGCTCAAAGAAACCAAAGAAGACACAAACATGGGAAAACATTCCATGCTCGTGGATCAGAAGAATCAATATCATTAAAATGGCCATACTGCCCAAAGCAATTTATAGATCCAATGCTATTTCTATCAAACTAACAATGACATTCTTTACAGAACTAGAAAAATAGACTATTTTAAAATTCATACAGAATCAAAATAGAGCCCAAATAGCCAAGCATAAAGGACAAAGCTGGAGATATCACACTACCTGACATCAAACTATTCTACAGTGCTACAGTAACCAAAATAGCATGGTATTGGTACAAAAAACAGTCACATAGACCAATAAAACAGAATAGAGAGCCCAGATACAAGGCTTCACACCTATAGCCATCTGATTTTTGACCAATCTGACAAAAACAAGGAATGGGGAAAGGATTTCCCATTTAATTAATGGCTAGCCATATGCAGAAGATCGAAATTGGACCTCTTCCTTACACCATGTACAAAAATCAACTCAAGATGGATTAAAGACTTAAATGTAAAATCCAAAACTGTAAAAACCTGGAAGACAACCTAGGCAATACCATTCTGGATACAAGAATTGGCAAAGATTTCACGAGGAGGACACCAAAAGCAATTGTAACAAAAGTAAAAATTGACAAATGGGATATAAACTAAAGAACTTCTGCACAGCAAAATAAGCTACCAACAGTGTATGTAGAAAACCTACATAATGGGAGAAAGCATTTGCAAGCTATGCATTTGACAAAGACCTAATATCCTGCATCTGTAAGAAACATAAACAAATTTACAAGAAAAACAACCTCCTTAAAAAGTGGACAAAAGACGTGAACAGACACTTTTCAAAAGAAGACATACATGTAGCCAAAAACCATATAAAAAGAAAGCTCAATATCTGATCATTAGAGAAATGCAAATCAAAACCACAATGAGATAACATCTCACACCAGTCAGAATGACTACTATTAAAAAGTCAAAAAATAACAGATGCTGGTGAGATTGCAGAGAAAAAGGAACACTTATACACTGTTGGTGGGAGTATGAATTCGTTCAGTCATTGTAGAAAGCAGTATAGTGATTCCTCAAAGAGCTAAAAACAAAGCTACCATTCTACTCAGCAATCCCATTATGGGGTATATACCCAAAGCGACATAAATTGTTCCATCATAAAGACACATGCACACATATGTTTATTGCAGCACTATTCACAATAACAAAGACATAGAATCAACCTAAATGCCCATCAATGTTAGACTGGATAAAGAAAATGTGGTACATATACACCATGGAATACTATGTAGCCATAAAAAAGAATGAAATCATGTCCTTTGTAGCAACATGGATCAAGCTGGAGGTCATTATCCTTAGCAAGCTAATGCAGGAACAGAAAACCAAATACCACATATCCTCACTTATAAGTGGGAGCTAAATGATGAGAACACATGAACACAAAGAGGTAAACAAAACACACTTGGGCCTATCAGAGGGTGAAGGTTAGAAGGAGGGAGAGGATCAGAAAAAAATAACTATGGGATACTAGGTGACAAAATTATTTGTACACCAAACCCCCATGACACACAGTTTACCTGTATAGCAAACCTGCATATATACCTCTGAATCTAAAGTAAAAGTTATTTAAAAACAAACAAACAAACAAACTGGAAATTGTAGTTGAGTTTGCCTCTGGCTGTCACAATGGTCAAGGTCTGAGTTTTGAAGCATTTTCTCCTCAAATATTGCAAACATTGTATCTGCTTTTCTAAAAAACTCATTTATTTAATTTTGATATAAAAATCTCTAGAATATTGTTTTTACCAATATCATCCTATGTGCAAGGCACTTTGATTTCTGTCTGGGGTACAAGCACTACCAAAACAAAAAAATTCTGAGGCAAAGTCTTGCTCTTTTCCTTTGTGCCAGCAAACTCAGGAGGGTTAAAAATCCTCAGCCTATTTGGAGCCTGATACTTCTTAGAGGCAGCATAGTACCCTGCTGGGAATGAGCCATCTGCAGTGTGTGCAGAGCAGCATTCCCCACAAACTGATTATATCATCTCTGTGTAACCACACACATTTATTAGAAACTTACAGGAGAATGCTAACGAACACACCCCTGCGCGGTCTCCACACTCAAATAGGTTTCCATTGCCTGTTACTTCTTAGTAACCAGAGAGGGAAAAGGGAAAATAATTAAACTGTTACCACTTGCAAAGACTCTGGAAGAATTTGCAAAGACTTCAACAGGTTGGGAAAACACTCACTCCACCTCTTTTTCTTATTTTTCTTCTCTCTCTCTCTCTATCTTTCTCTCTCTCTCTCTCTCATTTACAGACACACACAACACAAAAACTCAACTCTGAATCCACGAAAACTCCCTTTAATAATATGCTTCTAGTAAAATACATAAAACAGAAACCTCTCCACCCAATCACAAAATCTAGAGATATGGAACCACAGCAGTGAAGATCTAGTCATCAGTAATCCCTTCTTGCAGCTTACCTGCTTCAGATGTGCTGCAGTTTGAGTGCAATTTCTTTTATTTTGGCATGAGCCAGCATAGAAGCCACAGTTCTCTGAAACATTTATTTTACACTATGAGTGCAGAGAATTCCCCCTTAGCCAGGCAAGAAGAGGCTAGGAATTGTGTTTTGGTTTGCAGATGTAACTCTGCAAAGTGCTGACTTTTGAGAAGCAATTGGTCTCATTGAACGTCTGCATGGAGAATCTCAAGTTCTTAGATGGTCGAATAGGTAGAGTTGGCATGGAGGTAAAATGTACATCCTGCCTTTGCACCTCTCATCTACCTATTTATCACTCTACTTTTTCATCTTCTGCCATCCTCCCCATTCCAATTCTAGAGGGATAGTACTTTAAATTGTTCTCCAGACGCATAAAATCCCGTTATACTGCCTTTCACTTTCACAATATTCTCAAATAGTATCTCCTCCTTTCTAATATTGCTACCCCTACTTTCTCATTACAGAGCAATTTCACATGGATTTTAAGAGAACAACCTGTTGTCTGAACTAATTCACATGTAAGTATGAATAAGCCTGCTTATTACTCCCAGAATGTCTGCATTATTACCCAAAAGAATCAATAGTTGGAGTCATTTCAGAAACCATGAAGTAAATTAAACCAGGCAGTTTTGAGAAGATTTCCTGGGGAGGTAAAGGCAGTGGGGAGTTGTTTTATTTGGTCCCGAAACAAAGCAAGGTCTGTGTTACTGAACAAGACACCCTCTGAAGGCTGGCACTAGGAAGTCTCCCAGCAGAAGTCCTATATGACAGCAGGAAAGGAGAGTGTCCTTTGGGAAGGGAACACTACAAAATGGGTTAGATATAAAAAAAAGCACACTTACGTCATTCCATTGTCCATCAGAAAAGGAGAACTTGAAATCTGTAATTACGATTTATTTCTAATGGAGAAGTGCTTTTACTTTTGTGTCAACTGCTCCATTGAATCTTTCAAGGATTTTACAGAGAGAAGAGCACAACTGGTGAAGACAGAAAGGGAATGGGTGAAGGTGCTGGCTGTGGCTTCTCACTTCACAATGATGAGCGTGGCATTTTTATCTCTGAGCTTCAGGTCCTCATTGGTTATAATGGGATAATAATGATAATACACCGTGCAGAAGCTGTGGAGTTTGATCAGGTCCCATTTGTCTATTTTGGCTTTTGTTGCCAATGCTTTTGGTGTTTTGGTCATAAAGTCCTTGCCTACGCCTATGTCCTGAATGGTTTTGCCTAGGTTTTCTTCTAGGGTTTTTATGGTGTTAGGTCTTATGTTTAAGTCTTTAATCCATCTGGAGTCAATTTTAGTGTAAGGCGTCAGGAAGGGGTCAAGTTTCTGCTTTCTGTATATGGCTAGCCAGTTTTCCCAACACCACTTATTGAACAGGGATTCCTTTCCCCATTGCTTGTTTTTGTCAGGTTTGTCAAAGATAGGGTGGTTGTAGATATGTTGTGTCACCTCCGACGCCTCTGTTCTGTTCCATTGATCTATATCTATGTTTTGGTACCAGTACCATGCTGTTTTGATTACTGTAGCCTTGTAGTATAGTTTGATGTCGGGTAGTGTGATGCCTCCTGCTTTGTTCTTTTTGCTTAGAATTGACTTGGCTATGCGGGCTCTCTTTTGGTTCCATGTGAAACAGTCAATAGAGTGAATCGGCAACCAACAGAATGGGAAAAAATTTTTGCAGCCTACCCGTCAGACAAAGGGCTGATATCCAGAATTTACAATGAGCTAAAAAAGATTTACAAGAAAAAAACAAACAAGCCCATTCAAAAATGGGCAAAGGATATGAACAGGTACTTTACAAAAGAAGACATACATGAGGCCAACAAACATATGAAAAAATGCTCATCATCACTGGTCATTAGGGAAATGCAAATCAAAACTACATTGAGATACCATCTCACGCCAGTTAGAATCGCGATCATTAAAAAATCTGGAGACAACAGATGCTGGAGAGGATGTGGAGAAATAGGAACACTTTTACACTGTTGGTGGGAGTGTAAATTAGTTCAACCATTGTGGAAAACAGTGTGGCGATTCCTCAAGGACCTAGAAATAGAAATTCCATTTGACCCAGCAATCCCATTAGTGGGTATATATCCAAAGGATTATAAATCGTTCTACCATAAGGACACATGCACACGAATGTTCATTGCAGCACAGTTTACAATAGCAAAGACCTGGAACCAACCCAAATGCCCATCGATGATAGACTGGACAGGAAAAAAGTGGCACATATACACCTTGGAATATTATGCAGCCATCAAAAACGATGAGTTCGCGTCCTTTGTAGGGACATGGATGAACCTGGAAACCATCATTATCAGCAAACAGACACAAGAACAGAAAAGCAAACACCACATGTTCTCACTCATAGGTGGGTGTTGAACAATGAGAACACATGGACACAGGGAGGGGAGCACTATACACTGGGGTCTGTTGGAGGGGAGAGGGGGGGATAGAGGGGGGTGGGGAGTTGGGGAGGGATAGCATGGGGAGAAATGCCAGATATAGGTGAAGGGGAGGAAGGCAGCAAATCACACTGCCACATATGTACCTATGCAACAACCTTGCATGTTTTTCACATGCACCCCAAAACCTAAAATGCAATAAAAATAATAATAATAATAAAAAAAATAATGATAATACATAATGCACAGGGTTGTTGTGGTTGTAAACAGTCACTGAGTTAATGCAGAACTTGGGAAATGGCTAGGTTGAGAGATTCTCTCAAATTTTAGGTCCTTTCTTTCTCAGTCTTTTCCTCACCTTTTAAAGCCATAGAACACCTGGCACTGGAGATCCAGAGTGCACACTGGACCTAGACAGACCTTGCATAATCTTGATTTTTCCATCGAATGTTTGTATGTATGTGTATGTGCATGTGATATTAAGGGGATGAGAGTCCTGGAGTCACTAAGTCTTGGGCATTGGAACTGGAACATAAGTATATGTCAGTGAATGACAGATTCATTTTGCTCTGCACCACCTCCAAAGAGATATGCAGATTATTCATCCTCACGGGTGCCTCTCTGTATAAACACCATACCAGACAAGACCTCTTGTTTAGAGATCTTCATTGCATCTCTCACAAAGACCAAACAAGATAGCATCAATGTCCCTCATTTGGGGGAGTGAAACACCTGCTGGCTTGAAAACTCCTAATTTCTCAAGACTGTGCCAAAGTCCTAAGCTATCATGAGTCTCTACATTCACAACTCTTGGCTAAACCAGCTCAACTTCCTATCGCTCTCCAGCCAAAGCTTCTTTTTCACTCCTTTTTTTTTTCTCTGCACATATGTCTGTTTTCCAGAGGTTTAACCACAGCAGCATAAATAGTTTTTCCCTGAGAGCTGACTATAGGGAAATAAGATAATTCAGTCAACTAGATTTTCTTTTTGCAAGTAGAGAGGATTCAGGGAAGCTTCTGTAAGGTGGTACAACATTCTTCTTGGAAAACATCAATCAAACTAGTGCATATTCCACTAACAAAGGCTACTAATGATTGAAATTAGAAAGTTGTGATTCACCAAACTCGAATCCTTGCCTAAAATAGCACTACGTCTATCATTTTCCATTTAAAAATCCAACTGAAAGAGTCTCAAAAGATTTCCTCAAACATAAACGAACTCCCTATTTTCAGGATTGGCAAGATGGCTGCAATGAGGGGTGGTGAGATTGGGGGATGGGAGGATGGTTAGGGGTGTCCGATGTTTTTCACCCTAAAGGTATGTGCTGATTTTATGTTTCTTACCAGTTTTCTTTAAATCTTCTGTGAATAGTTCCATTAAGCACTTTAAGTTTACTTCGTAGATCCCATTCCCTGCTTGAGAGCTAGAGCTAGTATTTTTATTCTTCTTTTTAGCTTTTTGGCATAATTCTGACTCTTCAGAATGGCTATTCATTTTCTTTTTTTTTTTTTAATTTGTCCTTTCTTTCCTTCCTCCTTCCCTTACTCCCTCTCGGTTTTAAAAAATTGCACATCTATAGAATTAGATTGATCATAATTCTCACTTTATAGCATCATTGATCCATGTCCCATTTCCCTTTGTATTTGATTTCTTCATGTAATTTTATTATTCTATATATGTCTCATCTCCAAATCCATTTTTCCCACCAAAGATATTTATTCTTGTGTATTTAATGTGAGTTTTTCCAAACCATCTTTTATATGTTTATTTACATATATATCATAAGCAATAAATAGTATTGTTTATTGATAATAGTAATGGTATGTACTTTCAATGTACAGAAATGCTCTTATCTGATGTACCTTGTTACTTTTTTTTTATTTATTTTTTATTGCATTTTAGGTTTTGGGGTACATGTGAAGAACATGCAAGATCGTTGCATAGGTGCATACGTGGCAGTGTGATTTGCTGCCTTCCTCCCCTTCACCTATATCTGGCATTTTCCCCATGCTATCTCTCCCCAACTCCCCACCCCCCACTGTCCCTCCCCTATTTCCCCCCAACAGACCCCAGTGTGTAGTGCTCCCCTCCCTGTGTTCATGTGTTCTCGTTGTTCAACACCCGCCTATGAGTGAGAACATGCTGTGTTTGATTTTGTGTTCTTGTGTCAGTTTGCTGAGAATGATGGTTTCCAGTTTCATCCATGTCCCTACAAAGGACGCGAACTCATCGTTTTTGATGGCTGCATAATATTCCATGGTGTATATGTGCCACATTTTCCCTGTCCAGTCTATCATCGATGGACATTTGAGTTGGTTCCAGGTCTTTGCTATTGTAAACTGTGCTGCAATGAACATTCGTACCTTGTTACTTTTTTTCATTCAGCATTATGTCTTTGAAATCTATCAATGTCAATATGTCACACAAGTTCATTCTTGATTTCCACATATTTCATCAGTCTCCCTATTGATAGATATTTAGTTTGTTTCTAACTAGGACAATGCTACAGTCAACATGCTACATATATTTTTACTAGTATAAAAGGTTTTCCTTGGCAGGGGATGTTCTATAACAGGATTATAATCACTAAATTTAGAGTAAGCATGTAGTCAACTTTTGTAATTATTTCCAATTTGCTCTTCTGTGTGGCTGCATGAGTATATGGATCATGAGTATATGAATTTGCACAAAGATTCTAACTTCCATATTTTTAAGTCTTGACTTGAGAATGTCCAGCGTTTTATTTTGGCCAAAATTACAGGTATGAAGTACTGTTTCATTGTTATTTTAGTTTGACATTTCTCTGATTGCTAATTACTTTATTTTTCATTTGTATATCAGGTACTTATGCTTCCTGTCTGTGGATTGTATAGTCATACTCTCTGCTAATTCTACTATTAGGTTTTCCATCTTTTCTTGTTGATTTGCAGGATACCCTTGTACAGCCTACATATTCTTTGCCAGATGGAACTATCTTCTCTGGATCTGTCATCAGAGAAAATCAAATCCGTAAGACTTCTCCTTTATGGATTTGTGCTTTTGTATCTTACTTAAGATCCTTCCCTGGATGCTGTGAAATTATCCTTTTATATTTTAATGTTTTTCTTAGTTTTGATTTTAATATTGAATATAATACTGTAATTCATACAATGAAATGGAAAAATTAAAAGTAAGCATGAGTTAGAAAAGAAGTTGATAGAAGCATTTATATAGAACATTCATAAGAATCAGCAGAAAATTAGAAAAATTAGCAAGATATCTAGATAAAACCAACTAATTGCAAAAATAAATTTAACTTTAGAAAATCTAATTCACCACTTTAACAGAATGAATATAAACAATTATTTAATCATCTTGACAAATGTAGAAAAAGCATTTAATAAATTTAACAACTAATGATAAAAATGTTTATAATAAAACTCACACAATTCATTTAAAATACTGGTACATCATACTCTAAAAAGTAACAACTCTTCTCTCTCTCTTTTAAACCAGTTATTATTAAACAGAAAATATAATCCCATATATAATGACAATAAACCTTAAAAAATGAATAAGACTTTTACAGAGAAATATTTTAACACATCATTGAATGAAAAGATATACCACATCTCTGAATGAAAAATTAACATTGTAAAGATAATATTAATTCCCATTCTAATCTGTAAATTTAACGCAGTTCAAATAAAAAATTAGAAAAAAGGATAACAGATGAGAGACTAAACCTTAAGATATCAGGTTTACAAACACTGTATGTTCTTACTCATAAGTGGGAGTTGAACAACGAGAACTCATGGACATAGGGAAGGGAACATCACACACCAGGGCCTGTCAGGGAGTTGGGGGTTAGGGGAGGGATAGCATTAGGAGAAATACATAATGTAGATGACAAGGTGATGGATGCAGCCAACCACCATGGCACGTGTATACCTATGTAACAAACCTGCGTGTTCTGCACATGTACCCCAGAACTTAAAGTATAATAATAAAAAGAAGATATCAAGGTTTACAGTAAATATGTGAAAATTCAATTACTCTAACACTGGCACAAGAAGAGACAAATAGACTACTAGAGTAGAATAGAGATTCCAAAACCATACTTATGTGCAGATGCAAAATTGATAAGGATAGCTTAGTTTCTTAAATCATTAATAAAACAATGGATTATTTAAAAAGTAATGTTGACATATAAAATAATAATAATGACAACTAACACTGACTGAACACTCATTGTGTACTAGCACTGTTTCAATTGCTGAAATATATATTGACTTGATCACATAAGAACCATATGAATCTTTTTAGCATCATTTTACAGCTGAAAAAACTAAAGCACAGGTACAGAGAGATTAGATAACTTGAAGATTCCCAAGCGTGGATTCCAACCCAGACAGTTTGGCTTCAGTGTTCATATGTGTAACAACTATTCTACACATCTATCTCAGAGCTATATTGGCTTATTGTAAGTGGAAAAATAAATCCTTACTTTAAACAACACACACACATACACACACACACACTAACCTCTGGATAAATCATCCTCTTCCCTTTCCTCCTCTTTTTTAAAAGCCCATACGTAAGCCAGTATTTCCAATTCCTGGTACCTGGTGAAATTCACTCACTTTAAAATATGAATCTAGTCAGACGCAGTGGCTCACGCCTGTAATCCCAGCACTTTGGGAGGCTGAGGCAGGTGGATCACGAGGTCAGGAGATCGAGACCATCCTGGCCAACATGGTGAAACCCCGTCTCTACTAAAAAACACAAAAATTAGCTGGGTGTGGTGGTGTGTGCCTGTAGTCCCAGCTACTTGGGAGGCTGAGGCAGGAGAATTGCTTGAACCCAGGAGGCGGTGGAGGTTGCAGTGAGCCGAGATCATGCCACTGTGCTCCAGCTTGGTGCCTGGCAACAGAGCGAGACTCTCCAAAAAAAAAAAAAAAAAAAAAAAAAAAAAATATATATATATATATATATATATATATGAATCTAAAAACTCTAATTTCTTGGAATCTGCCATTGACATCTGTGTTCATTTTTAATTTTAGTTTTTCAATTTCCTTTGCTCAACATCTTATAGAAGAAGCAAATTTTCGTTACCAAAAATTAACTATTGCATTATAAGGTGAAAGTAAAGACGTGATGAACCATGGTGGATTTCCATCAGAATAGAACCTAACACCGGGAAGCACTGTATACTTCCAGCTAAGTAAGACTTATTTGGCAGATAAGTGAGACTATTTAAAAAGGGAATTTTTGACACTTATTGAGCTGAACACCCATGGAATGTCTTGAGGTCATATTAGCTAAATGTCAGAATGTTTTCTGAATATCAGTTATGGCAGGAAACAAAATAGTATGTCATCTCTAATGACAGAGTCTAAAAATGAACTTGTGTACCTAGAAATTCAGAAATTCATCTATACCTCTTAACCAGTTGGAATAAAATATCTAAATACTCATGTGGATTCAAGATGCCAACATAGAGATGGATAATGTTTCAGTGAATAAAAATATCTAAAAAGCTTACTTTTCTCTACAGTATATTAAATTATAAGTGAAAATGTCTCTCTGACACAACTAAACTCTCTGAGGCTTTAGCATTTCCTTATATTTTCCAATTCACCATTCATTGACTTTCATCCAGTATCTTTTATATAACCTTTTCCTCCACCCAAGGACAAGGAGTTAAATAAGCCGAGTATGGACAGGGAACTTAGCCATTAATTGCATCTCTCAAAAACATTAGTGAGAGTCCAAGAACATTAACTACCATAATTAGTAATCACTAAAAATTGCTTTTCCTCCCTAATGTTTGTTATTCCCAAACTCCTAGGATTGTTGTCCTCACTGGTCACAAACATCTCTTGTCCACACCATTCTGTCCTGAACAATAAGAAGTCATGCGCATTTTACTCCTAACACATTATATCTTCTCTCCCATGAAACAACAGAGACAAGGACTGGGACATTTCTTCCATAATGAATGAGTTTTTCAATCCATTCATACATCCTCTTTCTTAGATGGTGTTGGGGAAGTGGGGAGAGCAGGAATTAAGTAGGCAAAGCAGGTTTTCAGAGGGTAGGGGCTGTGTATGTTAGTTACCTAGGCACATATATGCTTATGTTTTGTACTCAGCCCACCAGATAATTAACATTTCTGCTACCTTCTTTCATAGATAAAAATTGGCAAAGAAGAAGTAGGGTGCAGAAACACACCTGACATTCCTTAAAAGGAAACTAGATGTTTTTGACTTACCATTTGTAAAACAGTGTTCATTCATTTTTTTAAAAATTGGCTTCCTAGAAGACACCAGTAACACTTAACCCTGCATCACAGTCAATTTTAAGATTATATCGCCTTTCTGATTTCTATGTCCTATTTAAAAACTGTTCTAGGAATAAGAGACTGGAAACTCAACTAGTTAGAAGAAAATGTCTGTCCGCAAGCTCTACTCACCTCATGTTTTTATTTGTGAAGGATTTCCATATTTCTTAAATTTAATGAATTTTAATAGAACTGTAGAAAAATAGAAAACACTTTGGATTTTTTAAATTGAAATCAAATTTTATGATAGATATGCTTGATTATAAGAAGTTAGTTTCAAATGCTATTTAATTATCCAATTTCAAATCTTCTGTCTTTACTTTAGGCCTGTAAAAAGGAAGAATGTTAGTGAATTTCAATCTGCCATTACAATTATTTGCTTAAAATTGATATCACATCTTTGATGAACAGAATTTAAGTTCCACTGTGGAACTTCAGAATTATGAGTTTTTCCCAAACTGACATCGCCATCTGCAGTACAAACTCCACAGGATTTTATCTTGACTCATTCTTTGGTTTGTATGTTAACATAGAACAATGTAGAATTAGAGATTATTGCTATCCTGTTTAATAAGCTGAAATCATAGGTAACTTGAGATAATAGACTTTTATATTTATGAAAATGTCAATAGATTATTTTTAATTTTATTTTTAAAGTTCTTAATTTAAATAGTAAAAGACAGGCATTTTTGGCTGAGTGCGGTGGCTCATGCCTGTAATCCCAGCACTTTAGGAGGCCGAGGCAGGTGGATAACCTGAGGTCGGGAGTTCGAGACCAGCCTGACCAACATGGAGAAATCCCATCTCTACTAAAAATACAAAATTAGCTGAGCATAGTGATCCTAGCTATGTCTGAAATCTCCACGGTTATAAAACTGAAAAAAAAAAGTATTACAGTGACTGTATTATTCAGAAAAAAATAATTGGGAATTAAGTTCAGATGTTACTCTAGTAACACCATTATCACCTTTTTGTATCTTACCAAGAAAACAATGTCCTGAGATGTTACTCTAGTAACACCATTATCACCTTTTTGTATCTTACCAAGAAAACAATGTCCTGAATTGGTATTCCAATGGACCCCAGTCATCTGGGCCTCCTTGTTTCTTTATAGATGTTTCAAAGTGTCCAATGAACTCTATCTACCACTGTCCTTTAAAAAAAAAAAAAAAGTTCCACTGTGGTGATATTAGTAACCCAAAAGTGATATAAATAACAGTTATCAAATACCCCAAATCATAGGTGACCAAGAGAGTAAGCGGCCTGTGGTTTTGAGGAGTCAAGGAATAGTGGTGTGATAATCTTACTAGACCACTCAAGCTGAGATTATGAGTCTGAATGTGGTCTTATGATTTAGAGGGACCCTGAACTATTATCTTGCTATAACATACATAGTAAATCCTTTTGTAAATCCACCAAATTCCGTCTACTAACTTTCTCAACAAAACCAAACGTTTATGCCTGTCATCACTGAAAATCTCAGGGAACCACAGAAACATCACTGGAGTTATTCCACTCATGTTTTCTGTCAGTGATATTGAAATATCAGTGCTAACAGCACTTTTCATTTAAGGTTTTGAAAAAAAAAGAGAATACCGCAATGAAGCATTTTGGGAATTTGGATTCTAGAAACACTATTCTTAAAACTCTGAGTTTTTCTAGGTAGTTGATCTGATTTTTCACTTAGATAGGCAATTCACAGGGTAGATTTAGCACTCTATAATTGATGTGTGTCCACTCTCCTCATCCCTGTACAGCTTGAAGAAAAAGATAATTTCCTGATTTCCAGGGCCTACCCGAACTGTGGAGTGAGTCTAGTATAGTACACCATTCAGGATGTGTCCAAGGGACATTTAATTGTATTATAAGAGCAGAGGAAGCTTGATACAGTCTAATTTCCTTGTCCCTGTACTAACCGTGGGGAAGGGAGGTGGGGATAAGTGAAACCGGTCTTGGTGAGCTGGCAAAAATTCTTGCCTTTAAGTAGCAGCCAGACATTACCGTTCATAGTCATTGGCAGCACAATGCCACACAACTTGAAACTGACCTAAGATGTCAGGTAGGTCCAGAATTTGTACAAGACATTGAATATATCTCATCTCATCTATCACACCAATGGGTATGAAAACAATACACTTTTGTTTTATCTTTACTTTTTCTGCTTTTCATCTCTCTGTTTCCTTTTCCCCGACTTCCTGTGAGTTACTCAAACAACTTTTAGGATTCCATTTTGATGTATCACTAGTGTTTTTAGGTATCTTTGTATTTTTTTTTCTAGTGGGTGCTCTAGGTATTACATTATATTTACCTAAGTTAACACAGTTACTAGTTAATTATTAGAAGATCAGTTAGAGTGAAGTATAGAAATCTTTCTTCCCTTTATGTTCATTTACTCTCCTCCATTTAGAATATTTTAAATATTTCCTCTACATACATTTAGAATCACTTCATGCAATATTATAATTTTTGCTTCAACTGTTGAACATAATTTAGAAAACTCAAGAAGAAAGAAAAAGCCTATTGTATTTACCCATATTTTTTTCTACCATATTCTTTCTTCTTTTTTGATGTTCCAAATTTCCTTTTTTTAAAAAAAATTCTTTCTGATATATACTTCTTTTAGCCATTTGTTTAAGGTAGGTCCCCTGGTGAAAAATTCCTTTGGATTTCTTTTATCTGAGCATGTCTGATTTTTCGTTCATTCCTGAAGGACATTTTGACTGGATATAGGATTCTGGGTTGACAGGTATTTTTCTTTACTTGAAAAATATTGTTCCGCTTACTTCTGGTGCTCATGGTTTTTGATGAGAAATCTGCTATTATTTAAATTATTTTCTTACACAGTTGCTTCTTGACTTACAGTGAGGCTACATCCTAATGAACCATTGTAAGTCAAAAATGCATTTAATGCTGGCAACACAGCAGATGGTCCTGGACTTACAACTTACTTTTTTCGACTTTACAATGGTGTAAAACCAATACACATTCAGTAGAAATTGTAACCCTATTATAAGTCATAATGAGCTCTTCAATTTATGATGGAATTATGTCCCTATAAATCCAATTTAAAGAAAAGAATCATAAGTTGAAACGTAAGTCATCATAAAGTATGGTTTCTCTAAACTGCTTTCAAAAAATTCTTGAAAAAGTTAGTTTACAGAAGTTTGATTTATCATATTTGGGATTCACTTAGCTTCTTGAATCTGTAGGTGTATGTACTCTGCCAAATTTGGAGTGTTTCTCAGCCATTATTTTTTTGATCTCCCTCCCATTCCCTTCCCTTCCCTTCTCTTTTTTGATACAAGGTCTCATCTTGTGGCCCAGGCTGGAGTTCAGTAGCATGATCATGATTCACTGCAGTTTTTGGGCTTCCTGGGCTTGAGTGATCCTCCTGTCTCAGCCTCCCAGGTACCTGGGACTACAGGAACATACCACCACACTCAGCTAGTTTTTGTTTATTTTTTGTAGAAAAGAGGTCTCCCTATATTTCCCAGGCTGGTCTCAAACTCCTGGCCTCAAGCAATCCTCCTGTCTTGGCCTCCCAAAGAGCTGGGATGACAGGCATGAGTCACCATGCCTAGCCTTTTGAGTAATTTTCTATTCTTGTCTTCTTTCTACTCTGATCTGGGGACTCCATGACATGAATGTTAGATATTTTTTGTTATAGTTTTGCATGTCCTTGAATATTTTTGTTTTCTGGTCTTTTTTTTTCTTTTTATTGTTCAGATTTAGTAATTTTTATTGTTCTATCATCCAATTCACTGATTCTTTCCTCTATCACTTCCATTCTACTACTGACTATATTCATTGATTTTTTAAAGAAAAATTTAATTATTATGGTTTTCAGTTCTAAAATTTCCCATTTGGCTGTCCTTTGTATCTCCATTTCTTTGCTCAGATTCTCTCTCTTTTTTAATTATTTCCTACCACTGCAATTTATTTTTTAAAATTTGTTTTAAGCATGTTTGTAATTGCCTGTTGAAACATTGTTTTGATGGTTACTTTAATTTTTTTTTTTCAGATAATTCTGACCTCTCTGTTATCTTAATGTTGGCATTACTTCATTGCCTTTTTCATTCAGTATGAAATCTTTCTGGTTCTTGAATTTGAACCTGGACATTTTGAGTACTGTGTACTGAAAACCTAGATCTTATTTACACCTCGTTTAGCTGGTTTCCTGTTGGCCTGTATTGTCACCTAAAGTAGACACTTCTTTTTACTACTAGATGAAAGTGGGAAGACTTGCTCCCAATGAGGCATCCATTGATACCATAGCAGGGGCTTTACCTCATTATTGTTGGGAGGTGATGAAAATCTGGACTCACAGCTTTTCTCTGACACCACTCCATTAGGGAGAGAGCAACGTACTTCATTAATGCTGGGTGGAGGTAGCAGTCCAGGGTCCCTGTGTGATTTTCACTGATACTGTGAGGAATGCAGAGCCTTGTTACCACCTAGTGGGGATAAATGTTCCAGCCCTCTACTCAGTTCTCCCTGCCACCACCCTGCTGGCAGGGTTAAGACTCCTCATTGCAACCACTGATGGGGGATGTCTAGACTCTTCACTGGGCCTTTGCTCTCAGGTATGGGGTATAGGGGTGGGTTTCATAGTTTTTGTTTTGTGTTGTTTTGTTTTTTTGTTTTTCTGTGGTGTTAACCTAGAGTAGCATAGCTATTTTTCAAAAGTCTTCTATCTTACTAAACTGCCATTTTCTTATTCTCTGGCTAGAGACAGGAGACTGTTTTGTTTCATTGGTTTTTGTCCATGACCATTTTCTTTTGAGGTTGCCAGTGTCTTCAGCTCAAAGTCTGGGATAAATGAGGCAAAATGAAAACCCGAGATAGTCACTACCATATTGTTCCTTGGGTCTTAATGCCCCTAGCTGATTTACCATCTTCTTTACATCTTTCAGAGCCTTGTATGTTTGTTCTGTATAATGTCAGAGGTTTTTGTTTGTATTTAGCAGGAAAAGTAAGGAAAAATCTGTTCCTTCTCAAAAATTCCACACTATTTAATCATTAAAGAACAATTCCATTAGGAACTTCAGTAGTCCCTATAATGTTGAAGAAAATATTTCACCTCAATAAAATACTGTGGAAGATCTCTTCACTAATATTGAGAACATCAAGTCAGTTACTTTTTTTCCTTATCTTATTTCTATTTAAATTTTCTTATAAATATTGCATTGTTCTTTTCAGAGGCACATTGGTTTGAACTTTGGGAATCCTTCACTTCACTGTGGTGTTAGCAAAACCACTGGACTTTAGATATTTCTAGACTTCGTTGTAACCAGTGTAACCTGTGTATTGAGTGGGGTTTAAGCATGAAAATCTTTTATTTTCCCAATACATCTCCATCAGGGATTCCAATAAATTCTCACAATGTGAATTTGTGAGAAAAGGCCAATTTCTTTTGTTTTGGAGAAATGTATTATAGCACTCTATATAGTGGGGAAAATGTTGAATTTCTACTTTACATCCTATATAATCAATCCATAGGCTTATTTCTGGACTATTTATTTTACCCCATTTGTTTTTCTTTTTGTCTGTTTCAAATCAGTTCCATTCTTTTATTGCTCTTTCTAATTTGTCTCAATACCTGATATTGAGTTAGAATTATTTGGATGTTTGATTCCTCCATATAAACTTTAAAATGTTTGTAAAGTTCCCCTAAACATTTCTGCAGACTTTATATTTGATATTGCATTGATATTGCATTAAATTTAAATGTGGTATGTTTATTCAGGTCTTCTTTTTGATAGTTAAAAGTGCTTGAACAATTCCATATCGCCAATACCTTGTCCACTTTTTATTCAATTACCATCATTTTATACTTATTTGAGTTCTGTAATGTGGTTGTATATTTATAGATTTGATTAACTCCTATGAGTTTCAACGGCTTGTTGTTTCAGTTTTTTTTTTCTGTGCATTACTATATCAACTGGACATGTCTTGCACCTTCCCTTGCAATCATCATAACCTGTACTTCTCTTTCTTCCTGCATTAAGATGTGCATTATCAGAGATAATGGAAATTTTTATTTTGTTCTAGTTCTTAAAGGATAATGTAGTTAACCTTGGGTTTTTAGTAGATAGCATTATCAAGTCAAGGAAATTCCTTTCACTCTGTTTTCTGAGACTTAATTCATGAATATGTATTGACTTTTATCAAATATTATTTTTCTTTGTCTATTGAGATGACTTTATGATGTTTCCTTTAAGTTTATTAATACTATGAATTTCATTAATAAGTTTTCTAATATCGAATGATCTTGGATTGTTTGAATATACCATACTGAATTATGATACATTAACTTTTTAACAACTAGATACAGTCATCTGATAATTTATTTACAGATATTTACATGTTTAAAATATTCATAATTTTCTGTTCTTCTATTGTTCATCTATTTTTGGATTTCAGGTTACACTAGCTTTATAAAATAAGTTGAACTGCTTACCCTTTACTTCTTTTATTCTGGAAAAACTTATATGTGAAAAGGGATTATCTGTTGTTTAAAGTTTGGTAGCACTCAACTAAAACACTATGTGGGACCAAGGTTTGGTCATTTTTTGGAGGAGGTGTCCTTGATTCACATATCCAGTTCTTTAATGGTGATTCATCTAGTCAAGTATTATATTTCTTCTTGGATTTATTTTGGCATATTATATATTCTTCAGAAATATATCCATTTAAGCTAGGTTTTCAAAAGGCTTGGAATATAGTTTTAATAATATTTTATTATTTGAAAAATCTCTATTACATCTATAGCTTATTGCTAGTGATTTTTTCCACATTTTTAAAAGCTGTATTACCAGGGCCTTTGGTTTTATTAATCTATTCAAGGAATTACCATTTAGTTTTGTCAACTATCTTTACTTAAAACAAGCTTTATGTAGTTGTTTTCTGGCTCTTTGACTCAGTTACTTTATAGCTTTCTTATTTTTAAATAGATTTAAAACTCTAAAAATTCTTTTTTTTTTTTTTGAGACAGAGTCTCACTCTGTCACCAGGCGCCAGGCTAGAGTGCAGTGGCGCGACCTTGGCTCACTGCAACCTCCGCCTCCCGGGTTCAAGCAATTCTCCTGCCTCAGCCTCCCAAGTAGCTGGGACTACAGGCGCTCACCACCACACCCAGCTAATTTTTTTGTATTTTTAGTAGAGACGGGGTTTCACCCTAAAAATTCTTTTAACATAAGCTATGATGCAACTTTTGGTCCTTAGTGTTTTCATTGTCATTTGATTTGAGGTATATTATAATTTCTACATTATTTCTTCTTAGTCCCAAGATTACTGAGTTGTATATTTTCATATTTCATATATATTTGATTTTTAAAGCTATTTGATTATAATAAAATTTTATTTTTATAATATTATTGTTAGAGAAGATACCTGTATGTTATGAATTACTTGGTATTTGTTGAGGCTTCTTTTGTGTCATAATTGTCCTGGTACTGTTAGTTTTTATGAATGTGTCATATGTGCTAAGTACACATTCTCCTTTTTTTGTCATTTTGTGTAAATGTCTACGATTAGTTCAAAATAATCGATTATGTTATTCAAATTTTTTATGTATTTGTTTATTTTTGGTTGCTTTAAACTATTAGTTTCTGAGATAACTGGATTAAAATCTCCAGCTACAAATGTCTCCATAGTTTTAAAATTATTATTTTGTATATTTTAAGACTATATTGTTAGGTGCATATATATTCATGATCTTTACATTTTCTTAATATCTGATTCTTTTTCCTAGGACATAATATTCTTCTTTGCATGTGTCTGAGGGTTGGAAGGCATTTTGTTATGATGAAAGATACAGAAATTTACAGATTCAGTTACACAAAGTAGGAAACCATACATGATATCATTTCACAGAATGAAAATTTTGCTGAGCATATCAACTTTGGCATTTTTCTTCTTTTATGATTTTTTAAAATCTGCTTACCTGACCACTAGTGCATTATTCTGCCAACATATCTCTTCACAACAGGTTCCAAGTAACTAGTACAAACAGCTTTAACACTTCTCTTTTGAGCATTTATTCTGAGACTGGGCAAATTAAAGATTAATTTCCTGGATACAGACATTTCCCACCAGAACATCTTCAAGGTTCTTGAAGCTTAATCCATCTGCTGACTTAAGATTATATATTTCTGCAGTATTTAAGTAATAGACTTAACTTACAAAAATACTTATTTAAACTTATTAGGGCAGTGAAGAAATATACTATATCTAAACTGTTAAAAAAAGAAAACCTAAACTGTGAGAAATCATATACCAATTACCAATTGATATTGTTAGTAATGAATTTATTTTTTAGAGCACAATTTTTTTTCAACATTTTGAATGATTTTCTTTTGTAGAGCTAATTGGTTTCACTTGTATGCTCATTTCTGAGTCTTCAGGTTACTTAATCTATCAAAAGCATTTGTCGAATTTGCTTCATTCTTCTTGGAACACTTTCTCCAATTGTCTTCTAAGAGAAAATTTTCTAATTTTACTCCTACATTACTTCTTCTTAGTTCCCTTTTTCTGCTTCCTTTTCATCTTCCTGATCGGTAAAGGTTGAAGTGTCCCAGGGCTCAGTTTTTGTATCTCTTCTCCATTTAGTCCCAGATGGCACACAATCTGATTAAGTGCTATGCTTTTAAATAACATCTATATGCTTATTACTCTTTAATTTAGTTTTATTTGGTTTAACCATATAAAACTTATGGCAACCATTTTTTATATACAAACAGGGTAATTTTATTTGAGTAAATGTAAAAAACTGTATATATATGTGTGTGCGTGTGTAGATATATGCACTATATATACATATTGATTTGAATGTCTAAAACTTAGGATATACAATTAGCTGACTCCTAATTCTTGTCCTCTAGTCTCCTCATAGAAATCTGCTCATCTGATAGTACTTCCTGCATTCTATAAATTTCTAATCTATCATCAAATTCTGTCAATTCTATCTGCAAAATATATCCCAAATCCAATAAATCCTGACCAGCCTTACTGCTCCAATTTAGCTTTAACCTGTTGTGATACATGAATATAGAGTGTGGAATTATGGACAGTGGACACTCAGAAGGGTGAAGAGGTGGAACAGATGATAAAAAAATTACTTAATAAGTACAGTGTATGTTATTTGGGTGATGTGTACTCTAAAAGCTCTTATTTGCTGGTACACCATCTACGCATGTAACAAAATCACACTTGTACTCCATACATTTATAAGTAAACTGTTGTGATAGCCTGTATTAGTCACGGTTCCTCCAGAGTAACAGAACCAATAGGATATGTGTGTGTGTCTGTGTGTGTGTGTGTATGATATATATATCCTATATAGGATATAGATATATATATCCTATATATCCCATAATACAAATACATTTTTATTATAGGAATTGGCTCATGCAATCAAAGAGGCCCAAAAGTCTAATGATATGATGTCTTCAATATCATATATATGATATAGATATATATCCTATATATCCCATAAAACAAATACATTTTTATTATGGGAATTGGCTCATGCAATCATAGAGGCCCAAAAGTCTAATGATATGATGTCTGCAAGCTGGGGAACCAGGAAAGCTCATGGTATAATTTATTCTGAATCCAAAGGCCTGACAGCTCAGTGTTGAGGAGTGATCTAAGTCCTGGAATCTGAAGTCTTGAGAACCAGGAGCTCCAGTGTCTAAGGAAGGGGGATGAATGCTCCAGCTTAAGGAGAAAGAAAGAATTCACCCTTCCTCTACCTTTTTGTTCTAGCTAGGCTGTTAAAGAATTGGATGATGCCTGCTCACATTATTGAGGGCAGATCTTCTTTACTTAGTCTAGTGATTCATGCTAATCTCTTACAGAAACCTCTTTCAACACACCCAGAAGTAACGTTTCACCAGCTATCTAAAAAATCAATACAGGAGCTTCCCTTCATTGGTCTTTTATCTGTATAACATGTTACTTGAAGAATGAGTAGACTCACTTGAGAAATGTTAGAAACCATGCCTTGCTATTGGTGGTGATGGTGGGATGAGGGGAAGCAGTAGGGCAAAAATTACTCATTTTTTCCCTCAGAATATAACTTCTTTGCTAGAGTCACAGTGTGTTCTTAGTGGTCCACGGCACTTCTAGTAATGTGCTTTTCCATTTAATAAATGTTTTAATTGCTGTACCCTCTCCTCCTTCCCTGGTCCACATTCTTTGTGCAGCTTGGACTTACAATTTTAATGATACCACATTATACAGTACTCAAACCATTTACCTTTATAAATAAACACTTAGCTAATGGACCAAGGTAATGTCTTTTGTTTTTAGAGTCTCACTCTGTTGCCCAGGTTGGAGTGCAGTGACGCAATCTCGGCTCACTGTAACCTCCACCTCCAGGGTTCAAGCAATTCTCCTCCCTTAGCCTCTTGAGTAGCTGAGATAGGAATGCGTCACTACACCCGGCTTATTTTTATTTTTTATTTTTTTGTATTTTTAATAGAGATGAGGTTTTACCATGTTGGTCGGGCTGGCCTTGAACTCCTGACATCAAGTGATTCACCCGCCTTGGCCTCCCAAAATAGTGGGATTACAGGCATGATCCACCGTGCCCGGCCCAAGATATTGTCTTGACTCTTCTTCCCTTCAAATAAGTTTATTTTCAAACAGCATAATGCCTGAAAAGCTAAGCAGGAGTCATTATTCCCAGATTTATGGGGCCACTCCTCAGTCCCAAGAGGCCCAGCCATGTTTATTTTATCTTTGGTCCCCTAAAGTTCTCATTAAAATAAAACCAGTAGGTCTACCTTCCTCCCCTGCCTGCTAAGACATGCCTGGAATACTCTTCACATATTACTAGAAATCGCTTAAAAAATTGAGATGATACGCAAATTTTTACTTTAGAAAAAATGAATAAAGATAAGTTGCTGTTACGTGTGGAAGAAAAAATGGGCAACATTATTGTGTAAGTCCATTGAGGGCTGTGTATCATTTCCAAATCCAGGAAGTCATAGTTTTCTTCTGGTATTGACTAAAAAGCAGAAGCTGAATGGATTGGTAGAGCTAATTAGGTCATTTAAAATTATTGGTTCCACTTCTTTCCATAAAGGGTGTATTTATTTTCTTTGTAATATTTAAACACAACAGTCATAGTTTAAATAAACAAGTAGAAGAATGTACAGATTCATTCAAAAAACAAGCTCATTGTTTTATATTTTAAAAATTTGTAGCTGCATTCAGTGAATTCTAGTGGGATTTGATGAATTTATCTTCTTTTTGGTTTTAATTAAAAAATGCTACTGCAATTGTAGGTAGCTATGCTAGAGAAATAGTTATGTTTTTACTTGATTATATTTAATGTTAGTGATTTTTTTCTTTAATGAAATTTTAGTGATGCTATGTTGTCAACTAGATTTTGTTTTTAAAGAGCTGAACTGGCTGCTGCCACCAGTGCAGGGGTGCTGGAGCCTAGAAGAGCCCCCAGCCACTGCCCTGCCTCCCCTGTGTCTCCCTGCCAGTCATCTCTATCCTTGGACCTGTTCCAACAATCTGTTAAAGCATGGCGGTTTGCTACGAAATTCTAGGCATGCAGAAACATGCCTCAACTGAGGATATTAAAAAGGCATATCAAAAACTGGCACTGAAGTAATACCCAGATAAAAATCCTGAGAATAAAGAAGAAGCAGAGAGAAAATTCAAACAAGTAGCCTAGGCCTATGAGGTGCTGTCAGATGCTAAAAAGTGGGGTATCTATAACAAATATGGCAAAAAAGGATTAATTGGTGGAAAGGAGGTGGAAATCATTTTGACAGTCCCTGTGAGTTTGGCTTCACATCCCGTAACCCAGATGATGTCTTCAGGGAAAGTTTTTGGTAGAAGGGACCCATTTCCATTTGATTTCTTTGGATTTATTTCATTCAGGTCACTAAGTCACGGGGTCTCACTTCATTCTCTTTCATCTCATTTGGTGGTACTGGGATGAGCAACTTCAAATCGCTATCAGTTTCTACTAAAATGGTTGGCAGAAAAATTACTACAAAGAGGATTGTCAAGAATGGTCAAGAAGGAATCAATTTTGAAAAAGACGGCCAGTTAAAGTCCTAAACGATAAATGGTAAGAAGCAGCTGCTGGCTTGGATAATAAGTAATTCAATGCATGCATTTAACAGAAATGTTAAACAATAACAAGTGCCATTTGAGGATTAACAGGAACTTTTTTTAAGATTTCAAATAAACTTGACTTTCCGTATAACTGTACTTAATCCAAAGTATTTATAAACAGCTCATCAGAGCCCCTATTTGTCATAAACTTTTGAGTTTATTGTTGGGACCTATTTTTTGTCTTTAAAATTGTTGAAATCTCTGTGTGCACTTTACCTTTTTATTAAACATATTCCAAGGTGAGACTTTACCCTTTTGTAGTAGGATGAGATTGCACAGTAACACCAGCATGGATCTGCTTTTCCATTGTGTCTGAAATGTGAGTCTTGTAGTATCGTCCTGCTGTGAGATTAACATTGACAAGATGAATCTTCTACAGCAACAGTCTTCAACCATTTTGGCACCAGAGGCTAGTTTCATGGAAGACAATTTCTCCACAATGGGGTGGGGGTGGGGGATGGTTCTGGGATGATTCAGGAACATTACATTTATTGTGCACTTTATTTCTATTATTACACTGTAATCTGTAATGAAATAATTATACGACCATCTTAATGTAGAATCAGGGGAGCCCTGAGCTTGTGTTCCTCAAGTCCCATCTGGGAGTGATGGGTGACAGTGACAGATCATCAGGCATTAGATTCTCATAAGGAGCATGCAGCCTAGATCACTCACATGTGTAGTTCACAGTAGGGTCCACGTTGCTGTGAGAATCTAATGCTGTGCCGGTCTTACAGGAGATGGAACTCAGGAGATATTTCCAGCAATGGGAAATGGCTGTAAATACAGATGAAGCTTTCCTGGCTTACCCACTGCTCACCTCCTGCTGTGAGATCCAATTTCTAACAGGCCACAGACTGCCACAGGTCAGTGGCCCAAGGGTTGGGCACCCCTGTTCTACAGAAATAACTTTAATTTTTTTTTCAGCATTTAGTAGCAAAATATATTAATGCAATAATGATAATACATTTCTGGTTTAATATAAATTAAGAATGTTTTCTAGTTGTGAATGAATGCTGGCAACTTGTTAAGTTTGGACAGTTGTTTAAATTGTAAAATTAAGCTTAGGTTTAAAAAAGTATAGCTGTGGGCAGGTGTGGTGGCTCATGCCTATAATCCCAGCACTTTGGGAGGCTGAGGCAGGTGGATCACTTGAGGTCAGGAATTCGAGATCAGCCTGGCCAACATGGTGAAACCCGTCTTTACTAAAAATTTTAAAAATCAGCCAGGCATGGTGGTGTGTGCCTATAATCCCAGCTACTCAGGAGGCTGAGGCAGGAGAATTGCTTGAACCCAGGAGGTGAAGATTGCAGTGAATCGAGATCACACCACTGCCCTCCAGCCTGAGCGACAGAGCAGGACTCTGTCTCAAAAAAAAAAAAAAGTAAAGCTGGGTCTTTGTCATTTGCTTAAAAAAAAAAAGGAAAGAAAATTGACATGAATGTGTTTGGTGCATTCTTTCCTGAGTGGAAGAAAAAAAAGAATGGAGCAAATGAAACCAAATATTTACTTAAAGTCATTTTGAATGTTGTGCAAGTATGTTCTTATTGAGAAACTTGAATTTTCTCTAAGAAAAATCCCCTCTAATGTCTACATTTTAACTGCATATTAGTTTGAGATTTGGGCCTCGTGAAACAAAATAAGGATTCAGAAAAACACTCTTTTATTTGTGGTGGTGAGCACAGGCAAGACAGAGGGGAAAGGCCTTGCAGTAGCTGAACCATCCTCTGAGATTTTCTAGAAAGGGCCACCAAGAATTTTCTTTGGAGTTTTCAAGTGTAATATGTATCTGAGTCACTTCATCAGCTCATCTTCTACCTTCAAATCTGAGAATGAAAAGACACTGTCAGCAGCCTGGAGTCAGCCAGGAAACCGAGGCTCCTCAGGGATAGCTAGTAATACCAGGGTCCCAACAAAAACTTTGTTCCTAAGTAGTTCTCCTCCTTCCTGCAGTTATTAACTCAGGACTCCTTCCTCAACAACTTCTTAAGAGATGACAAGTTACATCCCTGGTCTTGTCTCTTTCATCCTGAAGTGCACAATGTTTGCCTAAGCACAAACACTTCATGAACTGTCTCCTCTTGAACTCTCTCATTTCTACCCTGCTTTTCAGAGTTGACTGACTACTTTCTCTACTTATTCACACCCTCACTTTTACCTCTTTCCCATTTTACTCTTTGAGGCCACCATTCCATTATTAAAAGCACTCTGAGATATTGACCTTCCCATTCTCTTTTTTCATTTCCTTGCCTTACCCTAAACTTAGAATCCTTAGATTCTGGAGCTCTAAGGGATCTTAAGGGTTAATTTGCCTCACTGTTCTTTTACAGAGAATGAAGTCCAGAGAAATTAACTGTTCAAGGTTATGTACCTCCATACGAACACTACTAGGAGTATTTTCACTATACAGCCCTCAAATTTGTTAATATTATAATTTTTAGTAATAATTTATATCTTAGTTTTTGGTATCATGTAGTAGAAATAAATTTGATGTTGATGTTAAAAAAGTAATTTATTTGTTGAGCATGTATTATATGTCAAAAATTGTTCTACATACTGGAAATTCAGCTGTGAATAAAGTAGAAAAAGAGTCTTCAACATTCATGGATTTTGCATGGTGGAAAATAGATTCTAAATGAATACACAAATAAAATATATAATGGTTGTGATGATGCTGGAAATTTAAGTAGGGGGTTGGAGGAGACATAAAATCAAGGCTTTGGAAATGAGGAAACTGAATATGCTGAACCCAAATCAAAGAACCAGAGGCCCTTCTTGATTGATTTAATTTTTACTAATGAAGGTTTGCCAATTATAATTCTTCCAAAGTTTTTTTTTCTTCTGCTAAGAATAATCTAAAATTATTTGGTAGAAGGTAATGTAATGAAAGGGTGATTTTGCCCTGGGTGCCGCCTTTATTACTTTCATTTACTTTTGTTAATTTCATTCCCCAAAGTGGTATGATTCACCCATTGATATAGCAGTCACTAAGTTAATTGAAATCTGAAACTTGAATTTCTTCATTTTAGAGAACCAATTTTCTTATTTGAAGGCAAAGGATAATTAATCAAGGCTTCATGTAAGAGAAAAAGCATGGGGCAGGGGCAGACTGGAGCTGCCAGGCTTCACCTCAAACACCCATGGTGTGGACATTCACAGAAGAGGGAGACAGCTTGGAGACTGAAGAGGGAATTGGCACAGAAAATGGAGGAATAAGTACTGACTCATTGTCTCTGTTTTTTCCTAACCCAGTGAGCTAGGAACTCACTGTACACTGTTTCAAAACTGAGGAGGATGGGATGTCTTTAATTATATGGGAGTAATTAAATAAGGAAATAGTATTTCTCAATAATTTTTCTTAACTTATGTTTGTGCATACATACCACAGCAGGGGAGAAATATGTACAATAAATTTCCCCTTGTGTTTTTCCTGCTTCTACAATTTATCCTTTCTTTCCCAATTCCCTTCCTCTTCTGCTCTTAGTGTTGGTGTTGCTTAGGGTTTCATCTTTTAATCACTGCTCTCCTTCCTTAGCTTCTCTCCCTGAGTAGCCCTGCCCACTTGGAGGGCTTTAGTTGTCCCCTTAATGATGACACCCCAATCTCTCTCTTCATACCTCACCTCTATTGTCACTAGAAGTAATATTTCATTCTTATATGGATGCCTTGAATGTCTTAGGTGTGGAAATGAACCAACCACCTTTGCTCTACAAATTTGCTCATCCGTTTGAAACTCCATTTCACTATTCATCCTATCTCCCCAGACACATACTTGACTCATTTTTTATTGATCTCTTTTTATTATCAATCAATCGTTGATACGTCCAGTCTTATGTTTTAATATTCTTTCTGTCTGTTCTTCCTTTCCATCCCTATAGTTCTAACCTTATTTAGAGTCTCATCTCATATTGCTTCCTCCGTTAACCCACCCACATCCTCCACATTTCTGGAGAAATCTTTGAAAATGCAAATCTGATCCTGCTAATCCCTGCTTTGATCACTTCCTAAAATTGGCAATATTCTTTCTTTTCTTTTTTTTTTTTTTTGAGATGCGATTTTGCTCTTGTTGCTCAGGCTGGAGTGCAGTGGATCAATCTCAGCTCACTGCAACCTTCTTCTCCTGGCTTCAAGTGATTCTCCTGCCTCAGCCTCCTGAGTAGCTGGTATTAAAGGCGTCCACCACCTGCCTGGTCAATTTTTGTATTTTTAGTAGAGACAGGGTTTCAGCATCTTGGACAGGCTGGTCTTGAACTCCTGACCTCAGGTGATCCACCCACCTTGGCCTCCCAAAGTTTTGGGATTACAGGCATGAGCCACCATACCTGGCTGACAATATTCTTTAGGATCAGATTTTCATACTTAAAATCTAGCTTTCTGTGGACAGAAACAGCATAAAGTTTTCTAGGTTCTAGCTTGTATTGTTATTGTAGATATAATGTTAAGAACTCAAGCTATATCATCTTTTTTTTTTTTTTTTGGAGACTGAGTCTCACTCTGTCACCCAGTGTCACCCAGGCTGGAGTACAGTGACACTGTGTCAGCTCACTGCAACCTCCATCTCCTGGGTTCAAGCAATTCTCCTGCCTCAGCCTCCCGAGTAGAGTGGATTACAGGCACCCACCACCACACCCGGCTAAATTTTTGAATATTTTTAGTAGATATGGGGTTTCACCATGTGGACCAGGATGGTCTTGAACTCCTGACCTCAGGTGATCCACCCACCTCAGCCTCCCAAAGTGCCGGGATTACAGGCATGAGCCACAGCACCTGGTCCCAAGCTATATCGTTAAGGAGATTTTAGTTCAAATCCCCTGGCTTTATTATTTACTAGTTTTGTGATCTTAGAAAGGGTGATTAATTAATGGCTGTGAAATTTGGTTTCTGCTCCTATAAGTTGATAATACTAATTTACGTTTTTAGGATATTAGTGAGAATTTTTAAAAAGAAGTAAATCTTTGGTTTAGAGTTTCTAGGAGAAATTCACATCCAAGGGCAGTCATTCAGCTTCCTGGCAGAATTCAGTCCTTGTGGTTGTAGGACCAAGATCCTTGTTTCCTTACTGGCTGTCAGCAAGGGATTTTTCTCAGCATCTGAGAAGCTTCTCACATTTCTTTTTACATGGCCCCATCCATCTTCAAGCCAGATTTATATATACATAACATATATATATATATATCATATATCATATTTATTATAAGTGACAATGTCACACACACACATATATATAACATGTCATTATATATATGACACACACACACATTATGTGTTACCTAACAATGAGGATACATGCAAACAAATGTGTTGTTAGGTGATTTCATCACCATGCAAACATCATGGAGTGTACTCACACAAACATAGATGGCATAGCTTACTACATATCTAGGCTATATGGTATAACCTGCTGCCTCTAGGCTACATGTACTGCCTCTATGCTGTATAGCTTGTTACTGTACTGAATACTGTAGGCAGTTGTAACACAGTGGTAAGTATTTGTGTGTCTAAACGTAGAACTGGTAAGGTAAAAATATTATATAAAAAATAAAAAATGATATACCTGTATGAAACACTTACTGTGAGTGGAGTTTGCAGGACTAGAAGTTGCTCTGGCTGAGTCAGTGAGTGAGTTGTGGGTCTACACAATTGTTGACTTTATAAACACTGTAGATTTAGGCTACACTAAATTTATAAAAACATTTCTCTTTTTTTTTCAATAATAAATTAGCTTACTGTAACTTTTATACTATAAACTTTTACATTTTTTAACTTTTTGACTTGTGATAGCTTAAAACACAAACATGTTGCACAGTTATAAAGAATATTTTCTTTCTTTATATCTGTAGCCTATAAACTTTTTCCTATTTTGAAAATTTTTTATTTTCATTTTTACTTTTTAAACTTTTTTATTAAAAGCTAAGACACAAACACACACGTTAGCCTAGACCCACATAGGGTCAGGATCATCAATATCATTGTCTCCCATTTCCACGTCTTGTGCCACTGGAAGGTCTTTAGGGACAATAACACACATGGAGTTGTTGTTTCTGTGATAACAATGCCTTCTTCTCCAATACCTCTGAGGACCTGCCTGAAGTTGTTTTATAGTTAACTCTTTTTTTTAATAAGTAGAAGGAGCACACTCTAAAATAGCAATAAAAAGAATATTATACTAAATACACAAACCAGTAATATAGTGGTTTATATCATTATCAAGTATTATGTATTGTACATAATTGTATGTGCTAGACTTTTATATGACTGGCAGCACAGTAGGCTTGTTTACACCAGCAAACCACAAATACCTGAGTAATGTGTTATGCTATGATGTTACAATTGCTATGACATCACTAGGTGATAAGAATTTTTCAGCTCCATTATAATCTTATCAGGCTAACATATATATAAAGCCCATCATTGACTGAAAGGCTATTATGTGGCATATGACTGTACATAGATAGATATGTACACACATGTAGATGTATATATACACATATTTAACAATATATGTACACATACACATGTATATAAAGAGATTTATTATACGAAATTGACTCACACAATTATGGAGGTGAGCAAGTCCCAGGATCTGCAGAGTAAGCTGGCAAGCAAGAGATTCATGACAGTCCAAGGCTAGAGCCTGAGAACCAGGAGAGCAAATGATGTAGTTCCTGGCTAAAGGCTGGCAGGCTTGACACCAGAAAAGTCAATGTTTCCATTTGAAGGCTGTTAGACAGGAAGAATTCTCTCTTACTCAGGGAAGGATGATTCTATGTGTTCTATTCAATGCCTTAATTGATGGGATGAGACTCACCCATATCAGGGAGCACAATCTGCTTTATTCAGTCTACTGATTTAGATGTTAATCTCATCCAAAACATCCTCACAAAAAGATCCAGAATAATGTTTGACCAAATATTTTGGCCCTTGTGGCATGAACAAATCACATTTCATGTACTGAACATTTAGTCTATGTCAACTTACTACTCTAATTTGTTTAATATTTACAAGTGACCTTATGGGCGGGTCCTACTCCCAGCGTGGTTTTCTATGTGAAGATGTGAAGAAGAGAGAGAGAGACATTAAGAAAAATTCCCAATGACTCACAAACAGCAAATAGCAGATCCAGGCCTTTAATCTAGCTAGTCTGGCTGTAGATGCCATACTTTCAATGTCTGCTCCTGTTGCTCAGTCATCTGCCCAAAGAAGATGAGCATCCAGCCACATGGAAATCCAGCAGGTTTGATCCAAAGGAAACAAGTCTTTGGTAGACCAACCCACTTGTGTTTCACTGATATATCCGTAAATGAGCAAATGGCTCCCTGGAGGAATGGAGGAGGAATTTTCTAGCAATGTAAAATAATTAATCATGTTCATATCTTTAGCAGACTTATATGAATTAGAAAGATGAATTAACAGCATATTACTTATTGAAACAGTAAGAAATAATCTATTATTCTACCCACTGTGTTGGCCCCACAGATAGAGGTATCTGTGGGGCCAACACAGTGGGTAGAAATAAATCCCCAAGAACAGCAAATATAGATTCAATTACATCACATTTTTACCTGTCCCTTGCTAACATGATTAAGTAAGTGCTTCCAGAATAGTTGACAGTTTGGTCATGTCGAGTCCCACTAATTATAGGGTACTAGAGAAATTTAGATGCCGGAAAAAAGAGAGAAAAAGAGAGAGAATTGTATGATCTAATGAAGTTTTCCCATCTCCAGTATCTGTGAAACGTATTATTTGGTACTACTTCAGAGATGTGTATGTAATTTGAAGTAAATTAATATTGTAACCAGAAGTATCTATTTTGGGACCCACATACAATTGCAGTTGGTATGACAAGTTTGTCCTTGTGTGCCTGCCTAGTTACCAGGAGAAATCTGTCCTGGACTCGGCATTAGGCAGGAGACACCGCTTTGCCTGAGCCTGCTGAAGGCTTGAGTTACTGAGGGGCTGAGAGACCTTCAGTGGGCCTTAACACCTCTCAGATACATGTCTTTGAAAAGATCATGGACTAGGGTACTAAGCCTTTATAAAAATCTTCAGTATTTTACAATGATAGGAAAATCAACATAGAATGGAGATCTCACTAAAAGGGAAGAGCTTTGTTTATTGCCCATGATATAGCTGTTCAGATTTAGATTTGCAAGTCTTAGAAGATTGGCAAAGGCTAGGTTGTGGAACTTTACATTGATTCATGAGAATAAAAATCTTTCTTAGCATAAGGCAATTTTTTGCCTTCAACACTATAGGAATATTGCCTAGGGACCATGAGCTTCTCAGGGGCCCATAAAAATACTTGAGGCTTAAAAAAAGTATTGGCTCCAAATATGAAAAGGTAACAGCCAAGTTCAAGTTAATAAATGTTTAATGTATACAAGGTATAACATCATGTTACTCTATTACCTATTAAATTTCTTAATTTAATAGGTAAATTAAGAATAAATTAATCAATAATTAAATATTGATTATTTTTGAAAGCAATTTGTAGAGTGGATGTTTTTAACTTGCCAAAGGTCTCAAGAATAAATGATGACTACAGAGAATTTGAGGCTAATATTAAATTAAATGAATTATATGTTTCATTTAATTTCTACAACAAATTATGAAGATATTCCAAAATTTTTACATCAAAATAGTATATTAATTATCTTTAACAAGTGACAGATATTTTAAAAGTATATGCAATACAAGCTGCATGGTGCTTCTAGCAGTAAGGTTGTTCAAATCTAGACTAGGTTTCAAGTGAGTCAGAGTATGATGATAAGCAACAGAAAGATGTATATGCAAACGGCATCAGATAAGTCAAGAAAAAGCATCTGAAAAATCTGATAGGCAGAGTCTAGAGGTGGAGACTATGAAATATGGGCCATTAGGGAAGGCTGTCAGCAGGTAGCCATACAATACTTACCTTTACCAAGAGAGGACTGGCAATAGCAGCAAGTCATGGTCCCAGCCCTAGACCACCAAATTGGGGTTCAGAGTTGGGATTTTTCTTCTGAGGAATAAGTCAAATGTTGCACTACTACAAGCAGGCACAAGGTAAAGTTGACGTTGGTAACAAATTTGACTTGCTTATGATTTCCATGAGTTTTAAGCTAGAATTCAGTGTTCCCCCTGACCACGAACAGGTTCCAGAGCCTGGGTAAAGATTAATATATGAGAATCAAGAAAGTCAGCAAATATTTATTAAGCATTTACTCTGTGCCAAGTCTGTGCTAAGTTTTAGGAATATGGTAGAGAACAAGCCAGATGTTAACTGCTACACCATACTGTTTAATGTCTAATGAGAAAGAGACATTAGACCAATAACAATTGGGATAAGTGCTACTGAAGAGAATCATGTGACACTAAGAAAGTAGGGCAAAGACTATGGGAGCAAGAAACCCAGATAGATCATTACAGAAAAATGAAAACTAGACCAAGCATGCCTAGAACTGGAAACTTTATTGACAGGAGAATCTCCTTCAGGTAGAGGACATCACAGTGGAAGTTGCCGGAGGGCCAGACAGGAGCTTGGCATGAAGGCATTTCTAGGGATCTTGTGGGACAGTTATATCGATCAGGGCTGAAGAGCTCTTGGTTAGCCCTGAGCACACAGGATTTTTCCCTAGGGCAACATGTGACATTGAGAAATGCTCTCTTGGAATATATTTAAGGGGCTCTGGATTACTGTGCTTTTTCTCATAAATGAGCGATCATTTAAAGATTGTACTAACACTGTCTCTCAGACACTTTGGATATTATACTTGCCAATGGCCAGTGAGTGTTACCTTATTGGATTGCCCAGTTGAGAAATCTATCCCTTTTATTTACTTATTTATTTTTTTTGAGATGGAGTTTCACTTTTGTTGCCCAGGCTGTAGTGCAGTGGCACAATCTCAGCTCACTGCAGCCTCTGCCTCCTGGGTTCAAGCAATTCTTTAGTCTCAGCCTCCCAAGTAGCTGGGATTACAGGCACCCGCCACCATGCTCGGCTAATTTTTGGACTTTTAGTAAAGATAGGGTTTCACCATATTGGCCAGTCTAGTCTCAAACTCCTGTCTTCAGGTTATCTGCCTGTCTCAGCCTCCCAAAGTGCTGGGATTACAGGCGTGAGCCACTGCGCCCAGCCCCTTTTAATCTTTAACATGCAATTTAGGCCCTTGAAACCTCAGACATCCCTAACACATGTATAATTCTTTAGAATAATAAATAAGTTGTGTTCAACACCAATTAACATCAACATCAAAAATATTGTGCATGGCACACATCTCATGCAAGCAGCAAGCACTGACTGTACAAAGTACTCTCAACTGGAACTCTCCCAGCCCAAATGACTTCATGCAGAGAAAATAAATAACAGTGAGCAAGCAGCGTGATTTGGATAGAGTAGACTTTTTTTGGGTTTTGTTTTGTTTTCTTTTTCAACCTCCAGCAGCCCTTAGCACATGCCTTACTTATTAAATATTTGTTAAATGAGAAGTGTATAGAACTTGGCGTATTTTTCCAATGGCACATCTGATTCTGAAAGTCAATCAATCCAAGTCGAATCACCTAGCATTTTTTATTTTAGAGATAGTACTCCTCTCCTTTTGCCTTCCTCTGAAGCAGAGAGACGAAACGTGATAATGCAATAATTTGCACTGAGCATGTTCTGCCTGAAAGGACTTTTGTAGGTTCTTTGAGTCTCAGAGAAAGGTATTCATTGTTAGTCTTTAGTATTTGAAGATGACCTCACTGATAGGATTTTATTCCTAAGTTGCTGAAAGAGCTGTGGTCTAGGAGGTGTGTAGGAAGGCTTTTCTTTGGTTTGTGGTCAGAGCCTGTTTGTGGGGCCTGGTATTTGTAGCGCCACCTTTCTTCAGGCTGCTTGTCAAGATAAGTTGGCTCATGTCTATTAGTTGTTCACCAGGTTCCTCTGTTAGCAGGTGTTCTATTCCAGAATTCCATAGTTATCAAGAAATGGACTATGTCAACACAAGCTTTTATTGTGTTTTGAGGCACTTTTGGAGGCTCAGACAGCTGCTCTCATTTTGCAGAGCAGACTGCAGCTGAAGGTTTGGTAAAGGTTAATTTTTAAATGGGTTCTATGATGCTATATGTGGCATCTCCCTTGGTATATGAATCATTCAGCACATAACCCCATTGTTAGATCATTTTTTTGTGAAATTTTTGTTGGTCACCTTGAAAACTGCATCAATCACTTGGTAATGGAAAAAAAGTCAATGTAATGATCTGCTTTGAAAATAAACAGTCTAACTTGACTTTGGCATTGAGAGCCTATTATCATGTGGTAACATCATTTTATTCCAATGACATTATCTGCTAAGGATATTATCATGGTGGAAAATATTTCAGTTTTGTTATCGGAACAATGAAGCTGTGATATTTAATTATGAAGAAGTATGTTTAATTTGGGGAAACTGGCATGTTGACTGTCACAGTTTACTTGTCAGAAGCCTGGGCGAGGTAATGAAATTTGAACAGAATATTATTTAGTGACCCACCAAAATTGTGGATTCAACAGTTTTTCTTGCTTTCTCAAGTTATTTTCTTTGTAATACTAGTTCATCCATTAAGTCTGTTAATTAACAATTAATGAATCCAATTAATACACTAGTAGAGAAGGGCTAGGGTATGAAGAATAGCATCTCTGGCCAGTTTTTACTTTTGGAAGGTGAGATTTGTTTAAATGACACAGCAAGGAAAGCACTTCCAAGTTGAAATGCCAACACTGTTAAGGAGAGTTTCTTCTCCCTTCCCCCACACAGGTTGAAATTTGAAAACAAAACAAAGCAAATAGCCATGTGGATTATACTGATAAGCATATAATGTGATGAATTAAGGCTGATCAGAAAGTGGTAGAGTCAGTGCCACTGAAATCAGATTTGAAATGCAATACAGCGTAAGTCCTGTTCTATAGTAACTCTTTTTCTGAAAATCAGCTGTGCCATCCTCCTTTGTTAAATGGCCTTCAGTTACAGCTATTGGCTAGCCAAGAAATAGCTGGTCCCCCTTTCCTGAGTACTTATTATGTGTCAGACATTATACTTGATTTCAGGGCATAGATAAGTGGACAGTGCAGACGTTGTCCTCAAAGTGTTTTCCATCTCATAGGAGACAGGCAGAATAAATGACGGGGTTTGCTGTTTATAATATACAATAATATAATATATGAGCAAGAACCAGTTAATCAGAAACTCAGAGAACCCTGAAATACCTGAGCTGGAGGAAACAGAAAGCATAGAGTCCATTCTTGTTTGACAATGAAGCTTCTGAACATCTGAGAATGGCAGTGGCTTGCCCAAGGTCATGGATCAGGTTGGTGGCAGAACTAGGACCAGCACCTGGTTTGCTGGTCAGTGTTCTTTCTGCTCCATTACACTCCTTCCAGAGCTCTATTCCCAGCCTAGTGTCAAGGGGATTGGAATTCTGTTGCAGAAGGAGTTGCAGAGGGAGACTTTGCTTCATCATTTCCCTTGGTCGCAAGCTATGATATGAAACCTTTATATTTCCTTTTCGTTTATCTGGGGGTGAAGGATAGATTCCAGGAGAACCTGGCTAATGGCAGACTGTTTCTGCAGCTGGGCCAAAGATGCTCAGTGCCCTGGTTTTGGATGCTGAAATATTCTGAGTCATTCACTTGGAGTGTCCCCAGATTCACAAAAGTGCCACAAGGACCACAAAGCAGAAGCTCTGTATATGTGGAAGGCTGAGAAGAATGGAGGGGATTGTACTCAGGGCAACCACCACATTCACATGGGAAGTTGTTCTCAAACACAGTATAAGAACACAAAAATGCTGTTTTTTTCCAGACAGGGGGCCACAATCAGAAGGTCAGTGACATCAAACTGTGAAGAAAAGTAGCCCAGCCTGCTTGTGAACGAATGTTGAATGATTTAGGTAATTGACGGAAATATATTCTTTCTGGCTTGTTTTTGTTTGTTGTAAATCATTTACTGTTTCTAAAAATTGTACGTATTTATGGTATAAAACATGATTTTTTTTTTGAAAAATGGGGATTTATACATTTATCATGAATCCCACAAGGTAGATGCTATTGCCATCCCCTTTTTGTACAGAAAGTGAAGCACAGAAAGGTGAAGCTGCCCAAGGTTAGGTAACTGGTGGGCATCCAAGCTGCCATTCAAACTTGGCAGCCTCCTTCCACAGTCCATATTCTTCCTCATGTGGCCTCTGGCATTTTCTCTGGAGCAATTTCACACTTTCTCCTTTCCAAGGGATCTTGAAACATCATGATGTTTTGATATACATATACACTGTGGAATAGCTAAATCAAGCTAACTAGCATGTGCATTATCCACAAGCATCACTTTTTTGCTGGTGAAAACATTTAAAAGTTACTCAAATGGATTCTCTTAGCAATTCCTTTTCTGGCTTGTACTTCTTCACTTCAGCTTAGTGCTCTTTGTTGGTTCTCTTAGTATATGCAAGCCGAAATCTTCTTAGTCTGTAGACTCTATAGGCAGAATGTATATCAGAAAGAAATCATTGAAGAGCTGGTTTTAAATAACCCAAAACTTTGAAGGCTAATTCAGAAGTGAGTGCTGTGTAAATTTGGCATTGTTACATTTTACAGAGAAGCCTTACTTTGTTCCACCAAACTATTAAAAAACAAAAACAATATACCCACAGACAGAATTTTCTCTGCCACTTAAGGAGCCCCGCATCCCAAACCGAAACTACTGAAGCTGGTCACAAAGGAATACACATCACTGGTAACTCTGTAAGAAACAAAAGGAAAAATGAATATGTCCAGCTACCACAAGCCCATGTAATAATGCATAGCTGTGTGACACAGAAAATAGTATATAGGTCAAAAATGCCTTGGAAAAATAAAATTTTTAAAAATATGGAATATGTAGATCTTAACCACTTAGCCATATTTTTATATTAATGCATGTATTATATTTGTATTTAAATAGGAGACAGCATGTTGGAGAGGGAAAGTGAGTGAGTGAATCAGACTGTGAAACTTAGGATCCTTATTCAGGCCCTGGGAAGGTTGCTTAATCCTTTCGAATCTCAGTATTTCATTGGAAAAATGAGAAATTTATTCATGTAAAAGTCTTGGCACAGCATTTGCTGCATTATGGGCATTCAGTAAATGTTAGTCCAAGTTTCCTTTCTAATTCCTGTAAAAAAAACCAGAAAAACAAAAAAAGAAAACACCAGTGAGAATGACTTGGGAAACTCTTGTGAAAAATCCTTTCTTTTCATACTTAACAATAGCACTCTTACAATTGGATATCTTGGTGGGCGTATCTGGTTTATTATACAATCCTAATAGAGAAAAGCTCTCAGAAGACCAACTTGGAAGGAATGCCCCAAGAGAGGCTGTAGGTCCTGTCTGATATGTAAAGGAAAATCAATCAAGAGCAAAGTTTCAGAGAGAGAGAGGAAGAAACCAAAAACACACATCTTTCTCCTTTGTGGTACCAGTCAGTGTTCCAAAGGCATGGTCATCCCATTATTTATTGTCCAAATTTGGATGCTTTTGAAAGTGAAGAAAGACAGGGAAAAATGTCAAATCTGGCAGGATGCAAGGAGAACAGAGATACATCTTGGACTGTCCAGAGCAAACCAGGACATACAGTTACCACATCTATAGGAGCTAATTGGACCTCATGCAATGTGTGGCCACAGAGACTTTGGCCAAAATCCCCAGTGGACTCCTAATGGTTAGACCCACTATGGTCAGTTATGCAGCCTTCCTGAGACTCGACTGACTTATTCGTGGAAGGGGGTTAATGAGAGCTATGCTTCAGGGCCATTCTCAGTGTCAAAGAAATACATCTACAGCACTTCATACAGGATGGTATATAACAAATGGAGAATATTTTAGGTGCATAAGGCATACAGAAAGCCTGCATGAGAGGTGTTTGGGAATAAGGAGACAAGTGAATCTCTCAAAAGGCAAGAATCTCCCCATACCTGTCTTCAGCTTCACAAAACTTAGAACATCAGGGCAGTGGGGGAGAGAAATGAAATGTACAACCATCTTGGGCTAGTTGCTGTTAATTTTGAGTTTGATTAACTAATTTTAGTAAGTATTTTTGCCAGATATAATATCTATTTCTATATATCTATATCTATATATATAGATAGATAGATTTTTATCTAATCAATTACATGATAATCTAAAAGATGGAATGGATCAGAAATCAAGAAGGAGGACATGTATTTGGGGAAATGACTGTTGCTGAATGTGTGCGTGCTGGCAGTGAATTCACATTAGGAGAGTTCAGCTGCAAAAATTTGGGACTAATTGCTTCCTCTTCCCTAAAAGGTATAAATGGCCATGGAGATGCTGAAGCCTGCTACCAAGAGGGGAGCAGTAATCCCCTCTTTTGTCCATCTCTCCTACTCCTAGAAAGATAGATTTCCAGCTACAAATAAATTCATGTCTGTTGTGTGTGCTTATATCACACTGTAGGTGTGAACTCACTACTAGTTAGGTGACATTTTGAATTCTCATATTTTCCTCAATCCGCCTGTTACTCTTTATATACATGAATATCTACTTCCATTTATTCCAAACCACCCAGGCAAGGCAACACTTTAAAAAACATACCACTACTAAGCCTTGAATAGGTATCCAAATACCTGATTAGTATAAATGCCATATCTATAGACATCATCATCCTGAAATAGATTAGTTGTTAAAATAACAGGGGATGTCTGAATATTCTGTCATGCATGATTATTTATTTATTAGCCTGTGTGTTTACTTTTTTTGTATCTGTATCAGCAAAACAGAGGAGGAAGTTGAGATCTGGAATGTTGTAATAGTAGATAAAAACTGGACTATTAATGATTATTGAAATTAGGTTAAAATACATTTATGAGAAAGAACCACATTGGTGGGATGAGGTTGTTCACTCATTGAAGTACTCCTGATACCACTGCATTTTCATTGACGTTTCTTCTTAAAGCCAAGTCAATTAAAAAAGCCCTGCTTTTGTGAGGGTGGATGTTTTCCACCTGCCTCTTAAGAAAGAGTCCTGGGGAGGGCAAGATTGCCAAATAGAAACAGCTCCAGTCTACAACTCTGAGAAAGACCACTGTAGAAGGTAGGGGATTTCTGCATTTCCAACTGAGGTATCCAGTTCATCTTATTAGGACTGGTTAGGCAATAGGTGCAGTCCACAGAGGATGAGCAGAAGCAGGGTGGGTGTCGCCTCTCCTGGGAAGTGCAAGAAGCCAGAGATCTCCCTCCCTCAGTCAAGGGAAGCCATGAGAGACTGTGCTATCCAGCCCAGATACTATGCTTTACCCATGGTTTTTGCAATCTGCAGACCAGGAAATTCCCTTGCATGCCTACACCACCAGAGCCCTGAGTTTCAAGCACAAAACTGGGTAGCTGTTTGGGCTACCCTGAGCTAGCTGCAGGAGTTTTTGGCTTTGTTTTGTTTTTTTGTACCCCTGTGGCACCTGGAACCCCAGCGAGACAGAACCATTCATTCCCCTGAAAAGGGGGCTGAAGCCAGGGAGCCAAGTGGTCTAGCTCAGTGGATCCCACTCCCACAGAGCCCAGTAAGCTAAGAACTACTGGCTTGAAATTCTCGCTGCCAGAATAGCAGTCTAAAGTCAACCTGGGATGAGCAAGCTTTGTCGGGGGAGGGGCATCCACCATTACTGAGGCTCGGGTAGGCATTTTTCCCTGACAGTGCTAAGGAGGCCGGGAAGTTCGAACTGAGCAGAATTCACCACAGCCTGTCAAAGTGGCTGTGGTCAGACAGCCTCTCTAGATTCTTCCTCACTGGGCAGAGAATTTCTGAAAGAAAGGCAGCAGCCCCAGTCAGGGCTTATAGATAAAACTCCTATCTCCCTGGGACAGAGCACCTGGGAGAAGGGGCAGCTGTGGGTGCAGCATCAGTGGACTTAAACATTCCTGTCTGCCTGCTTTGAAGAGAACAATGGATCTTGACAAAGAGGATTCTCCCAGCACAGTATTTGAGCTCTGCTAAGGTACAGATTGCCTCCTCAAGTGGGTCCCTACCACTGCGCCTCCTGACTGGGAGAGACCTACAAGCAGGAGTCTACAGACACCTCATACAGGAATGTTTCAGCCGGCATCAGGCCAGTGCCCTCTGGAATGAAGCTTCCAGAGGAAGAAGGAGGCAGCAATATTTCCTGTTCTGCAGCCTCTGCTGGTGATAACCCAGGTAAACAAGGTCTGAAGTGGACCTCCAGCAAACTTCAGCAGACCTGCAGAAGAGGGGCCTGACTGTTAGAAGAAAAACTAACAAACAAAGCAATAACATCAACATCAACTAAAAGGAGCCCCACACAAAAACCCCATCCAAAGGTCATCAGCCTCAAAGATCAAAGGCAGATAAATCCATGAGGATCAGGAAAAATCAGAGTAAAAGGGCTGAAAATTCCAAAAACCACAATGCCTCTTCTCCTCCAAATGATCACGACTCTTCTCTAGCAAGAGCACAAAACTGGATGGGGAATGAGTTTGATGAATTGACAGAAGAAGGCTTCAGAAGGTGGGTAATAACAAACTCCTCTGAGCTAGAGGAGCATGTTCTAACCCAATGCAAGGAAGCTAAGAACTTTGATAAAACATTCCAGAAACTGCTAACTAGAATAAAGAGAGTTTAGAGAAGAACATAAATTACCTGATGGAACTGAAAATTATAACATAAGAACTTCATGAAGCATACACAAGTATCAATAGCCAAATTGATCAAGTGGAAGAAAGGATATTAGAAATTGAAGATCAACTTACTGAAATAATGTATGAAGACAAGATTAGAGAAAAAATAATGAAAAGGAATGAACAAAGCCTCCAAGAAAGATGGGACTATGTGAAAAGATCAAACCTATGATTGATTCATGAACCTGAAAGTGTTAGGGAGAACAGAACCAAGTTAGAAAACACACTTCAGGATATTATTTAGGAGAACTTACCCAACCTAGCAAGACAGGCCAACATTCAAATTCAGGAAATACAGAGAACACCATTAAGATACTCCTTGAGAAGAACAACCTCAAGACACATAATCATCAGATTCTTCAAGGTTGAAATGAAGGAAAAATGTTAAGAGCAGCCAGAAAGACAGCTCACATTACCTATAAAGGGAAACCCATCAGACTAACAGTGGATCTCTCTGCAGAAACCCTACAAGCCAGAAGAGAGTGGGGGCCAGTATTCAACATTCTTAAAGAAGTGAATTTTCAACCCAGAATTTCATATCCAGCCAAATTGAGCTTCATAAGCAAAGGAGAAATAAAATCCTTTCCAGACAAGAAAATGCTGAGGGATTTTGTTCACCAGCCCTCCCTTACAAGAGCTCCTGAAGGAAGTGCTAAACATGAAAATGAAAAACTGGTACCAACTACCATAAAAACACACCAAAATATGAAAACCAACAACACTGTGAAGAAACTGCATCAACAAATGTGCAAAATAACCAGTGAGCATCATGATGACAGGATCAAATTCACACATAACAATATTAACCTAAAATGTAAATGGACTAAATGCCCCAATTAAAAGACACAGACTGGCAAATTGGATAAAGAGTCAAGACCCATTGATGTGCTGCATTCAGGAGACCCATCTCTCGTGCAAAGACACACATAGGCTCAAAATAAAGGGATGGAGGAATATTTACCAAGCAAATGGAAAGCAAAAAAAGCAGAGGTTGCAATCCTAGTCTCTGAGGAAACAGATTTTAAACCAACACAGTTAAAAAAAGACAAGGACATTACATAATGGTAAAGTGATCAATGCAACAAAAAGAGCTAACTATTTTAAATATATATATGCACCCAATACCTGAGCACCCAGATTCATAAAACAAGTTTTTAGAAACCTACAAAGAGACTTAGATGCCCACACAATAATAGTAGGAGACTTTAACACCCCACTGTCAATATTAAACAAATCAATGAGAAAGAAAATTAACAAGGATATTCAGGACTTGAACTAGGCTCTGGACCAAGTGGACCTAATAGACATCTACAGAACTCTCCACCCCAAATCAACAGAATATACATTCTTCTCAGCACCACCTAGCACTTATTCTAAAATTGACCACATAATTGGAAGTAAAACACTCCTCAGCGAATGCAAAAGAATGGAAATTATAACAAACAGTCTCTCAGACTACAGTGCAATCAAATTAGAACTCAGTGTTAAGAAACTCACTCAAAACCACACAACTACATGGAAACTGAGAGTCCTGCTCCTGAATAACTACTAGGTAAATAATGAAATTAAGGCAGAAATGAAGAGGTTCTTTGAAACCAATGAGAACAAAGAGACAATGTACCAGGATTTCTGGGACACAGCTAAAGCAGTGCTAAGAGAGAAATTTATAGCACTAAATGCCCACATCGGAAAGAGTGAAAGATCAAACATTGACACCCTAACATCAAAATTAAAGGAACTAGAGAAGCAAGAGCAAACAAATTCAAAAACTAGCAGAATACAAGAAGTAACTAAGATCAGAGCAGAACTGAAGGAGATAGAGACATGAAAAACCCTTCAAAAAATCAATGAATGAAGGAGCTGATTTTTTGAAAAGATTAACGAAATAGATAGACTGCTAGCCAGACTGGCAAAGAGAAAAGAGAGAAGAATCAAAGAGACCCAATAAGAAATGAAAAAGAGGATATTACCACTGACCACAGAAATTCAAACTACCATCAGAGAATACTATAAACATCTCTATGCAAATAAACTGGAAAATGCAGAAGAAATGGATAAATTCCTGGGTACATACACCCTCCCAAAATTAAACCAGGAAGAAATCGAATCCCTGAATAGACCAATAACAAGTACTGAAATTGAGGCAGTAATTAACAGCCTACCAACCAAAAAAAAACCCAGGACCAGACGATTCACAGCTACATTCTAACAGAGGTACAAAGAGGAGCTGGTATCATTCCTTCTGAAACTATTCCAAACAATAGAAAAAGAGGGTCTCCTCCCTAACTAATTTTATGAGGCCATCATCATCCTGATACTAAAGCCTGGCAGAGACACAACAAAAAAAGAAAATTTCAGTCCTATATCCCTGGTGAACATCAATGCGAAAATCCTCAATAAAATACTGGCAAACTGAATCCAGCAGTACATCAAAAAGTTTATCCACCACAATCAAGTCGGCTTCATCCCTAGGATGCAAGTCTGGTTCAACATATGAAAACAAATAAACATAATCCATCACATAAACAGAACCGATGACAAAAACCACATTATTATCTCAATAGATGCAGAAAAGGCCTTTGACAAAATTCAGCACACTTTCATGCTAAAAATTCTCAATAGGCTGGCATGGTAGCTCATGCCTATAATTCCAGCACTTTGGGAGGCTGAGGCAGGTGGATCACGAGGTCAGGATATCAAGACCATCCTGGCCAACGTGGTGAAACCTTGTCTCTACTAAAAATACAAAAAATTAACTGGATGTGGTGGCACGTGCCTGTAGTCCCAGCTACTTGGAGGCTGAGACAGGAGAATCACTTGAACCTGGGAGGTGGAGGTTGTAGTGAGCCAAGATCAGGCCACTGCATTCCAGCCTGGGCAACAGAGCAAGACTCCATCTCACACAAACAAACAAACAAACAAACATACAACATCGACAACAACAAAAAAAACCCTCAGTAAACTAGGCATTGATGGAACATGTCTCAAAATAATAAGAGCTATTTAGACAAACCCATAGCCAATATCATACTGAATGGGCAAAAGCTGGAAGCGTTCCCTTTGAAAACTAGGACAAGACAAGGATACCCTCTCTCACCACTCTTATTCAACATAGTATTGGTACTTCTGGTCAGGGCAATGAGGCAAGAGAAATAAATAAAGGGTATTCAAATAGGAAGAGAGGAAGTCAAATTGTCTCTGTTTGCAGGTGACAGGATACAAAATCAATGTGCAAAAATCACAAGCATTCCTATACACCAATAATAGACAAGCAGAGAGTCAAATCATAAATGAACTCCCATTCACAATTGCTACAAAGAGAAAAAATACCTAGTAATACAACTTACAAGGGATGTGAAGGACCTCTTCAAGGAGAACTACAAACTACTGCTCAAGGAAATAAGAGAGGACACAAACAAATGAAAAAACATTTCATGCTTATGGATAGGCAGAATCAATATCATGAAAATGTCCATACTGCCCAAAGTAATTTACAGATTCAATGCTGTTCCCATCAAGCTACCATTGACTTTCTGCACAGAACTAGAAAAAACTACTTTAAATTTTATATGGAACCAAAAAAGAGCCTGTATAACCAAGACACTCCTCAACAAAAAGTACAAAGCTGGAGTTATCATGCTATCTGACTTCAAACTATACTACAATACTACAGTAACCAAGAAAGCATGATACTGGTACCAAAACAGAGATATAGACCAACGGAGCAGAACAGAGGCCTCAGAAATAACACTGCACATATACAACCATCTACTCTTTGACAAACCTGACAAAAACAAGCAACGGGGAAAAGAAGATTCCCTATTTAATAAATGGTACTGGGAAAACTGGCTAGCCATATGCAGAAAACAGAAACTGGACCCCTTCCTTGACTGCCTTATGCAAAAATTAACTCCAAATAGATTAAAGACTTAAACATAAGACCTAAAACCATAAAATCTCTAGAAGAAAACTTAGGTAATACCATTTAGGACATAGGCATGGGCAAAGACTTCATGAATAAAACACCAAAAGCAATTGCAGCAAAAGCCAAAATGACAAATGGGATCTAATTTAACTAAGGCACTTCTGCTCAGCAAAAGAAACTATCATCAGAGTGAACAGGCAACCTACAGAATGAGAGAACATTTTTACAATCTACCCATCTAACAAAGATCTACAGAATCTACAAGGAACTTACACAAATTTACAAGAAATAAACAAACAACTCCATCAAAAAGTGGGCAAAGGATATGAACAGACACTTTTCAAAAGAAGACATTTATGCAGCCAACAAACATATAAAAAAAAAAAAAAGCTCATCATCACTGGTCATTAGAGAAATGCAATTCAAAACCACAGTAAGATATCATTCCACACCAGTTAGAATGGCAATCATTAAAAAGTCAGGAAACAACAGATACTGGAGAGGATGTGGAGAAATTGGAATGTTCTTACACTGTTGGTGGGAGTGTAAATTAGTTTAACCATTGTGGAAGACAGTGTGGCAATTCCTCAAGGATCTAGAACCAGAAATACCATTTGACCCAGCAATCCCATTACTGGGTATATACCCAAAGGATTATAAATTATTCTACTAAAAAGACACATGCACATGTATGTTTATTGCAGCACTATTTACAATAGCAAGGACTTGGAACCAATTCAAATGCCCATCAATGATTGACTGGATAAAGAAAATGTGGCACATATACACCATGGAGTACTATGCAGCCATAAAAAAGAATAAGTTCATGTCCTTTGCAGGGACATGGATGAAGCTGAAAACCATCATTCTCAGCAAGCTAACAGAGGAACAGAAAACCAAACACTGCATGTTCTCATTCATAAGTGGGAGTTGAACAATGAGAACACATGGACGCAGGGAGGGGAACATCACACACCAGGGCCTGTCAGGGGGTGAGAGGCAAGAGGAAGAAGAGCATTAGGACAAATATCTAATGCATCTGGGGCTTAAAGCCTAGATGATGGGTTTATAGGTGCAGCAATCACTGTGGCACATGTATACTTATGTAACAAACCTGCACATTCTGCACATGTATCCCAGAACTTAAAGTAAAATTACCAAAAAAAAAAACCCAAAAAACTAATATTCCAATTTTTAAAATATTTCCTTTTTTTTTCTGAGAAACAACATACATTGTTTTAGATTTATTGAGTGTTCTTATTTTAAGAACAAATTAATGTATACATATGTATTTATATTTTCATTGAGACCTTATTTATTATTCCCATAAATAAATTATATACAAGTATATTTTTACTAACCCCTATGTATGATCAATGAATGGGTTTCTCTGAGTTTTTTATTGTATTACCAATTCTGCCATTCATGTGATCATCACGTACTTAAAAAGAGGCTCAGTTTTACAGTCTAAAATTGTAAGGTTAACTTTGAAATCAGAATTGAACAAGTGAAAATTGAGATCTTTATTTTCCAAAAGAAATAACATTCAGTTTGATGCATTTAAATCAGCAATAGGTAAGTGCCCCATTCCCTTAGTATGAAAGGATACATCCAAATGCCATATAAATGTTATCTTATAATTGACGGGATTTGGTTTGGCAATGAAGCTTCCCAAGAATAACAGAGTCTGGCTTCCCTAAGCCTTTCTTTTTTCTTTCTTTCTTTTTTTTTTTGGGCAGTTCTTATTCTGACAAATTTTTTGGAAGTTCTTCTGTAATTCTTGGAGAACACCTTCAGTAATGTGCTTGTGTGATTAAGAGACACATCTCGCCTAGACAATTTAATGCACGTCTGGTAGGACAATTCAGCCTGACTAGAAGTTCTTGGCAAACTATTGTCTATTACCAGAAAATCAAAGGACTGAACAAGAAATTTCCCAACAACTTTCCCTTTCCCATTTATATTATTTTTTGAATTAGAGTAAATTGAGTAAATACGTGTACATACATACACAAAAATGGACCTTTTTGTGTATATGTGTACCATTGTATGCCTTTAATTTCATCCTACCTTATTGCACCAGCTTGGACTTAACAGTGTGATGTTGAACAGGGGTGATGAGAGTGAATATCCTTGACTTGTTTCCAATCTCATTGGGAAATATTCTCTATCCTGAGTGTTAGGGGACCCCCTTCCTGCTGCTGGAGCCAGAACTGTAGGGCTGCTCCTCTAGCTCTTGCTTTGCACGCCTATGCTACTTCCAGATTTTTGACTGCTTTGTGTTCCAACTGAGTGATAGCAGAGGAAAAGGAAGTTGTAAAATCACCACTAGTTAGATGACACTGGTATCTTTCCCCGATCCACTTGCTACTCTGTACTTTTCAGTTCTCAATAAGCTACTCCCTATGTCCTGTCCCAGTTGTTTAGCTGCTTTCAATGGGAAAGTCAGGATAGAATATATATTTGCTTTTGTTTCTATTGCTTCTGGCATCTCCATTATGAAATATTTGCCTGTTTCTATGTCCAGAATGGTATTTCCTAGGTTGTCTTCAAGGGTTTTTACAGTTTAGGGCTTTACATTTAAGCCTTTAAACCATCTTGAGTTGATTTCTGTATATGGTATAAGGAAGGTATCTAATTTAATTTTAAGCTTCTTCATGTGGCTATCCAACTGGGGAAAGGAGTCCTTTCCCCTACAATGTGATTTTTGATATATGTACGTAATGTCGAAAGATTAACTCAAGCTTAGCCAAAATGGAAAGAAGAAGAGTCTCTTTTAAATCCCTATTTATAATTTACATTTATAAATTGTCCTTTTAATTTTTATATAACTGACCACTATGTGTCAGCTGGAAGAAGATAAATCATTTATCAAACATAGCTGGTGACTTAGCAGAGAAACAGATGAGTTACAGATGTATAACAAGATACTAGTTAAATTCTTTACCATGTATTTTCACTCTGATAGTCTCAGTATTCAGGGCTTTCTATATGCATTGTCCTCAGAATATTGATCACTTCTGCAGAAATGAGCAGAGAAAGAAAGAAATCATTGTTCTTTCTTTCAAAAGCCTGGAGGTGTCAGGCTTTTATATAATTTACCAAAAAGTGAATGAATGCCTGTTGATTTAAAAATGATTTTACCACCATGCAGAGAGGCTGAGGACAGATACTTCATACTTCAAATGAAAATAGAAAGTTGAGCAGAGGGTTAGGGATCTTCATGTTTCCCTTGATCCAAGTATACATTGGCATAGAAACTCTAGATATGTTTCTGGGGCCTATGGAACAAAGATTTGTGTCTTACTTTGTAGGATCACCACAGGAAATGCTGCCCACATTCTAGAGATCCCATATCCAGAATAGACAGAGGTTGGAATAGCAAAGCAAAAAGGCAGGGAATGATGGAGAGATTATGTGAGACAAGCCCCCAAACTCTCATCACTTGGGAGAACATTCAACATTTTCCCATAACCATGAGAAAAAAAAAAGGAGAGAGAAAAATGGCCCAGAAGAGGTCCTGTGGAACACAAACTGTGTGGCCCTGACTACTGAATGGCATACAGCACCCAAAATCTCATCAGCTTTCAGAAACAGTGAGTTCAGTGGCCAATGGCCAAGAACAGGCAAGACACATTAAATCTCAACAGTGTTCAGGGAGGCCAGGTGATTACTATGGATTGGACATGTGCCCACTCCTCCCACCTCCAACTTCCTGGATACCATAGTCTGTGAGCCTCCTCCAACACCAGAAACCACCCAAGCAGAAGGGAGGGACAAGTGGGGAGTGAAACCCCTGAATTAACTGACATGTGAACAACAAAGAAACTAAGTTTTAAACTGGAGGTGTCTGAAACAGGCTAGATCCACTGCTAACCTGGAAATTCCAGTTTTGCATAAGTGAGTCTATGACTGTGAAATTAATATCAATTGTTTATTTAGTATACTTGCCCTCTAAGTTGTGAGCAAATTGAGGGCAGAGTCCAATTTTCATGGATTATTTTAGCCTTACGACCGAATAAAATGCCTGAAATAAGGTAAAAAAAGAGGCAAAATATATTATATGAAATTAATATGAAATAAATAAAACTTGCAATTTGTTAATTAGTTAGTTGTCTCCTGTCCTGGTAAATAAGACTGCTACCACTTAAGTGAAATCTATCGCCTCAGTTTTCATAATAGCAAGTGAACTACTGTGATAATTTCTCTGATACTTATTTTTCCCCTCTGTCTTTGCCAGTCTGTTGTTTGCAGATGAGAGTCACCTATGTGATTCATTCTTCACTCTCACAGTATAAAAACCTAGTGTAAACATGCAAAGCTAGAGAAAGGAGTTAAAAAAGAAAACCAAACATGAGTAAAAGAACTCTGACGAAAGACGAGCACAGTAATTCTTTACTGTAAAGGCGCTCATAAAAATGTGTTTGTATTGTAATATGATCCTTTCATTACCATTAGGAAGCAGCTTTCACATAGAGAGAAACAGACCTATTCTAAGTGTCTCTGAACAGTCAGCAAAACTCTTCTCTGCATGTCAAAAAATCATTTTACAGTGCCATTTATCAGTGATTCCTCTTCTATCTCAGCTGTTATCTCTTTTGTGATAGAATGAATGGAAACAACTGGGCAGGTGACAGAATTCCCCACCAACCTTGATAAGATACCTTGTTAAGTAATAATTTCCTACTTAAAGTATTTCAATTCTAAGTGTAATTTTTAGAAAACACCAAGACTTCATTGACAGCAGGAGTCAATGACAGTTGTGACATTGACAATGTCATATGACAATGACAGTCAATGACAGTTAATTCAAGGACAGATTTTTACCTAAATGTGAGAAGGACCTTCAAAGTCCCAAAGCACCGAATAATATTTTCAAAGCGTCATATGGGCTTACTGAAAACTTTCTCGCAGAATTCATTTTTAAAGTCTAGCTTGTATAGTTTTTAACATAAAATTTGATTAAACATTAATCCCCTGTAGTTTCTGCACTCAGAGACAATTTGACAGAGCTATGAAATAATGCTTTGGTATGCAGGATTTTGCCTATCAGAAAAAAGACTAAACAGGTTGGATCCCAATTAGAAAGTTATGATTCTTTATAAAAAAAAAAAAAAAAAGAAGGAGGAGGAGGAGGAGAAAAAGGAGGAGGAAAAGGAGAAAAGGGAGAAGGAGGAGAAGAGGAGGAGGAGGAGGAGAAGGAAGGAGAAGGTGGCCAATCACAAGGATAGATTTTAGGTTTTAGAAAACACCTACAAAAAAGGCAGAAATAATTGCAATTTTTAGTGACGAGTTTTCTTATTTTACTTTCTATGCCTTTCAAATTGTGTATTAGTGATATGATTTGGCTTAAATGAGATGGGAAGTTGTTTCCTTGTAAAGAGACTGGAAAGAGAATTCTTCTGTATCCTGGGAAATATAAAATGATAATGAAAATGTAAACTGTAGGATCAGACTGCCATGTTTATATTCTCATTTTCTCTGCTTTCTAATTATGTAATCTTAAGCAAATGAAATAATCTCCTAGTATCTGAGTTTCCTTAAGTGAGAATCCTAATGTATTTACCTCAAAGAATTGTAAAGATTGAATGAGTTAATATATGCAAAGCAATTAGAAAAGAGCATGTCACGTTGTATACATTCAACTATGCCGATTATTTTGAGTAATTACTGAGGATTGGATTTTATTATCATACTCTAGAAATAATCACCATACTTAACTAGTCTTGCTATATGTGATGGCCAGAAAGGAGAGTTTAAGATCAACACGCTGATATTTAACTCATTCATCTTGCAAGATGTCAAATTATATTTACTTGGTTTCTATCCAATAGTTCAGTACAAAACAAGACACTTATTTACCCCCCAGGATACTCATATCAGAAAGCACATGCATACACTATGAGTTTTAGACATCATCCTTATAATGAATTATTTTAATTGGCTTTATATTATTCTGAGAAATGACTGGCAATTCACAGCTGAAATTCTTACGGCATGCCATATAGGATCTTGAAATTTGAAGCTTTGATTGGCCATTCATCCATCTGTGGCTTAAAACCAGGCCTTGTTGCAAAAGGAAAATGTTGGCACTGCATGTAAATTCTTGGCCATTCAAGTGAGGTGGCCCTTTATTCAGATATTTGTCTTGATTAGATTCTTCATGAGAAAATTTTTAACCTTATTTTCTGCATAGCTGGTTTTTAAATATGTAACACAGAATATTTGTACTGAATTCATTCCCTGGGGAATGTTCTTTGAACTCTTTAATGACCAATTGCTATTCTCAAAAGAAAAAGTTATTCGTGATAATATTTATGGAAAAATATCTAAAGGACAATTTTTTTTTTTTTTTGAGACAGAGTTTCGCTCTTGTTGCCCAGGCTGGAGTGCAATGGGGCAATCTCAGCTCACTGCAACCTCTGCCTCCTGGATTCAAGCAATTCTCCTGCCTCAGCCTCCTGGGTAGCTGGGATTACAGGCATGCACCACCATACCTAGCTAATTTTGTATTTTTAGTAGAGATGAGGTTTCTCCATATTGGTCAGGCTGATCTCGAACTCCCGACCTCAGGTGATCCCCCTGCCTCTGCCTTCCAAAGTGCTAGGATTACAGGTGTGAACCACCGCACCCAGCCTAAAGGACTTTTAAAATATTTCAATATTTCTTTTTAAAGAACACTACCAAAAGTGAGACAGTAATGCTATATTGTTGTAAGTCATTATAAAATGAACTTTAGTAAACAGCGTTTCAGCATTGTGCCTCAACCTATATTGAAAGACCCCATAGAAATATTTATTCAAAATTAAGCACTGTCAGGAGCATATTTGGTGTCTTCCCAGGGGGAAGAATATTGTGTCCTCACATGGTGGAGAGCAGAAGGGCAAGAGTAGCTTAATTCTGCCTTAAGCCTCTTTTCTAAGGGCCTTAGTTTCATTCGTAAAGGAGGAGCCCTAGTGACTCAATCACCTCTTAAAAGACCCACCTCTTAATACTACCACATTGACCATTAAATGTCAACACATGAATTTTGGAGGAGATACATTGAAACCATAGCATACGCTGAGGAAAACAGAACAGACAGCTTATGGCTGGAGGGAGCTAGCCCAGAGTTGGGTCACCCAACTATTTCTTTGAAAACCAAGAGATCAGTATGTTTGTGTACCAGAAAACCATTCATGGTATACCATTGGAAAGCTCTGCTCTATGGAATATGTTTATGATAGCCTTTTAAATTGGACACATGATTGAAACCATCTTTAAAATCTTTGTGGAAGGGGGCAGGAAAAAATCAATCAAACGACAATAACAACAAAAAAAACCCAAATAATCAAATAATTGGTCAAAAGCAGAGAAAAACAAAAAAACTTAGAGTACTAAGATTATAGAAATGCAGAACAGAGTTTTAGTAGCAGTCAGGTCATCATCATTTTGCAGAGGTCTCTAAAGGAAAAGAAAACTCTTCAGCAAAACTGTGACTTGCTATGTAAGAATAAATTTGAGTTCAATGCCCAGACAAAAACTCGGAAATCTCTTAATTGTAAGGGGCCTGATAAGGCTAAGGCAATTCCCAGTACATATTAGTAGGGAAAAGAAGATTGGCGATATAAAGAAGTAGATTACCAGAAACTGGAAAACATAGGAAGAAATATGGTTATTGCCTGCTTTTTAAGGCAAACTGGACAAAAGTTTGTACAAGCTTTGTAAGGAGGAACTAGAAACAGACATAAGAAATACACTGTAAGTAATTTGAATTCAATTTTGAAATATATGTCTGAATCAACATTTTAGTAAAATGTATATAGAATTCAGTATATAATGTGCTTTTAGCCATTTAAAAATGAAGGATCCTTGCAGTTATTACAGTTGGATAACTGATAGAGTATCCTTCATTCTTTCAAGCAAGATTTTTTATTTCAGAATGGAACAATTCAGGTGATTTTTACTCCTTAAAAATGTTGTTTTTAACAAGACTTATCTATCCCTCTGGATGTGCTACCCAATGCAATTGCAGCAACAAAATAGACTGTACTATCTTTATGCTAACAATTCCCATATTAATGTCTTCAGCCAGTCAAAACCCTAGACTTGAATATTCAGTTTCCCACTCAACATTTCCGCTTGGCTATCTTGTAGATATTCTAATTTTAATTCCTATAAATTATCTCTAGATATTATTCCCATACCTCTTCCACCCAGAAAGTTTCTCATCTCAGTTTATGATAATTGCATCTTTCTAGTTGCTCAGGTCCCTAATTTTGACATCCCTTTGACCCCTCTCTTTACTCCCCATGTTATAATTCATCAGAAAATGTTGCTGACTTTACAGTAAAAATACATCCAGAATTTAACTACTTTCCTTCACTTCCTCCATTTTCACTCTGGTCTAGCCCACATTCACCTGCTACTGGATAATTACAATAGCCTCTAACTTGTTTTCCTCTTTTAACCCTTTAAAATCAATTTTCAACACAGCAGCCAGGGTAATCATTTAACAGAAAGTCAGATCATTTACTTTGTTTTATTATTGTTTGTTATGTATGTGTAAGCTCTATAAGAGCATTGATTACAGTTTTGTTCATTTATGTATCACAAGTTTCTAGAACAGTGTCTGGCCTATGACTGAACAAATGAATATCCATTTTTCAAAGAGAACACTGATACTTAGAGAAAGAAAGAAACTTATTTCCTTCATATTTCATATCTCATAGAGATTAGAAGAATTGAACCCAGGTCTTTGGACTCCACTCTTGTGTTCTTTTTCACTATCTTGTGCTTCTTCCTAGACATGTTGACAGAATCCTCAAAGTGAATATCATGATTTTCTTGAGGAAGTGTGTTAAATTTACTTGCAGAAGTCTGCATTTAAGTCATGATTCTTCCCCTCAACAGGCAGAATCTAAGTACCACAATTTTTCACTTGCCAAAGTCAGTTGAACTAAGATGATATCTAAGGTTCGTTGTGCAGCCAAATAAAATAAGTCCAGTGACTACCCAGATGTTTCCCAAGTCTTCAATAGCAGCATAAATAACTGTCACTTGGAGGCATCAGCAGGACAAGAAAGCCTACCAAATATGTTCATTGTTTCTTAGATTCCCTTGTACAGCCAGATCTAGGAACCTTTTAAAGTGGGGCAAGGTTTCACAAGGCTGGTTGCTAACTGGTGACATTTAGTGCAGCTGGCGCCCTCTCTGATGATATATGCAAATGTGGCTGTTTGGATAAAACAGTGTGACATCTAATTACTTATTTATTTTATGTCTTTGCTTTGTGGAATCAAACTCACATCTAAATTAGGGGTGTGATGCCTTAGGGTTTATAACAAGTCTTCATGTGGTTTTCTTGCTCCTTAGACTAGAGCTCATTGTGTATATATATTTGTGTAAATATTTGTGTTTATTCTTCTGCCTCAAATACAATGGGTTTTTGTCTAAAATACACTATTCCAATCCCAATTGGCTCTTTATTCCAGCCAAGCCAGTTTCATGATGGTTCCTGTTAATCTTACTTTTATTTTTCTTGATCGTTTTTTCTTCCTTTTATTTTTTCCTTCCTTCTTTTTTTTCCCCCTTTTTATCTTTGACTCATACTATTTTCCTCAAGAAACATCTACCCTCTTTCTGACAATCCTAACTCACCATTATTTAAAGATGCAATTTACCTATGAGAAGCCTTATCTGGCAGTTGTACTCAAGTCAGACCACTGATTTTCTCTTTCATCCCCAAAGTTTCTGGGGGTTCTGTTTATTACCATTACTATTTTATGACTTGTTGTTCTTATTTGTTTCTTTGTTGATCATCTCGCTGTAGTCTTATACACTGTGTCACTCACTAGATTGCAAACTTTAGTATGCTGACTTTGCCTTCTGTATCTCTTAAGTTTTCCTTTTCACATATGAATACAGGTTTGAATAGAGTGCAGAAAGCTTCCTAGAAGTCTGTGTTTCAGTCATATATTGCTTCATACCAAACCACCCCAAAATGTGATGCTTAAAACATCCAGTTTATTTTATTCATGGTTTTAGAGGTGAGGAACTTCAGAAATAGCTTCACTGGGTGTTTTGTCTTTCATCCCAATGGTGTCAGCTGAGGCAGTGGGACTGGAGGAAATACTCGTAGATGACTTTTTCATTCACTATCAGGTGCCTTGGTGTTTCTTGGCCTGCTTCTACCTGCATGGCAGCCCACCAATCAGAGCCTTTCCACTTGGCTTGGGCTTCTCACAGTGCAGCCATGTTGGGGTAATCGCACTTCTTGCATGTGATCACACTTCAACCCTATTGCTTTATTGGTCAAAACATCACAGGGCCTCCCAGACTCAAGGAAGTGAAGAAAGAGACTCCAGCTCTTGATGTTCGAAAAGGGACAAGGTCATATGACAGGAGAGCCTGCAGAATGGGTATCATTGTTGAGGTCACCTTTGAAAAATATAATCTGAGTAATCTGCAGAGAAAATTCAACAGTTTTATTTAAAAGTGCATTGGAGGTTCCAAGATGGCTGGTTAGATCCAGCTCAGGATTGCAGCTCCGAGTGAAAGTGCAGAGGGTGAGTGGACGCCGCATTTCCAGATGGATTTTTATGACCCACAGACTAGGAGATTCGCAGGCAGAGGAGCCCCATGGGTCGCCAGCATGGCTGTTTTGCCCGGCGCGGCTGTTTTGCCTGCACCCCGGTGCAGCCGCTCCCAGTGCAGAGTAAACGGGACTGTGTTCCCACTTAGCCAGCAAGGGGAGCTGAAACAGGGAGCCAGGCCAGGAGATTCCCAGGCAAAAAAAGTGCCACGAATCTCAGAGCCGTGGTTTCAGCAGCGCAGTGGGTTGCCGCACAGGAAATCACACAGATCCCGGCGCCTATTCAACAGGCGACCAGGACACCTGGGAGAGGACTGACCATTCAACGAAAAAATAAAAGGCTCTGAGGCAGGGAGCCAGGAGATCAGGCCCGGCTGGTCCCACCCCCACAAAAACAAAAACAAAAACCAAAAAACAGCAATTGGAAACGCTCTGGGTTGAGAGTTTCACAGCAAGCACAGCTGAACCCGGGATGGTCCAGCTCTGTGGGGGAGGGGTGTCCGCCATTACTGAGGCAGCCTGCCGTTGCTGCGGCAACCCACCATTACAGAGAAAGTCCGTGATTACAGAGGCAGGCCAACATTGCGGAAGCAGCTCTAACTACACCCATATAAACAGGACTGCAGGGAAGTTCACATGGCAGCTGGGCAGAGCCCACAGCAGCTTAGTGAAGCCTCTGCAGGCTGAGAGTGACTAGGCTGCCTCCTTGTGGGTAGGGCAGCCCTGAAGAAAAAAAAAGGCAGCAGTACAGCGGAAACTCATAAAGCCCTAACTCCCTGGGATAGAACACCTGGGGGGAAAAAAAAGAGGGGGGTTTATGAATTCTGCTGCTGCAGACTTAAATTTACCAGCCCAGCAGCTCTGAATGAACAACGGGGCTCACAGCTCAGCACCTGAGCTAATATAAAGGACTGTTTCCTCAAGCAGCTCCCAACCCCCATATATCCAAAGAGTCACCTCATAAAGGAGAGCTCAGACTGACATTTGGCAGGTATCCTTCTGGGACAAAGCAGAAGAAGAAACTGGTAGCAAACTTTACTGTTCGGCAGCTGCTGCAAGTGATCCCCAGGCAAGCAGGGCCTGGAGTGGACCTCAGCAGTCCTACAGCAGAGGGGCCAGACAGTTAAAAGGAAAACTAAGAAACAGAAATAACTTCATGAACAACAAACAGAACGTCCACTCAGAGACCCAATCAGATAATCAACAACTACAAAGCCGACAGGTGGATAAATCCAAAAGGTGGGAAGAAACCAGCACAAAAAGGATGAAAACACCCGAAACCAGAACACCTCTCCTCCTACAAGGGATCACAACTACTCACCAGCAAGGGAACAAGACTGGATGGAGAATGAGTGTGATGAAATGACAGAATCAGCTTTCAGAAAGTGGGTAATAAGAAATTTCTGTGAGCTAAAAGAACATGTTCTAACCCAATGCAAAGAAACTAAGAACCTTGAAAAAAGATTTGATGAAATGCTAACGAGAATGGACAATTTAGAGAGGAATATAAGTGAATTGATGGAGCTGAAAAACACAACACGAGAACTTGTGAAGCATGCACAAGTTTCAACAGCTGAATCGACCAAGCAGAAGAAAGGATATCAGAGGTCAAAGATCAACTCAATGAAATAAAATGATAAGGCAAGATTAGAGAAAAAAGGGTAAAAAGGAATGAACAAAGTCAACAAGAAATATGGGACTATGTGAAAAGACCTAATCTACGTTTGATAGGTGTACCTGAATGTGACAAAGAGAATGAATCCAAGCTGGAAAATACTCTTCAGGATATTATCCAGGAAAACTTCCTCAACCTAGCAAGGCAGACCAATATTCAAGTCCAGGAAATACAGAGAACCCCACAAAGATATTCCTCTAGAAGAGCAACCCCAAGCCACGTAATAGTTAGATTCCCCAGGGTTGAAATGAAGGAGAAAATGCTAAGGGCAGCCAGAGAGAAAGGTCAGGTTACCCACAAAGGGAAGCCCATCAGACTCACAGCAGATCTCTCAGCAGAAACCCTACAAGCCAGAAGAGAGTGGGGGCCGATATTCAACATCCGTAAAGAAAAGAACTTTCAAACCAGAATTTCATATCCAGCCAAACTAAGCTTCATAAGTGAAGGAAAAATAAAATCCTTTGTGAACAAGCAAGTACTCAGAGATTTCATCACTGCCAGACCAGCTTTACAAGAGCTCCTGAAAGAGGCACTACACATAGAAAAGAACAACCAGTACCAGCCACTCCAAAAACACACCAAATGGTAAAGAGCATCAACACAATGAAGAATCTGCATCAACCAACGGGCAAAACAGCCGGCTAGCATCAAAATGGCAGTATCAAATTCACACATAACAATATTAACCCTAAACGTAAATGGACTAAATGCCCCAATCCAAAGACACACACTGGCAAATTCGATAAAAAGCCAAAACCCATCAGTGTGCTGTATGCAGGAAACCCATCTCACATGCAAGGATACACAAAGGCTCAAAATAAAGGGATGGAGGAAGATTTACCAAGCAAATGGAGAGCAAAAAAAAGCAGGAGTTGCAATTCTCATCTCTGATAAAATAGACTTCAAAGCAACAAAGATCAAAGGAGACAAAGAAGGACATTACATAATGGTAAAAGGATCAATGCAACAAGAAGAGCTAACGATCCTAAATATATATGCACCTAATAATACAGGAGCACCCAGATACATAAGGCAAGTTCTTAATGACTTACAAAGAGACTTAGACTGCCACACAATAATAGTGGGAGACTTTGACACACCATTGTCAATATTAGACAGATCAATGAGACAGAAAATTAAGAAGGATATCCAGGACTTGAACTCAGACATGGACCAAGGAAACCTAATAGACATTTACAGAACTCTCCACCCCAAATCCACAGAATATACATTCTTCTCAGCACCACATCACACCTACTCTAAAATTGACCACATAATTGGAAGTAAATCCAGTTATGGATTTACTCAGCAAATGCAAAAGAACGGAAACCATAACAGTCTCTCAGACCACAGTGCAATCAAGTTAGAACTCAGAATTCAGAAACCAACCCAGAACTGCACAGCTTCATGGAAACTGAACAACTTTCTCTTGAATGTTGACTGGATAAACAATGAAATGAAGGCAGAAATACAGATGTCCTTCGAAACCAACGAGAACGAAGATACCACATACCAGAATCTCTGGGACACATTTAAAGCAGTCTCTAGAGGAAAATATATAGCAATAAGTGCCCACATGAGAAGCAAGGAGTGATCTAAAATTGACACCCTATTGTCAAAATTGAAAGAGATAGAGGAACAAGATCAAAAACACTCAAACCTAGCAGAAGACAAGAAATAACTAAGATCAAAGCAGAATTGGAGGAGATAGAGACACAAAAAACCCTACAAAAAATCAATAAATCCAGGAGCTGGTTTTTTGAAAAGATCAACAAAATAGACAGACCACTAGCCAAATTAATAAAAAAGAAAAGAGAGAATAAACAAATAGATGCAATAAAAAATGATAAAGGGGATATCACCACAGATGCCACAGAAATTCAAACCATCATCAGAGATTATTACAAACAACTCTATGCACATAAACTAGAAAACCTGGAAGAAATGGATAAATTCCTGGATAGTTGCCTCCTCCTAAGCCTAAACCAGGAAGAAGTTGAAACCTTGAATAGACCAATAACAAGGTCTGAAGTCGAGGCAGCAATTAAGAGTCTACCACCCAAAAAAAGCCCAGGTCCAGATGGGTTCACAGCCAAATTCTACCAGATATACAAAGAGGAACTGGTACCATTCCTTCTGAAGCTATTCCAAATAATCCAAAAAGAGGGAATCCTTCCCAAATCATTTTATGAGACCAACATCATCCTGGTACTAAAACCTGGCAGAGACTCAACAAGAAAAGAAAACTACAGGCCAATATCCGTGATGAACATAGATGCAAAAATCTTCAATAAAATACTGGCAAGCCAATTACAACAGCACATCAAAAAGCTCATCCACCATGATCAAGTAGGATTCATCCCGGGGATGCAAGGCTGGTTCAATATACACAAGTCTATAAATGTAATTCACCACATGAACAGAACCAAAGACAAAAACCACATGATTATCTCAATTGATGCAGAGAAGGCCTTTGACAAAATTCAACAGCGCTTTATACTAAAAACTCTCAATAAACTAGGTATTGACGGAACGTACCTCAAAATAATAAAAGCTATGTACGACAAACCAACAGCCAATATCATACTGAATGGGCAAAAACTGGAAGCATTCCCTTTGAAATCTGGCACTAGACAAGGATGCCCTCTCTCACCACTCCTATTCAATATAGTACTGGAAGTTCTAGCCAGAGCAATCAGGCAAGAAAAAGAAATAAAGGGTATTCGATTAGGAAAGGAGGAAGTCAAATCATCTCTATTTGCAGATGACATGATTGTATATCTAGAAGACCCCATCATCTCAGCCCAAAATCTCCTGAAACTGATAAGCAGGTTCAGCAAAGTCTCAGAATACAAAATAAATGTGCAAAAATCACAAGCATTCCTATACACTAATAACAGACTTAAAGAGAGCCAAATCAAGAACGAACTGCCATTCACAATTGCTACAAAGAGAATAAAATACCTAGGAATACAACTAACAAGGAACGTAAAGGACCTCTTTAAGGAGAACTACAAACCACTGCTCAACGAAATAAGAGAGGACACAAACAGATGGAGAAACATTCCATGTTCATGGTTAGGAAGAATCAATATCATGGAAATGGCCATACTGCCCAAAGTAATTTACAGATTCAACGCTATCCCCATCAAGCTACCAATGACCTTCTTCACAGAACTGGAAAAAACCACCTTAAAGTTCATATGGAACCAAAAGAGAGCCCACATAGCCAAGTCAATTCTAAGCAAAAAGAACAAAGCAGGAGGCATCACACTACCGGACGTCAAACTTTACTACAAGGCTACAGTAATCAAAACAGCATGGTACTGGTACCAAAACAGAGATATAGACCAATGGAACAGAACAGAGGTGTCGGAGGTAACACAACATATCTACAACCATCCGATCTTTGACAAACCTGATAAAAACAAGCAATGGGGAAAGGATTCCCTGTTTAATAAGTGGTGTTGGGAAAACTGGCTAGCCATATGCAGAAAGCAGAAACTGGACCCCTTCCTGACACTTTACACTAAAATTAACTCCAGATGGATTAAAGACTTAAACATAAGACCTAACACCATAAAAACCCTAGAAGAAAACCTAGGCAAAACCATTCAGGACATAGGCGTAGGCAAGGACTTCATGACCAAAACACCAAAAGCATTGGCAACAAAAGTCAAAATAGACAAATGGGACCTAATCAAACTCCACAGCTTCTGCACGGTGAAAGAAACAGTCAATAGAGTGAATCGGCAACCAGCAGAATGGGAAAAAATTTTTGCAGCCTACCTGTCTGACAAAGGGCTGATATCCAGAATTTACAACGAACTAAAACAGATTTACAAGAAAAAAACAAGCCCATTCAAAAATGGGTGAAGGATATGAACAGATACTTTACAAAAGAAGACATACATGAGGCCAACAAGCTTATGAAAAAATGCTCATCATCACTGGTCATTAGAGAAATGCAAATCAAAACTACATTGAGATACCATCTCACGCCAGTTAGAACGGCGATCATTAAAAAATCTGGAGACAACAGATGCTGGAGAGGATGTGGAGAAATAGGAACACTTTTACACTGTTGGGAGTGTAAATTAGTTCAACCATTGTGGAAGACAGTGTGGCGATTCCTCAAGGACCTAGAAATAGAAATTCCATTTGACCCAGCAATCCCATTACTGGGTATGTATCCAAAGGATTATAAATTGTTCTACTATAAGGACACATGCACTCGAATGTTCATTGCAGCAGTTTACAATAGCAAAGACCTGGAACCAACCCAAATGCCCATCGATGATAGACTGGACAGGAAAAATATGGCACATATACACCATGGAATATTATTCAGCCATCAAAAACGATGAGTTTGCATCCTTTGTAGGGACATGGATGAACCTGGAAACCGTCATTCTCAGCAAACTGACACAAGAACACAAAATCAAACATCGCATGTTCTCACTCATAGACGGGTGTTGAACAATGGGAACACATGGACACAGGGAGAGGAGCACTATATACTGGGGTCTGTTGGGAGGAGTGGGGGGAACAGCGGGGGGTGGGGAGTTGGGGAGAGATAGCATGGGGAGAAATGCCACATATAGGTGAAGGGGAGGAAGGCAGCAAATCACACTGCCGCGTATACACCTATGCAACAATCTTGCATGTTTTTCACATGTACCCCAAAACCTAAAATGCAATATAAAAAAAAAAGAAACAGAAAGGATGTGGTGTTTGTGAGAGAGAAAGAACTTATTTAAAAAAATTAACCCCCCCCAAAAAAAGTGCATTGGAGTAAAATGCACAACATATACATTGTAGAATAAGAAATTAGAATGTCTAGAATGAATAAACCAATCATTTTAGACCAACCAGCCCAAAAACACACATATAGACGAACGATTTATTAAGAGAATTTGCACAATTAGATTCTGGTCTCTGGGTCACCTGATAACTATAAAATGATGGTCTGTTGGTGTTATGGTAAACTATTCTTTGATTAAATTGAATGTGATAATCACTAATTATATTGTAGAAGATTTTGCTGTGTCACATATAGTGATGACACCACCCACCATGGTATTCTGTCTGTAAATGGCCTAGAATTTAGTTTGAAGTCTTCTTAAGACACTTATGGCTTTTTCAGTTTGGCTCTTCACTTTCAAGTGGCATCAATCCCAGTGTTACAGTATTCTTTTGAGTTCTGCAAATTAATCTATAAAACAAGCAAGAAAATGAATTGCATTATATTACTTTATTAACCTAACACATATTATGTTTAAAATGCTTTGTATGCTCTATGTGATGAAAAGATAGATTTTGGTTAAATTGAATGAAATAAGGTCTTAGTTCTGTGATCTAAGATTACAATCCTGTCTGTATCTGCATGTGTGCACATGTGTCTATGCATGTATTTTTGTGTATTAGGATTTGAGTGAGGTTGCTGATGCAGGCTATGTAGAGAACTAGACCGTCTGTCTTCCAGGTTTAAGATAGAATATTGGTGTTGTCTCACCGTATTAGTAGTATTCCCACCTACTAAATTCAAAGTTCTTTGAGATCAGTACTCAGATCAGTATGAGAGAGTATTCGTCTCTCATTTCCCCGTGGACTATGGCAATAATACCTGGCACATTTTACATATGCAATAAATATTGAATACTCAAACCTTTGGAGTAGAGTTTCTATGCAAATAGAATTACTCCTGCTGGTAAACTAATACTGGTTTAACCACACTGGAAATTTGAGGTCAAAATAGGCTACATCAACTTCCCAGAACCTTAAGGAAACTTGCCCCTTATGGCTGTTTGACTCATTGCGTTGTGTGTCAATCTTGCTATGCCTGATCTCCCACCTTGAGCAAGCCTATTATTTACACTCACTTACCTGCCATCTTAGAAACTGCAGATAAAAAAATCTTTTCCAGAGGTCTTGGAATCAAACATCCCTCACTGACACATTACTGGATATGGAATGAATCAGAAACATGTGGGTTAAATTTCCCTGAAAATTTCTTTGGTTATAAAAATTAAGGAAAAAAGTGTTTAGCCAGATGCCTCGTGAGTAATGCCAAACTCAAATTGTTTGAAAAATGTGTGTGCTGGTTAGGTAAACAAACAAATAAAACAAATTTTACTTCCCTCTTGCCTTGTAAAACCTCACATTCACTGTAAAAACCTCAAGTCAGTTTGAAGCTAGGTTTTATAAGAGGTTTTGAAAAGTCTATGATTTTCCTCTTTGATCACTGGAGACAAAGAGTTATATGGATAAATACTTCTGAGAATGCACATAAGCAAGGCTGAAGTTTTTCAATAGATTTCAAAGCATTGAATGAGGTAAGAGGTATTGGTAAGATTTATTTGAGTTCTGAATAGTAACTGGAAATTTCATCTAAAATAGGTTATTTCAGGAAAGAAGCTGCTGAACCTGAGTCCCATAGTTTAACTTGTTTAAGTTTAATGTGTTAAACTATTCTTAAAATATTAGGGCCGGGTGTGGTGGCTCACACCTGTAATCCCATCACTTTGGAGGCCCAGGCAGGTGGATCACTTGAGGTCAGGAGTTGAAGACCAGCCTGGGAAACATGGTGAAGGCCTGCCTCTACTAAACATACAAAAATTAGCTGGGTGTGGTGGTGGGTATCTGTAATCTCAGCTACTGGGGAGGCTGAGGCAGCGAATTGCTTGAACCCAGGAGGTGGAAGTTGGAGCGAACAAAGATCATGCCACTGCACTCCAGTTTAGGTGACAGAGCAAGACTCACACACACAAAAAATATTCAGAAGCTTGGACATGATAGATGTCTATGAAAAGCAGGAGAAAATGCCTTTATCATTGAAACAACAGACTTGAAAGTAATTTAGTTCCCAAACTTTATTTAGTAAAAAGGAAGAATGCAAGGGTCAAAATAAACCTCACTGCAATGATTATTATCATTCTGCTTATCCCTTCCATCAAAACCCCTCAAACAATTGCTTAAGCATATATGTCCTTGTACCCAGCATAATTTAAGGAGAACTGTGTGGATATGGTTCCTAATACATAGACTGACATCAGCTGTGTATACCCTAACACAGAGCTCAGAACAGGAGAAGAAAGACAGTAAGAAAATTAATGGGCCAAAAAATATTTCTGTCAGTGGCTATTGCACTTTAGTGTGTGTATCACCTGAAAAGATCATTAAAAATATAAGTTGCAAATGTCCCATACCCTGCCCAGAGATTTTGACCTGAATTAGGACCTAGGAATGTCCATTTTTAACAAAGACTCAAGTTGATTCTGATGAAGATTGTTCAAGGAGAACATTATATGGATTTAGAAGGTAAAAGAGAAAACTTATTGAAGCTGATATTGAGAGAACAAAATAGAAACATGAATCTATGCCCTCACGAATCTTACGTTCTAGTTGGAGGGTACAGTCAATAGAAAAATAATTAATAAAATAGCTTATAAAATATATCAAGTAGTGATTAAATATCAAAAAGATAATGTGGGAAAATGGGTAAAACGCTAGAAAAAGTGGAGAAAAGAGGCCTAGTTGAGAATGTGACATTTGGATAGAACTTAAAGGAGACAAGCCAACGGAACAGCCAAAGGAATGCCTTAGAAAGCAAGGGTCCAGGCTGGGGAACCAGCAGTTGGAAAGGACATGAAGTGGAAGTATGTCTGGGCTAGCTGCAGTGGAGTGGCCACGAAAAGAGCAGAGGACAGCAGGTAGGGGAGAAAGGCTAAACAGAAGGGGGTGTAGAGGATCACAAGCTTTGGCTTCTCCTCTGAGTAAGTGATATGAGAGGCCACTAGAGGGTTTTGAGCAAAGACAAAACTTACACGAATGTTTCCACCATATATGAAGTGGAAATTAAAATACCAATTTAGTTATTCACTCTGCCTCATTTACAGAGCTCAAGGTATGCAACATTTTTGTTAGTGAAATTTTGGATGAGTGGTGCTCAGAGAGTGGAAAGGACTGGATAAAATATGAAAAACCTGACCCTGTCCTCAAAATATATGACAATCTATGTGGGGATTATATGAATCATTTAGTCTCTGAACAATTATTATCCAGAGAAGTCAATATTTGCCTCAATTTCTGGATTTTTAAAACATGTAAATATGGAGTATTTTCATTTAAGCATGAAGAAAATGAGAATTCAGTCATGTTAGAAAGGTATCTGAGATCCATGGATTAAAGTATAAGGTGTACAACTGCAGTAGGTGAAATTTCCCATTTCCATTTCCAAAGATTTAGGAGTTTAAATAAACTTGGATAAAGACTTTGTAGGTGACATTAAGAACAATAAACTTGAATCACTAACTTTCCTAAGCTAGGGTACAAGAAGATACAAACAAATCATGTAAAATATCTTAAAGTGTTTCTGACTTCTCCAACATACTAATTATTCATCACAAGTAAATTATAGTTGATATTTCATATTATAGAGCCATGGGATGTTTTTCAGTTTTCTAGGATACAGTTGTGCCCATAGAATACATGATGGTGTTTCAAATTAATAGATAGTGCTCTTACTGGAATGAGATTCAATACACAAATAAGAGCTGGTGACAGAGTTTGGCTAAGAGAGGACTTTTATATGTTTTGTTGCCTGATTTTTAATTCTTCCCCAGCAACATCATTGGTTTCGTCACCTTTCCAATTACTTAACAATGCCAGGTAAATAGTGTGAGTAAATTTTTCTGTCAATTAACTGATATGTCATCTATCACCAGAAGGTATATCTTCAAATACTTGTTCATGACTTATATGTATGTTTTAAGGCACTGCATTAGTCTGTTCTCACACTGCTATGAATAAATACCCAAGACTGGGTAATTTATAAAGAAAAGATGTTGAATTGACTCACAGTTCTGCATGGCTGTGAAGGCCTCAGGAAACTTACCATCACAGCTGAAGGGGAAGCAAACACATCCTTCTTCACATGGCAATAGGAGAGAAAATTGCTGAGCAAAAGGAGGAGAGCCCCTTATAAAACCATCAGATCTCATGAGAACTCATTCAATAACATGAGAACAGCATGGAGGTAACCACTCCCATGATTCAATCACCTCCTACCAGGTCCCTTCCATGACATTTGGGGATTGCTACTAGAAAAGCCGACTTAGAAAGTAGTCTGAAGACTGAACTTCTTATTATTTATTATTTATAATCCCACCAGGTCCCTTCCATGACATTTGGGAACTACAATTCAAGATGAGATTTAGATGAGGCCATAGCCAAACCATATCAGGTACTGATTCTTGGATTCTTTAATCCTACATTATTTCTATGTTAAAGCACATGATATTAAGGATGCTGCCTATATTTCATAGGTTCCTTGTTGTTAAAGACATTAAAACCTACTTAATATTATTCTACCTCGAGAAATATTAAAATAATTAAAATAATATTTAACATAATTTTATGAAGAGTCATAAGAATAATAAATGGTGATTATTTGAGAACCAGATATTAGAAGTAAAAGGATTAGTCTTATTTTCCAGATGAGGAAATAAAACTAATTGCTTGCCAATTGCATGTAGCTAACCAATGTCAGATCTGGGTCAAATCTAGTTTATCTCACTTTTAGCGTTGGGCTCTGGAATGTTCTACAAGATCAGAGCTTTAACAAGAGTCATCTAAGAACTGGGGGACTCTATGATGCATTATCAAAAGCCTTTAGACTAAAGTTAAGTGACCTATCCAGCTCCACATATGCATTTAGTATAAAGTAGAGTCATGGAATGTTAGAATGGGAAGGAGCTGTGGAGAAGTTGGTTCAGCTCTCTCGTTTTTAAGATAAGAAATGTGTTTTGTGAGGTTTTTATGCTCCAGCTGCATCCTGACTCGAGTTTCTTCTTCAAGTTGAAGAACTATTCTCTAACTCAGTGTTCTGTAAGTCATTAAAGCCTAAATTTGGTTGGCATGATTATTTGAATTATGCCTCATTGGCATTAAAATAATAAAAAGTTCAGTCTTCAGACTACTTTCTAAGTCAGGTTTTCTAGTAGCAATCTCAAAATCTTGCCACTTCTGCCACTTTTCTACCCAGCCATTGAAAACATAAACTTCTGAATTATAAAAATAAAGAATTCAAAGGAAAAAAAGCAATATTTGATTGAGTTGGCTGGGCTTTCTTTACTTCTTGTATTCAAGTGGACAATTTGTACAATTTCCCTTACTTTGATCCTAGCTGCCCACACTACCAAGTTACAGGCATGAATTACTTGCCCATTTCTTCATCCATTGACTTTGAAGGACTGGGAAAAAAATTCACCAATTGTGAAATTTCCAGACTGAAAGTGCCTACTTTCAGTTGGTGCTGCTGAATTGGACCATATGAGAGGAGGCAGTTCCAGCCAGGGCTGCCCCCAAGCCACTCACCCTGCCAAACCTCTGGGTCCCGCTAACATCATTTCCTGAACGATGAAGCTCCCCATGTGTGCCCACTGGCATGCGCTTAGAAGACCAGGAATACCCAATCAGGAATGAATTAATGGGGGAGAAGAATACAACACAGAGCTTTCTATTTAACTTGGAACTATGATAACCATGAAATGGCTCTGGGTATTTTGTGAATCAGATTGCTGTCAAATCCATGTATTTTTTTTTTTATTTGGATACACTTCAGTGATTGTACTGTTCTTTGGTAAAAACTGTTTGATGTTCAAAAACCTTGAGGCCATTTAGACCACGTTCTTTCCCTCTTTTCAAATAGTTTGTGTTTTGTCCACCACAAAGAGAATGCAAATACCAAGAGGTCTGAATTCACTTTCAAAGTCCAAACCCAGAAACTCTGATTGGCTTTTCATCTTGGCTAGACACATTCCCCAGGGCTCTAGACCTTACATCAAATGGGACAGTATCATGTCCTAATGAGGAGTGTAAACTGCAAGGTAGATTACCTGAATTAAAATCCTTTGACTGAAACTTTGAGCAAATTGCTTCATATTTCTTAGTCTTGGTTTACTTCATCTTCTACTGGGATAATAAGAGTAAAAATTTCCTTGTGGTGTTGTATGTGGAGCATTTAGGAACCTGACACACAATATTTAATTTCTGAGAATATTGGGAGAAGTACCATTTTGGTAAGGCTTCTTTGCATGGGGTATTTTTTTTTTAAATATAAATGAATCAAAATAATGTTTAATAAAGCAGTTTTTAATAAAAAAGACTAAAGCTGTTATGCAATGTTACACACTGTCAGTTTAAAAATTATTTAAAATATTATGAATGAATATTATTTATGCAACAATTTCTGTCCAACATATTGCAATATTAATACCTTTTCTTTCCCTTTTCTTCTTTTTTATGCTTTAACCCAAACTAAAGTCATTCCCATTTTTATTAATCTTAAATCAATATTTTCTCCTAATTTCCCTTGGTTCCCATACCCCTGAGTGTATATCAAGGGCATTTAGATAGTTTTTAGCTTAATTTTAAGAATAATTTTCTCAAGGAAATGTTCTAGTAGAGGCGAGAGGCTAAAAGAGAATAGAAACAAGACTCACAAAGATAAGAAAGCAAGAGGAAAAATGGAGGAATAGGCTTACAGATACCAGAAAGAATGAGCTAGAAAATTCCTGTAAGTAAGAGGGAGGAGAAATCAAACTTATGTAACATGTGAGTGCTAGTAAACCATCTGCAATGTTTTAATAGAATTCATATAGATCCTGATAACAGATGAGTTATGTAACTATGGAGAGTTTTGTGAGAAACTCAAAGTTAGGACTCAAAATTAAAATTGATTTTAGCAGGAGCACTGCATTAGGATGAGGGGCCAGCAGGACATTGGGTGTTACATTTACTTCACAAGAATATTAAACTATGTGATTCATAGAAGATCCTGAATAACTATCTGTCAAGTAAAATGAATAAATGAATGATTAAACCAGAAGCAATCAAAATGCAATAATCAAATATGTGTTAGTAGTATAATATAATTAAATTTATATTTGTATTTCAAGTATAGACTTGTATGAATTGAATGTTCTGAGATCTGCACCATTCTAATAAAAACTGCAATATTAAAATAATATGAAACCAAAGCATACTATATTGAAAGGTCAATATTCTGGACTCTCTTGAATGAGAGGAGAAATAAACTAAATGTGCCTTTCTTTTCTGTTCTCAGTTTGTGAGGGGAGATAAGTAGAAAAGTAAACTGGCCCAATAAATCATCAAAACCTATCCTATCTATCCCAGGAGATGGTGAACAGCCCAGAGGGACTGAAGCTACAGAAAGGGCAAAGACCAATTCCAAGGATGGCTTGGAGGGTCAGCCATGAGCTCAAAGGCCTAGAGGCCACATATCTCATGGTAGCAAAGCCTTCATCTAAGGAATGGTTCGCACTCAGGTTGTTATTAAACAAGACACATTTGTATACTAGAAAGTGGCCTCCTAGGAAATTTCCCTCATAGAAATTCACTCACCTCAACCTTCCAACCACACAAGCCAAAGCCCTTGGATGGGAAGAAGCAGCTGAGGTTCCCTTTAATGGGCCCTTAATTTTCAGCCACTTCTCTATTGACAGCTTCTCAACTGTAATTGTTGAAGGCTTTTACTTCCAGGCTATTGTAGGTGGCATTCCCCAGAAGGAGATTTTGAGGTGGAGATTAATGTGCAATACATTTATTAGGAAGTACCCTAGAGATCAATACCATTGGAAGGAAGAATTAAAAAACAGAATTGTGCAGAGAGAAGTTGAGATGTGATTTTCATACCAACATAGGAAGATATATCATGCTGAAGACCTCAGCATGTCCCTTGAGGAGCTCTGGAGCTGGGATGACACTTTAGAGTTGGGGCAATGTGGCTGGGCTTTTATATCCCTTCAATGATTGGGATTGGATAGGACTTTATTTTCAAAGTAGACATGATTTTAGGCAAAGCATGTTTCTTTAGTTGAGACAATCTTCCAAGAGTGCTCATGGCAAAGAGCCATGCTCTGGCAATACTGCCAGCAGCTAGGGAAATAAATCCCTCATTCCTGAAGGGGAATCTAGGCAGCACAGTATAGCATTTCACAGGTACTTCCTATGTATTTGTTGTAGTTTCCTTTTGATGTCAAAGTAAACAAAAAAAGAACAGTAAAAGTAACTTTATTCCATAAGATGACATTAAATCAAGTGGAATATGATGTTTAGCTGAAATCTGCATTGTAGAATCCCAATTGAACATTTAACTGACATCGTGTATTCATTTTATTTTATTAGATGATTTTTGTCCAAAGTTTTTATAAGTATTTAATGAAAAGGTTGGGAAAAACTTTTTAAATAGGCAATTCTGATATATAAAATTGGGCAAGAATTATTTTATTATTTGATCTGGCATTATGGCAGATATATGTTCTTGGAAAACACTTACATTTCTGTGTTTCCACTTAACAAGATCTTTATGGTACAATGTTTTTCATACCAACATAGGAAGACACATCAACACATACCACCTTAGAAATGAACTAGCTTCCAAGTTTGTTGCTAAGCTGACGCTTGGAACTTTAAGATGTTATGTAGATTTGTGCTTAAATTGATTTAAATTTCACACAGTTGTTGCTCTATGATGTAGCACTGTTGTTGCCAACAATAGATGGTATTGTTCTTGGAAAATGCTGAGTGAATGAATGCCACCCCTTAGATGATTATTGTAAATAAAGATACCTGGAGTTGGTTAATGTCATCTGACTATACATATTTATATATAGTGGTAGAGCAGAGAAATTTAGAGTGGGAAGAGGAGATGATCTATTCTGGGCATCTTGGAACTCTTCCATGATGTCACATGTCACCTGAGCACTGAAAGATGAGTAGGGGTTAATGAAGCGAAAGTAGGAACTGAGGAGTGTCCTTGGGAAAAGAATTTCATGCAAATGCAAGCAGGTGCAAAGGCCCCAAAGTAGGAAGTGAAATACTGTAACTTGGCTGTAATAAATACGTTTTGGAGCAGTAGCAATGGGAAAAAGGGTTTGGTTGGTGGGTATCCTCGCCAGTCCCTAGATTGTGTATATTTTGATGGGTATAATTTCCTTTTTAGGTCTTTGCTTGAGGTTAGTTTGGAACTCAATCTTCACTGTAAATAAACTGAAAATCAGTTTTGCTACAATCTTGTTTCTTTGGTCCTCAGTTTCATCATTTGTGACCTAAGAAACCACATGATAGACAATCACAAAGGTTCTTCTGTTCCAGCCTGAATATATTGGTTTGTGTACTATACGAAGGTAGTTCTGTGGCTGGTTATCAGTACTTATCGAATTACTTCCATAAAGGTTTGATTCTGTGCTGTTGGAAGTTGCTTGATAAATCTTTCCCACCACTGTGCAGTGTAGGGACTGATGCACTGAAAATGCTACATATTAGTTGAAGAAGATGACTCAGAAATTACCGTGGTAATTGAAATGTTGTTTACCTTCTCAGCTCTGAGAGAAGTTACTTATGCTTAGTATTCTTTTTTTTATTAAACTAGAGAAGGATGATTCAGCGACCTTGTGTACTGCTTTGATTTTTAAATGGCTTAATGGGACAAAACAGACACAATTTAGAAGTTGTAGTAACCACTCAAACCATTTCACCCAGTCAGCAAAATGTGGCCCACAAGAATGAACCATCATCGTCGGCACCACTGCCCAGTATTTGTTAGGGTGATAATGCATGAGAGACCCCAGGCCCCATCCAAGAACCTGATAAACTGTGGTCTCCTCTCTAAGAGTATTGATCTCTAAGAAGGAAAATTATTATTCCATATTTGTATGAGACATAACAGTTTATAGCACAGTTATTCAATCTTGAGAACAATTTTATTGTATAAATATCATCAAGCCTACAGGTGAGGAAATTGAGACACAGAGAGCTTATATAGTTATTAAGTGGTAGGGTAAATATTTAAATTCAGATATTTATGTTTTTGCATCCAAATGGCAAAATAAGTATTAGAAAATAAAATGCTGCTTTCCAGGAGTAGAAACTAGAAACAGCAACTAGGAGTTCTGAGTAATAATTTTTAAAAGTCCAAGAATAAGCAGAGTAAGAAGTTCAGTTACTGAAAGTTGGAAGGTATGAAAATGTCCTGCAGAAAGTTCTGAATCTTTTGTGGATCCCACATGCAAATCCAGGTGTTGCTTCAGTTGTGTGACTCCATGAGAGGGCTGAGGCCATTCCACTCTCCATAATTTCCAGTCACCAAAGAAGTGCATGGGCCACTGTGACATATGTGACAGGCTGTGGGGCAAGCCAGGTTCTGGGAGACCCTAGGCCACAGCTCCTTGTGCTTTTCTCTGTCTCTGTGGGATGGAAGTAACTGTGGGAGAGGCAGTGGTATAACAAATAAGACATTTCTCATCCTATCTTCAGCTTTCCAGTGGGATCTTAAGCATAGCTCCTGCTCTGAAAGTGTTGAAGCCTAGAGTAAGGAGGCCTCAGAGTAAGGAGGCCTCAGAGTCCAGCCCTCATGTCCCAGGAGAGGAATTATTTACATATATGCCTGCTTCTGTAAATTTGAAGCTAGACCATCTTGCTAAGTTGTTCAAAATGTAAAAAACCATTTATGTATAGGATCTTCAGCTGAATCTTCTAAATGTCTGTGTATTTAGAAGATTGATATCGTGGCTGTGTGCAGTGGCTCATGCCTGCAATCCCAGCACTTTGGGGGGCCGAGGCTGGTGGATCACCTGAAGTCAGGGATTTGAGACCAGCCTGACCAACATGGAGAAACCCTGACTCTACTAAAATCCAAAATTAGCTGGACGTGGTGGCACATGCCTGTAATCCCAGCTACTCAGGAGGCCGAGGCAGGAGAATCGATTGAACCCGGGAGGTGGAGGTTGCGATGAGCCAACATTGGGCCATTGCACTCCAGCCTGGGCTACAAGAGCACAACTCCATTTAAAAAAAAAAAAGAAGAAAAAAAGAAGACTCATATACTGTATATAATGTATGAACCACGTAACTCTTTGTGAGAGAGATGTAAAAGAAGGAGAGTCTATATTGGAATCAGAGACAAAAGATGACCAAAGCTTTTTGCTGCTGCTAGCGCCTTTTCTTTTTCTACCTCTTTTCCACCTCCTCTTCCACTTTTTCCTCCTCCTTCTCTTGCATTAGTTTGTTGAAAATCAGTCTGTTTCTCATAGAGGCAGGGAAGATTATTTATTTGCTTTTATTATAAGTACCTTGCTATTATCATTGGTAAATAACAGCTATCACTGTCTTCAATCGACTTTCCATATATCTGGCTATGTTAATGCATGTATGTTATACAAGTGTTTCAAAATCTGATGTTTATTTTCATCTACATTTTCTCTGAGTTTTTTAGTTTACCTTAGTTAACTTGCAGAATCTAGCACATAATGGACAAAAAAGAAATGATCATTGAGTAAAAATTTTTGACCATAAATACGTAGAATTTCCAGGAGGTTAGTACAACAGATCATCAGATATACCTGCATGTGTAAGACTGAGTATAGTTAGGAAAATTGGCCATGGCTATTTCTCTGTGGGGTGGAGGGTTGCAATGGGATATGTGTAGAGATGGAAAGATATTTATTAAACACCTGTCAGCAACTTTCAGATGCATTATCTCATTTAAGCTTTCAACAATTTTGGAAGGCAGATAGTCCCACATTATTATACATGTATGAAAAATCAGGCTTCCAGAAGTTAATTTACTCCAGGTCATATCCTTTGTGGTGAAGCTGGCATTTAAACTAACATCTGTATGTTTCCAGGTTTGTGCATATTCTTTCTAGTGAATCACAGTCTCAGAAAGATATCACTTAGTAAGGACATTTGGCTTCCTAATGACACAGCACATTCATGATATGATTATTAACCCTGTTTCAATTTTTGGAACCCTCGTCTGAGAGGATAATGTTTACTTCTCTTCTCACCCCTTCTACACCCCTTCTTTGCCTCCTTGATAGATCCTTAGTAAGAGTAGAGAGAAAGAACTTGCATCATGACACATTGAAGTGATATTATGAGAATGGTCAATGTCAATAAGAGGAAGTGTTTTTCTTTCAGTTTGAGGAATTCAGAGGATCTAAAGTCTCCTAAGCCTCTTGTCATGCCACTCCTGCTGCTCCCATGATGCCTGGTCTTTGGTGATCAGATATAGGTAGAGCTGGGGTCAAGGGAAACTATGAGATTTGAGAGAGCAGGAAATTTCCAGATGCCCAGCTGAATTTGTTTTGATTTGAGTTGCCTCAAAGTAGACCCTAAGACTAAGCCTTGGATACAGATAGTCTATTTAAGATGAGATCCCAGAAAACACAGTGAGGAACTTGTGAGACAGGCAAGTGTGAAGAGCCAATACAAAGTGCATAAATGAACAAGTTATTGCTGTGGACTAACTAGACTCAATTCCACCAAGGACTGTCTAAGAAAGTGAATGGGATGGGGAGGCGAGCATTTGTTTATCAATTCCTGTTTTGTATTAATTAAAGTTCGCCCTGAGAGCCTTTTAAGTCTCCTGCAGTTCTAGGTTGTGCCTGTCTTGGTTAGGTCCTGCTTCCAGGTCCCACTCCCTGAAATGCCCTCAGGCAAGGTCTAGAGAGGCCCAGGTGAGAAGTTGCCCATTTTTTGGTGTGTGTGAATTTTACTGTAGCTGTGAATAAACTGGACAGCCAGGGAAAATGAAGCAGGGTATCAGCTGCATCTGTTATAGAGGATTCTATGAACTGATGGGAGACTTGATGGGAAAAGTACAGAAGTGCTTCGCTGTATCCATGTTTATGTGTGGTTGATTAGCAACACAACATCTCTGGTGAGAGGTGTAGCTTGTACCATAGTTACAAGCATGGATTCTGGAGACAGCTCTGCATTCAAATCATGTGTGTTACTAGCTGGGTGAACTTGGCTGAGTTATTTAATTTCTTAGTGCTTTTCACCCCATCTGTGTAAAATAAGGATGGTAATAACAAAACCTATCTCAAGTGTGTTGATGTCAATTTTGAAAGTGAATATGCACAGAGCGTTTACAACAGAGCCAGGCACAAAATAAGCACTCAATCACTCCTTATTTCTGGTCATGAAAGAGATGCATATTGCCTTTTAAATTTTAATTATGTAGAAAAGTCTTCCTAATGAATCTTTTCACTAGAATGCTTTCTCTTGCCTTCCACAATCAAATTCTACTTTCCCATATATATGAGGACTTCACATATATCTTAACATGTAATCTACTCAAATTTTGAATTCAACTTTTAAGGGGTAAAAGTTTATAAAAGGGCATAGTGAGAAAATATTTTCAAAACCTGGAAGTGCTCCATAAATGGTCTAGGTGCCCTCAGAACTCCACATAACAACACCCATAGATTCCATCACGTTGACAATGATGCATGACAATGACCAGTACTGATGGGACATGGGTAAAATGCCCTATATATTATCTTAATGTTTATATGAAGCCTATGGGGTGGATGTTGTCAGCTCAATTCCTCAGATGAAGAGACATTCAAAGAGTTGAGATAACTTGCTCAAGATCCTACAACTGGTAATTTGTGGGATTGGGAGGCTGACACCAATGCATGTTTTTTAAACCACTATAAGCAATTAAAACACTGCAACAAACTAAATGTTATCCTCTACTTACATCACTTGAGATACTGTATACTCAGGGTGGCTTTAGAATTGAAGCTTGTGTTGAGTTCCTGCTCCCACTATTTGTAGCCTTTGGCATCACTTAACCTTTCTGAACTCATTATATTATATGCTTTCTGTAAAAGAGGAATAATAGCCTCTACCCCATAGAGTTATTTTGGGGATTCTGTGAAGTTATCTTAGTATTTTATAGTTTGGTATAATGTAAATTTGATCATCTTAAAGGATAAAATTTTGAAGTGAGAGGAAGGGAATCTATTTGAATAAAAACAGTAACAAAAGACATATTTCTTTCATAATCAACTTTATGCTACATATTTCAGAGTATCTAATTAAAATTCTTTACCCTTTTCTTTCATCTTATTGATTCACTTTACAAACATATATTAAATACTTACTGTACACCAGGCATGTTTTATGGGCTAAGTATACAAAGATTAAAGTAATATGGCATGTACATTTAAATTGCTTAAAAGTTTAGAATCAGAAATCGGAAATTTTCTCAAAATAGTGACAGAAAAACTATGGTGATGTGGTTTTGTTTTGCCAACCTCTCCTTTCACAAATATTCTGCTACCTTCACAGAGAAAAAAAAAAAACTAACCAACTCACAACTTTATTGGTCCTCTACTCATTGTTTAGAAATAGCTAAGTGTAAATGCTTTCAAATAGTTTTGACTGCATGTCAAATTCCTGTAAGGATATGTGTTTATTTATAGATAGACACCTCTGTCTACAAATTAGGTCCTTCCTAAATGCGTGAAACATCTAGATCTTCAAAACTATTAAGATTGTTATCTTTGGCTGAGGATAAGTAGAATAAACAAACCCTTTTCCAAGTGGGCACTAGTTTTGCTGGCTTTTGTTGGCTTTTGAAGCTCAAGGAATCTAGCAGTCTTAAAAACATCTTCTTTCAGAAACAGAACTTTCTGAAGGACTTCATTGCTTTGTCTCTTGTATTTCTCCTAGGTGCAGATAACAATGTTTCTATGTTGGCTGTGAATAGCCTTTAATGGATGCCTGATTTGTGTTAATCTTTACACTTGTATAAAATTAATTGTGTACCTACCCATCTTAGCCCAACACTAGTCTTAATATATTAATACATATGATAACTACTTTTTCACTCCTAAGTAATTGATCATTATGCAAATACAAATAGAGTTTGAAAATGTATTTCTAAATTTCAGGGGAAAAATGATGGACTTTCCTGTTAATTTACTAGTTTTGATACTTTCCTCTAACCCAGTGGTTCTCAAAGATCCAAAATGTTCTCTGGATTTTTCCCCCAGGGGACATTTGACCACGTCTGGAGACATTTTTGGTTGTTACAACTGCTATTGCTGTCCAGTAGGTAGAGGCCAGGGATACTGCTCAATACCCTACACAGGGTAACCCTCCTACAAGAAAGAATTATCAGATTCAAAATATATATAGTGCTGACTTTGAGAAACTGTGTCAAATCTTATTCTTATCTGAAAACTTTGGGAGAATAATAACATTCTTCAAAGTTAATTTTTCTAGCCATAGTCAGATTTCCCAATGCCAGGATATGCATAGTCTTGCAAATTTACTTTAGCTCATCAGCAAAGTAGGAGAACCAAGAGCACCCCATCCAATTAACTTTATTCTTCCAAAATAAAAAATAATCAGAATTTTGACCTCCTTTTATAGATTCTCTTGCCTTCATATTAAACATTGTCTGTATATGGATGGATGGATACAACATCATAATCTATTCATTAAGATCTTTAAAGGGTTAACATGGCCTTGGCCAGTGAGATAGAAAGGTTGCAGAATAGTGAATGCAAAAACTTCTTGTTAAAGAATTTGGGTGATCCTTGTGAACTACTCACACTTTTCCCAGAAGCTTTTGAAGGTTTTCTCATGTTAACACCTTTGCTCATACTATTCCACTCTTCCTTAACCATAAAAGTTTTATCTGTAACTTAAGGCCCAGTTGTCTGTAGATCACCTCAAGAAAAAGTGATCACTTCTTCTTTAAAGAAAATTTGTGGATTCCAGGACTCTGTCCTCTGTCATGTCAAAAGAGATATGCAAATGTATTCCTAAGTATACATATCTTATTTAAGATATAAATAGTCTCTTTAAATAAATTTTAAACATTTCAATGGTAAGACACTCTATTTTATATCTTTCATTTTTCTCCTAACACCTATCTACTGAACATGTAATTAATAGACATTGAGTATATTTGGGTTGGTTAGTGGATATCTGCATGTTTTCCTTTCCTATGGAGTTAAAGACTATAGTAAAGATAAAAGTATGTAAACCTTTATTATGCTTTAACCGTATAGAATCTCTGAGCTTATAACATGGTGAATGAAATTATTAATGGTTCCTTCTTATTTTATTATCCCTCAAATGCCCTCTTTTAGGTTATTTTATTATATTTTAAAGTACCAGAAAAAGATAGAGATAATGTATTAGCTAAATGTAGGAAGACAGAGAGAAGGCCATACTTACTTAAATTAACCTATTTAGTATATTTTAAAGCATTTAGATTTTCTACATAGCTTTCCCACAGAATGTTCTGTCTTGTTAATGGGAACTCTGGAGGGAGAGAGGTGGAGGGTGAGAGGTGAGGAAAGATAAGAATTTGAATGTGTGTTTCTCACAGGGCAGCAAGTGGTGGGAGACTTTGACCTAGACCTCTAAAGCTTATCTCGCATATTTGTTAATCATGTGGAAGAGGGAACACACAGATTTTAAACTGTTAACCACAACACAAACCACACATGTGAAAGGGTAGGAATGGAATATGAAAGCAAGGCTCCAAGGTTTTCAATTCTGCATTTGTTTTTTCAAAACTTTTCCTATGTTCATACCATAAAGAACAAATCAAAATATGATGAAGTAAACATTTTATATGGTCATGAGATGAGATCACAGTTAAATACTAACATATTTCTTTCCAGTTTTCCCTGGAAAGTGTTTGGATCTATTGTCTTCCAGTTCACAAGTAGCTTTGCTCTTCCCTTCTTGGTACTGAATATTATCTTGGACCGTTGTAGATTTTCTTTTCCAAACGAAACACAAAATTATGTATTGCAGATGTGAATTCTTTAGATTAAACATAGGATCATAGTTTAAGGTTTAAAGATAAGGTATAGCAGTCAAAATGTTTGCAGAGAATGCTTTATCAAATATATATCATTTAATATCCCCAATGGACCTACACTGTTGCCCACTATGCAAAATAATTCTTCTTCTTGTCTTGCTCTTGAGAAAATCTATTTATTTTTAAGACTCTCTACCCAATATTAACCTGCAAGCAAGCTTAACGTTACTATAGGGACAGAGTCTGATATGCCAAAAAAATATATATTTGGAAAATACCAATTATCTCCTTTCTCAAACAAATACATTCCTTAAATACAGGAACAGTATGTAAGGGTTACATAGTAGGTCAAACATACTTCATATAAACTTTATGTATACTCTAAATATATAATCAGTGTATAATTGAATCACTAAATAATGTAGCCAACTGACTTGACCTTAGATATTAAGACCTGATTTACTGAGAGCCAGAATTCGGATTATTTCTATTAGACAACAATTCAACATCTCATTCAGGCTTCTTAATTAGATTCACTGATGACACAAGACAAATTTCTTTTAAAATGGTAACTCATCCACTATTTGATTGTTTGTATTACAAAGTTTTTCTACATTATTTACATTATTACATTATTTCTAATACATTTATTTTCTATGAAACTTGATTCTGTTTGTCTCTATAGTGGAAGAAATCTAGAATGCTATTGTGTGATTCACAATGGAATCCTAAAATTCTGCTCTGAGTTTCCCCCTTGTAATTCAAAATTTTATGATATTAAGTACCTCTTAATTTCATTAGATTTAATATCATTTTGTTAGCTTACACATGTAGCAAAAGCCTAGAGAGATACCTGACTCCTAGATGGGCTGGTTTTAACATTAATGTTTGCCATGTAACAATTGTGTTTGAATTAGCCGTTTGCATTGTGTAAGAGCAAATCATTTATTGGTGCCTTATCAAACGTGCATTATTTTCCCACTGCTTTTCATAAGATTTCAGCAGCTGATGGTGTGAGTGGCTGTGGAGGTGGTCTGGGCCAGTGACCTGAGGACTGGGAAATCACTGACAATCTGATATGGAAGATGGCTATTCACAATGTTATCATTCTTCCTGGCTCTTAAGTAAAGATAAGAGGCTATGGCAGTGAGATTTCCATTTGTCGAAATGTATGCTATAAAAATTCAATGTTATTTTGCTAGACCTATCTATCTATCTATATATACAACCTGCCCATTAGTCACCTCATACATTTTATCAGCACTTCATACTTCATTTTCTTCCTTTGACCTCGGGAAGATTCCCAAGTCATTCTAAAACCATTAGTATCTCTGAACACTCACAAGAAATCCATAAATGATTTCTTAATGGTTATTAGTAATCAAGATTAGCTAATTTTGGACTGGCTAGAATTCATCGTGTGGAGACTTAAAAAAATCTTTAATATACAAATTCTCTTGTTCTTTTTCGTTAATACTATCATTTTCCCTTGAGTGTGTAAAAATAATTTGAAATGTTTACCACTCAATAAACCAGTATAATCAATGTGCAAATTCCATTTTCATTCTCCATTATTACTTGGGTTTTTAGAGAGGAGGAGGTTGCAAAACTACTACAGTTTACAACCAGGGTGAGGAATCTTTCAGATTGACCTCTGTCCTCCCACACTTCCAGATGGTCCCTTGAATAAAACAAGCTATAGACAAAGAAGTTTGTCATATGGTATCCAGCTCCTGTAGGCACCTGTGCCATCTGAGGCATGATCTATACTGATGTGGGAGATAGTATGACACAGAAACATGGGATTTAGAACAGTACAGATGGAATTCAAATTCTTGCTCCACCATATTTGAGTTGTGTGCTTTAAGTTAGTCACCTGTAAAGTAGGGATAATGCTAATCATGGCCTCCTATGGTTGTTGTAAGGAAAAAAAATGAGAGAACAAATTAAAATTCCTAGCACACTGCCTGTTAGTTGGTAAGCACTCAATAAAAGTTAATTGTTACTCTTATTTCTGCTTCTGTACTCAAGAAAGCACACTGAGAAGACTTCTCACACTCAAAGGTGTGGTCACTAGAGGAATACATCAAGAAGGTTGCAACACATTCACTAGAGGAATACATCAAGAAGATTAAGAAAAAATACCCTAAATGAGAGACCAGAATTTTTACTGAGACCCACAGTGGGGGCAATGATGCTGATTATTAGGGCTTATTAAGAGTCATATTGTCCAGGTGTGGTGGCTCACGCCTGTTGTCCCAACACTTTGGGAAGCTGAGGCAGGTGATTGACTTGAGGTCAGGAATTTGAAACCAGCCTGGGAAATATGATGAGACCTTGTCTCTACTAAAAATACAAAAAAAAAAAAAAAAAAAAAAAAAATTCTGGATATGGTGGTACATGCCTGTAATCCCAGCGCCTCAGGAGGCTGAGGCAGGAGAATCGCTTGAGTCTGGGTGGTGAAGGCTGCAATGAGATGAGGTGGTGCCACTGCATTCCAGCAGGAGTGACAGACCAAGACCCTGTCTCAAAAATAAAATAAAATAGTCAAAAGCAACTTTACAAATAAAGACTCAGATTGGCTTGCAGTTTGACTTCCTGAGTTATGCTCAGTATCATCACTTAACTTGGTATATTAGTTGATAGTGTGGTCCATAGTGGAAGCTGACCTAAGTTGCAGTACTCCTGGTTAGAGGCTGTAGAGTTATCTCAAACCAATTTGTCATCTTTTTGAATGTATAGAAAAAAATTTGTCTGTATTCACACTCAACCTAGAACAGTTCAGGGACCAAATGTGTAGGTTCTTTTCCCGCAAAAATTCAGTTCTCTGCAGACACCAACTAAGTGTTCTGTATTTGAATTCAATTCTGAAGCTATCTACCTGGAGTTAGTGCAGATCCTACAGGTTAAGGGCTCAGTCCTCCAAGACTGTCTCTTACTTTCAGAAACAAATTGGAAACTGTGAGTATACAGGTAACAAACAACTTCTGTCCAACTTAGTTATAAATGAGAGGTTCCCACAACTCCCTCTTTAGGTAGATCACTTACCAGAGCAGCTCACAGAACTCAGAGAAACATTTGTGTTCACCAGTTTAATATATAGTAAAGAATATGATAAAGGATATAGATGAACAACTAGATGAGGAGGTACAAAAGGGTGAGGAGCTTCTGTTCTCATGGGATTTCTGGTGCACCACCTTTGTATTCAACAACATGGAAGCTCTACAAACCCTAGAGTTTTAGGATTTTTATGAAGACATTATCACATAGTCCTGACCAATTATTAACTCCATTTTTGAGCCCCTCTTTTCCCTTTTTAGGGAATGGGGCTGAGAGTTTCAAACTTTTAATCATGACTTAGTTTTTGCACTAAATTGCCCCTATCTAGGAACCCACCAAGAGTCACCTCCTTAGAACAAGACATTCCTGTCACTCAGAAATTCCAAGGCATTTAGAAGCTCTATGTTAGGAACTACGGGCAGAGAACCAACATATATATATATATTCATTATTTCACAAGAGTTATACAAACAGTAATTGGATCTTTTGAAGGCACCATCTATTTGTAATTCCTAAGAGTTGAAAGTATTGCTCCTCCTAAGTATATGTCATCTCAACAGACATGGAAAAGAGGGTTATCTAAATGTGTTCCACATTCACCATGGGAGGGAGGCATAGTGGGGAAAATGGGATGTCTTTAGGAGAATATGTGTAACATGAACCTTTTCACTTTCCCTAATTTGGGAACAGGCAAACAGATGTGCTCCTACTAACTGACCATCATATATTGTCCATTAAACAAGCAGTTCTTAGCCAAAACCATTGAAGAGTCTGGGCAAGAACTTTCCATGCCTGAAGAGAATGATGTCTGGGAAACAACTTAGCATTTCAGATCTCATCATTTTTGGCTTAGAGCTTCCTTTTCTGAGTTAGTCAGCTACATCATCAAAGAAAAGAATCAGTAGCCCCACTAGTTAGGGAAATAGTATAGCCTGATGAGGTGGTCAAGCATCCTCTACCTGAAGTCAGATGTCCTGGATTTCAAATCGAACTGCAGCCACTTTTAAGTCTCGGCTCACTGTAGCCTCTCCCTCCCCAGTTCAAGATATTCTTGTGCCTCCACTTCCTGAGTAGCTGGGATTACAGATATGTACCACCAGGCCCAGATAATTTTTGTATTTTTAGTAGAGATGGAGTTTTTCCATGTTGATCAGGCTGGTCTTGAACTCCTGGCCTCAAGTGATCCACCTGCCTTGGCCTCCAAAACTGCTGGAATTACAGGTGTGAGACACTGCACCCAGTCTGTTAGTTTCTTAAGTCTAATTTCACCATCTCTAAAATGAGGTACAAATAAAATATAACTCACAGGATTTTTTGGTGGATATCCTATAATGAAAGAGCATTTAGCATGTTTATTGGAACATGTCCCTGCAAAGGACATAAACTCATTCTTTTTTATGGCTGCATGTTATTCCAAGATGTGTATGTGCCACATTTTCTTTATCCAGTCTATCATTGTTGGGCATATGAGTTGGTTCCAAGTCTTTGCTATTGTAAATAATGCTGCAATAAACACATGTGTGCATGTGTCTTTAGAGGAGAATGATTTATAATCTTTTGGATATATACCCAGTAATGGGATTGCTGGGTCAAATGATATTTCTTGTTCTAGATACTTGAGGAATTGCCAGACTGTCTTCCACAATGGTTGAACTAATTTATACTGCCATTAAGAGTGTACAAATGTTCCTAGTTCTCCACATCCTCACCAGCATCTGTTGTTTCCTGACTTTTTAATAATTGTCATTCTAACTGGTGTGAGATGGTATCTCATTGTGGTTTTGATTTGCATTTCTCTAATGACTAGTAATGATGAGCTTTTTTTTCATATATTTGTTGGCTGCATAAATGTCTTCTTTTGAGAAGTGTCTGTTAATATCCTTTGCCCACTTTTTGATGGGGTTGTTTATTTCTTGTAAATTTGTTTAAGTTCCTTGTAGATTCTGGATATTAGACCTTTGTCAGATGGACAGATTGCAAAATTTTTCTCCCATTCTGTAGGTTGCCTGTTTACTGTGATTTGCTAACTAGAATAACCAGTTTAGAGAATAACATAAATGACCCTATGGAGGTGAAAAACACAGCATGAGAACTTCCTGAAGCATACATAAGTATCAATAGCCAAATTGATCAAGTGGAAGAAAGGATATCAAAGATTGAAGATAAACTTACTGAAATAAGATGTGCAGACAAGATTAGAGAAAAAAGAATAAAAAGGAATGAACAAAGTCTCCAAGAAATATGGGACTATATGAAAAGACCAAATCTATGATTGATTTGTGAACCTGAAAGTGATGGGGAGAATGGAACCAAGTTGGAAAACACACTTCAGGATATTATCTAGGAGAACTTCCCCATCCTAGCAAGACGGGGCCACATGCAAATTCAAAAAATACAGAGAACACCACAAAGATACTCCATGAGAAGAGCGACCCCAAGACATATAATCATCAGATTCTCCAAGGCTGAAACAATGGAAAAAATATTAAGGGCAGCCAGTGAGAAAGGCCAGGTTACCTACAAATGGAAGCCCATGAGACTAACAGCAGATCTCTCTGCAGAAACCCTACTTGCCAGAAGAGAGTGGGGGCCAATAACCAAAATTTTTAAAGAAAAGAATTTTCAACCCAGAATTTTATATCTGGCCAAATTAAGCTTCATAAGCAAAAAATAAATAAAATCCTTTCCAGACAAGCAAATGCTAAGGGATTTTGTCACCATCAGGCCTGCCTTACAAGAGCTCCTGAAAGAAGCACTAAATATGGAAAGGAAAAACTGATACCAGCCAATTTAAAAACACACAAAATATAAAGACCAATGACACTATGAAGGACCTTCTTCAACTAATGTGCAAAATAACCAATGAACATCATGATGACAGGAACAAATTTATACATAACAATATTAACCTTAAATGTAAATGAGCTAAATGCCCCAATTAAAAGACATAGACAAGCAAATTGAATAGAGTCAAAACCTATCAGTGTACTGTATTCAGGAGACCCATCTCATGTGCAAAGACACACATAGGCTCAAAATAAAGGGATGGGGGAATATTTACCATGCAAATAGAAAGGAAAAAAAATAAGCAGGGATTGTAATCCTAGTCTCTAAGAAAACAGACTTTAAATCAACAAAGATCAAAAAGACGAAGGGCATAATATGATGGTAAAGGGATCAATGCAACTAGAAGAGCTAATTATCCTAAATATATATGCACTCAATACAGGAGCACCCAGCTTCATAAAACAAGTTCTTAGAGACCTACAAAAAGACTTAGACTCCAATACAATAATAGTGGGAGACTTTAACACCCCACTGTCAACAATTGACAGATCAACGAGAAAGAATATTAACAAGGATATCTAGGACTTGCACTCAGCTCTGGACCAAGTGGACCTAATAGACATCTACAGAACTCTCCACTCCAAATCAACAGAATATACATTCTTCTAAGCACAACTCTAGCATTTATTCTAAAACTGACTACATAATTGGAAGTAAAACACTCCTCAGCAAATCCAAAAGAATGGAAATCATAACAAACAGTCTCTCAGACCACAGTGCAATCAAATTAGAACTCAGGATTATGAAACTCACTCAAAACCACAAAATTGCATGGAAACTAAACAACCTGCTCCTGAATAACTACTGGGTAAATAATAAAATTAAGGCAGAAACCAAGAAGTTCTTTGAAACCAATAAGAAAAATGAGAAAATGTACCAGAATCTATGGGACATCTAAAGCAGTGTTAAGAGGGAAATTTATAGCATTAAATGCCCACATCAGAAGGTTGGAAAGATCTGAAACTGACACCCGGACATCACAATTAAAAGAACTAGGGAAGCAAGAGCAAATCCAAAAGCTAGCAGAAGACAAGAAGTAATTAAGATCAGAGCAGAACTGAAGGAGATAGAGACATGAAAAGCTCTTCAAAAACTCAACAAATTCAGGAGCTGGTTTTTTGAAAAGATTAAAAAATGGATAGACCACTAGCTGGACTAATAAAGAAGAAAAGAGATGAGAATCAAATAGACACCATAAAAAATGATAAAGGGGATATCATCACTGATCCCACAGACATATAAACTACTATCAGAGAATACTATAAACAGTTCTATACAAATAAACTAGAAATGGATAAATTCCTGGACACATACACCTTCCCAAGACCAAACCAGAAAGAAGTTGAATCCCTGAATAGACCAATAACAAGTTCTGAAATCGAGGCAGTAAGCAATAGCCTACCAACCGAAAAACCCAGGACCAGACAGATTCACAGCTGAATTCTCCCAAAGGTACAAAGAGGAGCTGGTACCATTCTTTCTGAAATGAATCCAAACAATAGAAAAAGAGGGACTGCTCCCTAACTCATTTTATAGGACACTTATAATTAAAACATTGAAATAAATGTAAGCTGTATATACATTTAAGAAAGATTAATAGAAATAGATGTTTTTATTTAAATAAAAATTATTCAATCTTAATTATCAAATAATTAAGAATAATTAACTCAATTATTCCAGTTCCATATCACAGGAGTCATGAGTCTATCCCAGAACCTCCGGATACAAGGCAGGAACCAGACCTGGACAAGACCCCATTTCCTTGTGGGGCACACTCACTCACTCACATACATCCACACTCACTTATCCTGGGAGCAAGTAGACATGGAAATTCACTTCATGTGCCCATCTTTAGAATGTGGGAAGAAATTGAAGTCCTGAAGAAAACTCACTCAGACATGAGAAGAACATGCCAGCTCTACATGGACAGTGGCATGAGCTGGGAACAGATTTTTTTTTTCGTTGGTGTTATCAAGAATGGTATTGAACAAAACCACCAGGTTATTCCAGGACCTGAAATACTTTGCTATGGCAGCCCTAGCAACCTAACACAGATGCTTAGTAAAAAGTGTCCTGAAGTGGTGTGGGTGAGGACACGGGTGCTGCAAGTAGTGGTGTGTGAAGGAACCTAAGCCTCCCTGGGTTATTCAGCCCTGTGCACAGCCTCTAAGCCAAAAAGAACATTGCCAGTTTGAATGTGGTTTGATTCTGTTAGGTTACTTGGAAAAAACAAGATTGTAAAACTTTACCCTCTTTTAGCTTTCCAAGGATTTTTGAAGCATGGGGGAAATAACGTCCATTTGCTTTCCACTTGATGTCAAAAGCACGCTAAAAAACCTCAACATATTTAGGTAGAGACTCTGATTTGGTTTGAGACTAATGGGAAGAAGAAGCTATGAAACTTACTTTTGATTTATCTTCTTTTCCTTGTAAATTGGTTTAAGTTACTTAAAGATGCCAGATATTAGATCTTTGTCAGTTGCATAGTTTGCAAACACTTCTGCCCATTCTGTAGGTTGTCTGTTTACTCTGTGAATAGTTTCTTTTGCTATGCAGAAATTCTTAAGTTCCCATTTGTCAACTTTTGCTTTTGTTGTGATTTGATGTTAGGAAACATCAAATAGAAATGTTTCTACTTCTGTTTTGACCAATACAAGCCACTGGGGGTGTAGATAGTTAGATGAAATTAATTAATAACATCTTCATTCCAGACTGTTATTTATCAGACATACTACAAGTCAGGCATTGTGTCCAATTGACATTAGAGTTTCAAAGCAGGTAAGATTTTGTTCCTACTCTCATGGGAAGCTTACCATTTTGAGTGGGAAGCAGGTGAGTAAACAGAAGGCCACAGTAGAGATTAATAGTTACGGAATAACTCAGTAATCCTATAAGAATGCACAGGAAGGTCATTATCCCAGCTTAGAGGGGATTGGAGAGGCTGTGACAGTCTTCAAGATGTAGGTGATGCCTGAACCTAATGTAATAGGTTCTCCTACCTAGATGAATAGAGATGAAGGGAAAAGAGAGGGCTATGCTACGTGCAGTAGCATAGGGGACTGAGAGAACATGGTGCATCTACAGAACATGTGAATGAATTTTTTCAGGAAGATTAGATATAGAGGGAAGGAGGAAGGATGGATAATAACTAGAGAGTATTATAGAACAGAATAAATGTGATCTTTAAGAAAGAAGAAGTGACAACACTGTATTGCATACTTAAAAATTTGCTAAGTGGACAGATCTTATGTTGTTTTATCACAAATAACAATAATAAAAATAATAAATTTGTACTCTATTTTCTTGAATTTTTCCATATGTTTACCAATGACAAGGTATATATTTATCATTAGAAAATGCATTGATGCTACAAATTTTAAAAGAAGATGAAGTAATAGAAGCTTAATATCTTTAAATAAACCTCTAACCACCATTTCAAGGACGATGATTAGATAAAAATTACTTAAGAAAGAAAGAAATAAGTGAAGTAGTCCGATGAAGTAGAAAATAAGCAAATTTGGGAGTTAAGATTCATTCACTCATTCAATAAACATTTATTGAAGTTCTAACATATGTTAGATTAGTCATTTTGGACTTCATGGAAAAGGCCTAGGTTTGTGTCTTGGCTGTTTCGTTTTCTTGCAGTGTGGTTTCTGAGCAAGTCAATAACCTAATGTGGGACTCTCTGTACCTTGATTCCCTCATTGGCAAAATGAGAGAGTTGGACCAGGATCACTCTCACTTCTAAAATGATTCTGTGATGAGCATTAAGAAGAACATATTCTTCTAGTTTGCATGAGTAAAATTTAAGGTTGGTTCATTCTAACTTAGAGCAGCTCAGGCCCAGAATGTACAAAGTTAATGATTTCATGCTGGGAAGAAAGTGTTCAAATAATCATCCCATTAGACAGCAGTCTTCTTCTTTCAGAGTAATAAAAATCACACATTTAGGACTCAGATAAAATAAAAACTTCAAGCTTTGGTTGTTTCTGTGAAAAATCTGTCATCTCTCTGTGCAAAGTGGTTTTGCACAGAGATCACTCAGAGGATTACTATAATAATTGCTTACTTTTGTCCCCCACTGTTTTATACTCATTCTTTTCCCAAGAAATGATGAGATTTTATGGGATTTTTACATTTCTTTATGAGCCATCATTACTCAATTGTGAAAATAATAAATTTTGAAGGGCAAGAAGCATCATTGGCTCAGGAGAAATTTATCAAGCAAATGAATTTGTGCTGCTCTCTCTTCCCTCTCTGATTAGGCTAAGCATTTCTCTTTTCTTTTTCTACCTGAATCTCAGCTGTCTTTTTATTTGGGTTGGTTGGTAATGAATAACTGACATGTATAAGCCAGTAGTTATGAACTTAAGTTTTGATCTCATGTATTCCTTATTGAGAATCCATGATGAAGATACCATTATCCCTTTTCACAGGTAAGGAAATTGAGACTGAGATATTGGATAACTTTCCCAAGACCGTATAACTAGTGAGTGCCAGAGCTGGGATTGGAACCAGGTCTTGTTTATCCTTCAGTCCTTGTTCTTATTCCTCTTACAATGTTCTCTCTCTCTGGAAGATTTAGCTGGATCCCCAGTGAGCATGTTTGTGGAATTGTCAGCATCAATACTGATTTCTAAAACTCATGCTCTCTAGTGGATCTCAGCCATGCTTCTTGCCTTGTTTCAGTGGTGACCACCCTCATGTAAAAATTTGGGTCAACTAAGCCTATTCTGTCTGCCATGACATAAATTTTCTAATATATGCATTTTTAAGCATTCAGGCATTATTTGGATAGGGCAAATGTTTGGCATTTTGTTTTATTTGGTTTCAATGGGAAAATTATTTGCAGAAATCTTGAAGAAATTCACCTCCTTTCTCTAAAGGAGGTGAATATAAGCCGAAGGCAGAAAAGCAATTTACCAAGTAGGAAATGACAAAAATTACTGGCAAACTGAGGCTACTCACTGACATTTCCCATGGGCGTTAAGAGAAGAGGAAGAGTGTGGGCACAGAACACAAAGCAGTCACCTGGAGTGTTTTTATGGCCATATGATTTAACGTTCTGGTGGGAGAATTGCAACTGAAACAGGGTAACTGGAGGAGCCACAATTAAAAAACTCTCCTCCTCACCTCCAACCAGACAAAATGGTACTTAAAGAATACCAGCTGATGAAACAAGCTTAAAAGCAAGAAGAGAAAATCATCTTTTGGCACTTGTAGAGGTAGTTGCTGGGCATGCTTTAGCATTATTTATCTTACATGTTCAACCAAATACTACTCTTATTTACCACTATAAATTACTCCTTCTCTCTCCCAACACTGTACATTAGCCTAAAATCCATGAATCATTCTGAAAAGACAACTGTCCTGTGGGCCTGTTGTAACTTTCTGAGATGTCCTGCCGGATAAGGCTACCCATAGCAGTTGGAAAGATATTCCACCATTTCCAAACCTTTCCCATTGTTCATAGATGGCCTCTTCATTTCCCACCTTGACTCTGGCATTGTGGCTGATTTTCAGGGATTCTCCACTCTAAGAAAACCAAGACCACTGCTCCTCTTCAGGCATGTGGGGAAAGAGTTTCCTCAACTTAATATTGCAGGTGGCCTGGACACCCATCTCAGGCCCTAGAATCTAGGTAATGCCAATGAATCCACACAGTAATGTATTCACAGCACTAAGGAGCCTCCAGATGAATTGCACTTCAGAGTGAAGTCAGCATCACAGTCTGAGCAGTAGAGGTGATCTGAGAGTTTTCTGTCCTTCCCAAAGTATGTCTTTCACTCTGGCATGGAGGGCTATCAGGAAGATTCCCTTCCTTCTTACTGTCACCTACCATTGTAGCTGGCTTTGTATAGGCATTTATCTTCACCTAGTCCAGATTCTACAGCTTTCCAGTCCCATGCTGCCACAATTTCGAATGTATTGTGGTCAAACTAAGTTCTCTGCCTTCTCTACTCAAGTGGCCTCTCCCTAAATCTCTCCTGTATCTGTTAAAAATGTAATCCTTGACTCTTCCTTCAAATTTCTCTCCTCATCTTTTCAATATCAACTCAGTTTAAACAACAACAACAAAACTCCCAAACAACTGCTTCTTCTTCAACAGTATGGATGGTCTTAGTTCCTTTTTTTCCCCTGTTACTGATGTTCTCCCAGCCTTTCCATCAGACATATTGCAATTATGTCCTAGCTGAGACTGCTCCCTCTGGTCTTTTCTTCCTCTGATCTTTTCTGCATATCATAGAGTTATGTGCTTCTCAAGACAATGTTTTCCTTGGATTTCTCCTCTGTTCAGAAGCCTGAAGTAGGATCCAGCATCTCTTAAATAGGCTCAAAATGCTTTGCTAATTTTTTAGATGTTATAGAAAATGTCTTCAAATTTACTAAATTTAATTTCTTGCTATTCCTTTAAACACATCTTTAGAACAGACAATTCTCATTCACCTCACTGACATTGGGTTTATTTTTAATATCATATCTCTCCTCACTTAGAAAGTTTACAAATGGACTTTCTGTTTAGCTGAATTCTATTCATTAAAACCAGAAATCTTAGCTTATGTCCCTTTTCATGAAGCTTTCTCTTGACTATTCCAGCCTGCAACCTTGACTAATTTTTTTACTACTTTGAATTTCTATTGGTCTCTTCTGATTGAATGTTGTCTTGCATTGTTCTTAAATACATTAATGTCACTTAACCTCATATTTCCAATTAGACTGTAAGCCCACTGAGGATCAAAGACTATGCTAAGTTCTTCTTCAGATGGACAGAGTGGCAAGAATTTGTGATGTCCTTTCCTCGATTCCCTGATAAAAGATAACATTTACTAGAATTTGTTTTCAAACAGCCCTTTAAAGTCTATGGAGTCCTTTCATATACATTATCTTTAAACCAGAAAGTCCTACCAGAATTTAATCACTTTATATTCTCAATCAGGAAAATAGCTGCTCACCACTCTGAAGAGTTGGAAGGTCTTCTTGGAAAAGGCTTTAATACCTGTTTGAGAAAGTGAATATATGCTGAATAGAATGCAGCAGTAACAAAAAGTTACAAGGAGATCTTCTGTCTTATTCTTTAAGCCTTCTATCAGTATAAGGAACTTTTAAGTTGGAGTGGGCTAGCCTGTACGAGGAGCCTAGAGAGCTGGCAGAGAAAGAAGCAATTCCTTTCCCTTACTTCATTCTCCCTCAGATTCAGAACTGGGGAGCTCGTTAGTATTAGAGTGGTCTTGACCAACAATTAGTGACAAGTCTTTAACTAAAGTTAATATTAAGTTCAGAGAAAGATGGCATTTAGCATGAGGAAAAGAGTGAGCATTAAACTCTATATTTGAAGCAGCATATATATCTCTGTTCTCTGGAACCAGCTTTAATTCAACTCTCCGTGGAGATGACTAGCCCTGAGGAATAAAAGACCTCAAAGATCTGAAAACTAAGGCTGTAGCATTTTGGAGAATCAGGCCTGCCTGAGGTTCATATTGTTAGTCTGTGAAGAACTCAACAGCCAGCAGTGGGCAGCATAAAGTGGTCAGATTCCCCATTACATCTCTGGACACAACCATTGGAGATCACTTTGCCCAGGACCAACACTGCCTGAGTGTACTCAGGAATCATGCCTTATACAGCACATTCTGCTCTCCATCCTGAGGAAGTAGCTGAGTAAAAGAAGTGAAAGTGCTTTGATTCTGGGGGTCTGGCTCTCTTTATTGGCCATCACACCAGGGAATGGGTTCACACCTCCTCAAATAATGAAAAGGAAACGAAAGGAAAGTTTGTCTCAGCTACTGTGCATTGGCCATGGTCAGTCAAGTCAAACCCAGCTTCCAGTAGCTCTCTACCATAGTAAGTACTCTTTTCTCTCTTGGATGCTATTAAGCACAAGAGGTTCCTTGGAATTAAAATGTGGATAGGATTAAGGCTTTGATAAAATGCAGATAAAACTTCTCACTACTCCTGCTATTCTTGACAAGTGTAAGTTCAAGCATTATATTCTCGAATTTGAGGGACAGTCTATATTCTACATGTATACAGGATGCAAAGATTGTTCCATTTTATGTCAGTCTTCACAATAAACTTTTAAATCAGAAAGGCCAAATATCACTTTTCCCATTTGAAATGTCAGCTCTTTGTAGCTGACAGTTAAGAAATAGATATTAATTATATAATCTTTTAAAATATCTAATCTCCTTTTTGACCAGGTGTGGTAGGTAGAATAATGGTCTCAAAAATGCCCATTTGCTAATCTCTGGAACTTGTAAGTATGTTATTTTACATTGAAAAAGGACTTTACTGATGTGATTAAATATCTTGCAATGGGGAGATTATCCAGGGTTATCTGAGTGGGCCCAATATAATCACAAAGGTCTTTATAAGGCACGCAGAAAGGTCAGAATCAAAGGAGATGTGATCTCAGAAGCAGAGAGAGACAATTAAAGAGATATGAAGATACCCTGTTGCTGGCTTTGAAAAGAAAAGGGCCACAAGCCAAGGAATACGGATGGTATTGAAAAGCTGAGAGCCAAGGAAATAAATTCTCTTCTAGAGCCCAGGAAAGAGGAAGGCAGGCCTACTGACACCTTTACTTTAGTATTTCTGACCTCCAGAAATGTAAGAGAATGCATTTGTGTTGTCTTAAGCCACTAAATTTGTGGTAATTTGTCATAGCAGCAGTAAGGATCTAACATTCCAGAGTAAGAAACAATTAGTGACAAGTCCTTAGCCAAAACACTGAAAATGTGATCTATTTTACAGCGTGTATATTTCTGGGTGGAAAGCAAAGTTGATAAAATAATTGGTGGGAAGAAAATTTTTGGTGTTCCCTTAACAGATAGGCTCATTGTGTATTTCTAGTTTCCTGGTTTTACCAACCTCTCTTTGCAGACACATTCAGCTAACGCAGCCAAACGCTGACTGCACATCTACGTGCAAGTCTTCACATCTCATACTTGGGTTGAAAGTGGAACTGTGGGAAGGGCCAGTGCAGATTCTGAAGGGTCAGTAAAAATTTTGTTTGCCTAAAGCTCTTCCAAGCTAAGTCCAATAATACCATGCCACTTCACAATTATTAAAAATGAGAATTTGCTTTTGTAACCCCATGAAGAACTCTGCTTGGAAATTTGTACATACTTTTCCACCTCTAGGGGTTCAAGTTCAAAGTTTTCAAGGTTGTCTATTCAGCTGTATTGGAGAGAAATAAGCTTCATGCTTAAAAAAAGTTCTTTTGTTATTTCATTTTTTACTAACATTCTATCTTGTTGCTAGTAAGATTCTAGGAAAATATTCTTCTATTCTTCATGTTGTTTTTCTTATTACTTGCTTTTGCAGTTTTTCAATAGATTGAAACTAAGTCAATGCAGATCTAAGCAATAAACTTTCAGTAACTTGATGAAATTTCCAGTCTCTAGCATTAAAAAAAGAAAAAACATTTATCTGGAGATAAGTAGTCTTGAATTCAGACACAGCTATAATTCCATAACATACTCAGCTATACTAGGTAGGAAGCTTGAAATATTATGTGTAGCCACTTACTCCTCATAATTACTAACAATTATTGAGCACTTACTGTGTGCTAGGCACTGTACTATGTATTTTACACTTACCGGCACGTGTAATTTTCACACAGCTCTGTGATGCAGTGTGGTGGGCTGATTGTGTTAATAGTCCCAATTTTTCACATATTCTTGCAATCACACCCTTTAGTAATTTCTTTTTTTTTTTTTTTTTTTTTTTTTTATTGCATTTTAGGTTTTGGGGTACATGTGAAAAACATGCAAGGTTGTTGCTTAGGTGCATACGTGGCAGTGTGATTTGCTGCCTTCCTCCCCTTCACCCATATCTGGCATTTCTCCCCATGCTATCCCTCCCCAATTCCCCACCCCCCACTGTCCCCCCCACTCCCCCACAACAGACCCCCATGTATAGTGCTCCCCTCCCTGTGTCCATGTGTTCTCCTTGTTCAACACCCGCCTATGAGTGAGAACATGTGGTGTTTGATTTTGTGTTCTTGTGTCAGTTTGCTGAGAATGATGTTTTCCAGGTTCATCCATGTCCCTACAAAGGACGCGAACTCCTCGTTTTTAATGGCTGCATAATATTCCATGGTGTATATGTGCCACATTTTTCCTGTCCAGTCTATCATCGATGGGCATTTGGGTTGGTTCCAGGTCTTTGCTATTGTAAACTGTGCTGCAATGAACATTCGTGTGCATGTGTCCTTATAGTAGAACGATTTATAATCCTTTGGATATATGCCCAGTAATGGGATTGCTGGGTCAAATGGAATTTCTATTTCTAGGTCCTTGAGGAATCGCCACACTGTTTTCCACAATGGTTGAACTAATTTACACTCCCACCAACAGTGTAAAAGTGTTCCTATTTCTCCACATCCTCTCCAGCATCTGTTGTCTCCAGATTTTTTAATGATTTCCATTCTAACTGGTGTGAGATGGTATCTCAATGTAGTTTTGATTTGCATTTCTCTAATGGCCAGTGATGATGAGCATTTTTTCATATGCTTGTTGGCCTCATGTATGTCTTCTTTTGTAAAGTATCTGTTCATGTCCTTCGCCCACTTTTGAATGGGCTTGTTTGTTTTTTTCTTGTAAATCTTTTTTAGCTCGTTGTAAATTCTGGATATCAGCCCTTTGTCAGATGGGTAGGCTGCAAAAATTTTTTCCCATTCTGTTGGTTGCCGATTCACTCTATTGACTGTTTCTTTTGCTGTGCAGAAGCTGTGGAGTTTGATTAGGTCCCATTTGTCTATTTTGGCTTTTGTTGCCAATGCTTTTGGTGTTTTGGTCATGAAGTCCTTGCCTACGCCTATGTCCTGAATGGTTTTGCCTAGGTTTCCTTCTAGTGTTTTTATGGTGTTAGGTCTTATGTTTAAGTCTTTAATCCATCTGGAGTCAATTTTAGTGTAAGGTGTCAGGAAGGGGTCCATTTTCTGCTTTCTGCATATGGCTAGCCAGTTTTCCCAACACCACTTATTGAACAGGGAATCCTTTAGTAATTTCTTTTAACATTGGCTGAGGCATGACCATGCGACTTGCTGTGGCGAATGGAACAACAGCAAACTGAATGCAAGCAGAGGCTTGAAAAAGTTCTTGCACATTTCCCTTCTGTCTCTGGGATCTCTGCCACCCCCAGTGAACAGGCCTGTATCAGCCTCCTGGAGAGACATGAGACATATGTGGAAAGAAGCCAAGATATCCCAAGCAAGATCATCCTAAACTATCAAGCCCCAGCTTCTCTTCTGGGTAGTTGCAGAAGCCTAAGTGAGCCCTAACTGAGATCAGCCCAGCCCAGCCCAGCCCAGATTGCAAGGATTAATAAATGATTTTGGGTTTAAACTCTAAGTTGTGAGATAACTGGTTACTTAGCAATAACCAGTATAGCATTAGCTACCTTGTACATTTAGCTAATGCTATTATTTTCTGTTTGTATGTGAGTAAACTGAATTTTAGAAGGATTAAGTTTCTTGCTCAAGGTTTTGCTTCCAGACTGTTTGAATCTAAAGCTCATGAGCTTAACCACATGCAATCAAATTACAATTTGATAAACTGTAAAGTGAATTGTTCAACGTAGAAATCGATAGACAGTTCTTTATACACACACACATACACACAATGTATATGCATGTATATGTATTCATATACATGTGCATACATGATGTTTCCCTTCTTAAAGGGCAGAAATGAGTATAATGAAATAAATAAATGTGGCATCATGGGACATTAGGTGATCATCATTGATTAGTTAATTTTACGTGGTTGACACTCTGCATTTTGGATGGGATAATTTTCCTATTATATAGAGCTCTTCTTATGCCATAGGATGTTTATAAATCTGACCCCGTATAATGTTACTAATGCCCCTCCAGTCATAATGACAATTAAAAATGCACCCACAGTACTTTTGATGACTCATTTTGGTCCCTGTGCATTACAGGAAATTCCTGAACCTTCCTTGATGGGGAATAGGGAAGGGAGAGAAATACTGTCTCCAGTAGAGAACTACTCTTAGAATTTTTAATGTATTGGATTTAATACCAAATACATGTGGGGTTTTTGTGGGTATATATGCACTAATTTAAAATAATTTTAATTTAACTTTCAAGGGGTTTAATAAATTATTATTGGGCAAACATCTTTGACCTCACCACCCAGGGAAAGAAGTAGTACTTTGTCAGTTAGCCTAGATACTTCTTCTGTGTCCCCTGTCTGAATTGTAACCCCCTCCATACTCTCAAAGGTAGCTACTATTCTTTTGTAGTACTCACTTTTTTTTTTTTGAGATGGAGTCTGTAGTCTTGCTCTGTCACCCAGGCTGGAGTGCAGTGGTGTTATCTCAGCTCACTCTAACAGCCACCTCCTGAGTTCAAGTGATTCTCCTGCCTCAGCCTCCAGAGTAGCTGAGATTACAGGCGAATTTTTGTGTTTTTAGTAGAGACAGTTTTACCATATTGGCCAGGCTGGTCTTGAACTGACCTCAAGTGATCTGCCTACCTTGGCCTCTCAAAGTGCTGGAATTACAAGCATGAGCCACCATGCCCAGCCCATAATTATCACTTCTTAAATTTGTATTTTAGCTTTATCACTCAAATGTATGCCTCTAGCCACTAGATATATTCTGATTATACTTTTAAAATCTTCTATATCAGCCTTTTTCAATCTACAGCTATTTTCTTTATCCATTTCTTTTTCTCATAATTTGATCTGTGTAAGAATTTTTGGTGTTTACTTATTTCAGGTTGAGGGCATTACATATATGAGATTAGTATAGTTTTGTTTGGGAAAAAAATCACAGGAATATCTTTTATATAGTCAACCTATGCACAGTTTAGTCTGTCACAACTGTCCATTTGTTCAGAAAAATATTGTCATTTTGGCCTAGTTTGTATTTTGGGATAATGACCCCTGACTTTCATCAGTTAGCATCAGGGCAAGAAACACTTATGTAAACAGTGAGATTAATGATTATGTACAAAACAACAGGCTTTGATTGGCTTCCAGGGATGCTATTAACAACTCTAAGCCCATACCTATTCGAGACTGATGTCATCACTTTAGCCATTTATAAATCACTTTTTAGATGATATAAAGTGATATAGAAAATAGCTTTTGCTTTCAACCTTTTCTCTCTGCCCAATTGTTACTTCTTGACTTTTTCTTTCCAAATTAGAAAGCAATCAAAGCCTGGTCATTTTGTGGGATCATGATGCTATAGTTTGGGCTGCTTTTTAATTTTCTTAATTCTCTACTTTAAGTCAGAATTATTTTAGAAGATCAGCTTACAGTATAATAGAGAAGGTAAGTAGCTATTTGTCCTTTTGAAGTTGGGAGGTAAATTGATTGCCTGGAAATCTGAGTGCTAATCAAAACCAATATATTGTGTTTTCTGGTTACAATCACAATACATAGTCATTACAGAAATCTTTTAGGAAAAATACAAAGAAAAATAACAAAAAATACAAAATAAATGCCTTACTGACAGAGTTCATTCTCATTTTTCATGTAAGAGTGTATGTTTAATGATCACTTTCAGGGACAGCATGCCACTGCCACTGCCAGAATACTGTCTTGTTAGCACTGTGACAATGCTGTTTCTCATTTTGCACTGCATGCACTTCTCTCTCCTGCTGTGCAGTCCATGTGCTACTATACTCCTGAGGTCACCACTGTAAGGGCTCCCACCATGTTAACTCATCCACAAGATAGCTTTGCCCATAATTCTTCATGGACTGTTTTCTGTTGCACTCTTCAACAGAAGTATATCTCCCCCAAGACCTTTGAACTACAGTGAAGAGACTTGTGGGACAGGTAGGTTCTCAGGCCACATTGGTCTGGATGGTTAATTAGAAAGCCAAGTAACAACTAAATCTTTTAATCTACAGCCCAGATCAATAAGCTTCCTTCCTAGCTGTCACAGAAGCCCACTCCTTCATCTTAACTTGGGAAAGAGCTGATCATTAAGGGGCTTCATAAACTTTATTCCATCTTTATTTTTCATGTGATCTCTTAGCTTCCTAGGTCTTTGAGGGGAGCACTGAACTGCTCTCAGGGAATAGTATCACTGTGATATATTAATAATTAATATTTTGTACTTGATGCTGCCTGGCACAGTGAAGGGTAAGTGTTAGTAAATGCAATGATTAGTAATCATCATTAGCTGAAGGATCCATGTATCATTCAAATAAATATGATCTGTATATAGTTAGAAATATAAAAACAGATTTAAGGAAATATCTGTGTTCAATTATTTGTGTGATATATTGCCCATCCATCTGTAATAGCTTGAATGATCCTAGAAAACAATCAACAAGGCTGGAAAACTGCAATTGTCTACACACTTTCAACTTTATTCAGAAGACACATATGGCTTTATTGGCTCGTTCTCCAATAATACACGGTACTCAACAAATTTGTGTTATATGTTTAGAATTGATGAACTACTGAGATGTACACTCTTTTAAGAGCCACAAATGCACTTTACTTATCAATCTAGTTCCCAAAACTCTTCATAGAAGACCTAAAAATAAGTAGCTATTAAATAAATATTTAGTGAATGAATGGACTCATGAATTTAGTTAAACAGTCATGCTCAGGAATATTGCAAGGCACATCTGTTTTCAGTTCTCCTAAGAAAAGTAGGCTTAAAGGCCTATTATGTCATCAAGAGTTATTAAATTCATTTTAGGAATTGTTACAAGTTCATGACTGTACTCTGAATGATAATCTGGTAAAACTAGAATGATAATCCCATAGACAAATAAAACATCTTTTAACACATTCATTTATTGGTATATTGAACAAACATTTATGAGCACTCACTGTACACCCCTTGCCCCTATGGTTAATATTAAGCAATGGGAATATAACAATGTAAAAGACTGGCATGGTTCCTGCTCTTATGAAATCTGTAGTCTAACAGAGGAGACAAGTAAATACTTAATTTCAAGGCTATACAGTCCTTGCTAGAGAAGCACATAGCCTAACCCAGTGGTCTTCAAACTTGATGGGCATCAAAATCATCTGGACGTCTTTTTAAAAACACAGATTGAATGGACCCATCCCAAGAGCTTCTGATTCAGTGCATCTGGGATGTGTCCCAAGAAGTTGTATTTGAAGTTCTCAGGTGATGCTGATGCTGCTGGTCCAGGAATCACAGTTTGAGAACCATAGACTTAGACTGAAGGAGTGTTAGACTGAGCTAAACTCTACAATATCATTATTTCAATTATAACTTGAGGCCAATTCAATGAAATATTAATTTGTATAGATATATTTCTTCCTTCTTGATTTTCAAAGATGAGAGCATGATCTTTACAATTTTTTGCCACATATATTTTTGCAAAGTGTAAAGCAGAAGCTCTTTGGACTCAGAGGCCTTTTATAAACATTTACACTCCATTTTGAAGAGTTTATGAGGCCAGGTGCAGTGGCTCATGCCTGTAAAGCCAGCATTTTGGGAGACTGAAGTGGGAAAATCCCTTGAGACCAAGAGTTGGAGACCAGCAACATGGCAAGGCCTCATCTCTAAAAGAAGAAGAAAACCAAAGCAAGAATGCAATCCCATTCATAACAGCCAAAAGAAAAAAAAAAACAAAACCAGGAATACTTCTAACCAAGGAGACAAAAGATCTCTACAAGGAGAACTACAAAAAACTGCTGAAAGAAATCAGAGATGACACAAATGGAAAAACATTCCATTTTCATGGATTAGAAGAATCAATGTTGTTAAAATGGCCATATTGCCCAAAGCAGTCTACAGATTCCATGTTATTCTTATCAAACTACCAATGTCATTTTTCACAGAATGAGAAAATTCAGATGGAACCACAACAAAGCCCAAATAGACAAAGCAATCTCAAGCAAAAAGAAGAAAGCTGAAAGCATCACATTTCCTGACTTCGAACTGTAACATAAGCCTGCAGTAACCAAAAACAGTACTGTATTGGTACAAAAACAGATGCATAGACCAATGGGACAGAATAGAGAAGCCAGAAATAAAACTGCAAACCTGTAGCCATCTTATCTTTGACAAGGTCGACAAAAACAAGCAATGGGGAAATGATTCCCTATTCAATAAATGCTGGCAGGTTACCTAGTCAGCCATATGCAGAAGAATGAAATAAAATCTCTACCTTTCACCGTACACAAAAGTTAACTCAAGATGGATTAACTACTTACATGTAAGATTTCAAACTATAAATTCCTAGAAGAAGACTGAGGAAACTCTGTTCCTCAGTTTTGGCTTTGGCACATAATTGATGGCTAAGACCTCAAAAGCAATTGCACCAAAACTAAAAATTGACACATGGGACCTAATTAAATGAAAGCTTCTGCACAGCAAAAGAAACTGTCAACAAAGAAAACGGACACCCTGAAGAATGAGAGAAAACATTTGCAAACTATGCATCTGACAAAGGTCTATTATCTAGACTTTATAAGGAACTTAAACAAATCAGCAGCAAAAAGCAAATAATCCCATTAAAAAGTGGGCAAAGAACATGAACAGACACTTTTCAAAATAAGACATACAAGTGGCCAACAAATATATGAAAAAATGATGTAAATCACTAATAATTAGAGACATGCAAATCAAACCCACCATGAGAGATCACCTTATACCAGTCAGAATAACTACTATTAAATAGTCAAAAATAAAGGTGCCAGTAAGGCTGCAGAAAAAAGGGAATGCTTATACATTATTGGTGGGAGTGTAAATTAGTTCAGCCACTGTGGAAAGCAGTTTGGATATTTCTCAAAGAATTTGAAACAGAACTACCATTCAATCCAACAATCCCATTATTGGGTATATATCCAAAGGAAAATAAATCATTCTACCAAAGAGACACATTCATTCACTTATTTATCACAGCACTGTTCACAATAGCAAAGACTTGGAATCAACCTAGGTGCCCATTAACGGTGAATTCGATTTTTTTTAAAAAAAGGTGGTGCATATACATTATAATACTACACAGCCATAAAAATGAATGAAATCATGACCTTTGCAGCAACATAGATGCAGCTGGAGGTCATTATCCTAATCAAATTAGTATAGGAACAGAAAACTTATAATACTGAGTATTCTCACTTATAAGTGAGAGCCAAGCTTTGGGTACACATGAACACAAAGATGGGTAAAATTGATACTGGGGACTGCACAATATGGGAAAAAAGGAGTGGGGCAAGGGTTAAAAAACCAACTTTTGGATACTATGCTCAGTTCCTGGGTGATGGGGTCAGTACCCCAAACCTCAGCATCATGCAACATACCAATTGCATGTATTAGTATTGCAGTCCAGCAGAAAGAAGATATTTCAGTTGTGCTAGAGAGAAATCTGGGGTCAGTAATCACAAATCTGTGATTAGAGGAGAAGCTTGCCCCATTTCATGATCATGTACTAGAGACATGAGAAGATCATGTCCAAGAAACATGGCAAAAATGGTGCATCAAAGGAAAATGGTCCTGGGTCTGAAGGCTCCCAGCCTTGCCTGTGATTCCCTTACCCAAAACATGTAGCACAGATGCAACAGAGCAATCAGACTTACAGGAGCCACACAAGTTGTAAAAATGGGCATTCAGAGATTCTAAGTGATAACTAAGGAACTAATTTATCCCCATCCCCAAGAATCTGATGTAAGACTGAGCCTCTGACAATGCTGGAGGAGGGAAGCACCACAATAGCAGAAAGGGTTTCTTGCTAGGTGAACACAGGGAGCCTTGGGCAATGATTTAAATAGGTTGAATTATAATGAATACGTATTATTTCCTACATGTCTAAGTTTGTGGACACAGAGTTATACTTCCCTCTATTAGTTAAAGAGGCAATTGTAAAATTATTTTAAGAGAAATTACAAAACCAGCAAACCATCACTTGGTACACATTTTTCATGAGTTTTTTTTAGGGGGATGGGGAGAAGCCTAATAAAGAACTTCATACTTAACATGAGCTCAAGGAGTATTTGTTAAATTGAAATGACTGTATTAGGATGTTTCCAAATTCTCCAAGTGTATCCAGGCTAAATATACACTTTAGGACAAGTGACATGATATATTTTAAGAGAGACAGTGTAGTGCTTGGGTTGAGGGAACAGGTTTAGGAATCAAGTATGTTATATGATAGATTCAAGTATGTTATATGATAATTATATAACCTTAGACAATTAGCTAAATGTTTGGTGCTAAGTTTGCATTTGAAAAATGAGTATAATAATAATGCCTACATATCAGTGTTGTCACCAAGATTAAATGAATTATGTCGAGTTTTTAAATGTAAGATTTCAAAATTAATGACAATGTATAGGCTGTAGCCAATTTGCATGGGTGAGTTCATGAATAAGTTCCAAATAGACAAGAATGTGCCTTTTATGATATATTCTCCTTGCAGGCTTAGCATTCAGAACCTTCCTCAAAAAGGCTAGAATTTGTTGTTATTGTTGTTAAACTGTGATCTGTTTTAAGGTTTGATAAACTGAGATTCTGCAAAATATTCAGTGCATTAACAGTGACAGTTTTAACATTGGCATAGAAACACTTTCAAGATAGTTAAACATTGGCCGACTAGATTGTCTTTGGATTTCAATGCTGTCTTTATACATTTTTGTCCTTCATAATTCAGGTTATAAAAATACCATTACTTGAGCTAAAAAATGTACAGGGCAACTACCCATGTTCCAAGTGTGGTCCATAGAACATTACATATTACGTTGGAGAATTAACACAGGGGTGGGTTCCTCCTTGGTCATTTCATTATACTAAACATCTGTACATTTCATTTTAGCTTATATTATAGCTGGCTTTCTTGGTTACAGGCACACAGAGTATCCATTCCCCAAACAAGCTCTGTTTCTTGTAACTCACCATCCCCTTTTTAATTCCTTAATTCCACTGGCAATTTGGAGTGGTCTGCTTACTCATGTTGTGTCTGCAGTTCTGGAGTCTTAGCTCTTGAGTCATGTAATTTTGGAAATCTTTGCCTTCTGCCTTATGTATTAACAGCAATCAGGCAGCCTCTTAAGACCTTCCTGGAAACATCCCAAAATATCTCAGCTTTAATTTTAGTTTTAGTTTGAAGGAATATCAGTCAAGTTATCCCTGAGTTCCTAATTTTGACCAGCCCCCCAGCTGAAGACAGCCTTAGAGATGTCTAGTTTGCAAATCAGTGTCCTTTGCAGTAATTTGTGGATTTCCTAAATGTCACACAGTCAGTTTGTATTATCAAGGTACCAGAATCACAATTTAGCTTTTTATTCCAAGGAAAATTTTTTCTATGACTGATGTTTAGTACTAGAAATTCCTTCCTTTCTTATTTAGCTGATCAATAAAAGGTTGGGTTCCAAAGGAGGGAAAAAGAAGTATGGGATTAAAGATTAAGTAAAGAAATCTATTTTTTTAAAAGAAAACATTAATAGTAATTACAGGATAAAAGAGTGGGTAAAACTCTGTAATTGGAGTTTATAGAATATTTGTTAGTACATCTATTTAATAAAACCTTTTTAACCTACTATATACAAGATACATTGCTAAGTCACAGAGAAAGTGTGAAAAACTAAGACCCATTTTTTTGTCCACAAGAAGCTTCTGGGGTCTAGGTTGAAAGGCAAGAAGATAAACAGGTGACTTCAATACAGAGTACTAAGTGCTATATTAAGGGTAAGTACTTAGTATGATGAGAGCACTAAGATAAAGCACCAGGAACACTATGAAGTTTGGGGTTAGAAGAATTTTTCTGGAGGTGTTCATATCTAAGCTATAATAAGAAAGGGGTAAATAATTTAGCCAGGAAAAGATAATGCATTTTGAGCATTCTAGGCAAAGGAAATAGCCACACAAAGACCTTAATTATTCCAACCAAAGATGGGAGGTATTAGAAGTTCTCATTCACGTTTTATGTTCCTTTTGGTAAATTGTAAAAATAGACACAAATTCTTCCCATTTTTTTGCATCCAGGCATAAAGAGTTGAGGTGTATTTTTCTACTTCTTGAGCCTGGGATGGCCATGTGACTTGCTTTGGTCAAAGAGACATAATCAAATGTGAAAAGTGCTTGTGCATTGGAGCCTGGCCTCTTGCTGAGCTAAAGGTCTGAGACCACCATGTTTTATGAGCATGAGCTAGCCTGCAGGGGCAAAGAGAGATTACATGGAGGAGAAGTGACGCATCTGGGCTGGCAATCTGACAACTGCCAGGTAGGTGGGAGAAGCTGTCTGTGGGAGGTAAAATTGGCTTCACTACTCAGCGGAGATGTCCATATCCTAATCCTCAGGACCTGTGAATATGTTATTTTACATGGCAAAAGGGACTTTGAAGATGTGACCAAATTAAGGATTTTAAGATGGGAGGATTATCCTGGATCATCTTGGTGAGTTTATTATAATCAGAAGGGAGACAGGACACAGAGTCAGAGAACATGGGGTAATGGAAACCAAGGAGTCATGGAATCCAGGACAGAAATCATAGAGAGATCTGAAAATGTTATATGGCTGTCTTTCAAGATGGAGGGAGGATTCATGAAATAAAGAATGTAGGTGACCTCTAAATCTAGAGAAGGCAAGGAAACAGATTCCCCTCTAAAGCCACGAGAAGGAACACGGACCTGTAGATATCTTAATTTCAGTCCAGTCAGACTTCAGCTCTTTAGAACTGTAAGAAAATAAATGTGTGCCATCCTAAGCAACTAAGTTTGTGGTCATATGGTACAGAAGCAATAGAAAACTAATATGCCATAATAGATCATCCAGCACCGGCCAACCGTCCAATTGACCACAGTCCCATGGCAGAGTCCAGAGAGACCTGTCAGGCTGGCACAGATTAGCAGAGCTGCCCTGACCACCCTCAGGAAATACAAACCATAACAAACAGTTGTTGTTTTAAGTTACTACACTTCGGGGTGATTTCTTATACAAGAACCTCTAAACAATACACTGATCTATAAGTTCAAAATTAAAAATAAAGCAAAAGAGTATTTATATTAAGTTACTTAAAAATAGTCATTTTCTAACTCTCCTATGGACTTTTATGTTGGTTCTTTACATCTTCTGAGATTCCAAATGAGGATTTCATTCATTCTTGCATCCAATACAAACCGGTCATCTGTTGTCTGTATAGCAATGAACTAGACCCTGAAGAAGAAATTGGAAACTTGTTTCTGCTTTCAAAGAGCAATTCTTCTCCTAGAAGTCTCATCTTGAGCATGTTTGCTTAAGTCTCTAAACTTCAGTATCTGCATCTTCAAAAATGGGAGAATAATAGTACTTGGCTTAGAGGATTGCTTTGAGGCTTAGATGCAAAAATGCTTATAAAGCATTCAGCTTTACATGACATTCAGTAAGTATTCAATAAATGCCAGCCGAATTGAAAAGAGATGAGGGAAAAACAGATGGCAAATAAAAAGTAGGGAAGGCAATGATATGTGAAGTAACAATAACTTCTATTTATTATTTATGATGCTCTGGAAAACTTATGTTTATGTTTAGTAACAGTGACAACAACTCTGCAAGGTCGATTTTGTTATTTCTACTTTACGAATGCCAAAATGGAGATTTCAAAGGTTAAGTATCTTATTAGATTGGTGCAAAAGTAATTGCAGTTTTGCCATTACTATGGCAAAAACCACAATTACTTTTGCACCAACCTAATATTTGACACCACACAAGTAGCCAGTAGCACCAGGCATCTAAGTTTTTTTTTTTTTTTTTTTTTTGAGACAGAGTCTCACTCTGTCACCAGGCGCCAGGCTGGAGTGCAGTGGTGAGATCTCGGCTCGCTGCAACCTCCACCTCCCGGGTTCAAGCAATTCTCCTGTCTCAGCCTCCGGAGTAGCTGGAACTACAGGCACGCGCCACCACGCCCAGCTAATTTTTTGTATTTTTTAGTAGAGACGAGGTTTCACCATGTTGGCCGGGATGGTCTCGATCTCTTAACCTCGTGATCCGCCCGCCTGGGCTTCCCAAAGTGCTAGGATTACAGGCGTGAGCCACCGCGCCCGGTATTTTTTTGTTTTTGAGACGGAGTCTTGCTCTGTCACCAGGCTGGAGTGCAGTGGTGTGATCTCAGCTCACTGCAACCTCCGCACCCCCGGATTCAAGCAATTCTCCTGCCTCAGCCTCCCAAGTAGCTGGAACTGCAGGTGTGTGCTACCACGCCCAGCTAATGTTTTTGTATTTTTAATGGAGACGTGGTTCCACCATTTTGGCCAAGATGGTCTCGATATCTTGACCTCGTGATCAGTCCACCCTGGCCTCCCAAGTATTGGGATTACAGGCTTGAGCCACCGCGCCCCGCCAGGGTGGAAAGGCAGATCTGACTCTGTCAGCCATGCTTTTACAGCTTCCCATTGCCTGTAGAATCAAGTTCAAAATTCTAACACTGTCTCTAAGGCTTTTCACCATCTAAATGTCCTACTCCATATTGCTTCCCTGTGCTCTGGCTATACTGACTTCTACCAGCATGGTGAACACAACATGCTCTCACCTATTTCAGGACTCTTCACACTGATCTCTCTCCCGGAATGCATATTCTCTCTCTCTCTTTCTTTCTTCCTTTCCCTTTCCCTTTCGTTTCCTTTTGTTTCTCGCTCCCGTTGCACAAGCTGGAGTGCAGTGGGATGATCTCAGCTCACTGCAATTTCAACCTCCACCTTCTGATTCAAGCAATTCTCCTTCCTCAGTCTCCCAAGTAGCTGGGATTACAGGTGTGCGCCACCATGCCCAGCTAATTTTTGTATTTTTAGAAGAGATGGGGTTTCACTATGTTGGCCAAGCTGGTCTCGAACTCCTGACCTCAGGTGATCCACCCTCCTTGGCCTCTCAAAGTGCTAGGATTACAGGTGTTAAACCACTCCACCAGCCTGCATACTCTTTCTTACCTCTTGGACCAGCTGACTCTTGTACATCCTTCCCACCTCAGTTTCCATATTATTTTCTACCCTGATGCTTAGATTCCTTGGTTATATCTTTTCTTCAATCTTTTTTTCTTTTCTTTCTTATTCTTTACCTTTGAAATTCCTTGTCCTATTGCCAGTCTTTTTCTGTATAGAAACCTCTGGTGACTGTTTGAGCCTATAGTTTATCTTTTCTAGACACTGTCTCCCGTACAAAGGAATGATCTCTCCAAACCCTGTCTCTATTTCTAAACTCCATTACCATCCCCCACCTTCGTGTTCTCATCCTGCCCATTGATCCAGAGTTGAGCATCTAATTTAGGTGACCATTTTATTTTATTCTACCAAGAAATTGGAGTTTTACAAAGATATGTAGCACCTAAAAGGGGCAGAAGCTGAATTGTGTTCATAGTTCTCTGAAGCAAAGTCTCACCAGCTCTTACCTTTCAGTCTACAGTCAACCCTGGTTCCTAATTCTCCACAAGCTTGGTTGTTCACCTCATCTTTGGATTTCTAATTGTCTTCAGTATCCTTACAATACAGTTCTCTTTATCCTTAAACTAGCCAGTTCTGGTTTCTCTTACTGCCAGGCTGTGAGCTCTGTAAATGTAATTTGAGAATTCCTTCTCATTATCCACCTGTTATAAATCTGTTTAACACACTGATATTTTGGAAGCATAATGGGAAAGACACTCATTAATCTCTAGATTTATCTTTTTAAAATTTCGATGTTTGGTAGACTCTTTCAAAAAAGCTTCCATATTGATAATTATTTCATTAAAACAAGTCAACATAAGCTTAGAGCCTCCATGTCTATGACCATTGCTTATCTTGCACTCCACTCAGCTTAGGTGAACTCATCTCTTTGGAATGCCACGAGAGGACATTCTGTCCTTTGTTAAGGGATTTGACCAAACACAATTATATTATTATGCCTATGTCTGTTGAAAAATTCCAGAGAAGTTTAGAAAGAATCATATGGGGTTTTGGCTTGAATCAGATGAAATCAATTTGAAATGAAATAGCAAAGGTAGTTTGAGCAGTGAACTAAATGTCACAACTATGAAAAGTATTGATTTTACTACAAACTTTTTTTTCTTCCTTGGATGTCCCATATATTGTGCATTTAGTGGTGTTCTTGTTAGTATGAATGAAGCTATTGGTACTGTAAAACATAACTTCTGTTATGTTATATCTAGCTCATTTGAGTTATACTAGTACACTACATCAATTTCTGATCTATTGTCTTGTATTTTTATTGATATATCATAGTTGTACATATTTTTGGGGTGCTTGTGATATTTTGATACATATATACAATGTATAATAATCAAACCAGGGTGATTGTAATATCCATCACCTCAAATATTTATCTTTTCTTTGTGTTGAGAACATTACAATTCTTCTAGCTCTTTTGCTATATATAATATATAAAATATATCTTATATACATATATCTATTTATATTATAAGATATATATAGAAATATATAGTAATTACAATTATAATTAACAATAATTTATTATAGTTAATAATTTATTATTGTTCATTTGTGTATTATTGAATATTAGAATCTATTTCTTCTCTCTAATGGTATTTTTATGTCCATCAACCAACTTTTCTTCATCCCTCTATTTTTTAACTATCCATATTATGCAAGTTTCTCACTCAGTTTGGGTTCTATGGTCAATAATTCTATAATACCATCACCAGAATTATTAATTTTCTGCTGCATTTTTCTTTTTCCATATTACTGCAATAAATCCTCGAGACTGAATTCAAGAATTCTCTTCCTTATTTGAACATACAGGCTACTGAACAGTGCAGAAGTAAAACTGTATAACCACCAACTAAAACTACTACAAACAGAATTTTCAAATCCAGTGGAGGCTTCAATGTTACTTTGCAATTTTTTTCACTAAATGCGGGTGAAGAGCCTCAACCTTTTCTCTTTTAGTAGACTACTTTCCCTCAGCTTTCATAGACAAAATAGAGGCTACCAGATACTACAAATTTCCCTTCCCTACATTATAAAAGTTTCACAGTAGTATCCATCCTTCCTTTTTGTATAAGGGAAAATGAGTCAGTATTTATCAGCTGTGTGCTTTATGTCTCCAGCCTAACCTGAACTCCTGAACCACACTCATTCTTTTTATTACCCTTTAAATATCTCTGCTCAGTATCCAATACGCTTTTCAAACTTCATTAATCTTCCTTACCATAATCTGCTGTCTCATCATTTTCCCCATGCCAGGTAATGGCAACTCTCATGCTTTCGGCTCTTTAGGCTACATGCTTTGGAGCCATCCTTGCCAGCAAAGCCATTATCATTTCTTGTTTGGATTATTTCAATAACCTCCTAATTTATCCTCTTTCTCCCAGCAAGATTGTGTACCTGCAATCTATTCTCAACACATTGTCTGGAGTTATTCTGCTAAAAATGTATCTTCTGCCGCAAACTATCTGTTGTGTTCTCATTTCATGCCAAGAAAAAGCCAAAGTATTTGCAGTGGCCTATAAAGCTCCATACCAACAGGTCACTCTTTGACCTCATGGCCCACTATTCTCCTCACTCATCCATCTCTTTGTTGTTCCTTGACTATGGTGGCCTTGTTTGGCCTTAGGCCTTTGCATTTGTTGTTCCCTCTGCCTGGAACAGCCTTCTCCATGATATTTGCCTGACTCTTCCTTTACTTATTTTGGAATGTTCCTTGAATGTTTTCTTTTCATTGAGACATTCTAATCACTTTATTTAAAATTGCTTGGTGCTCTAGACCATTTTCCATTTCCCTATTATGTCTTAATCTTCTCCACAGGGCTTACTACCGTCTAACATTCTGTATATTCATATTGTTTGCCTCCTCTCACTAGAATACAAGATCCATAAAAATAGGCTTTTAGAAAATGTACCACTGTACTTTCCAGTAGTTGTGACATTGATGCAATATAGTAGAACTTCAGTAAAGAATTTTAAAATGAATGAGTGTTTTTTTCCTTGCTAAAGAACTTTGTTTATACACTGAATCCAACTTTACTGCCCTCTTCAGGAACTGATTCACCAGTTATTCTAAAAATTTCCTGTCTGTTTCCTCTCTTTCATCTGAATATAATCTTTAGGCTGTAACTGTAATTAAAAATCACTCATCTCTTTAAAAATATCTTCCCTGTGATTTCCAGTTTGGGCTAATTTTCTATGAAAATTACAATAAAGAAACACAAGATGGAATGAATGCATAGGAAAGATAGGAGGCTGGAAGACAAAAATGAGATTTTAAAAAATATCTGGAGATTGGAAAGAGGATGGGCAGAAGATGAAGGATGAGACAGAACAGAGGCAGCTATAGCTCAGAATATATGAAAGGGAGCTTTGAGGTAGGGGCGTGTGTGTGTGGCGGAGGACACTGTCAGCTCATCTCCCTGGTGGTGCCTAGAGAATATTTGAACCCCCAGTTGACAGGAAGTAAAAGCAGTAATGAGAAGTAAAGCTAAAAGGAGGAGAGTTCTTTGTTTTGTGTTTTTTTACATATGTGTATGTATTGTATCAGTCTGTTCACCCATTTCCTCTCCCCATTGTTATACACAGAACTGTTTACTGGTGAGCTAAAGAGTATGCTGCGATTACAATGCTTTCTTTATACATCCAGTGTTATAGTTATGTAACATATGTCACTTAAAAAAATCCTAAGTGCAAAAGTCAAATATATTTGCTAACACTTAAAATCATGCCACATTTCAGACTATTTCATCTTTAGGTCTTGACTTTCATCTACAGTTGTTTTTGTTAGATTTTATAATTAAATTTCTGCTAGAGATAAAAAAACACATTTTTTTTTTTACTTGCATTAACTTTCAATTTCACAGCAAATCTAAGAAAAATACAACTGGAAAAATTAAAACAACTGTAAACAAAAGTATCCATCAATATATATAAATATTAGTTAAGTAAATTATAGTTTAATCTTACTATATATCATGCAACCTTTAAAAGAAAATAAAGTAGATGTGTGTATCCTCATGTGGAAAAATACTGGAGATACATTTTCAATTGAAAAAAAGCAAAGTGCATGATGGGATCAGTGGACTAGATACATAGACTGAGAATTAGAAGGGAGTGCTTAGAACACAGTCACCTGTGCTGCAGGGGCAAGAAGGCATCATAGAGGACACAGGTGAACATGAAATCTCTCAAAGCTTCCAGCTTCTGCAGATTGATGCAGAATGCAAATGCCAGGAGGGAGAGACCTTGTCCACAGGTGTGCAGGATGGTACTCATTCTCAAGCAATTTGTTTTTCTGGATATCAGAATAATGTCCAGAGAAAACAGAGACACTGGGAAACGACAGTTGCAGTAAAGAGCAAAAGAAAGCAAGAATAAGAAAGAAGAAAAGCCAATTGTGCAGAAAATCCAGGAATCTGCCCCTAGCACAGCAAACATTTTATGAGATCTTTAAGCAAAGAGATTATTTTGGAAGACAAACACTCAGGACAAAGGCTGTACATGAATTTGAGTATGACCCACCGCATGTCAAAGAAGGAATTGAGTAGACTGGCTGGACAGAGATATAGGTCATATGGTTCAAACAAAATCTAATAGGTCATTTTGGATCTGCCTCACTGGATTCATAGTAGACAGTGCCCTGTGTGAAGAGTGTTTGAAGATGAATTTTCTAGCGACTTGCTGGACATAACAGAAGAAGACTTCTTTTAGTTTATTTCCTCTGGAAATCCTTGTGTTCCTGACTTCTGACTCAGAATACACTCTTGAAGATGTTGATGTAAACAAAGTTTGTATCTTTGGTGGACTTGTGGATGAAAGCATTCAGAAGAAGGTGACATTTTAAAAGACCCAGGAATACTCTTTCAAGACAGCCCACTTGTCTGTCATTCCAAGGATGCATGATCAGATGCCAGAGTGGGAATAATTATCATTCAGGGATGTTGGCTATCAATCAAGTATTTAATATTTTGTTCACTTATTCTGAGACTCTTAACTGGCCTGAAAGATTGAAGAAGGGAATTTCTTCCAGAAAAGGTTATATTCTTCAGAACATAGTGGGATGATGGGCCTAAGATTGCAGCTGCAGGAGCGAAGTACTGGAGTCTCTGACCAAAGAACAAGGCAGAAGGTGGCAGTGACACACACTTGCCTTTACTTGACATCTTCTTGGATCTTCACAGTAAGCTACTAATGACAGGGATGACATTTTGTACTCTTTTGTATCTCCCCTACTTCCTGGCTCACAGGAAGTACATACATATATATATATATATATACACACACACACACACACACACACACACACACACACACACACATATGTATAAAGTAAAAAAGTTTACATAACAAGGAATTAGCCCCAAACCACATGGCTTTGAATGTGTCTTAATTCATCTTTTGTACATATATTGTTATTTGTAAAATACCTACTCTTTAGGGATTGTTTAATAATTATTGTTGTATAAAAATTCATTATTATTATATTTCAAAAGCAAAGCACAGCACATGCATAAAGATAATTCATTTACTCGGTGTGCTTTTTTTTAAAGAAGTGTATCAATAGATATATCTATTTTGATTATGTGCAAATATTCTTTTTCTTAAGATGAATTATACAAATTGGGATTGATAATTAGCTTTGGGATAAGTGGGGAGCAGGGAGGATGCTATTTATTTTGCTATTTATTTGTCAATTTTCTAAAATGTCTGTACCATTGGGTAGATAGGAATTTTGTCATGTTTGTATTTACCTTTCAGAATATGTGTATGTATAGTATAAGTATGCATTACTTATAAAATAATACATAATACAAGGATGTATTACTCATAAAATTTATAGTAAAACATACTTACATGTATCAAAATATTAAAAAGCAAACAGTGATTGAGGGTAGAGGTAGGGTTTTGGACCATCATTTTTCATTATTAGACAGTATACTTTTGATTTTATTTATTTATTTTTAGATCTTGAGCTTGCATTACTTTTACTTAGTGGAAAATAACAATGAAGATAGAATAAGGATAAAGGCAGTAGAGGAAAAGCATTTGAGAGCCTAGCCCCAGGCACCAGACTGTTTAGGTCTAAAACCTTGGTCTTCTACTTACTAGCGGGATAACCTTGGGTAATTTACTTACCTTGTCTGTGTCTTAGTTTTCCCATTTGTAAAATGCAAAATAGAAGTACTTTTCTTACAGGGTTGTAGTGAGAATGAAATTATAAAAATTAGTTAATATAGATTAAAGTGCTTGAATTAGCATCTTGCACATAGTAATCACTGCCTGTGATATAAATATGTTCTTAGGTAAGGAAAAAGAAAAAACATATGAACCATTTCAATCTGTCCTAATTTCTCCACCCTGACCTATGTGTAGTTTGACTAATAATTCCAGGGTTGGAGTCTTCTGAAGGAGAAGAAGAGGGTTGAGTCTGAACAATTGTTTGGGGCCTCTGAAGGAAGAACGGGCAATGGGAAGAATTTCCATTTAATTTTATATTTCAAAAATAAAAATTGCATTCTAATTGTTATGCCTTGATCAATACCTTTTTCCTTCTAATGCCATCCTGAAAAATCTTTGTCCTTTTTACCAAGTTTTTATTTTTTATTTTTTTAATTCTACCTAATTTTAAGGGACTGACAAGCTCTACTCCCTCCAGGAAGCCTTTGATAAAGTCCTTGGTCCATTCAGAAATCTCTTGTGTATATTGTTTTTTGTCACATTTAGTTCCATTGTATACTGTATGGTCTAATTGCAGAGACCACAGAAATTAGTTGTAATTTATTGTATGATACCATTAGGTAGAAATACATTAGTAATGTACTACTAATTACTATAGGTTTTCAGTATGCTTATTAGATTGGTAGTCATTTTTATGAAAGAACATCGATTTTCCCTTGACCTAACATATCTTGTAAAATCTTTTACTTCCGTTTTCCTTCTATTCATAACTAAATCTTTAGAAGTGTAAATCTACATTCCATAATAGCAGTTTCCAATTCCACAGATTATTTACTCCTGAACCCATTATGAATGGCTTTCGGTCCATCATTCTGCTAAAACTACTTTCACTGAGGCATGCAGTTTCTTACTTGCTAGAGGCAAATATGTATTTCAGTCCTTATTTTACTTAACTGTTTAACGTCAACATCTTGACCACTTCTGGAATCTTCTTGAATCTTCTCTGCTGGATTCCCAGGACTTTGTTAGGCCAAGTTGGGAGAATAGCTTGAGCCCAGGAGTTCGAGATCAGCCTGGGCATCACAGGGAGATCCTGTCTCTATAAAATAAAAAAATAATAAAAAAAGAAAGTTAAAAGACAAATTTTAAATGATCCATGGTACAATTAAAAAGAAGCACTTAGAAAGTGACCTTGAAAAGCCAAAATCATTGGTGGGAAAAACATTTTAATGTAGTTCTTAGAAAATGCATAAATTCGCTTTTATTCCCTCACACTATTGGATTCCAAGAGAATTTCTTCTTGGCTCGCTTCCCATCCTTGGCCATTCTTTCTCAGTCTTCTTTATAGGTAACAACATCTAAGAAAATCTTCTGCAGATCTTTCATGCCACAGCTGGCTAATTGAATTCTAATAAATTGGATAACCTTGTTTACTATCCAATTTATCATAATTTATATTTCTAATACTTATTATTTTACTTATTATATTTCTAATTTACTTATTACTAACAATTTACTTATATTTCTAATAATACTTATTTCTAATAATTTCTAATATTTCTAATATTTAGAAATATTTAGAATAATTAGAAATATTAGAATAAATTTCTAATATTTCTAATAATTTCTACTTATTTCTAATAATACTTACTAGAAATATAAATTATGATAAATTGGATAATAAACAAGGTTACCATCATATTTAACAGAAAGGTTCTTAAGAACTGAAACACTGTAGAACAATATAGCACATCAAACAATACATTCTAGGGAAAGTATCATTATTGAGATAATATAATCATTTTGAGCATCCAGAATTTTGGAAAAGATGTTTCTATAAGGAGGTTTAAAAAGGCTGGGCACAGTGGCTCACAACTATAATCCCACACTCAGGAGTGTGCCAAGTACACATCATTTGGTGGTGCTGATAGGGGCAAGAAGCGCTTTTATTCCTCACTCCTCTTTTCCTTCAAAAGGAATTTTCCCCTCCCAGACTCTTTACTTTCTCTTCTTCAGGAGAGGCAGAGTGATTTCAAGATTGGTGAGTTTTGGAGGAGAACCTGTCAAGTGTAGCTCCTTCTTCTCCCCTTGGTCTTTGGGATTTGCCTACCTGCAGAGAATCTGCTCTAGTGGACCACATGGAAAGCTAGTGGTAACGGTTGTAAACTTGCTTTTCTTCCCCCAGAGTGAGTGGGTAAATATGTTTGCTTAGTTCCAGGGCTCATAATTGGGAAGCTTATTGTTGTCACATATTCCCTGGGAGTCCTACTTTGATTTTCATCTGCCTCACTCCTTTGCCCATCTCAATTGATTTGGAATTCAAGAGGAAAAACCAGGGGAGTTATTTAATAGTCCCTTCAAACTTCAATATCATCTTCCATATAGAGTTACTCTTCACTATATGTAACCTCATACACTGAAGAAAACTATCATTTCGTGAATATATTATTCTACCTGTGGTAGTTTCAAGTAGAAATCTTTTTATGATTTCATTAAGACAAGACATAACCACTCTTAGGCTAACTTCTTGGTCCCAAAGAGACCAAAATACATCCCTCTGTGATGTCCTAAACATATCTCTCTCATGATAATAAAGTCAGCTTAGAATTCCTGTGCTCACACATTTTGTTCTCTATTTTTGCCATGTAGGTAACAAAATAAAGAAGAACTATCACCTAAAAAAGTAGAAAAAGACTAGAAACATGCAAAAGAAATTCTACTTCTTTCTTTGGAAAATTAGATCTTGTCCAATATTATATGATTCTCCACTCTTCTAGGATTTTCTTATTTTCAACTTCAATGAAAACTTCCAAACCCTAAAATTTTTTTCCAGAAGCCATTTTTATAAAAAAGATAAAATTTGAAATTAAGCTTAGGAATCATAACAAATGAAAACCTCTTTTCTTTGTGGATTTTCTCTATTATGTAATAGTCATAAAGTATATTTTATAATATTCACTTTTGGGTATTAAAATATTACAGTCTTTTGTAGACAATTCCAATTAGCATCCCTAATTTATATGTAAGGGAAATATTGAGTCATTCCAGGTTAGAGAGAGAATTCTTGACACAGTTAAAAACTGAAATTCTAAGATTCTAGTCCTAAGCTATATGGGGTCCAACCAGCTTAATTTAGCAAGGATTTTCTGAATAACTACCATGGTATTATTCAGGGACTGGGAGATCCAAAAGTTAACCAGACTTGGTCCTCATCCCTGAGATTCTTGCTCATAAGCAGGAGAAACAGATGTGAATTCAGCAAATTGGCTGATCCTCCTCTTTTGAAATATCCAAACAGGATAACCAGTTTGGATATTGGCCAAATGGATTAGTGCTATGTTTGGGTTCCTGGATGCTGGACCTTGGGTTTGTAAGTGCTCTGCAGCATCCAGAAATGGGCAGAATTACTTGGCAAGTAAAAATACAAAACAACCCCAAACCCCAACTAAACCAAGAAATAGACAACAAAAAATACTCTGGGGCAGGGCATGATGGCTCATGCCTGTAATCCCAGCACTTTGGGAGGCAAAAAAGATAAGGAGTTGAAGACCAGTCTAGCCAACAGGGTGAAAGCCTGTCTCTACTAAAAATACAAAAATTATCCAGGCATGGTGGCATGTGCCTGAATCCCAGCTACTCAGGAGGCTGAGGCAGGAGAATCACTTGAACCAGGGAGGTAGAGGTTGCAGTCAGTGAGCTGAGATCGTGCCACTGCACTCTAGCCTGAGCAACAGAATGAGACTCCATATATATATATATATACACATATATATATATATATACACACACATACATACATGGAGAAGTCCAAGGTTTACCACTTTTGGAAATGGAAGTCAGCATAAATTAAAATTTGAAGGAACAAGAGTCTGGTGGACACTAATACCACATAGAGAATAAGAACAAAGCAGAAGGAAAATGAGAAGACCCAAAATCATTTCACAGAACAAGCTGGCCAGCTTGTAACTCATTCCTGGTGGCTGCTGGCCATGTCAATTATAAGCTTAAGGCCTGAATTGGGACGACACCAGCCAAGCACTGGATCGTCGTGGTGCAGTGGAAAGAGGAATTTCAGCATATCATATAAGTAGTTGTTATTTTCAGCAAGTCCATTTTTCAAACTGGTACATCAGTCTTGCCCCCTAGAAGTAGAAGGGTTATGTAGAGATGGGGCATCTAAAATAATAAGGAACATTGGCATATACACAGAATTTTTGGCCTTATTATATTTGCTCTCTTTTATGTCATGTGCTTACTTCTAGATCTGGGAGTGAGTGAGACCAGCCCTAATGTGCTGAGATAGACATGTTAGAAATGAGAGAAGTGGGTGGGTCTCTAAAGAGAAAACTGGAATACTCTTACCCAATTTAGAAGAAAATAATTTCAGACTGGTAAAAACAGATGTCTTCCACAAAGAGGGAAGCCAAAATATCAAATGCAGCTGATGACAAGGATTATGAGGGAAAAAAATCTCTGAATTTATCAATAGTCCTGAATGTGAGAAAGGCAGTGAGCTGTTCTAGGAAAGCTTTGGAGCCAGGCAAATGCCACTCTGAATCCTGGTTGAGCCACTTTGTAATGGTATCATCTATGGCACATCAAATAATCTCTCTAAGCCTCAATGGTAAAACAAAAATTATGATTATTACCTAATAACTTGAATACGAAGATTAGAAAAACATAGGTAATTATTAACAGTCTTCAAGAGAATAATCATTTCAGTGGTGGGGAATGAATGAAGAGAAAATAAAAATAATAGAAATATACCCCTGATGCAAGAAAAGTCATCAATGAAAGAAAATAGAGAAAACAATGTCAGCTAGAAGATGGCATCAAGCTAAACTTATTTTTACCAACCCTTCCACCTGCCAATATAGGGCAGATCTGTTGTGATAAGGCAGAAAATAAGGAGACTTGGTAGAAATAGTCAACTGAAGAAAAAAATATATAAATAAAGGAGTTAAATGCAATAAACCAACAAGTGATTTAACATTTAATATGGAGAAAAGACCATTTCTTCTTCAAAACTAAAGATAAGGACAAGATGGCAGATGGAGATAGAGGTGCTAAGATAAGATATAGTTTGATCCTGAGGTCTGGACTTTATAGATCGCTCACTTTACACACACGCCCACACATGCATACGTCCGCGCATGTGCGCGCGCGCACACACACACACAGACACACACACACACAGACACACACACACACACTGGACCCTTCGGTCCTTATCTTATTGAAGTTTTCTAAAGCAAGTGTTGACTCCTGTCCAATTTCTCCTCCTAGAAGAATTTTCCTTCTTTGTTTCCTATGAAATGATCCTTCTTAGATTCTCATTCTCTCATTAACCTTGTCAATATCCTCACTTTCTGGCTGTTTCAAAAAGGCTGGTCCTCTCCTGGCTTCCAGCCTTGGTCCTCTTCTGCCATTTTGTACATGCCTGGGTGAGCCTGCCTAGTCCCATTGCTTCAGTTTAGACTTGAATGTTGCTAATTCCAAAATGTATGTCTCTGGACCAAACTTGTCTCCAGCACTCAAAGACTTCTTATACAGCTAGTTGGGCTACAGACTGGCTCTGGCTAGATGTCTTTCAGTCTTTCAATCTTAATATGTGCAAGATAGAACTCTATATTCACTCAAACCACTTCCTGCTCTAACCAATGCTGCCCAGATTCCCCTCAAGGAGGACTTATAGCCAGTAGCTGGGAAGGTTGTCAGTAAGCAGCCTCAGTTGTCAGCTCCCACAGGTTTCACTTCAGCTTCAGAGAACCTAAGACCATGTCATTTCTGGGCTGGTCTACATCATCAGTCACCAAAGCCTGGCAATTGTTTTTCCTAAATCTTACCATTATAGCTCATTTCTCTACTACTCCCTACTCATTTCCAATATTCTAGCTCAGTTTTTGCATCCTTGGCAGGCCTATCTTAAACTTTATGGTTAAGATTTTATCCATTGAATGGACCCAGAAGGGTCATTGTTTTCCTCTTTGCTGAATTGCAAGTTTACAAGTCTCTCTTGTTTATTTAACTATCTGCTTCTCTGGGCTAGATGCCGAGTCTTATTTTTCTTCTTGGTATTCAACCTTCCCAAAACTTCACTCACACCCTTAACTCCATAGCAGAAACCCTACCCAGTCCTTGACACTTAGAGAAACTCTGTAAGCATTTGGTTAATTAGCACATCAATAATATTGTCCAGGTAAATAAGATTTAAACAAAGCCTAGTGTGGTGTTGTTTCAACCTACAGTTAAATAGTTGTGTCTTACAGAGTGCTTGTCTATAAAATGACTTAAACACATCATTCACACATCATAAACCTGCCCCTTTTTCATCTTTTTGTTATATGTCATTGTGAAACAGTTAGCTGTAATATCCCCACAGAGAGTATTTCATGCAGGTAACTCAGTGCATTGGGAGAAGAAAACAGATTTTAATCATTGCTTATTTTGTATATTTGTAGTTCCAGTTTGCCAAGTCTGAAAAAGTACCATCATGCTATGTATATGTTGTATATATAACATGGAAAATTATCTGTGGTCAAGAGAAATAGCTAAATAAGGGAGGTTAGGATCCATCCATGTGATGAAATGTGGTTTAGTATTAAAAGCAAATCCATTCCCAGAGATTGACTAGGATGATACTTGGAAAAGAATCTCATGGTTAAATTTAGGACCCTGAAAACAATTCCACCTAACAATCTCCTCTGTAGCATTTTCATTTGATTATAATTTGAATATATTTTCATTTACTTTAAGCCTTTTCCTTGGAATTACCTATTCCAAGATTCTTAAATCAGTGGTAAGAGAACTGTTGGCCAAAGTTATGGCATCCCTTATACAAATGATCTTTTTCAATTATATGACTCTGTTTTAAAAGCAGCTTTATGCAGCCAAGATGTTTTTAGTTTATGATTTGCAAGAATTGCTTTGTGATTTTTGCCACTGAACCTGGTCTTCTTCCTCTCTCCATTGCAGCTCTTGTTTTTTTTCTCTCTCTTTGCTGAGGTCATCTGAGAAAGATGGAGAGGCTTATCGGTAATTGCACATTGATCTTTTTGTTTGTAATTTAAGATTGAAATCTTTCAAAGAAAAGGGAAATTGGCATGGATCACTCTTATCCCTTAGAATTTCAATTTTCATTAAACAGATGTTTATGAAGCACCAGCTGTGAACCGGCACTGTAAATACATGTGTTCACATGTCTATGAAGCCGTGTCTTATGAAGGAGACATTAAACCCTATTAACAATTCCTAATCAGTGTGATGAATGCTGTAAGGGTAAACACAGAAGGCTTTGGAAGCACTAAATGAACATCTGAATCCACATTGAATGGGGCAGCCTCCTTTCTGGGTAGGTGACACTTAGTGTTTAAAAGAACAATGAGAATTAGCCAGAGAAAAGGAGGAAGTCATAAGTTAGACAAGCTGGAAAGGGCCTTCTAAGAGAGTTGGTGAAATTGCAAGAAATTCTCTATCTTTTATAAGGAGAGTGAAAAGAAGGAAATAATAAAAGATAAGACTGGTGGAAAAGAATGATAAAATTATAGGCATCTACAATTTTCCATCTCTGGTTTTCCAGGAAAGGTGGATTTCAGAGATAACAGTCCTTATTTTCTGAGTGTAGTGAAAGATAGAGATGGAAAATGAAAGCAGCTGAAGATTGCCTCACATACCAAAGAAGATGGATAGACCCACTTGGAGAACAAAGGATTTGGGAGATAGAAACTTACACAGTCAGGGTGGAGAAATAAGCTGGTGGAAAAGTCCAAGACGTGGTAGAGATAGAGGAAAAGGGAGAGACAAAGAGACACAGAGAAAAACACACACACAACAAACACACACATAAGACAGAGATAGTGAGAGACACATGACAGAGAGTGGTAGGGACATCTAGAGAGAAACAGGAAATGAGAGAACAAACAGAGAAGGAGATCAAGACATACGTGGAAAGACAGACATTAAACAAGGAGACAGAGAACAAGAAAGGCAGCAACTACCACAGAAATGAGAACTTTAAAAAAAGAGAGCTGCTGTTATTTAGGTTTTAAGAAGATTTCTTGTGTATTGTGTTATGTAATGCCCTTTGTTTTTCCACAAAGAGTTAGTAGAACTACCCTGCTTATCAACGTTTTTGACTTAGAGTTTTTCTTCTGGGTGTATTACCATGGTCAACCTGGCCCCACAGATGCCTAGTTATGTACTAAGTGGTCTGTTAATGTATGAAATATCAGGGGTAATGCTAAGAATATATCATTCAATTAGACTATGCATAAGGAATAAGTAAATATGTTTATTTACTTACATTGCCAAAATAATTTTTTAAAAGTTCATTTTTATTGCCTTGATGTTGAATAGAAGACTGTGGAGGAAGACAAAATCACCACAGGATGAAACATTTAAATAATACAAATTACTCAACTTTTAGGCACAGGTCTCATTTATTTGGACTGAATGAGTCCAAACTCTCCAATTGAAACGTATTTTGAGAGATAGATTGGTGATACAGTCTTCCAAAAAGTCACCACCTTTAGAAATACCTTTTGCTTTGGGAGGCCGAGGCGGGTGGATCACGAGGTCAAGAGATTGAGACCATCCTGGTCAACACGGTGAAACCCCGTCTCTACTAAAAATACAAAAAATTAGCTGGGCATGGTGGCGCGTGCCTGTAATCCCAGCTACTCAGGAGGCTGAGGCAGGAGAATTGCCTGAACCCAGGAGGCGGAGGTTGCGGTGAGCCGAGATCATGCCATTGCACTCCAGCCTGGGTAACAAGAGCGAAATTCCATCTCAAAAAAAAAAAAAAAAGAAATAGCTTTTGCATGTTATCCAATAATCAGCTGGCAGCATAGGTGTTTACCTAAGATTAATCTAATAGACTTTGTTTGCTTAATAGCTAATCATCGCTTAGGAGTCACAATAACTACAAGGTGAGTGATTACAGTGGACACGTTGGTAATAATCCCTAAAGAATTTAAAAGCATTGAAGTCATGAATAAGAACTGAAAGAACTGGTAATGATTTTCTGGAGTGCAGTTTGAATATTAGTTTTGGTTCCCCACCAGGGGGCATCCTGGACCCCTTTAAGGGCAACAGTCAAATCGGCTGCCTTGTCCCAGCTTATGGACAAAGGAGTAGACGTAATGGATTTTTACTCATCTAATCTACTACTTAAATACATGCTAATGTACCCCTGCATAGCCTTATACTGTGACTACCTAGTCTACTTTTCATCCTCTCAGTATTGAGAGATGGGAGATTAGACAACAGCAAAAGGAGATTAATACAGACTTTACAAGACATAATATGGTCACATCCCATCTCTTGGCCCAGATTTAAGAGCATCAGAGTTTTAAAGGCTCAGTGGCTTAAAACCATCCAACCAACTAAACAGAATCCTGCCCAAATACTGCATTACATTTACCACATGAGGGAATGTAGCATTATAGATAATTCAGCCCAAGTGGCACTTCCGAGTGCAAATGAACTCAGGCAATGTTGCAGCATTAACTCTGATGATTTTTGTAAACATTTATTTTCTAGTGCAATCTTTGTTCATCTCTAATGGGCTTCTTATGTCATCCATTTAAAATAGTTAGGTTCATCTTGCACTCTCACAAAAACAATGCCTATTTCTCAAATTGATAGTTGCAAGGAAAGGTCTAATTTCCCAACACAGATTGGTGTGTTTGTGTGTGTGTGTGTGTGTGTGTGTGTGCAATGAAAATAATCTATATGCTTTTCAAAGTGCCCAGGGTCACAGTGGCTGTAATCTAGTTGTTCCAGATTAAAAACAGACTCTTGTCCTGGTATGCTGAGTATGAGTCCCAGTTGTGTGACGATTTGTTGGTTATTCCACTTTTGTGAGTAGGCACATAAGACTGACCAATATCTCAGGGAAGTATAAAAAATGAACTAACATAAGATTATTAAGTGTTTTTGATCAAGATAGAATATTATAGTAAAATGATGTGTTTTCCTGTCATAATACATGATAATGCATGTGAATTAAATAATCCAAATGCTACCTTTAGATTTTAACTAGAATGATCATTGGTTACTGAGTAATTTTTAATGAGTCACTCTTTTTCACTAATAAGAAAAAAACTCCAAAGATAATGGAAGCATTTCACTGCTACACTTAAATATATATTTTTAGATTATTGTTGTAATAGGTAACTTATTAGTTGGATAGTAGGAACTACTTACTGACTTCAGGGTTTTCTATGATAATAAAGCTATGATAAAGGGAATATCAAGGTTTTGCAAATTATAGACTGGTAAAATTCAGATCCCTGAGATATTTTTTAATGGTTTCATTCATCATTTCCCCTTTGTCTGCATAGTTTATAAAAATAGCATTCCTAACTCTAATTCATCTTTGGAATGTTATGTAGATTCCACACTTCTCCCCACTGCTTACTTGCACCCTCCCAGCCCCATTCCCTGCCAGATTTCAGCATTCTGTTCTCTGTTCTTTCTTCCTTTAAGTGAAAGAAATTGGAACTCCTAGAACCGCCTCCCATAATACTAAGAAGCAGAACAATGCTGTTATCCACTTCATTTTATGGAAACCAGTGATTTTCCTATAGAGGAATAACTGTTGATTAAATATTTTTCATGCTTCTTCATATTTCCTGGTTGTGCAGCTCTTGTTTCCCTGACTTAAAGCAAAAATATTACTTGGTTAAGATACCATGCTCTACTTCAAATCAGTTTGCCATCAAAATTTGGTTATTGGAATGTCCTTTAAAAGGCAAACCGCCCATATTTGAATATTACTCACATGATCAGAAATGAACCAGCCATCTTCTCAGTTGGTTGATAAATTTAATAAGTGACTTTTCAAAGAGCTCTTATAATTATCCTTCTTTTAAAAATATAACCCCTAAGCTGATTTCTAGTTATTGCTTAATACATTTATCAAAACATAAGTAAATATATAAAAGCACATTTATATTATCTGCAACATTCACATTTTCCACCTAGAGAAACTATGCTGTTTATCAGTTATTATATTACTAATAGTCATTGGTAGATGTTATTAGGGAAGTTATACCATTTTTAAGACATGTCATAACAAAATAAGCCACAACAGCAACAACAGCACCAATTCTAACTCTGGTACTACTGCTACTACTGGTAATTCTGTGTCTACTGGCCCCATGAGATAAGACTGACAACTACGTTTATTCCCGTTTGAAGGATAAGGAACTTGAAGCTGAGCACACTTCAGAGACTTATTCAAGGTCAAAGCACATACCCAAGGTAGAAGCAAGGAGAGAAACCAGTTTTTCTGACTTTCAAGAATACATAGTTGGGAATTGGGTTTTTGTTATGTCAACAGCATCTGATGTATCAGAGAAGTTTGCCTCTTATCAAAGCAAAATGAACATATTTGTACAAAAAATACCACATTAAACATTTTTTATAAATCTTGAGACTCCAAATTTCATGGTCAGTATGACTGGTTTTTCTCAACCTCCAAAACTTTGTGTCCCTGATTGGTCCTAAAGCATTGGAGAAGCTTATTCAGATATCGGTCAGTAGTCTGCCATAGTTGAACTGCAGTTACAACATGAATCCAGTTTACATTGTAATTTAGTTTGAAGTTCTGCTGTTTCTGTGCAGCACTTGGGCATGGAAGATTTTTATAACCAGGGAATCTTGTTGTCTGAGATCTTGGCTCCTTACACACCCTACTCAACCATTTCCCCTTTGAAGTCTCGCCACTTTCTTAGGTTGCTGTTAGAGCATATGCAGGCAATACTTAGGGGACTTATAGATCTCTCTCCTTTTTCAGGATACATTTCAGCTTATCAAATACATCACCTCTCCTTTCTGCTTGACATCCTGACCCTCAAAGCATTATTTTCTTTCTTTCTGCCTCTGACTTTGCCAAAGTCTCCGAGGCTGGGGTTGCAGTCTGCTCAAGGAGTGGCTAAAGGAGGACACACGCAAGTTATCCTGCCAAGCACATTACAATGGAAAGATAATCATTAGTGCCCCTTTAAATTATTTGAAACATTAACGGAGCCCAAAGCTTTCACCTATTCTTGGCTGAAATGCAGAGAAAATTTGGGCTGGTGACGTTTGCATTAGCCATATATGCTATAAGGAGTAGAAGAAAATCATATATCCTTCAATTCTTGGTAGCAAGTGGAAATAACTGGTGATCCTGAGCAGATTCTGATTAGAACAACAAGGTATTAGCTTTGTTTTTCAAATTTTAATAAGACTTTAAGTAAGATTTTTAAAAGCAGAGGAAAGTATATATACTTGACTGCGATTTCCACTGTCAGTTTATCATTAATAGCCACAAATCAGAGGGGAGTGCCAGTTATCTCCAGAATGACAGAATAAAACATTCTTCAGAAGTAGTGAATGGGGCCAGGCATGATGGCTCACACCAGTAATCCCAGCAGTTTGGGAGGCCGAGGTGGGCAGATCACCTGAGGTCAGGACTTTGAGACCAGCCTAGCCAAGATGGTGAAACCCCATCTCTACTAAAAATACAAAATTTAGCCAGACATGGTGGCACATGCCTGTAACCCCAGGTATGGGAGAGGCTGAGGGAGGAGAATCACTTGAACTTGGGAGGCAGAGGTTGCAGTAAGCCAAGATTGTACCACTGCACTCCAGCCTGGGTGACAGAGTGAGACTCTGTCTCAAAAAAAAAAAAAAAAAAGTAGTGAATGGCTTAATTCCTTTTCTTTATAGTCATTTTTTTCTGTACTTAGGGAAAATGTTCATAATAGAAGTATAACATTGATCTGCTGTCAAAAGTTCTTTCTTTGTTTCATAATAAAAAATGTACATATTGTATTACAATTTCAGTTCCCTTATTAACAAATAGCCTATTCTAGTGCTGTGTTCAATACTTTTACTTAAGAACACTCAGTAGGCATCGGGTCAGAAGCAACACTTGCTTAGGGAATGATTTGCCCTGCAAAGTCTTTGGAAAGAAATGAGTGTCTTAGTTTAATCCAGTATCATGTGTTGTGTATCACAGTATATGAGAGCGTTAGATCGATGGAATTTTGATACTGAGTCTCCCATATACTGCAGTGCTGTGTGGTTGTGGCTGAGTCTTAATGAACCCTATGATGTCACTTCCCCATTATGAAAACAAATGAAGAGAGTAATGATTTATTTTGATACTTTCTTTACTTGCTTCTCAACTCCCCACAAGATCTTTAATAAAACTGGCTCTTCAGAAACAGATTAAGAAGACTTGAAAATAGTTATATCTGACACTTTTGTGGAAGATCTGGAATACATGAAAGATGGATGAATTTGGCAGTTTGTAATGTATTACCAGAATCTATTTTAGGCTGGGCGCAGTGGCTCACGCCTGTGATCCCAGCACTTTGGGAGGCTGAGGCGGGTGGATCACGAGGTCAGGAGTTCAAGACCAGCCTGGCCAAGATGGTGAAACCCCATCTCTACTAAAAATACAAAAGTTAGCGGAGCATGGTGGTGGGTGCCTGTAATCTCAGCTACTCAGGAGGCTGACACAGAGAATTGCTTCAACCCTGGAGGTGGAGGGTGCAGTGAGCCAGGGTCAAACCACAGCACTCCAGCCTGGTGACAGAGCGAGACTCCATCTAAAAAACAAAACAAAACAAAATCTTACCAGAATCTATTTTTATCCCATGTTCACCATAGCATTAGGACCCAGCAATGCATTTTAGGTTAAAGAAAAGGGCAGAAAAAAACGAAAAGAAAAAATAAAATAATCAGAAAATAATTGACTTATAAACCTTTAAGTTCTGTTTTAAACTCTAAAATCCCCATAAGAGCCCATCAGTCCCAAGAATGAGCAATTGTGCTCATTAATAATAAAGAGGCACACTAAAAAAGAAGTTGAGAATATCATACCTAGGCTTAGTGATATGATGTTTTGAAAGTGAGTGTACAGTTGGAAAAATACAATTTCATTAGTCCTGTCAGTGGTTTTTGAACCAGGGAAGAACCCTGAGACCTGATGAGGGTCCATACAAGCCTTGGTTAAATGCGGTTGCAAAATATATGACCTAAACTATAGGTAGAGACAGTTGATGGGCAGTGCTCACTCTTGGAAGTATTTTCTTTAATGTTTGACTAGGAGTTATCCAACTGTTTTTATAAGGCACCTCAAATTTGGCTCACAGTAGAGCCAAAAAGTTAAATACTAGCTCAGGGTTCCACAATATCCTGGTTTTCTAGATGGCACAACAACAGGATTTTCACTTTGCCACATTGCCCATGGAGCTGCACCACCCTGTTGCCAAGGTGAGAAGGCCGCCCTGGGCCAAAAGCAACTGTCCTGTTTCTGTTTGTGGTTGGACTGAAGATGTTCACATGCCTAATAACCGTTGTGCCCAAAAGAAAAGCAGGTGACGTTAGGTTAATGCAATATTGACGTGTTAAGAGGGTTCTCACAACTCAGGAAACTCTCTTAGCTGAGCTGGTTCTCCTAAATTGTTGAGTCCTGTTTTCCGTGGCATGGTGCAGCTGATGTTGTCACTCTGTGGTCAGAAGCAGGAAAGCTGGTGGGGTGGAGAGAGATTAGTGGTCTGGAAGTATGTAATTGGCATTTCATGGCAACGGGGAGTTGACAGCCCTCAGGGACCACAAATGGAGGGGAGGACCAACAGCTCAACTGGACTAAAACAAACTATGATTGAAAAAAAAGTAAGAGAGAAATATATTCAAGCAGTTAAGAATTTGATAAATCACTCTATAGATGAATTCCATATTGTCTTCCTTAAAAGATAAAAGTGTTAAGTGAGATAATATGTGTAAGGAAGTTACCATAGTGCCAGGATGATAGTGATTAACCAATTGAAAACCTGACAGCTTTTAGTATTATTCCGTATGGGAAGCAGTTTGGTATAACTTAAGCATAGCAGAAGTATTATTTCATTTAAATTTTCCCCTTATTTGTACTAGAGAATTTAATCCTTATTTCAGATCTTGTACCTGACACTGTGGGTGGAAAAACTCCACTCATGAATTTGGAGAGGGCAGGCACACAGCTACGGCAGTTGCCATCCAACTGAGTGTGGTTAGTTTGTGTAATTGAAGCCAAGCAAAGCTAAGGCAGTGCTGGTACATGGATCCTTCTGTTAGACTAAATAAAGAACAGTGAACCCATTTTTATGGGAGAAGAAGAAGAAAAAATTGTTCTTAACAGTAGGGGATGGCTTCAGTCTAGGAACCTCAGACTGTGTCTAAATGTTACCAAATATTCAGATGAAGCTGCACAAAAATTTATTTAGTCGTCCAGATGTTTCCAGAAATACAATATTTTGATTTCATGCAGATGAAATCAGGGAAAGATTAGATTTTATTTTTCTGGCATTGTGAGACACAGTCTCAGTATCTTTCTCATTGGCTGGTATGTGTCTCTACTTAGGACTATATCATGGATTCATCTTGGATCAGCACAGCTGCTTTCTGGGGTTGTCAGTCCCCAGCCAGGGTCACTCTTGAATCTATAAAGGGCTGTTTGTTCTGTGTGAAACTCACGCAGGATGGAGCCCAGTTTGACATTTGGGTCATTGGAATGTGCCAGCTGAGTTTAGCATCCTTGTGATTTCAAGTCAAAGTATTAAAATATACAAAGCCATGGAATTTAACTTTCCTTCTACCCCTCAGATCTCTCTGAAGGAGATCAACCAACAGGGGTCCTTCTGATGTTCAAAGAAGTCAAATAATTTTACATTCACAATGACACTATATCCTGTAGCAAGAACAGGTTAGCAAGACCAGCTTTTCACTCAGGACAATATCATAGAGAATGAGCAGGATGGGAATGGGTTTAGTACAACATGGCTCATAAAGTTGGTATTCCAGATGTTGGTTTTTGAATGAATGAATTGGAGTGGTTCGAATATAGTAGTTTCGATATGAAGATCGGGATGATTAAACACAACTTTTCAACTTCATTTATTTCATGTAACAGAGACATAAATAGAGTATAATCTCAGTCTTCTGAAGGACATAGAGTTAAATTCTAGGAAAATTACTCATCATCATGAAGTTTCAGTTTTTTCAACCATAAGAAAAAATTTAAAACCTATCAGGATTTTATGAAATCATTTACTTGTAAATAGTTATACCTAACTTACAGTAGGTGCTCAATAAGTATAAGTTCTCTCCCCGAGTTGTCTTTTTAACACTTTCCTTCAGCATGACTTTTGTTCTAAGCATAAATGCTTAGCATGCAAAGGAATGAAAGGCAAATACTAAGACAAATATTTTGGAGAAGGTAAACTCTAGTCATCCACTTGCCAGGAGAAATGGATTTAGTATTGGTAATAATTGATTAACTTATGGTTATGAGTATACTTTAAATTGATTTTAACAAGTTCATCAAAACTCATGGTATGGGGGTGGGGCCAAGATGGCCAAGTAGAAGCAGTGGCACTTAGAGGCTCCCATGGGAAGAACCAAAATGTCATGCAAATCCTGCACTGGCAACTGAGGTATCCAGGTTTTATCATCAGGACTGACTAGACAGTTGGTGTGAACCACGTAGAGCAAGGAAAGCAGGGTGGTGCATCAGCCAACCTGAGAGCCACATGGCGTAAGGGGAGCCCCTCCACCCCTAGCCAAGAGAGGTGGTGAGTGAGTGTGCTACCTAGCCTGGGAAACCATGCTTTTTCAAGGTCTGTGCAACCCACAGATCAGAAGATCCCACTTGTGAGCCCATGTCCCCAGGGCCTTGTGCCCCAACCACAGAGCTGCGCAGGTTCTCAACAGCCACTCATCTAGAATCTGTCTAAGACTACTGAGTTCCCAAGGAGCGGGGCAGCCATCATCCCTGTGGCTGCCTGCTGTCTAAGCCATCTGAGCTCCCTGGGGGAGGATCAGCAGCCATCACTGCAGCTGCTGACTGCCTAAGACAACTGAGCTCCCTGAGGGAGGGGCAGCCATCATCACTGTGGCTGTATGCTGCCTAAAAATACTGAGCTCCCCAGGGAAGAAATGGCAGCCATCACTGTAAACTGCTAACTACCTAAGACACTGAACTCCTGGGGAGAAGGGTGCAGCCATCATTATAGCTCCAGGCTGTGTTTTCCCCTGGTGGAGCCAGGGAGATTAGATGACTTCCTCCCAAGGGGTATTCCCCACAGTGCAGTACACTGGCTGTGGCAGACCATGACCGGACTGCCTCTTTAAGCGGGGCCCTGACCCATCTCTCCTTACTGGGTAGGGCCTTGCTGCAGGAACTCCAGCAACTCCAACCAGGGGCCTAGAGACAAAACTCATCTCCCTGGGCCTGAGACCCTAGGTGGAGGGGTGGCCATGGCCTCCATGTACCAGCAGAGTTAGGCTTCCCTCCTGGTAGCTCTGAGGAATCCAGGCAGCCCAGATGAGTGCGTTTCTTCCCAAGGCAGCATACCCCTTCCACCACGGGACAGCCAAAGTGCTTCACTAAACGAGTCCTGGTTCCTGTGCCCTCAACTGGGTGAGACCTCCAAATAAGGAATGATTCTATTGGCACCCTATACAGGAATGATCCTACTGGCATCAGATCAGTGCCCCTCGAGGTCAGAGATCCCAGAGGAAGGAATAGACACCCATCTTTACTGTTCTCCAGTCTCCTCAGGTGACATCTTCAGGTATGGGAGGGACCCAGATAAATAGGGCCAGAAATGATCCCCTAGAAAACTGTAGCAGCCCTACAGAAGAGGGACCTGACTGTTGAAAGAAAAACAAACAGAAAGTAACAACAGCAGCATCAATAAAAAAAAATAAAGTCCCCAGGAAAACCTCATCCAAAGGTCAGCAGCCTCAAAGATTGAAACTAGACAAACTCATGAAGATGAGAAAGAATGAATGAAGAAAAATGCTGAAAACTCAAAAGGTCACAGGCCTCTTCTCCTCTAAATGATGGCAACACCTCTCCAGCAAGGTCACAGAACTGGATGGTGGCCGAGATGGCCAAATTGACAGCAGTAGGCTTCAGAGAGTGGGTAATGACAAATTTTGCTGAGGTAAATGAGCATGTTCTAACCCAATGCAAAGAAGCTAAGAACCATGATAGAAGTTTACAGGAGCTGCTAACTAGATTAAGCAGTTTAGAGAGGAACATGAAAGACCTAATGGAACTGAAAAATACAGCACGAGAACTTTGTGATGAGTACACAAGCATCAATAACCGAATCAACTAAGCAGAAGAATGAATATCAGAGTTCAAAGACTATCTTGCTAAAATAAGGCAGACAGACAAGATTAGAGAAAAAAGAATGAAAAGAAACAAACAAAACCTCTGAGAACAATGGGACTATGTAAAAAGACCAAACCTCTGACTGATTGGAGTACCTGGGGGAGATGGAGAATGGAATCAAGTCAGAAAACACACCTCAGGATATCATCCAGAACTTCTCCAACCTAGCAAGACAGGCCAACATTCAAACTCAGGAAATACAGAGTACCCCAGCAAGATACTCCACGAGAAGATTAATCCTGAGACACATAATCATCAGATTCCTTAAGGTTGAAATGAAAGAAAAAATGTTAAGGGCAACCAGAGAGAGAGGCCAGGTCACCTACAAAGGGAAGCTCAGCAGACTAACAGTGGATCTCTCTGCAGAAACCCTACAAACCAGAAGAGAGTGAGGGCCAATATTCAACATTCTTAAAGAAAAGAATTTTCAAGCCAGGATTCAAAACTAATCTTCATAAGCAAAGGAGAAATAAAATCCTTTTCAGACAAGCAAATGTTGAGGGAATTCATCACCACCAGGCCTGCTTTGCAAGAGCTCCTGAAGGAAGCACTAAATATGGAAAGAGAAAACTGGTACCAGCCACTGCAAAAACACACTGAAATACAAAGATCAATGACACTATGAAGAAACTGCATCAACTAGTGTGCAAAATAACCAGCTAGCATCATGATGACAGGATCAAATTCACACATAACAATATTAACTTGGTAAATGGGCTAAATACCCCAATTAAAAGCAATTGACTGGCAAACTGGATAGAGTCAAGACCCATCGGTGTGCTGTATTCAAAAGAGCCACTGCACATGTGCCATGGTAGTTTGCTGCACCTATCAACCCATCATCTAGGTTTAAAGCCCCACAGGCTTTAGATGTTTGTCCCCCACCTCCTGACAGGCCCTGATGTATGATGTTCCCCTCCCTGTGTCCAGGCATTCTCACTGTCCATGGTGGCTCATGCCTGTAATTCCAGTACTTTGGGAGGCAGAGGCAGAGGCAGGGTAATCACCTGAGGTCAGGAGTTCAAGACCAGCCTAGCCAACATGGCAAAACCCCATCTCAACTAAAAATACAAAACTTAACAGGCATGGTGGCACATGCCTATAGTCCCAGCTACTTGGGAGGCTGTCAGAGGAATCACTTTAACATGAGAGGTGAGGGTTCCAGTGAGCTAAGATTGCCCAAAGTAATTTTTAAATTCAATGTGATTCCCATCAAACTACCATTGACATTCTTCACAGAATTAGAAAAAAACTACTTTAAAATTCATATAGAACCAAAAAGAACCCATATAGCCAAGACAATCCTAAGCAAAAAGAACAAAGCTGGAGGCATTATGCTACCTGAATTCAAACTATACTATAAGGACATAGTAACCATAACAGTATGGTATTGGTACCAAAACAGACACATAGACCAATGGAACAAAATAGAGATCTCAGAAATAAGACCACACATCTACAACTGTCTGATCTTTGACAAACCTGACAGAAACAAGCAATGGGGAAAGTATTCCCTATTTAATAAATGGTTCTTGGAAAACTAACTAGCCATATGCAGAAAACTGAAACTGGACCCCTTCCTTACACTTTATACAAAAATTAACTCAAGATGGATTAAAGACTTAAATGTAAGACCTCAAACCGTAAAAGCCCTAGAAGAAAATCTAGGCAATATCATTCAGTACATAAGCGGGCAAAGATTTTATGATGAAATCGCCAAAAGCAATTGCAACCAAAGCAAAAATTGACAAATGGGATCTAATTAAACTAAAGAATATCTGCACGGAAAAAGAAACTGTCATCAGAGCAAACAGGCAAGCTACAGAATGGGAGAACATATTTTGAAATCTACCCATCTGACAAAGTCTAATACCCAGAATTTACGAGGAACTTAAACAAATTTACAAGAAAAAAAAATTATAAAGTGGGCAAAGGACATAAACAGACAATTCTCAAAAGAAGACATTCATGCTGTCAACAAACGTATCAAAAAAAGCTCAACATCACTCATCATTAGAGAAATGAAAATCAAAACCACAATGAGATACCATCTCACGCCAGTCAGAATAGTGATTATGAAAAAGTCAAAAACAACAGATGATGGTGAGGCTATGGAGAAATAGGAACAGTTTAACACAGAAAGACAAACGTTGCATGCTCTCACTCATAAGTGGGAGCTGAACAGTGAGAACACATGGACACAGGGAGGGGAACAACACAAACCAGGACCTATTGGAGGGTGCAGGAAGAGAGAGCATTGGGACAAACAGCTAATGCATGTGAGGCTTAATACCTAGGTGACATGTTGATAGGCCCAGCAAACCACCATGGAACACATTTACCTATCTAACAAACCTGCACATTCTGCACATGTATCCTGGAACTTAGTAAAATAAAATAAAACTCAAAGAATGTCTGCATAGTGTTGTAAGATCTATCTATAAAGTTGTTCATTTTTGAAAAGAATCACACAATTGGATTCACCTTATTTCATGAAAAGAGTGCCAAATGAAATAATGGTATGGCTAACTTCACAAATATGCCACTTGGAGAATTAGCTAGTCTATTTAAAAATCCTATGAGCTGTCTCTGTTATCCTAACACACAGATCATGAAAATTGATCTTATCAGGGTAAGATGCTTCTGTGGTAGTTAGTACCTGCCTTGTATTATGACTACACACTTGGAGTACTCGGTACCTACTGGAAATACTACTTTCTGCCTTTATTGTGACACGATCTCAGACACAGGGCCTACAGTGAGAAGCTGCTGTGTAGCAGTCTACATTGGAAGCATATTGGCACCAAGAAATGAGGGGAATATTTTGAGCACAGGCTCCAATTATGAAGTGAATTTTCAGGACACCTAGAGCTGAATGTAAACATACCTCACTATGGCAGGGAACTTGGCCAGCAAAGAGAACATAGCCAGAGAGTAGTCAGCTGAGGAAGACAGCCAAGTAACAGGAGCATACATTTTAGAGGGAACTTAAGAAGGAAGAAAAGGGCAAAAGCAATCGAGTGATACTCTGCTTAAAATGTGCTTCAAGTAAGCCATCACAATAACACAATGCCAGAGAAGAGTATAGGGGACAAAAAGAAAGCACTGTAAGAAATACAGAAAATTTGCAGACCTAGAGAAGAATTCAGCTGAGATCAGAATAAATATTATTGTCTTAGTCATTCCTCTGGCCAGTTCTGCTGTGATGAATAGTGGAACACCATTATCAGCACCCTACTGGATGGTATTTGGCTTACTGTTAATACTTTGGTTTAAGTTTGGGTGTAGCAAATATTATACTTCTCATGTGTATGAATAGGTTCATTTTCAAAATGTCCTATTGTTTTTATAATGTCCCAAGTTAAACATTTTGTTATACTAGGTGAATTCAGCTTGAATTTTAAAGCTAAATACTGATGTCTAGAGCTGGCAAAACTAGGTAAGAACCAATCCTTAAAGACTATTGTTTCAACAAGTATGTATGTTATCAGAAACTTTTACACTGTGCTATAATTGTGTTTTTATGTCTTTTTTCCCATATACATGAGCTTCGTGGGGCTGATAACTGCAACTCAGTCATGTGAATATACCCAACATTAAACACATGATATTGTTGGTATTTCATTAGTTTGCTAAATATTGATGTGTTTTTATGTGTATATGTGTGTTTCTCTGCATATTAGTAGAGAAAAGAGAGTGTGACCCAAAAAACAAAGTGAATTGTACTGGCAACAGATATTCTTGGCTTTTAATGTTGTGCGTTGTAATCCATCAGTCTTTACTTTGCTTCCAGGAACATCGTACTAATTGTCATGGGTTGATATGTCTGGCTGATGAGATCAGTTAGTGAAAAGTAGTAATACTAAAGAGATAGAGGCCAATAAGTCTGAAGATTCAATCTCATGTATTACTCCATGAAAGCTATTCAGAAATTTCTATAATTGAACCATGTGCTTAAGGTCATTAGATTGTCTGTAGATTATAACTAATTGTGGTACTCCATCTATAAGAGAAGTTTACAGATTAACATATCACACGGACCAAAAATGCTTGTAGTTGTGTGAACTGAACTGGGCCCCAGATGGGCAGGGTCAAGCTGTGCAACTCCAGAATGGCACTGCTCACATTGTCCTCTCTGTGAATTGTCCTCCATAGAATTGTGCAGCAATCTGTGAGTGAATACGCTCAGTTTTGGAGTGGAGGTGAATTCCAATGTATAGCAGATACTGTCAGTGCCCAACCCATATCACTCAAATATCTCAATTTGCTCTGCCTGAATTTCAACAGCCAGATGAAGCCAAGGATTGATCATTTTCAATCCCTATCCCTCAGTTGTGAAAAGTGGCAGATCAGAAACACTGAGGAGTTAATACCCTTAGCCTTCACCAGTGAGTATGGAAGTTGGTGTATATATACCCCAGAACCCTTGCCTCTTGGATGAAATCATTCTGAGACATGCATCTTGTATGTTTCCTAGCATTCCCCTGTGGGAATAAGCTCCATTTGCCCACTGTGGCAGCTGGCTCAATAGCACATCTTTCATCAACTGCCTTTTGTTTACTGTGTCATCTCCCTGCTTTCCTTTGGGTATTGCTTGCACTTATATTTGATTTTGAATCCTGATATCAGTATCTTCTTCTGAAAGACCTGAAACTAAAACAAAATAAAATCCAGATCTGCTTTAAAATTTTCAGAATGTGAATGTGATTCTCGTAGTTTTGGAGGGAAAACCCTCTTTGTTGTCTACTGAAGTTGGAGTACTGGCCTTGATCTGCTGCCATGGTACAATGGACATTCCTGCAAAATGTAACAGGAAACCCTCTTAGCTGCCATCTATGCCCATTGAATAAACAGTTTAAAATTACAGTTGGAGGAACCAGTGAGTCACAAAGTGCTCAAATGAATGTTGTTTTTGTTTCTACCCAATATTACAGGCTCTTTAAAGTAATTCTGGTCACAACTTTATTCTGTTTTCAGAGCACAAGGGAATTAAATAGAAAAATAAATCTTTTCTATTAGCCTTTCAGGGAGCTAAACGGCAGGAGAATTTAAATTTAGAAAAGGTGAAACAGAAACTCAGAGGATATGACACAGCAATTGAAAATACACTAGGAAATGCTGAGTATGCTTACACTTAGACAAATGGGGCATAGGCCTGGGCCAGTGCTATCCACATTTACTAAAACATACTCATTCCAGATGTCACTTATTTGGAAGTAGGTGGGAATATGTAATATTGAAGATAGTTTAGTACGAGAAATTAAGATAATGAAATAATATTATTCACATTAGTTGTAATGTAGGTGCAAAATAATTGAAAGAAGAAAGAAAAACAGAAAGTATAGGCAGAGAATATGACAAACTGGCTCTATTAAAAAGGACATACATATAAAAGGCTTTTGTAAAAAGTGGAGGAATGTTAGATGTGAAATAATGAAAGAGGAGGGTATTCAAGGGGAGAATCTATTGTAAAGGAGTGGGGAAATATATCAGGACTGGCTGGCAGAAATGGAATGTGACAAAACACTAAATTCAGAATGTATACAGTACCATAAAACATTGTAGGGTCACTTCTGGGGACATTATCTGCTCATGTCACTCCTCCACCCAACACCCTGTAAGAGCTGCCCATCTCCCTCAAAATAAAAGCCCAAATCCCTCCACTGGGAACCTCCATGGTCTTGTCTCTTACTTTTCTATCTTCATCTCCTATGACTCTCCCTTTTGCTGACTTATTTCTGATGCGGTGGCCTCCTTTCTGGGCTTCAAACATACCAGGCACAGTCATCCTTTAGAGCCTTTGCACAAGCTGTTCCCTCTGCCTACAGAGATATGAACACAGTTCACTCTCTTCTCCTTTAAGTCTTCTATCACATGTAACCTTCGCAGTGAAGACTGCTATCATAATCCTATCTAAAATTTCAATCCTTCTATTTACCCCCTGCCCTATTATTTTTTCAATTAATATTTTTCACCTTCTAGTGAAATATGTAATGTATGTTATGTTTATATTTTACTTAACTCTCTCCTTCTCCGTTGCCTAACTAGAATGTAAAAACCTTGAGGGCTGGAATTTTGTCTATACTTTTTCATTGACATATCTCAATGAAAAATCTCACCTATAACAACGCCTAACACATAGTAGGGGCACAATGAATATTTATGAAATGAATGAATAAATGATGCAGCACCAGATGCAAAATAGTTGTTGAATAACTGAATGAAAGAATCAATAGACCTTTATGAGCTTGACTTAGAAAGTCTTAGAGATGTTGAGGTAAAGTTTCAAATTAGCCTTGACTTTGGTCACAGACACCAAAATGTAAATCAGAACATATTCTTTCCAGCTATTGGCATTTATAGTTTAATCTTCAGCTGTAAAATATGTCATCATATATCTCTTTACTCCAACATCTCACTTTCCTAGGCTAGAAGATAAGTATTTTATTTAAATAAAATTTGTGACATGGATACAGTTTCTGGGAGAGAATTTCTGGCATGGCTGAGAGTGGTCCAGCCTAGAGGGAAAGGAACCTAATCTAGTTTCTCTACTTTCCAACTTAGTGATTACAAATAATTAGTTACTCAAATCTATATTTTTGCAAAATTGTAAGTAAACAAATCTGTAAATACTGACTATAAACATAAAAATATTAATCTTCCTAAATAAAATATATTTTCAAATAAGAAACAATATATAAAATTGTATTATACATATCAGTGAGCTAGAAGTATGTTAGAATAAAATAGTTTTTAAAAGATTTGAAAATACAATAGCCTAAATTTAATGTGAAGAAACTGATTTTGGGCTGAAGTCAGTTTCAAAATGGGCTTAGGATTCTGTTTTTTCTGAAACAAATGAATCATGCACAATCTGAAAAGATGACTTTTTTCCAGAAATGTCTCAAACTCTAGCCATGTTTCCACCATTACCTCGCAGCAAGAGGGAATACTGACAAGTAATGACAGTTTCTCTGACTGTTTTTGCTGCAAAATCCATCTTTCTGTACTGATCAGCATATTACTTTTACTTGAGCCATAGACTGAATGTGGCTAGTTGGCTTTGGAGCCATGAGATTGGATCAGTCCTGTTCTTCCCAGGTCCTTTTAAATAATACGTGTATGTAAGGGAGCATTCTTGTAGATGAGCTGTGACCAGCAACAGTGACCCAAGTTTTGAAAATTTTTTGTGATTTTTTTCCATCTCTAACTTGCAGTGATATCCTCAATTTACCATAGACTTGAGAGATATCCAGGTAGATTGTACTTTGAGCATGGCCACATGTAGATTTCAAGCAGGAGGCCAGTTTTCATGCTGCCTTTCACAGTGATGTCTATTTTCCTCCCAAAGCAAAACACTATACCATCAAATGCATTAATACTTACATTTTCAACAGATTATCTCTTTTCATAACTTTTGATTCCACAGGAGAAATTCTTATAGGATATTAGGTAAAAAGTGCAGATAACAAAAATAATAGATTCCAATTGTATAAAAATATATACAATTTAAAAACTGGCTTTGATAATTTAGTTTTGTATTAGAATGTCTTTCTTTAGAAATCTGGAAAATGTCAACCTATGCTGCCATTATTATTATTATTTTTGAGATGGAGTCTCGCTCTGTCACCCAGGCTAGAGTGCAGTGGCGTGATTTCAGCTCACTGCAACCTCCACCTCCTGGGTTCGAGCAATTCTCCTGCCTCAGCTTCCCAAGTAGCTGAGATTGCAGGTGGCTAATTTTTGTATTTTTAGTAGAGATGGGGTTTCACCATGTTGGCCAGGCTGGTCTTGAGCTTCTGACCTCATGATCCACCCATCTCGGCCCCCTAAAGTGCTGGGATTACAGGCATCAGCCACCATACCATATTATGATTATTTATTTTTATTTTTTGAGATGGAGTCTTACTCTGTCACCCAGCCTGAAGTGCAGTGGTACAATCTCAGCTCACTACAACCTCTGCCTCCTGGGTTCAAGTGATCCTCCTGCCTCAGCCTCTAAAGTAGCTGTGATTACAGGCACCCACCACCACACCCAGATAAATATATATATATATTTTGTATTTTTAGTAGAGACAGGGTCTCACTATGTTGGCCAGGCTGGTCTTGAATTCCTGACCTCAAGTGATCCTCCCACTTTGCTCCTGCTGCCATTATTATTATCATGCCTCAATTTTCTTAGGTTCTCTTAAATAGAAGAAGGCCACAATTACTATTAGCTCCTCCTATAAACCATGTAAGCTAGTCTATGAACCATTCCAAGGAAAAGAAGTACTGGAGTTTAGGACTTCAACATATGAATTTTGGGAAAGATACAGCTTAGTCCATTATAGGAACTGACTGCTTAATGAGTGTGAGTCTTCCTTTTGGGGTGAAGAAAACATTCGGGAAATAGTAGTAATGGTTGTTGCTATTCACTTGGAGTGGTTGGCAAAATATTCCAGAAGATATTTAGGGCAAGTTATACATTATAGTCTCAAACCTTTTGGAAGGCCAAAAGGTTTTATTGGGGCAGCAGAAGGCAGCTGGCCAGTCTATTATGTTAAGTTACGGAGAGATAGAGACAATCAAAGGCCTTACCCTATACCCATTTGTCTCCACTCTATTTACTCAAGCAAATTTGCTGTGGCGAGTGTCACGTTGGGTTTCTTCATATGGGACACCACTTGTGCCTTGATTAAGTCAGAGTCACCACCTGAGATGTGGGGCACCACCTGTGGATGTCTGACCTGCAAACCCTGACTCAGGGATGCACTCTCACACCATTACGGTGTTTCAAGTGGGCTAGGGATGGACGCTGGCTGCTTTGAGAGTGTGAAATGCAAACAATAGACCCAGACCCTCTGTCTGTCCACATATTTTTTCTCTTAAGATTTCTTTTTTTTTTTTTTTGCATTTTAGGTTTTGGGGTACATGTGAAGAACATGCAAGATTGTTGCATAGGTGCATATGTAGCAGTGTGATTTGCTGCCTTCCTCCCCTTCACCTATATCTGGCATTTCTCCCCATGCTATCTCTCCCCAACTCCCCACCCCCCGCTGTCCCTCCCCTATTTCCCTCCAACAGACCCCAGTGTGTAGTGCTCCCCTCCCTGTGTCCATTTGTTCTCATTGTTCAACACCCACCTATGAGTGAGAACGTGGTGTTTGATTTTCTGTTCTTGTGTCAGTTTGCTGAGAATGATGGTTTCCAGGTTCATCCATGTCCCTACAAAGGACGCAAACTCATCGTTTTTGATGGCTGCATATTATTCCATGATGTATATGTGCCACGTTTTCCCTGTCCAGTCTATCATCGATGGGCATTTGGGTTGGTTCCAGGTCTTTGCTATTGTAAACTGTGCTGCAATGAACATTTGGGTGCATGTGTCCTTATAGTAGAACGATTTATAATCCTTTGGATATATATCCAGTAATGGGATTGCTGGGTCAAATGGAATTTCTATTTCTAGGTCCTTGAGGAATTGCCACAATGTCTTCCACAATTGTTGAACTAATTTACACTCCCACCAACAGTGTAAAAGTGTTCCTGTTTCTCCACATCCTCTCCAGCATCTGGCTTTTTTTGGGTGGTAGGCTCTTAGTTGCTGCCTCGACTTCAGACCTTGTTATTGGTCTATTCAGGGTTTCGACTTCTTCCTGGTTTAGGCTTGGAAGGAGGCAAGTGTCCAGGAATTTATCCATTTCTTCCAGGTTTCCTAGTTTATGTGCATAGAGTTGTTTGTAATAATCTCTGATGATGGTTTGAATTTCTGTGGATTCTGTCATGATATCCCCTTTATCGTTTTTTATTGCATCTACTTGGTTATTCTCTCTTTTCTTTTTTATTAATCTGGCTAGTGGTCTATTTTGTTGATCTTTTCAAAAAACCAGCTCCTGGATTTATTGATTTTTTTGAAGGGTTTTTTTGTGTCTCTATCTCCTTCAATTCTGCTCTGATCTTAGTTATTTCTTGTCTTCTGCTAGGTTTTGAGTTTTTCTGATCTTGCTCCTCTCGCTCTTTCAATTTTGAAGATAGGGTGTCAATTTTAGAGCTCTCCTTTCTTCTCATGTGGACACTTATTGCTATATATTTTCCTCTAGAGACTGCTTTAAATGTGTCCCAGAGATTCTGGTATGTTGTATCTTCGTTCTCGTTGGTTTGGAAGAACATCTTTATTTCTGCCTTCATTATTTTCTTTAACTTTAATGATGCTTGAAAGCTCACAAGTACTGATAATATTCCATAAGTAATCTCACAGTACTCTAGTGTGGCTCTTAAAAACTTTTAGTTAAGCACACACTAGACTAACTCCTTCTGAAATAGGAGTTTGACTCAATAAAGAGATAAGTGCATATTATACCATCTCACACCGGTTAGAATGGCATGAGATATAATCTATAATAGATTTAATAAAATGAGAAGTTAGTATTTGTTTTCTGTAGTAAGTGTATTAAAGAAAAAAGAGAAGAAAATAAAGAAAAAAGATATAAAGGATGAAATTAAAGAAATTTTGACAGATGGTAAAAATAACTTGCCAAAAATAATTTTAAAAAAACAAAAGCAGGATTATCTGAGAAGGTATAAATTACTTTTAATGACTCAGAAAGAGGTAAAAGTGGGATATATAAACAACCATGTTGAAGGTCTATTCTTATAAAAGACATCAGTTCAAAATGATTTATAAGCCAGTTCTTTTCAACCTTTAAGGAACAGTTAATTACTCTGTTAAACTTTCCAAAGCATTAAAAGTGTTGAAAAACTTTAAAATTCAATCAGGCTGCATAATCCTCTTTAAAATAAAAACAGAAAATAAAAGAAAAAATATGAGGAAACTATAGTTTGATCTATTTATAAACATAATTACAAATATTTTAAATTATTTACAAGTTAAAATTAGTTTTTTTTTCAGAGAATAATATAAATGAGCAAATAAGATTTATTCTAGAAGTGTAAGAATGATATAGCATTGGGAAATTTATTAATATAATTCACTAAATTAACAGATTAGAGACCAATATACAATTACATATTACAAAAAGGTATTACTCATGAATCAATCCATTCCTTTTAAAAATTCTATTGTTTTAAATTGCCAAACAATTATATTGTACATATTCATGGGGTACATAGTGATATACATCACTTAGGATGGCTATTATCAGAAAAACAAAAAATAGGAAATGCTGATAATAAACGTCACTATGTATAGTGATCAGATCAGGGTACATTAGTCTATTCATCATCTCAAACACTTATCATTTTTTTTGCGATTTCTCATTTATTATGATTAAACACTTATCATTTTCTCCCTCTACCCTTCCCAGTCTCTAATATCCTCTATTCTAGTCTTCATTTCTATGAGATTAACTTTTTAAGCTTTCACATATGAGTGAGAACATGCAATGTTTAACTTTCTGTTGCTGGTTTATTTCACTTAGCATGATGTCTCTCACTTCCATCCATGTTTCTGCAAGTGACAGAAATTCATTCTTTTTTATGTCCAAATAGTATTCCATCGTGTATATATACACCACATTTTATTTATCCATTCATCTGTTGTTGGACACTTAGGTTGAGTCCATATCTTTGATATTATGAATATGGCTGATAAACATGGGGTGCAGATGTCTCTTCAGTTTAGTGATTTCCTTTTCTTGGGATAAATTACCAATAATGGGGTTGCTGGATCATATGGTAGTTCCATTTGTAGTTTATTGAGGAAACTTCATACTGGTCCTTATAGTGGTTATACTAGCTTATATTCCCACCAACAGTAGAGAAAAATTCTCCTTCCTTTGCATCCTTGCCAGGCCTTGATATTTTTTGCTTTTCTGATAATAGCCATCCTAAGTGGGGTGAGATGGTACCTCATTATGGTTTTGATTTGCATTTCCCTGATGATTAGTGATCTTTAACATTTTTTCATGTATTGGAGGCCATTTATATGTCTTCTTTTAAGAAATGTCTGTTCAGATCCTTTGCCCAGTTTTAATTGAATTATCTATTTTTTTTCTGTTGAGATGTTTGAGTTATTTGTATATTCTAGATATTAATCCCCTGTCAGATAAGTAGTTTACTCCCATTCTGTAGGTTGTTGTTTCACTTTAGTGATTGTTTTCTGTGTTGTGCAGAAGCTTTTTAATTTGATATAATCCCATTTGTTTATTTTTGCTTTTGTGGCCAGTGTTTCTGAGGTCTTATTCATAAAAGCTTTTCCCAGACAAATGTCTTGAAGCATTTACCCTATTGTTTTTCCTAATAGTTTTTTTTTTTTTAATCATTTTGGGCCTTATATTATATCTTTGATCCATTTGGAGTTGATTTTTGTATAGGTGAGAGATGCGGGTCTAAATTCATCCTAGTTTTATTTATTTATGCCAGTACCATGCTGTTTTGGTTACTACAGCTTTGTAGTATATTTTAAGATCTAGGTGTAGAATACCTCCAGCTTTGTTCCTTTTGCTCAAGATTGCTTTGTTCATTCAGGGCCTTTTATGGTTTCATACAAATTTTAGGATTTTTTTCTATTTCTGAGAAGAATGTTGTTGGTATTTTGATAGGTATTAAATTAAATCACACATTAAATCTGCAGATTGCTTTAGACAGTATTGTCATTTTAACAATATTAATTCTTCCAATCAATGACCATGGGATGTCTTTCTATTTGTTTGTATACTTTCCTGTTTCTTTGATCAGTGTTTTGTAGTTTTTCTTGTAGAGATTTTTAACCTCCTTGGTTAAATTTATTCCCAGGTATTTTATTTGTTTCTTTGTACCTATTATAAATATTATTACCCTCTTGATTTCTTTTCAGTTCGTTTATTTGTGTAGGAAGACACTACTGATTTTTGTATGTTAATTCTGTATCCTGCAACTTTACTGAATTTATTTGTTTAACCATTCTAAGAGTTTCTTGGTAGAATATTAGGTTTTTCTATATGTAAGATCATGTCATTTGCAAACAGGAAGAATCTGACTTACTCTTTTCCGATTTGGATGCCCTTTATTTCATTCTCTTGCCTACCAGTTCTCTCTAGGACTTCCTCAACACCATGACTTAATAAAGTGAAGCTAAAAATAAGTAGGTTCTTCCTTAATTTAATACAAAAAAAAAAAAAGGAAAAACTTAGCAAATAGCAGACATCATACTTAACAAGGGAACATTAGTGTATTTTCATTAAAGTCTTGATCAAAATAAAGGTGCCAAATTCTATCATGACAACTGGAATGAAAGCCCTAACCAATGCAATGAGGCAAAAAGAAAAATATGTTAGAAATATAGACCAAGAAACTCACACTTTTACTATTTGCATACAATAGAATTTGTCTGAGAGAAGGAATGGAACAATATTTAGTAAAACAGGTTGATACAATTTCACAATACAAAAATCAATCTCTTTTCTATCAACAAAAACAAAATCTTAATTAGAAAAAAATGAAAGACAAAATAATCCAACTTAATAGCAATAAAATGATTAAATATATCCATGATAAACTTAGCAGAATGTGTAAGATTTTATAGGGAAAATTATGTAATTTTATTTATGTACATATATTAAAGCCTGAATAAAATCCTTTAGGATAAGAAAACTCAATATAGATGTTAATTAAACCCAAATAAATGTATACATTCAATAAAATCCTAATTAAAATCCCAATTTTTTAAAATGAAAGTTACGAGTTTCTTTTACAATTCTTTTGAACAAAATAAATACAAGAATATCCTTAAAAAAGTTAAGCAAGATAAACAATGGGAGAGTAAGTTGGGAAGTTTTGTTTTATGCTTCTTCTTAAGGAAAAGAGAATTGTGCTCTTTTTTGGAGGGGAGTATTAATGGGGCAAATATTACAAGAAAACTAGGTTTGGTTTTGGAAGCTGATGTTGTCTTCCTTTAGCTGGTTGAGTAATTGCTTTGTGAATCTTACTCAGTTAGATTCTAAGACCTGGATTTGTAGGAAAGAAATAGAAAACTTCACCTTGGCCCTAGATCAAACTTATACCCTTTATACAACATACTGGAAGTTCTATATTTTGAGGTGATTACTGTACACCATTCAGCCAGTATAAAGCTGATGCTGCACATTTTTTATCCTTATCAGACTCTAAGTGTCTATTATCAATTTTTGAGGAATTTGGAAAGAAAGATAGTGAGTAATCAATACTTCCAAATCTCCAATAAGAAAGTGGTTTGTGAAATCTCAAAACAAACCAAAAAGCAAAAGACACCTGTTAATTTCAAATACAAGTTTAAAATTATACTTTGATTTAATTTCAAATATTTGAATTTCAAATTTAAGTTCAAGTTTAAATTTTTCAATCCTAAATTCAAATTTAATTTGAATTTTAAAATAATGGGAAGACAGTGTTAAGGTAACTTGCTCTTCATTTGTTTTAAAAAACTGTATCTCTACCTCACATAAAATAACTTCCAGTTTATACAATCAAAAAATTCTACTGATATTAAAGGAAAGTACAAGAGATTATTTTGACAATGTGGAATGGAGGGAACCTATAAAAAACATAAAACCCAAAAGCCATTAAAAATGAATTAATTTCTCTAAATAAAAATTAAGAATTTCTGTAAAAGAAAAGATCCATCAGCAAAGTTAAAAAGCAAGTAACAGACTGGGAGAAACTATCTGCAGCAAACAACAGAAAAAGGGAAGTCTTTTATTGCAGCAGTCCCCAACCTTTTCGGCTGCAGATAATCACTTTCATGGAAGACAGTTTTGTCATGGATGGGGTCGAGAATGTTTTCAGGATGATTCACGCACATTACACTCATTGTTCACTTTGTTTCTATTATTATTACATTGTAATGTATAATGAAATAATTATACAACTCACCATAATGTAGAATCAGTAGGAGCCCTGAGCTTATTTTTCTACAACTAGATGGTCCTATTTGGGGCTGATGGGAGATAGTGACAGATCATCAGGCATTAGATACTCATAAGGAATGTGTAACCTAGATCCCTCGCACATGCAGTTCACAATAGGTTTCATACTCGTATGAGAATCTAAAGCCACTGCTGATCTTACAGGAGGCGGAGGTCAGGTGGTAATGCAAGTGATGGGGAGTGGCTGTAAATAGCGATGAAGCTTTGCTTGCTCACCCACCACTCATTTCCTGCTGTGTAGCCTGATTTCTAACAGGCCACGTACAGGTACCCATCCATAGCCTGGGTGTTAGGAGACCCTACTCTAAGGGTTTCTACAGTTATATAAGGAAAAGCAAATAACCTAATAAGAAAAATGAGCAAAAATTATAAATATAAAATTCTTCAAAACATATAAATGATTAGCTTCCATTTTTAAATGTGCCTCAGTTCATTAGTATTGAGGTGCATTCAAATCAAAGTAGAAATTTTTCTCCATCAGTGTAGCAAAACTTAAAGGGATCAATAATGGCCAATGCTGACTGGTGTGCAAACTGATGCTCTTATGAAGTATTCATCAGTATTTAACCTGGTTCTACATTTCTGAAGTCAATTTGACATTATCTTTCAAATTTAAGATTTATATATTATTTGACCAGAAAAATCCACATTTTATATCCTTATTTTCTTCCACAATGAAGGCTTTCCTAGATCCTACCCTTGAGCGTTTGAGTTCACAACTCACATTCATACTCAGTCCAACCAAGAATGTTCCAAGGCTACAATTCTCAACTCCTCCTCACTATATTCAGCTCAAGTTTCCCAATCATATTCCCAGGTGGCTGGGTCAGTCGGGGCTTCCAGTCTTAGCCCCATGCCATCACAATATTCGTATCCCTTCCCTATAACAATTTAGGCAAAAGGTCAAGAACCCAAAATAGAAATGAAGTGGGGAGAGCAGAAGTATATATGTGAATGGTGGGCTTTGGAGCAAACTACAGAGCATGTGCGTTGGGCAAAGGAATCTGTATTTATAAAAGAAATACTATTTTTAAATGTCGGTTTATTCCTTTAAAACAAAGGAAATGAAATTTATGGGGAGCAAAGGAAACATAATTAGGTTAGTTTCCCCTAACTGTTCCTGCTGTCTTGACCAGCCCACACACCTTATATAGAACCATTGCAATCTATTGTAGGCTCTAAAGGCATTGAATATCTAAAAGCAAACTGTCTCATTATAGTTTATTTTCCTAGAGGGCTCCTTGACTCTTCTGCAGAAGTACAAACCTCTTCCCTAGTGTCAAGTCTGTGTACCAAGGAGATGGCAGGGATGGTGAACAGCATTAAGCTACTAAAGCTCCAAACATTCTTCCTTTTGACAAAGGTGCCCACTTATCCTTTCATTACAAAGTCACTTAAGTGACTCTTCCTAGAACACTGTAAATTTGCTACAACTTCATTCTCTCTTCCTCTAGAAAGAGATGCATCTGATAAATCTTGCATTGGAAAAACTAAAATTCTGTGTCCTAATCCCCCAGTCACATGAAGACTAGTGAGAAAGCTATATATTTCAAGAAATATGGACAAATAGCAAATACAAAATGTGTTCTGCCTTCCTACAGAGAAAGGGTTAAGGAACCACAACCTCCGACTTAAAGGCCAAGGTTACTTTATTCAGTTAGGAGAGTAGGCACTGCTTTCATAGAGTAATGAACCACAGTTTTTCTGCCCCACAGAATTCTAATGCTGTCAAGTATAGTAAGACAGATGATCCTGTTTAAAATTATATTTTACAAAGCAAAACAGATATAACTCAGTAACTGTGCATCTAATTGACTTAATTGCCTCATTTATCACATGACTTAAGTGAGCTGATGTTTTCTACTCTGCTTCACCAATGTAATTCTTGTAATATAAGAGCTGAGACATGGTGCCAGGCATGAGCGAGAAATCTTCTCTCCTGAGAAAAGATATCACTGGAATGATGTTGGCTTTGGATTCCAGTTTATTGAAAAATCAATGTCCATTTGTGTGACCAACACATATGGCTTTCTTCCAGGCTGATGATGGCTTTGGGAGGATGGCTATCACCTAATGAAGTCAGATCAGCTTACCCGGCACCTGAGTTACACTTGGCAAAGTGACTTTGTCATTAAAATCCAGTTTATCATTCCTGTTGGTGTTGTTCTTCCCACTTCACCCCCTCCTCTCCATTTCTCCTGAAGCCACAGCATTGTTTTTCTCTTATACAGATAACAGACCAATGGCTCCAATTTTTAACATTTCAGAGGGACTAAGTGTGATGTTTGGTGCTCAAAGGATAAACAACTTTTTAATATTTCTGTGTCTTTCATGGGGTAGAGAAGTACATACACATATAGTCCTACTCAGTCTTGAGTCAAAATAGATGATTTTAAAAGTCAGAGCCAGGTTTGTAACAGGCTCAATTGAAATTCATCAGTTTAGCTGTCTTGAGTAAATGAACACAACTATCTTTGTCTAATGCATTCATACATTTCCATAAACAGAATCCAGCCCACATTTTACATATGGCTTTAAAAAATTATCAGTAAAGTAATACCATTTTCCCGTTATTAAGTGGAGTGGCAATCTAAATTACAATACTGTTTTGTTTTTTCTCCCCCAGTGTTCTCTTCCCCTGGAGAATACCATCAGAGTGATAGTCATTGGCAACAGAAGCTCTGACAAGGCAGGTTTTATTTTTTCTCCCTTAAATCTGCCAAGAGTAACAAATAATTCTGTTAGAAAGTGCCAGCTCAGCCACGAAGCACAGTTGCTGGGTTCATATTTGGCTCCATCATGTGAAGACCTCTTTTTGCAAGGATATCAGGAGCTCACAAAGTCAATGAGAGGATAGAGAACCAGGCATGGAGGCTGGGTTTAAACCAAGGCACTTTTATGCCAAAAGGGAAGAATCCAAAATCTTTTGGTCCAAACAGACTGGTCTAGAGCTACTGCTTTATAAAGGATGCAAAGGCGGCTGATGCTGCTATGAAAGAATCTAAATGATTTCTTTTTTGTCTTTGTTTCTTGCTAAAGAGTCACAATCCCATGTTGGCTGGGCCTGGGACATTTGCTTCCCTTCTGGCTGATGGTGCTACAAAGAGGTAGTAGGCGATTTCTTCGGTTTCTTCCCACAGAAAAAAGGAGTTGTTGGGAACCTACCCCACCTGATGAACATCATCTGCAGTCAGAGGAGCAGCACCTAAACTGGGAGGTTATGAATGAAAACTGCCAGAGAGTTTCTGAAGGGTTTAACATGTGCCTCAGGTGCCCAGAACATGTGGTCCAAAGAAGGGACTGGAATCAACAATGAGTATATTGTCATTTGTGTTCAGCATTCCTATAGAGTTGAAATCTAAAATGAACACCTAAAGTTTGCAATCTGAACTGGTAAGTATTATAAACTGAAAATGTTCATGGGCATTTTGAAGGTTTCAAGCTCCCTGAAATCTTGATCAGTAAAAGAATGAAGTCTACTGAGAGTGATGCAATAACGAAACATGCAAAATCATTTCTTAGGAAGCATAATAAACAGGCAACCCATAGATAGGGAAATAATTTACTTGGGAAGTAATGTAGAAGGAATATAGACAGGACATAAATTCACAATGTTCTATAGTTGTAGTAAGGCATATCATCAAATGGATTTAGGAGCCATATACATCAGTCTCATACATATACGGAAATTGCTCTTTTTACACAGTACACACAACTAGTTTGTTGTTCTTATGCAGTCTTTGGTTATAGCAGTATGTTGATTCTGGGCAACTTATTTATTTTAAAAATTCTCAGCTCACGCCTGTAATCCTAGGATTTTGGGGGGCAGAGGCGGGTGGATCACTTGAGGTCAGGAGTTCACAACCAGCTTTCGAACTCCTGGTTTCATGGTGAAACCCTGTCTCCACTAAAAATGCAAAAAATTATCTGGGCATGGTGGTCCCCATCTGTAATCCCAGCTACTTGGGAGGCTGAGGCAGAAGAATCGCTTGAACCCAGGAGGCAGATGTTGCAGTGAGCCGAGATTGTGCCACTGCACTCCAGCCTGGGCAACAGAACGCGACTCCATCTAAAAAAACAAAAAGCAAAAACCAAAAAACTCTCAAGTGGGAGAAATAAGAGAGAGAGAGTGAGGAATATACATTTAATGAATGTTCATATAATGTTCCAGGCATTTTTTCATGTTATATAATTTAATTCTTATAAGAGACCTTCCATATAGCTATGAGTTACCCATATTACAGATAATAAAGCTGAGAGTCAGAGAAATATATGAGATTTTTCTAAGGTCACATAAAGCAAAAGCCGATTTTTGTGGATGTGTATGTAAAGAGTTGTGTGAAGTCATAGTCAGGCTCTCACTGTCCACTGCCCAGTCTGACTTCTGGTTCATCACTTCAGTAAAACAACACTAGCAAAGGTTGACAGAAATTTCCAGGTTACGAAATTCAGTGAGTGTTTTTCAGCCTCATCTTCAGGCTTAGCAGCATCTCACTCATGGTACAATTTCTCCTTCTTGAAACACTATCTTCTACAGGGTGTCACACATGGGTGGTTATCTTTCTCCCTCACCAACCACTCCTATTTTGTTCTCTTTCTAGTGTTAACCACCCTTACTGGCATTCCTCTCTTCTTATTCTTTTTGCTATTCCTAATGACCTTATCCAGGCCCACCTTTAATAACCACTGAGAAGCAGATATCCTAATGAATACATCTCTAGGCCGACCTGTAATTTTTAAGTCCAGTCTAATCTACAAAATGACCTATGTGATACCATTTTCAGAATGTCAATAGTACTGTGAAATTAAAATGTTAAAACTGAACTTATAATTTGCCCAATCCTGCAAAAAAAAAATCAGCAAAAATAAATAAATAAATAAATGCATACTTAATCTTTTCCAGCATCTTTTGTCACAATGAATGGTACCACCATGAATCACATTTGCAATTTTATATTTGCATGATAAATGCCTGTTAGCCAAAATATTAATATCGCATCGCCAATCTGCTGCAGCACTGTTCAAAACAGTGGGAAAATAGCTGTGAACTAGACAGGCAGAGTCTTTGTTGTTAAGGATTATGCAATCTAGGAAGGGGACACAGTAAAAAATTAAGAGGGTAAATTCAGTAGAGTGTGGCTGAGAGGGCTGCTTTAGCTAGGAAGCTACCGAATACTTTTACACTTGGATGATTAAATGGGGCAGTCACATGACTTTGTGAAGGAAGAATCCCAAGTAGGGGAAGCAGCAGTTGTAAAGGTGCTGAGATGGAGATGAGTTGTATTTGTTAGAGGAGCTGCACATAAGCCAGTGTGGCTGGAGTATGATACAAGAGGAAAGTGGAGGGAGATAGGGTCAGAAAATTCTGTAAGACAAGGACATTCACATCAGAACTTTGGAATAAGAAAGAAGTAAAATAACAACAAAGGCTGGGCGCGTTGGCTCACGCCTGTAGCCCAGCACTTTGGGAGGCTGAGGCAGGGAGATCACCTGAGGTCAGGAGTTTGACACCAGCCTGACCAGCATGGATAAACCCCATCTCTACTAAAAATACCAAATTGGTGGAGCATGGTGGCACATGCCTGTAATCCCAGTTACTGGGGAGGCTGAGGCAGGAGAATCGCTTGAACCCTGGAAGTGGAGGTTGTGGTGAGCTGAGATCCCACCATTGCACTCCAACCTGGGCAACAAGAGTGAAATTCCATCTCAAAAACAACGACAATAGCAACAAGGAAAGCTGAGTTAGCAGTTGAAGGAAAAGATACATTTAATTTAAAAGGTTAAACAATGAAAGAGTTTCAGATAATGGAAGTGGCCTGGTCTATGCTAAATCTCCATATGTACCCCCATACTGTCCCCTTTTTAAGGATAATTGATAGCAAGACATGGAGGGCCTTTAACTGATGTCTCTAAAGTCACTCCATGATGAAAGGGCAAAAACGGATGAGTTCAGAAAATAGTGAGAAGACTGTAAATTTTGGCTAATACATTCCTTGTATACAAAACATTGAGCATAGAAATTCTATTGACATCTAATTATTGGCATGTGCAGCCTAAGTGTTACCAAATGCCTTCCTAAATAGGTATGGGGTGGTGTGGAAAGAAATGTTTCTCTGTTGACTAAATGGTGAAAGCAGCAACCTATTAAAAAAATTATTCTCAGAGGCTGAATGCTAATTGATTTTACGTGCATGTCAAGAAGTCAATCAATGGCAGGCTTGCAGCAAAATAGCAGAGCAAAGAATAATATACGAAGCAGATTCTGGTTAAATATGGAAAGCATCTAATCTTATCACTGGAAAGGTCTACTTTAATGACCATGCAGCTGTTCTTTTTACCAGTTTGGCATCTATAAACTTCAGAAGAGTCTCCTCAATTTCACTCTGAACACTTATGCACATATATTCTTTCAAAAGGAAACCAACTTTGTAACTTCATAACCTTTAAACATTTTTATTTGTATAAATTTATGAGGTACAAGTGTAATTTTGTTACATGCGTAGAATGCATAGTGGTGAAGTCAAGGCTTTTAGCACATCCATCAGCTGAATAACATACATTGCACTCATTAAGCAATTAAAGTGAAACTCGTGTCATATGAAATTAAACCTTTTAAAGTGTACAATCAATGACATTTAGTACATTCATAATGTTGTGCAACCATCACCTCTGTCTAGTTCCAAAACATGTAAACAGTCCAATGTCTATCAATAGATGAATAAACAAGTGTGATATGTCTGTAAAGTTGAATATTGTTCAGCCATAGAAAGATATGAAGTACTGATACATGCTGCAATGTGGACAAACATTGAAAACACGCTACGTGAAAAAAACCCCACATACAAAAGGTCACATGTTGTATGATTTTATTTACATGAAATATCCATAGTAGGTGAATCCATAGAAACTACATAAGTTTTTATATGGTGAAAGGTGTTGAATTCTCCTTTAAGAACTGAACTTTTGTGAATGTAGGAGCTGCACTTTATTCATTTGTCTCCTCAGCTCACAGTATACAGTTCCTGGCACATAAAGAAAAGGCTTGCTGTGTTAGTCAAGGTTCTTATCAGAGAAGTGGAACCAACAAGATACATGCAAACATACATGCACATACACATATATGCACACACATATACTTGCATGTTTATAGAGATTTATTACAAGGATTTGACCTTACACAACTATGGAAGAGGAGAAACTATGAAAGAGCAAGTTTTGTGAAGTTTAGTTTCTGATTTTGGTGCTGGGACATGATGCCCACAGGCAGGTGACTGGGAAGAGAACACAGTTGTGTAGTGGGTGAAGCAAAGACAAACTGAAACCTGAATTTGAGCTGGAGCCCTCAAAAATGAACTGGAACCCATAAACGTTCCTCTTCACCTTCAAGTTTCCAACTTCCATGATGAGGGTTTTCTGCAGGAAGAACTGGTGCCCCTTTGTCAGGAAGCTAACCGCACACTAGGCCAGGAGTCACAGAAGACGCAGCAGGATCTGGAGGAGTTGTGGGCCTGGCTGCTCCACCATTCAGCTAGGAAGCCAGGAGATCAGCACCAACTGTCATGAGCTGCAGCAGCAACAGTGCCTTGTGCCGCACCAATCTTCTCAGTACCAGAAGAAGACAGCTGGGATTTTACTTCTGCTTCCTCTTCTAGGCTTGAACTGATCACATGAAGAAAAAAAAAAGTTGGATGTGGGAAATGCAATTCCAGCTTAGCTAAATTAATACAATGCAAATTTCAAACACCAAGGGGGCTCATAGAAGAAGTTCGTAAGGAGGTGCAAGAAGCAGCATTTTGGCAAGCGCTTTGGTACTTGCTTTGCCTACAGAGTATGTGAGAAGTATTTTGCAAGGACCTTATAAAATAGAGTGGGCATTTTACTAGCATTCTTATTTCATTATATCTTCACAATGAATCAATGACATAGTTACAATTTTTATTACTATAACAAAAGTGAGCAAGTAGGCACAATGTGCAGATAAGTAATGATATGCACTTAGCCTAGGTAGCAAGTAGCTGAGCCAGGAAACTGAATTTAGATCTAGCCCGTTACAAAGCCCATGCCCTATCCACTGTAGCACACTACACCCCACATTGATCTTCTCCCATTTTGCATATAGTGAAGTTTTCTGCTTCTCTTTTCTCCATCTTCCTCCTTTTCTAAGGAAATAAAAAAAAAAGGGGGGAAGGGACAGCATGGGCACACATTTCTTCCCATGTAACTGATAAGAAATTTGTACTTTTTCAGTGATGCCCATCAGAGACTGTAGGAAATTCAGCATCAGAAAATGGGGTCTTCTCTTTTTTCTCTCTTAGGAGTGAATTATTCTCTTCCTTCTGGTGCCTATGCTCTGCCCTCTGCTGTTAAATCCACTTTTATCACCTACTCCCAATAATCAATCCTGAAGCCATGGACAAGTCAAATTCTGGGACTTTTTTTTTTTCACTTGTTTGTTGAATCTCACAAATTTCCATCAAAAAGTATGCCATTTTGCAATGACAAAATGCTTGCTATTATCACAAAAAGGCTTCATACATGACTTACATAGCCAAGGAGGTAGATCAATGAGTTGTATACATTATTTGCCTAAGATGAGGCATAAAAGTGGCAATAACTAGCATTTTTCAGCACTTACTATCCAACTGGTTCTAAGATAAAAGCTTTATAGAAATCATTTTCTTAATCTAAATGAACACCTAATGGAAGAGTTAATTATACATTGCTATATTGCAAATGAAAAACCCGAGGCTTAGAGAAGTTAAAAAACTTGCTTAAAGGGTAGTGAGCTAATCAGATCTGTTTGATCTCAAAGCATGTGGTCTTCATGTTCAAGAAATGCCATTTGAAACTCATTAGCAAACTCTTGCTATTATTTAACAAATATCCACTGAGTGCCTGCTACGTGTACAAAGAGTGATAGCAAATTGTAGGAAAAGTTCAATAAATGCTAGCTGCAATTACTATTGTTGTTACTCTTATTTCCTCTCCAAAAAGTGGTCTTCTATTACACAGTAACATGGGTGTCATATTTACTCAGAAACATCAATGGAAGTCTTTCATGACTGTAGGAGTTCAGAGGGTTGAGTTTTTAATCATTTCATATTCTCTGTCACATGGGGACATATCTATGCTGGAAAGAAAGAAAATATTTTAAAAATTAGTGCTTTCCAAGCTATGGTAATATTACCACTATTTTTTTTTTCCTGGACTGTCTCTGTTCTTAAATATGAAGTGGAATGTTCACCAAATACTACACAATGCCTAAAGTAGCCTCGTCCTACAAATCCCTATTCGTGGAAAACAATCTTGGCTTGGCTTTGGTGTCTGTAAATGTGAGGATTAGAGTCCAAAATTAACTCCTTGGAAAGGCTGACCAGACAGCAGTTAACAAATAACCTTCCAGCAAGAGTAATTCCCGGACAAGCTGGGCAAGATCAGGGCTCTCATTGCCCATAAATCTTCGACCAGGCATTGCCCTTATTTCTGGGAACTACCATCATTGCTTTACCTCCCCTCCCCTCGGCTCTCTTCCCCTCTACTCTCCTCCCCTCCCCTCCTTCCCTCCCTTCCTTCCTTCCTTCCTTCCTTCCTTCCTTCCTTCCTTCCTTCCTTCCTTCCTTCCTTCCACCCTCCCTTCCTACTAAGGAATTAAAGCAGACATCAAAACCAAATTAGAAAACTAGGCCTTTTTTATGCCAGTGTCTGTAATACTATGTGCACTATGTGTGTGTGTATAAACTTGGAAAGTTAGGACCTCAAGGGCAGGGACAGTGTGTGGTTCTTCTCTCAACAATGCCTAAAACACTGAGAGGTCACACTCTATGCCAAAGCCACAGAGTCACTGAGGTGTGTTCTGTTCTCAAAACAAACAAGCAAACATTCTTGGGAGTTAATCTCACAATTGGCCAGAATACCTCGCAGAACAATTATATTGAAATAATAGACATAACGGTAAAGAAACATTGGGCCTTCTGTTCTACCGTTAAGGATGTTCTCTGCAAAATGAGAATAAGGAAGACTGGCTGACTTAACACTCTCCCTTCTGCTTTGCTGTACAATGACTATTAAATGCATAGTGGTCTTATGCACTTAAGATATTGAGGTTGATCCTAAACTGTCATTCTGGAATTGGATATTCTCTGGGTTTTATGCATACTAGAACCTTGCTCACCTTAGTGAGGTGAGTCAGCCTTTCCCAGTTCTCTATTTAACTTATTAATTGAGTTGTTCCTCTGCCAATGGTTTCCAAACACAGGTCTATGACAAGATTTCACTGGTGTGAGGTAAAGTGAAAATAATAAGCATAATGTAGTGACTTTTCTTACAGCTAAATTTATTTAATTGAAAGCAAGACCATTTACTCTGAGATTATGTAATTCCTATATTTTTGTGACAAAGAGGCCTTTCTTTTATGAAAGGAGTTGCATAAAAGGAGCTTCAGAAAACCATGGTCTTAAACTTTGGGAAATGGGAAATGGATAAACTGCTCTAGGCCATAAATGGTGTGTGTGAATGCACGTGTGTGTGTGTGTTCATTGTTGGACACCCACCTCAAGGAGCCATGTGACTGGACAGTCGCTAAAGGAAGCTTCTAATAAGGAACTCAATGGGGAATGTTAGCACCACTCAGATAGATGCTAATGCAGAGGGATTCTGAAACAGAAGGGGCAGCTATTCCACACTTATAAGAAACCTTTAATTGTCACATTGCCTATTGCTCTTTGGGATGCATTTGCTTTCTCTGGACTGTTCTTAGTGTACTTTAAAATTTAATTTCGCCTAAATAAAATTGTGCCCTAGGAATGGCCTTGATGAGCATCCAACAACTTAAAAGAGAATATGAAAAGAAAACAGTGTGATGGTCTTTATAATAATGGTGATAGATTAAAGGTACATTATGGCTCAAGTTTTCTAGAAAATAGAGTACATGGCAAGTATTGATCAATGCTGCTTTACTGAGAAGTGCAGTCTCAGGATAGCAAAATAAAAGAGAGAAAATAAGTACTTCATATACATGGTGGATTTAATCATCTTAATCAAAATAAAGTAAATTAGTGACATAGTTGAAATTTTGAGAAGCTGCTTAAGTGCCATTTTTGGATGTCATTAGTGTTTATGATAAGTGAGTAACTGTGCTCAGGAAGGTAAATGACTGGCCCAGGTTTACACAGCTGGAGCGCGGTAGAGCCAGTTTCAAAATCAGGCTAAACTCCTGAGCTGATGGACTTTCATCATTCCTGCAGATTAGTGGTACAGAGCTTCTTTTTGAGGACTATCAGGAACAAGGATTATTATTCTAGTTTTGGAGAAAAAGGAAATAGATGCATTGGGGAGTCTAGCAATCACTCTGAAAACAAACCAGCAAATCAAATTCAACAATGTGTAAAGCGAATTATATACCTCCACCAAATGGGATTTATTCCAGGTATGCATGGTTGAGTCAACATTTGAAAATCAATGAATGTAATCTATGGCATCAACAGACTAAAGAAGAAAACAATATGTGATCACAATAGATGCAGAAAAAGCGTTTGACAAAATACAACACCCATTCATTATTTAAAAAAAAAAAAAAAACTCTCTACAAGCTAGGAATAGAGAATTTCCTCAACTTGATAAAGAACATCTATAAAAACCCTACAGCAAACGTCATACTCAATAGTAATAAACTGGGAGATTTCCTGCTAAGATCAGGAGCAAGGCAACCCTGGTTCACTATTCCTTTTCAACACCATACTGAAAATTCTAGCTAATGCAGTAAGGCAAGAAAAAGAAAAAAAGGTTTACAGATTGGGAAGGAAGAAATAAATTGCCTTTGTTCACAGATGGCATGATTGTCAATCCGATTTAACAAAAGAAACCTTCTAGAACTAACAAACAATTATGGAAAGATTGTAGTATGCAAGAAAAATATACAAAGGTCAATTGCTTTCCTATATACCAGCAACGAACAACTGTAATTTGAAATTAAAAGCAAAATATCATTTAAAATACCATAATCCAAAGTGAAAAATACTTAGGCATAACTGTAACAAAAGATGAACAAAATCTATGTGAGAAAAACTGCAATATTCTGATGCAAGAAATCAAAGAAGAACTAAAGAAACAGAGAAATATTTTAGTTCATGGAAAGAGTCAGCATTGTCAAGATGTCTGTTCGTCCCAAGTTGATCTATAGATTCAATACAATCTCAATCAAAATCCCAAGAAGTGATTTTATGGATATTGAGAAATTGATTCTAAAGTTCACATGAAGTGGTAAAAAAATCCATAATAAACAACAAAATTTTGAAGAAGACAAAGTTGGGCAATTGACACTACCCAACATTAAGCTTTAGTATAAAGGTAAAATAATCAAGATCATGTGGTTGGTTTTGGCAAAAGTATAGGGAAATAGAACAATGGAACCGAAGAAAACCTAAAAATAAACCAACACAAATTTGGTGAACTGACCTTGACAAAGGAGCAAAGAAAAAAAAAAAAAGAAGCAGCTAAGGTAGTCTTTTCAGCCGGTGGTTCTGGAGAGCTGGTCATCCACATGCAAACATATGAATATGGACATAGATCTTACATCCTTCACAAAAATTAACTTGAAATGGACCATAAACTTATATGTAAAATACAAATCTGTAAAACACCCAGAAGGTAGCCTAGAAGAGAAATTCCATATGGTCTTGGATTTGATGATGACTTTCTGGATACTGTATCAAAAAGACAATTCATGAAATAACTGATTGGTAAGCATATTTTTGCTGTGAATCTAAAAATAAAATCTGTTAAAAAAAACTCAGGTAATAAACACTAAGTAGGTAGGAATGTTATTTAAAAAAAAAAAAAAAAGAATAAAAAGTATCAGACCCTTACAGAGAGCACTGGAAGGGGTCATGGAGAATTGGTTCTAGATCTGGCTCTGCAGCTAGTCAGCAGTGTATTTCCTTGGGAAAGGAATAATCCCTTTAGGTTTCATTCCTCATATACAAAATGAAGCAGGTGGAATAAGTGATCTCTAAAGTTCCTGTGTCCCTCCCAATGCTTAGTTTTGGAACAAAGCAATCAAGGCTACTCTTGAAGAAGCTCATATAGGATTTAAGAGGAGCTGAACAGATCCTCTTATCCCAAATTATCATCTTCACTATCTAATGTACCAGTATTAGAGACTCACTTTTTTTGTGTTGTAATGTACATTTCCTGCAGTATATCAACCCCAGCCCTAACTCTGCTTTTCAATACAGTTGCCCTTAGGAACTGCTACATCTAAAGGCATATGGTTAACTCGTGTGTATTTTTTTAGGGAAGAGGAATCAAAGCAAACTCAGGTATATATCAAGTGTTTGAAACATTTGAGTAAATGAGTGGATGAATCAATAATTGTAAAGAAGGGTGTAAAGATCAGATTACAGATGTGCAGAACTGCATTAGGGTCATAGAAGGAAGGATGAACCCTAAAAGAAGCTGTAAAAAGAGAAGCTCCAAAGATAGATTTGCCCGTTTCACACTTCTGCCTGTGGCTAGCCCTGGGGCTCTATTACACACCAATTCTTTTCCATCACTCATTTATTGAGCACCTACTACATACCAGAAACTGTACTCAGCATCTGGGGTCAATGGCAAGTGAACAGAGGGACTGATTCTCTTTGTCAGAGCTCTTTGCCTGGCTGCTCACTAACTGCCCATATGGCAGGGTGGACACCAGGATTTTTGCTAACTTTCCGACCCTTGACATCCTTCTGTACTCATACCAAATTCAAGAACGAGTTCAAATGCCCCTTTCATCCAACTCCCCAGTCTTCATTGCTTTGAAGGCTAGCAGAAGTGAAACTTTTTCTTGGTTTCCCTACTGTGAATAAATGCTGCCCCCTTCTGGAACATTTGCAGAAGAATAAGCAACTGATTTAACAGCATTGAAAATTCTTACAGTTCATGGAAAATTAGGGTTAGAAAAGACTTCAGTTAAATTTCATTGTTTTATCCATGGGAAGTTTGATGCTTGAAAAGGTCAACTTGCCTTTTTATATCTTGGAAGAGAAGAGAGTTAGTAATAACAGGGAAGGCAAGAGGGGACTGAAACCTATGCTTTCCATTAGGTTTCCTCCTTTTAAGTTTACTAGACTGGGGACAGGGTTATAGATATATTCGTTGTTGCTATTCATGTGTTTGTCTACACATTTCCTCTCATTTTTCATCCTATTCATCCAATGCTTTCATCTCTTTCCCATTTCCTATTTAATAGTGTAGCAATATGCAGGCTCACCTTGAGAACCCAAAGCAGGTTAAGAGCTGTCTCAAGCAGTGCTGCTGACTGAATATTTGTGTGTCTTCTAACTTTTTGTCAATCTCTCTGATATCTTCTATAGATTTCTGGTGAAGGGCTTGTAAAAGTACACTCTTTATTTATAAATGTAGGTCTACAGGAACAGATCTACCATTATTTTCTCTTTCTTTTATTCATTTGGTAAACATTTACTGACCACCTACTATGTGTTGTATGTTGTGAATACAAAAACAAAAAAGACAAGGTCTCTGTTCTCTAGGAGTTATCGCTTATTGGAAAAAACAGAAAAGTAAACACATGATCAGAGGCAGCAGCATGGCGAAGGCCCTCTGAGAGAAACTGTCAGAGCATAAAATGAGGCATTGAACTCAGACTGAAGGAGGAAGGGAGACTACCTGGAGGAGGGGGCATCTTACCTTCCAGTTTTTTGAGGATTATGTGTTAAATAAAGGGGGGTACAAATATCAAACTGTCAGCAAAGTTTTCTAACATGACTGTTCCACTCTTTATCCCTTGAGAGACCCCAGAGATTTGTAAATCTCAAAGTGAAAATATCTGCTTAGTGATCACTGAAATTCAAGGATATAAACATCTGATATAACGTATGAGAAAAAGTTTTATGTGTCAAATAAAGCACTTAGAAACATCACTTTTAATACAATCATGATAGTATCGAATTTTCTTTTCATCTACTTGTGTAATTGATATTCATATATTTATACAGCTCAAATTAGTCCCATGGTTTATAAAGCCCTTTTCTTTACTGAGTATCTGTGTCAGCTTGTGATTAGCAGACTCTGTAGGGTGTCTAGTAAAGAAAAAGACAACATAAAACTGGAAAAAGACCTAAAAGTATGATGGAGTCAACAGACTTCATGCTTACAAAGTGTTCTGAGAAAGGAGGTTATTTATCTGTGTTAACAACGCCTTGAAGTCTGTTTTAGTGTATTGTAGTGGAATGCAAATTTAATTCAGAGAAATGTGATTAGGAGAGACAGAGGGTTAGTTAATTCCTGGATGGATCTTGGGCAAGTCATTTAATCCCAAGCCCCAGATACAGGGCTACCTCAAGCCCATATGGTTCTTATATACAAATTAGAAAAAGACTCCCCGGTCTTCGTGGGTGTAGGCCTGCTGGCACTAGGCTTGATGAACAGAATGTGAGATGGAACTCAGCCTTCTCTTAATCATTGGTTGGGTCTCCTTCTGTAGTGAATAACCTGCTCAAGCAAACGTAGATGCCCTGGCCAGAAAGCTTAACAGTAAAATGGAGCTCGTACATCTTTTATGTACCTTATAAGTTTACTGCAGGAGTCTCATGAGAAAAAAAGTGTATACATAACATGCATGAGTTGTATTATACCGAATCTAATGCTCCATATTTGGAAGAAGGAGTTCAGTGACGGTGTTATATCAACAATCACAGATATTCTCATTAGAGATGCTCACAAGAGAAGAACTTAACAGTTGCTTATTAAACACCTGCTGCAAATATCATACAGGATGGCCTGAGGATGTTCGTGCTCTGTGGAGTACAGCAACACTGATTTCTTGGAAGGATTTTTTTTGCTTGTGACCAAAATTCCAAACAGCAGAGCCTCAGCCACTTCAGAGGATTCTGAATCCTGTTGCCTAAATTCACAGGTGACTGTAGGCAGAGGACTGTGTTGGCAGCCAATGGCCACAGGTGCTGAGAGCCACCATTGATCTACTAAGCACACCAGAGGCACAGCTGAGCCAGCACTCTCTTCTTCCTTTTGCACTGCATTACATCTCAAATATTTGCAGTTTCTTCTAGAAGAATTAGCTCAACATGTATCTGTTTTAAAAATATTTCTAATAACTGGATTTTAGATTTTATGGTTCAATTTAATTTATAAAAATTCAAATTACTGTGATAAAGCAATTAAGTTTTTATTCTTTAGAGCAAAATGGGAGGATGTACTGTGATTTTAAACCTACAACACACACTCAGACATACTAGGCGTGCTTCCTCATAGGGTCTTTGAACTTATGATGTACCTACAATACCTGCAATGCTCTTCCCTGCATATTCACATGAATAGCTCATCACCTCTTTTAAGCCTTGGAGGTTTGGTTTAATAATGTTGATGTGAAGTAAATATTTGTTGAATTGAATTGAATTGCATATTGAAGGTGGTGGGAATTATTGACCCTTAATAGATTATTTTGGACCTATTATTTTTTTGAAAATTACTTAAAAATCTCTATAATTATCCTTCTATTTAAAGCTGATGTTTATTACATTCCATTATTCATAGGTAGCTTTAAATAGGATAATCCACATTTTTCCAAGTGTTTTTGCTCTTCAATAATCTGATAGACAAGCCAAAACCCATGTTTAGCATTAGCTTCTAGAGTTATAAGGCGTGTGTGTGTGTGTGTATGCAAGCACATGCATGTAAAAGCATATGTGACATTCTCGGTGACATCCAAGGCACACACATAAAACTATAAAATAAAAGTCACAGGGGCAGTAGATGGATAGAGAATGACAGTGATACTGGAGGCTTTGGATAGCCTTTTGCAGCCTAGCATTGAAGTACTACCTTCTCATGAACCTCATACTCTTTATTTAATCCATCATCCCCATCCTTTCTAAAGACATCTTCCAAATTACTCAGATTGGCCAAATCATGGTGGAAATCACATTCTAAAAAAGCAAACACACCAAAATTTTAGCAGTTGTTTTAAAGTTTACATAGATAATCTCTCATGTCTTTAATAGACCATAATGTGGTTTTAAAGCCTATGATGTATACATTTTTAAATAAACTCACAAATATATGGTGAACTGATCTTTGTTAAGAATGCCAAAAATGCATGATGGAAAAAGGGCAGTTTCATCAAAAAAACTGTGTTGGGAAAACTGGATATACACGTGCAAAATAATGAAATTGGGCCCTTACTTCACATCACATACAAAAATAAACTTAAAATGAATTAAAGACTTAACTGTAAGAACAGAAACTGTAACTATCCTAGAAGAAAATTTAGGGCAAAAGCTTTCTGTCATTGGTTTTAAAAATGACTTCTTGGACTGACACCAAAAGCATAGGCTATGAAAGGAAAAATAAACAAGTGGGATGACATCAAAGTAAAAAGATTCTGCACCAGCAGAGGATTTTTTTTTCAACTTTTAAGTTCAGGGGTACACATGCAGGTTTGTTATGTAGGTGAATTGTGTGTCATTGGTTTTGATGTATAAATTATTTCATCATCTAGGTAAGAAGCATAGTACTTGATAGATAGTTTTTCAATTATCACCCTGTACCCACCATCCACCCTGAAGTAGACCCTGGTGTCTGTTGTTCTCTTCTTTCTGTCCATGAGTACCCAATGTTTAGCTCCCACTTACAAGTGAGAACATGCAGTGTTTGGTTTTCTGTTCCTGTGTTAGTTTGCTTAGGATAATGGTTTCCAGCTCCATTCATGTTGCTGCAAAGGACACGATCTCATTCTTTTTTATGGCTGAATAGTATCCCATGGTGTATATGCAGCACTTAAAAAAAAATCCAGTCTACTGTTGATGGGCATTTAGGTTGATACCATGTTTTTGCTATTGTGAATAGTGCTGCAATGAACATACACATGCATGTGTCTTTACAGTAAAACAATTTATAGTCCTTTGGGTATATATCCAACAATGGGATTTCTGGGTCAAATGGTAATTCTGTGTTTAGGTCTTTGAGGAATCAACACACTGCCTTCCACAATGGCTGAACTAACTAATACTCCCACCCTTTTCTCCACAGTCTCACCAGAATGTTATTTTTTGACTTTTAAAATGATAGCCATTCTGAATGATGAGAGATGGTATCTCATTGTGGTTTTGATTTGCATTTCTCTAATGATTAATGTTTAGCATTTTTTCATATGCTTGTTGGCTGCATGTATGTCTTCTTTTGAAAAGTGACTGTTCATGTCAGCAAAGGAAAGATTTAACAGAGTAACATGCAGTCTATGGAATGGGAGAAAATATTTGCAAACCATTTAACTGAAAGGGGTTAATTTCTAAAATATATATGAAACTTCTACAACTCAATAGCAAAAAAAAAAAAAAATACACCAACCCAAATAATATGATTAAAAAATAGGCAAAAGACTTGAATAGACATTTCTTCAAAGAAGGTAAACAAATGGACAACACGTATATTTAAAAATGCCTAACATCATTAAGGATAAAAAAATGCAGGTTGGGCACAGTGGCTCACACCTGTAATCCAAGCACTTTGGGAGGCTGAGGTGAGCAGATCACGAGGTCAGGAGTTCAAGGCAGCCTGGCCAACATGGTGAAACCCATCTCTACTAGAAATACAAAAACTAACTGGGCATGGTGGTGCGTACCTGTAAGCCCAGTTACTCAGGAGGCTGAGGCAGGAGAATTGCTTGGACCAGGACCTGGGAGGCAGAGGTTGCAGTGAGCAGAGATTGCATGGCTGTACTTCAGCCTGGTCTACAGAGCGAGACTCCATCTCAAAAAAAAAAAAATGCAAATCAAAACTACAATAAGATATCATGCCATACCTGTTAGGATGGTTACTATATATATATACACACATATATATACACACACATATATATATGATAAGTGTTGGTGAGGATGTGGAGAAATTGGAATCCTTGCACACTGTTGGTGAGAATGTAAAATGTTGTAGCAGCTATGAAAAACAGTAGTTTCCATGAGAATTTAAAAATAGAGCTAACTTATGACTCAGCAATCCCACTTCTGTGTATATATCCAAAGGAAATAAAATTATTATCTCCAAGAGATATCTGCACTCCACGTTCATTGCAGCATTATTGACAGTAACCAAGATATGGAAACAATCTAAGTCTCCATCAACAAATGAATAGAATAAGAAATGTAGCATATATGTACAATAAAATATTATTAAGCCTTAAAAAAGAAGACTATCTTGCCATTTGCGGTAACACAAATAAACCTGGAGGACATTATGCTGAGTGAAATAACCAGTATTTGTCAAAGAAAGACAAATACTGCTTGATTCTCCTTACATGAGGTATGTAATACAGTCAAACTCTTAGAAGCAGAGAATACAGTAATGGTTGCCAGGGGCCAGGGGAGTAAGAGGAATGGGGAATTGTTGTTCAGTGGTATACAGTTTCATTTATGTTAGGTGAATAAGTTCTAGGCATCTGCTGTACAGAGTAGTGCCTATAGTTAACAATATAGTATTTTGCACTTCAAAATTTAGGAGGCTGAATCTCATAGTAAGTGTTTTTACTGCCAAAACAAAGCAAATGAAACCAAACAAAAGTACACCCCAAAACACAAAAACAAAAGGAAATAAGGAAAATTTGTCAGGTGTTGGATATGTCTAGTTCCTTTATGTAGTAATGGTATATTGTGTTTGGATATGTCAAAACTCTTCAAATTGAACATATTAAATATGTGTAGTTCTTTGCCTATAATTGTATTTCAATAAAGCTGTTAAACAATAAAACAGACTTTTTAATTTGATGTTTCTTTACAATATAACATTATGATTATGAGTCTAATCACACTATCAGGATCATATCTCAGATTTACCACTTACTAAGAGTGACTTTAGAAAGATTATGTAATTGCTCTGCGTCTCAGGTTTTCATCTGTAAAATGGGGATAATAACAGGATTACTTAGAGTTACTGAGAAGAGTTAATGAGATTGCATCATAAGGTGCCTAGTACACTGACTGTTATGCAGCAAAAACTTAACAAATGTTAGCTCTAATTATGTATTAGTATAGGATGTGTTCAGTATATTCTTCAGTGTTTCTTCTGCAATGTTTCAATGCTTAGCACTGTCTACTTTACTTTTCAGTCACTGGAGAACTATAGAGACCATGATTAGACTGCCGGATTCTTAACACGTGATGAGAGCAGGAGATTGTGGTATCGCTAGTGAACTGTGCCAGAATCTCAATGTATTGTCTAAACCCTGGGCAAGTCTTGTCACTACATGCTGCCACTGTCTACGATATGGAACTGCATGTGAGTTCTGGTGTCTTTAAATCCATTTTCTTCCTTGTCAGTTTCCCGACTGAGCCAATTGTTATGCCCAGGGTCAGGTTCCAGCTCATGCTGAAGTTCGAAGGGAGCGGGTGGATAAGCAGATAGCTGAAAGAACACTTGAGGAGCTGTAGGCAGGTGAAATGCAGTTTTATTCAGCAGCTCTCTCATCAGCAGCTTACTTACACTCGTTCTTTTTCACGTTTGCCTTGTTTCAGCTGCTTGAGTGGGCCACTCCTACATAGAGCTGCGTGGCTGACTCTCCCTTGCCTTTAGGGTCAGCAGCTTAATTCTTTCTCTCTCTGGGCATGAGTGAGCAGAGCTGTGTTCTGGCTCCACGCTGCCCATCTGCAAAGATGGACAGTTCTGACTCTCTCTCCTTCTCTGGGTGCAAACATGCCTTTACAGTGTTAGCAGGGCAACTATACTTTTTACAGACAATAGTGGCTTAGAGCCAAATGACGAGCCTTCCCGTGTTATGGCTACATGGCTGTGATAACAAGCAGAGTTATAACCTGCACTCTAAAATCTTTGAGTCATGCAGGATGTAAACATCCTACCTTGAGCTATCCTTGGCAAAGCACAGCCATGTTCCTTACATTCCTCTTACTTGTTTTTACCTTTCAGAATATCAACTATTCAAAGGCAAGGGAGAATTAACATTTATTTAATACCTACTAGGCTGGAATTTGAGCTACTGACTCTAATTCACCACAACCCTTTTCATCCTCATTTTACACATAAGAAACTGAGTGAAGAGGTTAAGTGATTTACCCAAAGTTGTAGAGTAATTAAGTGGCCAGCTGGAGGTTCCACTCCTAGTCTCTCATTGCAAAGCCCCCCATGCTTTGTGAATTAAAAGGCTATTCCACAGAGAACCTGAAGAGAGAATTTTATGTTCAATTCCAAGCAGACTATTACTTTTATTCCAAAACACTCCCTGTCTTCTACTTATTATAGCCCTACTTAGTCCCTAGGTGTCAGCACAGGTGCCACCTCAGTTCCTTCTTAACTGATCTAATCCTCTATGTCCTTTTTTTCTCACCAATTTTGGTTTGAGAGCAAGCATCATTTGTGGTAAAGGAGACATGAGAAGGTAGAAGAGCCATAATATTGTGGCTTAAATGTGACCTTGTGAAGGAGAGAAGAAAGGAAGTTTGGTGGAATTGTCCCAGGCTACCTTGCAGTCTAGGAGAAGCTTGGCAAGTCCACTAGGGAGTCCTTGAGTCAAAGCTCTTAGGCATGGATCTGCCCATGTCCTATTGTGCTCAATCACTGGCTAGCACCAGCACATGGAAGAGGGAGGTCTCCTAGGGCCATAATGAATAAAGTTATGAAAGTAGAAAAAGGCATGCCATGTAAGAAATGTGTCCAGCATTATGGTATGGCCCGAGTCTAGGGTATGGGTGAGACTATGTTGGGGGATGGGAGGGTTGTATATCTATATCTATAGATACAGATAGAGAGATATATCTGGAGGTAGAGAGAAAGATTGGTAATGTAAGACTGGTTGTCATTGTGTGGTCTGGACCATCAGCATCACCTGGGAACTTCTTGGACATGAAAATTGCAAATTGCAAATTCCAGGGCACCCACCCCTAAATTACTCAATCAGAAGCTCTGAGGGGTGGGGCTTGCAATCTGTGTTTTACGAAGTCCTCCAGGTGATTCTGATGTATGCTCAAGTTTGAGAACAAGGGGTATAATAAGACATTGAAAAGTTAGGTATGAGCTTAACCAGAAAAAATTATCAATTCAATGCCAACTCTTCAGGGATACGCTGCACATGATTTCCCCATTGTTTAAATCAGTGTTTTGCAGCCTGAATTATAAACTGTAGGCTTGAAAACTAAACTCTCTACCTTGAAACTGTGTAAATATCTCATTCCTTATCAAAATGTCAGTTGATTCATGTGTAAATTTATGTCTGTTAACTCATAGTTTCATGTTTTATTTGCATGAATAAAGCTTCGCCAAGTGAAGCCCTTCCCATGCTGCTCTAGCACTGGCACACCCTGGCAGGCGGCCTTCTTTGTGGATGCCCTCCTCATGCTGCTCGAGCTCTGAGTATTCACAGCAGGCTACTCCCTGAGTAAAAGCCATTCTCACCCTGATCCAGTGTTGACACTCCATGCTGAGCATTATCACATGATCAGGATTGCAGTTCCAAGTAATTGCTTCCTAGTATACCCCGATTCATTTAGTCTCTCATACTATCATGCCATATATGTGTGTGCATGTATGTGTGTGTGGTGTATTTAATACACGATTAAAACTCATAACAAGCCTGTCAATTAAAACCAGGAATCTATTGCCAAAATCCAAGAAGAATGTGTAGCTCTTAGAATCTAAGAGAACAGAAACTGGGGATGGAGTGAGGGGTAAATGTTGTGGGACATTGCTTCCTAGGAGGTAGTGTTCTCTCTGGTTGGGTGTAGAGACATGAAGAGCTGTGGTAACAGTGCATGCTAGGGATTATAGTTTTTTTTTTTGAAACAGAGTTTCGCTCTTGTTACCCAGGCTGGAGTGCAATGGCACAATCTCGGCTCACTGCAACCTCCGCCTCCTGGGTTCAGGCAATTCTCCTGCCTCAGCCTCCTGAGTAGCTGGGATTACAGGCACACGCCACCATACCCAGCTAATTTTTTATATTTTTAGTAGAGACAAGGTTTCACCATGTTGACCAGGATGGTCTCAATTTCTTGACCTCGTGATCCACCCGCCTTGGCCTCCCAAAGTACTGGGGGGATTGTAGTAGTTTTATATTTACTTTCCTGTAATGAGACCTGGAATTCTGCACATAGAAAAAAAATATGTCCCCTTAAGATCTATGCCAGAGTTAGCTGGGCATGGTGGTGTGCTCCTGTAATCCCAGCTACTCTGGAGGCTGAGGCAGGAGAATTGCTTGAACCCAGGAGGCTGAGGTTGTGGTGAGCCAAGATCACGCCATTGCACTCCAGTCTGGGTAACAACAGTGAAACTCCGTCTCAAAAAAAAAAAAAAAAAAAGAAAGATCTATGCCAGAGTTATTGACAATGTTATTGGAGTCCAGAAATACATGAACTTTCGTTGGTTGGTTTATTGGTTTTAGTTTCCCTGGTGACTAGATTTGAAAATCTGTTTGGAAACCACTGTCTTTTATGGATCTTTAACAGATTTTGGCAATCTGGTTAGAAATTTAGCAACCGTAATAGGATATAGGAAGATAAGGCCATAGGAAATGGGCTGAAAACTGAGACAAGAATAGACTGAGAAGACAGAAAAATTGAATTATATACAATATAAAATAATGAGATAGAAAAGGAGACTGGTTAATTACAAAATTCTAATGGACTTAAACTTACAGAGGGAAAACTTGACAAAGAAAAGAGATAAATTAATTGGGTAAAAAAATAAAATGACTATGTGCAAGACCAAAAAAAAGATGCATTCATTCAATACATATGTTTTATTACCCATTATGTGCTGGGCTGTTGGAATAGAGTGGTGAACACATGATACATGGATTCAGCTATAATTGCACTCGCACACTGTAAAGGAGACAGGGACTTAATAAATATTCACAAAATATACATTAAAACTGTGATAGTAACTATGGAAGAAATCTATGGGTGCTATTAAGGGCATATAACATGTTAAAACTTGTATTAGTCAGGGTTTTCCAAAGGGACAGAGTCAATAGGATATACATGATATATGAGAGGGGATTTATTAGGATTGGCTCACACAATTACGGAGGCTGAGAAGTTGTATGACAAGCCATCTGCAAGCTGGAGACCCTGCAATGCTGAAAACATCAAACTCCACGTCAGAAGGCCTCCGAACCAAAGAAGCTGATGGGGTAACTCTCAGTCCGAGGCCAAAGACCTGAGAACCCAGGGGGCCACTGGTGTAAGTCTTGGAATTTAAAGACCAGGGAGCCTGGAGTTGTTGCATAAAGATAAGAGAAAAAGAGTGTATGTATCCCAGCTGTACCAGACAGATCAACACATTCACCTTTTCTGGTTTTGTTCTCTCCAGACTCCTAGCAGATTAGACGATGCCTTCCCACACTGAGGGGAGGTCTTTCCTACCTAGTCCCCTCAGACTCACATGCTCATCTTCTCTAGAAACACCCTCACAGACACCCCAAAATAATGCTTTACCAGGCTTCTATGTATTCCTTAATCCAGTCAAGTTGATGCTAAAATTAACATAAGACTAATCTAGTCTAAAAGAGAAATAACAATGTAAAAATGTATAGATATTCCAGAGGAGGATATTAGAATAACTGAAATAGAAGAAGTAATCTGTCAAGATGGAATAAAATTGTAGGAGTTCAAAATTCTAGGAGAGTTAGATGAAATTCTTGGCAAAATTAACCAAGAAAGGGGACACAGATACCCTCTGGCACAAAAGTTAAAATCTAAGAATAAAGAAAAAAATTCTTCAAGTGACAAGGGAGAAACAGGTGACTGACAAAGATAGAAAATGAGTTGTCTCAGATGTTGGCGAGGCTGCAAAGAAAAGGGAACACTTATACACTGTTGATAGAAATGTAAATTAGTGCAGCTACTGTGGAAAGCAGTTTGAAGATTTCTTAAAGAATTCAGAACTACCAGTCGACCCAATAATCCCATTACTTGATATATATCCAAAAGAAAGCAATCATTCTACTAAAAAAAACACATGAACTTGCATGTTCATCACAGCACAATTTGCAATAGCAAAGACATGGAATCAACCCAGGTGCCTATTAATAATAAACTGGATAAAGAAAATGTGGAATATATATACCATGGAATACCATGCAGCCTTAACAAAGATCAAAATCATGTCCTTTGCAGCAACACAGATGGAGCTGGAGGCCATCCATGTTCCTATTCTATTTTTAATTTATCAGTGATTTTTTTTTACATATTAAATAATCATTCAAACTACATTTCTCTCATTATTACATGACATAAACATAGCTGAACATAAACAAAACTCTAATATTTAAGCATTCTATATTGTACTTTTTCTTTTCTTATCAGAAGCTACAGAGGTGTTTAAAATTTCCCTTGTAGAATGTGTTTCTGTCTATATTACCTGCTTTTTAATTTTCCTTTTTTTAAATCAATTTTTATATTATGTCATTTGGCATATAAACATGTTTAGTGATTTTTATATAACAAATATATTTAAGCTAAATATCGGGACTTACGGACATAAACATGGCAACACTAGACACTGGAGACTACTAGTGGGAGGAGGGAGGTGGGGGCTGAAAAACTGCTAGGTACGATGACTCACTGCCAGGGCCAGGGGATCATTCATATCCCAAACCTCAGCATCACACAATATACTCAGGTAACAAACTTGCACATGTAGCTCCTGAGTCTAAAATAGAAGTTGAAAAAGAAAAGAAAATGAGTTGCCTTTAAACAGTTCTGCAATGGGAAATTTTGGGAAACAGTGAATCATTGTCAAAAAAAAATTGAAGAAGCAAGAGCTGAAATACAATAATTTTATAGTCAGACAAGTTGTCTGACAAGTTGTTTATATCATGTAATAAAGAGAGAGATGTAGTTTGAATGATTTTTACATGTAAAGAAAATCACTAGTAAATTAAAAAGAGGATGCACAGTTTCTATATCACTGGAAATGAAAAGAAAGCATAAACTATAATAAAAATATAAAAGAGTATCAAACAGGCAAAGATGTATATGATAAATTGGACTAAACTTCTTTAAGTTAAAAAAATCTAACCAAATGCTGCTAAAAAGACATAAAACAAAAATTAAATGACATAGATAGCTTAAAAATAAACAGGTGTGGAAACATTTATGAGACGAGTAACCCCGGTCACAATTTTAATAGCAGACAATATAGAATTTAAAGTGAAAGATACTTATTAAACCATAGAATACAATTTTACTTTGAAGAAATTATAGTTCATAACAAAGATAATAAATTACTAAACATGTTTATATGCCAAATTACAAGTATAACAATTGATTTGGAAAAAAGAAAATAAAGCAAGTAATATAGACAGAAGCACATTCTACAAAGGAAATTTTATACAGCTTTGTAGATTTTGACAAATAATACAATATAGAATGCTTAAATATAGTAATTATTAAGAGCAAACTTACAAATACATTTCAAACTTTTACTCCATGAACAGAGAATATGCTTTCTTTCCAAACATCACTACACACTAAATCAAAATATGCAATATGTTTCAGGATGTAAAAGTTATATAGTATATATTCCTAATAAAAATAAAATATTAGAAATTAATTTTCAAATTTCAGTACATTAAAACTATTTATTAAGTAATTAACTAATTCAAAAACTCTTTGATCACCTACAAAAGAGGTAACCTGTTTAGAACTGGAGCTAAAGGGATGAGATATTAAAGTGTCTGCTCTCTGTTTCTGACTTCAAGTCACAGAAAAAAATATTAAAATTACAGATTAGAAATTTTAAAATTAGAGGACTGTACATCAAAGTTATTCAATGCACCCAATGTTACAGTGAGAGGACAATTTATAACTTTATGTGATTTCATTATTAAACGAAAGCATATACATCTGTTAAGTAAGTATTTAACTCAAGAAGTTTAGAAAAATTAGGTAAAAAGCATGCAGGAGAAAACTCATCAAAGAGAATTATTAAAAATAAAATGAAAAATTATTTAGTAAGAAAACAGTAACATTGGTTTAAAAAAATCAAAGATGTGTCTCTTTAAGAATAAAACATAAAACAGAACAATACATAAAAAATTTAACAAGAAAAAATGGAACATAAAAGTTTATAAAATTAATAATTAGAAGATACGTAAACAGAGAGAGGGAAAACTGAAATTTTTCAGTGAATATTATACATAGTTCTATCTTGATAAATTTTAAAACTCAATAAAAATGAATAGTTTTCTAAATAAATGAAATTATACAATTTGCCTCATTATGAAATATATGCCAAAAATCATGGGGAAAGTATAGCTCCAGAACATGGGAAATATTAAATCTCTTACCAATTATTCATATAAACTTTGCATGATCTTCACAAAATCTGACAAAATGAGCACAAAAAAGGAAATTCAGAAAACAGTAATTGAACATCTACTATATGGAAGTTCCCTTTCTTGGTACTGAGAATACAACAGGGACCAAAAGGACAAAAATCTCTGTTCACATGGAATTGATATCTTAGTGGGAGAGTCAGATAACCTGAAAAATGTTAGTTATATAGTACATTAGAGGTCATAAATGCTCTGGAGAGAAACAAAGGGTGAGAGGCAGATAGGGAATGCTGTGGATGGGAAGAATGAGCTGCAATTTTAAACAGAATGATTAAGGTGGCTTTACTGGAGAGATGGAGAGATGCCACTGGAACAGGGACTAGAAGGGGGAAGGGAATGGTCACGTGGCAATTTGGAGGAAAAGGACTCTAGGTAGAGGGAACCAGGCCCTGAGTGGGAAATAGGCGTTGGAGATATGCTGAAGGAATAGCAAGAGGTAAGTGTGCCTTGAATGGAATATGGGAGGAAGAATGAGAGATGGTGACCAGGTTGTGGAAGGCCTTCAGGGGCATTTTAAACTTTGTTCTCAGCGAGATGGGGAACGATTGGAGGTTTCTAGTGATATGCTCTGACTTAGGTTTTAAAAGGATCCCCCTGGCTGCTGTACTATGAATAGATGAAAGAATGGTACCAGTTAGAAAAATATGCAGTGTATTAAATAGTATATTGATACCGCATATGGATATACTTTAAATAAATATACATACATGGGAGTGTGCTCAGATTTTATTACCTACAGTGGAATGTGATTAAAAATGCCTGCAAACCACTGTTCACAATAGCAGAAAGCCAGCAGGTGACTGATATTACTTGGGGAAGAGGGCAGACTCCTCTGGTGTTTAGAGCTAATTAGTGTTAACACCTGCTAGAAACAGAACAGCTGTGGTACACTAGGATTTTGACAACTCTAACAGAGAGAGAGAAATGTGGGTGGGAACTGAGTCCTGAACTGTATGGGGTGCTCTGAGCAAAGATTTGAAGCTGAAATGTTGGTATATGTATAATTCACCTGATGTTTATATTCTTATGAACCTATAGTACAACACTGAGGCAATCAACATTTAATATGTATGAAGTTTGAAACACGGTATCAATATGAAAATTGTACATTTTCTATTCTTACACATGCAATTTATATTCACATAGTTCAAATGTGTTCATTTTAAAAATAATCAGAAAAAAAAGCAATCGAGACAATGAATGAAATTTACCCATTATGTCATACTACAAAGTTAGATAGCTAGTTAATAACATTTTGTGTGTGTGTGTATATATATATATATATATATATTTGTATCCTTGTAGTCATATATGCAGGGTCCCAATGAAAATTATACAAATCATTAATGCATATTTCAAAAGTAAACTTGATTAGAGAAGAGCAGTGTTTTTAGTTGGCTTACCTTAAGTTTGTCTTCAAACATATTAAAAGACATTTACTTTGAAATGCCTTTTTACTCTGATTCTCTTGATTTAGGTTCTATTGACATATTTTGGTGGAGATTAAATTGGGAAGATGCACAAACACACAAACATTTACAAAAATAGGACCATATCTTAGTATTGTTTGTTATTTAGATACAATATCATGATTACCTATTTTGTTAACATTTTAAAAAATTAATTATGTTGGTCAGGCGCTGTGGCTCACACTTGTAATCCCAGCACTTTGGGAGGCCTAGGTGGATGGATCACGAGGTCAGGAGTTCAAAACCAGCCTCATCAACATGGCGAAACCCCGTCTCTACTAAAAATACAAAAATTGGCTGGGCATGGTGGCGCGTGCCTGTAATACCAGCTACTCAGGAGGCTGAGGCAGGAGAATCGCTTCAACCCAGGAGGTAAATATACATTCTCACAAAAGTGTTGAATATTATTGTAGTCTTCCACAGTATGATACTTTATTGGATCAATCTTCTCTTTTGGCAGATCTGCATTGTTAGTATTTATCTTGATTTTAGAAAGCATCACCATTCTTTGTGGTACATCCTTGCACACTTTCTTAATTGCTTTCATATTCTGATTCTAATCAAATGGAGAATACATTTTTTTCAGATATTCTAATTTCACAGGAAGCCACAGAATAAACTTACTGTTTTTATATTTAATACATGATTTTATAACAGAGTAGAATGCAAAATATAAAACCGTAAAGCATACGGTTTAAATATAAAACTGGAATTTCCAAGAAATTTCAAGCCATTGGCAAACTACTTTGAGAGTGGGGAGGCTAGTGAGGTGTGGGGAAAATCAAATTTACTTGTATCATCAAAGTTTATTTGGTGGATAAATTTGAGACACATTCTCTCTAAGTAGAACTTTTAGAAAAAATGGCGGGTATTTTTTATGACTTTGGTCCATATTACAAAATTTTCCCCTAGACAGGTTGTACCACTTCATATGTGTAAATATTGTTTCAATTTGTTGGAAGGTAGTATAATCTTCCACTGAAAAGGCTATTTAAAAGTATATTTTTTAAAAAAATCATGTGCACAAATTACTACTAATTGAGTTTCCAGATTTTCCTTTATTCTCATGCTAATTATGTCATCATCTTGAAATGTTCATGTAAACAACCTTTTTGGAACTTTAGTTAATTTTCAACAAATACAATGTTCTTAATTATCTGACTTCCACAAACAGACAAGGATTAGAGTGAATTTCAAAATCACTCCACAAGGGTGGGCAGACCAGCTGTCCCCAAATTTTGTAAAAAAAAAAAAAAAAAAAAAAAAATTATAGATATCCAAATGAATGATTTTGATTTTTTAAAATCTTCCTGGCTTGTCAGATGGTTGTCAGCTCAACTACAGTTAGAAATCAACATTTTTCTGTGAACATAGCAATGAGGACTGTTAAGTGGACAGTACTGTGGGAAATGGTTCAATAATAGTCTACAATCAATTCTGATTTGGAAGAAACATGGTACAATACCTACTATGAGATGCCACCTTTTGTAATTCACTGGAGTGCCTTTCTTGTATCAGTTATAACTTCTTATGCTTTATGAATAATTGATCTAATAGTACCCATAGTCATTGCAGAAATATTTTAAAGCTGCAAACATGATGTAAACTCAAATAAATTAGGTAGACTATAAGCTCTCTGAAGGTAGGACAGTCTCATCTTTGTCTCTTTAGTGCTCGGCTGGGTATCCTGCCATAAAAAAGACAACCAATAGAAGTTTATTAAATAAGTAAAATAAGGAATACTGCCTCCAAATTAAGATATAAAAATTTATATTTTTATTCAAGTTTAGTTCAAGATGGAATCTAGCTTTATCATCCAGGTTGGAGTGCAATGATGCAATCTTTGCTCACTGCAACCTCTGCCTCCCGGGCTCAAGCTATTCTCCTGCCTCAGCCTCTGCAGTAGGTACCTACCATCAGGCCTGGCTAATTTTTGTATTTTTAGTAGAGATGATGTTTCACCATGTTGGTCAGGCTGGTTTCAAACTCCTGATCTCAAATGAGCTGCCCACCTCGGCCTCCTCAAGTGCTGGGATTACAGGCATGAGCCACCGTACCCAGCCAAGATATAAAGTTTAAATACCCACTTTGGAGATAATTTTCAAATTCGCTAATTTAATCAACATTAATTGAATGTCTCCTATGAGTAATGTACTGGAGATACAGTGGAGAATCAAGCACAATCCCTAACCTCTGTATCCAAGATATTTGCAGCCTTTGTGCATGGCATGCTCCCCAAACCCAGTCTCTCCTCTCTACCAAGAAAGTCAGTCTGTCTCACTAGAATCTTAACAAATCTCAGCTGGGACACACTAGCATCGATTTATACTAAAAATTAATGATCACAATTACTCCACTTCTTTTCTTCCTTCCTTTCTTTGCTCTTACAATACTAGTTATCTTTCTGACCGTGGGTTCTCTAAACATTTTGCATTCTTAGGAATTTTGTCTTTGCTGTTCCATTGATGTGGAATGTTCTGCTTCAGGATTTTCTCACTCGGGATTTGGGTTGAAAGCCATCTCCTCAGAGATCTTTTCTATTTTCTCTTCCCCAGTCTTAACTAACCATCCTCACTCCAGTCACTTTGTGACATCAAACTGTTTCATTTTCTTCATAGCAAGTATAACTTTTTATAATTATGTGGTTTATGATTTTCTTCATACAGAATATAAATTCTGTGAAAACAAAGACTTTTTATGAAGCAAATTTGTCTTGTTCATCACTGTATCCCAGTATGTAAAAAGGCCATTCAGGTTTCTTTGCAATTCCTCCTTTCTGTCCCTCCTTGCCCCCTCCCCTGATCCCCAAAGAACCACTTATCTGCTTTTATTTACCTTATATCAGTTTATACTTCCTGGAATTTTATACAAATGGAAGCATGCACTCCTTTTTGCCCATTTGGCCCATCTTTCACTCAGTGTAAATGTTTTGAGATTATTTGATGTATAGTGTGTAACAATTTGTTGTTTCATGGATCATGATATTGGTGTTGAATGCAAGAAATCTTTCCCAAATTCAAGGTCAAAAATGTTTTCTTCTCTACATTATTCTAGATGTTTAATAGTTTTAGATTTTACATTTAATACTATGATCAATTTGGAGTTGTAGTGTACCTTTGTGATTATATTGGGCCCATCTGGTTAATCCAGAAATAATCTCCCCATCGTAAGATCCTTAAATTAATCACATCTGCAAAGTCCCTTTTGCTTTTTAAAGTGACATATTTACAGGTTCATGGATTAGCACACAGATATCTTTGCAGGGGGTGGGGAATATTATTCTATTATTCTGGCTACCACAAATGAATTCTTGTAAGCAACTATCCCTGGATTTTTCATATACAAGTGACCTTCCTGTTTCTCCCAAGTGGCTTGCTATGGTGAACGTCTTGAAGACGGGAATGTTAAGACTGAACGCTGACCAAAACTTTACACCAAGAACTCATCCGATTTTTAGTGGAAAGAGCATAGGCTTAGGAATCAGTGGGATTTCGGTTTAAATTCCAAGGATTTCAGTTCATCTTGAACAAGTTCATTTACTCTCTACCTTCAGGCTTCTATTTCAATAACAGGGTAATAATTCTTACCTTGTTGACTATTTTGAGGACTAAGGTGCTAAAGTAAGTTAAAATGCCTGGATAGTACCTGACACATAAAATGTATGATTCTAATTTGCATATATCTCCTAGAAACCTTTGCTTCCACTAAGCTGTATTTTTTTTTTTTGTACAAAGGGTTGCTTTATTTATTGCTGATACTTATAGTATTGTTTTTATATACACTGAAATCTTTCATCTTCATATTACTGGCATGGCTAGGAGCACATTGATATAGAGGTTAAGAATTACAGAGCCCTAGGGCTAAACCTTGATAGCTGCATGTGCTAGCTGTGGAAGATCAGGTCATTTGTTTACTCCTCAGTGCTCTTGTCTCTTAAATGAGGAAAGTAATAGGGCTGACCGACCTCATGATCTTGTGAGGGTAACAGAGGTGCCGGCAGAGTGTTCTTTACAGGGCTCAGCAAAGACACATCTCTTTCCTGGGTTGGGTACAGTCTGTGCTGCAGTGAGCTCGTTTGACCCTTAGAGGGAGCTCCATGTGAGTGAGAATCCTGTGAGGCAGATGAGATGTTTGGTGGTGTTTTTTCTCTGGATGCTGTTTTTAGCAAAACTGATTAAGGGGTGATTTAAATTGCACAGATTCACTGCTATGTGACGTTATGTATGCATTTGTTAAATTCTGAAGCAGAACATTAATTTAGGTTCAGTCTGAGTTAATAATTTTCAATTATTTCACAAAATGATCATAATGCCCTTGGCAAGATCAGAAAATTCAAATAATTTCACATACCAGAGTAACCTTCAGTGACTGACGAAGTCTGTAAATCTAACAACCTAGGAAATCTATTTTTCGTGTATATATGTGTGTGTGTGTATATATATATATGAATATGTTACACTAAAATAGGCAAGGCAGCAATCATTTTGAATCTTTCAAACCATAACCTTTCAAAGAAATTAATTCTTCCTATGACAAAGATTGGTGAGGCAATCAACTATAAATGGCTTTCACGGAAGCAAGTCCAAATAGAAGCGAGTTACAATTAACTTCAATGCTCCAGATAGCCTACAGAAACCCTAAATTTATTTTCAGCGTACTGAAAAAATGAAAACATAAAACAAGAAAGATGGTGCACTCAACACCAAAACCAAGATCTAATATTAATAAGTAAAAAGAAGACACATTAAAGGGGGGACTTGATGTGAAATTTACTCCTCACATGGCAAGAAAAAGATAAAGTAATTTAAAATTGTTTCTTCCAGGGAATTATTAAATTCAATTTTTAAAGCAACTATAGATGAACTGTTTTCTAAAGTGAAGGAAGGTGTTCTTCCCTTAGACATGGTAAGACTTCATTTGACTGTGAATTTATATTTGCAACAGTTAGATTAAATTTCTTTAACATGATGAAGCATGATTCTGAGTTTGAGCCCCCACAGTCCAATTTTGCTATTTCCCTAACACACGTTGTACTTTCGAGGTCTCCATGATTTGCTTGATGATTGCTTCCAGTAAAGATTCCTCTGTCTCCACCCTTGTTTGCTGCCAAACCTCCACTTAGGCTGGCAGTTCAATTATCTTGTTTTCTCAATAATCCTTCCCACTCTTCTCCCTCCTCCTGCACTTCATGTAAAGCTATTTATTTCTTCATCATGTTTTCCAAAACACATATTCTATTCCAGTTATTGGTTTATAGTCTTGTCTTTATGACTGAACTCTCTACTTTGTATCAACAGTGACAGTGCCCTTATTTAATTCAGTGTTGTCAGGACCTCTCAGAGTGCAGAACATCATAGATATTATATAAATGTTATGAAATCAAATTGGATTTTGTACTGCTAGATATAGATGGTGCCATGTATCCATGGTCATTTTTGAATCTGTGAGATGATGCCAGTGATGATAATGGTGGTAATTAAAGTACATAAAGAATCACATATACAAAATTAAGAGATGATTAAATTTTTTCCTCCTTTCCGAAATAAGAAGTGATTATTATGTTCATTATAAGCCAGTTCATTTATTAAAATGAGTTTATTAATATTTTAGATAAAAGCAAAACAAGCTAAAATTGCTTATACCTAGACTAAAGCACCTTGCTATGCATATTCAGGGAAGTCTTAAATACAGAGAGAAAATATACCTTCATAGTATATATTTTGGGGTACGTTGGACAGACTCCAATAGCTAAAGCTTCCTCCCATCTCATTTATTTATTAGCTTCGGTGTCAGTCTCCACACAGAAGCTAGAGTGATTTGAGAGTGATTTGACTTATTTAAAGAAGATATCAGACCATATCATTTACCTACAGGACTCTGATGGCTTCCCAGTCCTCTTAGAATAAAACACAACCTCTTTTCTTTGTCCTCTAGGCCCTGCACAGTCTGGCCTCTGCCAACTATTCTGGTCATTTCTCGCTGTGTTCTGCTTCATTCACAAGCTACAGCCAAACTCTCCTTTCTTCTCTTAGTTGAAGACACTGAGTTTAGACCCACTTAGAGCCATCTCTCTTGGAATGTGTTTCCCTCACCTCTTTAGAAGGCTTGCCCCACCTTGCCATTTGGCTCTCTCATTAAAGATACTTCCTTAACCTTCTCTGGTTGCCTAATCCAGATAGCTCCTCAAATCTTTCAAGAATGTCATCTTATTTTATCTTTATAATAGCACTTAGCGCTACCAAAACTCTTCTTGCTATTTGTTTATCTTTGTGTTTCTTTCCACTGAAAGGTATAATTCATAAGAACAGATGCTTTGTTTATCTCTGTGTCTCAGAATCCCTAAAAGGCAAAGAGGTGCTCAAAAGCACTTCTTAAACGAATGAATAGATAAGTGCACCACCAAAAACACAACTGCTTATTATTTTTAGTTTTTTTCCCCCTAATATTCTTTTAAATTATTTCCTTAGGGCATTGGGGATAAGAACACATTCAGCTATGTTCTCTTAAATGTTTAGAAAATTAGATGAATATAAAGCATCTGTATCTTGAGATTAAATGGTGAAAATACTCAGATATCTTAAAACAGTTATGAAGTTTCTGCTAGAATCAAGTAGACTTAGAAAATATAGCAACTTGCTCAAGGAGATTTGCTGAAAATGAAATCAAAGAAAAGATGAGAGGAAAGTAGGGTCAAGAGAAGCTTTCTGTTTTTATTTTTTAAATGAAAGCAATATATCTTTAAATATAGTGACAAAGATTATATTAATCAGGATATGTGTTATTGCAGAAATTTGAGATTTATTTTTCATATTTAAGGTGCTATAAATTACTGAAAGGAAAATGTAACCTTCAGTAGGAAGTACTAATATGTAATTACTGCCATAATCAGGGGGATGTTGTTGGATATTTATGAAGAAAGGGATCAGAAAAGAATTTTGGTATACCACATGGAAACTTAGGTGAAAAATGCATGGAGTGTAATACAAAATATACTATCATATTTATTATGGATATTTTGGGCCATATTGATTAGGCCTGCTTCATGTGGCCCAGATAGTAAGACCCTGGGTAAAATCCCTTTTCTGCTTAGGTTTCTTTATTTTTAAAATGGTAAGAGTATATATCATCATCTCTAAGGTCTCTAACTGGTCTAAAACCTCTACACCTAATGGGAATGTTGTGGAATGCATTGAAATCAGGAGAAAGACATATAGATGAGTCCAGGTAAGGTAAAATTCATCTACTGCAGAACTCTGCCTGATGGCTTTATGTGTCACTTGGAAAGTACATCACCTCTTTTAAAGTAGAGAAAAATCAATTGTCAAATAGCAATAATAAGGCTATACTAGCAATTTGAGATTGCAAAATATTTCCTGGTTATATTATACATTTTGTAGATAGAAGAAACTAAAGAATGATTTTATATAGCATTTTGAAATTGTAGAATGCCAGTTTTATAAGATATTAATAGGTATGATGTAACAAATCAGTTCTGTGATCAAATAAGTGTAAAAACATTATACCAGTTTGAGAGATTCACAAATCTTATCAGTATGTTAAAGCTCCTGAGGGATTCATTAGTAAACAAACTCCATTAGCTTTGAACATACATTTTATTCATTCATTCAACAAATATTCATTAAGTTCTATGAGTCAAGCTCTGTCCGAGGTACTGATATATCAGTGCCAAAATAGACAAATGACCTTGTCCTTGTAGGGCTTACATGCTGGAGGGTTGAGGTAAAAAATGAATAATAAAAAAAAATAAGTAATTAAAAAATTTGATAGGAAATGATAGTTTGATTTAAAAATAAGTAATTTAAAAATTTGATAGGAAAATAAAGTTAGAGGCGATTAAGAGAATTAGGAGGGCTGGTGCAGGGGTAGGAACAAGTTTTATTCAGTATTACAGAGGGTGGTCTAGCGAGGCCTCATTGAGAAGATGACATTTGAATGAAGACTTGAAGGTGGGAAGGGAATTATACAATAGGCAATTGGGGGAATAGCATTTCAGGTGGAGGAAATAACCAATGCTAAGGCAAGAGCAATTCCAATGTTGAAAAGTTAGGGGCCATTGTGGCTGAAGCAAGATGAGCAAGAGGGATCATCCCAGAGAAGAGAGGAGAGAGGACAATTTATGAAGATTTTGATGGGCCACTTAAGCCTTTTGGATTTTTCTCAGAGTCAAATGGGGAGCTGCTGTGAAGTTTTTAGCACAGAAATAATGATTTGAGTTATAAAAGGATCACTCCAGCTGCCGTGTTGAGAACAAACTATATAATTGCAAAGATAGAATCAAGGGAACCCACGGGGGTCCATTGCAGTAATACACGTGAGAGATACCTCATCTTGATTAGGAGGACAGCAGTACAGATAATGATAAGTGGCAAGATTTTTGGATATAGAGTCGATAATTTGCAGGTTAGATGTAGATTATGATGGAAAGAGAGGTGTATAGGATATCTTTCAGGCTTTTGCTCTGAGGAACTGAAAAGATAGAGTTGCCAGCAACAGAGATGAGGAAATCTGTGTGTGGAGCTAGTTTTTTGAGGGAGAAAGATCAGAAATTCAGTTTTGTGTTTATGGTCAGTCATAGACATTTAAGTAGAGATGCTGGGAAGGCAGTTTGAAATGAGCCAGAAGTTCAGGAGGGAGGTCTGAACTAGAGATACAACTTTAGAAGCAATCAACATATCAAATATATTTAAAGACATGAAACTTGAAGAGATCACCAATCAAAATTGTGTCCATGGTAATAAAAATGGACCAAAGAGTAAGCCTTGGACCCTCCAACATCAAAGAGCCTGGAAAGAAGGAAATAGTCCAGCAAACGAGACTGGGAAGTATCCAGTAAGACAGGACTTAAGTCAGGGGAATGTGGTGGCCTGGCAGACAAATAATGAATGTATATCAAGAATATGGGAGTGACAACTATGTCATATGCTCCTTACAGGTCAAGTAAGATGAGGACTGAGATTAAACATTGGAGTTAGCAATGCAGAGTCACTGGGAACCTAGACGAGTACAATTTTAGAAAAGTAGTGGTGTCAACTCCTGTTGAAGTGTGTTTAGGAGAGAATTAGAAGAAAGGGATAATTGGAAATAATTAGTATAGCAACTCTTTTAAGGAGTTTTGCTGCAAAAAACAGACTTTTTAAAAAGGTGGGAGAAAAGCAGGCAAGAGAAACTGTTAAGGTGGAATAAATAGGCATATGCTTGTATGGTTACAAGAATGATCCAGAAGAATGTGAAGAACTGATAATGTAGGAGAGAGGGGGAACTTGTTAGAGCATTTATTTTTCCTGTGGGAACAAGTAAGACTATAAATATCAGCTTAAGATATCAAGAAGTCTTTAGATACCAGCATGAATGTTTCATTTATGTTAACTGGTAGAGTTTAAGGGGGCAGATATTGATAGATAAGTAGGAGGGGTGGTAGGAGTCCATAAAAGTCCTCTCCTGGTCATAGAACCTTTTTCCTTCCCTCTCCAACTTCAACCCAACATATACTAATGTACCCTGTGGAACCAGTATGCCATAGCACACTGGAAAACATTGATTTATTGCCATTCATTCAATTTACCAAGGTATAACTTTATACAGAGAGGCTAGTCCTGGGTCACAGTTATGATTAGTGTTAGTAAAATTTTCCTTTTGTATGTATAAACTAATTGAGTACCAAATGATCTAATCAGCTCCAATTAATTCTCCACCTAAAGTCATCTGTGTAACCTATATTGATGTTATAATTCACATGGCATTCTTCAGTATCTTATACATAAAGACTCTAAGTAAATATTTGTGGAATGAAAAAATGTATAAAGAAGCCATATGTTTTTCTAAACAAAACAGGAGACAAAATATGGCAATCCACTTATTTTGCTAATTATACAAAATTAAGGGCAATTTAACTTTTAAGGAGGATTGCTTGAACCAGGACCTGGGAGGCAGAGGTTGCAGTGAGCTGAGATCACGCCACTGCACTCCAGCCTGGACTACAGAGCAAGACTCCTTCTTAAATAAAAAAGAAATGTGAGAATTATAGTCACTGTATAATTGTATTAACTTTCTCTTGCTGCTGTATCAAATTACTAAAATTTTAGCAACTTCAAATGAGACTTCTTTATTGTCTCATAGTTTTTTGGGTCCAAAGTCTGATACATGTCTCATTGGGCTAAAATCAAGTTGTCAACAGGGCTGTGTTCCCTACTGAAGGCTAAGGGAAAAAACTACTCCTGGGCCCATTCGTGTCAGCTTAATTGGTTCCTTGTTGTTATAGACTGAGGGTCCTTCCCTGCTGGCTGTCAGCCAGGGGCTGGTCTTAGCTCCTAGAGGCTGCCTGTATTCTTTCATCATGCTTTCCATGTGGCCCCCTCCAGTAATGGTGGGTCAAGACCCTTTTATACTTTGAGTCTCTGACTTCAGCTAAAGAAAATTAGAAAATTCTCTACTCTTAAGGGCTCATGTGATTAGATTTGGCCAACATATAAGAGATAATCTAGCATAATCTTTGTGGAATGTAAGTCACATCTGCAAAGTTCCTTTGCTATGTAATTTATTCACAAGTTCTAGGAATTAGGGCAAGGGAATCTTTGGGGTACATTCTGCCTATCAGAATATTTCATCTAAAAGATTCAAGGCATTTTTCGAAAGATGCTCCTATAAAACTGTGCTTTGTCTATGTGATAGAACATTCATAGATATTTCCTCATTTGACCTCTTAAGAAGAGAGGTAAACATTAATTGTAATTTCCTAAATATTCATTTCCTTCCCTTTTCATTCCATTCCATTCCATCCCATCCCATTCTATTCAATTCCAGAAACTTTGATTGAACAACTTCTATGTGATAGACATCAAGCTACATGCAATGGATATAAAAATGGAAGTCATTTTCTTAGCTTGTAAGGAGCTCATAGCCTAGCTGGAAAAACATCTCAAATATAATTTTCAGCAACTGGGTGGTCAGTGAACATTAATGGATATAGAAATTACGTTAGAACTGCTTGGATTTACCTTATCCCCTGTACTCCTAGTGCTATATTGGACCCTAAGAATACTTCCAAAGTAACTAGGTTTTCAAAGAGTCCCAGCAGTCTTTCAAAAACAATTTTCTCCTTCATCTGCACCTTCAACTGCCTAAATAAAAGCCTTTTAAGGCATTGCCTTTTGACTGAAAAGGAAAACATGTCAGGGTTGGGATGAGCCTGCTAATCTTTCTATAATTTAACTTTTCAAGATCAAATAAAAGCCTATAAAAATCAAGCCTCCCCATACTGATCAATAGAGTTGGGCTGGGGAGTCAAGCTGGCAGGTTGGGCTCTGGCCAGTCTATGTGTCTAAATCCACCTGGGATGCTTTCTGTCTGATTCTCTGGCAATAGCTCTGGCTGTGCATTGCAGAAGACTGCTGAGGTACTCCTTGGCAGGGCTGTATTTAAACAGTAGCAATTTGTTATACAGACCCTAGCACTGTCCTTCACAGACCAACTGTCTTTCATCGACACAATCAAAACAACTGGCTACACCATTGTATTGTCTTCTCTTGTAATACCAGTATTTCATAAAAATTGTGGTTTCCCCATTCAGATAAAGTTCTTTGATATTGTTCATTAAATTATTCATTCATATGTTTATTCATTCCTTTTATTATGCATCTCCAGAATGTGGAACTGTAAGCTGTAGCTTTAAATGTGTGCAGACTTCTTCCATTTTTTTTTTTTTTTTTTGAAGGAGTCTCTCTCTGTCATCAGGCTGGATTGCAGTGGCACAATCTTGGCTTGCTGCAACCTCCCAGGTTCAAGCGATTCTCCTGCCTCAGCCTCCAGAGTAGCTGGGACTACAGGCACCTGCCACCATGCCCAGCTACTTTTTGTAATTTTAGTAGAGACGGGGTTTTACCATGTTGGCCGGGATGGTCTCGATCTCTTGACCTCATGATCCACCTGCCTCGGCCTCCCAAACTGTTGGGATTACAGGCATGAGCCATCATGCCTGGCCCCTTCATTGTTTTTTAAAGGAAAGAAAAAGTTAGTTTGGCTAGGCATGTATAGTTAAGTTAACCAGAAGTCTGTGGGGAGGGAAGCAGGGATATTATTCACATTTTTGAGCATCTAAACAGACTGATCAGCCAGAGGCTTTGGGTAGAGTATTGCAGACACGTTGCCATAGCAGATAGGGCATTAACTCTTTAGTTTTGGAAAAGCAAGTAGGTTCAGGAGGTCCTAAGCATCAGGAGTGATGATATATTACCAACTAATATAAATACATCTAAATATTTAAATATTTGATATGGCTATTCTGGTCATAACAGTTAAATATCAATCCTGAGAAATAGTATTTTTATGAATTTAGAGTTAAGTTTACCATGGGTTATTATTTTAAAGGTATAAATGGATCAAAATAATAACACAAAGGTAAACTTTATACCTTTAAAACTGCATCCTAGAGTAGGGTTTCCCAAATCTCCCTCTTTTTCAGAGTTACCTGGTGAGCTTCATTTTAAATTTTACTGGTTTTTAAAAAACAATTTAAAATATAACATGTGCACATGGTTTTAACAAGCAAACTCTTTAGAGAGCTGGAAAATGAAAAGTTAAATCTTTTGTTCTATACTGCTTCTACCCATAGAATGACACTCGAGAACAATTTCCCTTAGACTGTTTCAGTATTTCTTTCCATGGTTGCCACCACAACTAAACACAGTAGTTGTATATCTATAATTCTGACCAACTTTAAATGGCATTCATTTAACTGAAGAAAACTTTTAAAAAATATACAGATTACAGGATCCTTTCTTGCTAGAATCTGATTCAGTACATTTATTTTGGGCTTGGAAATCTAAAGTTCTGATGTGGTGTTTTTACTTAATTAATGGTGGGATTTTAAAACATACAGATTTCTCCTCACTCTGAAAACATCTTACTCTGCTTTCTTTATTATTTCCTATTTTTGTATCTTTTTTATTTCTCTCCTAAATTTTCCTTATTGTGAACCTTTTTTTGTGTCTTAAAGTTCATACGTTAACTCTATATTTTCTGCTTTTCTACCCAGATTTAGGAAGTTGAGTAAATTGCTGTTTCATGTCGTTATTAAAAAAAAAAAAAAAAAAAAAAAAAAAAAAAAAAAATGGGCACAGTGAAGGGCCATTAAGATTGTAGAAAGCAGAGTTATCAAAAAAGATGATTAGAAATTTCTGGGAAAATGTACAATCTTATAATCAATAGAATATGTGTTCTCAATACTTGGAAACTCAGCATATCAATTTAACATAGTGATCTATATTTAGCAAAAATTACTCATCACACTCAGGAGGATAAAACCTCTATACTCATTTCTGCCTGCCAAAGCATTTAATGCAGCTCTAGTTATTTAGGATAAGGATGGCACAGAGTTTTCAAATAAAAATTTCTTCTGTAGGACACACTAAATTACTGGGAGAATTAGGTGATGGCACAAATAGACACTCAAAATAGGACATGGCATCTGTCAGACTCTGCTAATAATTTTCTGTCCTTATGCTAAGCCTGTCAGCATTGCCAATATTCTTAACAGAGGTAGCTAGTCTTGTGTTCTGGATGAATGAAACAACCAGGTCAGTTTTGTCTGACATTTAAAAAAACTGTTCTTAGCCATACCATGTCTTAGTTTCTCAATGTTTGATTATTGTTCTGCAGAAGAATTTAAGTTTAATCATTATTTCCCACAAGAGAAATTGTTCTCAATTTTCACAAAAGGATCTATAACTATTCCTGAGAATCTACATCAGATAAAAACAGAGGAAAGGAAGCATGAAAAATAACAGCCCACCATTTTTTTCTCCTAAGCCAACTTCTTTGTTTCAGAAGAGTTTTCTGATCCCTAGACATACAGCCTTAGACTTACTGCTTCATCCTTTTCTTTCAGTTGACTCCACTACCCTCCCATTCCCAACTCCTGTACATGCAGTTCTAAGCCCCACCATTACTTCCTTTAAAATGTCTTGGACAGTGAACAGTTGGAAATTAAAAGTTTAGAAATACCATTTACAATAGTTTTGGAACCATAAAATACTTAAGAGTTAATTTAACAAAAGATACCAAATATTGCTTCACTGAAAACTACAAAACAATGCTGAGTGAAATTTTAAAAGACTGAAGTAAATAGAAGCAGCATATTTATTAATTGAAAGACTCAATGTTGTTTAGCTGTTTATTCTCTCCCCATTTATATACGTGTGTGTGTGTGTGTGTGTGTGTGTGTTCAGTATAATCAGATTCTCTTCATCCCATGTGAACTTTTTAAGACTATAAAAAAGCTGTTTCTAAAATGTATTTGGACATGCAAAGGACCTAGAACAGACAAAAAATTGTTTAACAAAGAAACGTTTGATTTCAAGATATGTTACAAAGCTACAGTACTCAAGACAGTGGGACAGTATGGTATTGGTAAAATAATAAATACAGATTAAAATGTAGAATCTAGGAATACTCACATACATGAGATCAAATAATTTTCAACAAAGTCAAAGCAATTCAATGAGAAGATGAATATCTTTTCACAAATGGTGCCAGAGAAACTTGATATCCAAAACAAAAAGGGCACTTCAGCTTCTGCATTACGCCATACTCAAAAATTAATTTAAAATTGATCATGGACCCATAAAGGCAAGCTAAAATTATAAAGCTTCTAAAATAAACATAGACAAATATTTTCATGAACTTATTGTAGGCTGGATTTCTTAGGGTGATGAAACCACAAATTGGGCTCCATCAAAATGACAAATGTCTTGTCAAAAGATACTTAATAGATAAGCAACAGGGTGAGAGAAAATATTCATAACATATTTAAATAAATATACCTGACAAAAGGCTTACACCTAGAATACATAAGGAATTCCTACAACTCAACAATAAGGCATTTAATTGTCTAAAAAAGCAGACAAAAGATTTATGCAGATACTTCACAAAATATGATATATGAATGGCTAATAAGCACATTAAAAAACAACCAACGTCATCAATCCTCAAGAAAATGAAAATTAAAACACACATTGAAAAAAGATTGATAATACCAAGCATTTTAGAGAATGTGGAGCATCTGGAACTACCACATATAGTTGGTGGGAGTGTAAAATTTTGAAAATATCTTCCAGATTTGTCCATTACCACTTATTACCTTATTTCAGGCTATGAATATTCTGCATTTATTTTGTTGTAAAAACAAGGGAGTTTGTTGAATAAAGAACTGTTATCCTAGAAAAGGATTGTTCATAGCACAGTGAATGGCCCAGTGTGTGGCACATTTTGTGTTCTCATTGCAGGTCCTTACAGGTATAAACCAGTTGCTGAAATGTGGCTCTGGCTTAGCTATTCCACAACATCAAGCATTATCTCATTTGTTCATTCAGAATTTCAAGCTGTTTACAAACCAGTGAATCCCTTCATTTGTCTTTTGATGATTAATTTTAGGTGTCAACCTGCCTGGATTAAGGGATATCGAGAAAGCTGGTGAAACATTATTTCTGGGTGTGTCTGTGAGAGTGTTTCTGGAGGAGATTGGCATGTGAATCAGAAGCCTGAGTGAGGAAGATCGGCCTGCAATGTAGGGGAACACTATCCAGTTAGCAGGAGGCCTGAAAAGATAAAAAGGCAGAGGAAAGATGAATTCACACTCTCTCCTGGAGCTGGGACACCTTTCTCCTGCCTTTAGACATCAGAACTCCAGGTTCACCACCTTTTGGACTCCAGTGGTGCCAGTGGGTTCTCAGGCCTTCATCCCTGGAGTGAGAGTCCCTCTACTGGCTTCCCTGTTTTTTCAGCTTACAGAGCTTATCATGCAACTTCTAAGCATCCATAATCAAGTGAGCCAATTGACCTAATAAACCCCCTTCTCATCCATCTGTCTACTTATTTACCTGTTTATCATATTGGTTCTGTCTCTGTGAAGAATCCTAATATACCTCTCATTCATGTCGTTCTTTTACACTGTTCAAAATACAAGTTACTTCAATTATTTTTCTTCACTAAATCATCATCTCTATTATGTTCAGTGCTCTTCTCCTCCTCCCCACTACTTCAACTCATATTTGCATTGTTTTCCGTTTTGCTAAGTTTTTATATATCCTTTGGAACTTTTTCTTGTTGTTCAAATGAAAGAAGAAAAGAAAAAAAATGAATATGAACCTCTTTAAGGAGGCTAAATTATTCGCAAAATGCCTTAGGTTCATCCTTGCATCAATTCAACTGGAGGCACTTGAGATTTTGCAGCCTTCTTAAGTGGAAACTGCTTATTATCACACTTTCAGGCCTGGGTATGGCACTAGCCATTCTTATTATTTCTGATTAACCTATCTGAAATGTATATATTTTAAAATTTTAACAAAGATGCAACAAACATCAATACTTTTAGTCCAAATGCATAGTTAACCACCACTGTCTGCTTATTACTGTTGTCTGTTGATCCTAATGACTCTTCTGCATTCACTAAGGTCCCTGATATCTGACTTGTAAGTCTATCTCTAATCCCATTGTCATTCTATGTCAATGTCCATGTAGATGTCTCATTCTATATCCTATTTTCAAGTTCTGACTTTCATTTCCATTCTGTTTTAGCAGCCCACTTCTGTGTCTTGTGATGAACCCAGCCATTGCCTAATTTATTAGCAGATTTATGGAGAAACAATACACTTACCATAAAATTCACCTACTTAATTGTACGATTCAGTGGATTTTAATATATTCTCAGATATGTGAAACCATCACAATCATTTTGAAGAATTTTCATCACTTTAAGAAGCAGGCCATATCCTTTAGCTCTCATCCTTCTATTCCCCCATTTCCCCACTCCTCAGCCCTGAGTAACTACTAATCTACTTTCTGTATCTATAGATTTCTCTATTCTGGACTTTTATGTGAAAAGAATCATGTCGTATGTAGTCTTTTGTGACTTGCTTCTTTCACTTAGCATAATGTTTTCAAGGTTTATGCATGTTGTAGAATGTATTAGTCCTTCATTCCTCTTTACGGCTAAATCGTATTCCATTGTACAGACATACTACATTTTGTTCATCCTCTTGTCCATAGATGGACATATAGGCTGTTTTAAATGTTATGAATAATCCTTTGATAAACATTTCTGTACAAGTGTCTACGTGGACATACACTTTTATTTCTCTTAGAGATAGAAGTGGAATTGCTGAGTCATATGGCATCTTTATCTTTATATATTGCCCACATCCTAATATGCAATATTTCACTCTCTTCAAGCTTACTCATTTTCCTCCTCCCTGTACACCTACTCTTCAAACATATAAAGATTCAATTTCATTTTCTTCCAAATTATATAATATCTTCTAACTTTATTTTCTTGCCTACATACCCCATGGCCTATTACTTGAATCATTCACTTGACAACTGTCAAATCACTCGCCTTCTTTTTTTCTGTTATTGCAAAATATGAAGTCCTAGCTTTGGATTAATCCAAGCATTTTCTGCTTTTAAACAACTTTCTGTTTTGCATCATTGAAAATCCCTAGTTTCTAACCTCAGCTGAACTTTTGGTGCTGTTTGTCTCTAAAAAACTGCATGAAAAGATCCCTAGCTCACGCTAATCTTCACCACCAACCTAGCATCACCATTGACTGCTAACTTAAGTAATTTCTGTTGTATTTCACCCATTTTATATTTGAGGTCTACCTGTTATAGAAATTTTCTAACCTTAAATTACACAGGGCTTTTGTTAAAAGTTTTTTTTTTTTCTTTTTACTTGAAGTGTGATTTTTAAGTTATTTTTAAAATAATAAATTGCATGATTCTTAGAATTAATGTCATAGCTTTTTCTCTGATGGTCCTATATAAATTAGTAGATATGACAACCCTAGTGATAATTAGATGTTATTAGTCTACATGCCACTCTTAGAACAGTATTTCTTCTTTCCTATTAGTATCATAGAAGCTACAGTTATAAATTCCGGGAAAATGTACAGCATGTACACATACACATGTGAAACCTTTGAACTGAAAATAATAGCAAGTTGATGAGCAGAATAATCTGAGTAGCTCTTAAAAGAGATCTACATGCTGGATAAATGTTTTCATTATTTTAAATATTTGACAATTAAATAGTCTTGTAATTGTAAGCTTTGCAAAATTTTCACCAGACCTCTGTTTACCATATACACAGATTGTTGTGCAGGTACATCACACTAGTGGGCTGTGTGAGTAGAATCTTGGGTTACTTTTCTAGAAAAAATGATAAATCTACCTTGATGTTGCATTCATTACAAACAAGGATATAAATTTGTAGATGGCCTCATTGCAGCTTAGGCCAACTTCTTTCCATAAATTTAACATTTTGCTCCATAAATTTAACATATAGTTAACATTTAACTATAGATGCTTTTGGTCTGATCATTTTAAACCATTACTCAAAAGACAAACATTTAACTTTATAAAGTAGAAAAGCAACACTAGCAATTTATTAAGAGCCCCTTTGGCCTTCTGCTTATTTTCTTTGAAGTCTTCACTTTAGAAGGCAAGGTCATGTAGGTGAAAATATACTGACCTGAATGTCATAAAATTGTGGGTTCATATCCTGGCCCTGCTACTTATTACGTATGAACTCCTGAGTGAACTACTGATCATCCTAATTCTTAGTTTTTTCTCAATCTCAAAATAAATACTTCTTAGGGTACTGAAGAGGAGCTAATATATATAAAGTGCATGGGATGTAGTTTCTTCTTCTTCCTTTATTTCCTTTGGGTCTAGCCTGATTTCTTCTTGATTGAATTAACATGATTTCCCAATGACTTGCATATCAAATCAATTTGGCAACACTTTCATGTGCTCCAGATAGAATATCACTTAGAACATTTGTCCTTTGGATCTGGTTCATGCATCATTTAAAAAGCAAGCATAATTTGTTGATAAGATTAAATGTGTAGACTCTAAATATTAAAATATTAAAATTCATTTTCTATTAAAGGTAGTCTGACTCCAAAATAGTTTCTTATTATTGAGAGAAAGACACTAAGTCCTACTCACCTCTTTGAGACCAGTAGGAACAGGGTGTCACCAGTCTGGGGTAAGGGTGTCCTTAGATCTCTGCAGCTGCAGGTCAATACAACTTCAATACAGTACAGTATAATACAATACAATGAGACATGACACAATAAAAATTCAGTAGAGGAGGAATGTTTGGAATAGTATTTACTCAAAGCAATACATGTGAGTCTACCATTCACATCTACTTTCTTATTTTCCCTTCAGTTCTCAATTCCCTGTAAACTGACTTTGGTACTCTCCACTTTATTGAGACCATTTTGAAAAGTAGCACATAATCTTCAAACTGGTAAATATTAGAAGCATCTTTCAGTCCTGTGCTCACCTGCTGAATTTCATGCTACATGTAATACCTGGATTTTTCCATCATGATCTTCATTAACTACTCCAGTTTTTACTATCTCTTTAACTGATCTCTGTTGCTATGTTTAGGAGTCTTTCTTCCTAGGCTTATCTTCTTTTCATTACCTTTCCACCAGGTTTCATTTTCAGCCCACCATTCTTTTAAATATGTGTGCTTTCTCTTGAGATGGCCCCAGTTTCAACCATGGTCTACGGGACTACCTTATTGATGTATCTTGTCCCACCTGTCTACTAATAAATGCTTAATAAATGTTTGTGAATGGATCTTAATTGTATATCGCCACCTAGGATGTATGATTGGGGCCTGTATTAGACACCATTTAGTGCAGAAACTATGTTTGTGCACAGTTCAGAACATTCAGAGCCCCATTCCTGGCACACTGTTGTGGCAGACCCTGCTATTGGTCTCCTTAGTCTCTATTCCTTCACGTATCTTACTTCAGAAAGTTCCTTTCATTCGGGGTGTCAAAATATCAAGACGCAGCCAACATGACATAAGTGAAGTCTCCCTCGGATTCTAGAAAGCTTTACCTTTTTGATGTAGGCATTACAACTGTTTCTGTTCTTTCTTCCTGGAATGAAAGCTGGGGGAGCAACGGTCATGGTGATACAATGAAGTGACTATAAGGATGCGAGCCAGGCATGGAGAGACAGAAGCAGCCTGGCCCATTGATGGCGTTTCTGCATCCACCCTGCACTCCTGTATTAGATAGAGTTAATTTCAGCTTTGGGAAAAAAAAATCAAAATAATAGTGGCATAACAAAATAAAAGTGAATTTTTCTTTTATGTTAATGAAATCTAAGAATGAACAGTCCGGGACTGGTATGGCAACTCCTGTCAGTAGGTACTCAGACTCCTTGAATTTTGTTGTGTAGTCACATAATCTAGCCATATATATCCACAATTTAATTCATGGCCAAGAAAGGACAAAAGAAGGACATAATTTTTTCCTTTAAAAATACTTTCTGAAGTCACATAGGACATTTCTATTTACATCTTTCAGCCAGAAATTAGTCATACAGTCATACTTAACTGTAAGGTAGCCATGTGTTCAGCTAAAAATAATGAATGTTATTGCAAAGAAAGAAGGCAGGAAAATTGGGGGCCATGATTAGTTATCTCTGTCCCCACCTGCCTATCTTTGACTTTTTGATAAATTAAAAAAAAAATCCTCATTTGACTAAACCTTTTAAATTACGATTCCATTACATGCAGCCAAATGCAATCCTTAATTAATTCGGAATTTGAATCCTAGAATAGGTACTGAAAGTAACACAAGATAAAATGTGGAATTGACTGAAGGAAGAAAGTGGGGGCACTGGACAATACGGTCTCATGATGCATTCTGGAAAATTTGTGATGATGCTTCTGTAGAATTAGGTAAAACTGTTGTGTGCTGTATTTTAGGAGGCAGACTATATGCCTCCCTGGGCTTTACTGTTAGGAAAAAATGGTAGGACAGTTCAGACTTTTGGGGTGTATGGGTTAGTTTACTGTCACTCTCCTCAGGCCATTTTATAAGCAAAGAGGGAAGAGTTATTTTAATTATTTATTGCTGTGTAATAAACCACTTTAAAACTAAGTAGTTCAAAACAGCAATTGCCATCTCTCATAGTTCTTGTGGGTTGACTGGGCTTGGCTGAGTGATTTTCTCATAGGATTGCTCATCTGATTTTATGTCAGAAGATAAATAAGACCAAAATTTTGACTGGTCTGGAAGTCCAGGAGGGCTTTTTCTCTTCCATATCTGGTGCTTTAGCTAAGGTGACTTGGCCAGCTTGGAGGCCAGGAGTCTCTCTCCTCATGTAGCTTCTCCTTATGGCTAAAGTTGGAGGTTGGGGTTCCTCACAGCATGATCATCTCAGGGTAGTCATGCTTCTTCTATAATTGTTGACCCACAAATAAAGTAGACCCAGCTGGAAGCTACTAGGCTTCTAATGACCTAGCCTTCAAAGACATGCAGCATCACTTCTGTCCCATTCTATGGTCAAAAGTGAGTTAACTGGGTTAACCTAGATTCAAAGAACAGGAGCTGTACACGTTTGTGAATACCAGAAAGCATGATCTGCAGGCATACCTCATTTCATTGTGCTTCGCTTTATTGTGCTTCGCAGATACATTTTTCACAAATGGAAGGTTTGTGGTAATCCTTGTGTCAAGCAAGTCTATTGGTGCCATTTTTTCAACAGCATGTGCTCACTTCACGTTTCTGTGTTGCATTTTTGCAATTTTCACAATATTTCAAACTTTTCCATTATTATTATGCCTGCTATAGTGATCAGTGATCTCGCTGTACAGATCAGAAGGCTCTCACTGTGAGGAATGGTGTAAAATGTTGTTAAAATCTCTGGTAACTAATTTGGCACTGTTTTATAAAGCTGGACATGTACGTTCCCTAAAAACCAATAAGTTCATGTCTGTTATTTGAAGAAACTTGCACATGTGTACCTAAAATTATGTGCAAGATAGTTCACAGCATCATTGTTTGTATTGGAAAAAAAAAAACTGGAAATGACCCAAATATCATCAAAAGAAGAATGAATAAACAAATTCCTAAATACTTAGTCAAAAATTGCCCATCAGTGTAAGTCAGTGCATTACAGCTATGTGAAACAATACAGATAATATCTTATGAAATTGAATGTTTTTTTAAAGCACATTGCTGAAGATCTCAAAATATCTGATATTTTTATAACACAAAAAAGCAAAATTATATAATGTATCATTTAGGTATACCTACCTAGGTGAGAAAACTACTTAAAAAAGCAGTGATATTATTAACATGAAATTCAGGTGGCTGCTAATCTTTGCAGAGGAGAGAAAACAGATGGGAATGGGCAGGAACACAAAGATGATTTTAATATAAAAATAAGATTCAAATTCTTAGGTTGAGTAGTTTAGGTTTATGCTTCAAACTCACACGTATGTCACAATTCTTTTGGATGTATAAAGCATTACATAATAAAACATTTTGAAACTAATATACTTTATGTACTGATATGAAATGCTGTTTTAGATCATCAAGATAGCTATAGGGGTTTGTTTGGAACAGCCATGGTTTACACCTAGCATAATTGCTAATTGCAGCATTTTTCTCCCTCAAATAAGCCCAATTGAAATGTAATTATATGTTTCCCCCATTTTTAAGTAAAAAAAAAAATATGAGATGCAGAATGATGTTTAGATTATGCTTCAGCTCATGTAATATGACCTATTCAAAAATACATAAATTTAACTTTAGGGAACAAATAAAAACATTATAATGTTTTTATAAAACAAATAAAAACAATATAAACATTAGTTATAGCTAACATTTTGAAAAGAGGACATGTGGAAACTAAGTACTTGGGAAACAAGAATAACAGTTACTAATGGATAACAGTTAATGTCTGTGGAGCAGGAATTGGGAGGTTGGAAGACAAGAGTGGGAGACTCACTTTTCTCTGTAAACCCCTTTGGCCTATTAGAATCTTGTGCTCTTATTCACAATAGCAAACACATGGAATCAACCTAAATGCCCATCATTGACAAACCGGATAAAGAAAATGTGGTACATATATACTATGAAATACTATGCAGCCATGAAAAAAAAAGAATGAGATCACGTCTTTTGTGGGAACATGGATGGAGTTAGAGGCTGTTATCCTTAACAAACTAACGCAGAAACAGTAAACTAAATATTTCATGTTTTTACTTATAAGTGGGACCAGAATAATGAGAACTCGTGAACACAAAGAAGGGAGCAACAGACACTTGAGGGTTCAGGGTCTACTTGAGGGTTCAGGGTGGGAAGAGGCAGAGGAGCAGACAAAAAATAATCGTTGGATACTAGGCTTAGTAGCTGGGTAATGAAATAATCTGTACAAAGAACCCCTGTGACATGAGTTTACCAATATAATAAATCTTCACATGTACCCTCAAAACTAGATTAAAAGTTAAAAAATATTTCACAGCACATAAAAAATAATTTTGTGCCTTATGCATATATTACCTATTTGGAAAAGCAATTTAAAACAACAAAATTCATTTTTAATGCAATGTGATCCATGCCACGATAGCTATTACCACACTAGCTTTCATGTATTAGATTCTTATTTTGAATGAAGCAGTTCTCAGTGTGTCTACATTAGATTCTGACAGCAAATCTAAGACATAAGTAGCACTACTACTAGCTGCGTGACTCTGAAAAGTTGCTTTATTTCTTCTGTGAAACTATTCTTGTTCTATCCTATTTATACTATTCTTTTTCCTGCCCATTCTGTGATGTCACATATGTTAACTGTGAAGCATTTGCTAAGGCAGTAGCTATAGTAGAAAGTGTTCTGGATTCAAAGTCCTGAGCTCTCTTGCTCAGATACTCACCATCTATATACACCTGAGCAAGCTGTTTTGGCTCGCTGAGAAAGCCTGGATTTTTCACTATAAAATAGAAACAACATGCCTTCGGATTTTACAGGCTTCTGTGTGAATCAAATGAAGGCATAAAGTGGAAGTAGGTTAGAAACCAGAATGCATCATGCAAATATGAGTTATTATTATTAATGACCAAGTGTAACATTTCAGTCAGGAAAGCTGTAAATCAATAGAGATGTTGTAACTGAAAACAACTTGAAGACCATTTTTTTTTGTGTTCAGCACAAGTGGCATTTCCTCCTTGCTTGTTGCTTTATATAGTAGATAGTTTTATACATAGCAACAGCCTTGAAACGGATCAGCAAGAACATAATGAACGTATTTTAAGCAGAAAATGTTAAATGATCTATGTCTCTTGTTACAGGCTAAGCTTCAATTAATTCAGGAGGTGGTTTTTCACAGTTGAAACAAAAGCAAAAATCCTTATGTTGTTTACTGTACATGAATAAATTCAAAATTTGGTGATAAAGTGGTAATATAAGTTGAATTTGTGGCCTTTTCTCTTAGGAAAGTATACTGGCAATATTGCCACAGAATTTGCTTAACTTAACTCTCTTCTTTTGTATAATTTGAAAGCTGCTTCTTCTCCTTCTTCTTGCAGCAAAACAACTAGGTGAAATATTGCATTACGACAACAGAAAAAGGCCTTACCAGACATTTAACAGGAAAAAAGTGGAAGAATTTGATTTTATTGATTAGAAAAAAATAGCATTATTGACAAATACATGCAAAGTGTTCTAAAACTAAAAATCTTTCAATTCTATATCTATAATGATGGAACACTTTAGATGAGGGTAGAGGCAAAATGTATAGCTTTCTTGTTTTTATAGCATTGTAAAGTTACCTGGCAGACTTGCCTATGGTTTGATTTATTTTAGTTTTTTTTGGCTCTTATGATAGCGGAAACCTGAGAAAATCTTCTAGAGAGCTTTGTCTAATTGGTGATTTTAAAAAATCAATTCATAATATCAATAGGCTCAGACAGTTCAGTTTATTTTTGCACAGAGTTTTATTTTTCTCTCGATAGTGTCTCATCCTTCCCCTCTCCTCCACAGCCTCTCACCTCCCTCCAGGGGCACTCTGCTGAGTAGCTTTCCAAGGGGAGAAAGAATGTTTGAAAATGTGGGGGAAGATGTGAACTGCAGCCCACATAAAAATCTTTATTTAGATAGTTTTTAACTAGGGATTCAAAAAATGCCAACCAAGGTACTCAATCCTATTTTCTTAGCACAAGCAAGAGAATAAAAGGAGGTGGGCAATGTTTAGTGTCCCTGCACCCTGGGAGGTGTGCAACATTTCCTCTTATTTCACACTTTATGATTTTACTCTTATCCTCTATTCAGGGCTCACAGCATCAACTGCAAGAGCTTGCCGGGTGGCAAATTCTGAGTGTGGGTTTTGGTGTCCACCTGACCTCGCTTCAGATTCAGATTGAGTATTTTTAGGCCAGATAATTTGGTTGCCTCAGCACAAATGACCAGAATTTTCCCTACTCAAAATAACCAAAACAAAACCAGACAAATTTTCAAATAATAATAGTGACAACCAAAATGAATGACTGAGAAAAAAGTCTCAATCATCAAGGTTTATTAAGCTAGCTTTCGGGTGCCTCCGGGAGAAGCGGAAGACACAGACGCATCTGTGGCTGTTTTCACTAAGAGATTTTTAGGAGGTTTAGTATTTATACATTTCCTTAAAGGGAGAAGGCAGGCATGAAGGGCAGGTAGGGTGATAAAGTGAACAGTTACATTCCTGTGAGACATATTAGTGCCTAGTAAATCTACATTTTACATAACACAAGGTGAATATTTGAAGAGAAAAGGGGAGTGAAAGGAAGAGCCAATTATGCAGATGTCTCTGGGCAGATGGAGAAATGAGCCTTGTCTTTGTTTTACACCTGGGAAGATAAGCTTGTAATTGACATTATCAGAGTGGAAATGAGGAGGCTTTAGTTTTCTGAGCTAGACTTAGATTGTAGACCTAAAGTTACAATTGGCATGTCCTTGTTTATGGGAGTACAGCAAAGAATTTACTTATGAGTGATCTGTGGAGGCAACCTCTGTAGACGTCTGGGGCCTTCTACCTTTCCCTGGGAATGTGGCTGACGGATAATGTTGGTAACAGCTATTCATTTGAAAAAGGGCATATGACTCAGCCTCCCAGCTTAATCTTTCCTTTTGCATAAGAAGTTTGGGGGACCTGAGATTATTTATTTTCCTTTATGATAGTAACAACATTTACAGCAAAATGGTCTAACTGTATGTTTACTATAATGGAAAGAAATTCCATTTGAGGTCATGAGATCTGCACTTAGTTTTCTAGGATAAGCACTCACAAGCAAGGTAACCTGAAACTCTTCAGCCTCCTTCTTCATCTGTTCAGTTGGAGGGACTACTCCCCCAATTTCTCCATAGATTCCTGTGCAGGTGAAACAGTGGTAATTCTCAGTGGTTAGCAAACTTTTTTATGAAAGGCCAGAGTAAATATGCAGGCCTTGCTGGTAATTATGGTCTCTGTTGTAACTACTCAACTCTGTTGTCAATGGGCAAAAGCAGCCATAGACAATACATGAACAAATGTGTCAGTGTTCCAATAAAACTTTATTATGAACACTAAAATTTGAATTTTATATATATTTTATATTTCAAAAAAAGTGGTTTTTCTTTTGATTTTTCCTCTAAGCATTTACATATGTAAAAACCATTCTTAGCTCCTGGCCATATAGCAACAGGTGCTGGGCTGGATTTGTTCCACGGGTTGTAATTTGCTGACCCTGGTGTATATTAAAGCACTTAATAAATGTACACATATGTAAGTAGTTACTAAGTTGTGTAAAATCGTGATGGAATATGTAAGGTCCATTTTAATTCCATATTGACTTCCTTTGTCACGCCAAACTTGATGAGATTCCTGCTTGCCATGTCTGCAACATTTCAATGTTGTCCCAAGGAAAATCATTTAAGACGGGACTCTTGACTGAAAGAGTTCCAGTTGCATTTCCCATCCAGTGAAATAAATGGCTGCAGAGTCACTCAGCAATTGAAATTACATGAACTACTGACTTGTCTCAAAAGCATGAAGCATCCTGGTTTTCCCTAGACAATGCAGACACCCCTTTTATATCTTGTATGTGCACCGTCACAGAACCTCTCACACTGAGCTGTGATGATTTGCTTAGGTTTTGGTGTCCCAGTAAATCACGAGCTTCACAATGGTAGAGATTAAGCACTAGTACCTCCTGGCAATAGTATTTGTTTATTTATGCCTGTGATATTGTAATTTTAAATAAAAATATATATTTGGTCTTCATCTAGTTACTGGCACAGACCTCCTAAAACCCTTGGAATTTCCGAAGTGGTGTCTTTTATGTGCTTATAAGATGACTGGTGGCTAGGGGCTCCTAAACAGCCTCAGAATGGGGGCTGGTTGCCAGGGGAACAAACCATGTGATTAGAGGGTTGGAACTTTCACCATTGGGGAGGGAAGAGGGTCTGGAGGTTGAGACCTTTACTAATGGTCAATAATTTAATCAATTATACCTTTATGATGAAATCTCAATAAAAACTCAAAAGGACAGGGCTTCTAGGCTGTTGAGCACATGGAGGTGATGGGAGGGTGGAGAGTCTGGAGAGGGCATAGAAGCCCCATGCCCCTTTCCTCCTGTCTTGCCCTATATATCTCTTCTATCTGGTTGTCCATGATTTATATCTTTCTATAATCAACTGCTAATCTAGTAAGTAAATTGTTGTCCTGAGTTCTATGAGCTGTTCTGCCAAATTATTGAGTCTCAATACGAGGTTAGGGGAATCCTGAATTGACAGCCACACCATCAGGAGCACAAGGCACAACCTGGACTTGTGATTGGTGCCTGAAGTGGACGTAATCTTGTGGGACTGAGCCATCAACCTGTTGGGATCTGATGCTATCTTTAGGTAGATAGTGTCCAAATCAAGCCAAATTTTGGGACATCCAGCTGATGTCAGGGAATTGGTCTGTGTTAGGGGAAAACCCACACATCTGGTGCCAGATGTGTTTTGTATGAGAATATAATGAAACAAATAGGAGTTTTCTATACAATGTTCCTTTCTAGCTAACAAAGAATTTACAGAGCTGGCAAGAATACAGAAAAAAAGCAGATAAACAAACTAGATGGAGGAATCAGGGTAAAAGAGAAATGTGGGAGTTAAAATGATAAAGCTAGGGGTAAGAGTATCACAGAGAAATATGCTCCACTTGATCCTGCATGTGGCCAGCCCACTTGCCCTATGATTTCCAGCAGCAGAAGCACACTTCTCCCTCTCTCTCTCTCTCTTTTATTAAAAAATTTTTTAAGTTCAGGAGTACATGTGCAGGATGTGCAGGTTTATTACATAGATAAACGTGTGCCATGGTGGTTTGCTGCACAGATCATCCCATCACCCAGGTATCAAGTACAGCATCCATTAGCTATTCTTCCTGATCCTCTCCTTCCTTCTACCCCCTGCCCTCTGACAGGCCCCAGTGTCTGTTGTTCCCCTGATGTGTTCATGTGTCCTCATTATTTAGCTCCCATTTATAAGTGAGAACTTGCAGAATTTGGTTTATATTCCTGCGTTAGTTTGAAAAGGATAATGGCCTCCACTCCCTGCAAAGGACATGATTTTGTTCCTTTTTATGGCTGCGTAGTATTCAATGATGTAGATGTACCATATTTTCTTTATCTAGTTTATCATTGATGGGTATTTAGGTTGATTCCATGTCTTTGTTATTGTGAATAGTGCTGCAATAAACATATGCTTGCATCTGTCCTTATAGTAGAAGGATTTATATTCCTTTGGGTATATAACCAGTAATGGGATTGCTGAGTTGAATGGTATTTCTGCCTGTAGATCTTTGAGGAATTGCCACACTGTCTTCCACAATGGTTGAACTAATTTACACTCCTACCAACAGTGTGAAAGTGTTGCTTTTTCTTCATTACCTCACCAAGCACCTGTTGTTTTTTGACTTTTTTAGTAATAGCCATTCTGACTGGCGTGAGACGACATCTCATTGTGGTTTTGATTTGCATTTCTTTAATGATAGAGATGTTGAGCTTTTTTTTCATATGCTTGCGGGCCACATATTTGTCTTCTTTGTAGAAGTGTCTATTTATGTCCTTTGCGCACTTTTAAATGGAGTTGTTTTTTTCTTGTAAATTTGTTTAAGTTCCTAGTAGTTGCCAGATATCAGACCTTTGTCAGATGGATAGATTGTAAAAATTGTATCTCATTGTGTAGGTTGTCTGTTTACTCTGTTGATAGTTTCTTTTGCTATGCAGAAGCTCTTTAGTTTAATTAGATCCCATTTGTCCATTTTTGATTTTGTTGCAATTGTTTTTGGCATCTTCATCATAAAATCTTTGCCCATGCCTATGTGGTATGGTACTGCCATAGGTTTTTTTCGAGGATTTCTTTATATATATATATAGTTTTGTGTTTTACTTTTAAGTCTTTAATACATCTTGAGTTGAGTTTTGTATAGGGTGCAACAAAGGGGTCCAGTTTCAGTTTTCTTCATATGGCTAGCTAGTTCTCCCAGCACCACTTATTAAATAGGAAATCATTTCCCCATTGCTTATTTTTATCAAGTTTGTTGAAGATCAGATGGTAGGAAGTTTGTGGTCTTGTTTTTGGGTTCTCTATTCTGTTCCATTGCACTGTGTGTCTGTTCTTGTACTATACACGTGGTGCGAGATGGATTTTGTGTGAGAATATAGTGAAAATACAGAGAATTTGCTGTTTTGGTTACTGTAACCCTCTAGTATCATTTGAAGGCAGGTAGAGTGACACCTCCAGTTTTGTTCTTTTTTCTTAGAATTGCCTTGGCTATATATGAATTTTAAAATGTTTTTTCTCTAATTCTGTGAAGAATGCCAATGGTATTTTATTGGGAATAGCACTGAATCTCTAAATTGTTTTGGGCAGTATGGCCACTTTCAAGATATTGATTTTTCCTATCCATGAGCCTGGAATATTTTTTCATTTGTTTGTGTCACCTCTGATTTCCTTGAGTAGTGGTTTGTAGTTCTCCTTGAAGAGGTCACACTTCTCTTATTATCTATTCCTAGGTATTTTATTTATTCTTTTTGTGGAAATGGTGAATGGGAGTTCATTCCTGATTTGGCCTTTGGCTTGACTGTTGTTGGTGTATAGGGATGCTGGCAATTTGTGTACATTGATTTTATATCCTGAGACTTTGCTGAAGTTGCTTATCAGCTTAAGAAGCTTTTGGGCTGAGATGATGGGGTTTTCTAGATATAGGATTATGTCATCTGCAAACAAATATATTTTCACTTTCTCTCTTCCTGTTTAGATGCCCTTTATTTCTTTCTCTTGCCTGATTGCCCTGGCCAGAACTTCCAAAACTATGTTGAATAGGAGTGGTGAGAGAGAGCAACCTTGTCTTGTGCTGGTTTTCAAGAGGAATGAGATGCACATTTCTCAATGTGAGGCTGTATCACATGTGCCCATGATCTGAAGACACACTTGGAGTACCTTCACTGATCTCCAGACATTATTAGGAAAGATGGTTAAAGCATTTGGGAGATTATGTCAGATTAGTAACCACATATACCTATATTCTCTGGCCTTGCAAGATGGTGTCTTGGGTCTAGAGCTGAAAAGTAAGTAGTCTGTCCTCAAAGTCCTCCTGCTTGTCCTATCCTGACCTCTCCTCTGCTCAGGTTTCCAGCCTGTGCCACATCTCACAGGCCTCTGATCTTAGCTCTTTGTTAGCTAATTACTACTGATATCTGTTAACTCATGATCCTTTTCAGCAGCATTTTCAGAATCCTAAACTGCTCTGAGGCTTTAAGGCAGAACAAGTTTGAAAACTTTGAAAATCCAGGTCCTGCTCTGAGAATCACAATAGGCACCTACACAAGTGTATAAAACCTCTGAAAATTCCACAGTAAAGTGACTGTGTAAACCCTATTTCACCCAACATTGCTCAAATGTATTTAATTATGGAAATTATTTTTATATAACACCTATTAACATCTTATGGATTAGTTTTCTCCATATTCTAACTCACCTCAATTGAGCAAACACATTTACAGAAACTACCTGCTGCATCAGGAAATTCATAAGTGAAAGTAGTGATTCTTCCCTTTGTTACAGGTAATTAGGCATGATCGGGGCAGGAGAGGGCTCTCCCCTACCCACTAGGAAAGTTGGGAGATGGTTTGGCAATTATAATTTTGCCTCTATAAAAGTGATAAACTGGGACTGGGCACCAGGGAGAGGCCATTTCCTGATAGTCCACAGCTGTTGTACTAAAGTGGTAATTGAACACAGATACCAGGGAGTAGAAACTTCCTGGACATACACATTAAGAGACAAAATGGCAGAATGTGATGTTCTGGGGGCATATCACCTGAAAACGGAGGAAAACCTCAGATAAGTGTGTGCACAACTTCCTAAACACACTGCACACGCCCACCTCCCAAGGGTAAGGAGTTCACTGTGCATGTGAGCAGCCCACCCTAAGGGAAGAATCTTGGGAAGAAAGCTGCCTATGAAGTCCTTGGATCAAAGTTAAACACTGCACTTGACCTTCATGCCTGCTTGGGTCTTTTCCAAGCATACTTTCCTTTCCTCTGTTTCCTGTTCTAAAGCCTTTTAAATAAATTTCCACTCCTTCTCTGAAACTTGCCTTGGTCTCCTTTTCTGCCCTATGCCCCTTAGTCAAATTCTTTCTCCTGAGGAGGCAAGAATTGAGATTGCTACTGACCCATATGGATTTACCACCAGTGACCTGGATACCTTCCCCTGGCAATGCCTTCATGGGCTTTAGAGTCTAGCAAAAAATAATCCACTTTAGGGAGAGATGCCCTACAATATTAATCCTTATAGTATGTGAACTCTAACAGAATGGCTTTTAACAATTAAGCTGTTTGCACAACCTCCCCCACAAAAAGGATTCTTTAGGGTTAAAATATTTTAGACTCCATAAGCTGAAAGGAAGAGAAGATATTTTTAGGGAGGGGCCAAGGTCCAGTATTTCTTAGACCATATTATACATGGTGCATCTCCTTCCACATAGCTCTAAATACACTTTGTGGCACAGTAGAAATGCCATTGAACTTGGATCAGGAGATGGAATTTGAATCCTGGCTCTGTTGCACATTCTTTTTTGCCTTGGATCCAAATAATGTCATGATTATATACTTAGAAAACACAAGAGAATATTCCTCAAACTGCTAGATACTATAAATAAACCCAGGATGGTCATTGGTTACAAATATAGATACAAAAATCAATAGCTCTATTTTATACAGACAGTAACTGGTTAGAAAATTTAATGGGAGAAAAGCTCTCCTTTATAACAGCAACAAAAAACCATAAATGAGGGCTAAATATAACAAGAAATGTTCAAAATCGAAATAAAGAAACAAAAAACCCAACATTTTCTGTTAAGGAACATTAAAACAACAAAAACAAAAATCCAAACAAACCTACCTAAACTAAATGGAATAAAATACCTTGATCTTCGGAAACAAGAACTAGAAATTTTCCCTAAACTCATCTCTATAGATGATATATTGCCAATCAGAATTACAAGAGGATTTTGGAGAACATACAAAGTTATTCTAATGTGTGAAAACAGCTAGGACAATGTTGAAAAGGAATAGGAATGCAGGGAACTTGCCTTACCACATGCCATTAGGAAACTTTATTAAAGAGAAAGATTATTATTATTATTATTATATTATTATTAAAGCATGGATGCTGGGGACTATAGTCGTGACCATGACTATAGTGCCTCGGCAATCAATTAACATTGATGGATGAATGAATGAATGATAATCCTTACCTTATACAAAAACATAGCTAGCCCCTTGCTTCTGAATGATAAAAGGGATGAGACAATATTAAGGATGCAGTGGTAAAGAGCACTGGATCTGAAACTGAACTCTCTGGGTTTGAATCTTGGTTCCACTACTTGCCAGCTCAGTGGCCTTGATTAAATTTCTTAACCTCTCAGCGCCTTTCTTTCCTCATTTCTAAAATAACAACAGTTCTTTACAAGGAATGACAATAGTTCTTACTTCATATGGCTGTTCAGAGTGAATGCATTATCCACCTAAAGCCTGTGATGAATGTCTAGCACAGAATAAGCTCTCAGGAAATATTTATTGAATGAAAAAGAAAAGGATAGAAATTATAAATGTAGCCCTTGGTCAAAGGTCAATGATGTGGCATCTCACATTCAAAAACTTGCTGTCACTGCAGCACATATGCCTCATTGTCCACATGTATGATCTAACAAGTCATTCTCAACCTGTGATACCACCTTTCACCCCAACTATGTACCTGTAAACTACCAACCTCGTTGCAACCAAACCTTATTGTAACTTCAAACTGATTTTTCTCTGAAATCTTATATAACAATTTCTGTCATTTCAAATACATGAGTCTCTGCCAAAAACCTTATATTCATCACCTTGATTACTCTTTATTCCCACTTGAACTGTTTATACTTTTCTAACTATCTACATCTCTTCCTTTTTCCAAATACATCTCTTCCTTAGAAATTTGCTTCATTCCTTATCTGTCTTAGAAACAATGTCTTTATTTCTCTTGCACTTATAATGAAAATCTTATAAGTGAGCAGCTAAAAGGAGGAGATATTAGTGTCACTAACAATTTGCTACTTTCCAACCTCAGTTTGTCTTTTGGTAACACATAGCTGTACTTTTGCCACATCCTTCTCTCTTCAATTCCTCATATATTTCAGTTTGTGTTCATTTTTCTAAGCTTCTTCATTTCTGAGACAATCTTTTGAACATTTTGATTCATCTCTTAATTTTCTGGAGTTTTTGATCAAATAGTCTTTCAAGAATGACTTACAGGCATTTTATTTCTTGAATTCTTTCAGGTTTAAGAATGCCATGGGAAGAATATCTTGGCTGGATATAATATTCTTAGATTATGAGTTCTCATATTCAGAATTTAGTGAACATAGATTCATTATCTTTTGGCATTGAATGTTTGCATACTGAATATGATGCTAGACTATTATTTCCCCCAGTAGGTATTTTTCTTATTACGCCTGGATGTCTAAAAATAAATAGCCTTATGATATGTCTTGGTGTTGAGCATTTGCCATCAAAATATCCTGCTATGCTGTGTCGAATGTTTGGAATAAAATTTTCTTTAAAAGCAAGAAAAGGAACCTATGTGCCCTTTGGATGGCAACTTTAGGTGTTTTCTTATTTGAAATAATTTGCTTATTTTATCTTTCAATATTTTCTGTTTCATTTGTTGAGTTTCATACTTCTGGGACACCAATTATACTTACTGAAGATCCAGTTTGCCTATTCCAGCTATCAGATTTACTCCAACTGTTTCATTGTTTGTCCTTTTCATCTCCATTTATGAGTTGATTCCAAGTTTTTATCTATAACAGCACTTCAATATTCAGACATGTCTATTCTGTTTTGTACTGCTTTAAATTGACGTGTGAGTTTATCATCTTGAAATTTTTTATGTGTTTCATCTGCCCTTTGTTCCTCTACTCCTCTTTTATTGCATTTATTTGTGTGAATCCAGTGCATTTTGTATCTACTTTACCTCTTCTACTGATGTTTTTAGTGGTACCTCACTATATTACTTTATAGTGGATCTCACTATATTATTTTATAGTAGATTTATTCAGAATGCATAAAAATTACCTGGAGTGTTTGTTAAACCACATATTGCTAGGCCCAACCTTAGAGTTTCTGATTCCAAAAGCAGGAGGTAGGAGCTGAGAATTTGTTTATCTAACATGTTCTGAAGCTCATACATTGAGAACCACTTCTCTATAGAATATGATATGCATCTCAAAATTATTACAGTCTACTGTCAGGCAGTCTTATTCTACCATGTAAACAATGTTAAGAAACCAAAGACAAAATTAATTTTATCTTCTACTCTACTTAGTGTTTTCGTTGACATGTATTTTAACAAATGCTAAAATTTCATATGTAGTTATTTTTTTCATTTTAAAATGTTAATCGATTTTTAAATAAAATATATTCAAGATAAAAATAATAAACATATTTTATATTTACCTATATGGTAGACAGGCCCTAGGGTGCTCCTTACCATGATCCTGACTCCTGGTCTTCGTGTTCTTGTGTGATCCCTTTCACTTGAGAGTGGGAAGAAGCTATGACTTGCTTCTAGTTAGCAGAATATGGCAAACACAATAGGATGTCACTGTAGTGATTATGTTACATTATGTAAGATTCTGCCTTGCTAGCAGACTATTCTAGAGACTCTTCTTGCCAACTTTATGAAGTTAGTGGCTCTAACTTCAGGGTTATTCAGGGTTCTCCAGAGAAACAGTGTCAATAGGATGGATGGGTGGGTAGGTAGGTAGGTAGGTAGGTAGAGAGGTAGGCAGAGTTTTATTATGAGAAATTGGCTCATGTGTTATGGAGGCTAAGTTCCACATCCACCATCTGCAAACTGAAGACCCAGGAAAGTACATGATACACTTCAGTCCAAGTCTGAGGGCTGAAACCAGGGAGCTGACAGTGTAAGCCTCAGTTTGAGGGCAGAAAAAGATGGATGTCCCAGCTTTGGAGTCAGGCAGAGGGGGCAATCTCTTCTTTCCTCTGCCTTTTTGTTCCATTCAGGCCTGCAATGGATTGGATGATGCCCCCTCCTATTTGGGATGGTCATCTGCCTTCTCAGTCCATTGATTCAAATGCTAATCTCATACAGAAACAACCTCATGGACACACCCAAAAATAATGTTTAGCCAAAATATCTGGGCACCCTGTGATCCAGTTAAGTTGACACATGAAATTTACCATCACAGTGACAATTACATAGCAAGAAACTGCAGGCTGTCTGCAGGAAGACTGTAGTGAAGGGCCCTCCTTCAGTCCTAAAATCCCAAGGAAATGAATTCTAACTACCTGAGTGAGGCTTGAAGCAGATTCCTCCAGTCAGTAATCTAAATGAGAAAGCAGCCTGGCTGATACCTCTTGATTGCAGCCTCTCAGACCTCGATTTGAGGACACAGTTAAACTATGCCTGGATGCCTGGCCCACAGAAACTGAGATAATAAACGTATATCGCTTCTAGCTGCGAAGTTTGTGATAATTTGTCATACAGCATAGAAAACTAATATAACTACACACATGCATGTGAAAATAGGTCTAGAAGTCCCACTTAAAACTATGTAGTGTCTTTCAAAATTTAAGCTTAAGGAGGACATTTTACACTGTAAGAAAATGCTTATTTGGCATCATTGATTTTTATTTCTCAAGGACCTAAGTCTAACTAAGATTTTTGTATTAAAATAACTAATCCAAATTAATCTCACCTTTACATTTTACACCTCACAGATTGCTTTTTTATAGAAGTTTAAGAAATGATTGTGAATTCTGATAATGACTGGCTTAATTAGCAACTAAATGTCAAATACATCTCTTTAAAATAGGAGATTCATGCAAAAAAAGTACTATGTTAAAAGTCAGAGTAGAACAAAGTTCAGAGTAAACATTGCATATTAATAACAATGTAAATTTATTGCCAAATTAAAATTAGCTTAAGGTTTAAATGAGACAGTATAGGCAAATAAAAAGAGAAAATAGGGAAGAAAAAGTATATTATCAGAAATTAAGAATACAGGGACTGAGGAGTACTTCTCTTATTTTATGTTTGCCATTCCTGGAATCAAGGAATTGTATTTTAATCACATACAAGCATCATCAACAAAATACTGGATAATGAGAAAACAAAGCACAATCGAAAATGAGAGAGTTTATTTGGAATGAATTTGTTTCTGAACTTTCATAGTTGATTAATTCTATTATTAAATCTTCAAACTATTAGATTTTATTCACCTCCAAGTAAATGGAAGGCAGCATTCCAGAAATAGTACAAATCCATTTGATGAAACAGAAATTATGATTTACTATGTGTGTAGAGAACTCTTTTAATATGTGGTACAAAGTATTTGATTCTACAGAATTTTTGGACACCAACATGTCTGCTTCAGTAAACAGCACATGGGAAATTACGTTTCCCTTTCTAACTTAAAAACAGATGGAAGGTACTAAAATTCTAAATCTGTTCCAGTAAGTATATTCTTGATATAGTTAACACCACTGTCTGTTATGCTCCTGAATTTTAGCTCATCTTAGGTCAAATCAGCCTGTTCATTCCTTTATAACCTAAGATACATATCTGCAAATTTAGAGGAACAGAGTGAAGCACTGTTAAAAAAAAGAAAGGAGGAAGGAAGAAAGAAAGAAAGAAAAAGAAAGAAAGAAGGAAGGAAAGAAAGAAAAAGAAAATTTATCCTCATGAGGGTAGATCTGCCATTTTCTTGGTGTATTCACAATGACTGAGTCCATACACGTTACAGGAACTGCAAGAATGAAGTTGAACCAGGGAAAGGGTTTACTTACCTGGTAATAGCATAAATTCTGATGCTGTGGTGCCAACTCTGATTATTATTCCCAACAGACATCTGCTCTGACCACAGACCTCAGTAATTCCATTAATCATTTTTGCTTCCTCAGGAGCTAGAGGACAATACCCAAAGGAGCAATACGATACTATTAATAGAAAAGGATTAGAATATATCCTGTTCTTTCAGTTCCTAATTTGAAGTCTACAAGCTAAGCCTTTAACCCCCAATTTGGGGTCTAAAACCCCTCATCCAGATGTTTCTTACTGTTTACATTAAGAACAGTAATGCTTGATTAGGACTATCTTCTCTAGTAGACAGTAGATGCAGGCTAAATGATTAGGATCATCTTCAATGTGGATAATTTAATGACAACACATATGAAACCCTAGTTTAGTAAAATCTTCTTAAAAGAAGTAACACTCTCTTTGTATTCTTATATTCCATCAGATTGTATAAATCAATATTTATCTCCATATGGACTGTTATTAATAAGAAATTAAATAATGCTTGATTTTTAAATATTATACTATTGTGAATATTTATTATTTGCTGTTCTTTAGAGATATTCACATGCTCACATATGGAGTAAGTTAGTCACTTTTATCTTAAAAAGTACCTTAACAAAGTCAGTTTACATTCTTGCTGATATAAATTGCCTCTCTTCTGTGTTTTTTATAAAACCAATACATTGCTTTTAATGCCTCCAAGAAGTACCATATATGTACTTTTAAAATGTATATAGTTGCTTTAGAGAAAATGAGCTTAATGACACCATAATTAATAATGCATTTAAGTGCTAAATTTCCCTATGACTTCCTTGGTCAAGTCTTCTTTGCCTCCCTGCTTGCCATCTCAAATCAAATTAGGAGAAATTTCCCTTTAGCAAACATGTTGTAGCTTACTCTCAAATCTATACTATTATGTTTATCACTGAAGCATTGGTATACTGAAGTCTGCATCTTTCACTTTTCAGTTGGATTGTGTGCTCTTTCTCCTGTGCTATCAAGAGAAGAGTGAAATTCTTTTGTCTCTCTGAGAATTTAAACATGGAATTTTAAAAGCAGAACACCTTTCAGACAGTTGTGCAGCTGCTTTCTTAGAGATATCAGTAACTAGGCTCTATCATTTAATGAATTCTATAAGAATTTTATAATAACCTACAAGTATATTTAACAGACTTCCAGTTCCAGAAATAGCTGGGAGAAATTACCCTAAAAAATCCCTTCATAAAAATAAATAAATAAGTAAATAAAACCACAAAATAAAACAAAACAGAACAAATATATTTTAAGATACAAAGCAGAAACAAAGGGAATGCTGAAAACTAGTAAGTGTATGAACTGAAACTCCTGCATATGCCAAGGATCCCTAAGGTTTATATCCTCTGTGAAGGAACGCATTAGAAAAAACCCACCCAGTACAGAGACAACCAGGGGGCTTAACTCTCTTGACCTCAGTGGGGTGAAGGACAGATACATGTAAAGCCAGTTCACAAAACAGGAAGTACAAATGTCCAAGAAATGTATAAAAAGATGTGCAATCACCCCAGTAATGGAGGAAAAGCAAATTGAGACAATAAAAAATATAATTTTGCCCCTGTCAGATTAGCAAACCTTTTTGTTGGACAACATTAAGGGCTGTGGAGGATGCTGAGTAATGATAGTGCTAATGCATGGCCAATGGAAGAATAAATGAGCTCAGAGTGGTATCATTTAGCAAACTTGAAGATGCTCACACCCTCAAACCCATCGTAGAATTCTCAGACCAAAGAATAACAAAATGTTCATTATCGTATTGTTTGCAACAGTAAAAAATCTAAAAAAACATATAAAACAATATAAATTCCCATCAATAAGATGTTAGAAAAATAAGCGGTAGCATATTCCACCACTTACAATGGGTACTAGGTACTATGTATCAGTGAAAAATATAAACTAAATCAAAGCTATGTAAACAAGTAAATTCCAGGAATAAAATGTGATTTTAAAAAATCCAGCTGCCAAATGATGATACCATACTACACAATTTATGTAATGCTTAAAGAAATGTGTCCAAACTATATGGTATTTATTTAAAGTAAACGTATAAAGTATTCATAACATATTTAAAATGTATCCATAAAATCCATGTATTAGAAGTAACAGTATTAAAAATTATGGGAGTAACAAACAAATTGAATATGGCTGTAATCTCAAAGGAAGTAAAAAGAGGTATTAGATCGAAGAGGGGTAAAGTAATCTACTATTCTAATCTGTACAGCCTTGTTTATTTAAAAGAAAAAAAATCCCCGATTTCCTATAACAGTTGTAGGGGTGGATGAAGTATTACGAAAAGTGAACTATTTCATCTGCTATTGGTGGAAGAGTAAATTGCAATGTCTTTAGAAGGCAATTTGACAGTATCTATCAAAATGTAAAATGTATATACCTATTATTCATCAATTATATTTCTAGTAATTTATTCTATGGATATAGTTAATGTAATAAAAAGGTAAATATAGAAAGATATTTATTGTAGCAATGTTTGTAATAGCAAAACTTTCGAAACAACTTAAAGGGGACTGATTAAATAATGCTATGTCCATAAAGTGAAAATGCAACATGAATGGGGTAGCTCTCTAAAGGCTGAGAAGAAAAGATCCCTAATATAACCTAAGTAAAAACAAGCAAGGCAAGGAAGAATGGCACTATGTGTACAGGCACTATATGTACACAGAGGTGGTCTCATTGGTATAAGGAATATATACACTGAGAAATAAACCTTTGTAAGCATATGTATGAAAACATTTGGAAGTTTACATAAATTGTTAAAGACAGATGCTTCTATGGAGGAGACCTGAGAGAATGAGGTGAAATAAGGTTTACTTTTCATGGTATGTACTTTGTACAAAAATGGGTAAGATAAATGTGATGGGTTGAACCATTATATGTTTTGGCCTGTAATAGGAACAATTTCACACAGCTTAATCACGTAATATGCATGATGCAAAGCACAGCTTAGAAGGCTTCCACTACGAGGTCAGGAGTTCAAGACCAGCCTGGCCAACATGGTGAAACCCCGTCTCTATTAAAAATACAAAAAATTAGCCGGGTATGGTGGCACACATCTGTTGTCCTAGCTACTTGGGAGGCTGAGGCAAGAGAATCGCTTGAATCCAGGAGGTGGAGGTTGCAGTGAGCCGGAATTGTGCCACTGCACTCCAGCCTGGGCAATAGAGCAAGACATCGTCACAAAAAATAATAATAATAAAATAAAATTTAAAAATAATAATAATAAAAAGAAAAGGCTTCCACTATAACATTCAGAGCACTTTGACAAACAGACCCTATAATAGACCTGATGGCCCTTTGCTTGACTGCAAGTGGAACTTCCAAGCAGCTTAGAGTGAAACAGAACAAGGGTCAGCCAGTCTCTTGGGACTGGCGATCAGGATTGAAAAGCCAAGTGCACCAAGGTAGTAATATGGGATCACAAAGGCTGTGCTGGGCACAGATACTACCTGAGGAGATGAGTTGCCAGTAGCAGAGCTTGATGACTATTAGCAAGCCCATTCTGAGTGCAATTTCGACAGAATGCACTCAGGCAACATTCTCACATTGGCAGGAATGTGAGAGGCAGCAAATGCTTGTGGCTTGTTCTTGCTCTAACTGCAACATTAACTTAGCCTTTACTTGGCTAAGTGCCTGAAGCATTCCTTAGAAGAGATGCAATTATCCCCTTGCCCTTTTTAAAAATTCTCTCATGTCACTTTGTAGTCTGGCTGTAGCAATGTCATGCCTGATAGCTGATGTGAGCCTCAGCCAAGGGTGTCATTACCTGGAGAGGGTACAGTGATGTAACCCTACACCATGATCTATAGTGAACCTGTGAGTGCTACAACCCCAAGCTTTTACTGTTTCAACACTCAATCCAATCTGCCAAGCAGAAGGGAAAGGAGATGATTTGTTTGCTCTGAGATTGGGTCATTGCTAGCTGACTCTGTCAGTTAAAGGGCTTTCTCTAATTGCAGTGTTCTCCTCTTATATGGGGTTCTTTGTAAGTGGTTTTAGTGTCTCTCTCTCTCTCTCTCTCTCTTTGTGTTTGTGTGTGTTAAGTTTTATTACTTTTACTAAATTTCTCTCTATTTTTTTCCCTTGCAAGATAATTTATTAACTAATTGAATTCATTTACCTTATTTTGGTTTCTATTCATTCATCAATTCATTTCTTCATCAATCCACTAAACATCACCAGTATAACTAAAACTAAATATTAGACTCTGAGCATGAAAAGCAGTATGCTATAGCAGAGTAGCATGGTTTTAAGAGTCAGAAACCTGGGCTCTAGTCCAGGATTATCCACTTACTTGATCCTATATTAGGTTTTCTAATCTCTTTACACCTCAGTTTCCCCAACATATAAATAGAACCTAGTGTTGTTATGAAAATTAAATAAGATAATCAGTATAAAGAAATCTGCACAGATGGAATACAGTAAGTCTACAATACATGTAAAATTTTATTAATGATCTATGAAAATTGTTTATCCTTATAAATGAGAGCCATAGGTACAGTTTTGTACATGTCTGAAACAAAGATACCATTTCCATCTTATTAGAGAGGATATTTTAATAGCCTCTAATCTTATTCTTGTCCAGGAAAATCATCTGGATCTGGAGATAGATAGTTTCATATCCAAGGTCTTTGTTCATGGAAGTCACAGGCAAAAATATGTTACCCTCTTCCTATTTTCCTATCTATCCAAATAAAATGCAGCTTTAATACTCTTCTGGGTGGTATAACTGAGTTTTTTCTTCTCTAGTTAGTCCTTACATGAGGACATTTATAACATCAACTGATCTTTCAAAAAGCTAGGCAAGTCTTTTATGACATATATTTCAAAGGTTTGTTACAAAAAATATATAAACAACTCTTTCTTCCAAAAAATTTCTCAGCCACTATGATTTGCTATCAAGTCACAACACAAAACAGACCTGCCACAGGGCTTGAAGCCCTCTTGTAAGGTTTTGGAAGAAAGGCCCTTAAAGGCTCTTTCTCACCCAATGAAATCCCTCTTACACTACTCAGCTCATCAGAATTCAATCCAGCAAAGTTTAGAAATAATTCACTAGTGTTTCATTCTTCCTGCTATTAACACCAGAGGCCAAAGTTGACAAAATAGACATCATCTTCAGTAAGATTTTGTGGCAGAAACTACTGTGCTTCATGAATGAAAGCCTCTTTGCATACAAATAAACTTGGCATAGACTATCATCTCCATCATCTCTCCAATTGTACCTAACTAAATTTCAGAGATTCAAAGAATAAAAGTATATAACATACTTTGATCTGATGGATTCCAGCTTCCAACATGCTGGGTTTCCTGTGACATAAAGAAAACATTCTGAATTATTTCATGCATTATCTTAAAGACAAATAGCTGATTCTCATGAATAAGTTGAAAATCCTTCAAAGCACATTTAGTAATATGCAGGCTCAGGACTTAATGTCAGCTCCTCATTTTGTGTGATTTCTTAATGTGTTCCTGTTTTTGGTTCCTCTGTTCATCTGGTGTAAGTGTTCAGAGATTTTGAACTCAGCCCCATGGGTAGAGCCTACCTTGAATGTGTCAAAATTCAATGACCAACAGCATTTATCTTCCCACCAGTCAAGCTTCAGGTCTCATTTCCTTATATATACTTTTTCCTCATTATACTTTATCATATCTTCCCATCTTTTTCCTCTCTTGTACTTGCCATTAATTCACATGGCACTCTTACATAATTATTTGATTAATATCTGTCTCCTCTACTAGATTAAAATCCAGTGGAAGGCATAGTGGTATGCACTTATAATCTCAGCTACTCAGGAGGCTGAGGTGGGAGAAGTGGGAGAATTGCTGGAGCCCAGAAGTTTGAGGCCAGCCTGGGCAGTGTAGTGAGACCTCATATTTAAAAACAACAAAAACAAAACTCCCTGAGGACAGGTAGCTTCTAGTTTTGCTTTGTTTACCTTTATATTCCACTGCTTACCAAAATCTCTAGAATACAGCAATCTATAAAATTTATTAAATAAATGAAAGTACACATAAAAATAATTTTTTTCTGAATTGTTTTATTTTACCTTTCCACAGTCATTCCCATATTTCTTCATGTTCATCTAATCCATGTTTCATGGAAAGAACTGTCCCATGCATGTGGCTGACTCCCAATTAAACCCTTCCTCTCTTCCTATTGATAAGTCTAGGAAACCAACCCTTCTCTCCATTGTAACATTCCTAGCTGACTCCCAATTAAACCCTTCCTCTCTTCCTATTGATAAGTCTAGGAAACCAACCCTTCTCTCCATTGTAACATTCCTATCTATTATGCCTCAGACCATCCCACATAAAGTAGATACTGTGAGTCAGACACAATGGAAAACAGACCTCAAGCAGGTAAAGGCAAATAGATGAACTTTAAGTCATTCTGAAAAATGTTAACTGTGCCTCTAAAGCACTAAAAATCTTTTCCTGAGATTTAGCCATATAAACACAAATCTAGGCATGAAATAGTTTGCATAGTATTAGAATGTTATTAATGAAATTCTGTATCTGAATTAAAAGCATTCTTGATTTGAGAAATTATAACAATCTCCAGAGTTATTCCTCAGGCTAGTATAGATTTACTGATTATTTGCATAGTCTCAGAATTAAACAATAATTCTTCCAACTATTAACATTACAGGTTTCTGATTATTTAATCATTGTTTCATGCACACAGCTTGACATAACAGTATTTAGGAAAAGAAAATAAAAGAGTTAGTGAAAATGCTCCCAGAGGGAAAACAACTAGCAAACATGGATTTTTACCTACATTTTTTCTTTTGTATCATCTCTAGAGGGTGGAAGTTCTGAGAATAAGTAAGCCTTCTTATTAGAAGAAGAAACCGCCATTTCTACACATAGAGGGAAAACTTGATAGCATTTCAGTTGGGGCATTTGATTTATCTCTTATCTCCACAACACAACCAAGATAAAGGAGATGTTTCAATGGCAGGTTCAGTCTAATTGACAACAATGGCATACCAACTACCAACTACAAGCAATGGGAAAAGAAGGACTAAATTAGCATTGCAGGTAGCATCTGTAAGCTTTAGAGCTTTGATAGATTTCAATAGGCTTGACATGTTCTATAGTCAAGACTAAACAAACAACAAACACTAAAACTAAAACCTCAAACATTTGCCAACTATTAAAAACGTGTCTTTCCTAGAGGGATAAAGGGAACATAAGTGTTAAAAAGTTGAGAATAAAGTTCTGGTATTAACCGATAAGCAGAAGAATGAGGTTAAATAAAAATGTGAATTTCTGGATGCCATGTATATATTTTTTCTTATTCTAAAATAGAGATCGCTTTGAGCCTAAGATGAGGAAAATTGCTTATCCCTCTGTATGCACAGGTTGATTTAAGACAAAAGGCCCTGCCTCCTCCTGCTGGATGCCATTCAAAGAGACACTATTTCTTTATGCTGTGCTTTTGCACTAGGCTCAGCTGGTGGGGGTCATGTCTGAATGGTGACAGAGGGAATATGAGCTCGAACTGCTATTCAAGGAAGGATAGCTCTTCTTCCAGCTCATCTGACTCTGCTTTATCTCTGCTTCCCATTTGCTGGCTGCTAAAAATGCTTGTATCTTGTCTTTTAAAACATTCTTTTACTCTCGTAGGCATCTTAAGGAATAAGATTAGTCCCAATTTCGCCAGAGATGAACTCACTGCCTCATGTTCTCCAGCTGCAGAAAATCCATAAGAACTCGATGAAGCTTAGTTTATCAGTCTTCATCCACCTGCTATATTATATTTTTAGGGCTCTGATGTGATTGGCCTTCTAGCCTCTTCCCCTTCTGTTTTCAGCCTATCAAGTCATTGTGGTTATTTTCAGGCACACAACTTCAACACATTCTTTGTGCTTAACTTGTGGTTGGAAATAGGTGTAAGAGTTGAAGATTGAATAAGTGCATATTTGCAGTTCCTACACTAAAGACCATGGCACTGATTTCCAGGTTTGAACTGGTGAACAGAATTTAGCCAATCCTGAGAAAAGAGGTTCAGGTCTGACAAATCTGCCTTACTTAGAGTACTCTCTGCTCTCACTGTCAGTGATCCTGAAATTGTTAGTCAAGATTCTCAGAGGCTTCCATCATCCTGGGCCTTAGGGGATGGCGATGAGCCTGGGGACCCCACAGGCAACACAACCTAGCTAAGGTCTTAGCAGTTTGGAACTACTGTTTTTTTTTAGAATACTAGAGCACAAAATAGAAAAACCCAGTAGACAAAACAGAGATGGTAAAAGGGAAAAACAGAATCTTCTTTTAGAAAGCCAATTGTTCCATATCTAAAGTTATAGGACTCTTTCTTAGCTAGTTATCTAGTGAAAAAGTGTGATAAATATATAAGCAGGACAGCCAGAATGATTTCATTTCACCTTGAGGTTCAGCTTTTAACCTGATAGGATACATATAAAAACACCTTTCTTAAAATTCTGATTCAGTTTTGGGTTAAGACCCACCTGGAAGTATCCTGTTAATAAAGATCGAGAATGCCTGCAACAGGCTGTGTGTCAATTTGACAACCTGAGCATCACTAGGATCCACTTACATCCTGTCTCAATGGAATTTTAATACCATGATTGGCAGTGATTCTATTACAAAACATTATTCATAGGAAACCTGAATTGAAATATATTGCTTCCTTGAAAGCCATTTCTTCATAGAGAGCCTCTTGCATCAAAACAGAAAATAGCTTATCAAACTCATTTGCTATGGTAAATGATAGTCTTTAGATACTTTTTTTTCAGATAGAGTCTCACTCTGTCACCCAGGCTGGAGTGCAGTGATGTGATTTCAGCTCACTGCAACCTCCACCTCTTAGGTTCAAGCAATTCTCCTGCTTCAGCCTCCTAAGTAGCTGGGATTACAGGCATGTGCCACCACGCCTGGCTAATTTTTTCTATTTTTAGTAGAGATGGGGTTTTACCATGATAGCCAGGCTGGTCTCAAACTCCTGACCTTAAGTGATCCACCCGCCTCAGCCTCCCAAAGTGCTGGGATTATAGGCATGAGCCACCATACCCAGTCATGTTTAGTTATTTTTAATGTTAATAACAGTTCAAGATTTATCACATACTTAACCAATCTATAAAGACAGATTTTTTAAACAGATTGACTATACATATTGTCCTAAATTCTTATACTTGACATACAATAAATGGAATGGACTATTCTTACCTAAAATCTGAAGTGCTCATAAACATTCTGACAAATTTTTCTTATTGGGGGAGACTTTCTCTCTAAATATGAAAAAATGTGTAAAAATCAGCCTGTTTGGTTCATATCAGAGCTTTGGAAAAAGCAGCAAGTATATTGGCACATTATTTTCAGTAGCATTAGCATAATCTAACACTGAAAACACTTGCATTTACTGGTATTCCCTAAAATTTAAATAGGTATGGTTAAATGACCTCATCCAGCAGGATTTTAAAAGAGATCATATTTGAAGGTGTCCAGTGAAAGCAGCAACGAAGGATAATTTTTTTATTATATTATTAATTTGGGGGTTCTTTTTTTTAACTAATCGAAAGAGAGCTGCAGAATTGGGCTATTTCATTTGGATCTTGTGGGTTCATAGGAATGCTCTTTATAGAAGAAATGAAGAGTTTGCTTTTTTGGCTGGAATGACAAATTATTGAAGTTTTCAAGCCAAAATTATATTCTCTAACCTTCAGTGGTAAAATTCTATAAGGGATTAAATAGATTCAAAGTAATTTTCCAAGTTAGAAGGACTTTTACAAAATTTGTAGAGGCCCTCATTCATGGAAACATGGCAAGATCTTCCATGTGGGCCACCATAAAAGGTGCCTCCAAACTGTCACAATAGAGTCTCAACTCTTTTCTTATAGGTCTTTGTATTAGTCAGGGTTCTCCAGAGGGATATATGTATATATGAAAGGGAGTTTATTAAGGAGAATTGACTCATACAATCACAAGGTAAAGTCCCACCATAGGCCATCTGCAAGTTGAGGAGCAAGAAAGCCAGTAACAGATCAGTCAGGGTCCCAAAACCTCAAAAGTAGGGAAGCCGACAGTGCAGCTTTCAGTCTGTGGCCAAAGGCCCAAAAGCCCCTGGCAAACCACTGGTGTAAGTCCAAGAGTCCAAAAGCTGAAGAACTTGGAGTGTGATGTTTGTGGACAGGAAACATCTAGCAAGGAGAGATGAAGACCAGAAGACTCAGCAAGTCTGATCTTCCCTCTTCTCCTGCCTGCTTTATTATAGCTGCATTGGCAGCTGATTAGATGATGCCCACCCAGACTGAGAGTGGGTCTGCCTATCCCAGGCCACTGACTTAAATGTTAATCTCCTTTGGCAACACCCTTAAAGACACACCCAGGAACAATACTTTGCATCCTTCTATCCAGTCAAGTTGACCCTCAATATTAACCATCAGAGTCTGAAACCTGAAGAATTTGAAATTTACTTTCACCTCTACACAGAATGTCAAAAACCTAAACATTCATCAGAGAATTCAACAACAAAAGAGTAGAGATTCAGCAATCTTGTCAGAAGCTTGTTTGAATATATCTAACATTTGAGCATTAGTAAAACATGTTTACTACCCAATCCTCAAGAGATTGCTGGCTCTATTCCTTTTATTATCATCAAAAGGCAACCTACTTGAGCCATGGATTTTCAGTTTTCTGAAAAAACTATCATCCCTTTGGACTCAATCTTAGGTCCTTAGCTTTTAAATAATGTCAATATAGGAAGGATCCATTTGGGGAACATTTCTGTAGCTTTGGTAAAACCATTTTTCACTGTTACTCAGAGTCCTTTATATAAAGACCTGTGTGATAAATCCCCAAAGAATTTGTGTCAAGAAATGTTTCTCTCCTTAAATTAATACTGGCCTTCTTTTTCATCAAATACTTTGCAACTTTGATCCAATATTCTTTACCCCTTCTTAATTTGAACAGAAATCTCAAGTTAACTTAAACTTTTATTGAGGTTATTGACTAACTTCAGGGGCCTAGTTACTTATATTTTCTTCTCTTTCTTATTGATTTCTAATTAATCTTTTTTTATTGTTAAGCTTTAGTCTAACATCTAAATTACATCTTTTTGAAATAGGTGAGGTATAAGTATAATGACCATATACGCTGTTTTTTTCAGGGACATTTTGATTTCAGGTGACTTTATTCTTTTTGTTAAAGATGATTAGTTGAAATCTAATGATATATTTTCAGATAGCTTTGTAAAACTTTCATAAAAATAAATTCATTGGCCATTGGAAATTGGAAAAACTCTGGATCCCAATTTTTGGGCTGAGAGAATACTGTCATAAATATCATATTATATCATTATTTATATCATAAATAAGCCCAGCCTTACTCAGCACTCCAGACCCATACTTCCACTGCCATTAGCCATCTTCACTTAGGTGTTCCCCACAGACCTCAAAGTCAACATATCTTTCCCATTAAACCTGGTGTTTTTCCTAAGCTTTCCTACCTTGGCTAGTGACTAATAATCCAAGCAATTTCCCCCACTACCCCACCCCATTCAAATTAACCATCAGCTTTATTTGTTTGATCTTTGAAATGACTAATTTATTGCCTACTCTTAGTTTCTCTCTTCACTATCCTAGTTTATTATTTATCCCTGGACCCTTCCTAATCTTCCCAACTATCCTTACCTACTTTTGCAGTCTCATCTAGATCCTATCATCTGAGTTCTCTTTCTAAAATTAAAATCTGATTATGTCACTTTCATTTAAACAAAATGAGTAGCTCTTGAGTTATCTATAGAAAAAAAGTTCAATTTATATAATCCTGACATACATAGATGTTGTCTCTGACCCCAATACCACCAGCTTCTCCTGTAACCCAAGTGTTGTAGCCTTTCACACCCCCGCTTCCCTCCCTGCCTTCTCACAACTCTCTTCAAGGCCCACCTTCCTATGGTAGGTCTGGGAAAAACTGAAGGTGAGCCAGTGCATATTAGGGTCTGCTTTTCTGCTACCACCAGCTCCTACCTGCTGCTCTGTGGTCTGGCTCAAACCTTCACCTGTTTGCCTAAGGATCATGGAATTCTTGAGCAACCATCTCCCTCAACTGCTGTCACCTCTGCCAAGTAGACCTCAGTAGAAGGGTAATTCCAAGGGGCCTGCCCTTCCGTGTCTTATTCTTAAATTCCCCATGGACCCTTTGACATGAGGCTGTTACATATGAGTGACTTGTGTACAAGGTTTGAAGATATTGAGAGACAATATAGAGAACTATTTGGAATAGGGACAGCTTAATATTGAATATGTTGCATCACACCTATAATCCTAGCACTTTGGGAGGCTGATGCAGTGGATCACTTGAGGTCAGGTGTTCAAGACCAGCCTGGCCAATATGGTGAAACACTTTCTCTACTATTACTACTACTACTACTAAAAAAAAATCTGGGTGTGGTGTGTTGTGTGCCTGTAGTCCCAGTTTCTTAGGAGGCTGAGGCACGAGAATTGCTTGAACCCAGGAAGTGGAGGTTGCAGTGAGCCGAGATTGCACCACCATACTTCAGCATGGCCCACAGAACAAGACTCTGTCTAAAAAAAAAAAAAAAAACAGTCACATTACAAATCTTCAAAATTCTTCAACCATCTTTGCAACTGGGAATTTCTCAGCAAGCACACTTTTCCTTCTTAAGCCTCCACCCACCTTCTTGAGCCCTCTGCCTCTGTTCCTTTCTCCCCGTCCTCTTTCTTCCCTAGCTGCCTGTGCCCAACCCTCAAATTCTTCATTATTTATTACACAAAGTAGTAGGTTGTACTTTCAATTCTCTCTCTAACCCCAAACTAGATCACAGCTTTCTCTTTTTATTATTTTTACTAAGTAAAAGGACCATGTACTTTGGCAGAGACATTTGCCATTCCACCTTTTCCCTTTACCATTCACAAATGATATTCCTAGCCTGGGCTTCTCTCTCTACTACTTTCTGTAATCCAAAGAGAAGCAATTTTTTTTTTTTAATTCACCACCTTTCTAAAACAAGTACACAATGATCATTTTGTCCCCATAGAGATTCAATCTTAAGATATGTGTGAATTCCTTTCTAAGTTTTATGAGTTTTCCCTTCAACATTTTCACAAGAAGAAGTGCTTATTTATTATCTATTAACACTTCTTGGGGCCAGTTTCCAATTTCCCTTCTAGCATCTTTTTTAAACCTGTATTATAGTGCCCTACAAATACCTTTTATGGAGCTTTATCACATCATATCTTAGTTTTTTATTGCTGTTTCCTAGGTAAAATTTTTCATTACTTACTTAGTCATTGTTTCATTGGACTTTCTCCATAGATCAATAAATCTTGTCAGAAACATTTCTACCTACTAAGCGGCTCATGGACAGACTTTGTGAATATGACCAAATACAGGGAGGAGGAGAAAGAGAAAGTTCAATTTGTGAGAACAAAGCTACAGAGTAAGTCCACTGTCATAAAATAAAATGATTTCTTTTTAAAAACTGGTATGGTTTAGTATAGTGAGAAAAAATAGCGATTATTATACTAAATTGTTTTTCTACTGCAACTGAATAGAGGTCAACAAAAACAACAACAAAAAGCTTCTCAGAATACTTATAGGCCTTTTAACAAATTAGAGTATTATTATTGTTAAACAGATACTTATTTTTCCTCTGATGTATATCATGACACAAAACTTAAACTCATAAAAACCCCAAAAAAGAAGGAAGGAAAATGAAGTACAGTTCAGCACAAATAATGCTATTTGGCTTCCAAATAAATTATTCATGGTAGCTATTTATATGGTGTAATTCTTATCCTTACCTGACAACATGCTGACAGGTTCTTCTTTCTACTCTATTTTCCTCAGTCGGCTTATTCAAGTCTGAGAAGAAAGGTAAGAGAACAGCGGACACTCTCTTCTCTTCTTAGAAAGTACTTAGATGATCTCAGTTGTAGAAAAAAAATTAAGATACTATATTTATAGGAAGCACAGTCTCATTTTGTGGCTTCTTTAAAGGATGAGAGCATAAATGTAAGTAAAGGACAAACTGGGTCCTCCCACCTTACTTCACGATTTCATGAATCACTGAATCCTAGGCCTGGAAGGGACGTTGAGAGCCTCCTTCCTACCCTACCCTCAGCATGAAGACATGAGCTGTATAGAGGAGAACTAATCCCATTTTTTCTGGTCTCACTGAGAAGGTCCTACATCTTCCCTTGTCACTCACTCCAGTGTAACAATCCTGACATCTGAACAGTCTTCCTGATAGGTAACTGAGTTCTTCAGATTGCTTTCTTATCCTCTTATATTAACCCAGAGAGATCAAGATAATTAATTCATGCTTTACTATTTTCTCTATTTAGTCATTATTTTGTTTTGTTTCCTCATTTCAAGGTTTTTCACTGTCATAGCATAGTTAAGCATATGAACTTAACATTTACTAGCCGTGTGACCTTGGGGAAATGTTTTAACCTCTCTACACTTCAATGTCATCATTAATAAAATTGAGGTAACAAAAGTACCTACCTTATAGAGTTCTTAGAAGGATTAAATGAGTTTATACATGTAAATTCCTTGATTCAGTGTTGACATGTAGTGTTACATAAATGCTTGATAAAAAATTTAAAGCATATTTAGAAAAAAGGAAAGACAAATTTAGAACATATAACAAAATACAAAAAAAACTATCAATAATTTTACTGTAGAGATAACACTGTTTATATTTCAATATATTTCTGTCTGGTCTTATGTATATATAAATTGCATATATAGCACATAATTGGAATGATTCTATATTTGAGAAAAAGCTCTGCATCATCAACTACTTCACTTAATGTTATTTTATAAACATTTCTCCATATTCCTAAAAATTTTTGCAAATTATGTTTAGTGGTTGTATAGCAATCCAGCGTATGAGCCTATACCATCAGCAATCTCCCTGTTGTTGAGATATGAGGTTGTTTTTGATATTTCCTTTTTTAAGCCAATTCAGTAATAACTGTCTTTATAAATAAACTTTTATCCATCTTTTTGAATGTTTCTATTCCAAATGTCCTTGAAGTAGGATGCTGAGAGAAAGGATACCTTGAAGACTCTGGATACATACTGTTAAATTATATTCCAGTAGGAAATGTATTAATTGATGCTCCTAAAAGTAGTATGAGATATTATCTTTCATAGCAACATTAAATATTGCTTAAAAAAAGAAACATAATTTCCAATTTTATAGTAAGAACTACCATATTTTACCATAGTTATATATATACATATATATATATATAGAGAGAGAGAGAGAGAGAGAGAGAGATAAGATAGATTTTTTTTTTTTTTTGAGACAGAGTCTCGGTCTTTTGCACAGGCTGGAGTGCAATGGAACGGTCTTGGCTCACTGCAACCTCTGCCTCCCAGGTTCAAGCAATTCTCCTGCCTCAGCCTCCCAAGTAGCTGGGATTACAGATGTGAGCCACCGCGCCCGGCTCATAGTTTAATATTTTAATTTGAATTTTTGATTCATGGTTAAAGTGAATGTTTCTATGAACTATTATATACTGAGTGTATAGTAGCTATTATAGTACATTTTTATTAAGTCATGCCTTAACATTTGTCTCTCCAAGTGGAATTCATTGTTCTTTTATGTTTTCCTTTGAGTCATGTTTTCTAACTTTAATCGACTTGTAATTTTCCTTTAGAGAGTCTTTTCTTCCTTGGGTTACTTTCCTATACTGGAAACCAGGGTAAGAGGCGGTGTTGGCACTGGGGCCTAACTGACTTGTATTTGGCATAATGAGATGTTCCTATCTATGCAAGTTAGGAACAACCATCAAGTGACTAGTATGAGTTAGCATTGATCTGGGTTCTGTGGAGATAAGAGAGGGTCCTTACTCTCCCAGAGTTTTAAAGTCTAGTTGGAAAGAAATGACCAATGCTTGAAACAATTAGTGATCAATTAAGGCAGCCTACGCCAAGTGAATTGTGGAATACATACAAAGTGCTACACCCATTTAAAGAAGGGAGCGATCAATGATGATGTGACTAATCATCCATGAGGTTGGCTTTGGCAGACGGAAGGGCAAGTAGTTTGAGTGAAAAGAAATACAGAAGTAAATGGCAGCCTATTATAGATGAAAAGAGCATGTGTTTTTGTGTCAGATCTGGGGAGGAAGGCTCAGCTACACCATTTTGTAACTTTAACCTCAAGCCAAGTGTATTAAGTGGGTTTGAATCCCAATTCTGCCACTCATGAACTTGGGCAAGCTAATAATTTCTGTGATAAGTCTAACTTTGCTCATGCATAACATAAGAATAATAAAAGGACCTACCTCACAGGATTGTCATGGGGATTCAGTGAGTAAATGTGAGAATGGGGGCCTGGCACATTATAAGCACTCAATAGTGTCAGCTTTTATTATTAACCTATGTAAGCATCAATTTAGTAAGTTACTTACTAATATGATATAGTAATGATTCTCCATTACATTAGATAAAGATGGGTATTTTGATTGAGAATTAGGCAAATTTGGCCCTGACAGGAAGAGGAAGAGACTGGAACTGGAAGTTTTCCTCCAAATCATGATACACATATTAAATTTGGAAGTGCAGTGCTCAGCTCTGCACTCAGGTCAATTATTCATTGGAGCACACACCCACAGACCTGTTTCCTTCCATTTAGCTTGAGAGCCTGATTTTTCTCTGCAAGGCTCAAAGTCAGCTCTGATTTTTTAAAGATCAAATTCAACACTCTAATTAATATATCCTAAAAAAAGATTCAGCTAACATTTCTAAAATAGGAATTAAAATAGGCATATAATTAAAATACTAATTAAGTAAAGAGGTACCATATTAACAACACTAAAAAAAAATAGAAGGATTTAGAAAAATTAAAATGTGTATGCATTCCTTCTTGACACCTCCCCTCAAAAGGTGGAGCCTATTTACACTATCTTGGACTATGGGGGCTGGAGTTAGTGATCATTGTAATGTAGAGGATGAGGTGGAAGTGACAGCATTTGACTTACAAAACTGGGCCATAAAATCCTTTGCAGCTTCCTCCTTTTTGCCTTGGGTCTCTCTCCATAAGGGACGCAGCAGCCTTGTTTGGAGGAAATTCAAGAAGCCCTGTGGAGAGGTCCAAGTAGTAAGGAATCAAATCAAGACCTCTTGCCAACAGCCAGCACAAACTTGTCAGCCATGTGAGTGAGTCATTTTGGAATAGAATCCTCCAGTCGTAGGCAAGCCTTAAAATGCCCATAACCCTAGCCAACAGCGTGACTGAAACCTTATGAGAGAACCCTGAGCCAAAACCACACAGCTAAGCTGGTCCCAAATTCCTGACCAACAGAAAACTGTGTAATAATAAAAGTTTAATTTTTTAAGCCACTACGTTTTAGGGTAATGTATTATGCAGCCATATATGACTTATACAACAAATGTGATCTAAACTGAGATTTCACCGTGAGATACTTAACCTAATTCACTTCAGGAGAAAAGAAGCCAAAACTCATAGTGAACTAGAGGGAGATTTTGATATGTAGAAATGAATAAGTAGAAAAGCAAACATTAAATAGGAAATTAACTATAAGCAGGTCATACCTTGTGGAACAGACTGCCTAGCTATTCAAACCCATTTCTTTTTTCTCCCAGATATACTGCTGGACTACATTTCCCAGCCTCCCTTGCAGCTGGATGTGGCAATAATACCGAATACTAACCAAGTGGACTGAAACCCTCCCATTAAATCTCCAATGCTATCTCTTTTTCTGTCTACCAGCTAGATATTAACAACCAGACTGATTTTGAAAAATGACAGAGCCTCTATCAGCCTAAGGTTCTCAATAACAGTGAAGCAGACAGCCCCCCAAACCAGGCTGCTAGAAGATTTATCTCTTCAATGTGGCTTCTGTGAATTCTCAGGCAGCATCATCCAGCCACCAGATTGAGAAGGGATGTGCAAAAAGTCATGCTGGTTTCTTAACCTCTAGAGTAAGAGTGACACACGTCACTTTGCTCACATTCCTTTGGTGCAAATTAGCCATTTGAACCTACCCAAGTGGAAGAACTGGGAAATGCAACCCTTGTTTAGGCTGCTGCTCTCTAGCAAAAACTCTACACAAAGGAAATGGGCATGGATCTTTGGCAGATCTGCCATAATCTCACCCTTCCTTTAAATTTTTTTTCTTTGGAGACTGGGTCTTACTATGTTGCCCAGGCAGGTCTCAAACTCCTGGCCTTAATCCTCCTGCCTCAGCATCCCAAAGTGTTGTGATTACAGGTGTGAGCCACTATACCTGGCTAATCTATTGTTTCTTACACACAAAGACTCAACTCCCAAGGAGGAAAACTAAAAGACCCATCCAGATTATATCTCCAGCTCCAAATCCAAGACCTCCAAAATATACATAGTCTTCTCATAAAGTTGCCAGATCTTGTGATATGGCAAACTATAAACTGAAGATATGTTACACCTCATAAAAAACATACAATAATGGAACAGGAACATGATAACCATAAGAAACAATCTGACATAATAGTTGGTTAGTAAGAATGCTGAAACTTTGTCAGTCAGGCATTGTGCTGTTCTTCTGCCCTATGGTGGGTAGGGGGTCAATTCCTTGGACATGCCCTGTTCTTTCTGGAAGGAATCACTTGTTCACTGTTTCCCAGGCCCCTCATTCAAGGCCCTAGTAGTTTCTTCCTTTTATCTGTGGCCACATCCAAAATAAATATTTAGGAATATGCCTGCTTTAGGGGCTACACACATTTTTTAGCCTGTTTCCAACTGGTACAAGTTTAGGGACTCAAGTGTTTTTATTAAGGCTCAAAGAGTCTAAGGCTCATGGGTTCTTTGGGAATGTAATTCCCTTAGAAACAGGCTTTTGCATTACCTGCTTCCCATCAGTTCTGTGTGCCAATAACCATATTAAAAGTTTCCTGCCTCCAGCCTGAGTTGTTTCTTAGTTTCCTGACCCATGGCTTCTCTTTTTCAGCTTAACTGATGCTCTTTTGAGACTATAAAAAGCAGCTTTGACCTTAAATGCTCTTTGACATAAGACAGCATCATCACTGACCTTTTATTGCTCCAAGTCTCTTTCAGCTTCATATTTTACTGTTTAGGGTCTTGCCTCTGTCTCTCCTAGTCCCCTTATATTCTATTTGCAACCAGGAAATTCTTTCCTGAGCTCACCATTTGTATAGCGTATGACTGAAGGCTGGAGGTTTTACCCTTTTCCTGCTCTGGTATGCTGGTTTCCCTGCTACAGATCTACTCAGCAGCAGGGGGCATCACTGATTATGCCATTTCAGTATCAGGAGAAAATGAGTTCAGTTTTTAGCAACTGTTCTTAATGCCATTTGTATTCCAGAACAGTTAGTTTTGCTAATTTGGCAGAATGTGGACAAGGTTCAATAAGATCCAAAGATAAATATAAACACATGAACTCTGTGGTCTGGATAAATGGCAATGAAGAACAGTTTTTTTTTTGCCAGAGTGCTCATTGAATAATATCTTTTAACACTATGAATGTTAAAAACAACTCAACCAAATGACAGGATTTTGTTGGATTTTGCTATGGTAAAAGCCATTTTGTTTAAAAGATAATTAGGCTGGGCGCAGTGGCTTACCTCTGTAATCCCAGCACTTTGGGCGGCCAAGGTGGGCGGGTCACTTGATGTAAGGATGAGACCAGCCTGGCCAACATGGTGAAACCTCATCTCTATTAAAATTACAAAAATTAGCCAGGAGTGGTGGCGGGTGCCTATAATCCCAGCTACTTGGAAGGAGCTCCAGACCAGCCTTGCTAAGCTGGTGAAACCCCATCTCTACTAAAAATACAAAAATTATCCAGGTGCTATGGCAGGTGCTTGTAATTCCAGCTGCTGGAAAGGCTGAGGTAGGAAAACTGTTTGAACCCAAGAGGCAGAAGTTGCAGTGAGTCAAGATCATGCCAGTGCACTCCAGCCCAGCTAACAGAGACTCCGTCTTAAACAAAAGATATTTAAATATTAATATTTTGCCACATATGCTGATGATTGGAGTTATAACTATTCAAGGTCTAGAGGATTATAGATATTTACATACCATACTCCACAATTAAACAAAAGGCAGTTTTCCAAATTGTTTTTCCCTTCATGAAGGGAGATGTAAATTTCTTTTTGGAGGGATGTGTTTACAATGCTGGAAGTAAGAGAAATCCAAATGAGCAGCTTCCACATGATAATGATGATGAAGAAAGGAAAGAAAGAGGAAGTGGGAAAAAGGAAGAAAAGAATGAAAAGGAGGATGAGGAGAAAGGAACATAAGGAAAAGAAGATAATGTCTTATCATGATGATCGGTAATCATTTGCCAATTGGTCCAATTTAGTTTTTCATCAGCCAATAATCCACATGAACATATAGGAATCCAAGTACCTATAAAACCTCAGATTCTGCAGTTACAAAGAATCTCACTTAAGATAATGGTAGCTGTTATGATGGGATACCAGAAAAGGATTTTTTTTTCACTTTTCTCTAATTTTTCTTATTTAAGTTTCATCAGAGTCTACAAGAGTAGAGGAGCAGGCATTCAAACTTTAGGTCATCTGTCTCCATGTTTCTGAAGCCTTTATTATATGATGTATTGTGGAGCTTATGCAAGACACTGCACAAGAACGCAGAACGCCTGGCACATAGTAAGCACTCAAATGTGGCTTTCTCTCCATCCCTGGATCCCTTACTGAGACTATATAAACTCTACGTTCACTGCTGTGCACATAGAGTAACTACATTTTCTTTTCAATCCCAAGGAAAAGTGTCAGCATAAGCTTATTTGAACCTCGGTGGGGGCAAGGAGTAGGATGACTGTGAATTCTGATAGTTTTAATTTGACATATATTTTGATAAATCACTATATATCTAAAAGCAAAATAGTGATATGATTTCTTTATAAGAAGGGTTTCTTATTTCTCAGATCATATGTCTGTTATTTTCTTTAGTTTATAAAATGATAAACACAAAATAAAATAGCTAGTATAAATTGATTTTTTAACAAGAAGGGTCATATTCCTTCTAAGCTTAAGTAAATATGGAATTTTAGTGAAGGAGTCCCAGGTTTTAATTCTTTCCCTACTGCTTATTAGTTATATAACTTTGGCCAGTTATTTGACATTCTCCAGCTTCAGTTTTTCGTTTGTAAAATGCAGATAATATTTGCTTGCAGCGATGCTGTGAGAATTAAATGAGGTGAGGTATGAAGTAAATACATAGTAAGGACCCAGGAACATAAGCACTTCCTCCTGCCCACGGTTGAAAGCACAAATGTTGACTTAATATCCTTTTTATGATTAAATAATAAAATCATATAGGTAATATTAAGATACAACTGTGGTAATTTCTTATTAAGCATTTTTAATAAAGATCTACTAAATTGTGCCTTCTCTGGAGATCATTAGCATTTTTTCTTCCCCCATTATAAATATATTAATATTAAATTGGTCAAGTGATCATTAGAGAAAACAAGGATATTTATGTTCATCGATACATACTCTGCTTGAACAAAACAAAGACCTTAGAAATTATGATAGTCATCAGTGTCATTTGCCAAACAGTCTCAGTTCTCCTTATTTCAGGGCTCATGATGGAACTTCATTTCCTGGCCTGAGTAGGACTATATGACTAGTCCTGACTAAATTCGTGTTGACCGGGTGCAGAGTCTGAGACCTTTCAGACTCTTTTCCCCTCTAGCTTGGCAATCAGGGACATGTAAAAAGGTGGTGGCATCAGACTGAGTCCTTTGCTTGCTGGCCTGCAAGGGTCATATAGTGAGAGGCTGTGGAATTGTCATAACAGCATCACTTAGCTCATTCTGAATGATCAGAGGTGGTTAACAAAACCCAAAATAACTTCTAGCAAAAAATAGATATCTAAAGAAGTAGACTTTCTTCCTATAAAGGATGTAGATAAGCCTCACTTTCAGTTGTCTCTTCAGAGTTTTTGACCTTGACACACTTATATATAAGGATAAAATTCCAGTTAATAATATAAATTGTGATACATTCTGCAAATGAAAATGGAGATCAAAATTAGATTACTAGAAGATTAAGAGTAGGGGCATAAGTTAATTTGATATTTCTTTCTCACCTAAAAGCTTTCTAGACACTCAGATAAGTGTTTTAAAAAAATATCCATTCGTGTATTTTTTCCATATCATAAAACATATACTCTAAGTTCAATGCTGAGTGATTTAGAGAAACCCAAATAACTTGGACTACTTCCTATAAAACAACAAAAAATAAGGCACAGTCTACATTATATAGTGATACGGTAGCAAGAAGAATGACAAACCTGAATTAGGGGTAAATATTCATTTTAATTTTTTTGGACAATTAATTTCAAATACAATTTTAAAAGACCAAACCGGCATTACAGATTCCAATTTAAATAAAAGTTCAATGCAATAAAGCATTTTAGTAGTTTTATTTTAAAATGGTATGACACACTTGCTATTAACATATAAGGCATCAAATGCCCTAACAAAGAGCTCGTAACCTTAATAACTGCCCTTGAAAATATCAAAAAGCACATCAATGTCAAATTATTTTTTTTTTGGCAAGAAAAATAAAATTAAAAGCACAATGAGAATCACAGGGCACAAACTCTAAATACACAATATAAAATAATTCATCTTTCTTACATGACATTTGTTTAGAGCCTGGCTAGGAAGCCTGAAGATGGCAGTAGAAAAATAGGAAGAGCTGTTCCTGAAACACAGGAGAGTTATCCAAACTTGAAACAAAGAAACATGCTTCCTATAGTTCCCTGAAATGAAATAGAAAATCATGGTAAAATAATGTCTAAATATGCCACACTCTTATGAGTCTGAAAGAGAAGTTAAAAAATAAACCAATAAACATTTGTGGGAGGCTGAACGACCAAAACAGGTTTATAATAATTATGGCATCTCATTCTGAGGCTGATTCCAAATTCTTCATTCATGACCTGTGAAAGACTTTTCTTCTTAATGTCAACAGTAAGGCATGCCAAATTCCTATAATAAAACTATTCTAACAATAGCTTTGGATATTAAAGCTGTATAACTATAAAATATAGTCTGAATGCACAGACTTGAGTGCACATAAATCTTCACACAAACATAAACCACAAATACACTCTTAAGTGTAAGCCACAGATTTTTGAAGTAAGTGTTTAAAATAACATCTTGCTTTTTACAGTGTCAATTCAGTAGGCAACTTATTTCTCAAGACTTATAAAAGTTGGAAGGAGATATTATAGAATATTATGAATCATAAAATGATATAGCTGAAAATCAGCCGAAAGACAATGATATGTTAATTCTCTTTACTGGGAACTCTTTTTACACTAGAAAAGCCAGTGATACTTCATTATAATCTTCTCATCATAGTCATTCTTTATGTCCTATTCTGGGAAAAGTTAAACCCATTACAGAGAACAGTAAGTACTGGTAGTATTACATCTTGCTGTAATAGGTGAACTATTGGTAAAGGTTGTGAATCTTTCTTGTCAGACCACATTTTTGTGGTGACATTAATTGCTGCAATGAAATCTGACCCTCAGGTTGAAAATCATTCTTCTAAGAGATATATACGTAGAGCACTTTTAAAAAAATTTAGACAATTTTTTGCACATGAGAAAGATGAAGACCAAAATGTTCACATGCTTCTGCCTAGAAGTTTTGCTTGTCGGAAAGATGTTAAAAAAAAAAAAAGGTAGAGCCATCTGGGTTCAGACCTTTAATTCTTGATATTTAACTAGCATCGTGCTCAGTCACTCATTTAACCTTATCCTGGGGGACTGAGGTAGAGGCATACATAAGTTTGGTAGTGCAGTCTCTTTTCAGAAGCTGTACCTTAAAGGGCCTGTGCCAGCACTGGTCCACTTGGGCCTCTATAACAAATAAGATGAGGGAGACGGACTTGTATTTTAAGCAGACAGCAAAGCATGTGTTATCAAGGCAAGTATCTTGATAGTACAGAATCAAGGGTTATAGCAGTCATGTGTGTAAAAGCACCCATGGCCTCCAAGAACTTGATGATTCCAAGCAGTCTTGTCTTCCTCTAAACTATAAATCAACTAAGCAGTGGAGAGCATGAAGAAAAACTGTTCTTTATATGAGGGGCCAGTACATCATATTACGTGATCTACTTTAATAGCTCCCAGTGGGTGGAAAGGACACACAGCACTGAAAAGAAAACTCTTTGCAAACTCTAACAGTTTAAGTTGCCCTTAAAAGGATTGGCTTATCAGAGATATTAGGAGCCTTAAATCACCCATCAGCAGTGTGTAGATCCAAGTAACAAAGAGGAAAGGCAGCTTGCTTTCTGTAACTCACCCCATTGGACCACACTGCTGAAAGATGAGCTGTCTCCTCATTGAAATTAGGAAGATGACTCTGAGTTTAGATTTCTAAAACCATGTAAATAAGCTAAAGACCTAGGACCACTGAAAATGTTTTTCTTCTCTAAGCCTAGCAATAAAAACTTTCATAGATAACAACCAGCACCAAGTTGAAGAGACAAATGTAAGGTCATAAAACCCCATAAAGGATGCAAGACCAACACCATAGCTATTGTATGGCCAATGTCTATAGAATGTATCACCTGGTCTTGCCAAAGTACCTCTAGAGCCAAAAACACTCCTCATCAGATTGGAAACAACAGTAAATAAAACACATAGCTTTTCTTTGCCTGTGTTACCATCATTTTAAATTCAAGTAATCTTCATCTTGAATTCAGGCACTGCCAGGATGGATAAGGGGTACATAAACCAAATACCCAGGGAAAAGTCGATTAAGGCAAGCATCTGAATAGTGTCACAATAGCCCAAAAGGAGTCATCCAGATGATTTTCTAAATCATATAATGTGTAGTGGTTTGCCCTCAGATAAGTAGAATCTTAAAAGATATGTGCTCTATATGTAAGCAGATTTAAATAATGTTGAAATATGCATTTACTTACATTTCAATTTTAAATTTTAAAGAAAATTACAGAGTTCTAGAAAAAAAGGAAATATATTTTGACTTGTTAGGTCTTTTTCTTCCCCCTTGAATATTTTTTTTTCCAAAATGGCATTTTTTGAAATGTTGCCTCTAGATCACATCTACGTTATTTGGTAGCTCTGCAAGATTCATTAAATGCTTCTGCATGAAAAGCTTTATCATCAGTTGAAAAGACTTCCTAACACTTGATTCCCAAACTCCTCTTCCTTCATAAACTGAAAATCAGCTCCACATTAATTCAATTTAGTCTGCTATTTGGCTAATGAATCCTGTTTCACCAATAAATAAAAACAAAACTCAGTTGATCTCACTTAGCTTCTATGAATAAACATGTAGTTTTTTTAATGCGTTCTTTTTTTAACATACAGCTTAGACCTACTCACTCAGCAGAGCAGTAGGTTGTTTCCTTCTTGTCTCCACATCATCCAAAGTGGATCCTTAAGCAGGCTGGAGCTGGACTTAGAAACCTTCAGAACATAAAACTTATGCCACGGGTAAGGCAGTCTCAACAAAAATAATGAAATGAGAGTCACAGTAAAAGTTTGTTCAAAAAGCACAAAGAAACAGCAATGGAAAAGAAAAGTCATATTTATGTTAATTCTTTTTGGCCATCAGCACTGCTCTATAGCATAAGGCAATTAACTACCTCTAGCTTCCTCTGATGCCCATATAATTTCTCATTTTTACCTAATAATTCTTTCATATGCCCCTCCTCTCTTTTTTATTGTCTTCTGAGGCTCCCTTTTTTGTATTTCACCTCGACTCTTAGTTATATGCAGTATACGTCACTCATCAAATCAATCTCTGGCACCCATGAGAGCTCATCCACATAAATATCTTGATTAACACATTTTGCTAGCCAAAGTCACCCATGTATTCCACAGTCATCCACAACAACACAAATTTCAGACATTTGAAATAGCCTTTAAAAATCTACAAAGAAATCACTTTCTTACTTCCTCATCCCTGCTATCTCATACCAATTCCCAGCTCCTATCTTCTTTAAGAATGACACCCTCATCCTGGTAACACAATCATGGGAGTTACAACTCCTACAGCAGAGGCTGGAAAAACCTCCAGGTAGAGTTGCAAGATGTAAGGTATTTCTGAGGCTGCATTTCCCATCCCCTTTCTGAACTGTCACCTTAATGAGGCACTGTGTCACTGTGGACACCCGGTGTGTGTCTTGCAAAGTGAGTACCTTGCTCATCATGCTGCTCTTAGAGCAAGAGTTTGTGCTTTATGAGTCAAGAGCTCACAGTTACTGAATGACACCTAGACCACTCTGAGTGGGAGGTGAGTTCTGATGATGACTACAGTGCCCATTGAATTGGCGTTTTTAATTTCTCTCTCTCTCCATTTTAATTTTTTTGGCTTTGGGCTTAAGGACTGCTGCTGTCATGAGGAATGCAGTTGTTGCTTGGCCTAGAGGAAGTCATACAGCCTGCTAGGCACAGTCCCCAAAAGTCTAGCTGCAATTTTACTGGTGGTTTTCCTCAAACAGCAATAACAAGATGTCACCTGGGAGCACACCAGAGCCAGTCATGATTCAGGCCTGCCCAGATGTTTAGATGTCTGGAAATATATTTAAAATGTCTCATGGCTTGCCTCTTTGGTGTGAGAAATAGTGGACTTCAAGAGCACAAATAACTGGTATGATGGCAAAATCACAAAAAATAAAATTTATATCAGTAACTAATTTGACTTCATTTTAAAAAAGAGCAGTGACCCTGGCTGATATCTGGCACTAACACTGTGGTTTAAATTCACATTGGTCTTACAATGATTTACCTAATTTTCTTTTATTAGAAAGTTTATCCTAATGACTTAATTGCCATTTTTGAATACAGGAATAATTTCAAACACAGTATTTTTTACAATTAAAAAAAGCCCAACATCCTCAAACTTCAAAATATTCAAACTCAAAACTCCATATTTTAGTGTTTAGCCAAATAACAATAAGGATAATTTAGCAAGAAAATGGATAAGCACCGTTGAGAATTAAATGTAAGACTTATTATTGATTAGTGCTTAGTTCTTTTTCACAAAGTAGATTAGCAATTGATCCTACTATGCGTAGGACCACCTAGTGTCCAAAGAGTAATATCACATATTTGTGTACTGGATCATTAGAAATATTTTTCTATTGAAGTAGAAGTTCTTGGCCATTACAGATCAATTAGCCTTCAGCTCTTCAGAAGGATAGGTGTGGCTGGTTGTGGTTTCTTATACATCTTACATGGCTTTTCTTCTAAATAGAAGACACATGGAGAACAAAATCACTCATTGGCTGTTGGTTTGTGAAATAAACTTTTCTTGCCAGGCAAAGAAATTGCACTGCAATTTTTTTTTTTTTTTTTTTTTTTTACAAATTAACTTCTTTTTTCATACTATAAAATGCCAAGGCAGACTCTCAAGATGTTCACAACCAGAATTAACTCTGTACGGCGAGCACATCTTCCTCTACCAAGGACAGTTCCAGAGTGTTTTCATTCGTGCTGGTCTTCATCCTGAAGTTGAAAGAACCATAGAGTTTTGCAGACTCTTTGGAAGAGGCAAATCTGTTTCGACGATAGAGCTCCCCCTTCCACATGGACATCATTAGCAAGCAGGACAGTACGACGCCCCCCAGTGTGAGGAGGCAGAGCCCCGCAATCACACAGCGGTCCAGGTGAGCCCCCAGCCTCGCACTCTCCTTCTCCAGGCGCTCCATCTCCCGGGCTGCCACAGTGTTGGGGTCCACAGTCACTTCCCGGGGGACGATGTAAGAGATGATCACCAGCAGGATGCCAGTGACCAAGAACAAGATGGCACTGATGAAACCATAGTCTATTGACTTCCCTGAAGATGTGGCTTCGGAACTTGTATCGTCCTCCTCTTCAGATATCAAAGATATGGCAGCCTCTTGGGACCACTCGTTTGGATTTTCCCAGCCAAGCTCCCCAGGGTGATCATGCCCTTTTACTGATGGCGAGCTCCGGTTCCGCGGCTCCAAGTTGATGTTTTTGTCCACAAAGGTAAAAGAAGTTTCTAATTCCTGGCTGCAGCAGTTACAGACTTTCTGTTCTGCTGTTATTTGGTTGTTCCCTGAGTGGAGAGGTCCTGGTGGAAAGGCGTCTGGAAGGGCACTATTTTGCAGAGAGGAGGAAGGGGATGCTGGAGAAGGACTAAGTTTAGACCCTTCCATCTCAGTTGCTCTTGGGGTGGACTCACACTGTCTCTGACAGCAGAGAGCAGCTCTTGTGGCTGCTGTGTCTGCCTGGTCACCAGGAAGCCCTCTTGAACTCCAGTCCCTGGCATCACAGAGGTCTGCCTGGTTGCTCTTCTTAGAAAGGGAGTAGAGCTCCATGAAAGCTAGTCAGACATCCCCCAGCAGCTTCCAGAAAGTCTACCAATAACAACAGAGTTAGATAAGAACCTAACAGAAGCTAAGGCTGTACTTCCAGGAGTATTGCACCTGAGAATGCCATTTTCTTCACAGCTGCACCTGTTTAGCCCCTTTTCCACCTCAAACAGGAAAAAGAAGGGAGGGAATACCTAGTGGCAGGAAAGTGTGGAAAGGGCAAATGCTCTCACTTGTCATAGTGATCAACACTGAAAAACTTAGGTCAGGGTAGAAAAGGCGCATGGAGGAAATGGCGGTGTCTACTGAGAAAGGATACTGCCATCACCAAGCCAAATTTATCCAAGGACTCACACATTCCTGCAAGAGGATCCCTCAAACGACAAGGCAGGTTTCCTGTAAAAAGACAAATGAGAAAGGCAAGAGCCCTTTTTAGTAGAGCTGCCAATTTTCTGGAGGACTTGGGGAAGCACAGACTTCTTAATTCAATTAGACTGTAAGTGTTTACACTCTTCTTAGTTCAGAACAGATTCTAATACAGATTAGCTTTAGAGCATCACCATGAGTGAATGACTATACACCCCTATCAGCTGGTCAGGAACTCAGCATTTTGATTCTGCAGATCTGAAGTAGATAAAAAAGGCCAGCTTAATCAGCCACCTCTGCTAACCTTACATGTCATACATTCAATGACCCTAGTCACACAGCCCTTTATTTACAAGTCCATATGCTGCTTATTCGCTGTGCTTCTACTCAGCCCTATTCCCTCCTTCCCCCATGGAGCACTGCTCGGAAGAGCAGTTCGGTAGAGCATGTTCGGAACCCCAAAGCATATAGGCAACAGACCTTACTGCAATCCCTGCAAAATACAATGGGCCAACTCACTGTTCCACACACACATCTGCCTGTTCCAGCTGTAGGATCTGTTACTCCCATTCCCTGGGTCCGTGCGGGTCTGTGTTCCTCCCTCTCTGCATGCTTTGCTAACATATATGCACAAGAAATTGACCATCCGGATAGTTTTACAAACCCAATCTAGAAGTAAACTGAAAATAAAAGACAAACTATAAACCCACAGAGTAAGAGTTCTGTGGAGGCAAATAGGTGAGAAGCAATTTCCAAGGTTACCTCTGGAATTTTATAAACATGTCACTCTTCATCCCTCATTGCAGCAAGGGGCATTCCTGGAAGAGAACTTTGGTTTGAGCAGAAAACCATCTGCCTATCTTTCTCTGCCTCTGCCATCTTTCCAAGGAATAAAAATTCACTTTCCACTATCACTAAATAGAGATTTTAACCAAAGGCTTTTATTTTACTTCCAAATCCAGGGTGATAATTGATTTAACCCAATGGCTTGAGGCTTCTTATGATTCAAAATCCACAGCTCCAAAGCTGGTAACAGAAGCACAGGCAAGGGTCACCTAAGGTCAACCTGGCAACTCAAAATATGGGAGAGGGAATCGACATGTTTTCTGCTCTACATGAGAGTTTATTTAAAACAAAAAACAAAACAAAACACGCTTTTCTCCTATTATCGGAGTTTCTCTACAGTGAAGACTGCAAAAAACACCAACGGCAAAAGAATCACTAGTAAACTAGAACAAACCCCCCACTGCAGGATCCCTCAATGAATGAAGTGATGGTAACAGGCTTCATCAATTACCGAGAACTCTTCTCCCAGTTTTCTCAGGCATCAGGGGCTCTGATTAACCTTTGGCACAATTACACTCATCACACTAGCCTACTTTGGATAAAATCAGCAGGGTTCTTTGAGACTTTCAATTTATAACAAAACAGGACAGCAATCCCCACTTAATTCCCTACAGCCGCCTCTACCTCTCTTTAAAAGAAAAGCTACTCCCGCTTGTTCGCTTGTTGTATCGGAGGTACGCTAGCAGCACAGTCCTTTGCAGCTCCCTAATCCGGGGCTTCCATTCTCAGTGGAGAATGGATAAAATCCCAGGGGACCAGCTAAAGGCTCTTTTCTTCCGTCCTCTCCCTCTTTTTCCTCTGATCTGCTTAAAAGCCCAGTTAACGACATAGCACCTTAAAGCGAGGGGACAAGCACTTTCCCTCGTCCATCTGTCATCAATTAACAGCAGTAATATTTGCTTTAAACTGACACAGGCAAGGCTGGTCTCGGGGAGGCGACCTCTGGATGCGCCCCGCGCGCGCTGAGCCAGGACAGCGAGCGGTAAGCACCGGGCAGCGGTGACCCCCACAGGCGCCGAGGGATCGGGAGATCATTCCTGGTGAACTGTGCGCCCAACCGAGGCACTCGACATAGGGATGTGTCCGCGAAGCAGGACACCTTGGGCAGGGAGCGGGGATGTGCGCTCCAGCTCCGCTAGGCTCCAGGGCTCTCACTCTCGCACCCAAAAGCCTCCACCCAGTCCATTCCCCGCCGCTCACCTTCTACTTCGGCCACCCGGTGCGGCTCGAGCACCGCGCGCTCTCCCCGCAAGGCTCCCAGAGAAAGTCCCCCAATCACCAGCCGCCGCACTTGTAGCCGCCGCACGCCGCTCGGCTCCGCGGGGTGGGCATCGCCCGCCTTGGCGGGCGGGGTGGGGCGGGGCGGGGCGCTCCCGGAGCATCCTGGGAGTTGTAGGCCAGGGGCGGTCCCTGTAGCCCTCCTGTCTCTGTCTCCTCCCACACCTTCTGGGTTTTACCCTTCCTGCAGATGAGTTCCCGCCCTTACTCCTCCCTGGCGCTTGAGAAGACAGCACTGGTTTCCAAGCTCAGAGTGGAGTTCCCTAGCCTCAGGTGTGGCCACAAGACTGTGAAAAGGAAAGCATATTTGGCTCCAAATGTGCCAGGTAATTTGCATATTTTGTCTTATTTAATAGTCAAAACAAATCTTCCAATAAGTTTTATTAATCTTCATTTTACGGATGTGGAAACAGGCTCAGAGAGGTTAAATGCCTTATCCACAGTTACCAAGATAAACAGCAGCTTCTGAAATTGTATCCAGGAGTCAGATTCTAAAGTCATTGCATTTCTCACAAAATTAGAAGAAATGTGAGCATTGAGGGTAAGAGAAATGTGATCATTGAGCGTAAGAGTTTGTCCCGTGTGCCACCATATCCCTTGAACTTAGCATAGTGGTATTCGTTGAATGCATGAGTAATACTCAAAGTAACAATTAACATAAATAGCGCTTATTATTGCCAGGCTCTCTTCTAAGTACTGTAAATACATTATCTCATTTAATGGTCACAATTTATTGTTAAAGTGCTATAAAATAACAAAAAATCCTCATTTTAACAGAAGAGGAAACTGAGTTACAAAGGAGTAGAATAATTTGCCCAATGTCACACAACTAATACTTAGCCGAGGTGGGGGCATGAACACCAACAGATTCTAAGCATTATATTATGTGGAATGAATGGAAGAAACACCAGAAGACTAGAACAAAAAGGGTCAGGAATAAAGGAAATCTGAAGGTTGAAACTCCTGAGTTGTGACTCTCAGGATAGAACAAGGTAATCTTGTTACCAGCCTCTTTCAACCAGAGTGGAATGCAACAGCCAACAGCCACTGAAAGCCCAGGGTATGTGTAGCTTGTAGATAATCTCCAGTTTTCCAGCATCCCGTGGGGACAATTCTAGGGGAGTAAAAAAGGATTATATTATGTATGACATTTTGCTTGTAGCTCACAGAAATACTGTGGTTGCTTGCTTTTAAAAGATATATCGATCTCCTGTAGTGAGATCTATTTATGTTGGTATTTCTTTACATTGGATAGAATCTATAGTCTCATGAATACAGGAGTTCATAATCCTGCCCCTTTAAAATCCTTTTCCCCCCATATGATTATGTTTTAGCCAGTGAGGCCCATTTGTTGATAAACATGATAGATGTATTATCACTTCTTTTTCTTTGCTTACTACACGGTTCTCCAGCATGAATGTCTTTCTTCCATTGCCCTATTCCATCCACTCTTTGAGGACTAGTTTATCAAGCCAAATCTACAGGGATGCATCCAGTTCTTAGTACTATATATTCAAAAAGAAATAAAGAGAGCTACTAAGATGATGAAGGAACTTGAATTTATGTTGATGAGGAGATGCTGAAGGAACTTAGGCTATTTAGCTGTGGGGGAATACTTAGAGGAAGCAATAAATATTTAAACTTTAAATATTCTAAAGTTTATAAAAGTGGAAGAGGGATTCTATACCATTTTTAAGAAGGTAAAAGCAAAACTAATGACAATATTACTATTTTTTAGTGCTATTATGTTATCTTTAATTCTTACACCAACTTCACAAGGGAGGCAGTAATATTGCACCCACTTTGCAGTGTAGAAATTGAGGTTTGAAAAGATGCATTTCTTTCCCAAGGTCTGAAAACCAATATCTGGCAGAGCCAAGGTTCTAACTTGGGTCTGTGTGATTCCAGAAACTTGATCTCTTCACCAACACACTATACTGAGCAATGCTTCACAATCTTCTTTAAAGTGGATTACACATAACAGGTGATACTATTTATGGCACTGTGATAAACACAAGAGGTTTCTCCTGGTCATGGTTCTGGGGCTGTGGGTAATTCAGTCTCTGCAGGACATCTTGGAGGGCCAAGGAAATAAGTAAGTCAACACACCTGGTGCCAAGGCACCAATCTGAGAAGCTCTGGATAGCACTATTAAATTTAAGAAGGAGGCTGATTTGAGGCTTAGTATAAGGAAGGACATTATTTCTAAAACTTCTAAAATTGATGTCTTATGAAAGCAAATTCTCTGTTACTGGTCAGGATTAAAAAAAGAGAGAAAGAGCCGTTTATTAGTGATGTCATAGAAGGAATTTATCTAGTTGGATTAGAGGACCTCTGTGGTTTCCATGCTGAAGTGATTCTAAGTTACATCTCTTTCGTGAAGCCTTTTTCTTTCAAGGATTCCACCTCCTGTGAAATTTGCTGGGACTTGTCAGCACTGATGTTTTTGATATTTATCATCCACCGTTTTGCAACATTTCTTGAGTGGCTAGGTATCCACTGCATGTGGTTTAACTTCTAGCTTAGGTGCCTAAATCTTAATGGTAATCAGCTGTAAACTCCTTAAGGTCAGCATCTACATACTCAACACCTTACCTCCTGCAATTTTTCTGCTGAGAGGGAAGACGACAAGACTGAACTGAGACTCGAGATGATTACCTATCTGTTATTCTCTCTCATTTCCTATTTCTAAATATAATAATACTTGATTGTCTACATATTCTTGAGCATTAAAAATGTATCAATTCCATACCAATACTACAAAATCACCTTTAAAAGTCTACTGACAAAAAAATAGAGATGAATCAATTGAGTGCTTGGAAAGACAAGTTCTGCAAGAATTGCCACTTGCTGGAATACTTTCCCCCTCTCTCTTGTAAATTTGTGTCTAAAACTCTCCTGAAAATTGACCCAAGAATGTTCTTCAAAAGCCTTTCTTGTTCAACATCCTCAACTTATTGTTACCTCTCTAATTGGCTTTCTAGTAGCATAATACACTTTCTTTTATGCTGTCATTTTAGATATAGAAAAGTATTTCACGTATATTTTATACTGCTTTCAATGTGATCTCTCTTTCCAGATAAAATTTAAGCTCCTTGAGAACCAAGATATACTATCACCTCAAATCTATATGTTGGTATGAAATAGTGCAACACATAGGCGACAGTAGTTCCTTAATATATGCTGATAAAATACTTCTTAGAAATCTACATAATGGTTTTGGTCTTAGGCTAATTTTAATGTCTCACATTTTTCTATTTACTTATACTCTGTTTCATGTGGGAGGAGCTATCGTTATTATACTGTTAACCAGTAGAAAAATAAGAAAAATTCTGGGAAGTAAATTTACCGTGTAAATCAAGGGTACTGCTGAGAATTTTAACAACCAGCCTCTTATAATAATTACTGAGGATGCTTTCCAGTTTCTTTTTCTTCAATAATAATAAGGGCTGATTAGTGGACTTAGAGTTATTATCAGGAAAGGCTGTGTCCTAGAGAGGTAAGAAAAACATTTTTGGAATAGGTTGGAGGGAAGATCAGTCACTGAATAGGAATAGCATAAGGAATATGGCCCTGTACCCCATGCTGGTGCTAAGAAAAGAATGAATGTGAGCGCAATTTAGTGAATGAAGATCTTGTTAATGAACAAGATTCTAGGAACAAAAAAGTATCGTATTAAACTTGAAAGGTTTCCATTTAATAAGAATGCTTACAGTGGCCAAGCAGGCATGTTACTTAAATAAAGTGGCTGAATATAGACCATAGGGATGGGGGAAGATCACCCAAGTTAAGAGCAAGTTCTTTTCCCAAAAGGGCAGTATCCCCTAATTGTTCTACCTGAGTTTTGTCTTAAGTGAATTTAGACATTAATAGAAGTCAGATATCAGAATTTTTTATTCAAAATTCAATATATTTTAAACCCTTAATGGGTCAGAGAAAACAAGTTTATTGGAAAGATTTGTTTCCAGTAGTAAGAGACTAGGTAATTTAGACCTATCTGCTGCTGAGGATAAGTAGAAAATCTTGACAAAATATATAAAGGTCACTTGATTGAAGGCATAAAAAGTTAACAAGATAGAAAAAAATTACTGGATTAGGATACAGAGAAGGAGAGAATCTCAGAAAGGCAAGTCAGGAGCTTGGAACTTCTTTTTAGTTGGGGATGTTTGTTACATGATCCAGAGAGGGCAGTTTAGAGGCAAAGAGGCTAAAAAGAGTGGGCATTAGGGTCCTGAACCCACCAAGGAAAGTAGCCATAGTGAATCTGCTCCATTCCCTAAACCTTGGGTTGTAATCCTGAAAGGCTGCATCTCAACAGTGTGAAGCAGGCCTCACAGGGCATGCATCTCAGTTTATGAATATCTCAATTTCTAATATTTAACCAGTGTGACTTCAGAATGCTGAGATACCAGATATCTGGATGAAGAAAGTAGACTCAGTCTCCGAAAACATACAGCATCATCTCAAACCAATTTTACCAATAATTTTGCAAATACACTGATATAATAAAAACCATGAAAAAAGCCAATTTATAAATGTCACATATTGTATTTTGATTCCCTGTAAATATAACATTTTCAAAATTACAAAATTATAGAGATGGAGAACAGATTAGTGGTTGCCAGGGGTTAGAGATGGTAGGAGGTAAGAGGGTGGGCATGGCTATAAAGGGATACCATGAGGGAGATTTTTGTAGTGATGGGAAAGTTCTGTATCTTGAATGAAAAATGCACAAGGGGTATCTAGAAGGCCAATAGGTATATAGAAAGAGACACATAATAATCAGTTGTAGGAGAAATGTAATTTAAAACCACAGTAAAATAGCACATCACATTGCACTAGAATGGATGAAGTGGCAAAATAATTGGCGATGTCAAGTTTTGTTAAGGCATAGAGTTACTAGAATCTTATATACTGGTGGTGGGAATGTAAATTGGTATAATCACTTTGGAACTTTTTTTGCATTAACCACAAAAGTTAACTATCATGCAGCAATTCTACTCCTAGATGTACACTTGACAAAAATGCACACATGGGTACCAAGACGTGCAAGAAAATGTCCACCAACAACAGCATAGAGAAATAAATTGTAGAATACTTATACATTGGCATAATATATAATGAAGGAACTACAGTTGCATGCAACAAAATGGATGGGTTTCACAAATGTAAGGTATGGACAAAATATTTTTGTGTTTATGGGGCTTTCTCCGCAAATTTGGCTGAAACTTGGGATCTTGAAACCTAGGCTAAGAGCAAGCATTGAAAGTGAGTTAACATCCACAAAATTAATTAGGGAACTGGAAAGGGATTTGTCTCACTGTAGAGGTAGGTATTAAAGGGGGAATGAGGCCCAGGATCTTAGAGACATTTCTAGGTCAAAACCACTGGAGACACTTGGGTGCATTTGGCTTTGAAGAGATGTATTTATATTTGAAACATTTAGAGAACCCAAAATTATTGCATCCAAGGAGCAAAGATTTTTTTTTTCTATCTTTGGGGAGAGGTGGAAAAGATAGTTTTCTCTTGCTTCTATATGTAAACAGACTAAATTAATTTTTCACTTGTTTCTCATCTGTGATACAAACTTCAAAGTTTGTATTCCTAGGACGGCTGACCTGGCTTTTACTGTGTTGTGCCAAGGGTAAGAATTGGGATCCAGAGGACTGCATGGTCATTATTTGCTTTTAAGTAAATAATCTGTTTCTGATCCAACACCATGTGTACATTCATGATACAATTAATAAATATGAATATTAAAAATATACAGTAAATCTGAAGAAAAGAAGCTAGCCACTAAAAACTACACACTATGCAATTCTGTCGCATAATTTCATTGAATTTAGTTAGTTAAGAGGCAAACTGTACCAAAGTATTTGGGAATGTTAGTCAAACAGTAAAGAAAAGCAAGAATGCAGTTACCATAAATGTCGAGATGTAGGTTGCCTTTGTAAGGGAAAAAAAAGCATAGTGATTCTGAGAAGACTAAAGGGGAGGCTTCTGAGACTGTGGCACTGTTCTATTTCTTGACCTGCATGTGTTTACAAGGGTGTTCTCTGAGCTAAATTACTGGAGGTGACCCTCTTTATTTCACATACTTTTCTATATGTAGTTGTTCATGATTAAAAGCTGTTGGAGTGGATTCAGCTGTTGGAGTGGATTCAGGTTGCAAGCGCCTGATTTGCAATCTCTGCCTTAAGGGTTTATATCAAAATCAAAGGGTTCTGTTTTACCTTAAGAAGAACCTGAAGATAGTTTTCTCTATCTTATCTTCACCTGACATCTTGCTATGCATGGCATAGCATAGTGGGGAGTGTACAAAAGTATGCTATTCAGATTCTTCCAAAATCCTTACAACAGTAGGCTTTAAAATAATCTGAGCACTGATATCTTAAAAATAAGAATATGGAAATATTTCATGTCTAATATTTTGCATATAAACTTTATGACACCTTTAGAAAGAACAATATGGAGAGAATATTGGATATTGGTGGAAGGATTTGGGTCTGTTGGTTGCATAAAGTCCCTGTTGTCTTCAGGCCACAGATTTTCTTTGTAATTAAACTTACTACAAACAAGGCTGCATTCACTGGCCCTAATCTGGTACCTTCTTTTTCTTTTTAATCTACTATTGCTGTTAGGGTCCATGTTAATTTCATTAAGAAGAAAACACAAATTGGCTTATGGATTGAATCTGATCTAAATACATGGTTTTATTGGTGCACTGAGCTGTTAAAGTATACTTAGGTATTTTTCAAATTTGGAAATTTGGAAGATTTGAGAAAGCTATTTGGATTTCTGCTTTCTCTTGAATTATATGAAAAATTTTGAAACAGTGGACCTCACTTTTGTATGTTAATAATTAACTAGAGCTTAGTAGGTTTTGCACTCTGCATATGGGACATACACTATCTAGATTTTCGTAGTTCTCATCCTCAACTTGCATCTGACAAAGTTCTTCTACTACTTAGCTGTTGTAGATATGTGGGTTTGCTACCAGTACCTTAACAGTAAATCTCCAGAGAGAGGTATCTCAAATGAGGCAAAATCAGTAATAGGCAGCCTTCTGTGCACTCTCCTGCTATCTCATTTCCCAACTCTTGACCAATGCTTTTCTTCCACCTTCACTCTTGACTGATGTGTTTTTATTAAGTTCAGCCCTTTTTGGCTTGGGATTTTTGATATCTGTTCTGTATTTCCTGGGTACTCTTCTATTTTCTCATTTAAATGACTGCTTGCTGCTCACCTCTTGACATGGCCTTTTGGGGAAGAGAACCATTCCTGGTACCATTCTACCATGATCTCAAGAAATATTTCAATGTCTTAAACTCTTTTCCTGTCTTTTTATTACATCCATTTCTAGAGACAAAACCCAGTTTATGAGATCATCACTGCACTGAATGCTGTGTTAAGGTCATTAATGACTTTAAGTAATTCAGCCATTCACTGAATAGCCATTAATTGTCAACAAGTTCTATGCTGGGTGCTGGAAGTGCAACAGTGAAATGAATGGACATATCCTAACTTTTAGGGAGCTTACAGTCTGGCGAGGGACATGTCAATTTAACAGGTAGTGTCACACCATTTCATAAATGTGACAAGGGAAAGAGATAATACAATGCGAACCTACAGAAAGAGAACTGAAATCAGAATTGGAAGGGTCAAAGTAGACTCCTACATGATGTAATATCCAAGTGATACAAATATAGAAAGAAACTGGCCGTTAGAAGAATAAGGCAAGATGAAGATGAACAGTGAGTGATAATTCAGAAGTGAATTATTGGAACTTAAAAATGTTTAGTATGGGCCGGGCGCGGTGGCTCAAGCCTGTAATCCCAGCACTTTGGGAGGCCGAGGCGGGTGGATCACGAGGTCAAGAGATCGAGACCATCCTGGTCAACAAGATGAAACCCTGTCTCTACTAAAAAATACAAAAATTAGCTGGGCATGGTGGCACGTGCCTGTAATCCCAGCTACTCGGGAGGCTGAGGCAGAAGAATTGCCTGAACCCAGGAGGCGGAGGTTGCGGTGAGCCGAGATCGCGCCATTGCACTCCAGCCTGGGTAACAAGAGCGAAACTCCGTCTCAAAAAAAAAAAAAAAAAAAAAAAAATGTTTAGTATGTCTGCAGTATGAAGTGTGAGGGGAGGAATATCAATGACAATAGGGGAAATGTCAGTAGAGGACAGATCGTTCTTGCTCTTCTAAGTAAGGATATGGATAACCTAAAATATTTATCCCTTTTAATATTAAGAAAGCAAAATATGATAATGGCTTAAACCACTATCTATATAGGTAGATGAACGGATCATGTATTTCCACTTTCTGAGCTCCTTTTTGACCTGCTGCAAATTAAGGAGAAAAGGCTGTTATACCAAATAAGCCCAAAACCTCACTGCTACAATAGAAGTTAGTTTGATGCTCACATCAATCTCTTATATGGACCTGGTGGCTGAAAATAGCAAAGTCCCAAGGATGGTTTTTAAGCAAGAGAATAGTATCATATTCAAATTTTGAAAAGTTGTGCAATCTAATCTGTGGAATTGATTGAAGATGAGCTAGTCTGGTGTCATCAATAGCTAATAGTAATCATCCCAGCAAGAGTCAATATCAGTGATATTTAAATGTAAAGACACAGGTAAGTTATGAGGAAAAGATGTATCTTGCAAATATTAATCAGAAGGAAGCTGAAATGGTTGTATTAAAGTGAGATTCAGGACAAAGAATATTACCAGGGATAGAATGAAACAATAAGCCTAAAAGGGTCAGTATATCAAGAAGGCACAACAATCTTAACTATGGCTACACTCCTTGAATCTCTTTTCGACCACCTTTCCAGTTCTGGCCAACACAATATGTATGGAAATGATGCATGTTAACTACCAGGCTCAGGTAGTTATATGTCTGATGTTTCTGCCCTTGTACTCTTCATACCATCTTCTATCTCTATATGATGCTAAAATGACCTTGAAGCCACAATATGGAAGTAGCCAGAATCACTGAATCACAATATAGAGAAGAGCCACAATATAGAGGAGAGCCTTTTCTCCTTAATTTGCAGTTGGTCAAAAAGGAGCTCAGAAAGTGGAAATAAGTGATCTGTTCATCTACCTATATAGATAGTGGTTTAAGCCATTACTGTATTTTGCTTTCTTTAATATTAAAAGGGATAAACATTTTAGTTTAGATTTTCTGTGTAATTATTATTACTAATTTTTTGAGTAATATTCAGTGCTTAAACTAAGTACTCTTTTTACTTGAATTTTTCACTCCTATCTGTACCTTTCCATTTTCTATAAAACAGACATGTTAGAAAAGCATAATACCTTATGTCTATATTTTATTCTTTCAAATGTACATCAGAGGAATAAAGTCAGATTCCTATATATGCATAAACATGTCTCAAGAGCAGTATGTCCCCAAATATGTAATCTATATATTTGTTTCATGAGATAGACAACTAAATAATTCTGGAGGAAAGGATCCTGCACCTTAAAACTTCAGCAGGCTTCATTACTGTAGGTGTTCTGAGACCCTTTGATGCTAATATATGATTTGAAACTCCAAGGGCAAGAGATGGTTTTTAAGGTTTTCCCAAACTTACAATGTTATGAATCTTTTAGTTTTCATTAAGCATCTTGTAGAACTGGTATTGTTTAAAATAAACTCTGAGATATACTGCTATAATTTTTCATAGTCATGTCAGGTAAGAATATTTCATATTTTGATTCATATTTTTCAGGGACCTTTATAGTTCAACTCTGCCATGCTATTATGTTATCCGTTGTTGTGTTACACGCTACGCTTTTGAAGGCCTGACATTAACAAGTGTCATCGGTAGTGATTACGCTTCATTAGGGTTTCTTTTTTAAATGTTGTTAGACTTTATAGTGTGATTTGACTTTAGTATTTCACCATTTTTATTAGTCTCAGCGTCAGTTTTCTGACTCTGCTTGCTACTTCTCCCTTCTTTCTGCTTCCTTAGTGTAGGTTCTCATCATCTCTTGTCTGGACTATTGCAGTTATTGCTAGTTAGTGCCTTGCCTGAAATCTTAAACTGCTAATTCACACATAACATTACCAATAGATTGATCTTAATAAAGCACATGATCATGGCAATCCCCTTTAAAATCCTATAGCTAATTTCCATTGCTTAAATTTGTCTTGTTTAGCACTTAGTGGCCCTTTTAAAGAAGACGTATCTTTCTTCCATTCTAAGAAACTCTCAATTATCATTTATTTATTTATTTTTGCAAAGACAGGGTCTCACTATGTTCCAGACTGGTCTCTAACTCTAGATCTCAAGCAACCCTCCCACCTCAGCCTCCCAAAGTGCTGGGATTACAGGTGTGAACCACCATGCCTGGCTCAATTATGCATTTAAATATTGTCTCCTTTGGTTATTGTTAAACTTTCCAGATAGAATTTCTCTTAGATGCTAGAACTTCTATGTCTATTCCTCTTTGTTTCTTCATACTTCTTTTTTTTATTGCATTTTAGGTTTTGGGGTACATGTGAAGAACATGCAAGATTGTTGCATAGGTACATACATGGCAGTGTGATTTGCTGCCTTCCTCCTCATCACCTATATCTGGCATTTCCCCCCATGCTATCTCTCCCCAACTCCCCACCTCCCACTGTCCCTCCCCTATTTCCCTCGACAGCACCCAGTGTGTGATGCTCCCCTCACTATGTCCATGTGTTCTCATTGTTCAACACCCACCTGTGAGTAAGAACATGCATGTTTGATTTTTTGTTCTTGTGTCAGTTTGCTGAGAATGATGGTTTCCAGGTTCATGCATGTCCCTACAAAGGACACGAACTCATCGTTTTCGATGACTACATAATAGTCCATAGTGTATATGTGCCACATTTTCCCTGTCCAGTCTATCATCGTTGGGCATTTGGGTTGTTTCCAGGTCTTAGCTATTGTAAACTGTGCTGCAATGAACATTCGTGTGCATGTGTCCTTATAGTAGAATGATTTATAATCCTTTGGATATATACCCAGTAATGGGATTGCTGGGTCAAACGGAATTTCTATTTCTAGGTCCTTGAGGAATCGCCACAGTGTCTTCCACAATGGTTGAACTAATTTACACTCCCACCAACAGTGTAAAAATGTTCCTGTTTCTCCACATCCTCTCCAGCATCTGTTGTCTCCAGATTTTTTAATGATCGCCATTCTAACTGGTGTGAGATGTTATCTCAATGTAGTTTTGATTTGCATTTCTCCCATGACCAGTGATGTTGAGCATTTTTTCATATGTTTGTTGGCCTCATGTATGTCTTCTTTTGTAAAGTGTCTGTTCATATCCTTCACCCACTTTTGAATGGGCTTGTTTGTTTTTTTCTTGTAAATCTGTTTTAGTTCTTTGTAGATTCTGGATATTAGCCCTTTTGTCAGATGAGTAGACTGCAAAAATTTATTCCCATTCTGTTGGTTGCTGATTCACTCTAATGACTGTTTCTTTTGCTCTGCAGAAGCTGTGGAGTTTGATTAGGTCCCATTTATCTATTTTGGCTTTTGTTGCCAATGCTTTTGGTGATTTGATCATGAAGTCCTTGCCTACGCCTATGTCCTGAATGGTTTTGCCTAGATGTTCTTCTAGGGTTTTTATGGTGTTAGGTCTTATGTTTAAGTCTTTAATCCATCTGGAGTCAATTTTAGTGTAAGGTGTCAGGAAGGGGTCCAGTTTCTGCTTTCTGCACATGGCTAGCCAGTTTTCCCAACACCATTTATTAAACAGGGACTCCTTTCCCCATTGCTTGTTTTTGTCAGGTTTGTCAAAGATCGGATGGTTGTAGATGTGTTGTGTTGCCTCCGAGGCCTCTGTTCTGTTCCATTGGTCTATATCTCTGTTTTGGTACCAGTACCATGCTGTTTTGATTACTGTAGCCTTGTAGTATAGTTTGAAGTCCGGTAGTGTGATGCCTGCCACTTTGTTCTTTTTGCTTAAAATTGACTTGGCTATGCGGGCTCTCTTTTGGTTCCATATGAAGTTTAAGGTGGTTTTTTCCAGTTCTGTGAAGAAGGTCATTGGTAGCTTGATGGGGATAGCATTGAATCTGTAAATTACTTTGGGCAGTATGACCATTTTCACGATATTGATTCTTCCTAACCATGAACATGGAATGTTTTTCCATCTGTTTGTGTCCTCTCTTATTTTGTTGAGCAGTGGTTTGTAGTTCTCCTTGAAGAGGTCCTTTATGTTCCTTGTTAGTTGTATTCCTAGGTATTTTATTCTCTTTGTAGCAATTGTGAATGGCAGTTCGTTCTTGATTTGGCTCTCTTTAAGTCTGTTATTGGTGTATAGGAACACGTGATTTTTGCACATTGATTTTGTATCCCTAGACATTGCTGAAGTTGTTTATTTTGGGCTGAGATGATAAGCTCTTCTAGATATACAATCATGTCATCTGCAAATAGAGACAATTTGACTTCCTCCTTTCCTCTTTGAATACTCTTTATTTCTTTTTCTTGCCTGATTGCTCTGGCTAGAACTTCCAATACTATATTGAATAGAAGTGGTGAGAGAGGGCTTCCTTATCTAGTGCCAGATTTCAAAGGGAATGCTTCCAGTTTTTGCCCATTCAGTATGATATTGGCTGTTGGTTTGTCGAAAGTAGCTTTTATTATTTTGAGATACGTTCTATCAATACCTAGTTTATTGAGGATTTTTAGCATAAAGCGCTGCTGAATTTTGTCAAAGGCCTTCTCTGCATCAATTGAGATAATCATGTGGTTTTTGTCTTTGGTTCTGTTTATGTGGTGAATTACGTTTATAGACTTGCATATGTTGAACCAGCCTTGCATCCCTGGGATGAATCCTACTTGATCATGGTGGATAAGCTTTTTGATGTGCTGTTGCAATCGGTTTGCCAGTATTTTATTGAAGATTTTTGCATCTATGTTCATCATGGATATTGGCTTGAAGTTTTATTTTCTTGCTGAGTCTCTGCCAGGTTTTGGTATCAGGATTATGTTGGCCTCATAAAATGATTTGGGAAGGATTCCCTCTTTTTGGATTGTTTGGAATAGTTTCAGGAGGAATGGTACCAGCTCCTCTTTGTTTATCTGGTAGAATTTGGCTGTGAACCCATCTGGACCTGGGCTTTTTTTGGGTGATAGGCTCTTAATTGCTGCCTCAACTTCAGCCCTTGTTATTGGTCTATTCAGGGTTTCAACTTCTTCCTGGTTTAGGTCTGGGAGGATGCAAGTGTCCAGGAATTTTTCCATTTCTTCCAGGTTTACTAGTTTATGTGCATAGAGTTGTTTGTAATAATCTCTGATGATGGTTTGTATTTCTGTGGAATCTGTGGTGATATCCCCTTTATCGTTTTTTATTGCATCTATTTGATTATTCTCTGTTTTCTTTTTTATTAATCTGGCTAGTGGTCTGCCTATTTTGTTGATCTTTTCGAAAAATCAGCTCCTGGATTTATTGATTTTTTTTAAAGGGTTTTTTGTGTCTCTGTCTCCTTCAGTTCTGCTCTGATCTTAGTTATTTCTTGTCTTCTGCTAGGTTTTGAGTTTTTTTGATCTTGCTCCTCAGCTCTTTCAGTTTTGATGATAGGGTGTCGATTTTAGATCTCTCCTTGCTTCTCATGTGGGCACTTATTGCTATATATTTTCCTCTAGAGACTGCTTTAAATGTGTCCCAGAGATTCTGGTATGTTGTGTCTTCATTCTCATTGGTTTCGAAGAACATATTTATTTCTCCCTTCATTTCATTGTTTATCCAGTCAACATTCAAGAGCCAATTGTTCAGTTTCCATGAGGCTGTGTGGTTCTGTGTTAGTTTCTGAATTCTGAGTTTTAAGTTGATTGCACTGTGGTCTGAGAGACTGTTATGATTTCCATTCTTTTGCATTTGCTGAGGAGTGATTTACTTCCAATTATGTGGTCAATTTTAGAGTAGGTGCGATGTCGTTCTGAGAAGAATGTATATTCTGTGGATTTGGGGTGGAGAGTTCTGTAAATGTCTATTAGGTTTGCTTGGTCCAGGTCTGAGTTCAAGTCCTGGATATCCTTGTTCTTTTTCTGTCTCGTTGATCTGTCTAATATTGACAATGGGGTGTTAAAGTCTCCCACTATTATTGTGTGGGAGTCTAAGTCTCTTTGTAAGACATTAAGAACTTGCTTTATGTATCTGGGTGCTCCTGTATTGGGTGCATATATATTTAGGATCATTAGCTCTTCTTGTTGCATTGATCCTTTTACCATTATGTAATGTCCTTCTTTGTTTCTTTTGATCTTTGTTGCTTTAAAATCTATTTTATCAGAGACGAGAATTGCAACTCCTGCTTTTTTTTGCTCTCCGTTTGCTTGGTAAATCTTCCTCCATCCCTTTATTTTGAGCCTTTGTATATCCTTGCATGTGAGATGGGTTTCCTGGATACAGCACACCGATGGGTTTTGGCTTTTTATCCAATTTGCCAGTCTGTGTCTTTTGATTGGGGCATTTAGCCCATTTACATTTAGGGTTAATATTGTTATGTGTGAATTTGATCCTGCCATTTTGATGCTAACTGGTTGTTTTGCCTGTTAGTTGATGCAGATTCTTCATTGTGTTGATGCTCTTTACCATTTGGTATGTTTTTGGAGTGGCTGGTACTGATTGTTCCTTTCTATGTGTAGTGCCTCTTTCAGGAGCTCTTGTAAAGCAGGCCTGGTGGGGATGAAATCTCTGAGTACTTGCTTGTTCTTAAAGGATTTTATTTTTCCTTCACTTATGAAGCTTAGTTTGGCTGGATATGAAATTCTGGGTTGAAAGTTCTTTTCTTTAAGGATGTTGAATATTGGCCCCCACTCTCTTCTGGCTTGTAGGGTTTCTGCTGAGAGATCCATTGTGAGTCTGATGGGCTTCCCTTTGTGGGTAACCCAACCTTTCTCTCTGGCTGCCCTTAGCATTTTCTCCTTCATTTCAACCCTGGTGAATCTGACGATTATGTGCCTTGGGGTTGCTCTTCTTGAGGATATCTTTGTGGTGTTCTCTGTATTTCCTGGACTTGAATATTGGCCTGCCTTGCTAGGTTGGGGAAGTTTTCTGGATAATATCCATAACTTTTCCAGCTTGGATTTATTCTCTCCATCACATTCAGGTACACCGATCAAATGTAGATTAGGTCTTTTCACATAGTCCCATATTTCTTGGAGACTTTGTTCATTCCTTTTTGTGCTTTTTTTCTCTAATCTTGCCTTCTCATTTTATTTCATTGAGTTGACCTTCGATCTGTGATATCCTTTCTTCTGCTTGGTCAATTCGGCTGTTGAAACTTGTGTATGCTTCATGAAGTTCTCATTTTGTGTTTTTCAGCTCTACCAATTCACTTATATTCCTCTCTAAGTTGTTTATTCTTGTTAGCAATTCGTCAAATCTTTTTCCAAGGTTCTTAGTTTCTTTGCATTGGGTTAGAACATGTTCTTTTAGCTCACAGAAGTTTCTTATTACCCACCTTCTGAAGCCTGATTCTGTCAATTCATCACACTCATTCTCCATCCAGCCTTGTTCCCTGCTGGCCAGGAGTTGTGATCCCTTGTAGAGGAGAGGTGTTCTGGTTTCGGGTGTTTTCATCCTTTTTGCACTGGTTTCTTCCCATCTTTGTGGATTTATCCACCTGTCATCTTTGTAGTTGTTGACTTTCACATTGGGTCTCTGAGTGGATGTCCAGTTTGTTGATGATGAAGTTATTTCTTTCTGTTTCTTAGTTTTCCTTCTAACAGTCTGGCCCCTCTGCTGTAGGACTCTGAGGTCCACTCCAGGCCCCGCTTGCCTGGGGATCACCTGCAGCAGCTGCAGAACAGTAAGGGCTGCTACCAGTTTCTTCTTCTGCTATCTTTGTCCCAGAAAGATACCCTCCAGATGTCAGTCTGAGCTTTCCTTTATGATGTGACTCTTTGGATATATGGGGGTCAGGGAGCTGCTTGAGGAGATAGTCTGTCCTTTATAGGAGCTCAAGTGCTGAGCTGTGAGCTCCGTTGTTCATTCTGAGCTGCTGGGCAGGTACGTTTATGTCTGCTGCAGTGGAACTTATAAATGCCCCCCCTTTTTTTCCCAGGTGTTCTGATCCGGGGAGTTAGGGCTTTATGAGTTTCTGTTGTGCTGCTGCCTTTTATCAGGGCTGCCCTGACGAGCTAGGAGGCAGCCTAAATCTAACTCCAAAATGAGGCACTTTAGCTGAAACCACCTGCCTGCAGAGGCTTTGCTGAGCTGCTGTGGGCTCTGCCCAGCTGCCATGTGAAATTCCCTGCCTGATCACCTGGCTCTCTGCCTCAGAGCCTTTTTTGTTGTTGTTGTTGAACGGTCGACTGTCTCCTAGGTGTTCCAGTTGCCTGTTGAAAAGGTGCCGGGATCTGTGTGATTTCCTGTGCAGCGACCCACTGTGCCAGCTGAAACAGCCACACTGAGATTCATGGCACTTTTTTGCCCGGGAATCTCCTGGCCTGGCTCCCTGTTTCAGTCCCCTTTTTAATCAGATAAATGGGTGACTCTGCCTTCCTAGAGCTCTAATCGCTAGCTAAAACGGCGCCCTAACCCATGTATTTTGTATGGAGAACCACTGCGCTGGGGCGCTGGTGAAAACAGCCATGCTGGCCAAAACAGCCATGTTGGGCAAACCAGCCATGCTGGCGACCCATGGGGCTCCTCCACCTGGGAATCTCCTGGTCTGTGGGCAATAAAAATCCATCTGGAAATGCAGCATCCACTCACTCTCTGCGCTTTCGCTGGGAGCTGCAATCCTGAGCTGCTCCTAATCGGCCATCTTGGATCCCTCCTTCCATACTTCTTTTTTAACCTACTTACATTGCATTTAAAAGAGGTTTCTAGGTTCAATCTTCTGTTTGTAGAATAGTGGTTTAGTTAAGTGTTCTTGCAGTCCATCGTCTTGGGCCAAGTCCAGTGTCTGCCACTTACTAGCCAGGTGGCTCTGAGTAATTTTTATGAAGAAGTTGTAGTTCAATTTCCTCATCCGTAAAATAGGGTGACAATATTACTGTTTATTTGACTAGTATGAAAAAGAATTAAATAAAATATGCAAAGCACTTTGAACAGTATCTGACATATAATAAATGTGTTTTATTATTATTTTTTAGTTTTTGCTTTTCAGCTCTTTCCATTATGTTGTTTTTAACTTCCTCACTATTTAATTTTTTTCATTTTCAATACCATCTGTTCTATTTCATATTTTATAAATGTGATATCCTCTCTTAACTCTCCATGGAAATTAATTTTACATATCTTCAAGTGTAAAACCAGGATCCATTTTGATTACTCTGTTAACTATTTATTGGGCATAAGGTCTCCATTTAATCTCTCTTTCAAGAGATGTTTTTTCACAGTCAGTTGGCTTTTGCCAAATCATGCTCATTTTCACAGCAAAGGTTTCCTGTTGGATTTGCCCTTCTGCCTGTGTTGGTAGCTTCCTTATAGTGACTTCATATTTCTTCAGTCACATCTCATCTGCTTTTCATGTTTTAGAAATTCCTCCTGATTTCTTCCCCATTAGCTGTCTTCTGCAACTTTGAGAGTACCTTGTTCTTTCAGAGAAAGTTTATGACTGGCCTATGCCTAGTTCTTCCTTATTTCCTAACATAGGCTCCATTCTCATAAACTACAAGAAATTGAAACAGTTTTTCCAGCTGTATCCAAATATCCCTTTTCTCAAGTTTCCTCCTCTACTTAGACTAGCTGGTTCTGAATTTTACACCCCCAGTTACTTGTAAGTCCAGGTAGCACCTACATAGAGTCTACTCTGCTAGGTGATGGTTTTCTCTATAAGCCTCTTCCTTGACAGTCCCTCCCCACCCTTCCCCACTATTTTCTTTGTATATTGGCCTCATCTAATTATTACACACTTATCAAAGAACCAGCAATATATTTCTTTATTTGTCTATGTAAAAATGTAGAACTTTAGTCATAATTTAATCCTTGATTTCTAACCTTCACTTCCCTTCTAAAGAGGCAAATGTAGAGGAATGTCTTTCAATTTACTGAACCTGGTGATATTTAAATGTGCAAATTATGGAGCTGAAAAAAGTTTAAGTAGTACTATACAAGGAAAGAGGTGGGGGAAGGCAAATCCCAGAGTGGGAAGGAGGCCGAAACTAGACACTGACAGGCTAGAAGAGAGGGACTTTGGAGGAGGAGGGAGATAAAAAAAACATTGTGAAAGGAGATTAGGGAAGCTGTTTTGTGAGTAGGATGGACAAAGGAAAAAAGAAAAAAAAATGGTTAAAAATTTTTCCGTACAAAATGGACTTTTAGGTTTCCAAATTTTTGAGTCAGATATATTTAAAGATTTGGGTAGGTTGTTTTTTGTTTGGTTGTTTTTGCTTTGGCTTAGTTGTGTGTTTGTGTGTGTGTGTGTGTGTGTGTGTGTGTGTGTGTGTGTGTGTGTAATTTAGAAAGCTAACACTTTGCATATACAGTGAATTTTGTAAAATCTTCAGTGGAATCTGGGGCAGAACCCTATGGTCAAACACATCAATATCTTTTTCAGCAACACATATGTGTAGTCACACAAAAGTCAGGATAAATGAAGAGTGCAAATAGCCTTATGTCCTTATGTAAGTTCAGATTTGGTTTTGCTGTCAAATGAGTTTCCTATAAATTAATAGAAATCCTTTTGCTTTTAAGAGTTTGTTTGATTTCAGAATGATGACTAAGCAGTGGCCCTACAGGGTTATGTGTAACCCTTCCTTTCACCTTCCTGCCAGATACTCCTGGTCTTGACTGGGCTCATCTGTTTGTCTGTGGTCAAATGCTGGGTCATTGAGTGGTCTAGAATGATCTGAGTTGAGAAAACTTGTATTTTCTTTTCTGTGGCCTCCTATCCTCCAGCTAACTATTAGGCTAGGATGCAGCAGGAGTCCAAGAGAGTGAGTAGGGGACACAAAGCTTCTCGGGGGATAGGCTTAAAACTGGCACATAGTCATTTTCAACACATTTTTATTATGTTAAATTGCTATCCTAGCTCAGATTCCAAGGATGGGGGAATAACCTCTACTTTTTGATGCGATGACCTACAGAATCATACTGCCAGGAATGTGAAACAATTAGAACTTTTTTTTCAATTGGTCTACTGCACTATTAAAGTGCTGAGTTTGAACATTAAGTGGGAACGAGTGGAGAACCAACACTATCTACGGAGACTCAGTCACATAGTCATTGGTTGCTTTACCAGAATCAATTTCCCTTCATTCTCTTTTTTAGCAGCACATGGATTTCCCTTGAGGTAACTGTCTTCCTCTTTTATTTAGCAACTTTGCGGTTTGGAGGAGATTGACTCTATCCTCTGCTCAAAGGCACAAATCAATAAGTCTAATCATTTTCCCCACGCCACAAAGGAAGGAAAAAGTCCTAAACCAAATCAAATGTGGGACTTTCTTAGCCACAATTGGCTCAGAAATAGTCCAATCAAAATAAAGTTCAAAATGTTGAACACTGGTTGAGGGTGGAGGAAGTACGTAGTCCCTGCTTCTGCTTGTAACCACAAAGTAAGTTAGCTTAAGAACAAAGTTGACACTCAGAAGAGTCTAAAGCATCACAAAGCAACAGTGATAGTCAAAGTTAAGTTTAGAAGAAGTTCTTCTAAACTTTGAGCTTCTTGGTAACTTGAGTCTACAATCATCAGCTTGGGTTGGGTTTTCTGATAACTATGAAAGCATCCAAGTGTGATGTACTTTCATTTTTTCTCACTAATTCTTTGAGGTAGTACTAGATTTAATTTATATTACTTACCAGTTTCAGTATAGTGCTTTTCTCATTATAAGTGTTTAAGGACTCTCTATATAATCTGAAACCTACTGTAACATAGTTCTCCTGTATAAATGAAGCAGAAGCAATATTCATAAATTAAAAAACAAAAGGCAGTAAGCAGATCCCAATTCACAGGACTCAGGTGATATTCACAGAATGAAGGTATACATAAATCAATTGATAAACGAAGAACTGAAACCTAAAGTTGTTCAATCCATGTAGTTCTCCCATTTTGCTATCATCATAGCTAAAACAAAAGCTACAAATAAATGCCTTTGGTTTAAAACAAAAACAAAAAGAAAAAAACACATCAAACACCAAGAACAGCCTCTAACCAAAAGGAAGAAAATGTTCTAGAATGACAATCCCATCATTTTTAAATGGATAGTGAGTTTTAGAATAAGAGAATGAGAAAAGGAAAACACATTGCAGGAAAATGGAAGAACAAGTTCATGACAAATATCATGAATATGGCAGTTCCACAAACAGCATTCTCATTTTATAAAATGTACAAGCAAGCTAAGACTAATTCTCGTAAGTCCTTATTAATGTTTTGATTTCAGTGTTCCTAGGAAAAGGGAATTTGGTTATCTGGTAATGGCTGTTGCAAAAATTAACTAGAACGGATGCTTTGCTAAAAGGAGAATCAAATAGCAATGTGAAGTGTTTAGTTCTGAGAGCCAGAGCCAGAGCCAGAACTCTTTTATATGGTATGAATTCTTTCTTTCTTTGGTCTTCTGAGAAGTCGAATGCAATAATGTATGTCTTAAACTGCAAGAAGAAAAAAACAGCCCTTCCTTTAAAAAGTCAAGACAAAGTAACTTTAAGCAGCAATAGAAATGAAGGCTAAATATTAAGAAAAAACAGTATAATGAACTAAAAAATATGTAATAGAAGAGTCTGTCACTGTGCACAATAATGTCAATGTCATATATGCTAAACTATGATATCCACCTATCAAAAGTAATTTAGAAATAATTAAGTGGATCATTAAAGTATTGCTCTATCTGTCCTTCACTGAGGGGGCAGACTGTGTAACTCATTACCAAATTTTCTTAACCCAACATAGTCCTCACTTCTATTTTTATGCATCTATTAAAATCTTACGTATTCCTCATAGTCATAACACATGAGAACATTGTTTGCATTTCTTCAAGATTTATGATTAGGATGATAATCATGTTCAGAAACTGAGCAATACCAAGAAAACTGAAATTACAAAGTTCAAGTGCAAGGCAACTTGATTTGTCCACCCTTTGCCTAGTTATAGTTGGGGATTTTTTTTAATGATGTTGTCGTCTGCACATTTGTTGCTCCACACATTTAGTAAATTTTATTTGGTACACACTCTGGTTAGGCACTATGCTAGATGCTGGGAATTCAAAGACAGAGGAATATATGACTAACGTGTATCCACTTTCAAGTTTTCTCCCAATGTGATATAGGCTAGCTTGTAGAAGGAATGTTTCTCTTACCTTTTCTGTTTTCCAAAAAGTACCACAGAATTCTCAGTGTTATTTTCTACAAGCAGTTGTTTCTATGTATTAAATGTCTTCCAGCCCATTTACCCACCTAAAAGTTACCTTAAATATCTCCCAAACTTAGCCCAGTGGTTTGCCTGAACCAGTTTAAATACTTGGCATTCTCCTGAGTAGAATGTGCTGATGTCTTCAATAAACTAAACAGTTCTATTTCCTCTGTCTTCTCTCAACAGCAGTGAGCAGCCAAGTTCTCTTGGGGCAAGATTAGAAGAAACTACCTTAAAATAATCAGAGATGCAAGCATTGGTTTGATTCTCAAGCTAAACTAAAAGGGAAACAGTTGGCACATTTTGTCATAGAAATTATAATGAAAGTAAGAGAGTCCAAATTAATTCTCCTTCCATCTAGCTATAAATTAATAGTGAAAGACACTATATAGGCCTTTTATCCTCATAAATACTTTAAATATCATGATCAGATATACTTGCTATTTTTTTAATTGAGCTGTGAGAATCCAATTACTGGAGTAGATTAGCACTTCTGATTATCTCAAGGGGTTTTTCTGCTATTAGCTACCCCAAAGAAGCTGACTTCCAGTGGCTTGATGATATGACATATATGTTGATTTCAAATAAATGCCTATTTTCAGATGTTTGTATGAATGTGGTGGGTGATATTATTTTTAAAAGAATCCTATTTTCAAGACATGTCATTTATAAAATCATTTTTATTTGGAAATATATGATCCAGATATGTTTGAGTATTACATTTATGTATCTCAGATCTTGAATTTCTTCTCTCCCACTCTTAAAAATAAATTGAATATGAAACTTTACTGCTCTCTCTTGAATAACTCAGATGTTGAGGAGCCTTAGTCTTGCTTCAGCACTCCCATATCCTCTGCACATATCTATGCAATAACATTTACCACACTATTTGTCATTTTTAGTTTTCATTTCCATCATCAAAATGTGAGCTACTGTAGAGCAAGGAATATGGGTTATTCATCTCAATGCTGTCAGTACCTAGGAGAGTGTGGAACCAAAAAGCCAAAGCATATTGGATAAGAAAGGAAGAAAGAGTGGTGGTGGAAATGGAAGGAAGGAAAGATGAAGGAATATAACAACTACATGTGGAATACTATTTTAATAAATGTGGCAGGAGATGATTAGAAACTCTCTATTGTGAAATCTACTTGGAAAAATCAATATGATTGTTAAAAGATTAATATATTTGTCAAAGAGGAGAAAACATTCAGGAATAGAAGATAACTTCAAACATAATACTTTGAGTGGGGCTAACTTTAGTAAACGTTTAAAAACACAGGAGCTCAAAAATGCTAACTTGAGCCTCAAAAATACTGCACAAATAACAATATGATCTTAGGTTATAACAACTTGATGTCACAATTTATACTTTCTATGGCTGTCTAAAACTAATAATCACACATATGATCCAGCAATTCCACTTCTGGGTAATTATCTAAAAAATTGGAATCAAGATCTCAAAGAGATATTAGCAATGTTATTACCAATGTTCATTGTAGCACTATTCAAAATAGCCAAAATTTGGAAACATCCTAAATGTTCATCAATGGATGAATGGATGATGAAAATTTGGTCTATACATACAATGGACTATTTTTGTCTTTTTTGAGACAGGGTCTTGCTCTGTCACTGATATGGTTTGCCTCTGTGTTCCCACCTGAACCCCATCTCAAATTGTAATCCCCACACAATGAGGGAGGGATTTGGTGGGAGACAATTGGATCACAGGGGTGGTTCCTCATGTTTTCATGACAGTGAGTTAGTTCTCATGAGATCTGATGGTTTTAAAGTTTGGTACTTCCCTCTTCGTGCTCTCTCTTCTGCCACCGTGTTAAAACATGCCTTGCACCGGGCACTGTGGCTCACATCTGTAATCCCAGCACTTTGGGAGGCCGAGACAGGTGGATCACGAGGTCAAGAGATCGAGACCATCCTGGTCAACATGGTGAAACCTCGTCTTTACTAAAAATACAAAAAATTGGCTGGGCATGGTGGTGTGTGCCTATAATCCCAGCTACTCAGAAGGCTGAGGCAGGAGAATTGCCTGAACCCAGGAGGCAGAGGTTGCGGTGAGCCGAGATCATGCCATTGCACTCCAGCCTGGGTAACAAGAGTGAAACTCTGTCTCAAAATAAATAAATAAATAAATAAATAAATAAATAAATAAATAAATAAATAAAATAAAAAACATGCCTTGCTTCCCCTTTGCCTTCCACCATGATTGTAAGTTTCCTGAGGCCTCCCCAGCCATGCAGAACTGTGAGTCAATCTCTTTTTTATAAATGGTGCAGTCTCAGGTTGTTCTTTATAGCACTGTAAAAATGGACTAACACAGTTGCCCAGGTTGGAGTGCAGTGGCATGATCATGGCTCATGGCAGCCTTGAACTCCTGGGCTCAAGCAATCCCTCCCACTTCAGCCTCCTGAGTAGCTGGGACTGTAAGTGTGTGCCACCACACCCTACAATGGACTATTAATCAGCCTTAACAAAAGAAGAAATACTGTAATATGAGACATCATGAAAGAATCTGGACATTCTGCTGGGTGAAATAAGCCAGTCACAGAAAGACAGATACTTCGTTATTTCATTAATAAGAGGTATCTAAAATAGACTTGCAGAAGCAGGGAGCAGAATGGTGGTTGACAGGGCCTGGAGGGAGGAGAAAATGGGAGAACTGCTACTTAAGGGGCATAATCTCACTTATGTAAAATAAATAAGTTCAAGAGATTGGCTGCACAACAGTGTCTCTATAGTTAACAATACTGTATTGTATATTTAAGAATGTGTTAAGAAGGTAAATCTCATATTAGGTGTTCTTATCAAAACCAAATTTTTTAAAAAAGTAAGAAAAAGGAGTTTCCTTTGGGGGAGACTTGAGAGAGAGATTAGTTCAAAGAGAACTTTCATTTTTGCTCTACATTCTTCTGTTTTGTTTGAATATTTTGTCCATACATGAATGCTCAGTTCCTAGTGCAGTGCCTGGCACATGGCAGTGAAAAATAAATACCTGTTTGATAAATAATTTTAAAAAATAGTTATGTTTTTTTTTTAACTTAACCAAGAGGTTGGATATGTGTCTTATTTTCCTTGAATTATAGTGGGGCTGTTTCTCATTAATAACCAAGAGAATGCAGCAGAAGTGAGACTGAGTGACTTCCAAGGCTATTTCAAAAATGGCAATGCAGCTGCCATCTTGTTTCTGGAATATCTTGGGCCCTGAGCCTACATGTGAGTCTGACTACTCTGAAGGCAATATACTGGAATGGGTATGTGATGATGCCCACTGGAAATCCCAGATGATCTCCCAGCAAACACCCTCCATCAACTGCTTGCTGTGGGAGTGACCCATCTGGGACTTTCATTCCATGGATCCTTTATATAAGGTTAGCCCCAGTTATGCAGTTGACCAATATATTAGTCTGTTCTCACACTGCTAATAAAGACATACCCGAGACTGGGTAATTTAAAAAGGAAACAGGTTTAATGGACTCATAGTTCTACATGTCTGAGGAGGCCTCATGCTCATGGTGGAAGGCAAAGGAGAAGCAAAGGCATGTCTTACATGGTGGTAGACAAGATAGCTTGTGCAGGGGAACTCCCATCAGATCTCATGAGACTTATTCACAACCATGAGAACAGTATGGGGGATATCGCCTCCATGATTCAATTATCTCCACCTGGCTCTGCCCTTGATATGTGGGGATTATTATAATTCAAGGTAAGATTTGGGTGGAGACACAGCCAAACCATATCAGCCAGGATAAACTTTATGAGAGATTCTTTTTTTTTTTTTTTTGAGACAGAGTCTGAATCAAAGGTGTTTGCTGGGAGATCATCTGGGATGTCCACAAATGATGTTTTCCTCCTCAAGCTTTTATCTTGACTCTGAGAGACTCAAAATCAATGTAAAAATGGGATTTTTTTCCTTCTTAAATTATAAATTTATTTATTTTCCAGTCTAAAACAATTTTTTCATAAGTTATTGGGGTACAGGTGGTATTTTGTTTACATGAGTAAGTTCTTTAGTGGTGATTTGTGAAATTTTGGTGCACCCATCACCCAAGCAGTATACACTGCACCATATTTGTAGTCTTTTATCCCTTGCCTCCCACACACACACTCTTCCTTCCAAGTCCTCAAATTCCATTGTATCATTCTTAAGCCTTTGCATCCTCATAGCTTATAGATCCCACATATCAGTGAGAACATATGATACTTGGTTTTCCATTCCTGAGTTACTTCATTTAGAATAATAGTCTTCAATCTCATCCAGGTCACTGCAAATTCATTCCTTTTCATGGCTGCATAGTATTTCATCATATAGGGAGTCTTAATTTCTAAAACACCAAGTACTCCAACTTGTGTCTGTACCTGCCTTTACATGTATATTAGGCCCTGGAAGATACAAATACTTACAACAATGACATACTGAAGATTATTTAAAATTATGATGGTCTTATTTGGAACGTTCCAGATGAACAGTCTTGTACCATCTTCTCAAGTGTACTTGAGAAGCATGCTTTAAAATGAGTGCTTCTGGCTGGGTGCAGTGGCTCATGCCTATAATCCCAGCACTTTGGGAGGCCAAGATGGGAGGATCACTTGAGATTGGTAGTTTGAGACCAGCCTGGCCAACATAGTGAAACCCTGTCTCTACTAAAAATACAAAAATTAGCTGGGTGTGGTGGCAGGTGACTGTAATTTCAGCTACTCAGGAGGCTAAGGCAGAAGAATCACTTGAACCCAGGAGGCAGAATTTGCCATGAGTCGAGATCGTGCTACTGCACTGCAGCCTGGGCAACAGAGCGAGACTCCATCTCAAACAGAAAAAAAAAGAGGGCTCCCAAATTAGATCCACCCATGGATGCTGATTGATGTGCAGAAATTTCTAAAAGTATGTTAAATTTTTTTTTTCTTTAAAAAACTCCTTATGGAAAGCAAATAAAAAGCTTAAGCAACTAATGGCTAATGAACATTAAATCTGACAACCTTTTCACTTATTTACTATCTCACCTCGAAGGCAAAAAAAGTGTTAATAAAGGACTTCAGGTTAAGCAGTTTGCTTCTTTCTCAGAGCTATCCATTCTGAGTCCAGGCATAGGAAATGCTTTGTTTGCTCTCTTCACTAGTGGGCTCTGCCCTGTACTTAATAATCTAGTTAAGAAACATAAACTAAGTTGAAAAGCCACCTTTCTGGAATTTAGCTGGTTATTTTGAAACTCTTGTAAAAAGTGTACATGTACAAATTTTTTTAAGAAATGCTCATAATGGGAGAAAGCATTGGTCTAAACAAACTTTACCTTTTATCATCTTTGTTTTCACTGGACTTTGTACTTATACCCTTCTTGGTTTTGGCAAATAATCATATTTAGGTCTCAAATCTAAGTTCTGCAACTTTGAGATGTCAATTTTCTATCTTGTTTCACCTAAGAGCCATCTTTTTGGAAATGCAAATTTAGGGTCCAAAATTTTTGGATGGTTATTAAAAATGGGATAAATAAAATTGACAGTGATGAGGTTGACACAAAAGCTTAATTCATCAAAGGTTAATTGGCCATAAGAACACTAACTGGTCCTTCAATATTACAGGGGCCTAAACCAGTCCACTGTATTTATCCCAGCTCAGAGAAATCTAAACATCTAAAAAGGAAGGCAAAGATTACAATTAGCAACCCAACTAGCAATCACTTAAGGCAATAATCAGGCAGGTCAATCAAGAAAAGAGCAAGTGTTCCATGATTCAGCCCCTCTGCTGAAATGGGTAAATTATCAGGGGATAAAAAGAGAGTCTTACTGTTAATGATTCTGGAGAAAGATGAATGAGTCTTTAGAAGAATAGGTGATGGTTTTTGACAGTTTGTCTGGGTGTGGTGTCTGACCTCTCCTGTGATAAGCGTTCATCTTCCCTGGCTGATGAAACTCCCCAGGGAGAGGATTGATGACAATCAAGTTCCTATTGGAGGATCTGTCTTCAGGCAGATTAAGGGGATTCACAGAAAGCCTCCCCTTTCATTTAGCTGTTTTTTGAGTACCTTCAGCTCAAAGTAATCAATATACCAAAGTGACATATTTGGGGTATCATTTCCTGAACTCCTTCAGTGGCTAGCTTTGTTTAATGAGCAATTCAAGCATACTTGTTAAGAATGAGAAAATTTGGTGTATGTAAAGGGAATATTTATAAGTGAACTTTTTATATTTTCAAAAATCTTCTCGAAGAAGTTGAAATCTTAAAAAAGATTAGGATGATACTGGCTTCACAGAATGATTTAAGGAGGATTCCCTCTCTCTATCTTTTGGAATAGATACTATTGGTGCCATTTCTTCTTTGGATGCCTCAGAGCTTTCAGTTGTGAATCTATCTGGTCCCGGACTTTTTTGTTGTTGACTTTATTTTTAGTTACTGTTTCAACCTTACTTTTTATTAGTCTGTTCAGAGTTTCTACTTCTTCCTGATTTAATCTAGGAGGCTTGTATATTTCCAGGCATTTATCCAAATCCTCTAGGTTTTTCAGCTTGTGTGAATAAAGGTATTCATAATAGCCGTGAATGATCTTTTATATTTGGTGGTATCGGTTATAATATCTCCCATTTTTTTTCTAACTGAGCTTATTTGAATCTTCTGTCTTCTTTTCTTGCTTAATCTCACTAATGGTCTAACAATTTTGTTTTTCTTTTCAAAGAACACATTTATCATTTGTGTTTTTTAATTTCATTTAGTTCTGCTTCAATATTTTTTATTTCATTTCTTTTGCTTGGTTTGGGTTTGGTTTGTTCTTGTTTCTACAGTTCCTTAGATTGTCTATTTGTACCCTTTCTGACTTTTGGATATAGGCATTTAATGGTATGAACTTTCCTCTTAACACTGCTTCTGCTGTATCCCAGAGGTTTTGATAAGCTGTGTCACTATTATCATTCAGTTCAAAACATTTTTAAATTTCTATCTTGATTTCATTGTCAACCCAGTGATCATTCAGGAGCTGATTATTTAATTTCCATAATTTTCAGGGTTCCTTTTGCAATTAATTTCCAATTTTATTCCACTATGGTCTGAAAGGGTACTTGATAAAATTTTGATTTTCTTAAATTTATTGAGACTTGATTTGTCTCAATATCAAATGGTCTGTCTTGGAGGCCTATCAAATGGTCTGTCTTGGAGAATGTTCCATAGGCTAATGAAAAGAATGTATATTCTGCAGTTTTCGGGTAGAATGTTCTGTAAACATCTTTTAAGTCAGTTTATTCTAGAGTATAGTTGTTTATCTCTTCTTTTTTGACTTTCTGTCTTCATGACCTGTCTAGTGTTGTCAGTGTAGTATTGAAGTCTCCCACTATTATTGTATTGCCATCTATCTCATTTCTTAGGTCTGGTAATAATTATTTTATAAAATTTGAAGCTCCCATGTACAATGCATATACAATGTCCCTCTTTGTCTTTTTTAAACTGTTACTGCTTTAAAATCTGTTTTGTCTGATATAATAATAGCTATTCCTGCTTTCTTTTGGTTTCTATTTGCATGGAGTATCTTTTTCCACCCCTTCACCATAAGTTTATGTGCGTTGTTGTGCATTAGGTGAGTTTCTTGAAGACAGCAGATACTTGGTTGGTGGATTTTTATCCATTCTACCATTCTATTTAATTTAAGTGGAGGATTTAGGCCATTTACATTCAGCATTAGTATTGACATGTGAGGTACTGTTTTATTCATCATGCTAGTCATTGCTTAAATACATTGGTTTTATTCATTGTGTTATCATTTTTTTTTTTTTTTTTTTTTTTGAGACGGAGTTTCGCTCTTGTTACCCAGGCTGGAGTGCAATGGCGCGATTTCGGCTCACCGCAACCTCCGCCTCCTGGGTTCAGGCAATTCTTCTGCCTCAGCCTCCTGAGTAGCTGGGATTACAGGCACGCGCCACTATGACCAGCTAATTTTTTGTATTTTTAGTAGAGACGGGGTTTCACTGTGTTGACCAGGATGGTCTCGATCTCTTGACCTTGTGATCCACCCGCCTCAGCATCCCAAAGTGCTGGGATTACAGGCGTGAGCCACCGCGCCAGGCCCTGTGTTATCATTTTATACTCCCTATGAGATGTGTACTTTAAGGAGGTTCTATTTTTATATATTTCAAGAGTTTTGTTTTTTCCTCAAGATTTAGAACTCTTTTTAGCATTTCTTGTAGTGCTGGATTGGTAGTGGTGAATTCTCTCAGTATTTATCTGAACAAAACTTTATCACTCCTTCATTTTTGAAGCTTAGTTTTTCTGGATACGAAATTCTTGACTGGCAATTATTTTTAGGAGGCTAAAGACTGGACACCAGTCCCTTCTGACTTGTAGGATTTCTGCTGAGAAATCTGCTGTTAATCTGATAGATTTTCCTTTATAGGTTAACTGATGCTTTTGCCTCACAGCTGTTAAGATTCTTTCCTTTGTCTTGACTTTAGATAACCTGATGACTATGTTCCTGGGTAATGATCTTTTTGTGATGAATTTCCTAGGTGTTCTTTGAGCTTCTTGTATTTAGATATCTAGATCTCTAGTGAGGCCAGGGAAGTTTTCCTTGATTGTTCCCTCAGATATGTATTCCTAACTTTAGGTTTCTCTTCTTCCTCAGGAACACTAGTTATTCTTAGGTTTGGCCATTTAACATAATCCCAGATTTCTTGGAGGCTTTGTTCATTTTTTCTGATACTTTTTCTTTGTCTTTGAGTTAATTCAAAAGGCTTATTTTCAAACTCTGAAGTTCTTTCTTCTACTTATTCAAGTCTATTCTTGAAACATTCCAACACATTTTGTATTTCTCTAAGACTGTCTTTCATTTCCAGAATTTGTGATTGATTTTTCTTTATGATATCTCTTTCTCTGTAGCATTTTTCATCTATAACCTGTATTGTTTTGTTTTTTATTTCTTTAAATTGGTTCTCACCTTTCTCTGGTATCTCGTTGAGTAACTTAATAATCAACCTTCTAAATTCTTTATCTGGCAATTCAGAAATTTCTTTTTGGTTTAGATCAATTGCTGTGGAGCTAGTGTGGTCCTCTGGAGATGTTATAGAACCTTGTTTTTTTTCATATTACCAGAATTAATTTTCTGATTCTTTCTCATTTTGATAGGGTATTTCAGTGAAAAAAAATCTGAATCTCAAGGGCTGCTGTTTATTCTTTTGTCCTATGGGGTGATCCTTTGATATGATGCACACCCCCTTTCCCTAGGAATGAGGCTCCCTGGAAGCTAGACTGCAGTGTTTGTTACTGTTCTGGGTCTTGCCACCCACAGGGGCTCCCAGGCTCTGGGATGGTGCTGGGGAATGTCTGCAAATAGTCCTGGATGTGATCCTTCTTCAGCTCTCCCAGCCATGCATACCAGCATCTGCTCCAGGGGAGATTTCAAGAGAGTGAAGTAGACTCAGTGAGAGTCATTGGTTGTAGATATGTTTAGGATGCTGGCTTTCTTGAATGATGGTTATGGTAGCAGTAAAGCTGTCACATGGACAGACTCAGGGCCACTGGTTAGTCAGGATGTTGCAGGCAATGGAATTAACTCTTGTTTTCTCCTTCCTTAGAGCCTGGTTGTTCTGTCATGAGTTGCTGTAATTTCCTAGTTGATAGGCCTACAGCCAAGAGATGGCACTTTTGAGAGAGCATCAGAGTTTTTCACCAATCTTGTGGAATTTGCAGTGGACTGCCACTTCTTTCAAAGGATCTGTGATTTCTTTCCATTTTCCTCATATGTTCCTGAAGTGGTTCCTGGAGCAAAAGTTTACAGTGTGTATCTCTACATACTGTTATGTCTGTCCAAGTGGAAGCTGCACATTAGCTCTCTCCATCCTTTTTTTTAAAACAATGAATCCATTTTTTTTAACTAGTGAGAAAGAATAGCTATATAAAAGAGAATAGTGATCACAAAGAGAATAGTGGTCATAACTACATCATTTAAAATATTTAAAATAGTTTTTGGCACAGAAGTTCTTGATTTAGAAAACAAATTTGAATAATGTTTGGTTACTGAATAATCAACTAACATCCACATCTTACCTTTAAACCTTTGCATGGCTGGTAATATCAGTTATGGTTGAGCTATGTGTGATGGATAAACAAGAGAAAAAAATAGAAAAAATCTTACATAATAAAGCAGGTAACATGTTAGACAAAAATTAGTAAAAATGTTAGCTTATCCGTCAAGCAGCGATTACATAAGCATCATACAAGGACTCCTCAAGATAATTAATAAGGTATAATTTGGAAATAGATATTTTAACATAGGTCACATATGGTCAGAAAGAAAGAGAAAAAAATTATAAAAAGTATTCTAATGGAATATTTTTAAGCCCTACAAAGTCTTTTAAGTTGTCTTAAAAATGGCTGAAGCTTTTTTTTTTTATGGTATAGCAGCTTAATATGAAGTTTGTGGTAATCAACAGACAATGAAAAATCCTTTCCTTGGCAATCTGGATTTTAAATGTCTTTCTAAGTTTCAAGCAGCTCACAATATGGCAAAGTCTAGGGATGAATGTTGCACAGATCTTTCCTTCTGGGAAGAATATTAATTCTGAAAATGAAAGTTTAGGATATTCAGCTTATGTGAATTGGCAGAAAACTCATGTTCTCTGGGGAAATTTTAGAATATGGGCAATAATTATAATTGTCATAGCTAAGATTTTATACATATCATGTTATAAGCAATGACATTGCAAAAATATTTAAAGTACTCTTAGTTGTTCAGGCTTTTGCTTCAGTTTTTTTTTTTTTTTTTTTGCTATCCATTTTTTACATTTCCTTGGGCCTTCTCTATGAAGCCTTTTCAATTTTGTTCCCTGATTTTTTAATAAAATTTTTTTTATTCAAAAGTATTACAAACAAAAAAACTTGAAAGAAATTAAATGTAAATAGTATTAAAATTGCATAAAAATTATATTTACTTGATCCTTTTGTCCTGATCCTTAGAGACAAGTGTTTTTAACCCATTCAGCTTGTTTTCTAGGTATTTTTCTCCATGATTTTAAACAGTGTGCATATACTGTATTTTCTTTCCTCATTAATAAATATTTTCTATTATGGTTGTCAAGGCAAAATAAGCAGGTGGCGGTGGCCATTAACCTGGAGTTTCTGTACCCAGAATTTGTATGTAAGCACACCAGAAATTAACTTGGAAATATTTCTTGTAACTGACTTAAAAAAATAAAACAACGACCTTGCACAGTGACTCACGCCTCTAATCCCAGAACTTTGGGAGGCCAATCTGGGCAGATCACCTGAGGTTGGGAGTTCGAGACCAGCCTGACCAACATGGAGAAATCTCATCTCTACTAAAAATACAAAATTAGCCAGGAGTGGTAGTGCATGCCTGTATTCCCAGCTACTCAGGAGGCTGAGGCAGGAGAATCACTTGAACCTGGGAGGCAGAGGTTGCAGTGAGCTGAGATCACACCATTGCACTCCAACCTGGGCAATAAGAGCAAAACTCTGTCTCAAAAAAAAAAAAAAAAACCACGAGATTCAGCCAATCACATACAATAGGTCAACTGGTTTTACAACTAGGAACCTCCCATCAGACCGTACTATGTAAGACAAATGCCTCACCACAGCATGCCCAAATACATGCAGACACCTAGCTGTAGCCAATCAAGTGATCCCTCTACTTTGTTTCATGTTTTCCTGCTCATGCTGCTAAGTAGTGCTCTCTGAACCTCTTCTGGTCCTTGAGTGCTGATGAATCTATGAATTGTTCTTGACTCAAATAAAGTCAGCCAAATTTAATTTGTCAACTATTTTTTCTTTTCACATGGCATGTAAGGATTTAACTCACAATTCCTCTTCTCCTTTCTGATCCCTCACATCCTCTCAGTATATAATTTTAGTTAAAAGATTACTCAGTATTTTCACTGTTTTGACTACATAAATATTATTCATACTGAACCAGGAAAAACACTATGATTTTAAAAAATTGTTGTTTATTTCCTCTGTACTTACAGAAGCCCTCATGTTGTTTGTTTGCTATTCATTTAGTTTTCTTTGAAAATCTAAGTACTTTTTATGTTTTCTAATAGTTCTTTGAATGCCTCTCAGTATAATTTTCTTGACAGTCAAACATAACAGATGAGTTATTAATTCGAAGTGTTTTCCCTGGAAACAGCTTTCATACTCTGATCTGAACAGGTTGCTCTCTATGTCAGATAAACAGGTTTTGTTTATTCTGGGAATTATTGTTTAGTTTTATTTTGAGAATTGTCTTTATTTGTATCCTTTGTTGATTATTTTTCTCGGAATCTCTTGCATATTATTTTAATTACAATTTAACTATAAATAAAAACAAAACTCCCCCAAAAGACACTACATAATGAACGTTTACTTCTATATATATAAAAATAATCATATAAAAGGTAGACAGGTTGGGCTAGTACTGTGGTTTCACAAGTATCAGGCTCCTAGGCTCTTATTTTGCTTCTCTGTCATACCTATCATGTTGCTTCATGGACCAAGAGAGTTGCTTAATCTCCATCCTTCATGTCTTAATTCCTAACAATATTGAGAAGAAAGGGTGAAAAAAGGTAAATCTCATCTTTTAAAAACAATTTTCTTACATTTCTTTAACCAAAATATTTCCTTGGCTGTATCAACTTATGAGGAAGTTTGATAAATAAGTTACTTTAACTGAACTGAAATATTCCCAAATAAATTAGAAATTATATTACTAAGTACAATGCATATAATGGATATTGAGAGTCAGCTACCACATCTGCCATAATCAGCTTCATTGGGAGAAATAGGGAGGTATCAAGAATGGGCAAAGGGAGAGGTCACACTGTGATATAGGCTGGATGACAGCCTAAACCAGTTCCATGGGAAGATTGGAGCTAAAATAGCTCATCAGGGATGTTCCATTTGGGGCCTAAGTAGATGGGCCTTTATATTCCTGTGTCTATCAATCATTAAGTGTGGATCCTTTTAGGAAACATATCATCTTGGGTGAAGCAATTCTTTTCAGCTAAGGCAATCCCAGAAAAGGCTGACAGTAGTCTTTGACAGCCCTTTATAAAGGCCAGCCAAAATGAAGGATGATATATTTTGGATCTGTGTCCAAATCCCATCCAGATCTCATGCTGAAATGTCATCCTCAATGTTAGTGAGGATTGGTGGGAACCGACTGGATCATGGGAGCAGTTTCTCATGGCTTAGCACCATCCCCCTTGGTGCTGTCATGGCAACAGTAAGTTCTCACAAGATCTGGTTTTTTAAAAGTGTGTAGCACCTCCCCCTCTCTCTCTACCTCCTGCTCTTGGCCATGTGACGTTCCAGCAACACTTTTGCACTTCTGCAATGATTTTACATTTCCCAAGGCCTCCCCTGAAGCCAAGGAGATACTGCCATGCTCTGAACAGCCTGCAGAACTGTGAGCAAGTTAAATTTCTTTTCTAAATAAATTACCCAGCTCAGGTATTTCTTTTTTGTTTTTTTAAATTGCATTTTAGGTTTTGGGGTATATGTGAAGAACATGCAAGATTGTTGCATAGGTACACATGTGGCAGTGTGATTTGCCACCTTCCTCCCCTTCACCTACATCTGGCATTTCTCCCCATGCTATCTCTTCCCAACTCCCCACCCCCCGCTGTCCCTCCCCTATTTCCCTCCAACAGACCCCAGTGTGTAGTGCTCCCCTCCCTCTGTCCATGTGTTCTCCTTGTTCAACACCCGCCTATGAGTGAGAACATGTGGTGTTTGATTTTGTGTTCTTGTGTCAGTTTGCTGAGAATGATGGTTTCCAGGTTCATCCATGTCCCTACAAAGGACGCAAACTCATCGTTTTTGATGGCTACATAATATTCCATGGTGTATATATGCCACATTTTCCCTGTCCAGTCTATCATCGATGGGCATTTGGGTTGGTTCCAGGTCTTTGCTATTGTAAACTGTGCTGCAATGAACATTCGTGTGCATGTGTCCTTATAGTAGAACAATTTATAATCCTTTGGATATATACCCAGTAATGGGATTGCTGGGTCAAATGGAATTTCTATGTCTAGGTCCTTGAGGAATCGCCACACTGTCTTCCACAATGGTTGAACTAATTTACACTCCCACCAACAGTGTAAAAGTGTTCCTGTTTCTCCACATCCTCTCCAGCATCTGTTTTAGTGTAAGGTGTCAGGAAGGGGTCCAGTTTCTGCTTTCTGCACATGGCTAGCCAGTTTTCCCAACACCATTTATTAAACAGGGAATCATTTCCCCATTGCTTGTTTCTGTCAAAGATCGGATGGTTGTAGATGTGTTGTGTTGCCTCCGAGGCCTCTGTTCTGTTCCATTGGTCTATATCTCTGTTTTGGTACCAGTCCCATGCTGTTTTGATTACCGTAGCCTTGCAGTATGAAGTCCGGTAGTGTGATGCCTCCCGCTTTGTTCCTTTTGCTTAGAATTGACTTGGCTATGCGAGCTCTCTTTTGGTTCCATATGAAGTTTAAGGTGTTTTTTTGCAATTCTGTGAAGAAGATCATTGGTAGCTTGATGGGGATAGCATTGAATCTGTAAATTACTTTGGGCAGTATGACCATTTTCACGATATTGATTCTTCCTAACCATGAACATAGAATGTTTCTCCATCTGTTTGTGTCCTCTCTTATTTTGTTGAGCAGTGGTTTGTAGTTCTCCTTGAAGAGGTCCTTTATGTTCCTTGTTAGTTGTATTCCTAGGTATTTTATTCTCTTTGTAGCAATTGTGAATGGCAGTTCGTTCTTGATTTGGCTCTCTTTAAGTCTCCTATACACTTTATTGGTGTATAGGAATGCATGTTATTTTTGCACATTGATTTTGTAACCTGAGACTTTGCTGAAGTTGTTTGTTTCAGGAGATTTTGTGCTGAGACAATGGGGTCCTCTAGATATACAATCATGTCATCTGCAAATAGAGACAATTTGACTTCCTCCTTTCCTCTTTGAATACCCTTTATTTCTTTTTCTTGCCTGATTGCTCTGGCTAGAACTTCCAGTAGTATATTGAATAGAAGTGGTGAGAGAGGGCATCCTTGTCTAGTGCCAGATTTCAAAGGGAATGCTTCCAGTTTTTGCCCATTCAGTATGATATTGGCTGTTGGTTTGTCGTAAATAGCTTTTATTATTTTGAGATACGTTCCGTCAATACCTAGTTTATTGAGGATTTTTAGCATAAAGAGCTGTTGAATTTTGTCAAAGGCCTTCTCTGCATCAGTTGAGATAATCATGTGGTTTTTGTCTTTGGTTCTGTTTATGTTGTGAATTACGTTTATAGACTTGCGTATGTTGAACCAGCCTTGCATCCCTGGGATGAATCCTACTTGATCATGGTGGATAAGCTTTTTGATGTGCTGTTGCAATCAGCTTGCCAGTATTTTATTGAAGATTTTTGCATCTATGTTCATCAAGGACGTTGGCCTGAGTTTTCTTTTCTTGTTCATTCTCTGACGGGTTTTAGTATCTGGATGATGTTGGTCTCATAAAATGAGTTGGGAAGGATTCTCTCTCTTTGGATTATTTGGAATAGTTTCAGAAGGAATGGTACCAATTCCTCTTTGTATGTCTGGTAGAATTCGGCTGTGAACCCATCTGGACCTGGGCTTTTTTGGGGTGGTAGGCTCTTAATTGCTGCCTCAACTTCAGATCTTGTTATTGGTCTATTCAGGGTTTTGACTTCTTCCTGGTTTAGGCTTGGGAGGAGGCAAGTGTCCAGGAATTTATCCATTTCTTCCAGGTTTCCTAGTTTATGTGCATAGAGTTGTTTGTAATAATCTCTGATGATGGTTTGTATTTCTGTGGAATCTGTGGTGATATCCCCTTTATTGTTTTTTATTGCATCTATTTCGTTATTCTCTCTTTTCTTTTTTATTAATCTGGCTAGTGGTCTATTTTGTTGATCTTTTTGAAAAACCAGCTCCTGGATTTTTTGATTTTTTGAAGAGTTTTTTGTGTCTCTATCTCCTTCAGTTCTGCTCTGGTCTTAGTTATTTCTTGTCTTCTGCTAGGTTTTGAGTTTTTTTGATCTTGCTCCTCTAGCTCTTTCAATTTTGATGATAGGGTGTCAATTTTAGATCTCTCCTTTCTTCTCATGTGGGCACTTATTGCTATATATTTTTCTCTAGAGACTGCTTTAAATGTGTCCCAGAGAGTCTGGTATGTTGTGTCTTCATTCTCGTTGGTTTCAAAAACATCTTTATTTTTGCCTTCATTTCATTGTTTATCTAGTCAACATTCAAGAGGCAGTTGTTCAGTTTCCATGAAGCTGTGCGGTTCTGAGTTAGTTTCTGAATTCTGAGTTCTAACTTGATTGCACTGTGGTCTGAGAGACTGTTTGTTATGATTTCCATTCTTTTTACTGAGGAGTGATTTACTTCCAATTATGTGGCCAATTTTAGAGTAGGTGTGATGTGGTGCTGAGAATAACGTATATTCTGTTATTTGGGGTGAAGAGTTCTGTAAATGTCTATTAGGTTTGCTTGATCCGGGTCTGAGTTCAAGTCCTGGATATCCTTGTTAATTTTCTGTCTGGTTGATCTGTCTAATTTTGACAATGGGGTGTTAAAGTCTCCCACTATTATTGTGTGGGAGTCTAAGTCTTTTATAAGTCATTAAGAACTTGCCTTATGTATTTGGGTGCTCCTGTATTGGGTGCGTACATATTTAGGATCATTAGCTCTTCTTGTTGCATTGATCCTTTTACCATTATGTAATGTCCTTCTTTGTCTCTTTTGATCTTTGTTGCTTTAAAGTCTATTTTATCAGAGATGAGAATTGCAACTGCTGCTTTTTTTTTTTTTTCTTTGCTCTCTATTTGCTTGGTAAATCTTCCTCCATCCCTTTATTTTAAGCCTTTGTGTATCCTTGCATGTGAGATGGGTTTCTGGATATAGCACACCAATGGCTTTTGGCTTTTTATCCAATTTGCCAGTCTGTGTCTTTTGATTGGTGCATTTAGTCCATTTACATTTAGGGTTAATATTGTTATGTGTGAATTTGATACTGCCATTTTGATGCTAGCTGGCTGTTTTGCCCATTGATTGATGCAGATTCTTCATTGTGTTGATGCTCTTTACCATTTGGTATGTTTTTGGAGTGGCTGGTACTGTTTATTCCTTTCTATGTGTAGTGCCTCTTTCAGGAGCTCTTGTAAAGCAGGCCTGGTGGGGATGAAATCTCTGAGTACTTGCTTGTTCTTAAAGGATTTTATTTTTCCTTCACTTATGAAGCTTAGTTTGGCTGGATATGAAATTCTGGGTTGAAAGTTCTTTTCTTTAAGGATGTTGAATATTGGCCCCCACTCTCTTCTGGCTTGTAGGGTTTCTGCTGAGAGATCTGCTGTGAGTCTGATGGACTTCCCTTTGTGGGTAACCCGGCCTTTCTCTCTGGCTGCCCTTAGCATTTTCTCCTTCATTTCAACCCTGGTGAATCTGATGATTATGTGCCTTGGGGTTGCTCTTCTTGAGGAATATCTTTGTGGTGTTCTCTGTATTTCCTGGACTTGAATATTGGCCTGCCTTGATAGGTTGGGGAAATTTTCCTGGATAATATCCTGAAGAGTATTTTCCAGCCTGGATTCGTTCTCTTCATCACATTCAGGTACACCAATCAAACGTAGATTAGGTCTTTTCACATAGTCCCATATTTCTTGTTGACTTTGTTCATTCCTTTTTACCCTGTTTTCTCTAATCTTGCCTTCTCGTTTTATTTCATTGAGTTGATCTTCGACCTCTGATATCCTTTCTTCTGCTTGGTCAATTCGGCTGTTGAAACTTGTGCATGCTTTGCGAAGTTCTCGTGTTGTGTTTTTCGATTCACTTATATTCTTCTCTAAGTTGTCCATTCTTGTTAGCATTTCATCAAATCTTTTTTCAAGGTTCTTAGTTTCTTTGCATTGGGTTAGAACACGTTCTTTTAGCTCACGGAAGTTTCTTATTACCCACCTTCTGAAGCCTGATTCTGTCATTTCATCACACTCATTCTCCATCCAGCCTTGTTCCCTTGCTGGTGAGGAGTTGTGATCCCTTGTAGGAGGAGAGGTGTTCTGGTTTCAGGTGTTTTTATCCTTTTTGTGCTGGTTTCTTCCCATCTTTGTGGATTTATCCACCTGTCATCTTTGTAGTTGTTGACTTTCTGATTGGGTCTCTGAGTGGACATCCTGCTTGTTGATGTTGAAGTTATTTCTGTTTCTTAGTTTTCCTTCTAACAGTTTGGCCCCTCTGCTGTAGGACTGCTGACGTCCACCAGGCCCTGCTTGCCTGGGGATCACCTGCAACCACTGCAGAACAGTAAGGGTTCCTACCAGTTTCTTCTGCTGCTTTGTCCCAGAAGGATATCCGCCAAATGTCAGTCTGAGCTCTCCTTTATGAGGTGACTCTTTGGATATTTGGGGGTCAGGGAGCTGCTTGAGGAGACAGTCTGTCCTTTATAGGAGCTCAAGTGCTGAGCTGTGAGCTCTGTTGTTCATTCAGAGCTGCTGGGCAGATACGTTTAAGTCTGCTGCAGCAGAACTCATAATCCCCCCCTTTTTTTCCCCAGATGTTCTGTCCCGGGGAGTTAGGTCTTTATTTATGAGTTTCCATTGTGCTGCTGCCTTTTGTTTTTCAGGGCTGCCCTGCCCAGCAAGGAGGCAGCCTAGTCACTGTCTGCCTGCAGAGGCTTTGCTGAGCTGCTGTGGACTCTGCCCAGCTGCCATGTGAACTTCCCTGCAGTCCTGTTTATATGGGTGTAGTTAGAACTGCCTCGGCAATGGTGGCCCATCTCTGTAATGGTGGACTCTCTCTGTAATGGCGGGTTGCCTCGGCAATGGCAGGCTGCCTCAGCAATGACGGACTACCTCCGTAGTGGTGGAGTGCCTCAGTAATGGTGGACACCCCTCCTCCACAGAGCTGGACTGTCCCGGGTTCAGCTGTGCTTGCTGTGTAACTCTCAACCCAGAGCGTTTCCAATTGCTGGTTTTTTTTTGGGGGGGTGGTGGGACCAGCTGAGCCTGATCACCTGGCTCCCTGCCTCAGAGCCTTTTTTTTTTCACTTGAATGGTAGACTCTCTCCCAGGTGTTCCCATTGCCTATTGAAAAGGCGCCAGGATCTGTGCAATTTCCCATGCGGCGACCCACTGCGCCGGCTGAGACAGTGGTGCTGAGATTCGTGGCGGTTTTTTGCCCGGGAATCTCCTGTCCTGGCTAGCTGTTTCAGTCCGCTTTTTTTTAATCAGATGAATGGGTGACTCTGCCTTCCTGGATTTACCCTCGCTGGCTAGAAGGGGACCCAGTCCCGTTTACTCTGCTTTGGGAACCGCTGCACCAGGGCACTGGCAAAACAGTCCCTCCAGCCAAAACAGCTGCGCTGGTGACACATGGGGCTGCTCCTCCTGGGAATCTCCTGGTCTGTGGGCAATAAAAATCCATCTGGAAATGCAGCGTCCACTCACCCTCTGTGCTTTCACTGGGAGCTGCAATCCTGAGCTGCTTCTAACCAGCCATCTTGGATCTTCCTCCAGGTATTTCTTTATAATACTGCGAGAATGAAATAATTTAGAAAATTGGTACTGAGGAGTGGGGCATTGCTATAACGATAGCTGAAAACATGGAAGCAACTTTGAAACTGGGCAACAGGCAGAGGTTAGAAGAGTATGGAGGGCTCAGAAGAAGACAGGAAGATGAGGGAAACTTTGGAACGTCCTAGAGACTTGTTAAATGGTTGTGACAAAAATGTTGATAGTCATAAGGACAATGAAGTCCAGGATGAGGAGGTCTCAGAGATGAAGAACTTACTGGGAACTGGAGCAAAGGTCACTTTTGTTATGCAAAAGCAAAGAGAATGGCTATGTTGTGCCCTGTTCTAGGGATCTGTGGATCTCTGAACTTGAGGGTGGTGATTTAGGGTATCTGGCAGAAGACATTTCTAAGTGACAAAGTGTCCAAGATGCAGCCTGCCTGCTTCTAGCAATCTATACTCATATGCATGAGCAAATAAATGACCTAAACCTGGAACTTATATTTAAAAGGAAAGCAGAGTGTAAAAGTTTGGAAGATTTGCAGCCTGGCCACGTGGTAGAAACGAAAGCCCCATTTTCAGGGGAGAACTTCTAACCAGCTGCAAAAATCCATGCAACTAAAAGTAGGGCAAATGCTGATAGCCAAGACAATGGGGAAAAGGCCTCCAAAGTATTTCAAAGATCTTTGTGGCAGCCCCTCCCATCACAGGCCCAGAGGCCTTGGAAAGAAGAATAGTTTTGTGGGCCAGGCCCAGGGCCCTACTGACCCACACAGTTTTGGGACACTGCTCCCTGCATCCCAGCTGCTCCAGCTCCAGCTGTAGCTCAAACAGACCCATGTACAGCTCAGGGCACTTCTTCACAGGGTGCAAGCCGTAAGTCTTGGTGGCTTCCACATAGTGTTAAGGGCAAGAGTTGAGGCTTGGAAGCCTCTGCCTAGATTTCAGAGGATGTATGGAAATGCCTGGATGTCCAGGCAGAAGTCTGCTGCAGGGTTGGAGCCCTCATGGAGACCTCTACTAGGGCAGTGAGGGAAAATGTGGGGTTGAAGCCACTATATGAAGTCCCCACAGGGACATTGCCTAGTGGAGCTGAGAGAAGTGGGTCACCATCCTCCAGACCCCAGAATAGTAGATCCACTGGCAGCTTGCACCCTGAACCTAGAAGAGCTTTAGGCTCTCAACACCAGCCCATGAGAGCAGTTGCGGAGGCTGAACCCTGCAAAGTCACAGGGGCAGAGCTGCCCAAGCTTTGAGAACCCACCCCTTGTACCAGCATGCCATAGATGTGGGACATAGTGTCAACAGAGATTAATTTGGAGCTTTAAGGTTTAATGACTGCCTTACTGGGTTTCAGACTTGTATGGTGCCTATAGCCCCTTTAGTTTGGCTGATTTCTCCCCTTTGGAATGAGAATATTTACTCAATGCCTGTACCCCCATTGCATTTTGGGAGTAACTGTTTTTGAATTTATAGGTTCATAGGTGGAACAGACTTGCTTTGTCTCAGATGAGACTTTGGACTGTGGACTTTTAATGCTGGAACGAGTTAAGTATTTGGGAGATTTTTGGAAAGGCATGATTGTATTTTGAAATGTAAGAAGGACATGTGATTTGGGAGGGGCTAGGTGCAGAATGATATGGTTTGGATCTGTGTCTTGACCCAAATCTCATGTTGAAATGTAATCTCCAATGCTGTAGGTGGAACCTGGTGGAAGGTGATTGGATCATGGGGGTGGTTTCTCATGGTTTAACACCATCCTCTTTGGTGCTGTTATGGTAACAGTGAGTTCTCATGAGATCATTTTTTTTTGGTTTGTTTGTTTGTTTTTTCAGGTGTGTAGCACCTCTCCTCTCTCTTTTCTTCCTGCTTTTGGCCATGTGAAGTGTCAGATCTCCTTTTGCCTTTCACCATAATTGTAAGTTTCCTAAGGTTTCCTTAGAAACCAAAGAAATGCTCCCATTCTTTCTGCACAGCCTGTGGCACTGTGAGCCAATTAGACCTCTTTTCTTTATAAATTACCTAGTCTCAGGTTGTTGGTTGGTTGTTGTTTTTTTTTTTATAGTTGTACAAGAATGGACTAATACAAAGTGGGAATCTGGAGGGCTTAACTGCATTCTTATTACTAACCACATGAGGCTAGTTTCTTCATAATATTTTATCTAACCAGTCTCCTTAGCTAAAGAAACATGGACAAGAGTGCTTGGGTGCAAATTTAAAACAAGACCATTGTGTTAATACAAAGTAATACTACTGAGGCCCATCACAGAGTATCTCTAAGGTCTTTGATTATTGTAGAAAATATAAGACAGGATCTTAATCTCAATTTTGTAAATATACTTATAATACTACTAGTTAGAAACTACTTCCTGCTCTGAAAACCAGAGCTTCCTCTTTGGGAGCCAGGAGATAAGTGTAATTCTAATTTTAGTGTATTCAAAATAAAAGGCCCATGTTCCTACCCTTGGCAAATTCCTTCTTGATATGCTGGCTATTCAGAGCACCTTCAACTCATCCATATTCCTGAATATACACAGCCATGCATAATAGTTTATGTGTAGCATATTTGCCTGTGCTCCTAGGGAGTCTGACTATGCACACAAGTCCTTCTGTGTCACAGTCATCTGAGGACATTTCTAGGGGGCATTATCCTGATGTCCTCATCCTCTTGTCCAAGTAGGTTATACTAAATCTGTCTATTGCGTCTATTTGCCACACTTATTAATGTGTCATTGCCTACATTCTCCTATGATTTCCATTTCTTTACAAATTAGAGGAAACATTAATTGGCTGAAGAAAATAAATTATGAATATTTATAATTCCTAAATCCCTAACTCAGTTTTTTGGGTTCTAAGTAAGATTCTTTTGGTTGTTCTGAGGATTGATAGATGAAAATGTAAATAAAGATGGTGAGTAAAGATTGAAGGTGCATTTTCTGGACTTCTTTGTCTGTCTAATTCCTTCCTCAGAAGAATTATTCTAATGACCCTTTCCAGTTTTGCAAGTGTAAAGGTATTAGGCACCTATTGTCCCATGGAAATGGTATTACAGGACATTATGGGCTTGGGAAAGTATGTGCTTGAGAATAATAACTCTAGAGATGTGGCTCTGATTGCTAGGACAGAAATAAACAAATGTGCATAAGGGCCAAGGACTCTTTTCCTTCAAAGTTTAAGCACTGCTCTGATAAATGGAGATGATCTCACTTACCTTAATAGCAGGAAAGGAAATCAAGGTCCTGAAAGGAAAGTCAACACTCAAGAGTGGAAAATTTAAGCTAGTAACCTAGGCTCAATCCCTGGACTCAAGTGTTGATGGCAAGAGCTGCTTTCAGTTCAGTGTTCCACTGGTTGAACTGTCATCTTGTGATCCAGAACATAGAGGTCACTGCTATCTGTTCAGAACTGAGACCACTTAGATAGTCACTGAAGCACAGGACTCTGCAGAATCAGTTTTCAACTCCATCATTGTGGTAGAAATGGAAGCAAGATAGGCAGAAAGCTGGGCTCTACTAACAAACCATATGATTTTTCATTTTTCTACGCCTAGTGTTGGAAAGCAAAACTGACCTTTTTGCAACAAGCCCTATCTGATTATAGGAATACTGGATTAATTAATTTAAAAATAAAATACATGTAGCTGTTATGGAATGAAAGTTTGTATCTCCCCCAACTTCATGGGTTGAAGCCTTAACCTCCTGTGTCACTGTATTTAAAGATGGGCACTCGAAGGAAGTAATTAAGGTTAAATGAGATCATAAGGGTAGGACCCTGATCTGATAGGATTAGTGCCCTTTAAAGAAGAGACTAGACACCAGAGTCTTCTCTTTTCTCTCTCTCTCTTTTTCTTAATATCTCTCTCCCTTTCTCTACCAAGTGAGGATACAACAAAAAAGTAGCCATCTGCAAGCCAGAAAAAGGTTCCTTACCAGAAACTGAATTGGCCAGAACCTTGATGTTGGACTTCTAGCTTGGAGAATTGTGAACAAATACATTTATGCTATTTAAGCCACCCAGTCTATGATATTTTGTTATGGCAGCTTAAGCAGACTAATATAGTGACCATATCTGTACTCCAAGCTAGGGAAATAGGTTGTAATAGTCACATCAGAATAATGAATTCTTTCTTGTTAGAGGTATAGGTATAGGATTGAATAGAAGCAGAGATATACAATATCATAAGCATAAAAGTAGAAATTTATTCATAGTGTTTGCAGACAATCACATGGAAGCCAAATAAGAGTTGTAAAGAAAATTTCTAGATACCAAGAACCTTGTTATTCAAAGTCAGTGTAATACTGATACAGTTGGCTATTTATTACCCTGGGGTAACTAAGATGACACATAAAAGGCCAGAAAAAGGTAGATTTTATTTTATGTGATCTAGATATATTACCCATACAAACTCCTGGAATTATTTTTAAGAATCCATATCTCCCTGTGATGACATTCATGCATGACAAGTTTTGTCAACATCTTTTTTTTGGTGTTGTAGTTGTTTTAAACAAGTCTATTGAAATCAGTGGTCTCTAATTCAATTCTAGGAAGGTTAAATATTACCTATGATCATTTAAGGTGATATAATACTTCTACTGTGGGAAGTCATACACAAAATCCTATTATATTTCAGTGCTTCTTTTTTATATATAAACTAAGATAGACTCATTGTCTTTATTTACTAGTTTTAAAGGGTACTTGATGATGAGGTAGCCACTTGGAGTGACAGGGAAAATGACTTTTCCAGAATCATTGTAGAAGTTCACAGATATCTAAGGAATGTTACTTTCTAGTTCTCTACCTCTTATCTTTGAAACAGACTTAAGAAGAGAGACATGCTTCTATTGTGACACAGACAATGTATTATTCATTTCCAGTTAACACTGGGAGAAGGCAGTTTACATTCAAGCCTGATTTCCTGGTCACTTGAAAAGTTTAAGCACTGGAATGTACCTTTTGAAGGAGATTTTGAAAATTAATTTTTAGGTTTTTTTTTTTCTTTTTAAGAAAAGCACCAATCCATTCCTCTTAATAAATTGCAATCTTCTCAATTCTCTCTTCATAAGGCAAGGTCATAGGGTTTTTTCTTTGACAGGGTCTTGTTCTGTTGCACGGGCTGGATGAAGTGGAGTGGCACAATCACAGCTCACTGCAGCCTTGATCTACTGGGCTCAAGTGGTCCTCCCAGCTCAGCCTCCTGAGTAACTAGGACTACAGGCATGCACCACCACACCTGGCTAATTTTGTACTTTTGTAGAGATGGGGTTTTGCCATGTTGCCTCAGCTGGTCTCGAACTCCTGGGCTCAGCCAATCCCCCCGCCTTGCTTTCCCAAAGTGCTGGGATCATAGGCATGAGCCACTGTTCCAAGTCATGGTCATAGATTTTTAAATCAGATAGATCTGGATTAAATTTTGAGCTCAACCACAGCTGCATGACCTTCGGTATGCTTCTTTTTCCCTTATCTGCTAAGTATGTTATCACGATAGAATTAAATGAGACGAGAAGAGAAAAAGTTTAGCCCAGGACCCAACACACAGCAGCCCATTTGATAAACCATAACTACTGCTATTGTGAAGATTCTTGCTGATGCTGCTGATGGTGCAAAGTATGCTAAGGCAAGAGTAGAAAGAGCCTCCTTCCTATATTTGTCATATCCTCTCAACAATGATTCCACCAATATTCATGAAGTGTCTACCACGTGTCCAACACAGAGTTAGGCATCTGGTGTAAAGGAATAAACAAAACAGGCCTGCCTCCTTGTGTTAATTGTGCTTAAGGAGTAGTTATAAGGTGAATATTACATTGAGATCATAAACATAAATATAGAAATGCAAATAGGGATAAGCTCTCTAATGGAAAATTCACAGTGCTATGGGAGAATATAAAAGGGAAATGAAATTTAGCTGAAATGTGCAGAATGGTCTCTCTGAGGATCTACTGCTGAGACCTAAAGAAATAGAATGAGATAATAGGCAAATAAACAGATGAGAATCCCTCCAGGCTTTGCATGTGCAAAAGCCCTTGAGTAGGGAAGAAGCATGTGTACTTGAGGCACTGCCAGAAGACTAGTGTGGCTGAAATGCATAATGGAGAAGAGTGATGTGATATGAAGAGAGAGAAGTAGACAGGGGCCTGATCTAACTACTTGTTAAAAGTTGGAATTCTTTTCCTAAAAGCTATGAAACGTTGTTTTGAATACAGGAGTGACAGAATTGAATCTATATGATTTAAAGAACACTTTGACAGCTTTGTGGATGATGGAGTAGGGAGATGCAAAGCAGAACAGGATGACCAGTTAAAAGCATTTTATTATTCCAGGGAGGTTATAACAGCAGCTTGAGGAAGCCTCATGGCAGTAAAGAAGGAGATGAATGAATATTTTATATGCATACACACATATATATGGCAGATACAACTTTATTTACTCTTATGTTTTTAAATCTGTAAAACAAAAGTCAGAAAAGTTAAAATAACTTGTTCATGGTCACAAGGGTAAAAAGTAGTGTTACTGGAACCCGACCTTATATTTGGCTTAATTCTAAAGTCCTTACCTTTGAGCATTATTCTATTCTGTGTTTGCCATCTAATCCAGAGGATGAGTCTAGATTCTACCCCTCTGCACTGGTACCAGTAATTCCTTTCAGCTTCTGAACCCTCAGGCTTGCAGTGACTGAGGAGACAGCAGCTGTGCTAGGTGCATCATTGAGGTAACCACAGCCAGTTTCCAATAGGTCCCAATATCAGTATCACCAGTGACCCTAGGCACTCACCTCCAGAGTGCTCTAGGGTTTCAGAAAAATGGCCTTTATAGAAAGTGAGAGGAATTATCTAAGCTTTACCCTCATACATTAGAAAAAGTGGAATAGTAATTGCTTGTATTGTGGGATGCTGCAGATAATTAAACAGAGGAATGAAAGTAAATGTTTTGAAAGGAAAACGGAAGATCACTGAACAAGAAGTGTTTTGATCAGGTGGCAAATAAAGATTCAGAGTAGATAATTAAAATAATATGTTTTTTTGGTAGGGAGGAGAAAGGGGGATAGACTGATTATAAAGCATCAAGATCTTGATATGGTTTCAGAGAGGAAACATGGAAAAATATATCAGATATTAGAGTTGGGGAAATACAGTAATAATCGATACCACTATTGAAAGGTTACTATATGAAATTAAATGCATCATGTCATTTAATCTAATCTCACAATAATACTTATTTACATGATATCAGAGATACCAAGAATTTGCCTTGCACCCAACTAATGAGTGATGGAGTCAGGATATTGAGTCTGTCCCCAAAGGCAAACTCAAATATTAAATTCTCCTGATACTGAATGGCGGAGAGGGGCATGAAATGAGTTTTGAATGAATCCTGTCTCTGATTCTTGCCTCTTATCCTAAACAGAAAGAGAACCATAAAGAAGAGTGCAGAAGAGGGGAAAAGAAGTTACCAGTATAGTCTTTGGGATGACCTTTCTTTATAACACTAAAAGAATAAAGTGAAGGTTGCAAAGCTTGACAAATGGCACAGGCAAATCCTCGAAGGCTGTAACTCTGGTGACAGAATGAGGTTTCTTGGGAGTTATTGCAGATACGAGACAAATGGTAGTACATTTTAAATCACGCATGGGGAATAATAACAGTGATGAGATTTCTGTTCTTACTGTCCCCTTCTTTTGTGTGACATATTGTGCAGGAGGTGGGGGAGTTGTGTGGGAGGGGATTTATACTAGAGCTTAGAAATATTAATATGTGTGAGATGCCAACAGTCAGAATTTAACTGATTGCCATTTGGTCAAGGAAGTTTATTTCTAGTGAGAGAATATATTGTCAGAGACAGAAGGAACTTCTACATCCCAGGCCAAGGCTGTTTAGGGAGGAAGATAGTGAGTTGCTGATAAAATTGATCATGGAGCTGTTGCTAGCTATAGTAATAGTCGCCAAGCACTTTCTATGCCAGGCCCTATTCTAAGTACTTCTCATGCTTTACTACTTTATCATTCACTTCTCATAACATCCTATGTATCAGTTGCTATCATAATAATTCCAATTTTACAGTTAAGAAAACTGAGGCAGAGAAAGGTTAAGAAATTTGTCTATGTTTGTACTGCTAATAGGTATTAATTGAGATTAGAGCCTAAGAGATTTGACTGTAGAGCCTGTATGTTTTAACCATTGTACTATCCCGTCTGTATTGCAAGTCCTACATCTTTTTTTTATTTTCTGAATAATGAGTATACAGATTAGATTTTGTTTCAAGACCCACTTCACTTTGCTTATATTAAAAACATTAAAAAACAATTATTATGCAGCATTGAAATTGATTTCAAAAAAGCTTTTTTAGCACAGAGTCCTCTATAAATGTCTTTCTGCCTTATATATGTAAGATGGAACCCTAGATAGAAATTTAGGGAATGAAGTACTTATTATAGTACTAAATGTACAAAATAAATATTAAACTACTTGATAAGAGTAGGTGGAAATTACCATACTTAATTGTCTAATTCTATAAAGATTATTCTTTCCTTTTAAAAAATTTAGGCTCAACTCTTCTTCTCTTAGCAGGTATACTGGGGGGTGGGTTGGAAATGGATCAAGACTTGATCAAGAGAGTCTCTGCCCTCAAAGGTGTGGCCAATGATGGCATTTGAAGATGAGCCAGGAGCCAAAGATTAAGAGGGAGGCTCACTCTACTAAGGCAGAGAAGGAAAGCCTAGTAGACCACCAGACTGGAGATCAGAAACTAATACGGAAAGTGAGGGTCCAGTGTCATGGTGGTTAGCAGGAAGTGGCAGCCAAGGTTAGGAGGAATTAGCGGGACGAGTTAGTGCTGCTGCCTCTGCTTTCTGGTGAAGGCTACCACTGAGAGTCGTTTTGGAGAGCTGCCTATTCAAAGAGCAGCCATAGATCAAGTTGAATGTCTCTGGCTCCATTTGGAAAATACGTATGAGTGGAAAGAGAACATGGATTAGACTGACAACGCACTCTCCTTTAGTCAACTGTCACCATTTTTCCTTCAAAAGCTCACTCTTTTCACTACTTGTTTTTGATCTTTCTTTTCTCATCATAGTCACTCTTAATAAAGTCACCTAAACTTTCCTCCCCTATACCTCACATGGTAGAAATAAAATTTCCGGCTTTCTATTCTCAGAGGCAGTTTAATAGCACCCTGCAGATCCAAGTAGGAGACATGGGTTTTTCCAATGTCAGGCAAAAATATATTAATTCAAATGGGAGTCAAAAGAGGGTTGTCACTGTATTAGTTAAAAGCAAAGGTTTTGCTCAGAAAAACTGGGCTCCAGCTACATCTGCCACTTACTCATGATGTGTCCACTGCCCTCTCTGTGAGGCTTTGAGCAAGGTTATCTGATCAGCTCATTTCAACTTTGTAAAATTGTTTGCAGAATTGAGTTGGTGAATACAAATGAGGATTGTGTATAATAGATACCTAATAAATGGTGGCTATTATTTTTATTGATATTGTTATCATTAAAATGGTCAATAACTGCAAGGTTCAAACAGTAGGGCAGAAAGAACTTACTCAAAGCACTTCAGGTCCCCTGGGACATAGTGAGCACTCACTAAATGGGCATTACTATTAGCATGATCATGTTCTCTTTGCAGAACAGCCTAAGAAGAAGCTTAGAATCTATTCAATAGGGCCACTTTCATCCTCACGGCATTAAAATTCTCTCTCACCCTTATATTTAACTATATTTCAAGCAAAGAAAATACTGTCTTCACCTTGACATAAGGTTGTTTTCTAACTTAAAGTATTTGGTCCCTTGTTGGAGTAAAAATAGAGAAGACATAATATATAATGACTGATTTAGGAATTAGGCAGAACCATTAATACCATTTTATCCTCTTATTTTGGGGTTCAAGGACTGGGGACTGGATTCCTTTAGCCTCTCCTAAGGCACACCTGGCTGATGTAAATTTTAGAGTGGTTTGAGAGCAGAAAATATGAGGCTTATGTATCTCAGTGAATTTTGAAAAATAGATTGATTAGCTTTAGGATTAGAATGGGTCAGTGGAATAAAAAGCGAATGTTTGAAGAATAACTTTGGAAATATAAAAATTATTATATCATAAAAATAAAACTAAGACATTTATTAATCTGAGCTTAAGATATTCCATAGAGATAATTCAACCAAATTTCTCATTCACTAGTTCATGTATTCATTCAACAGACATTTATTTAGTGCTTTCTTCTAAGTGCTTACAATTTACATAATTTTAATCTCCAACATTGGGTCTTAGAATTGGACTGAAAAAAAAAAGCCTAATGAAATAAAATGGAATTTTATAGTGTGGAATAATAGTCCATTTGTGATTTTTTTTGTAATTTAGCAAGTTCATTTCTTCTTGTTTTGTGCTCCAACCCCACCTTCCAGCCCCATTCAACCTCTGCTTTTCTCTGTCCCAGGTGATGGTAGGAAATTGGAGGGCAGGAAGAGAGGCCAGGGTATTTCTGTTCCCATCCTACATGAAAGATGTTCATGCCCCTTCTTACACTCACCTAGCTCAGGTGCACTTTCTCTCCTTGCTCCTTTAGGCTTAGAGGTGGTCATCCCTTTCCCCTGTTGGTAGTCCATGAGTGCCTCTCTACAGCCTTCGCTGGTTTCCTTACTTCTCCCAACTCCTTTGTAGAGAGTTCTTTATTACATTCTCTTCAAAATCCTATCGTTTTGAGCCTTCTTTCTCCTGCCAGGACATCAACTGATAGATACATGTAGCTATGTAGTCAAATAACCCCACCTGTAGAGCTAAGAATTTGTTAACAATGTAACAAAAATAACAATTAAAAACTACCTAAAACAGTTTTAATATTTCAAAAGAGATACTTTTACTACTGAGAATCTTGAGGTGAAAATACTTAACTATTGTTCTAATTCATATTTATATACACATTTCTAGGGATGCGTAGATAGGGCATTGATCATCGGTGACTCAGGCAGTGGATCTGCTTGCTAGCTTTTATTGCCTTGAGATTTTTTAAACTTGCATGTTGTTTTGTGTATGTGAGCCCCACATGCCCAGACATATCTGGGAAGGAACACTGAGGCTTTTTCCATAAGAAATTGCTTTACTCCTCCTTCTTGCCTCACGATTTCTCTTGGTTATACAGAATAGTGACAAGAAACCAGAAAAAATACACCCATTATGTTTTACAGTGTTAAAGAAAACTAAATATGGTCTGAGAAGGACTCCCTACTTCTATAGTTGAGTCTTTGTGGATGAACTGTAACCTAGCTTAATAGCAAAACTGAAAACCTAACCTAGTGGTATGCACCTGTAACAACAGCTGAGTGTTGGCCAATCCCAGCGGCCATACTTCAGCCACTCAGACTGCTGAATGTTCAAACTGCCTTCAAATAAGGCAAATGCCAAGTTGTAACCAATCTTATTGTTTCTGTATTTCACTTCTGATTCCTATGTCACTTTACCTTTTTCTGTCTATAAATTTCTTCTGACCATGAGGAACCCCTGGAGTCTCTGTGAATCTGCTGTGATTCTGGGGGCTGCCCAATGCATGAACTGTTCATTGCTCAGTGAAATTCCTTTAAATTTAATACAACTAAAGTTTTTTCTTTTATCAATTGTTTAATGGGAAAATCAAAAGGAAGAGACAGGAGACAGGCAATCTGCTGTCCTTTTCCCATATGGGTGACAATGCAATTGAAGAATAAGTACTAATTAGCTAAATGAAAAGCTCAAGCTGTGATTGTTGAGGAGTTTAATTTTAGGGCAAACTGAGATACTTTCCCAATCCTATAGAGTTAGAAACAGAGAGATACTAAGAATGCCTTACCTGCGAAATCTGGCCAATAAAACCCTCATATGTTCCAGAGGGAACATCAACAAAATTATTTAGAGAAAATGCTAAGAAAAATACCAACTGAGAATTAAGTAATTTGATTTTTCATACATATCTTACTCTGAAAACCAAAGTAAAAATATTGTTCTGAAATATTATTTGATTATATTAAGAGCAAGTTATAGAACTATATGTTAAATTTAGATTTGTTAAATAACATATAACCTCTATAGAATCTACTATACAACTATATTGCTATGGGTTGAAGAGTGGAATAATTTATTTCTGCCTGGATAAGAAATAAATAGCTATATTGAAAATAAGACGAAGAGTATCACAGTATTTTCTTATTCTGCTAGATTAGTTAACAAATGTAAAAGAAAAATGACTATGTTTGCTTTTAGGATCGTGGCTAGAGACTGAATGTTTGTGTCTTCCCAAAATTCATATGTTGAAACCTAATCCCTAATGTTAGGGCATTTGGAAGTGGAGCCTTTAGGAGTTGATTAGTCATCAGGGCTCTGCCTTCATGAATGGGATCACTGCATTTGCAAAAGAGATTCTCAGAGGGCTCCCTTGACATTGCCTTCTGTGAACAAAGAAGTGACCCTTACCAGCCAAGGAATCTGTTGGTGCCTTCTTCTTGGACTTCTCAGCTTCCAGAACTGAGAAATAAATTGTGGTTGCTTATAAGCTACCTAATGTATGGTATTTTTGTTATGGAAGTCTAAATAAAGAAGACAATCATGATTTGCTAATCTAACAATGTGTAGCCCATTTCTTTTCTGGAATCTGACATATAAAACCTACACTTGGTTCCCATATATTTTTTCTTAAAAGAAAATCAGGAATATTAACTTTACCTCCAGTCTTCTGATTTCACATTCATTACTTGGTGTTATTAAAAAACTAACAGAGTATAAACGATGTAGTGTTTCTTGGTAACCTGGGTTATAATTTGACTATGTCAGGAGACAAACATTTCAAGATTATATGCTTTTCTAAGCAGCTCACTTATCTTGAGATTCAGTTCTCTTTCCACCAGCATGGCGTCCAGCTTTTTGTGATCTGAGCCCCTTTCTTCTGGGCATTGAAGCATAAACAAGACAAAAAAAAAAAATGACGTGAGTAGTTGAACATTCCTTTTTTCCTGTTGATTTTTTTTTCTTTCTGACTAGTTCCTTGGTGCTCAATTACCTCTTATGAATACAAAAGACCTAACTTTTAGAAATAAGATTTTAGCTGCTTTTCTTAATCCGCCTTCCTACAAAGTAATTTGGATAGAGACAAGATTGTCTGTATCATTTTGGGGCATTTGTATTGAAAGCTTCTAAGTATCACCTTTTGAAGTAGTTAATTCTTATAACAAAAATGTGTTCCACCTTGATAGCAAGCTTTCTGACAAGGCTGGCCTGGGATATGTTAATACATACAAGCCTTGATGCTAATATGTGCACAGATTTTCTGAACCAAACATAGTCTTAGTTGACATCATGGTATTAGGAGATCAATATGATAGAACTGGCAGTGATTCTGAAAAGGATTTTTACATTGAAAATCTCATTTGGAAGAATTGCCTCCTACTGGTTAGTGTAATAGAAGTACTATAACTACATTAATAAATTCTTGGAACTTCTTGGTTCCACTTATGTATAATTATAATCTTCAAGTGCTAACTAGGCTTCTGGTAAAGCCCAGGGGGAAGTTTTACTTACATTTCGCATTAAGGGAGAAGTACACTTGATTATTTAATTGTCAACACTTCTTTTTTCCTTTCTTAAAGAAGATATTTTGGATTCAGGTAAGAGTCATCATTTCTACCTTAAATTTACTCTGACTTCAATATTTTACCTGATCTGATAATTCACATAACTGGAAGAGTGAAAGTAAAATAAGGCTCTTTACAATTGTTTGAGTTCCCTCAGGAAGTTAAAAAACATGCCTAACACTCTGCTGGGAACTCTTTAAAGAGAGCTTTTTCCTCTTTAAATACATATCAATATATACAACAACAGAATAGCACAATAGGTAGACAACAAAAGGCTCAAATAAATACCAGAAAGAAAATAAAACAGAAGTAAAATTTTGAAACTAGACATAAGAAACAATTTCAGATAAAATTAGAATCAATATATTATTTTTTAATAAATGACTTTATTAGAAACCAAAGGAAACTTTCGCTCTGATATAAAGATCAATATAAAATTAAGATTAGGCAATATAAAATTATTACTTATGTATGACTTCTGTGAAAAAAAAAATTGTAAAAGCACAGATCTCTTTTGATGACCACACAGGACATTTATCCCAATTTCTTCTTTATTTTATAAATAACATTGCATATATTAGGCATCAAGTAACTATATTTATTTTCCAAGATAATACCAGTAACATACAAGTTTAAAAGATCCACTAGTACAGTTACTGCATTAGGAGTACTTTGCAATTTATCCATAATTGTACACGCAGAGTCTTACTATATGTCTTAATACATTGAGCATAGTTCTATCCATACAGGTCTGAACTCTCCTCTATCTTCAAAAAAAAAAAAAAAAGAAAAGAAAAAGAAACTTTTTTGTATAATCTAATTATAAACCTAATAATCTGTAAAATTTTATACCAAGTTTCAATACAAGCTATGTTTGATTCTGGGGAAAAAATAATTTTATATGTTGCCCATTTTTAAAAACTAGAACAAGAGGCATGAAAGGGTTAAATCAATTTCTAAGTGTTTTAGCTTATTTTAGGACTTGCTTCTCATTGTAATATTCCATGGAGACTAGTTCCTTAGACTGGAAGCTTGTATAGACAGAAGCTGTGTGTGTTTGGCTCAATGGTATCTATACAATACCAAGCAGCTCAGTAGCTATTTGTAGACTATTCATGTGAAACTCACAGCTACCATGGAATGACCTCTGTTTCATTCCTGCCCATTAACCAGTATAGGATAACTGGTTTTTGGTTTTTTTTTTCCCCCGCAGTGTTCAATAACCTTTTATAGCTCTTTCTATTTCACAGAATAATAGAATTTTATGCCTTGGAGAAAACTTTAGGATTATATGCTCAGTTCCCTTGTAACTAAATGTCTCATTCCCAGGCAAAATAATTTTATTGTGGATCCCAGGTTATTCTTGCTTTTCAAAAGTTAGTATTATTACCAGAGTGAGAGTAATAGAAAATAGGTTTTTGATTGATGTCGTATCAATTCTAAACAGTTTGGAAAGGAGCTGTGTCCTAGTTTCACTTTTTATTTCTCACATATTTTGGAATATAGGTTTTAAAGTTACAAGTCATCCAGTTAGGAGGAGTAAAATCAAGGAAACTGCCGTATCAATGTCAATAACATGAACTAGACACTTTTAACTAGTTATTGTTCCAAACAAGATTAATATTAATTTAGTGATTACCAAGCATGTGCTTTTAATTGGTTAGAGTTTCCTCAAACACAGTCAACCCTTCATAACACTATTTCTACAATCTGCCTAGCATCTAAAATATTTGTTACAACGTTCATTAGATAGTCTCATTTTTAATTTCAAATATAAAGTTACCATAACTATATATTTGGAACAAATAGGCTATAAATAGAAGTAATCATAATATTAACTATGAAAGCAAAACACTGTCAATTGTACTTTAGCTGCATTCTGCCCTGTATATTCTGGATAAGGATCCAGAAGTGAGAACCAATTATTGAGATGATATAAGATATGTTCCTTTACTGTTCTTTTCTTCAGTTATCTCAGCAATAAACTGTAGATAACAAATTTATAATTCAGATAATTTTAGTAAAAATTAAATGAGATAAAGATGTCAATTTTTCTCAAATTGATCTACAGATTCTATTTTTTTTTTTTTTTTTTAGCCAAAATCCCCACAGGTTTTTTCTTTTGATAAAACTGACAATCGAATTTTGAAGTTTATATGAGAATGCAAGGCAATTTAATGTATGGAAACGAGCCAAGGCAATTTTGAAGAAGCTGAACAGATTTGGGAGCTTTTCACTGAATAATATAAAGTTATATATCAATAAGACATTGGTATATTGGAGCAATAGTAGACAAACTGATCAATGCAACAAAATGCTGTTCCAGAAACAAACTCACATATATTCAGTTACCTGAAATATAATGAAAATGGCAGTACAGTGTAGTGATAAAGAAATGATCTCATTCGATAGTACTTCATAAACTGAATATCTGTTTGGAAAATAACATGTATCTTGACCCCTACTGCACATTTTACATAAAAATTCAATTCCAGGTGAATTAATGATATAAATGTGAAAGGGAAACAAAGCTTACAGAATACCATCTATCTTCATGACCTTGTCATAGGAAAAGGTTTCTTAGTCAGAAAACAAAAAGTATTAACTAGATATTTTTAAACATTTAAATGTAATTATATTGAAATTAAGAATTTCTGGCTACTAAAAGACACTACTAATAAAGTCTAAAGGCCACACACAGAAAAATATTCATGATATATTTATCTGACAAAGGACTAGTATTCATAACTTTTTTTTTTTAATTGTACTTTAGGTTCTGGGGTACATGTGCAGATCATGCAGGATTGTTGCATAGGTACATACATGGCAATGTGGTTTGTTGCCTCCATCCTCCTGTCACCTATATCTGGCATTTCTCCCCAAGTTATCCCTCCTCAACTTCCCCATTCCCCTGCTGTGACTCCCCTGCCCCCCACAAAATACCCCAGTGTGTGATGCTCCCCTCCCTGTGTCCATGTGTTCTCATTGTTCAACACCCACCTATGAGTGAGAACATGCAGTGTTTGATTTTCTGTTCTTGTGTCAGTTTGCTGAGAATGATGGTTTCCAGATTCATCCATGTCCCTACAAAGGACACAAATGCATCCTTTTTTATGGCTGCATACTATTCCATGGTGTATATGTGCCACATTTTCTTTGTCCAGTCTATCATTGATGGGCATGTGGGTTGGTTCCAGGTCTTCTCTATTGTAAACAATGCCACAATGAACATACGTGTGCATGTGTCTTTATAATAGAACAATTTATAATCCTTTGGGTATATACCCAGTAATGGGATTGCTGGGTCAAATGGAATTTCTATTTCTAGATCCTTGACATTTTTTAAAACTCCCTCAAACAAATAATCACTTGCAAGTTTGACAACCTAATGGAAAACTGGCCAAAAAAGACTTGAGCCGTTCTCAAAAGAGAATGTTCAAAAGGCCAGTAAACTTATGAAGAGGTGTTTAACTTCATGAGTCATCAGGGAAAAGAAAATTAAAACACATATCATGGAAGACGATGTGTTTGTAATATGAATGCATTACAAAGAATTAATATACCACACGTGTGTGTGGGATATATTTATATGGTATATAGTTTAATAGAACTAAAACTATACTATGTTATAGTGCACAATTTTTAAAAGACTGAAAAAAGAAATAGGAAAAGGGAATCCATTTTGTTGACATGGATCACAAGAAAGACATAGTTCCCTAGGCAATCCAGTTTATGGAGCAGTTATATGGTATATAGTTTAATAGAACTAAAACAATGCTATGTTATCGTTTAAAATTTTTTTAAAGCTGAAAAAAGAAATAGGAAAAGAGAATTCATTTTGCTGACATGGATCACAAGAAAGACATGGTTCCCTAGGCAATCCAGTTTTCCAGTGTGGCTACAGAACTCATTCTTGGAATCTCAGCCTAGAGTATGTTTCATGTTACTTCAGCTCCTCAGGAATTACTAAATGAAAAAGACCTGGAAAATGCCAAGTATAAGAAGGATATGGAGCAACTGGAATGCTCATAAACTATAAGCAGAAATGTAAATTGGTATAACCACTTTAGAAAACTCTTCTCCTGAAGTTGATCATATATATACCTATAACCCAATATATTAGTCAAGATTCTCTAGAGAAACAGAACCAGTGGATAAGTGTAGGTATAGATACTGATGGATATATTGAAATATATTTATTATGAAGGATTGGCTTATGTGATTATGGAGGCTGAGAAGTCTCACAGTCTGCCATCTGCGAGCTGAAGGCCCAGGAAAGCCAATTGGATTGTTCCAGTTCAAATCCAAAGGCCTGATCCAGGGGAACTGATGGTGTAGGTCCCAGTCTGAGTTTGAAGGCCTGAGAACTGGGTCCAATGGTGTAAGTCTAGATCTGAATCCAAAGTCTCGAGAACAAAGATTGATTTCTCAATCCTGTTTGGTAAGCCATTTCTCCTGTGCTCTTGGAGAGATCAGAGCTTTGATTTGCTTTGACAAGTGTGCTTGGCAATACCTGTTTGGCACTGCCCTTGCTAGAACACCACCAGTTGGTTCATCTGTGTTAAAATGGCAGCTGGAAGAACTAAAGCAGGTCAGAGAAAGGACCAAATTCATGAGAGAGATTCTTCTAAAGTTGTGGAGATGCTTTAGTTACTGGCACCAAGTTAGAGAGTTGGTATTACTATTACAAGGGAGAAGTAGGGCTTGTGAATGGGCACGGCTGTGGATAAAAGTTAGTTGTATAAGATTCTGTGATTTCCCTTAGTTCTTTATTTGCCTCTCAGTCACAGCATTTCTTACATTTTAATTTCTATCATTCCCTGATCCTGGTTCCATCTTCTTCATTCTCCCATTATAGTAGTATACTGCTGGCCAGCACTACTGTTCACTTTCTCTATGCCAGGGACTGTATTAAGCAATTTTTATGCACTACCTCATTTAATACTCACAACATCCCTATATGACTTACATCACTGTCTACATTTCACTGATCAGGGGAACTGAGGCCTAGAGAGGTTAAGTAAATTTTCCAGAAGTCAGCCAGTCTGTTGGTGCCAGATCAGCAACATGAGGACTCTGCCTCTAACACTGAACTCTACTGCCTAGGGCATGACCTTCACCCTTCCATCTTGTAGCACCTATCAGTTTGCCTCACCAGGAAAAGAAACAGCTGTTATATATGATTCCACATTCTATGAAGGAGACAGTAAAATAATCCCATGAGTGGCAATAGATCTAAAATCTATTTACTGATGGGGATATCAGGTCCTTCTTTGGGAACTGTGAGAAAGAGAGTAAAGGATGCCCTCCTGTTGTTTCCTAATATCTGGTAGGAACATTCTAGACTAGACGGAGGAAGGAAGCAGTTAGTGGAAATTGAGAATTAGGAAGGAGTTGAGGACAAGCAGAAGAAACCTGGATTTTGTATTCTCCTTCCTAATTGGTAGCTCCTGTGATTTCAAGGTCTATTATAAGCTGTAATTCCCATCACACAGACACAATGTGTGTCTGACAGATGTGAGGTCAGAAAAGGCTCATTTCACTACTCAGGAAGTCTCAGTAAAACCACTGGGGCAATTCTAAGTCTCTGCCTCTGAGACATCCTTCTGGACTCCTTGATTATACTGCTACTACCGTCCATTAAATAAATTCCTCCAAGAAAAGGAGACCTGCTGAGTAAATAAAAGAGTTTGGCACTGGTCTCTTTCCACTGAGGGAGGGGTAGGGCAAATTTGTAACATATAATGGTGTCAGGTCTTGGTGAAAAGGAAAAACCAGGCAATGCTGCTGGGGGTTTCCTATGGAGTTCAAACTTGTATAGGACATTTCTTGTGCCTTGCCTCTAATCCTCTTGGCTCAATCTTTATTTCTGGGCATTGCTGCAGCAATGAATTTTCACAGATGTAACCTGACAGCACTATATATCTCTCATTTTTGGCCTGGGGATTCTTGGATGCAGTAGCGTGGGGTGGATTTGAGTACTTATTAACACTGCATGTGGCCCATTTTGACTAATGGTGGAAAAAATCTGGTCCCTTCTCTCCCTGAAGTAGACATTTTGAGGCACATTCTCTATGACTCCTCAGAAGGCCTTGGCTGTATTGAGTTCCAGTTGTCCACTACAGAGATCAGCATAGCATATTAACAGTGAATTGGCTTTCCTTCTCTGTTTCACTCTGTCTAGTCCTTCCATCCTGTTCTCTTGTCTTGCTTGCTCTAGAGACTATCTGCACAAAAGCACTTGTCTCAGATTCTGCTTTCTGGAAGGGGGTGGATGACGAAGGTAGGGAGGTTGTAGTGAGTTTCAGGCAAACACAGAGCATAAGTAGAATGGGAAATTGGAAAGAAGAAAGTGTGAATAAGACAAAAAAGGTTGTCAACAGGCCAAATTACAATAACTTTAGTTTAAACATCTAATTGCCTTTTGTGTGAGATTCTAGAATTATGCAGTATCTCATTCTGTAAGATCGAATGAGTGTTCCACTAGGTATGACAAAACAGTTGGTTTTAGTAAGGTAGAAACAAGAAGAAAGAACAGTGAAAAGAATGGATTGGTCGACATCAGGTTACTACAGGGCTCTTTTGTTGTAAAGGTTAGAGCAGAAGGGACTTCCTCATTATCTCAGGTAGGCTGGGTTCTTACTGATTGGTGAAATCTGTTTTAAGGAAAAACTGGTTTGTTTGGGAATTTGCCTGCTGCCTTAAAGTTTCAATTTGATTATGTGACATTTATCATGAGGGGCTCCAGCTCCATTTTAGTTTGGTCTGGTCTGCTGGGGCCTAGGACAAGAGACTGGTCTAAAATAATGCCTTTCCATAAATTTTGTTTGTGTATACATATATACATATTTATCTTATCTTAAAATACATTCAAAAAAGGATTGCAGACAGTTAATGATAATGGAATTGGTGTAATAAACCACAAAGCATTAAACACAATAAAAAAGGCAAAACTGCTTTGTAAATGAAAAGACATTTACATCAAATATCCACGTCCTGCTGCCTTAGTACAGCAACTGAATGAAACCTTTACATCTGAGTTCCTTAGCAGTTGGAGCAACAGTGAAAACACACACATCTCAGTATTCAGTTGTTGAGAGCAAACCGACTAATCAAAAGTAAATGCTTTCTAGATTTTTGAGCAGTGGGAGTTTATTACACTTCAGGTTATTAAGGATGGAATAATGGGAGATTTCCATTTCATGAAGGAGGTCCTGCCCCAATATTACCAGATGAAAAATGGTAAGAAGTTTCATCTTCTGGTTATTTTTGTTATAATTGTAGATGGAGTTTTGTGTCAAAAATTGGAAATTGTATCACCATGGTTTTTTTATAGTTGGCACATTGGATAGTGTAATGAACAACATATTTAATAGCAGAGTTATACAAATTACAGGGGCATTCTCTGGGGGCTGCTTCATCTGTTAGCTCTTCATCAGTGCCAGAGGTATAACATCTAAAATGCTAGAACTTTTCTAAAAAAAAAAAATGGCTCTGGGCTGCTTAAAATGTATAAAAATGTGCTCAAATGCCAAGTGATTGAACCACGAAAGTTCATTATTTGAAAAACAAGTCAGAGATCAACACTTAACCAAACTATAGTAGAATTAGATTGTAATCCCAATAATGGTAAATTTTGAGCAGAACTGCAATCCTGATGAACTTTGAGTAAAATAAAATAGTTTCATATTGCAATCCCAGATAATGAAATAAATTAACATGTTAAACAACATTTCTTAATTATGCAAGTATGACAACTTTATTGCAAATGTCCCCACTCTCTTCTGTACTTATGGCAGATGTTCCTATTGGCATTCCTCCCTGTTGATGTTGGAAGCAGCCTCTGAACTTCTAAATACAGTACTCCAGATATTGAAAAGAATAAGATACTGCAGGTGAGTTGAATACCACTGGTTATTATTTGTATGTTTTAACCCTCTAGATGAGAAAATGTGGCAGGCAAAAAATAATTTCTTCTCATTTGTATGAAACAGACCACAGATCTCACAGTGTCTTCAGGGTGCTCCTGGGATACAGGATAAAATTTGTTCACTGTCTTCATTACAGAGAACAAATAGGCGTGAAAATGGAATGAGATGTCCAACCTAAGATATCTAAGAATCACAATGTGGTAAGTTTTTTCATCTGACTTAAAAAAGTGCTGATATATGGGATATGAGACAAATCTGAGGTGGAGAAATTTATTTACCTAAATGAATCACTTTGCAGGAAAGATAAGGCCTGCAATAGATATAAATGTCCATTAGGTATTATAATAGCTATTATTTCTTGATAAAAAGAAGCATACCTTCCACTTGGAAGAACATTTCCAAAGATCCCCCACCCCACTGGGTCTCAACTCTCTCCACCATCTCAGCTACAGGTCAGTGTGGAACAGGTACTTAGAATTATTGCAAATATGATTGGCAAAGGGAAAACCACATCTGCAATTGTAACAAAAATAACCAGAAGATGAAACTCTTCCTAGATCATCTCACATTTTTATCCGATAATATTGGGGCAGGACCTTCTCCATGAAACACAAATCTCCTATGTAATTCGTTTCCCATCTTAATTCCTGAAATGTCATGAGCTGCTACTGCTCGAAGAAGCAGCTCTGATTGTTGTCATGGGTGAGATGTACAAAGGAAAATATATATTCTATTATAGGTTTTAAATGGAATCCTCTCCATCTTTAATATGAGTAGATTAAGAAAATGTTTACAAAGTGACTAATAGTAATAGCAGAGAACGTTAGTTTAAAATAAATGTATGAAACTTCTTTGGAATAAGTAATGCTAAAACCAAATATTGATTTATTAAATTTCTAGTGCTACATATCCTTTATGTTTTATAGATGTTATATAATCATACATAGCTAGAAAAATATAACGAAAGTAAACTCAACTGCCTTTTAGGTCAATAGAGGTGATATAAAGAGAAATATTAGGTTGGTGTAAAAGTAATTGCAGTTTTTGCCATTACTTTCAGTGGCAAAAACCTCAGTTGCTTTTGCACCAACCTAATAACATAATCTTGTAGTTAAAGAATTACTAACTTAGATTACTATATACAGAGGTCTTTTTTCATGAATCGTATATGAAAGTATTATTATTTCAATAGCCCTCATCTGTTAGTCTAATAATAGTGTATTTAATGCCTAAATTTCTTTCTGGTCATGGATAATTTTCAGGGAGATTAATTCCAGGTTACTGTTGTGTTGATTTCTTTAAAAAAGGAAGTAAATGTCACAAGCATAAAGAGAATCTCAGTTACTTCATCCGTGACAATGAAAGGCATCCATTTATTTAGAGAAGTGTAATTCAGTGTGAATTATTTAGCACTTATAGTCATAAGCTGTTAGCAGTAGAAGGAACCTCAGGGATTTCCTAGTTCAAAAGGTTTTCAAAGGACAATCTTTGGATTCCTGGAGCTCCTCAGTTGGGCCAGGGTCTTGCCCGCTCACCTCCTTACTTGGTTAGACCAGCTATATATATACATATATATAAAGTTCTGGGATATATGTGCAGAATGTGCAGGTTTCTTACATAGTTATCCATGTGCCATGGTGATTTGCTGCACCTATCAACCCATCATCTAGGTTTGAAGCCATGCATGCGTTAGGGATTTGTCCTAATGCTCTTCCTCCCCTTGCCTCCCACCCTGACAGGCCCTAGCGTGTGTTGTGCCCCTACCTGTGTCCATGTGTTCTCATCATTCAACTCCCACTTATGAGTGAGAACATGCTAGACCAGTTATATTTTTAACTGCTTTATGTAATGGTATGACTTATAAGGTAATTTGAAAAAAAAACAATTCTACTACTAAAAAATAGGCAAATAGTCCCTATATCCCCCTCATTTTACCTATAATAATAGTAGGATTCCTAAGAAATAAAAAGATTTCACCATGAAGACGCTGTTTTGGTAGAGACAGGTGCTAATGAAGTGTGGCATTTTTATCTGCACATGATTTAAGAAAACAGCTTCTGTTCAAGTGTGTTTATAGGTTTTTAAGTTTTAAAGCTCCATTAAAGAAAAAGAAATGGGTGAAAATTCAAAGTTTATGTCAAGATTTTAGGTATGAATATTAGTTGTTTCAGAAGTCAGAAATACTGGGCTTTTTTAGTGCATTTTAGGTTTTGGGGTACATGTGAAGAACATGCAAGATTGTTGCATAGGTACACCCATGGCAGTGTGATTTGCTGCCTTCCTCCAATACTGGGCTATTTTGATCAATCTGATTAGTCCAGCAAGTTTAGGAAAAAAAGGGAAAAAGGAACAGGGAGGGAGGAAGGAAGAAAAAACAAAGGAAGCAAGCAATAGAGAGAAATAAAGAAGAAGGAAAAGATTTTAAAAATATAACTTTTTTTTTTTTGCAATATAGCTACATTTGAGGCTGATAGCTCCAAATCTATTTTTATCTTAGGTAATTAAAATATTAAATTTCCTTTTACCTAACACCATGTAGAAAATGAACATTTGATAATTACTTTTAAATGGGTTATGATTCTTCTACTTTAAAATTTTATGTATCCTGTTCTATGTGTGTGACGATATTTTATAAACTAAATGACAAACTGTTCTAAAAGAAAAAATATGCAAAGTTAATATAACCAATATAATTCTAAAAATGTTCCACATTGGACAGTCTCAACAGGGAGAATATATCTCAAGCAAAAGTAAAAACGTAACTTAAAATTAAGAATTTCAAGATACTTATGCATTAAGACTTCCAGTTTTTATGAAAAGGTGAGAGATGCTAAAAACTGTTCTACAAATCAAATAGACTAATTTGTTCATATTATAATTCCTTTTATATTGCATTGATATTGTAGAGTTTCTTTACTTATTTGTCTCTCCACCACGACCGTAAGTTCCTTAAGGTAAGCATATCTTACTCCTTAGTCGTTTGTTTTCTATACCTCATAACTATCATAGGCATGCTGCATATGTGTTATTAATATTTATTTGGTGAATGAATGCATGAATGAATAAACATAAGTGACTGCACAATGAGATTCTGGGTTACTTGTACTTTATGGTATCTCTTTAAAAGTCTGTGTTGTTTAGACTATTCTCACTTCAAAGTAACTTGGTAACCAAAATAGAATTACATGTGCAGATTTCTTCCCTTTTATCTACACTACTTTAGTGACTTAAAGACACTAGTGGAAATGAAATTCACAATTTTCTAAACCATTTATAATAGCACAGAGGGATAGAAGTCTAGTCCAAACAAGTATAGATGGGTAACATGCTTAAGCACCTTTACTTTCAATTATAAAACAAAATACATAGATACAAGCACACAGGTACATAGACACATACATGAGAATAAGTCTTGTACTTCCTCTTTTTAAGTTCACAACAGATTATTTACTTATAAAAATCATAGATATTATTTAATGAGCATATACTATATGCCACATTCTATGTAAGCATTGACATATATGCTTGATCTTTACAACATTCTTATGAAATAGGTTTTTTATCCACTATTATTCCCACTATATAGTTGAGGAAATCAAAGTTTAGAGAGGTTAAGTAGTCATATATTGCTTTTACATTGAAAGACTTGGTTTCAAACCCAGGCGTATCTAATCTTGCACATTTTTACATATCACCCAAGCATATATCAGAGTCTGGTCCAGAGCAGCAAAGAAGGAAGGTCTTAAAATGTCTGAAGGTGTTTGGAAATGCCTCACTTCAAAACAGATTTACAAGTCCAACAATTTTTTGCTTTCTCCTGTTTGACTTCAGTGATTTTCTAACATCAGAGAAAAAAGAATTAATGTGCATTTAAAAAATCTCCAGTTGGCATTTCAACCAAAGCCAGGATAAACTGGTGGTCTTCTTCCCACACATGCACCCTTTAGATAGCAGCCCTCTGGTTGTTTTTTTGTTTCTTTTTTTTTGGTAGATAGCTCAGTTTAGTTTCATTTGAAACAGAGTCATCTCTTTTGTTAATTTACAAATTTAAAAGATCAGTGAAGTGTGAGAGTGAAATGGATATAAAAATACAGGAACATATGCAGAGGGTGCTGAGAAGAGGCAGACAATACAGTGTTTCTCAGCATGAGGGCTGCTCTGTTGCATTACTACTTGGGACATCTGTGCCTGCACCAAGCTGTCTCAGAGACAGGCTTCCAGCCAAACCATCATGCAGACTTTGTCCTCCACACAGTCATGGCAATTTTGCTATTCAGAAGTACCTGCCTGCAAATACAATTTGCTCACTGATGCTGCAAGGAGCATGAGAATTATGCACTGTCTCCATCTAATAACACCTTTGCAGTCTCTCTACAGCAGGGGTTCTGCACAGATATTTTAATCTTCTCACCCTCTGCAGGAAGTAAGAACTATGATTTCTCTTCCCCTCACAAATTAAATTGTATTACCAGGTAGTAATGGGGCAGTGCCAGCTGAATGAAATTGATAGCAAATGCAGACAGAAGAATTTCAATGTCCTCAGCTGACTTCAAGGGAGAGAGATTTTATTTCAAAAGCAGTAAGTCAATGAGTCATGATCCCCAGTGCTGTGCAAGCAGTCTGGTCTTGCTCACTAAATCTACAGCTAGAGATGGTGTGGAACAGACATCACCTGCTATCAGCCAACTTAACTGAGGTGGCTCTATCAGCAATCAAGCCTCATCACCCTTGTCCTTTTGCAAACCTGTACAGTTGCTGTCCTCCTGCCTTTTTGGATTGCACTTATGCTTCAATAAATAGCTGCCTTAAAACAGGGTGTTGCCTTCACTTATTTGAATATCCCTAAGCATAGCCAGTAGGGATGGCTTTTAGATTACTAAATTCAAGCTGATCAGGAAGGTACATAGTGATATATCCATGAGGCATATTGTGACAAATGTTTTCTAATTGTAGGAATCCTGCTGCTTATTCCTGACAAGAAGATGTTATAAAAGGTTGAATAATATCTTTGGAATTCATAAATTATGAATGCAGTCTTCTGCCTGCCATGGATGCCATGGTACGTACGTTTCTTATAGCCTTTCAAATGCCATAGCTAATGTATGCATTGCCAGTGTCATCACCACTATTTCAATTTATAAAGGATACTAAGATAACTTTCCCCAAAATACATTCCTTGGAACACTAATACTGCATAATAGGGTTTGACGGAAACATCATATCAAGAAATGTTCCTGTGAATTGGTAGGAGTAAGATAAGCTCTATCTTTTGCATTTTACAAAATTATTTAATTAGAAACTTACTTTTCTCAAAATATCTTGAGGGATTAAAAACCCATTAGAATCACCATCTGAGGAAAGAATGTGAAAACAAAGTGCAGCATAGTTGTTACTATCCAAATATTCATGATGGGGGATAGGGATAGGAGCAGCACAACCTGTTCCCTATTTGAGTATTACCTTTTCTCCTCAGATTAAGACCCAGTACATTAATTTCCATCAAGTTTTCTTTATATCGTAATAGATATATAGTAAAAATAGCAAAGGCTATGTCTGTATTGTTCACTCTTGGATTCCCAGAACAAGGCATATACTAGGTGCTTAGTAGGTAAATGCTTGTTGAATAAATGAATGAATAAATAGATGAAAGAATGGCTAAGTCTGCACACGGCTCTTGATGAGTGTGGTTACTTATAATATTGCACTCTTTTCAAAAGCAAGTGGGCAGTATTAGAACAGATGTTTCTAAGCCACCACATTGGCACTGCTCTCTTCTCTACAACTTGTAAATAATAAAATCACATGCACATTTCAAAATGTCAGCCTCTGTTGCTGACTGTGTTGTTGCCTTGGCAACATAGACTATGACATTATAAGCTATGGTCTCTGCCATGCAGCTATTTGAGAGTTACCCTGCAGAGTTTCACAATGAGATATTGTTATTATGGATCTCTAACCACCCCTGGTCTGAACATTGATGTGTGTGTGCCTGTGAGAAGGAGGCTCACCTTATGTTAATTTTCTTTATTATTTGGGCCTAGTATTCCAGTTCCTAAATAATTATTTTATCCTCCTTCATTTGCTTCGGTTATGCTCATAGTGGATAGCATACTGTTTATGAAAATATACTCAAGTGCTGATGATCCAACTTTGAGATTTTACAGACCAGAAGAACTCATTAAACAGAGGAACAGGTCTATGCTTGTCCACTTTTATTATTGCTAAGTAAAGGCAAAAAATAAAAATAATTACCAGTATCCTAGTTTTATTAAAGAGTAGGCATTTTGTTTCCTCAAAATTAAGAAGCAGCAATAAATAAGGGCAGCCTTGAATTTGAAGAGCCCTATAAAATATCAATCACATTGTCTTTTTCAATTTATTAGACTGTTGAAAATTTCCCCATGGACAGACCTTATTCTGCAAACATGTATGTGACAACCTCTTTTAACAAGGATAGTAGGAGAATAAAGGTGACTATGAAATGTAAGAAGCATTATTCTAGATGAAGCCAATGTCTGTACATCCTAGAATTCTGTCCTGTTGATGGCAACAGGGAACACAGAGCAAGGCTCAGCTCACTATGTCAATCCTCAGAGTGCATGTGTTCAAGTTCACAGGCATTGACTTTCTCCACTGTCCTCCAGCAGTCAGCCTACCTCTGAACTCTCTCTCTCTCTTGCTTATTCCTGACAAGAATAATATACAAGGAATATACAAGGAGTAAGGAGTATACAGCCTCACTTCTCTCTTGAGAAAACTGAGGCCACACATCTCGTGATTCCGTATGTACCCGTTATCTAAATCTCTACTTATTCTCTCCAGGCTTGGACCTTCTATTGTGTCCACTTGTTTGAATTTTCTGACTCTTGGCTGACACCTGTGTTTTAGCCTTCACTTTGCTCCACAGTAAATTACTAAATTTGGTTTGTTTTGGTCCATATTAGCTGTCCGTGTAATTACTATGACCCTGAAAGGAGATGTTGACTCCATCACATTTCTCACTGTGGTTCTCAGGCAGGGTCTCCCTGTGGAAAATTCACCCAAGTGTGTGCCCTCTCTGTTCCAGCTTCTTAGCTTACCAGTGATGGGATAAATTGGGTCAGACAAGTTCTTGTGGACCTGGATTTTATGTGGGAGGGGTCAGAGATGTACTGTGTTTTCCAACTAGCCATTTCCAGGGAGCCTTGAATGAAGCATAAGCCATGATCTCCACCAGGCTGCCTATTCTTTGTGTATATACAGCACTGCTCAGAATCTTGGGGAGTCAGAGTTAAGTGTCAGGATAAGGACATAAACCCCATTCCCAACCCTAACAATGTCCATTCTCCAACTCTATTTCTTTACGTATCTACCCACTGCAATCTGTCTTTACCATCTACAGGACACCCCAACCACTCTGGCAAAATTCATCAGTGTCTTCCTGTTTTGTTTTTTTTTTTCTTTTTTTGAGACAGAGTATCGCTCTAATTACCCAGGCTGTAGTGCAATGGCACGATCTTGGCTGACCGCAACCTCCGCCTCCTGGGTTCAAGCAATTCCCCTGCCTTAGCCTCCCGAGTCGCTGGGACTACAGGCGTGCGCAACTATGCCCAGCTAATTTTTGTATTTTTAGTAGAGACGGGGTTTCACCATGTTGACCAGAATGATCTTGATCTCTTGACCTCGTGATCCACCCGCCTCAGCCTCCCAAAGTGCTGGGATTACAGGCATGAGCCACCGCGCCCGGCCTCATCAGTGTCTTCCTAATTGTCAAATCCAATGACATATGTCAATACTGTAATTTTTTTACAACTTCAAAACCTTTAATTTTTTAAAAGTAAAATGAAACTTTTATTCATCTTTAACTCTTTAAAGATTCTTTAGCTCTTATTTTATTCTTCATGGTTCTGATACTCCAATCATTTTCTCTTTGAAATTCTACACTAACTCTTTTCTTCCATATAAAACATTCTTTCTAGAGTGTACTATAACTTACTTCTCTAACCAGTTCTTCCCAGATTCCTTTGCTTAAATATTAATATTCTTTTGAGTTCTGATCTTGACCCTCTTCTATTTCTGTTACTTTTCTCTAATTATTTCTGTCCCTAGGTTGACTTCCAAATCTACATAACCAGCTTAGGTCTGTTCCTCGGCTCTCAGTTCTGTGTATCTTTCTGCCTGTGAGAACTCTTCACCCAGATAAGTCCCAACCTGCATATTCAAAATTAAATCACTTATTCTCACATGATAGCATGAGTAACTCTGCTGACCCACTCCCTGATGAAAACTGGTGAAAAACATTTTTAAAAAGAAAACACCAAAAGCCTCTAGAAATAATCATAAGAGCAAAACAGCAAATGAAAACAAATATTCAATAAAATCTATGAAATTTCAGCAAGAAAAGTTAGAGTCTGTGATATTTGCACCAAAACAGCTCTATTCTTACCCATCTCCCTGGTTTTTTGTTCTGTTCTGCCTGTTTTTTTTTTCTCCTGAGAAGAACAAAGCTTTGGCATATCTTGTCCTCTGTCTGGCTGCCTGATGCTGAGTCTAGTCCTGGTGAATGTGGTTGAAATGTGAGGCTTTCTTCTTCTGCCCAACGCCTACTCAAGATTGGAGGGTCTACCTCAGGTGTGGCATGCTGAGAATCCTGGGGCATTAGTGACCTTTCCCCTGGCTTGTGTTGTGGTCCCTTTGTGCCAGAGGAGCAATCCAAGAAAACATTAGCCTATTGAGCGCTCTCCTAAAATGAGGGTTTTACTCAGAGAGAAAATTGCTATTGTCCCTACTCACAGCTTCAGAGCTCTGGTTAAGACATTTTTTTCTGGGAGGAGAAGCAGGCAGTAGAATAGTGACTTCATCTGCAACAGAGCAGTAGAGAAATTTAAACCTAAGGAAACTCTCAAGATTAGTGTAGATTGTGCTGAAAGGCAATTAGAATGAGATCTGTGAATCTAATGAAGATACAGCCTAGACTGCAGGCCAGCTAGTTTGCAGGAAATAATAAGAGAATAGGACAGCTGAGAGGAGCTCTCCTGGGGTCAAAATAAACACCAAACACTGACATTGGAAGCCATTCCTTCAAAGGAATTACATTTAATTAGGTTAGTTTGTAAAGAAATGTATGCCCAGGGTATGGTAAACAATAAAGCAATTGCCAGCAGTGGAGCAAGGGAAAGAATTAGAAGAGAGGCCCACAAAATACCACTGTTGTTATCCCAGGTTGGCTCAAAGCTGTGTGTAGTTGAGGAGCAACATCAGAGGCTTAACACTGTGTGTTGAGGGGTGTGAATGTACATTATTAAAATAATCCAACCAGTCACTAAACAAATAACTGAACAATGAACAATAACAAACTATGGAAGAGAAGAATCAGTAGCTAGAACTCCTACAATATATTATCCAAAATGTCCACTATCTAGCAAAAAATATGAAGCTATGAAGAATTTTGAAAATATGATCTATACTCTGCCTCAAAAAGAATCAGGCAACAGAAACTGTTCATGAGAGTGAGGAGAGGTCAGATGCATCAGAAAGATTTCAAAGTAGACTTTATAAATATATTCATAGACCTAATGGAAAGCATGATTGAAGAGGTAAATGAATATACAATAACAATGTTGCATCAAATAAAAAATACCAATAAAAGAAACCATATCTATCTATACACTAATATTAATATTTGTGTCTGTGTACAAACACATACATACACATGAGCCAAATGAAAACTCTGGAATTGAAAAATGCAATAGCCAAAAAAAAAAAAAAAAAAAAAAAAAATGGAGACCCAATAGTAGATTTGAGCTGTCAGAAGAAAGAATTAGTAAACTTGAAGGTAAATTGATAGAGATTATACAAGCCAAAGAACAGAAAGGGGAAAGAAAAACAGCTTCAGAGAAAGGTGGGACACAAGCACACCATATATATGTAATGGGAGTTCCAAAAGAAGAGAGAGAGAGAAAAAAAAAGAAACAATTGCTGAAAAAGCCCAAAATTTTTTGAAAAACAATTATGTATACATAGAGGAAACACAACAAACTCTAAGTAGAATAAATGCAAAGAAACCAGCAAACAAACACAAATCATAGTAGAAATACTGAAAATCAAAGACAAGGAGGCTATCTTGAATGCAGCAAGAGAAAAACACATCACTTACAAGGGAAACCTAATAAGATTAATAGCTGGCCTTTCAGCAAAAACAATGGAGGCCAGAAAGTAGTGCGATGATATATACAAAATGCTAAAGAACAAAAAAAAGTCAACCAAGATTCCTATACTAGCAAAGCTAGCCATCAAAAATAAAATCAAAATAAAAAATTTCCCAGATAAATAAAAACAAAGTTTGTTGCTACCAGAGCCATCTTACAAGAAATACTATAGGAAATCCTTTAGGCTGAAAGTAAATGACCCCAAATAGTAATTAGCATTCACAGGAGCAAACATGAGCACAGTAAAGGTAATTATACAATTATAACAGTCACTGTAAATTCATTTTTCCCTTTCTTCTCTTAACTGATTTTAAAAAGCAATTTTATAAAATGATATGTGCAAAATATATTGTTAGGACTGTAATATATAGAAAAATAATAAATATGTAATATATTTTCCATTAACAGCATAAAGGAAGTGGGCAGGAGCAAAGCTGTAATGGATTAAGGAAACAATGACAGATGGGAAAGCAGTAAATATATCAATGTATTGTTTATTTGTAACATTAGTAGATGTTGTATGTATAACAATAGTATAATAAAAAGGGGGGAAATGGAGTAGAGCTGTATAGGAGCAGCACTTTATATATTATTGAAACTAAGCATATATAAATCTGTAGCTGTATATGGTAAACCGTAGAGATACCACTGGGAAAAACAAACTCAAAATGGTGCAAAATTATTGACGAAATGGTAATGCTACATTAGAAAATATTCACTCATTGCAAAGGAAAGTAGTAAAAGAGGACTAGAGGAGCAAAAAAGACATGTGACAAAGCAAGAAATAAATAGCAGATATAAAACCAATTATATCAATAATAACAGTACATGAAGAGCTAAACAATCCAATAAAAACCAAAGGTTATCAGATGAGATAAAAGAGCATGATCTGACTATATACTATCAATAAGAGAAACACTTAATATTCAAAGATACAAATTGATTAAAGTAAAAGTAAAATGATTAAAGTAAAAGTAAAGTAAAGAAAAAGATATATCCTGTAAAAAGCAACCACAGGAAGCCTGAAGCAGCTATACTAATCACAGATATAATAGACTTTTTAACAAACAAGTCACTTGAGATAAAGATAATAAAAGGGTTAATTCATCAGGAAGAGATAACAATTATAAAAATATATGCACCTGGCCAGGCCCGGTGGCTCATGTCTATAATCCCAGCACTTTGGGAGGCTGAGGAGGAAGGATCACCTGAGGTCGGGAGTTTGAGACCAGCCTGACCAACATGGAGAGAAACTCTGTCTCTAATAAAAAATATAAAATTAGCTGGGCGTGGTGGTGGGCATCTGTAATCCCAGCTACTCGGGAGGCTGAGGCAGGAGAATCGCTTGAACCAGGAGGCAGAGGTTGGGGTGAGATACATATATATATATATATGTGTATATATACATATTTTAGCGTGACATATATATGTGTATGTGCCTAATAAAGGAGCACTAAAATACACAAAACAAACATATTGACTTAAGTGAAGACACAATTTAATAATGGAAGATGGAAATGTCAATATCCCATTTTCAATAATAAATAGAAGAACCAGACAAAAGGGCAACAAGTAAACAGAAGACTTGTGCAACACTGTAGTCCAACTAGACCTAACAGATACCTATAGAACACTACCCAACAAAAATAGAATAGATTATTCTTCTCGAGTACACCTGGATCGTTCTCTAGAATAGACCATATGTGAGGCCATAAAACAAACCTCAGTAAATTTTTAAAACAATAAAAAATGCAAAATATCTCCTTGAGCTATAATGGAATGAAATCAGATAAATTATAGGGGAAAATATGGGAAAGACACAAATATGTAAAAATTAAACAAGACATTCCTAAATCATCAAGTCAAGAAGAAATTCAGACAGAAATCAGAAAACATGTTGAAATGAATGAAAATAAAGACACAACACATCAAAACTTAAGGGATGCAGATAAAGCTGTGTTTAGAAGAAAAGTTATAGCTGTAAATACCTATATTAAAAATAAAGATCTCAAATCAGTCACCTAACTTCCACCTTAAGACATTGGGAAAAGAGCAAAGTAAAGCTAAAACAATCAAAAGTAAGGAACAAATAAAGATTAGAGTCCTAATTAATAAAATTATTTTCTTAAGTTCAACTTAAGAAAATAGGATAATAGGAGAAAATTAATTATACCAAAACTTGGTTTTTGAAAAGAGCAACAAAACAGAGAAACTTTTAGCCAATTTGATTGAAAAAAAAAAAAAGAGAAGACTCAAATTACTAGAATCAGAAATGAAAGAGGGGACATTATTACCAACTTCACAAAAGTAAAAAGGATTATAAAGGATTTGTATACAAGTTACATAACTTAGATGAAATGATCAAATTCCTGTAAAGATACAAACTACCAAAATTGATTCAAGTAGAAATTGACAATCTGAATAGTCCATAACAAGTGAAAAAGTTGAATTAGCAAAACAAGCCAAACCAACAACCCACAAAGAAAATCCCAGACTATATTTTCATAATTTAATTTTACCACAAATTCAAAGAAGAGCACTTCCCAACTCATTTTATGAGGGCTGGTATATTGAGTATAATACTGATTTTGTTTCAATAATGTTCTGGTACCAAAACCATACAAAGATATCATTAGAGAAAAAAATAAACTACAGACCAATATATCTCATTAAGCTGGATACAAAATTCGCAACAGAATACTAATAAATAAAATCTAGCAACATATAAAACTAATTATACATCATAACCAAGTGGGATTTATCTTGGAGATACAAAGTTAGTTTAACATCTGAAACTCAATGAAATGTATATATATGTGTGTGTGTATATATATATATATGTAGGTAAATATATGTATATATATGTATATATAACAAATATATATAAAACAATATACATATAACACATATATAACTATAACTATATATGTGTTATAACTATATGTATGTGATATATGTATGTTTATTGTTATATATTATATATTATATACAATAAGTGTATTGTTTTATATAACAATATACTATATATATGTTATATACAATACAGGTTACTACATATTGTTATATATACTATATTGTTATAACCACATATTATTACTATAATTATAGTAATACATATTTATATAACAATGAATACATATAACAGATAACTACATATAAATATATAAAACAATAGATATATATAACAATATATAAACATATATTACATACACATATAAGGAAGCAGATAAAGCAGTGTTTAGAAGGAAAGTTATAGCTGCAACCACCAACATTAAAAATAAGAAAGATCTCAAATCAATAGCCTAACTTCCATCTTAAGGCACTAGAAAAAAAAGCAAAGTAAAGCTAAAGTAAGCAAAAGTAAGGAATGAATAAAGAGTAGAGTTTCAATTAATAAAATTGAGTTCAGATTAAGAAAATAGGACAATAAAATTTATTATATTGTTATTTAACTACTATTAACTAAATTAATTATTATGTTTATTTAATTATTTATTATATTATTGTATTAGTCTGTTTTCATGCTGCTGATAAAGACATACCTGGGACTGGGCAATTTACAAAAGAAAGAGGTTTAATGGACTTACAGTTCCACATGGCTAGGGAGGCCTCAAAATCATGGTGGAAGGCAAGGAGGAGCAAGACATGTCTTACATGGATGGCAGAAGGCAAAGAGGGAGAGTTTGTGCAGGGAAACTCCTCTTTATAAAATCATTAGATCTAATAAGACTTATTCACTATCATGAGAACAGCATGGGAAAGCCTTGCCCCCAAATTCAGTAACCTTCCACTGAGTCCTTCCTACAATACATGGGAATTAAGATGAGATTTGGGTGGGGACACAGCCAAACCATATCAGTTATTTTATATATGTGATATATATATATATATATATATATATATATATATATATATAACAAAAACCAAAAATTTATATATATAAATATAAATATATATATAAATAAAACAAAAACAAAAATTACATAGTCATCTCAATAGAAGCAGAGAAAGCATTTGATAAATCCAATACCCATTATGATAAAATAGTCATAAAACATAAGAATAGAAGAAAACTTCCTTATTCTAATAAAGGGGATCTACAAGAATCTTATAGCTAACATCATACTTAATGGTGAAAGATTGTATGGTTTCCCTAAGGTCAAAGGAAGAATGTACACTCTTACCACATCTAGTCAATGTTGTACTGGAGATTCTCACCAGGAAAATAAGACAAGAAAAAAATATCTGTATTGGCAGATGACATAATCTTGTACATAGAAAATAATGAATCCACTAAAAATTATTAGAACTGATAAGCAAGATAATCAAGGTTGTAGGATACAAGATCAATATACCATTTCATACCCACTAGCTGGCTAGAATAAAAAAGTCAGATAGCAAGTATTGATGAGGATATGGAGAAATGGAAACTCTTACACACTGCTGGTGAGAATGTAAAATGATTCAGCCTCTTTGAAAACCAGAAAGGAATCTCTTCAGATGATTGAACACGGAATTACCATAGGATCCAGCATTTCCACTCCTAGATATAGATAGTAGATAGATAGATAGATAGATAGGATAAATGAAAGCATGTATCCACACAGAAATTTGTACATCAATGCTTATAGCAATTCATATTATTTATAATAGCTAAAAGGTAGAAACAACCCAATATCTATCCATCCATTCATTAATGGATGAATAGATAAATTAAATGCAGTATATTCATATAATTGGATACCAGTTGGTCATAAAAAGGAATGGAGTACTGATACATAATAAAACCTGAGTGAACCTTGAAAATGTCATGCTAAATGAAAGAAGCCCATTACAAAAGGCCGTATACCACATAATTCCATTCATATAAAAGCCCAGAATCTGTAGAGACAGAGTATATTTGTGGTTGCTTGGGTGTTTGTGGCTGGTAGAGAAAGAAGGGATGTGGCATGGGAGGAGGGGTGAGAACTAAAGGATATGGAGTTTCTTTTCTCTTTTTGACAAAAATATTCTAAAATTGACTGTGGTAATAGTTGCACATATGTTTGAATGCACTAAAAATCATTGATTTTTAAACCTTTAGTGGATAAATATCACAATATGTGAATTACATCTCAATAAAGCTATTTAAGAATTAACCAATCATTTCCCCCCAGATCTGCATATTGTCCTGTCTTCCTCATGACATTCTGTTAACCAAGCAAGGCACTAAGTACCTTGGAAGTTATTCTAGACCGCCCTCTTTACCTTTTTCCCAGCGTCCAATTCTTCATCCCATCTGCTTCCTAAAAATCTCCCTGACCTGCCCCATTCCCTCCATCTCTCTATAATATTTCTCTTGATATGCCTTCCTGTGCTACAAGTTGAGTATGAAGGGAATGGTATTGAAATTGATGGTGTATGTGGAGGGAGGATTAATTGAGGGATATATTTATTTGCAATCCAGTACAGTTATTTATTTTTGTTGTTTTATTTGAAGAGTTTTAGGCAATGACAATGGCTGACAGGGGTCTACTCCCATCTCTACACCCTTTCTTAATATCTCTCACTGTTTTTCTACATTTGTGTGATTTTCTTTGTTAGATTGATGCATTTTAAGCTGAATGGGGAAGCTATAGACATCATCTAGCCCAACTTTGTAGTTTTGATTATGTACTTGGGTCATTTTATTTCCTTCCTCTCATTACTCCCTTCCAAGCAAAAATTTCTATTTTACTTTCATAGTGCAAAAATTAGCAAAATATCTATGTTTCTATATACATATATGTATAATTATTTGCTATGACAATATATGATAATTATTAGAGGAAATTACAAAGCAATAAAAAAATAAATCTTGGGAATAAGTAAAGTAATTTGGGGGTCATTTACTTTCAGCCTAAAGGATTTCCTATAGTATTTCTTGTAAGATGGCTCTGGTAGCAACAAACTTTCTGTTTTTATTTATCTGGGAAATTTTTTATTTTGATTTTATTTTTGATGGCTAGCTTTGCTAGTATAGGAATCTTGGTTGACATCAATTTTCTATAAAGGGGAATATTGTAAAGGTAAAGAATTTTGCTAATATAGGGTAATGTTACCTGTGAAAAAGGAGATGGTCAGAAATAATGATAATGATTAATACATTAATCATTAAAAGAAAATTATTTTACAATGAGCATTATTGTGATTGACTTTTCTGGAAGATGAAATGTACAATGTTTAGTAGGTTGGAAAAGATAATTTGGCAAAACAGATGGCAGCTCTGGAAAGTTGAACTTCTATTTGTTTAGGTGGTTTTAAGGAGGATACCTAGATTGGATTCCCTACATCTGAAAAACAAGGATTCTCAACTTGGCAAATATAGAGGCTGGACTTTTTAAAAAAAATTCAAAGATGATTTGACACTAGAAAAATAGCCATTGTAAACTGACAGGAATGTTCCTGTGTAAACAGGTACACTCTCACAGTAATTAAACTGTATGGGCAGCAAATGTGAAATCAAAGTTTTGCCCGGTCAGTACAGAAACGGAACACAGAAATTAGGTCATCTTAAGTATGTCAGAGCTGAGGCAACCTAAAGTACTCCCTTTAGGACCCCATCTAGGGATGACCTGTCAGGGAGCACAGTGCATGGCTTCATCAACCAAGACTCTCCCTGCAGAGAGAATGCCTTTTACATCTTCTCTTCAAGACTTCATCTTCCCTGCATGGCAATATATAGTGTATATTCATATATAAAACAGCACACAACCAAACTGATGTTGCTTCAGTCTGGAAATAACAACTGATTGTGATTAATTTAGCATCAACTGTTCCCTGTGTCTGATTAGACTGCAGTTTGCTTTGGTGATGATGTCCAACATGTGTCCAGAACTGAGAGACATGAGTACTGTCTATTTCCTCAGCCATTCATATGTCAGATTTTCATATGCGTGTTTTATTAGCTAAACTTTCAGAGAACACATTTTTCTCTGTTTTGAAGGTATTTCACCTCAGGGTCATCAATATTCCTTTACCATTTTTCTCTCTTTATACAAGAAAATAAACTTCACTATATATTCCAATATATAAAGAATATAAATTGGCCTGCACTCACATGAAAATGTTGACACATTACTTACTTTCCATGAAACAAATAAAACTAATTTGCACATTTCAATAACCATAGTTACAGTTTACAAGTAAGACCTAAAGTTAAATACATAGTGCTTAATTAATAACCACCTCAAAAAAAAAAACCACTTTGTTAAAGGCCTAACTCAGTATCTAATATCTGTGTATGATTTTTAAATCATTTGTTTGTCCTTACCATAATAGAACATTCTTAGTCTAAGGAAGTTATCTCACCAATTGTCAGAAAGGATCAATCAGGTATAGTCAGGATGAACAATTCGTGCAATGAAAAGCAATTGGCCAACTGCTGCATGCCTGAGATGGGTGACTATTCCAGGAGAAATTACCCTAGCCCCTGCCCCCTCAAATATTTTTCCAGATTAATATTGCAGGAGACAAGAAAGCTAGACAAAACAAATCAATGTTTTGTCAAGATGTTACTGAATGTAACAAAAGACAGCAAACGAACAGGATTGAACGCATAAAATACATGCAATTCAGTTAGAACTGATTTATTCTCAAAACAGAACCAGAGGCTAAAATATAGTTATGTTCCTTCTATGTAGATGTGCTATATACTATGTGCTGTGTGCTACCGCTTTCTGGCATCTAGGCAGCTTGTACCTTAGGTTCCTGGGAAAAAGGCATAGTACAAATTGTGTGTGTGTGTGTGTGTGTGTGTGTGTGTGTGTGTATGTGTGTGTGTGTGTAGGACTTTGGACCCAGATTCCTATGTGGCACAAACTTTGTGTGTGTGTGTGTGTGTGTGTGTGTGTGTGTGTGTGTGTCTGTGTAGGACTTTGGACCCAGATTCCTATGTGGCACTCCTGGTCCTGACCTAGGTCTTGGGATCTCCTATTACCCCTCTACTCTAATTCCCAGATCAGGTTTTTCAAATTTGATGTCCCAAGCAGTACAATTTATCTAAGAAAGTATAAATCGTAATATTCAGTGCTCAAATTTGAAAAATAGTATTAAACCAAGTTAAGGGCCTCCTTAAAACTTTTCACAATGCACTAATTTGCTATTGTATGTTGTGAATGGTCACAACTGAGATATTATACTATACTCTCTTTTCATCTAAATTCTTTCTTTTAGCTCTGTAATTCCCATTAATATCCAAGTAAAATATCCAGTGGAATGTTTTGACCTAGAGTAAACTCTGGGCTCTTAGGGCCCTTCACCCAAGTCTCATCCACTGTTTTGGCATTTGAAGTTGTGCCAGTCAGGAGGAAAGAAGCATGCATAACCAAATGAAGTTGCCCACCCTGAGGCTTTCCATGTCTACCAGTATGAGGTAGTTCCAAACCTATTTTATTGAGTGATGCATGATGGGAAACCCTCCATAAATGGAGCTGAGATCATAATCCCCAAATGAGGAAATCCAGACATAAAAGGGCATTCCAACAGAGACAAGGGTTTTTGAGTATTGCTTCTCATACTGAATCTCTACCCAGAAGCACTGTGGTACTTGGCTTACCCCATACCAGCCCTCCTCTTCAGGCACTTCTACCTAGAGGGAGGTCTGGTGACATAGGGAATGTTTAGCATTCCCTGTTGGTCATAAGATTGTCACAACAAATGTACTTATTCATGGATACTGAATTGTAACTGTCTGTATGGAATTATTCTGACCACAGCAAAAGATAAACTTTGCAATTTACAGAGAGCTTTTAATAATATTTTATTTAATTAATATTTTTATTTTAGAAAAAGACCAAAAACTAAGGCATGGAGAAGAACTCTGAAATGATCATGTTGTAGCTGAAATACTGAAGAATATCCCATAAGGCATCAGGAATCATCTAATGCTTCACTTTCAAAGAGTGCCTGCTGGCAGGCAATGCTCAAACTTCCTACAGATTGGCAGAAAAAATAATTATTGTGACTCCACTGTGCAAGATGAATGGGAAAGAAAGGGTTCTGGTACACAGAACTTCATTTTCAATAAAGTCTCCTAAAGAGAAAAGAGAGCAGCAACTGAACACTCAATTTTATTCTTTGTTCAGCTTGCTGGATCACAAGAAATGCTTCTTTCTGAAGTGTTTTTTCTTAGAAAATAATAAGATAATGTGAAGCAGGCTGGAAGAGTAGGGATTACACTCATTTCAGAATCAAACAAACCAGGAATTGAATAATCACCTCTTCTACCTTCTAGCTACCTACCTTGAACAAATTCATTAACTTTTCTAAGCCTGTTAGCCCACCCACACATGAAGATAATAAGAATGATTAACATGTGACTATCACTATCACCTTGAAATGTTTCTGGCTCATAATAGGCATTCTATACATTAGGTCTCTACTAGGCTAAAATGAGAACAAAGCAAATAAGAAAATACTAAAGGCAGAATAGCACGAACAAGAATGATAAATCTTGTGTCTACACTTGTTGTTACTCCACAGAAAAATCATTTTACCTAATTTGATCATAGGTCATATCATAACTCATCTTTGACAAAATACAGCATTTTATGGTGTGAAATGAGCTATAAACCTGACAGTCGGATCTAGCATTGGTAAGGGATAAAACTAATCACGCTGTTGGTGGATAGGAAGAAGCCTTAGTTCGACTAACTTTAGGAAGTTTTTGGAAGACAATACATTCATCATCTGGGAAGCAAAGTTTGGTTTATTTTGGGTTTTACTTTAGAATCAGTATCTGAAAAAAAAGTTCTATACTATTTGCCAAATATAACAAAACTGATGATATAAAATTGGAAATAATGATTGAATATTAGAATCAAATGCAGTAGCTAGTTTAAATGTCAATGCCAGTTGTTCTTTAAACACTTCCACTTACAACTTTAGGATTGAAGAGGCCTTAGAGCTTGTTTTGACCTAGACTGCACTTTTAGCGTGGCCCTGAGGTTATTATCCTGACACACTTGATGCTCAATTTTGCTGAAGCATAATAATGAAGACCAACGTGTTAAAGGTGAAATAAAACCAGACTGCTTGAAAGCAGATGTATTCTCCCGAGGATAGTTCAAGAGAATTGGAATATGGGTTGGGGTACCCTATATCAAGTAAGTATTTGCTAGAAAGCACATTAACCAGGAGAAATAATACAAGAGTCAGTGCCAGGGTACTCCACTTCAGGGTCCCCAACTCTCGAGGCCAGACTGGTACCAGTCTATGCCTGTTAGGAATCAGGCCACACAGGAGGAGGTCAGCAGTAGGCAGCAAGCATGTCTGAGCTCCACCTCCTATCAGATGAGCACCAGCATTAGATTATCATAGGAGCACAAACCCTGTTGTAAACTGTGCATGTGAGGGATCTAGGTGGCGTGCTCCTTATGAGACTCTAACTAATGCCTGATCATCTGCAGTTGGAACAGTTTCATCCCAAAACCATCCCCCCATCCCAACTCCATGGAAAAACTGTCTTCCACAAAACCAGTTCCTGGTGCCAAAAAGATTGGGGACCACTGCTCTGGTGCATCAGTCAATGTTTGATTGGAAAACCAAAATCACCGTAAGTATCGATGGAACCTATAGAGATGTCCATGGAAAGCCGCAAGCCTCTCCACCACATCTTCTGGGAATAGGGTTGCCTCTTCACTTTGGCCCTGGAGTCACAGTTCCTCTCTTTAGCAGCCTCTAAGCCAGAACCATACGGGGAAGGGGATTTTTGGAAATGTAGTTTTCAGCCTTGGAAGGGCATAGGTGCTGAGTTGGTAAGAGACAACCCAGCTCACCTGGTTATACTGTATGCCCACATACCCTGACTCTTTCTGGAGAGCAGTGAGAGTGTCACAGAATGTTTGGAAAGATGGATGTCCCATAGTATTTCCTTTAGCATTCTTTCTGTGAGAACTCAATGGATAAAAGTAGAAACAAAATGACTTGGTCAAATAACAAAATCAAGACAAAAGACAAATCAAGACTGTGTGGAGTAATATTTATGTGGCAGGCGTTAAGTGATTTATGGACATTATTTCATTTACTTTCACAACATTATTTTTCTTTCATTTTACAGACAATGCAACTTTATTGTAAAGGTGAAATAAAGATCTCTGAATCATTAAACCAGTAGATGATAAAGTCAGTGTAAACTGAGTTTGGATCTAAACACAGAGCCACTGCTACCACACCATATCACATCCCATCAAGGGGCTAGAAAGATTGACATTGCTTTTAGTAAGATACAAGTATTTTCGTTGTTAATTCAAGTCTACATTGGCATTTATTTAACTTTTAATGTGTATTTTGTGGCATATCCTACCTGCATCAGAATCACTGGGAGAATCAGCTTTTTTTTTTGGAGTCTTGCTCTGTTGCCAGGCTGGAATGCAGTCGCGTGATCACAGCTCACTGCAATCTCCACCTCCTGGGTTCAAGCAATTCTCCTGCCTCAACCTCCAGAGTAGCTGGGACTACAGGCGTGTGCCACCATGCCCAGCTTATTTTTGTATTTCTGGTAGAGATGAGGTTTCACCATGTTGGCCAGGATGGTCTTGATCTCTTAACCTGGTGATCTGCCCACCTCAGCCTCCCAAAGTGCTGAGATTGCAAGTGTGAGCCACCATGCCCAGCCAAGAATCAGCATTTTAAACTAGCTCTCTGGGTGATTAATGTTTAGCTTTCAGTTTGAGAACTTCTGATTTAGACATTTTCTCAAACATCAGGTGAACACAGAATTTGGCTAGGGGCAGGAGCCAATTTTTCTGCAACTAATATATTAGGATATACTAAAATACAGAATTATATAAAGGTTCTGCAAAATACAGAATTAGAGATAATTCAAATTTTTACCTTCTTTGTAAATATCATTGCTTTACATGATTGCCTTCTGGTATTAAATAACATGTTGTGATTATTTCCAAATAAACAGGAATCTCAAATAAAAAAAGTATAAATGTTTACTTTTTTCTAGGAAAAAGCAGTAGTTATAAAAGGCTATTATATTTTCAAATGTATAATAATGTTGTCTGTGATTCCTTTTGTCCCCAGCTAATTGTTACCCCTTTTGAAAGCAGCTGCATTGTTAAAGTCAATTAACAATGCACTTGAATCCATTTTGGTTTCCTACACAATGACCTAGTACACTCAGCACTCCAGTGACCCTGGCAGACAGAACAGTACTTTGAAGTACTTAACAGTCATTACTCAGAAACTGTGTAATGACTGGTCCTAGTTTCCAAGTAGAATATAATAATCTTAATTGTAGAGACATCTCTTTTTGACTGAGAGATCTGCGCTAGATTGAAGCTTATGCTCGAAATGAATTCAGCAGCACAAGGAAAATTATATTTAAGAGACTAACCATGAAATTTCAAGTGCGTCACCTTGAGGATTTAAGCAAGTAACAAATTTCTCATTATTCTGTTCTCTGTAGAGCTAAATGTTTGTGCTTTTAATTTTCTTGTCCGGTAACCAATACATTAAAAACAAAACAAAACCAAAAAAACTGTTCTTACGCCCAGAATGCCTTCACAAACTGAAAGCACAAAATATTTAGATTTGATAACTAAAGAACATATAAGTTAATTTAAGATAATTAAGTATTATAATTGAGAAACATAATGGACATGACTTTTTTCAAGGCTTCTTGAAAAAAATATAAATTAAAAGAAGTTATTATAAACATGCCAAATTGGAAAAATGTGGTCCATCAGACACTGTTAAGTTTCTTCCCAGAAATTTCACCCCTGACTCCTCCACTCTCAGTTGCTTGATTCCTGACTACAGGATGGGTTCTACCACCTGAAAACCATGAACAACCAGAATTTTGTTCCAGAACTGCCTTCCTGGTAAACTCTTCTTTTTGGTGACTTTCCATATGCTCTTTGACACCACGTTCCCTCAATTCCTATAGGATATGTATTTTTGATTACTTAATCTGGATTTCAGATTGTGGATCTGTGACCTTTTTATCCTCTGGTTTTCTGGGACCCATCTCACCTGCCTTTTAATATTTTTTATTTTTCTTGATGCTCCTATACATGCCCCAGACACCTGATACTTTATTCTTCCCTGGAGGTCCTGATGGTTTCTCTAACCCACTCAATCACCTTTCATTTCAGTGAGAAAGATTAGGAAACCAGTCTTTCCCCAGATCTCATTTTTTCTCACGTTTATTGTAGGAGTTTTCATACCTTCTCTTAACGTAGCTATGAGAATTAAATGAAATGACACATGAAAGGTACCCAGTGTCTATATACATACAGCACCTGTTGCTTGGCAGGTCCTCAAGAACTGAAGCTAATTCTTCCCTATTTTGTTACTCTCAAAATGCTTTGACACATAAAAATTTTGTAATGTTTCTGTTTCATGCAGTAGTTCATCTACTGTTTCTAAACAAATGCAGCATCCAATAAATTTTTTAAATCTCCGGGGTAAGAATTATATGCTCTAGTTCATTTGAAAGCCCCATTGCCTAGCACCAGGCTGGGCATGATAGTATGTGTACAATAAATAATTACTGAAATGAATTAAAGTGAATGGAGAGCTGGAAAGGTTTGGATGGCAGTTGCCAGGCTGCCTGTTTCACGTTATTCCTGACAGAATGTCTCCCATGAATTAATGATTCAGAACACCAGGTGGTCAGCTACAAGCTTCCTAAAAAGGGAAACAAGCAGGAGGAGAGGAGGATTTAGCACGAAAGCCTAAGTTTTACCACAGTGAATTCAAAATCCTTCTTTATCACTTTCAAAGCTAGGCAGCTGGTGTCACAGCTTCATTCCAACTGTTTGTGTGGTGGCAGTGACATTCTGGGGCACAAGGCCGGATGTTCCTGAGCCCCATCTTACTCCCACCCTGATGCCAGGTGCCAATGACCTCAATAATTCATTTGCACTTACGTTCACCTAAATAGGTACAATATTTGTAAAACTACATCTCTAGTGTTTTTCTTAAAGTCAAAGTTAATGAAAAATTCTAAATGATTTTTAAACTCCCTGGGCTTCAAACTTGGCAGGCGCACACCAATTTGGAAGGAAATTGTTACTGGTACCAGGACTCTCCTTTGTTTTATAGCTATAGCCTGCAGGAGTTCTGAGAGTCCTAGGAATTAACTTTGAAAAAATGTTATTGAACTCATGCCTGCCCTGATAATGAGAACGAAGACTTGTATTTCTCAATTCAAACAAAAGAATATTTTTTTTCTTTTAACCAATGCCTATTTAAGCATTCGCAAGTGCACATGCACACACATACATAAGACCCTTTCCTCTTTGAAATATTGCATACTATTCTTGCATATACGTATCACTTTTCCTAACCACAGCAGACCCTGGCCCAACAAGATGAGCTTAAAGGGCCTAACAATGCAACCTCTATCCAGAATTTGACTTTGTAGCTCTTACTTTAGCTTTTGGAGAGGTCTGGGTGTCTTATGGTGTATAGCATCTGTCTATAAACATGAACATTTTCAGACAGATGACACTCTACTTTACATCTGAGCTTCCATCTTCTTTTATTTCTAGCAGAAGTAGATCAGATCAATATACAGATTACACAAATCTACACATTAACCTGATAAAGGGAGAAGAAAAATGTTATGTTATAAGACAGGAGAATGTGTAGATTATCACTCGCTGGTCTTATTAGTTAACAAATTACAGGATGGAATACAATAGAGAAAAATTCACTGACATATATTTGAACTCAGACACCTCAAACCGAAGTGAAGGGACAAACAGAGCTCCTTAATTCTAATTGGATCAATTTATTCAGTGAGAATTACTTCTGCAGCTATGTCAGAACTCCTGCAAATTGTTTCATATAACTCTATGCTGTACTGATACTGAACTGATGTGTTTTGAGGAATGTTCTTATTGAATGTAAGGGAGTAAGGGACTTTGGTCTAACACCCTGGTACTTGTATTTCCGGAGCAGTATTGTTACTGCCAGTCTGTCTGAAATATTGATACTTAGTTTTCAAAAGTGAATATACCAGATGCAGCATTGTGCAATCAGTAAAAATTCTGGACAAAGACCAACTGTTGGTAAGGACACAATTGGAACTCTCCAACATTGACAGTAGGAATACAAAATGGCACAGCCACTTTAGAAATAGTTTGGTATTTTTTTTTTTTTTTTACAGTGAAATGCACACTTACCATATAACAAGAAACCATAATCCTATGTATTTACCCAGGATAAATAAAAACGTACTGTATGTTGATACAAAGGCTTGCAGTCCAGTGACGATAACGATATTATTCATAACAGTAAAAAAGAAAACTGGAAGCAACTCAAATGCCCATTAACTGATGGATCAATTTAAAAATTGTGGTATATCCATGCAATGAAATACTACCCATCAATATGAAGACAAACTGCTGATACGTGCAAGTTAGATAAATCTCGAAAGCATTAAGCAAGGGAATAAGGCTAAACACAGATGACTGTATTCTATATGATTTCATTTATATGAAATTCTAGAAAAGGCGTAAGTTTATAGTGACAAAAACAGATCATTGGCTTCTAGCAGGCAGGACAAGGGAAAGAGACTGACTTTAAAGAGGCACAAGAAAACTTTTAAAGTTGATGAAAATGTTCTACAGTCATGATTGTAAGTGGTGTGTGTATATATATATTATATATATACATTTGTGAAATGTACTGTATATATTTACTATATATACATATATATGTATAAATAATTTATCATATATTTATATATACTGTATATATTTGTGAAAACTTAAATTTGACACTTGAAATGGGTAATTTTTTTGTAGATTATACCTCAATAAAGAGCTGATTTTTAAAAACATGAAGTACTTATTTGTAAGAAAAGACATGGGTTCAAAAGTTTGATTATTGTAAGTCTCTAAGAAAGACTTCATCTTATTATGTGGTGAGAAAGGATTTCCTCGAATTCTACATCTCAATTCAGTTTGCTCCAAATTGCATGGAACTATTGGTGGACAACATATGGGTGATAAGTATTTATATAATCCTGAGGAGGTGTGAAAATAAGCAAAGAGATCAAGAAAAAGCATACCAAATCCATGTTATTCATATTTTTCAGTTTCTGAGAAAAACTGAAATAATTATTCTGATTTTTTGTTATTAAGGTATTTGAAATGTCTGAGAATATATCACGTTAGAGAATCTGAAATATTGAAGAGAATCTGTTATTAGACTTGTGATTTTATTTTAAAATGAATGAAAAGAATTAATATTACTAGATTTTTAAATTTTGATTTTAATTGTTAAAAATACATACTAACTTAAAAATATAAGCTAGGTCTTTGGGTTCAAAGTCTTCTAAATTTATTGACTAAAAATATTCTCATAATTTGGCAATAGGCACTAATGAGAGTATCATTATCAGTCTACAAGAGTAGAGTTCAAGGTATATATTTTTTTATTCAACTTATTCCTATACCAACTTGTAATTTTAATGAAGTGGTGAAATTCCCTTCCATCTCTTCTCCTTCCCCTTTCCCAAGAATTATTTGTCTCCCTAAGATTTCAGGCTTTTAAGAAAAAAGCTAGCATTCCATTGTTTTCTTTGCTTTCAGATGAAAACACATTATTTCTTTGGATGCCATAGCCAAGTTGCTTGAATGAAGTATAAAGCAGGCATGGATGGAGGGCAACTAAGTGGATTCTAAGTGAAAGGACTAATTTATACTTCAAAACTATTATCCTGCTACAGTACCAAAGCCATAAAATTTTGTATGTTCATTTATTTAGCCATCCCAATTCTAGAAATCCTCTGTACAGCAAAAGAAACAATCATTAGAGTGAACCAGCAACCAACAGAATGGGAAAAAATTTTTACAATCTACCCATCTGACAAAGGGCTAACATCCAGATTTTACAAGCACTAAAACAAATTTACAAGAAGCAAAGAAACAAGCCCATTCAAAAGTGGGCGAAGGATATGAACAGACACTTTTCAAAAGAAGACATACGTGAGGCCAACAAACATGAAAAAATGCTCAGCATCACTTGTTATTAGAGAAATGCAAATCAAAACCACATTGAGATACCATCTCATGCCAGTTATAATGGCGATCATCAAAAAATCTGGAGACAACAGATGCTGGAGAGGATGTGGAGAAATAGGAACACTTTTACACTGTTGGTGGGAGTGTAAATTAGTTCAACCATTGTGGAAGACAGTGTGGCGATTCCTCAAGGACCTAGAAATAGAAATTCCATTTGACCCAGCAATCCCATTACTGGGTATATACCCAAAGGATTATAAATTGTTCTGTTATAAAGACACATGCACATGTATGTTCATTGTGGCACTGTTTACAATAGCAAGGACCTGGAACCAACCCAAATGCCCATCAGTGATAGACTGGACAAAGAAAATGTGGCACATATACACCATGGAATACTACTATGCAGCCATAAAAAAAGATGAGTTCGTGTCCTTTGTAGGGACATGGATGAATCTGAAAGCCATCATTCTCAGCAAACTGACACAAGAGCAAAAAATCAAATACTGCATGTTCTCACTCTTAGGTGGGTGTTGAACAATGAGAACACATGGACAAAGGGAGGGGAGCATCACACACTGGGGTCTGTTGGGGGGATAGGGGAGGGACAGTGTGGGGTGGGGAAGTTGGGGAGAAATGCCAGATATAGGTGATGGGGGGATGGAGGCAGTAAACCACCTTGCCATGTAAGTACCTATGCAACAACCCTGCATGATCTGTGCATGTACTCCAGAACCTAAAGTACAATAATAATAATAAAAAATCTAATGCATAATACCAAAAAAAAAAAAAATTACTCATGAATGAGAACCATGTCTTAGCTGAAGATTGTCCATTACAGATTACCCTCAATGACAAAAACTGTTGGCGATCTAAATATTCAATGAAGACAATTAGTTAAATAACTATGAGACAGTTGCCCAGTGGAACATTTTTCAATCATGAAAATAATGTAAAAGAATATTTTAAAACATGGGAAGCCTCAAGATATACATTTAAGTTGGAAAAATCAAGTTACGTATGATTCTCTACTAGAAAAAACAACATATAAATATTGAGAAAAGCTCTGAAATATATCTATTTCTGGAGATCTATATCTCCAGTTTAGATCTCTTTCCTAAACCCCAGATCTGTGTTTTCCATTTCCTGGTAGACATTTCTGCTATGAAATCTCACAGTACCTCAAAATCCACGTCTAAAACTGAGCATATCTTATAACTCTCCAAACCTGTTCCTTCTGTAGAGTTCTCTATCTCAGGTAATGGTATTCAAGCCAGACATCTGGGTGTCCTTGAATCTTCAATCTGCCTCCCACATTCATGTTCAGCAAATTTATTCAACACCTGCTGTATGCCAGAAACTAGACAGACCCTTTCCCATTCCATATGGAAAAAAAATAAACATGGTACCTGAATTCATGAAGCTTATTGTCTAGTGGGGAAAGCAGACACTAATTATATCATTGCAAATACAATTGTTACATGTTTTGATTCTTTTATGAAGGAATAAAATAGGTATCAGAGAGTCAGGATGGGAGCCATTTTAAATAGGTTGGTCAGGAAAGTCCTCTCTGAGAAGATGACATTAAGCTGAGAGCTGTTTTCAGCCACGTGAAAGGCAGTGTGGCATGGAGGAGAGAATTATTGATAAAATAAAGAGAAACAAGAAGCCTCCAGAAAGAAATGCAGAATTAAATTTATTTTACCTTCTAAAAATTTCTTGAATATGTCTTTTTTCTCTCCATCATTGCAGCCTTGACTCTTTTCTAGACCAAAATTATCTTCTTTTGTCTGAATTATTCAAACATCTGTAAAGTGGCATTTCTGCTTCTGGATTTGTCTCCATCCCATCCATCCATCACATTGTAGCCAAACTGATTCTTTTGAAGCAAATTGGATCATGTCACGCCAGTGCTTAACACCATTAAGAGCACACCATCACTCTGGGAACCAAGCGCCAACTCTCCTCTGTGGTTTATAAGGCTCTGCAAGATCTCACTCCATGATACTCACTCAAACTTTTTCCACTAACCACCCTCCATTCTATACTTCAGACGTACTGAACTTCTTTTCTTTCTTCACACAGACTATGCTTTTACACCTTAGAGCCTTGCCAAAGCTGTACCCTCTACCTGAAACACCTACTTCACTCTTATCTGATTACATCTTTTTCATCCTTTGGGCCTCAGCTAAGATATTATTTCATTGGGGTAGCCTTCCTTGATTACCCAAGTTTGATGCCCTGGTCTTACAGCATACTCTCTTCCCTTCTCTTCTAGCACCCTGTATTATAATCTCCCATTTACAATCTAGGTCTTTAGACTGTAAAATTCACAATTTAGGGCCTTTTCTTCACTTTTTCCTGCCTTATCTTGAAAATCTAGCCTAGGTCTTGATATACAGTAAGTGCTCAGTAAAGAACACATGGACTCAATGAATAAATGAAAAATAAATAAAGGAATAAACCATAAATGTTTATTATTAGGTGATGCAAACTGTGGATGGACTGGGCATGGTGGCTCACGCCTGTAATCTCTGCACTTTGGGAGGCAAAGGTGGGCCAATCGTTTAAGTCCAGAATTTCAAGACCAGTCTGTGCAAAATGGCAAGACCCTATCTCTAAAAAAATACAAAAAAAAAAAAAAAAAGTCATTTGTGTGTGGTGGCGTGCATCTACAGTTCTAACTACTCTGGAGGCTGCGATGGGAGAATCACTTGAGCCTGGGAGGTTGAGGCTGCAGTGAGCTGTGATTATGCCACTGCACTACAGCCTGGGTGACAAAGCAAGACCCTGCCTCAAAACAGAAAAGTATGGATGGCTTTGTTTCTTTTTGAAATTCTTCATATTCTAAATATCTTACAGATAATTTAAGTAGTACTGTTCTACTGAGGAAAGAACACAGGCTTCAGATGGCTTATCAAGTACTGATATGGACATAGACTTCCCTGATTATCCTAGGATATTAGGCTGAACTGAATCTAGGAACAGGCTCAAAATTCAAGGTCCTGAGAGTGAGCAGGATCTGGCACAGGGCTGCAGCATCACCTGTTTCAGAGCTGAAAATAAGTAAGGCTAGAATGGGAGAGCCCAAGGGAGAGGAAGCCTGTAGGGAGAGACCTAATGCAAAGCCAGGGCAGCCCATCCAATGAGCCTCCTTCCACAGGGATTGGGAAATAGACTGTACCCCTTGGTCAGACAACTGGATAAATTCCCAGAAATCCATAGAAAGGAATTTGACATGAAGAGGTAAGTAGGTGAACAAACTTGGAAAATGTTTCTGAAGCAGGAAAAAGATCACATCAATTCCCTCTTTTGTGGGGAATGTACATCCTCAGCATGGGTGGAGAGGAAACATTTAATGCTATTGACAGCAGAATAATTTTATGTTCAAAGACCATGAGAACGGGTGTCATCAGACCACTATTTAGGCTACTAGCTTTTTGTGTGACTCCAAGAGAGAAACCTACCTCTGTGCCTTGCTTTACTCCTTTGTAAAACTAATGGATTACACTAGCTGATTTCTTAGGTGTTTTTTTTTTTTTTTCAATTAAAACATTCTGTGTTCTCTCAATTCTGGGCTGAATGTCCAAGGCGTTCAACAAAATGCATTTGTTTTAAAGAGATATAGGAGGGAAATGAATCACCTGTACTTATTTGTGAAGCACAAAGTGAATTTTCTGACTTTCAGATAACACCTTGACACATGCTTGATAGTTTGAGTAAACTTGCTTTATATGTGATGAAACATACTAAATTTAAATTGACTCTAGTTAAAAGCCATAAAAATCTGACACATTTCCACCCATAGAAAATATTAGAAGGATTTCATTTACTGCTAATGCTTGGTGCTAGAAATACTTGAAAGTCAAACACAAGTCACTTATTTTATGACTCATTTCTAACAACTTGGGGAAAAAATACATTTAGTAACTGCGTCAGTGCTATGAAAGGAGCCAAAATAATGTAGAAAATATTGAAATCTTCTCTAAAACTTAGAGAAAACCACATCTGAAAGAATATTTTGGGCATATTCTGCACCGGCTCTTTACTCTCAAAGGCTCCTTATCCCTGACACAATCCCATTATGAGGTGTCTCCCTCTGGTTGGAGGCAGAGGAAAGAGATGAGGTTTTTTGTTCCAAGTTAAGACCATCTTGCTGCAAGCCTTGTTCTGATCTTAGTGACCTAGAGATGCCCACTCCAACACCTGTGTAGTAGTCCGTTCTCATGTTTCTATAAAGAACTGCCCAAACCTGGGCAATTTATAAAGAAAAGAGGTTTAGTTGACTCAGTTTTGCTTGGCTGGGGAGGGCTCAGGAAACAAAATCATGGCAGAAGGCAACTGTTTACAAGGCAGACAAAGAGAGAATGAGAGCCGAGCGAAGGGGAAAGCCCCTTATAAAAACCATTCGATCTCATGAGACTCACTCACTATCAAGAGAATGGCATGAGGGAAACCTGCCCTATGATTCAATTATCTCCACCTGGTTCTGCCCTTGACACGTGGAGATTATTACAATTCAAGGTGAGAAGAAATCTTTACCCTAATGAGAAGAAATAATGTGATTGACCAGGTGGTTACCATCTATGAAGTGTAAGAGACACCTGACCTATCCTACGTTCTAACTGGAGTATAAGAGACACCTGACCTATCCTACCTTCAGACATTATAAAGATACTTTTAGATCATGTAACAAAATCTGATGAAAATATCTAGGGCCTGAGTAACAAGATTGATTTTATTTGACCCAGAAGACACTGTCATATCATGTGAATGAGAACAGAATTTCGGATCTCTTATAGAGAATAGGGCAACACAAATGAGCAAGTACTTTGAAGCTTTATTAACTTTCTGAGTGATTAGATTGCAGATAAATAGGAAGTCATGTGAGCAAACAAAGGTACCATGAAACCACTAATGATCTCTCTCCATGTTTATCCATCTGATATAAGAGCCACTTCTCTCCTCCTCAGGGGATTTGCAAATCTTCCATGCTGACTCATGCTGATATATTTAGAGACTTTCTGAAACATTAGGTCAATTATATCTGTTCTGCAAAGAGATTTCACTGAGGAGAAGAAATTGTGAAATTATGCCCATATATTTTAGGGTGTGATTTAGTTTACAGAAAATTATTTAAAAATGACATACTCCCATTAAATCTGAACTACAAGCAAAAAACATACATTTCACTTTTTGCCACTGAAATATGGAAGCCTTTTAACCAGAAGCATATCCAAGGCTTTCTAAATTCACTCTGTGAAAAATGAAATGCCAGCTCCACAAAGTTGAGCCTGGCCTTCTGCTCAAACCAGCCATTCCAATGATAAAGCCATCATGTGGGTTGAGGGTGAAGTGTTGGAGAAATTGTGAGAGCTTTTTTAATAATCTGCATATAATCTTCTATTTATATTCATTGCGATTCCTGATTACTTTTTTGTCTTACATTATGTTTTCTACTTACACTTTTTCACTTTTTTTTGTCTTATTTTCTACTTTCTAATTGGATTTGCCAAATTTTGTTTTTTTCTTCTCTTTGCCTTAAATTCATTTGGGATAATATCCATGTTATTTCTATTATTTTAGTGATAATCTTTACATTTATAACATACAGACTTCATCTAACTATTGTCTTAGTCCATTTCATGTTGCTATAATAGAATTTCTGAAAATGAATAATTTATAAAGAACAGAAATTTATTTCTTACAGTTCTGGAGGCTGGGAAGTCCAAGATTAAGGTGCCAGCAAGTTCTGTCTGGTGAGGGCCTTTTGCTGCGTTTTTCTCCGATGGCAGAAGAAAGAAGGGCAAGCTAGCCAAAGGCTGCTGCCTGAAGCCTCTTTTAAAAGGGCCTTAACCCATTGATGGAGGAGGAATTCTCCTGGCCTAATTGTCTCTTAAAGGCCTCACCTCTTAATACTGTCACATTGACAACACCTGAATTTTGGAGGGGAGTAATTCAAATCATAACAATGATTAACATATCTTAATTTTGTCTATAGTTCTGCTTTCCTCCTTTATAAAAATGATCTTAAATTCTACAAATATTACCACCCCTCTCTGTCTTAAAAATATTACTGTTTTCTTTAGTTGTACTTTACTTTGGGCTCTGTACTTCTATATTTGAGTCCTTGTGGATGAACTGTAACCTAGCTTAATAGTAAGCAAATTGAAAATCTAACTTAGTAGTATGCACCTGTAACAATAGCTGAGCGTTGGTCAATCTCAGCAGCTATATTTCAACCACTATAGACTGCTGAGTGTTTAAACTGTGTTGAAATAAGGCAAACACTGAGCAGTAACCAATCTTACTGTTTCCCTACCTCATTTCTGATTCCTCTACATCACTTTACCTTTTTTGTCTATAAATTTGTTCTGACCACGAGGCACACCTGGGGTCTCTGTGAATCTGCTGTGATTCTGGGAGCTGCCTGTTCATTGCTCAAGTAAACTCCTTTCAATTTAATTGGGCTGAAGTTTTTATCATCCTTAATAATATTTTTATGTTGTTCAGATCTGTTAATTCCTTTCTCAGTTTCTTTACTTATCATTGCTTCTTACAGTCAGCCCCTTACTTCTAGCTTAATTCCTTCTTGCTGAAATACATGTTCTTTAGTTCTTTCAGTAAGTGTATGCAAGTAGTAAAAGCTCTCACAGTATGTTAGAAACCATCTTTAGTTTACATTCACTTTTGAATCATACTTGCCATAGAATTCAACATTGATTGGTATTTTGATTCAGTCGTTTAAGAAGGTTCTATTTTCTTCACTCATCTATGTTGCTGACAAGAAGTCTGTTGTGTCTTATTATCATTCTTTAAATATTGTGTTCCTCTAGTTCCTTAGATTATATTCTTTTTCTGTACACTATATGCAGCTTTGTTTTTATACCTAGGGAGACAGGAGGAGTGTCTGAATAAAATATAATGTTTGGGATTAATTTTATTTTATTCACAAAGAAATTCATCTTTTTTTTTTCCAATAATTTCACTAGGCCTGCATTTGGCCTCTTCCATTCAATGCTTTGTAGTGGGTAGGGTCTATACCGCAGCTAGGGCAATCATTTAAAATGTAAATCTGATTATTTCACATTTCTGCTTAAAATGCTGGAGATTTTCTTGTATTCCTACAATAAAGATAAAAACCACAAACACGAGCTAAATGCCCTATATGATCCCTCCGAAATCATCTTGGGCCTTTTTACCCCTTTGCTTTTTGACATACAGACACATAGACCTCCTCTTAGTTCTTTCCCACTTTTGCCCAGTTAATCCCTAGTCACACTTGAGATTTTATTTCAATGTTACACCTAAAATGAAGTCTTCTCTGATTTCTTAGAATACATTGGATATCTCTAAGATATGCTCTCACAACTGCCTGCATTTTGTTTCAAAAAGTGATAAAACTAGATAAATATATGACTATGTGACTGTCTATCTTGTTTCTTTGAGGGCAGAAACTACTTCCTATTTCACCCAACCTTGTAATCTGAGCACCCAGCATAATTCTTGGCAGTTAGCAGTTATTTTAAAAGGTTAAATATAAAGCAATACTTTTAAAAACTGTCAGTTCATTCTCCTTTATTTCTCTTACATGCATGGAAAATATTGCCTACTAACATAAGAATATTGTTTGCTAAAACTTAGAAGTCTTGATATATTATTTCCACTGGCCTTTAAGCCCTGCTACATTTTCAAATTGCATTACAAGGAACTATGCTTTTATGTAGTTAATCATCACTTGTCAACCTAAAAATGGTGAAGGTCAACACCATGATATTTTGCCTTGAAAAATGCTTCCCAAAGGAGATCACTGATGCTTTTTCTTTATAAATATGATTCCTTGGTGTTTGACTTTATTTTTGTCAAGAATTCATGCAATTAAAAATTAATTACACACACATATAAGTAAATATGATTTTTCAAAAATCTACTGTGGTTATCATGGTCTCAGCTAAGCAGGAAGCTGCCATCTGGAGAAAGGATTTTCACACTCTGATAACTGAAGTGGCCTCAAATCACTAAGTGTGACATGCCTCCTTCATTTCTTTTCTAATTAAATGCAATTTGCTTTGAAAGAGTTTTTAACTAAAAATATAATTCTACTAATATAATCCAAGTAAAATATAGCCTGACAGATGGAGAGAGAATGGAAAGTAATTCTAATATCACCCTTTCAAAATAAAGTGTGACCATCCAAAGATGTGGCTAATTATTAGCCCTTGCTGTAAATGCTGATTTTTCCCTTGGTTTCTACTCCTACTGAAATTATAATTTGAAATTCCTAGTTCACTTATTTAAAAAATAAATAAAAAATGGCAATCTGCAGTTTTTCACTGAACACATTTAAATGATTTCCTTCCTAAAGCTGAACACATGAAAAATAAAATCATTTTATTTATACATTTTTTAAATGAGCATTATTAGTGGCATGTCCAACAAATTGGAATAGGACTTGTCACTTCAGCATAGCAAATATTCCACAGCAATTAAAATTGGATAATTACTTCAAATTTGTCCATCCTAATAATCTCAGGGGACATACACAGTAATTTGCATATATATATGTAAATATATATGTGTCTATATGTGTGAGATATACCATATATATTCTATGGCATGTGTGTGTATGTATGTATCTATATCTATCTATCTATCTATATATATATGTGTGTATGCATATATATATAATGTAATGTGTATATTTGTGCATATGTTTATATATAATTTGTGACATTTGTCTCAAAGTATCTTTTTCTTTATTACATAGCATGTTTGTCTATGTCTGTTAGGATTTGCATTCAGCTGCTGTGTCAGAGACTGGAAATAACAGTGGCATATATATGATAAAAATTTATTTTTCTCTCTAGTAGTAGAAATCAAGAAGCAGGTGGTCTGAGGCTGACATGGCAGCTCCAAACTCACCAGGACCGCATATTTCTTCTGTCTTTCTGTTCTGGCAATCTTAGTGTTATGGACTAAATGTTTGTGTTGTGAACACATACAAGTTTGTGTTTACAAACTTGTAGGTTGAACCCCTAACCCCCAATGTGACAGTGTTTGGAGGTGGCACCTTTGGGAGATAATTAGGGTTAGATGAGGTTAGAGGTAAGGCCCTCATGATGGGCTTAGTGCCCCAGAAGAAAAGACAATAGAGAGCTTGTATTCTTTCTCCACATGCAGGAACCCAGCAAAGGCTGTAGGAAGGACATAAAGAAGGGGCAGCCATCCACAAGCTAGAAAGACCAGGAAACCGAATTGGCTGGTACCTTAATCTTGAACTTCCTGGTCTCCAGAACTGTGAGAAAAAAATTCCTGTTGTTTATACTACTCAGTCTATAGTGTTTTATTATAGCAGCCCAAGCTGACTAATCCATGCGGTATGTGTTTCCACTGTCAACTTCCCTCATTGACCTAGATTTCTGTTTGAGCTCCAGATTAGAAGCAGAGTGATGAAAGAAGACAATAAGACCTTCCTGGAAGCCCCACTCACTGAGGTTTGAATTTATTTAAATTTCAGGCATGCAAGAAGGCTGGGAAATTTAGTTTATCAGCAGGGCATTCTCCCTAGGATTATGTAAAGAAGAAATAATTGCCAATAGGCAGGCACCTGGAAGTATCTGCAACAATGTGGATCTGTCTCTTCTCTAGAATCAGTGAGGACATGTGTTTACATGCCAGCTGAATTAGTCTTTTGAACAAATTTGATTCTAATCTTGAACTCCAGAAGACAAATTTCTAGGATATTTTGGTCCAGGACAATTAATATGTTTTTCTGAAATACAGTAACATCTATTTTACTCATTAAATGTGGTCTCTGTGTCTAAATACATTCTTTTTGGTTAATTAAATAATATTTAAAATGTACTAGGAAAACTCAAAAATTAGATAAATCTCATGAGAGAATCTTATGAAAAATACAATTCATATACTAAATTTTTTTCATATATTTTTATTGTTTTCTTCATTTTAGTAAAAGTAAAAATATCAGTTCAGGTACAACAAATCAACAGGTTCAACTAAATTGTTAATGATACTTAATTTATGGAGTAAAAATCAGGATTTTGAACACATGTATAAATGTTCAGCCCAGTAAGTGGCTAATGCCAGAAACTTCATAAATATTTATTTCCTATCTCCCCATAGCCCAGTAAATAATACAAAGTAAAATAGGAAACTATTAATGTAATATTAAAATACAGATTTGATATTTAGAATTTGCCAATCCAAAAAAAGGGAACTTTCTACATTTTTGTCATAATAAAAACACGTTCACATTTCTCTTTCTTTTCACCAATGACTGTATCTGTGTATGACCAATGACTATACTGATAGATGACTGTATCTGTAGATAGACTATATCTGTAGATAACTGTATCTATAGATAAGACTATTAGCAGTAATAATTCATTTAGATAACTCAATGAGATATAAAATACTACATAAAATATAGAATTTGAGATAAAAATAAAATGTTGAAGTCTGTTTCTCCTGATAGAAAGTAAGATAATTGTTCTGGTCAGCTCTGTCCTACATGTGTGCCATATTTGTTTTTTGAGAAATGCCCATTTCTTGCCCCAGAAAAGTCTGTAAGTACTGTGTGGCGTTAAAGCCATCACCTCTCTTTTTTATTTTTATTTTACTTTAAGTTCTGGAGTACATGTGCAGATCTTGCAGGATTGTTACATAGGTATACACATGTCATGGTGGTTTGCTGCCTCCATCCCTCCATCACCTGCATTATTTCTCCTAATGTTATCCCTCCCCAATCTCCTCACCCCTTGCTATCCCTCCCCTAGCCCCTCATCATCCAACAGACCCCAGTGTGTAATGTTCCCCTCCCTGTGTCCATGTGTTCTCATTGTTCAACACCCATTTATGAGTGAGAATATTCCATGTTTGATTTTCTGTTCTTGTGTCAGTTTGCTGAGAATGAAAGAACTTAAATATAGAAGAAAAAAACAACCCCATCAAAAAGTGGGCAAAAGATATGAACAGACACTTTCAAAACAAGACAGAAAACATATAGTTGTTATTGACATATAGACAGAAAACAGTTGTTATTGCTTTATATAAAAGTGACGTCTAATAGAGAAAATCCCTCCACTATAGCCCTTTTCTGCAAGAAGTCTTTGACTTTTCTTGGACTTATGTCCTTCCTCAATGTTTTTACATCAGCATCTCATAATAACAATCAGTGATTTGAAGACCATCCCTTGTCCCCAGCCCTCAACTCCAGGAGATAAAGAAGAAAAAGGTTTTTGATAATAAAACATAGGGTCCAACTTGTTTCTCTCTCTTTATATGACTGTATCCCCCTTTTTCCCCAGATAATTGATGGTGATGTTAGCCAATCACAAACTTTCTCATGGGAGATTTCCCTCCAGTCTCTGGTAGAGATTAGTATAAAGCAGCATTGCATATAAGAATGACTCATGACTTCATTCACAATAGAGGTAAAGGCCAGAGAAGGTCCCACGTTTGGTTTTATTACCCTTGTTACATTACATATGAATTACCATGTGGAAATAGAGTGTCTCATGTCTTGCTATATCATACATTTTCAATGACAGTCTAGCAAGCTCGTATCTTCACAAACGAACAAAAAAATTGTAACATAGCAAATGGCCACCAAAGCCCCTAATTTATTTTTAAAAGATCTGCCAATAGCTCCTGGTATACTCTGTTGCTTATTCATTTAAAATCATGGTCATATTTCCAGGTCAACACATAAAGAAAAAAGATTCAGTTCATATAATTGTATGACATTCACAACTAGGGATATAGCAATGAACAAAATAGAAAAGTCCTCTGAAGACAATTTTAATTACCCTCTTCTGTGAGATGCATTACCAGAGTCTCCCCTACTCCTCCCAGGTAAAATTGATTGCTATATTCTTTTTTTTTTTTTTTAACCATGCAACAATGTTTTTTATTATGTACCCAGTTTTAAAATTATTTATTGAATCTCTGTATACATAGGCAAAAATAAGTGTGCTACTTAACACACTGGAACTTGCCTAACTTAATCATTGCCTAGAGAAGGGAAAATAATCCCCCAAACGTGCTTAACCAGGAAGCCAATGCATCTGCCGACCACCAAGAACATGGCGATGAACGTGAAAGACAGACTGTCCACCATCTGAACCTTATTCATCACCATTCGATAACCTTTATTCAGGCCCAGATCAGCAGCACATTTCTTGTCAACAATTATTAAGTGTCCAAGAAGACTTTCATCATCATCTTCTGCTGCAGAAATCTGGGATATATGTTTCTTTGGTATCACCAGAAAACGTGTTGGCACTTGAGGGGAAATGTCGTGGAAAGCAAGGCACCGGTCATCCTCAAAAATGATTTTGGCTGGGATTTCCTTGCGGATGATCTTCCTGAAGATCGTGTCGCCACCGGGCCCAACGACCTAAGCCTTGGTGATCTCATCTGCCATCTTAGTCCCTCTCCTGCACGGCAGCCAGGGGAGAGGCTCCGAAGGAGGGAGGAACCGGCTTTTTTTTTTTTTTTTTTTTTTTGAGACAGAGTCTTGCTCTGTGTGCAGGCTGGAGTGCAGTTACCCGATCTCGGCTCACTGCAACCTCCACCTCCCGGATTGAAGCGATTCTCCTGCCTCAGCCTCCCGAGTAGCTGGGACTACAGGCACCATGCCCAGCTAATTGTTGTATTTTTAGTAGAGACAGGGTTTCACTATGTTAACAGGTTGGTCTCGAACTCCCGACATCAGGCAATCTGCCTGCCTCGGCCTCCCAAAGTGCTGGGATTACAAGTGTGAGCCACCATGCCCAGCTGCCATATTCTTTTTGACATCACTTTTTTTCTCGAAATTTAGCTCCATTTTGGTACATTTGTCTTAACATAATTAGTTATTGCCATACTTTGATGCTTACTTCCTTAATTAACTCTCTGAGACCTCCTCTTTCTTTTCCTTCCACTGAGCCTTGAGCATTAATTTCTTCATTGTACCAAATTTTTTTCCAAGTCTCTTTCTATAGCTAATTATGTTTAATGGGTGCTCTCCTGAGGGTCCTTCCTCAGGAGAATGTAAATCTTGTCATTCTTCTTTCTACTCTCAATTTCTCATCTAGTGCAAAGAACATCAGAATCCACAAATAAAGGTTACATATATTCTCTCAAGTTTTCACAAATCACCTCCAACAAGAGGACTTAAAAACCATATCTACAATATTTTAAAGTAGTATTTAGGTATTTATATCTAAATATCATTTTTACCTCCAAAAATCTAATATCTTAAAAACTGAATTCATCATCTTTTCTCACCATTATTATTCTCCCCTGACAAATCCCTTTATTGAATTCTAATATTTAACCATCATCGTTTTGAGTTAGTCCAACTCATTGACTCTGTTTTCTCTTATTTTATATCCTGTCAGCTATCAAGACCTGTTGATAATTTTTTATCCTCATATTTTCTACAACCATCCCTTTCTTTTTTCTCTGAAATGAACAGCCAAATCATAGTCATGCATGTTCTCAAGCCTGGCCTATTGCTATAGTTGCCTAACATGGTGACTTAGAGACACTCAAAAGATGATTATTAGTGGTGTGACCAGATGTCCACAGTAAATTGTGTGGTCCCCATGCCTTTGGAAAGAATGGGAAGTTGCCACAAAGGTGTACATGAAGAGATCCCTAGTCCTCATGTGTCAGCTGTGGCATGTGTCCAGAGCTAAAGAATCAGAGCAAGGTAGATTCCCTGGCGATGTTTTTGCCACCAAGTTGGTCTTAGAGGAAATTATATAAGTTCATTGAAAGGGCCATTATTAGTAAATCTGGATATTGTGGTAGTCCTTTTGACCTCATTTATTTGTTTTGCCTTTTTAGGAGCTTCCCTCACCCTTTCCACGTCTTCAGAGTCTTCCTTCTTTTTACGTGCTCCCCTTAAGTTCTCACTATGCTGGGGTATGGTTTAAAGCATAGGACTTCTCACTTTTCCACTGAGTTCCATCTTCTCTAGTCTGCAATCTTCATATGAGACAATAGCTAGTTAGATTCATTCTATAAATATTTAATGAGCACCTACTATTATCAGGATTAATTTTAGGCACTGAAAATAGAAAGTAGCCTTTGCAAAGGCGAAGCTAACTACTCTCCCAAAGCCCCTCAATACTTCAAATTTTAGAAAGGCAGTATATCATAGTTAAGAGCATAATTGGAAGACAGATTGTCTGGGTTTAGATCTTAGCTGTACCCCTCTCGGCACTGGAAGTAGTGCAATTACTCAAACTCTCTGTGTTTAGTTACATCATCTATAATAATTAATAATAGTATTTACCTCACTCAAAAAGTATAGTGTAAGCATTGCATCAGAAAATATCTCAAACTCCTTAAATAATTCTGGTTTATTAAGCATTCAATAAATATTGACTATTCAAAGTATACCCTAACTATTCCAGGCATTTCAGGTCTTGAGATCTGAATACCATGTGAAGATATGGCAGTCACAGCAATGTGTGCTGTGACAGTTACAACCTTTTCTCTTTCTGTGTATCAGGTAAGCTTGATGAATATGGATTGTTGGATTGATCACTTAATGGCTTGGGGATTTTGAGAGGGTTTTAGTCATTAATTGATACAGAGGTTGAGCACAACTGACCTTTGGTGTCAGACAAAACTGGGTTCAAATTTTTCTTTGCCGCATATGTGCCATATGATCTTGCAAGAAATTGTGTTGATTCTCCTGACCATTTATCCGTTTAAGTGATGTTTACTTACTCCCTGCCAGACACTATTTTAGTCCCTGGGGATACAGCAGTGAACCAAATAGATGTGATCCTGGTACTGTGTTGCCTACAGTTTAGTGAGGTAAGGGGGAGAAAATATGTAAACAAATACATGAAAAAAATAGTTCGTCACCTCCTATGGTAATGGTGAGGAGTTGCAAATCTCCAGGAATGCTGTTGCCAGGATAAAAGAATTCATAGTTTAATGTAAGAACAAATTATACAAATAGATATTTGTCATTTTATATGGAAAAAGAATAATAATAGAAACATGACTACGGGGACTGAGAGAAAGTGTGATCTAGAGAGTGGTAGATTCTGGGGCCCCAGGCAGGAGTTGTAGAATGGTGATTGGCTTCAGGGAGGAACAGCAGTAAGCTTCTTGAGATCAGTTTTGATGTCTAAGGCCATTCTTTCTTTCCTCTTGGTTTATCATTGCTGCTGGAATAGTTTTCCACGTGAGTTTGTTTCTCCATATTAAACCTCTTCTAAAATATTTCATTTACCTTTTCCTAGCTTGCTCTTTCTCAAATGTCCAAGGCAACACTTTTTGTAGATGCATGCTCTTTTCTTTTTCTTTTTGTGTTTCCTTTCCCTTTTTTTTTCTTTTCATTTCTTTCTTTTAGAGACAGAGTCTTAATCACCCAGGCTGGAAAGCAATGACACAATCATAGCTCACTGCAGCCTCAAACTCCTAGGCTCAAGCAATTTTCCCACTTAGCATTCTGAGAAGCTGGAACTACAAGTGCCTGCCACCATGCCAGGCTATTTTTAAAAAATCTTTCATAGAGACAGGATCTCACTATGTTGCCCAGGCTGGTCTTGAACTTCTGGGTTCAAGTGACCCTCTTGCCTTGGCCTCCCAAAGTTCTGAGATTACAGGCTAGATGCTCTTTTCAATATTTCAGAAATGGCTGATTTTGAGAGCCCAAGCCAAAGGAGTTAAGAAGTGCTAATCTGCAACAAAATTTCCTTTTAGTTCTGTCCTGTCACCAGGATAAATCTTTGTGAGGGATGCTGCCTTTTCTTCACATCTTTGTATCTCTTACATTTTCTGTTATCAAGTTCACCTTTGAGAAATTCCACCCGGTGAGAAATTACAGCAATTCCCGACCTAACACTTATGGCAAGAGTCCAATGTCCTAGCAATTGACTGATCGCTCTGACCTCTAAGCTGGACAGTGCAGAGCCACCTCAAAGAGTTCTTATAGGAACCCCTGGTGGATATAAACAAAATGAGACCATTAAAATGAGTGGACTACAAACACCAAAACCCATATCTGCACTTTAAAAACATGCACCATCAATCCTGCAAAGCCTCCAGATCCACATAAAAATCTGAATCTGAAGTGATTTACAGGAAAGGCCTAGAAAATCTAAGTGGACCAAAACCTGTAAGACTCTTCTTTCTTCTTTAGGATAAATGGAGGCATAAGAGACTATTTCATGTAGAATTGTAACAGTTAGTTATTTGGTAATTAATAAATGGTAAAACAAGCAGGATTTCTTCCAGATATAGATACCAGGAACATCCTCTCATTTTGACCGTCTCATGTTGATTTCAATGCCTGCATGAATCTGTGGTCAGTTTTTCACCTTTTAACTTCTCCCACAACATCAGATGTCAAATGAAACACTGCAGTCAAAGAGTGAGATAAAATTTAGTTTAGAATATCTTCAGCTTGCTGAAAATGTTGGTAGTCTGTGTGATTGCTTGCATTTTCCATCAACATTTTATATCATTATGCAAAGTGCTGCTTTAAAGTTGAAATTTTTGTAGACACATGGGCTGGAAAAGTGATGTAAACCAATTCCCATTTAGTTGAGTTTCTTAATTGTGTGCTCATGACACTGGTGAGAAAAAACAGACTGAAAGGAATAGGTTTGTCTCCTCTCTGCCTTCCCAATCCCTGAGGGAGTCTTACTATTGGCTAATGATTCTCAAATCTATGTCATCTGTGTCACTGACAGCTCTCTCCCTTGAGCTCCAGGTCACACCTGTAGCTGCCACCAGAGGTCCCTAAAACTTATCACATTCAGAACTTAAATCGATTATTTTTCTTACCAAACCCTGCCCATCCCTCTTCGTGTCTTAGATTAATGCGATACTATTCAGACAGTTATACTAATCTGAAACTTCTTATTGCTTTCTGGGAATTCTTGAATATGTAACAATGTCTGTATTCTAGCACTCATGTAAATGGACAATTCTAGAGGAGTGAAAGTGCATACAGTAGAGAAGACCTAAATATCTAACTTTAGAAAAAGTCTTTTGATTTGGGTAGCATTGTCACAGTTCTCTGCAGGGTTTTGATAGGTTGCTAAAGAGTGTAAATAATTAAGTACAATTATCACCACTTGAAAAATCAATCTCAAGCATGTTGTCCACTTTTATGAACTCAGAAATGCATTTTTTTAACAATTAACAATTTTAACAATTTAATCCAGATTTATATGAATTTCACCAGCTTTCCGCTTAATGACCTTTTTCTGTTCCAGGAGCCAATCCAGGTACCACATGGCATTTACTTGTCATGTCATGTCATGTCTTCTGTTCTGTGACAGTTTCTCAGCCTTTTCTTATCCTTAATGACGTTGGTAGCTTGAAAAATACTAGTCAGGCACTTGTACACTGTCTCCCAATTTCGGTTTATCTGGTTTTTTCTCATGATTATACTGGAGCTTTTGATTTTTGGAAAGAATGTCACAGAAATGACGTTCTTTCCTCATTACATATTATCAAGAGATACATGATATCATATGATATCACTTGTTATGTAATTCCACCTGGTGAAGGTGATATTTGCCAGCTTTCTCCACTGGAAATTTACTATTAATAGTTTTCGCTTCCCTTACTTCGTCAGGAATGTACTTTCATGCTTAAAAGATTCAAGTTTTCTTACAAGCTTTTATTTACTTGCTTTTCTCTTTTGTAATTCTCTAACACATAGCACCGTCTTCCAGAAAAAAAAAAAAAAGGAAAAAACAAACTTATTTGAATTTCTTTCTGGACTCTAACATAATTCACAGTAATCTTTGTAGCAAGCATTTTTCAAATATAAAAATATAACTCGACCTAGTGCTGACTGTTTCATATACAACATTTACATCAATATCACCACTCAAGGTTATAATGTATTTGAGCTACTCTTGTCATTGATTGACTAGACTTCCCAGAACTTATAAAAGCTCACTTATAAGAATAGTCTTTTTGACATTAATCAATCAAGAAGGCATTCAGAATAGCCCACTTAATATATAGAAAAGCATATGTAATATGTTTGTGTAAAGTTTTTTTAAAGATCTAACAAAAAGATATATATCTGAGGTATAGATGATAAATTCTGATTTAATTCAGAGGGAAATATTAATGTAAAAGCATAATTTCATTTAAAATTATGTATAATCCCAAAAAGTTCCTCTTGTCAGTGAAAACATGCATATACAATAAAACATTATCTGCGACATGTTGTTTAAAACTAAATTTATATCCACCCCTCTCTCCCTAATGGTTGTCGAGCTCAAGGTTTGTCAACCATGTTCAGCTGAGAGCTATATTGTGCACTTTCTGAACATCTAAAGCTGAATAAAATATTTGCAGACATGGCTCATACCTGATAGAAACAAGATCAAATAACTGGAACATTAAATCTATCCTCATAATATTAGACTTGTCACTGACCTAACATTTTGATAAACTCCTCAGGAAATATACAGGCATGTTTTCTTGTATCTGTAGAACATTTGTGTAATTGTTGCAACAACAGATTAAATTTTGAAACTAAGAGTACATGTGAAAAGTGAGGAAGATATGCCAGCTTAAGACTAAGTTGTATTTACTACTGCACTTTAAATATGTCTGATGATGGACTTCCAGGAATCAATTTCATTTAAAGTTCTGTTAGACACTGGGGAGTACGACAGTACTTTAATGTACATGAGACAGTGTTGCATAAAAAAAGAATAAGAACATCCTTCCAGATTTTGTGGGTAATAAAACACAGCTTTCATCGGATGTGTAGTTCAAGAACAGCGTGCCTACTGGCACAAAGAAGGTTTTAAGGCATTAGCTGTGGTTGGGGAAGCATTGATAATGCCCAGTTTTGGGAACATCAGCTAGTGGCCAAGATTTTAGCAGTGATGTCCTATATATGCTGCTTTGGGATAAGTGCAGGACAGTCTGTGGCTAGAAGAGGCCTCAGCAGTACATAAGAGTTGAAGGAGGTGGAGGGAACCAAGTTCATCTGATGCTAAAAATTGGTTTTTCTAATTGCTGTACTATAACAATTGTTAGTTTGCTCAAAAGAGATAATACAAAACACTTGGCTTACTGTCAAGAAATTTAAAATTGATTACATGTTTCTAAAAGTACCGGCTGACACCAGTAACAAAATTGGGAATAAAGGCTTAAAGTATAGATATGAAAAACTTGATAATCACCTAATGGTAACTTTTATAATAATCTTCAACTTTTAAATAGATAAATGGTAATAAATGGTATCTTCTTGCATCTCACAGTATGCTTTTATTGCGTTTTTCCCCGTGGCTAGACCATTAGTCTTCAATGTTAAAAGCAGTACATAAAGTGGCCACGTGGTGTCAGGAGCAACACACTGTTTCTACTAAGGAAACAGCTTCTCAATCTGGGAAAGAAACACAAGAATATTTTGAAAATGATTTGCCTAACTAATTTTCTCCAATTTTAATGCTTCAATTAATCAACATTTTAATACAATTTCCAACAATTTGGCTCAAGATTTTTATAATTAAAGCTTTTCTGATTTTATTAACTTTAAGATTACAATACATTTCTGTTGTAATTTAGTTTAGAAGTTGTATTGATGTTTTCTTGGAGTCTAGGTATACTAAGTAACTACTCTAGAGATACCTAAGTGTGTTTTCTCCTCTCCACTATTACAGGGCTAACCTATAAGGAGCAGGGTATAGTAGAAAGAGAACTAGTTTGGAGTTAAGCACCCTGCCATAATAGACCAGCTATTTTCCACATCTGTGATCTTAGATAATGTAACTTGAGTTTCTGTCTTCTCATTTTCAAAAATATCTATTGTCCTAGAATACGGGTGTAGGGGGATCTGAAGTGATTATAATTTATTTAGTGATTCATGTAACAGCTCATTAGTGACAGGTTGAGCCAAGCTTACCCTTTGATTTCTGACTAGGACAATCTGCCCAGTTAAATTTGAATTTTGGATAAATCATGAGTTTTTGTTAACATAAGTATGCCACAATTGTTGCATGGGACATACTTATACTAAAAAAATTATTTGCTCTTTATCTGAAATTCAAATTTAATTAGATGTATTGCACCTGGCAACCATACTTAAATATTACATTAATTGTGTTTGCTTGTTAGTAAGAAATAACTATAGTGGGGTATATCTGGCTCTTCCTCAAAGCTCCTCTAGCGCCTAAGAAGAGGTATATTCATTCACATCAAAAGAAGTTACAGGAGATTTTTCTGCCAATAGATAAAGTATTTGGGCAATCAAATATGAAATATTACAAACCTCTTTTATGAGGTTTCACAACTTTGAGGGAAAATGTCATAAGACAGAAATGAAAACTCTAGAGAACTTCTCTCTCAGCATGTGATCAATAAAGAGAATGTTAAAACTACCAAAGAAGTATAGCAATAGACTTAATAGGATTGGCTGTTGCCACTAATTTAGTGAGGGGTCGGGAGATATAAGAAAAGCTTGGAATGGTTCTCAAGTTTCTTATTTGGCTGGACAAACAGTGCCAAGAACAAGAAGAGAAATGAGCTGATTTTGAAGAAAATATTGAATTCCAGTTTTAAAATGTCAATTGAGATGTCCTTTAATGAATATATGCATCTGGAGCCCCAGTGAGAATCTGCATTAGTGATATGATTGGCAGTAGAAGCTGTAGAAATGGGAATAATCATGGAGGTAGAATGTATACACAATAAATAGCAATGAGCCAATGACAAAGCCCTAGGGAACACATACATTTACGGGGAAGAAAAAGAAAAAGAGCACACAAAGTAGATGAGGAGGAAAGCATAGACAGAAAACTAAGAGACATAGTGTCGTGAGAGAAAGAGATGAGAACTTTACACAGGTGCTCAATAGTGCCAAATGCTGATGAGGTCAAAAAGATGTAACAAAAAAGAAGGTCACTGCATCTGACAAATGGGATGCCATTGAGGATGTGTGCCAAAGTATATTTATTGAAGCAGTGGGAGCCAGGGCCAGATTGTGGTGAATTGGCAAGTCACAAAAGTAAAGAAGTGGAATAGTAAATGGGAGTCAATCTGTCAAGGAGGTTGGCTGTGGGTTGTAGGAGGCATGGCAATACTTAAAAGAGACATAGGAATGAAAGAGAGCTTCCTGTTCTTTTTTAAAGGGAACATGGAATTGTGGCCTTTTTTCTTTAATGGTAGACATTTGATCAATCTTATGAGTTGGTAAAGTTGAAGTTGAAAGTGCAGAAGAAAGGACAGACCACCAATAGTGGTCACAGTATTAAAAGTAAAAGACATGGATGAACCTGGAAACCATCATTCTCAGCAAACTGACACAAGAACACAAAATCAAACACCACATGTTCTCACTCATAGGCGGGTGTTGAACAAGGAGAACACATGGACACAGGGAGGGGAGCACTATACACGGGGGTCTGTTGGGGGGGAGGGGGGAACAGTGGGGGGGTGGGGAGTTGGGCAGGGATAGCATGGGGAGAAATGCCAGATATAGGTGAAAGGGAGGGAGGCAGCAAATCACACTGCCACGTATGCACCTATGCAACAACCTTGCATGTTTTTCACATGTACCCCAAAACCTAAAATGCAATTAAAAAAAAAAAAGTAAAAGAAGGAGTGGGAGACAAAAGCACAGAGTGGGGAGGTTTTAGTCTCAAGATAGAGGTTCCATGTTTCTTGTACTGTGACTAAAAAGAAGCATATGAAAGTCAGCAAATAATACAGGTGAAAGGGAGGTAGGAAGAGACAAGTAACTTGGGGAAACAAATCAGGTTGCCCTTTTCGGACTTAACTGTAAATGAAGACATCTTCTCAGGAAAAGGTAGTCATGTTAGGAAATCTTGACTGAAATCTAAAGACAGGGTAGGTCAACCAGAAGGACTCAAGAGGGTGAGAGATACAGAAACAGACCATGCCCATTCATAGGCCAAGGGAGAGGGTGCTCAGTCATGTCTACCTGGCGGATATATCACTGGTGAAGTACAGTGTATGAAATACTAGAGTCTTTAAGCATTACAATATTTTTACAAATTTTCCCAGTTCTTATTTTATTCTAAAAACCTCTTTTGAACACTACTTTCCTTGCACAGATGTTTATTCCATCAATTAACTTTCTCTATATGAGTCAATAGGCATTCTGATTTTAGTAGTTTAGTCATTTATAAATTAGTGTGAGTCAAGTTTCTTATACTAAATTAACAAAAGCAGCATGAGCAGATCTGAATTTTTGACAGGCATATCTGACAGCTAGATGCTTGATTGTGGTAAATAGAGCCATCTTGTGAGGCTTCCTAACAACTGGTGCAGCTCTGCCGGAGACATTGAAATTCAGGTGCATAACTTTCCTTCTTCCAATTCTGTTTGGAAAATGACTTTTAACTCATATGTAGATATGAGTTATATATAATGCTTCTTCTGTCTGGCATGGCCAATCTTGCTTCAATTAAACTCTTTCTTCACTGCAGTGCTGTGGTCTCAGTAAAATGATTTTGTCTGTGCAGCAGGTAGGAAGAAACTGATGAGTGATGATGTCAGTGTTAGCTCCATACTTCCCATTAACACAGTTATCTATCTATCTACCTACATTTCCTCCCTCAGCTAAGGCTGGACACAGGAGCTGTACATATATAGCCTGTGTCCTGCCTCAGCTGGGGGAGGAAGTACAGGTAGTAGAGGGTAATTGTTAAGTGCATAAGCTTTGAATCCAGACCAACTGAATTAGAATCCAAGCTCTTCTACATAAGCTGTGTAATCTCAGACAAGTTAATGCACTTCTTACCTCAATCTCCTTATCTTAATGGATGCAATGCTGATATCTACCTATTAATCTTTTGTTTTTGAAATTAAATGAATCAATGTGTGTAAAGCTCTTAGTACAAATTTTGGCATATGGCAAATACTTAGATAACGTTAACTACTAGTGAAACAACCTTTGCAAAATTATGACAATAATAGAAATCTGACATAGTTGGCTCCATCCTTGCTTTTAACCTCCAAGTTTTCTTTGGTCATTTCCACTGTATGCCAGGCTAACTTTGGGAGAAATATAGTTTGTAGTCTAGCCTGAAAGCAAGAACGATAATAGCCATTCCCAAAACTAAACAACCTTTATAAAATTTATGAAAGGCCATAAGGTTTGAATTATGAGAGGGGCCTGGTTTCTGCTAAGATGTAAGTATAGTTAAACGATTTCTAGCCCTTGTTCTGGAGGTCACAAGATTTGTTACTTCCTCAATTACTCCTGTAGATAACATCACTATTGTAGAACCCAAGATTAACCTTTGAGATTTCTTTTCAGAATTTTGCATTTCTGACCACAGCTGACTCTACCTGAACTCCTGACTCATGAATCAACTGGTCCTATGATCCCCACCCCCCACCCAAAGGTGGACTCAATACACAAGGACCATCTTCCACTCCCCTGTAATGGCTTCCCCAGCCAATCAGCAGCACCCATTTCCTAGTCCCCTGCCCACAAAACTGTCCTTGAAAACCCCTAACCTCCAAGCCTTCAGGGCAACTGATTTTAATAACTCCATCTTCTGTATGTCATGGCCAGTCTTGCATCAGTTAAACTCTTTCTTTACTGCATAGCTGTGGTCTGAGTAAAATGATTTTGTCTGTGGGGCAGGTAGGAAGAATCTGATGGGCGATTACATTAGTGTTAGCTTTACACTTACCATTGTCACAGACATGATAAACTGTGTCCTAAACTATACTTATTATTTTTTCCATTTTTTAAATTTAACAAGTATTTATTGAGTACCTTTTTTTGTGCTTAACCTCATAGTACTAGATATAAGGGACATAATGGTGAATAACACAGAAAAAGGTCCTTGCCCCCAAATCCTTACTATCTGATGGTATAGGTTACAAGTAAATAATCAAACACAATAAAATATGGTGCCTGTGCCTTAACGCCATAACAAGCAGCCCACCCAAACAAGAAAACCGTATTTTGTGAGTTCTGTTCTCTCCCTCATCATCTGTACACAAATCACTCAATTGTTTTAATTGTGAATGTGGAGGAATGTGACTTAGCATTTTGTTTAGATTTGAATCTCTGAGGTATTCTTTATTAACCTGTAGTGACATCAGGCAGCCAGGATATTTTCACATTTTTGATCTGCAATCTGCAATGTGTAGACAAGAAGGATGCTGCACCTTCAGGTCACATGTGCATAGTCCAGGAAAAAAGAAGAAAGAAAGACAAAGAGATGAAAGTCTAGGTGAGCTTGGTTCTTGTGAACAAGAAATGAGAGTCTTCCACAGCAACTCTTCTAAATCTCTTTGGTCAGTACACTATCACATGGTTGCCTGCAGTTAGAAGGAGGCTGAAATATTAACCATGTAACTAACACTCATGTTGTAGTCTTAAATAAAAAGGGATTCTATTAGGAAGACAGAAGTTTGCAAAAATGTCATGAGGTGACTAGCAGTTAATTAGAAAAATTAAAATTGCCTTTTATATTAATTTTTTGGTAAACACTGAATCTTTAAAAGTAATTAACATCTTCATGTTAAAACTGAAATTTCCACAAAAAACAAAATTAGGGAAATGGAAAATTTTAACTCAAAAATTTACATTATAACTAAATTAGAGAAAACCTTAAACTGCTGTAATTTCCTGAATTCTTATTTTTTATGTAAAGTTTTCCAGTTTTATTTGTTTGAGTTTCTATTGGAGACCACATAAATCTAATACCAGTACTTTAACAAATTGGTCTTTATAAATATTCTGACCACCAAACTAATGGGAAAGACTTGAGTGACTACACATTATAAAATTAGTTTTTTTTTTTTTTTTTTGAGACGGAGTTTTGCTCTTGTTACCCAGGCTGGAGTGCAATGGCGCGATCTCAGCTCACTGCAAACTCCGCCTCCTGGGTTCAGGCAATTCTCCTGCCTCAGCCTCCTGAGTAGCTGGGATTACAGGCATGTGCCACCATGCCCAGCTAATTTTTTGTATTTTTAGTAGAGACGGGGTTTCACCATGTTGACCAGGATGGTCTCGATCCCTTGACCTTGTGATCCACCCGCCTCGGCCTCCCAAAGTGCTGGGATTACAGGCGTGAGCCACCACGCCCAGCCATAAAATTAGTTTTTAAAGCCACTAAAAAGATAACTATAACCCACAACAAGAACAAACAGCAAGCTTCAGGGAAGGGAAATAATAATATTTCAGAAATGCTACATATAATAATCAGAATGCCAGTTTTTAACAAAGAATTATAAGGTGTGCAAGAAGAAATGGTAGCATGGCAAACTCAAAGGGAAATAAATTAATTGACAGGAATCCCAGACATTAGAATTACTAAACAAATATTTACATCAAGTGTCTTAACTGTGCTCAAAGAGCTAAAGGATATGATGGACAAAGAAAGAAAATCAAAAGAATGATGCATGAGCAAACGTACAATAACTGAAAATCAAAAAGTCACTGGAGGGGTTCTATAGCAAATTTCAGCAGGAAGAAGAAAGAATAAAAAATCATAAATACTGGCCAGTTGAAATTATGCAGTCTGAGGAACATAAAAAAGGAATGAAGAAAAATGAGCAGAGCCTAAGAGATAGGTGGAACGACGTTAAACATAACAACATATGCATAGTGAAAGTCAACACACGCATAGTGAACGTCACAGACGCAAAGAGGGAGAAAGAGGCATGTTATAATTTGGGTATTTGTCCTCCCAAATCCCAAGTTAAAATTTGGTACCCAATTTTGAAGGTGAGGCTAAATTGGAGGTATTTGGGTCATCGGGACAGTTTCTTCATTAATGACTTAGTACAGTCTTCATGGTAATGAGTAAGTTTTTATTCTATTAGTTCTTGTGAGAGCTGATTGTTTAAAAGAGCCTGATGCCTCCTCCATCTCTCTCTTGCTTCTTTTCTGATATAGTTTGGATACTTGTCCCCACCCAATTCTCATACTGAAATGTAATCTACAGTATTGGATGTGGGCCCTTGTGGGAGGTGATTAGATCATGAGAGTGGATTCTAATGGTTTAGCATCATTCCTGAGTGCTGTCTCATGATAGAGTTATCATGAGATCTGGTTGTTTGAAGATGTGTAGCACCTCCTCCTTCACTCTGCCTCCCTCCTGCTCTGCCATGTGAGGATGGTGCTTGCTTCCCCTTCACTTTCTGCCATGATTCTGTTTTCTGAGTCCTCTCCAGTATGCCTCCTGTATTGCCTGTGTGGCTGTGAGTCAATAAAACCTCTTTTATTCATAAATTACACAGTCTCGGGTAGTTCTTCATAGCAGTGTGAGAACAGACTAATTCAAATGGTTTATCACCATTCCCTTGGTGCTATCCTTATGATAGTGAGTGAATTATTGCAAGAAATGGTTGTTTAAAAGTGTATAGCACTCTCTCTCACTCTCTGTCTTGCTCCAATTCTCACCATGTGCAATACCTGCTCCCCCTCACATTCTACCATGATTGTAAGCTTCCTGGGGCCTCCTAAGAAACTGAGCAGATGCCAGTACTATGCTTCCTTTAAAGCCTGCAGAACTGTGACCCAATTAAATCTCTTTCTTTTGTAGATGATCCAGTCTCAGGCATTTCTTTATAGCAATGTAGGAATTATCTAATACACTTTCTCACCATGTTGTCTCCGCACACACCATCTCCTCTCCACCTTCCACTGTGAGTGGAAGCAGTCTGAGGCCCTCACTAGAAGCACATGCTGGTAACATGCTTCTTGTACAGCCTGAAGAATTGTGAGCCAAATAAACATCTTTTCTTTAAAAATTACCCTATTTTGGGTATTCTTTTATAGCAAATGGACCAAGATGGGACAAAACATATATTTCAAGAAACAATGGCTAAAAATACCAACATTCAATGAAAAATGTAAATCTACATGTTCAAGAAGCTCAACAAATTCCACATAGGATAGACTCAGAAATAACCAAATTTAGTCAATTTAGGCTGCTAACACAAATTACCACAAACTGGATGGCTTATACACAACAGAAACTTATTTACAGTTCTAGAGATGGGGGAGTTCAATCAAGATGCCATCAGATTTGGTGTCTGATGAGGGCTTGCTCTCTGGTTCATAGATAGCACCTTCTTGATGCATCCTCACAAGGTAGAAAAGGACAAATGAAGTCCCTTGGTTCTATTTTATAAGTGCACTAACCCCATTCATGAGGGCTCCACTTTCACGTTCTAGTCAGCTTCCCAAAGTCCCATCATTTAATACCATCATTCTGGGGATAAGGTTTTAACACATGAATTTGGGAGGACACAACTAGACCATAGTACACACCAAGATACACTGTAATTAAACTGTCCAAAGCCAAAAGAAGACAACATTTTGAAAGCAGCAGGGGAGAATGACTTCATGAACAAGGCATCCTCAATAAGATAGATAGCTAATTTCTCTTCAGAAACCATAGAGATCAAAAGATGGTAAGATGACGTATTTAAAGTGTCAAAAGAAAAATAGAACTGCCAATGAAGAAATCTATATCCAGAAAAACTGTTCTTCAAAATTGAAGGAGAAATAAAGGCATTTCCAGGTGAAGAAAAACTGAGAGATTTCATTCCTAGTAGAACTGCCCTACAACAAATTTTAAAGGCTTTTGGTTCTATATACTAACAACAAACTATCTGAAAAAAATTAATAAAAAAATTCTATTTATAAAAGCACCAAAAAGAATAAAGTACTTAGGAATAAACTTAGCCAAGGAGGTGAAACACTTGTATACTGAAAACTACAGTATGTTTATAAAAAATTTTTAAAAGACATGTATAAATGCAAAGATATTCTGCGCTCATAGATTAAAAGACTAATATTGTTAAAATGTCAGTACTACCTAAAGTGATCTATATATTCAATGCACTTTTCATAAATATCCCAATGGCTTTTTTTTTACAGACATCAAAAAAAAAAAAAAAAATTCTAAAATTCACATGGGAAAACAAAAGACCCAGAATAGCCAAAGCAATTTTGATAAAATAAAATGAAGTTGGAGGCATCACACTTCCTAGAGTCAAAATATATTACAAAGCATTAACCTCACATGGTGGCATGTGCTTGTAGTTCTAGCTGCTTAGGAGGCTCAGGTGGGAGGACTGCTTGAGCCCAGGAGTTTGAGAGATATGATTGCACCACTGCACTTCAGCCTAGGTAACAGAGTAAGACCCTGTCTCAATTTATATATATAAGAAATTTATATATATATATATATATATGAATTACATATAACAAAGCTATTATATATACTATAATGTTTCAGTTACTATAGCTTTGTTATATGTAATGTATATAATCTAAATTATGTAATATATAGTTATATTATATTTATATATTATATATAAATTATATATAACAAACAAAGTTATAGCAACTAAAATAGTATGGTGTGGCATAAAAACAGGCATAAAGACCAATGGAACAAAATAGAGAGCCTAGAAATAAAACCCATATCTATATAGTCAACTGATCTGACATAGCCACCAAGAATACACAATGAAGAAAAGATAGTCTCTTCAACAAATGGTTTTGGAAAAATAAATATGTATATGTGGAAAAATAAAACCGGACCACTATCTTATGCCATATACAAAATCAGCTCAAAATAAAGACTTAAATATAAGATCAGAAACTGCAAAATTACTAGGGGAAACACAGGGAAAAAACTCTATGACACTAGTCTAGGCAATGATTTCATGGATATGAACACCAAGAGCACAGACAAGAAAAGCAAATATAGGCAAGTGGGTAGCATCAGACTAAAAAGTGGGACGAGGTTCTACGCAGCAATTGAAACAGTCAAGAGTGAGAAGGCAACCTATGGAATGGGAGAAAATATTTGCAAACCATATTATCTGATAAGGAGTTAATATATCAAAATATATCAGAAACTCCTATAACTTAATGACAAAAAACAAAACAAAACAAGTATACCTTGTTTTATTGTGCTTTGCTTTATTGCACTTTGAGATATTGCATTTTTTACAATTTGAAAGTTTGTGGCAAACTTTTCCCAAGTTAAGTCTTAGTGACGCCATTTTTCCAACAGCATGTGCTCACTTTGTGTCTCTGTCTCACAATAATTCAAACTTTTTCATTATTATGATATTTGTTATTGTGATCCGTAATATGTATCTTTGATGTTACTATTGCAATTGTTTTGCAGTGCCAAGAACCATGTGCATATAAGATGGCAAACTTAATTGATAAACATTGTGTACATTCTAATTGCTTTGCTGGCCATCCTTCCATTTCTTTTTCTCTCCTCAGGCATTGCTATTCCCTGAGATACAATAATATCGAAATTTAGGCAATTAACCCCAAAATGGCCTCTAAGTGTTGAAATGAAAGGGAGAATTACATGTCTTTCACTTTAAATCAAAAGCAAGCAATGAGTAAGCATAGTGATGAAGGCATGCCACAAGCTGAGACAGGTTGAAAGCTAGGCCTGTTCTATTGCACCAAACAGCCAAGTTTTACAAAAGAAAAGTTCATGAAGGAAATTAAAAGCGTTATTCCAGTGAACACATGGATGATAAGAAAGCAAAACAACCTTGTTGCTGATATGGAGAAAGTTTTGGTGTTCTCAACAGAAAATACAACCAACCATAAAATTATCTTAAGCCGAAGACTAATTCAGAAGCTCTTACCTCTCTTCAGTTCTATGAAGTCTGAGAGAGATAAGAAAGGTGGAGAAGCATAGTTTGAAACCAGAAGAGACTGGTTCATAAGGTTTAAGGAAAGAAGCCATCCCCATACAAATCCCTCTTAAAAATGCCATTCCTCTTAAAAATGCAAAGGGAAGCAGCAAGTGCTGATGTAGGAGCTGCATCAAGTTATTCAGAAAATCTAGCAAACATAAGTAATGGTGGTGGCTAAACTAAACAGTAGATTTTTGAATGTGGACAAAGTAGCCTTCTATTGGAAGAAGATGTCATCTAGGACTTTCATAGCTAGATCGGAGAAGTTTACACCTAGCTTCAAATCTTCAAAGGACATCTAGGCTTTGTTGTTCTATGTGTAGAGCATAGGCAGGACCCTGGGATTTTTGGAATGGCAGATGAGCATTGGCTTCCATTTAAAGTCACAAGCTGTGCTAGCTCCCAGGAAGAAAATCAGCCTGTCCTTTGAAGCCTCAAAATATATAAAGAAAAATTTGACAGAATGGAAGGAAAAAATAGACAATTCAACAATAAGAGTTGATACTCTAACACTACACTTTCAATAATGGAGAAAACAACTAGATAGCAGATAAATAATAAAAGAGAGGACTTGAGCAATGTAATAAACCAAGCAGCTCTAATAGACATATATAGAATAATTCACTCAGTAACAGCAGAATAATCATTCTCGTCAAGTACACATGGAAGATTCTCCAGGACATACCATATGTTAGCCCACAAAACAAGTCTCAACAAATTTTAAAATACTGAAATTATACAGAGTATCTTCTCAGAATAAAACAGAATGAAATGAGAAATCAATAACAGAAGGAAAACTAGAAAATTCACAAATATGTGGAAATAACACTTTTGGCAACTAATGAGTAAAAGAAGAAATAACAAGGGAAATTAGAAGACATTTAGAGATTAATGAAAACTAAAACACAACAATCCAAAATTTATGGGATGCAGCAAAAGTCGTGCTCAGGAGAAAATTTATAAACATATGCATTAAAAAATAAAGATCTCAACTGGGCGCGGTGGCTCACGCCTATACTCCCAGCACTTCGGGAGGCCGAGGTGGGTGGATCACGAGGTCAAGAGATCGAGACCATCCTGGTCGACATGGTGAAACCCCGTCTCTACTAAAAATACAAAAAAAAATTAGCTGGACATGGTGGCACATGCCTGTAGTCCAAGCTACTTGGGAGGCTGAAGCAAGAGAATTGCTTGAACCCAGGAGGTGGAGGTTGCCGTGAGCCGAGATTGCGCCATTGCACTCCAGCCTGGGCAACAAGAGCCAAACTCCGTCTCAAAAAAAAAATAAAAAAATAAAAATAAAAAAATAAAGATCTCAAATCAAAATCTAATTTTCCACTTTAGAGAACTAGAAAATAAAAGGCAAACTAAGTTTAAATCTAGTAGGGGAAGGAAGTAATTATGACTAGAGTGGAGATTTTTTAAAAAGTAAAACCAAAGAGCATTAGAGATTTGAGATTAGGTGAAAAGTATCACATATGTGTAATTCAAATCCCAGAAAGAGAGCAGAAAGAGAATGGAGGAAAAAAAAACAGTATTTAGAAATAATTACAAGAATTTTTGAAAACTCATAGATTCAGGAAGCATAAAAAACTCCAATAAGGAAAAATATAAAAGAAAGCACACTTCATGTTACTCAGGAAACTATACCCACACAAAAACAGTTGAAAGCATCTACAGGGAAAAAGCATATAAACTTAAAAGGAGTAATAGTAATATTGACATTTTATAAGAATGAAATCCAGAAGACGTTGAAGATCTTTAAAGTCTTGAAACAAAATTACTACCAACTCAGAAATTCTATACCAAGTAAAATACCCTTCACAAATAAAGACAAAATACAAACCTTTTGAAAGAAACAAAAACTAACGGCATTTATCCCAGAAGACCTACACTAAAAGAATTATTAAAATGAATTACTCACATGGAAGCACAGACACGTAGGAGGAAATGAAAAATAATGGAAAGAGTGAGTACAAGAGTGAATTTAAATGAATATTGACTACAGAAACAATTGTAATAGTATCTTATGCATTTGAAAATACCTGTTTTTTAGATACATGAAAATAATTCTAAAATGAGGAGAAGATGGTAAGTGAAGTGTTAAAACTACTCATATATATAGGGGTTTAAAAATTCAAGGATGCATATTGTAGTTTCCATGGTAGCCACCAAAAGTATAGTAAAATATTACATGGCCTAACAAGCTAATAGACAAGAAAAACTTAATAAGAATACTAATCAGAAAAACATAACTAACAAGCTAATAAATAGGAAATATAATAATATAAATATTTAATCATTAAATGGCAAGAAGAGCAAAGGCATGGTAAAATACATGAACTAGATAACTAATATAGATAACTAAGATTTAAAAGCAAGTATATCTGCCAGGAGTGGTGGCTCACGCCTGTAATCCCAGCACTTTGGGAGGCAGAGGCGGGTGGATCACGAGGTCAAGAGATCAAGACCATCCTGGTCAACATGGTGAAACCCCATCTCTACTAAAAAATACAAAAAATTAGCTGGGTATGGTGGCGCGTGCCTGTAATCCCAGCTACTCAGGAGGCTGAGGCAGGAGAATTGCCTGAACCCAGGAGGCGGAGGTTGCGGTGAGCCAAGATCGTGCCATTGCACTCCAGCCTGGGTAACAGGAGCAAAACTCCGTCTCAAAAAAAAAAAAAAGCAAGTATATCATAGTTTAAACAGGCTGAATTTTTCAATTAAAAGAAAAAGATTAGTTGATTGGGTTAAAAATCTTAAAAATAGATATGCCAGAAATAGAAAAGAGGAAGATTTATATACCATGTTTAAAATTTTTAATTTGTATTTATTAATATTGCCCTGCATGCACATACAAAGTTTCTAAAACAGAGATCTCTAGAGTTCTTTTACTATCTAGCCAATCATATAACCTTCCAAACTTGCTTCCACCTCAGGTCCCAAGTTTGAGTAAGATTTGCTTGGAAAATCTTACCTATCCAGAATCATTTTTTAAAAAAGTTTCTCTGCAAGACTAACCAAAAGAAGGGCGGAGGCCAGGTGCAGTGGCTCATGCCTGTAATCCCAGCACTTTGGGAGTCCAAGGCGCACAGATTGCCTGAGGTCAGGAATTTGAGATCAGCCTGGTCAACATGGTGAAATCCCGTTTGTACTAAAAATACAAAAATTAGCCAGGTGTGGTGGTACACACCAGTAATCTCAGCTACTCTGGAGACTGAGACAGGAGAATCACTTGAACTCAAGAGGCAAGGTTGTAGTGAGCCAAGATCACACCACTGCGCGCCAACCTGAGCAACAGAGCAAGACTCTGTCTCAAACAAACAAAAAAAAGAAAGAAAGAAAGAAAGAAAGACAGATAGCTCTTCTAAAGCATACAAATAGCATAAAAAACACACTAATGGACTTTAAGAAAAAAACATGTTACAGTTAAAGATGAAACTTTCATAAAGAGAAAGGTATCAAATTCATATGGAAAATGTCACTGAGCCAATAACATAACTTTAAGAAATATAATGCAAAATCTGACAGGACAGGTGTACATCATTATGCAAATCCTGTTGGTAAGAATTTAGTCACATACTCCAAAGGAAAATGTGGAGAATTGTCTGGATATTTGGCAAGCAATAGTCTCTCTTCCATACCTGTTTTCTGAAACTTGCTGCAATTCATCTTTCACATTTCCAGAGTTATTGAAATGTAAATATCATTTTGTTACTCTAAAAATATTATCTGGTTTCCCCCAATGGAATACAATCCAGATTCCTTAGTCTGTCATTCAAGGCCTTTTACATCCTGGACCCAACGCCCTTTTAGTTTCAACTTCTGCTTTCTTCCCTGGTAACCTAGAAAATGACTTGTTCAGATTATCTTGTTCCTCATGTTTGTTTTTTTCCTACAGTGTCCTCCTTTGCCTTTCTGCATGCTGAAATCTTGTATTTCTTTGTGAAACTGAAATGTTTTCTCCACAGTCTTTCTAATCTCCTTTATCAAAATTAGTTGTTCTCATCTCAGGAACCTCATAAGCACTTTGTTTGTATTTCAAATGTAGCATTTATTCTAGTCTGACTTATATAATCATCTCAGCCACCTCTTCACTATGCTACACTGTTCAAAGAAAGTTTTGTGGCATATTTCTACCTTTCACTGCTAAAACATCAGCTAAGAAGAATTTATTGCTCAAGACACCTTATTAAGCCAAGAATCACACAGAAGTAAGGGAGAGAAACAGACACAACAGATGCTGGAAAGGACGTAGAGAAACAGGAACACTTTTACACTGTTGGTGGGAGTGTAAATTAGTGCAACCATTGTGGAAGACAGTGTGGCGATTCCTCAAGGACCTAGAAATAGAAATTCCATTTGACCCAGCAATCCCATTACTGGGTATATATCCAAAGGATTATAAATCGTTCTATTATAAGGACATATGCACATGAATGTTCATTGCGGCACTGTTTACAATAGCAAAGCCTTGGAACCAACCCAAATGCCCACTGATGATTGACTGGACAGGGAAAATGTGGCACATATACACCATGGAATACTACACAGCCATAAAAAACGATGAGTTCATGTCCTTTGTGGTGACATGGATGAACCTGGAAACCATCATTCTCAGCAAACTGACACAAGAACAGAAAATCAAACACCGCATGTTCTCACTCATAGGCGGGTGTTGAACAATGAGAACACATGGACAGAGGGAGGGGAGCATCACACACTGGGGTCTGTAGGGGGGAAATAGGGGAGGGACAGCAGGGAGTGGGGAGTTGGGGAAGGATAACATGGGGAGAAATGCCAGATATAGGTGATGGGGAGGAAGGCAGCAAACCACACTGCCATGTGTGTACCTATGCAACAACCTTACATGTTCTTCACATGTACCCCAAAAACCTAAATGCAATAAAAAAAATTCTATTCAAGGACTCATAAAAAAAAATAAACTCTAGTACTCTTGGAGGCATAAACTAGATAAATAAGGAAGTATAGTTAGGGTGAAAGGAGCCTGATAACACCAAAATTATAAACTACTGGGGAAACTATGTAGATTTAGATTCTATCTAAGACATTATTGGTAATGTGACTGTTTGACTTCCTGCATTGTATAGGGAACAATATACATAAATTCTCCTTACATTCACAGACACATAGATTCTATTATTATATCAGGCCCCAAAATAGAAACCACATCACATACTGACTGATATGTCATTAATAAGAAAAGAAACTAGATACACTTGTAAAACTTTTCTCAAGACATGGTAATTCTAGAAGATAAAAGAGAATAAGTGTTACTGAGGTAATCTAAAGTTTCCTCAAGACATGTATCACCATTAAAAATATTTATTAAATGCCTACTTTTGAGCTATAAACTGATGGCTCTCATATAGACATTTAATAAAGAATATGTGCATTTAATTTGGAATCACAGCATTCATTGAATATAATTAACAAATTATTTCATAGATCTCAGTAGAATTCCAAAGTTATACAATAAAATGTATTATTTGAAAAAATATTTTGTTAATTTAGCTATGGCAATTCAATCCCTGAAATTAAACTGTATTAAACCTGTGAAAATAGCAAAATTTAAATGTAATGACATAAAATTATTTCTTAGAACTTAGTTTGATTGTTTTGGTGAGGGATATTGCAAAACTGGATTAATAGAATCCAAAGGAAATGAAAGCTGTTGAAGACACAATTATAAATGTTTCATCCTCTTAAATTACCTGGAAATATGTGAGCAAGAAAAACACATATTCCTTTCCTTCTGTGATATTCTTTTAGTTAGTTAACTCCCCATATGTTGCTCGCTTCAAAGTACAGATGAGGATCTGATATTAAGTTGCACTTTTAGAAGAATAAAAATTTACCCTACCTCTTGATTTCTCACATTCAGTGGGGTAGTGAAGAATTTAATAAGGAGTAGGAGAGTCAAACTGGGATGAGAAAGGACGTCTTCCTATTTAGTAAGTGATTTGTTGTCTACTTTGGGCCTTGATAGAATAATAGAATCTGCCTGTCTGTCTGTAGATACAGGCAGGATCTGTGTATGATTTTATGCTCTGTACAATTCAGGAAAATAATCACTAAGGTTACTATCTTTCTCTAAAATAGAGTCAAAACTACACAGTTCTCCTAATAATTTATAACCTGGAGGTTATCAGACTCAAACTTTTTATGTCAAACTAGATCTACAGTAAAATCTATGGGGATAACAGTAGAAAATGCCTCTGGAGATATATTCGGAGGATAAAGCACATAAAAGGTAAAATACTCATTATTGTGCAGATTCATTTCCAAGACATGTGTAGAAAACACCAGTGGTTTAGACTGATTCCTTGGCAAACGGCTGCCTGATATTTCCTCCCAGTGAGCTAAGAACATTTAGATTCTTTAGCATAGGTTTTTAAAATGAGCAAATATTTTATAGTCAATTTCAAAATAAGGACACTGATGTCAATAGAACTCTTTAAAATTAAATTTAAGCTTTATAGCTTAAATGAATATAAAGCTATTCTGCCTATAGCTTTATATGACAGAAACGATTAAAATCAAAGAGATGGCCAATTAAGTACTATTTCTATGGAGAATGAAATGTAAAGACTGTACTTTTATGCTTTACAGTTAATGCCAATATTTCATATAAACTGTCAGGACATTCTATATGACAGTACTTCAAAATATCTCCAGAAACCAACCATTCTTACCACCCTCATTGCTCCCAAGACACCATCACCTCTTACCTACCCCACTCCAATGCTCCTCCAACAATCAACTTTTTCTCTACTCCTTTTATAGCAAAATTCTTGAATTATTTTTAGTCACTAGCTACACTTCTGTTCCTACCTATACCGTCATCCCCTTTACCTCTATTTTCTAGAAATACTGACCTATTTGTTGTTCCTGCTGCTGCTGTTGTTATTAATTTATATTCTTTATACTACCTGTTCTCTCTTGTGGGACACTTTTAGCCTGGCTGGCTCTTTTTATTAAAAGTTAAGGTAAGGTAATATTTTAGAAAAAAGTCCTTCTGTAATATCTAATTCAACCACCCAGTACCTATTACATCTTGTGCTATTTTAAAAACATGTTTTACTCTAGTGACTTGAAAAAATTTTGACCTCCTAAAAATATTCATTACATAATTTTAGTCACCTCATGCATTCCTTCATTCGATAGGTCTAGTATGAGCTTCAGAGTGGGACATTTCAAAGTTTGAATCCCAGCAGCATTGTATGCCAGCTGTGTGACCTGGTCTGTAAATGAATATGACAATACTTACATTAGTGTATTGTTGTGATAATTGAATGTCACAACATATACAAAACACTCAGCACAGTGTTAGCTCAGCTCTGGTACTCAATGAATGTCAGGTAATTTTTGATTTTTTCCTAGGTACTCATTCCTATTGATCGAAGTTCTTAGGATTTGCCTATTTTTTGGTTTCTTTTTGTTTTTGACATTTCTCTTCAACTTGGATAATATTTTTCAGCTGAGGATTTATTCAAGCAAAGTAGGAATTCAAGGGCTGTACTATGCCTATTTCATTTCTCAAGCTAAAAATAAATTTCCATTAACTATACATATAGATATATATTTAATTGAATTCTGTACTTGGTTGATGTACAGAATTTTATGGTTTGCTCAAATTTAACATAATGACCTACCACTATAATCATATTTCTTAAGTTATTTAATGTTGAAATGCATTTATGTAATCTTTGCAAATAGGAGGGATAATTATATTGCAATTGCACAATTGTTAAAAGATATCATTAAAAGCATTTACACATTTTCCATTTAAGTTAAATTATACACTAAGCATAGTAACTTAAAAAATACTTCTTTTTGAGGGAGAGAGATCCAAGATGGCCGATTACTAACAGCTCAGGATTGTAGCTCCCAGTGAAAGCGAAGAGAATGAGAAGACACCACACTTTCAGATGAATTTTTGTTGCTCACGGACCAGGAGATTCCCAGTGGAGGAGCCCCATTGGTCTCCAGTGCGACTTTTGTAGCTGGCGCGGCAGTTTTGCTGGAGCCCCGGCGTGGTAGTTCCCAGTGCAGAGTAAATGGGACTGGGTCCCCTTTTGGTCGATGTTTGGAGCTCAGGGAAGGCACAGTCGCCTATTCAGCTGATTGAAAAAGTGACTAAAGAAGGAAGCCAGACCAGAGATTCCTGGGCAGAAAAGCACCATGAATCTTAACGCCGCTGTTTAAGCTGGTGCAGTGGGTTGCTCAGATTCTGGCACTGGGAATCAACAAGTTGGACGTCCACTCAGAGACATAATTTGAAAGTCAGTAATTACAAAGACAACAGGTGGATAAATTTACAATGACGGGAAGACACCAGCGTAAAAAGGCTGAGAATACCCAAAATCAGAATGCCTCTCCCTCTACAGGGATCACAGTTCCTGATCAACAAGGGAACAAGGCCTGATGGAGAATGAGTGCATTCCATTAACAGAATTAGGCTTCAGAAGGTGGATAACAAGAAACTTCAGTGAGTTAAAAGAACATGTTCTAGCCCAATGTAAAGAAACTAAGAACCTTGAAAAAAGGTTTGACGAAACTCTAATGAGAATAGACAATTTAGAGAGGAATATAAGTGAATTAATGGAACTGAAGAATACAATACGAGAATTCCGCAAAGTATGCACAGGTTTTAACAGTCGAATTAATCAAGCAGAAGAAAGGCTATCAGAGATCTAAGACCAACTTAATGAAATGAAACGAGAAGACAAGATTAGAGAAGAAAGAGTAAAAAGGAATGAGCAAAGTCTCCAAGAAATATGGGACTCTGTGAAAAGACCTAATTTATGTTTGATAGGTGTACCTGAATGTCATGAAGAGAATGAATCCAAGCTGGAAAATATTCTTCAGGATATTATTCAGGGAAACTTTCCTAACCTAGTAAGGCAGGACAATACTCAACTCCAGGTAATACAGAGAACACCACAAAGATATTCCTCAAGTAGAGCAACTCCAAGGCACGTAATCGTTAGATTCACCAGAGTTGAAATAAAGGAGAAAATTCTAAGGGCAGCTAGAGAGAAAGGTCAGGTTACCCATAAAGGGAAGCCTATCAGACTTACAGCAGATCTCTCAGCTGAAACCCTACAAACTAGAAGAGAGTGGGGGTCAATATTCAATATCCTCAAAGAGAAGAATTTTCAACCCAGAATCTCATATCCAGCCAAACTAAGCTTCATAAATGAAGGAAAAATAAATTTTTTCACAAACAAGCAAGCACTCAGAGATTTCGTCACCACCAGGCCTGCTTTACAAGAGTTTCTGAAAGAAGCACTATACACAGAAAGGTACAACCAGTATCGGTCATCCCAAAAACTTACCAAAAGGTAAAGACTATCTCCATAATGAAGAATCTACATCAACTAATGGGCAAAATAGCCAGCTAGCATTAAATGACAATATTAAACTCACAAATATCAAGATTAATCCTAAATTTAAATGGATTAAATGCCCCAATCAAAGACACAGGCAGGCAAAATGAATAAAAAGTCAAAATCCATCGGTACGCTCTATCCAGATCCATCTCATAAGCAAAGACATACTAAGACTTAAAACAGAGTTGGTGGAAGATGTACCAATCAAATGGAGAGCAAAAAGAAAAAAAACAGGAGTTGTAATTTTCGTCTCTGACAAAACAGACTTTAATAGTAACAAAGACTAAAAGAAACAAAGAAGGACATTACATAATGGTAAAAGGATCAATGCAACAACAGGAGTCAATGATCACAAATATATATGCACCCAATACAGGAACACCCAGATACATAAGACAAGTTCTTGATGACTTATAAAGAGACTTGGATTCCTGCACAATAATAGCGGGAGACTCTGACATCACATTGTTAATATTCGACGGATCAACAAGCTAGAAAATTAACAGGGACATCTATGATTTGAACTCAGACCTGGAACAAGTAAACTCAGGGAATATTTATAGAATTCTTCATCCCAGGTCCATAGAACATACATTTTTTTCAGTATTACATTACACCTATTTTGAAAGTAACCACATAATTGGAAGTAAATCACTCTTCAGCATTTGCATAGCATTTCACAGACTTAAATGATATATTAGTTGGTTGGTTGTTATTTTCTTCCCTTATTCCTTCCTGTCTTCACTGTTAAGCACAATTATTGGCATAAATGAGGTTTTTAATACCTATTTTTAGATTGCATTCCAGCCTGGGCAATGGATCAAGACTCCTGTTCTCTCTCCCCCTTTCTCTTTCTCTTTCTTTCTTTCTTCTCTTTTTCTCTTCCTCCCTCACTCCCTCTCTCCCTCCCTCTCGCCCTCCTTCCTTCCTTGATAAAAAAAAATACTTCTTTTTTACTTAAAATATTTTTCCTTCTAAGAAGCCTTACAAACTAAATTTCACAAAGATAATCTCTTATGTTAAAAAGATCACACATGTTGTGCACAGAGCAAATATCATCATTCCAGAATTTTATTTGTTAATGGGAGCATTTAGTCAACACAAATCAATTTCCAAAAGTGTTTCATCTGCTTTTTGTTTCCAGAATGAATTGAATTCTTCATTTATTATTTGATTCTAATTGATTAGCAGTTTCAATGTCTGCTCCTACTAAAATGCCACCCTTTTACAACCAGAAATACTTTCCAAGCTTATAGGACAACTCTTTATATCAGTTTAATAACATACTTCATACAGCAAGAAAAAAACCCTTCAAAAATTGATTTTAAAACATCATAATACAAAAGAATAGTTAATACCAAGAGTTTAAAAATCGCACAAAAACGTATCTTCTTTGAAAACAGGACTCCAGAAATCCACTCTACTTGGTTTGTCTTGCTCTGCAACTCTAGGAGCGAACCCTAACTTATTAAATGCACTCCCCTCTAATAATGCACACTTGGGGGATAGATGTAAAATGAAAGGAAGAGTACATTTCAATAGGTAATGATATGTTGACATTTCTCTTGTGTACATTTTGTTAGTCAAGATGCACTGTGCACACACACATACATTCAGCACTTCAACCATTTCCTTTCCCAGCTTAGAAAAATTGAGTGTGCCATTCTTCCCCTTTCTGACCTTTTTCATCTCCATTGATCTTCCACATTTCCCTTGTTCCCTTGTTTCCTTATTTATCATAATAATATTGTTACTCCCTTAATATTCCTTGATAACATTAATAATATTGTTATTTCCTTATTTATTGTGATAATACTGTCTTCAAGTCACCCCACCCCTGTTCCCCTTAAGAAAGTGTTCCTCTTACTCCATGAAGACTCAGGGATTCCCCCTGTCAGGTACAGGAGAAGCAAAGATGAACAAACTTAGATGAGCTTCATCTGGCTCCTCTCAAATTAATTATATGTCTTCATCTGTCATGTTATATATATGCCCTGTCCCATTTACTTCTCACAAAAACAAAGATACTATTTTCTCCATTTCAGAGATAAGAAAACTATTTCATGGAAGTTCAACAATTCCCCCAAGGGCACACAGCTAGTAAGCAGAAGAGCTGAATTCATAACTCAAGTTTCTGACCCCAAAGCCTAGTCTTTCTTCTCACTGCTGATTGTCCTGACCATCTGACCTATCCCAGTGAGCCTTGACAGCACCGTTGTATCTGCTTGTATGACATGTCATTGGATCTGTGCCCTAGCACACTCCCACTTTATCCACAGGCTGTGGGGGTTATTGAAAGTCTTGCTTCCACCAGACGTAGAATGCAGCAATAACTTCTTCCATGACCAAATCTTAGGTACACATCTTCTCCCTGTACTTTATGCTCCTTCCTCTAGAATGTTTTACACATTTGACCTTCAAAGTGTTCTTCATGCACTTTGCGTAAGGTGAGGAAAGTTCAACAGTAATTCATTATACATGTAACACAATCTCAATTACTGATTTGAGAGTCTCAAAATTTTGTTGTATAACTAGGACAAAAATATTACTACACAAGTTTGGTCTCCAGTGGCTTATTAAGGAAGTGGCATCCTTTGTTGTTATTAAGCCTAGTTTTTTCTTGTTCCTACTAGGAGTTGTGAGTAGAAATCTAGAGCTTCTTTATGAACCTCCCTCCCCATCTGACATCCCAACAGAAACCCAGATTTTACAAACTCACTCCCAAAATTTCCAGTTATCTTTAGTATATGAGTAGATTTCTCCAAGTCCCTAGCAACTGCTGTCAATATGAATTGTTTTGCTATAACTTTTGAGTGACTTTGGAAACCTCAGTTTTCAAGGAAGTTTGGTTTGATTTTAATCAGAAGCAACTACCTATAGTGCTTTCTGACAGCCTGCTAAGTGCTTTGGCTGAAGTCCACTTTTACTTTTTATCTGTTACCTGGATCTTAAGAGGTATGCACTTGGCATGCAAGCAAAGCTGTAGAAAGAAAAATAAAAGGCAGCTCAGCGAAAACGTCTCAGGATATTTATTTTTAACTTCATATTTATGGGTTAGACATATATAAAGGCTTATTGTAAAAGTAAATGAAAAAGAAGCTGAAAATACATAAGCATGTAGAGAAAACATGCCTTTATGTCATATTATTGAGACAAACCACTTAAAAACCTAACTAATGTCCTTTCAGCCTGCTACATATTTCATTGAAAAAGGGAAAAAAATGAACAGAAATGATAAAAGTAATAAAATATTTTGACTAGTGGTATGTATCTGCCTCGGCAAGTTAAGGCTGCATTAGAAATTCTCTTCCTAGCAAGAAATAGACAAAAACTAAAAGATTGATTTAAGGAAACTAATGGGTATGCTAAGAGAATTCCAAGTTTCCCTAGAGTTGGAGAAGCAGCAGGAAGAAGACATTTATTTGATGCCTAATAATCCTGGGCTCCTACTCCTCACAAAATTATCAAATATTATAACTCAAGTTGGATCATTTTGCCCTCCCAAAACCACAAAATAGTGACTTTATCTCCATGGCTTCTCATGTATAAAATAACTCTCAAGGAAACTTACAAACTAGGGGATAGGAATTTAAAAATTTACAATAAACATACTACTACAAGGCAAAAGTCAGCCAGTACTATAAGAGAGAGAAAACAAAGTTAATTGCATGTGCAAAGGAGGGAGAAAACACATTCAGTTTTTTTCTTGGGGAATAGAGAAAGAGTGTAGGGGTGATTGATGCAAAAGTACCTTTGCTGCTGAGGTAGAGAATTGAACAGGAGAAATAATAAAGAAGGAAAATTTTCAAGAAATGTTCAGGATTTTTTTTCTTTTCCTGAAACACAGGTTACAGAGAAGAAACTACTAAAAACAGAGATATAGGAATAATATTATAATGCACCTTGAATCCCAAACTAAAAAGTCTCTGGTTTCATTTGTTATAAAATATTAGAATATTTCTGAGGACTGTGTAACAAGATCAGACCATACTTTAGAAAAATTATATAGCAATTTTCTCAAGAAATGTAAAATATGAATACAAGGAGGGTTGTATTACAGAAGACGACATTCTTACACAACTTGCAGTAGAAAATAGAACACGGAAATCTGAAGCTTTAAGACATGCAAACCAGAAATTTTGACATAAAAAGACTCTAATATAGAGGACTGGGTAAGGAGCAGCTACTGTCTATTGTGACTTAGACTTCTAAAGGGAAGCTTGCACAGAGATGCTGCCTCTCTTGTAGGTAGGCTGGAACTCCCTGCACTCCTGGTCACTCCACCTCCTGGGTCCTGCCTTTAATCCTCGCATGTATAAGTCACCCTGGGTTTCTGAGGTTGCATGTGGGTGTGCAGGCAGGCAATGAGTGATTGCAGGTAAGCTTCCCTTGGGCACTGAACGTCCCTGTTCAGCAAGGCTTATCACAATAACAATGAAAGCCAACAGTTAAGAGCTGATGCAAGATTCTATCGGGTGTCCTCCCAGGCATAGGACCTCATAAACCTCACTCAGTCTGTTAGTGAAAACCTAAAGGTGAGGCTCACCTGTCAGGAATATGTGAAAACAGATTGCTTCGTTCTCCTACGCTATAGTGTTAACTGTTAAATAGCAATTCTGTTTCTACCAAGTACAGCAAACATGGAGGTAATTCAGTGAAGGTAGCTCCCTCCTGTCAATTGCATAGGGGACCAATCCAGGTCTCTGTCCACACTGCAGCCAGATTGAGCTTTGTGAAAAGCAAAAGTTGATCTTGTTACCTCACTGTTTGATATCTTTCAATAGTACCCAATTACTGTTAGGATAAAAACCAAATTCTTTAACACGGTCACATGCCCTCTTTTTAGGATTGAGAGTAGCCAGGAACAACGAAGTCAGCAGGGAAGTAGCAGGGGCACTACATCATCAAGAAAAGAAAAATGAAACAGGTTGGAGAGATGGAGAACAATACACTAGAGAACATGGTTGGACTTTAGGAAAAAAAACATGCACAGCATGTTTTTCATGAAGGAATGAATAATTATTCCCACAGTGTCCCTATAACTGAGCAAGGAGAGCCAATTGTAAATGGCAGAAGTACAGATGGAAACTCCTACTAAGACCTCTGTCTGGGTCACAGCAAAACAATAGTCAAGTTGCCAAAGTATTCAAGAACGTCTTTCATAGTTTCCCCACATACCTACGTTCTTTATAAGAAAGCCAAAGCACTAGTCTCTCATCAACAACACTTACGATCAATCTGTTTCTTCATGCTCTGTTCCTGAATGCTCTCTGCATCTATGTTTTCATCTCCTTCACTTTCTTATTCAGGCAAAAATCAATTCTGGTGAACTCCAAATATTTCTTAGGCTATATACTCATTCTCTCTAAAAGAAAATGAATTGGTCTATCTATGAATAGCTTTCTGTTACTTTCACATATAAGGTTACCTTTCTTTTCCTTTTCAATGTTAAAAGCAGAGTGATTCCATTACCCTTTCTGGAGTTTCAGTCTTTCTGTAAATATCCAAAGTAGCCAGAAGATGTCAGTCATACAACTCAAACCGAATCTTTGCTCCTCTCCCAAGTAACCCAAAAACAGCCTAAAATTAAGATATAAGGGTGAAGACCTTTTGAAATTCTCCAAAATTCCAAACAATAGGCATACAATTCTATGCACTTAAATATTCTTTATGACACTTCATCTTGTCTATTTGGGGTTTAAAGAGATGTGATCGGTAATCAGTTGCTATTCACAGGTATTTTCTAAATAGTTGGAATCAAATCAGTGTTGAGACAAAGGAATGGTAGAACTGTGAAGTTGGAAGGGCCTTGAAGTTTCTGCAGCTTAATCCCATACCCTCCTATGGAAATTTCCTTTATACTGGAATAGAATAGGGATTTCTTAGTACAACCTCATTTCTGTATTCAGACATTCACTTATTTGTCAAATTTATATTGAACATGTTTTATGTGCTCAGCAATGAGATAATTGCTAAAGATACAAAAAGTACAGTTTTGGAATAGACACAATCCTTGCTGGTTATTATTGATTGAATTGTGGACCCCTCCTCTGCAAAGATATTAAAGTCCTAACCTGTGGTATCTTACAACGTGAACTTATTTAGAAATACAATCATTGCAGATATGAAGTTATTTAAGATAAGCTTATACTGGAGTAGGGTGGGCCCTTAATGCAGTATGATTGGCATCTTCATAAGAGAAAGATACACAGGCAGAAGATGGTCAGGTGATGACAGAGGCTGAGACTGAGGTGATGCATCTGGAAACCAACATTAGGAGCGATAATTGAAGAGGCAAGGAAAGCTTCTCCCTGTAGTTTTTAGAGTGGGGTATAGCCTTCCTGATGTCATAATTTCAGACTTCCAGTCCTCAGCATTGAAGGAATACATTTCCATTGTTTCAAGCCAGCCAGCTAGTGATACTTTGTTATGACAGCTCTAGGAAACTAATATACCCCCAAAAGGATTGTACAAGACAAACAGGTAAATCTCATACAGTATGATAAGTGCTATTGTACATATGGGGTATGATGGGAAAATAAGATAGAAATGCCTGTGGGTGTATATCAGAAGAAAGATTTCCGGAGGAAGCAACTCCATCTCCAAAACAAACAAAAAGAGATGGCAAAGAAATGCCCAAGTAAATTATAAGGAAGCAGCAGGGTCATTTTCCAAATGGAGAATGGCATCTAATTCTCTCACCTACCTACAGCCTTCTTTGCCAAACTCAAACTTTGGTCAACAATCAGAACATTATTAGAGGTGAATCCCAACACAGATGTTCTGAGACTCTGATTGTATCAGACTTTATTTGCAATCAATTTTTTATTCTTTTTACTTTACATCACTAAGAGAAAAAAATTAACCTTTTTTGAAACCTTTATTGACTGGAGAAACCAATCTGTGCTAGAACCCTTACAATTCCACTAAGCCTTCATGTTAACCCTCTCCCTTCTTCCTGCCAAACACTGCCCTGTGCTCCTACCCGTCAGTGCTCTGGGTTTCCTCTATTCTCTTGGCTTTTGCTCTGCATTTGATTTGGCTGAATCTCTGCTGATTGGCTTCCACAACTTCTTCATTGAACAGGAATTTTCTAGAACCTCTCATGTGCTCACCAGAGTTTTGTTCACCATTGCCCTGTTCTTGCTCCAAGACTACCATCTTCTCTCTACGACTCTAAGTCTCTCTGGGGCTTCCCATCGCACTTGCCACCCCAGCTGTTCTTATGAAACTCTTTAGAAGGCCAAGCTGAGGAAAGTACACAGTGTAGGGCTGCCCTGGGCAGGGCTCTCCAGTGCATCTCTCAGAGCCCTTCTCTTCAGCATCTTTCTTAAGCACTGAGGGAGGGAACATGTCCACTAGCTCTCCCTGGGAGTGGGCCACTCAATTATGTAGGTCACTAACTTTAATGCTTACTATGGTAGGCAGTATTGCCCCCAGTTGGAGAAATCTTGACCCAAATGTAATTTGGGTTAGGGAGATGATTGAAGGTGCTTAAATCTTCTTTCGTAGAACTTCTCATAGCGTGAAGTGGCCCTCAGGGAAATTGGCAAAGTGCAAACCAGACTTGGCTTCCTTGGCCCCGTGTAAACACAGCCTACCGCAAATTATAGATATCATGCTGTTTCTTCTTGCCTGACCCAGAAATTGAAAGATACTGATTTAGACTTTGTTAAGGGATTAAATTGTAATATCGAAAAAAACAAGAACAATGGTTAAGTGATTAGTAAACTCAAAGTAATATTAGGCATCCATATGAAAAGTAATCATATGCAGACCTAACAGCAATCTAGAAAATATTTTTTCTATAAAACTAAAGGAAAAAAGCAGAATACAATATTGACATACAGCTAAGATAAAACATAGAGTGAAATGTTTTGATCATACAAATAGTATAAATCATAGCTTTCACTTTTTAAAAATACCATCAAAAATTATTTATAATCCTTTTCTAAATTCCTTTTATAATCCTACAATGAAGCATCAAATATTTTCATTTTTTTCCTTGTCATTTTGGCCCATTATGCACTTGCCAAATTCTCTTTTGCTACTTTGCCTTTGGATATGTTGTTCTATGCCCTTGGAATACATTTTATTATATTCTGTAAGCAGAAAATTCATTTAATCATTTCACATATATATACATATATATGTGTGTATATATATATATATATACCTATTAGAGTTCCTATAACATATATTAAGAATATAGTTATAAAATATTTAGAGGAGTGCTTACTCCTTCAAGTTCCTCTTATTAAGACAAATTTCAAGGGGAATTCCCTTTGTGATGCCTTCTTGGTCTGCCTTAGTATTTAATTTGGCATTTCCTCCTCTGTACCTACCACTATAAAAGCATTTGTCAAATTACATTGTTAACAAGTGTTTATTGCATTTCTCCTTAGCTAGACTCAGGATACGGAAAAAGAAACACACACTGTCTTATTTCTTGTTATAAGCCTTGAGCTTAAAAATATACCTAGTTTATGATAGATGTAGGTGATAGAAAATGGAGAGACAGAAAAAACAAGGGCACAAAGGAGACAAGAAGGGCATAAGAGATTGGTGCTAAAAGGAAATAAATGATTTCAAAATACGCAGTTACGGTCTGACTACAGCACAGGGAAGAGCAGCTTCAGTCATACAAAAAAACAACGCTACTAGGTTTGCAGGGTGGCGACATCCATGCCCTTGGCTTCATTAACTCGGAGCTTGTTAAACTGAACAGCCAACCCTATTGTCCTACATTGTCAATTTTATTTATTTTATGATTCATCTTTAGCCAGAACAATACAAATAATGGAGTATCATTATGAGAATTTATTACCTCTAATGTTTAGTAAGAGAGATGTTTTGAAGACAACTTTTGCCTCTTAGAATAATAAATTGCAGATTGTTTTTGCCTATTAGTTTGTAGCAGATGGACAAAATGGCAGCTTTTTGCTTATGATTTAACCACAAACTCTGATTTTAGTAACTACTGATTTATCAGGATTGCATGCACAGGGAAAAAAATACATATGCATAATGTCTCTTTCTCTCCATCTCGCTCTTTCCTTCCCTCCCTTTCTATCCTCTTTCACTCATTCCTCTCTCACATACACAGCTTGCCTCAGTATCAGAGGAAAAATTCCTGTCTTTGTCAGTAATTCCATAATGAGAATTTCAGTATCCTTTCCACAGCAAATATGCACATATATATTTATATATTCATAATTCACTAAATGGTTTCTCACAACCTCACACTCGAGGAAGGTTTACATTGTTTATCCCTTTGTTAAAAGCAGTATTGTTTGGTCCTTGCCTATGACAATGATTTGATGTTAATAATAAAACAGTATTTAGAGACTCTTGTTACAGAAATTAGAAGTGTAAATGATTTGATGTTAGTAATAAAACGGTATTTAGAGACTCTTCCTACAGAAATTAGACATCTCATGATTTTAGCCTTTGAACTTGTATGGAGAATCAAGCATTCATTCATCCATGCATCTATTCATTTACTTATTCACAAAACAAACATTTGTTGAATGGCAATGTACATCCCTGGGACTAGGATAGGGCACAGAGATACAAATATTAATGTGATCAGATCACTGGCTCCTAAGGATCTCACATATGAGAGGAAAAAACAAGTAAATCAACACATAATTACAAAAGAGAAGCACATATAGGATGGCATAGAAAAGGGAAGAATTAAGTGTTTAATTCTGCCCTTGGGAATCAAAGAAGGCATTGGTGAAACTTAACCTGTTAAATCCAGATACCAAACATATAATGAATTCACGGTGAAGTTCAGCAGGCGCCTCATGAATTGCCTACCTTGAGAGTTGGGAAGAGCAAAGTTCTTTTTATGTGTAAGTGTGTTTAGTGTAGTGACAAATGTGAAAATTGGGCCCAGGTTGCCAGGGAAGACCTCAGAGATGAAAAAGTTAAGCAAGATTTTTTCATCTCAACAATACAGAAACAATTTGCAATGAGGATCTAAAAAAAAGTGGGAAATAGTGAAGGATTATGCTTGTAGATCCATGTCTAGAATAGTTTATGGATGATAATACATGGGTGAGGGCCAACCAGTCTCTGAACTAATTTTCAGCAAGCCCATCCTTACATGTATAATTGGAGTGGCCCAAGACGCAGCCTGATCTGGAAACACACCAGAGACCACCATTTCAAGGCCTCATGCAGCTAGTCAAGCTTAAGGTAATACCGTGTAGACTAAACACCAATGTCTCATACAGACTACTGAGGCTGGAACAAGCTTCTCATTCATCACTCTCAATTCCATCATGCAATAACAGCTTCAGAGAAGTGCATTCATAAATTTATTACTATGAAACTAAAATAAGATCAGTTCTCCATATTTCTGAGAGGACCATGCTAAGAAGTACTTAGACATTCTTGGGGATTAATCTGCAGTGCATTATGAGGAGTGTATGTGTGTGTGTGTTTTCAGGAGCTAAGGGAGGAACTAGCAAAAGAAACACTTTAGAGTTAACTAAAGTAAAAAGTTGGGGAAAGGGGTACATATTATAGGAGTACAAAGTAATCTAATAGAATGCAAGGGCAAAAATTTTGCTCAGTCATGAAAAGACTGAAACCACCAGAAGATCCCATCATCCTCTCTTCTCATTGTGGCATTCTCCCAATCTTTTTCATTCTTTATTACTAGTACAGAAACTAACTTTCTCTGTTTTCCAATCTATTGGACATCAAATTGCCCTCAGGGCTTAGGAATCTCTCAGTACATTTTACAAATCCTAATTCATTCTAAATTCAGAGGTCCAAACCTGGTACGTGGAGCCTACTTCATATGGATTAGGATATGCAGTTTTGAAAAAAAGAGATTGGATATAAAAGTGGTCATGACCCCTTTATCTTTTCCCAAACTCTCCATACTCTTTTAAACACATGGAATAAATATTTAAAAAACCTCAACAATGACATTTCTAGTATTAATCAGAAAGAAAATTTCTGTTTGCTTCAATCAGACAATGGAAATGACTTGGAAAGCATCCACATGTCAAACAAATTTAGTATCAGTTTTATTATGGAACTTGGGAACAACCCAATCTCAAAACTGAAAATTTAAAAATATGTGTTTACAACCAAAATATGTGTGAGAAAATGTGATTTAACAAGATGATAGTGATTCCCATGATACTGCATATTGGTACAATGATAGATAACTCTAATCACATATTCATTTATGCATACATTCATTCATCCATTTCTTATCTGTTGAGTCTACTATTGCATTTCATATCCTCTGCTAAGTGCTAGAAATACAACGAGGAACAAGTTAGAAATCTTGGTCTTATGGTGAAGATGAAGGGGAAATCTAATTTATCAAATAATTTTCTCTAGGAGCTTTAAGGTTTTTCTCTTTATTTTGGTATTAATTTTAGCCATTTAAATTGCTGGTAGTGGTATTTTATTTTGGTTTTAATTTGCATTTATCTGATGACTAATGATGTTATTGTTTTCATGTGCTCATTGGCCATTTGTACATATGTGAATTGCCTGCTGTCTTCTTAATGGCTTGCAAAGGTTTTAAAAATATATTCTGTGATTCGTTAATCTTCATGAATGTGTAAGGTTCATTTTTTTTCCATATGAATATCCACATGTTATAACATCATTTGCTGAAGAACATACACTTTCTCCATTAAAATAGCTAAAGAGTTTTATAAAATAAACAGTTTTATAAAAATAAATTGACTATATATTTTGGGTCTATATCTAGAATCTCTGTTCTGTTTCTTTGATCTATAAGTGCATTCTTTTACCAACAGCTCTCTGTTTTAATTACTGTCGCTTTGTAGTACAAATCCTCTATTTTTTGTTCTTTTTTAAACTTATCTTGCCTGTGTAGGCTCCTGTGCATTTCCAAATGAGCTTTAGAATCAGCTTGCCAATTTTGAACTAAAAAAGGGACTCATGGGATTTTGATGAGAATTGCATTTAATCTATAGATTAATTTGGGGAAAATGTATGCTATATCTTCTCATTTTTTTAGGTATTCTTTAATTTCACTCAGCAATGTTTTGTAGTTTGGAACATCCAGGCTATGCATGCATTTTGTTAAATTTATCTGTACTTTATAATAACCTCAATAAAAACACTCACAATGACACCAAACTAACTATATCCTTCTCTCTACCTAGTTATAGCTGACTTTAGAACAATCTTTACCATTGTTCTTACTTCTCTTTCTAGTTCTTAACTGACCAAAGCATAATATTCACAAACAGAAGTAATTTAAGCTGTATTATTTTTGCTATTTGACCTTTCACATATGAAAATCTTTAATTGGTCATAGTTAAGCAGAACTATGGACAGTCAGAGTTGTGCAGAAATTTATAAATGAGTATTTATACAGTCATACCTCAGATCATTTGCACTCTGTTTCACTCTCCCATGTATAATTCTATGGGAAACAGCATGGAACATAAGAAGAAATTTTGCACCAAGAAGTAAGAGGACCTGACTTCTACTCTTGCATTTTGTCATTTACTATTCACATAATCTTCAGAAAGCTACTTATGCTTTTTAGGCTTTTGTTTCTTCATCACAAATAAGTCATAGGATATATCATGGCCACAAAGGCAGGAGACTGTACACAACGACTTCTTGGTGGTATTTTTTAGTTCTACAACTGAAAAGACAATGTCAGTGACTTATAGCAAGAAAATATTTCAGTTTTTTAAAATTGAAATAAGTCACTCCTTGATACTTTATTTATGCTTGTATTTGCAACGTATTATTACTATTAGTTTGGCTTATGTTGAGGACTCAGATTAGATACTTAGTAAATGTTGCTGAATAAGATTGCATTTCTAGGTCATATAAGGTAATGTAATATGAGACTTAGTTTAACAGCCTTCAGGACTGATGATTCAGAAATATAGTTCAATTTTGCCCTTCATCCTTGTGTGACAAACACATTTAGTCCTGACCATTGGACTGGCAGGAAGTGCTTTCAGTGAGGCTGTAAAATTTAAGATCTAATCTGCCGTGATTACACAATTTATTCCCCATGACCCACCATTTAACAAGTGTGCTTGATCAAAAACCAGTCTTCTATTCTGTTTACCTATGTTGCTGTTACTGAGAGACGATTATGGGTTTTTTGGTCTACACTATGCAGATATTCTAATTGTGTCAAAGTGAATAAAAATCTGTAAATACCATAATCATTCAGTTAATATGATAGAATTGGGGAAAAGCAGACAGTCTGAGATTTGTGAGCCATTTAGTCTTGAAAGATGCTTCTTTCCAGAGTGTTTAAGGTCATAACCTAAGTTTGTTGGAATTTCAGAAACCCACAATAATAATTCAGTGGGCTTGTTAGTTCGAAATTTCTAGGCAAGTTATTTATTAATATATCCTAGATTTCAGTGAGTCAAGAAGCTTAATGCCACATTTATTCTTTGTTACACCAACACTTAAGAGTAATATCCCTTCCCTCAAAATGGATTTTAAGTAGCAGTTGACTTTCCGTCTGTAACGTAAAGTGATTTTTCCCTTTCTCTTGGTGAATATCTGTCAAAAGAGAGAATAGTGCTGTTGATTTATGGCCAAGCTTTTACGGAATGATTTACTCAACAAATAAAGGTATGAAGCACAGGCAGTCTAAAATAGATACAAGTGTCTCAGCACCCAAGCTCTATGTAATATCTTCCTGAATGTCACCAACAACCAGTTGCTTCTGCTCTTTCTTCCCAGGCATTCATTCACTTCTCTTAATGAACTTACCAGGTGCCAGGCACTGACTACGCACTAGACATACAGTTCTGAACAAAATAGGTTTAGTTCGCTCCATGTGCACTTTCTTTGGGTCGTTTTAGTGTTGACAAGACTTCATGTTTGATTCCTTTCTCTCTTCTTCTAAAGTAAAACTATCCTTTCTCATAATGTGTTTGCCCTGACCATTGAATCCCATGGTTATACAACAGAAGGTTTTGTAACCTGAAAATCAGATTCCTGTGTCTTATAGAATCCAGCTTCACATTAAATTGTGTGAACACACTTAAACTTTTAGATCTTTCGTTTTTAAACTTTTGTGTTATTGATTACAATAACTAGCTTTATAGAATATTTTTGAGCCGTTGTATTTCCCTCATCTTCTATGCCAAAATATCAAATGCAGTAAGTTTTTATGTTTGGTACATTTTTAAGTAGTACTTAAAAAGAGAGAGTTCTTTTGGTGGGTCTATTCTAATGTTCTCTCTGTGTATGTGTGTGTGTGTGAGTGCATGTGTGTATACACACATATAAACACATATATACACACATAAACACATTATACCTTTTTAAATATATGTAAATATGTGTATATTTGTCCACATAAATCTATATATGTTTGTATGTCTATCTGATCTGAGAGGGCATACTGGCTTTGCAAATTCTATGCTTTTGTGCAGGTCATTTCACTTCTCATTTTTCTCATATGAATAAAGAGTGTAGTAGAGTGGCAAAATCTACTTCATAGAGTTAGCCGGATCTTAGTATAAAGTAGCTATTATTTTGTTCATTTTTATTATTATCATCAAGTTTGGCAATCTCTACCTTGGGCAAGTATTTTTAAAGTGCATCATTACACTTCAGACCAAAGTTCCCACAAATATTCAGAACAAATTTGAAAAGAACTCCATCCAGAGGTTTTTCCCATCTTTTCCATAACAATCAAACCTATATCTCAGAATTTTACTTCTATTATCACTGGCTCATAATCTTCACACAAGTTACAATATTTTTCTAGAATATGGCTCTCATTTTCACGGTATAAAGCCTAGTTCTGTGTGAAGAATAGACATACTGTGCAAAGATTTTTACAATTTTGTGGATCCTCAGAATAGCCTTCAAGGATATAAAATGGGAATATTGACTCTGTGAAAGAATGTAGAATTCATACAGACATTACACATTTAAGTAAGATTGTAATGCAGTAAGCAGCAGAGTCAGTAATCTAACCAATGTTTGTCTGAACTCGAGACCCACTCTCCCCTATACTACCTGTGGAACCTCCATGCAAAGGCACTCATACTTGCATTAAATCTGCTCACTGTAAGGAAAGGTTGGCAATATCCTCGCTTCCTACTGTCTCATTCAAAGCCATTCGATTTTCAGATTGGTTCTACCATGCCTACTTCGAAGACCACATATTGATTTTGTCTGTTTATTTGCTTGTTTATTTATTTGTTTTTGAGATAGAGTCTTGCTCTTTTGCCCAGGCTGGAGTGCAGTGGTGAGATCTCAGCTCAGATCCCGGGTTCAAGCAATTCTCCTTCCTCAGCGTCCTGAGTAGCTGGGATTACAGGCACTCATTACCACAACTGCTTAATTCTTATATTTTTCATAGAGAAAGGGTTTCACCATGTTGGCCAGGCTGGTCTCAAACTCTGGATGTCAAATGATCCACTGACCTCAGCCTCCCAAAATGCTAGGATTACGGGTGTGAGCCACCACATCTGGCCTTAAATAATTCTACCAATTTCTAGGTACCTACCACTATGCATAAATTATTTATGCCAGGACCACAGTTCTCTTTTCTACTTCATAATTTTCTAGATGCTTAAGTAACTTCATTCTTCAAATGGACAACCCATTATATACTACAGACTCATAATGCTTTGACCTTCTCTTCATTCCACTTTAGCACTGAACCCACAGTTATGTTCCAAACAATATCATCACTTTTCATCAGTTTTTCACATGATATCTTGAAACTTGAAATGTGTCTCTCTGACTATAATTTTCTTCCACATTTTCTTCTTTTTTATTATTATTTTTAATTGTACTTTAGATTCTGGGGTACATGTGCAGATCATGCAGGACTGTTGCATAGGTACATACATGGAAAGGTGGTTTGCTGCCTTCATTGCCCCATCGTCTGTATCTGGTATTTCTCCCCTAGTTATCCCTCTCACCCTCCCCACCCCCCACTGTCCCTCCACTAGTCACCCCCTCAACTGACCACAGTGTGTGATGCTCCCCTCCCTGTGTCCACATGTTCTAATTGTTCAACACCCACCTATGAGTGATAACATGCAGTGTTCGGTCTTCTGTTCTTGTGTCAGTTTGCTGAGAATGATGGTTTCCAGATTCATCCATGTCCATCATATGAAGGACACGAACTCATCGTTTTTTATGACTGCATAATATTCCATGGTGTATATGTGCCACATTTTCTTTATCCAGTCTATCATTGATGGGCATTTGGGTTGGATCCAGGTCTTTGCTATTGTAAACAGTGCTGCAATGAACACACGTGTGCATGTGTCTTTATAATAGGACAATTTATAAAATTCTTTGGTTATATACTCAGTAATGGGATTGCTGGGTCAAATGGAATTTCTATGTCTAGGTCCTTGAGGAATTGCCACACTGTCTTCCACAATGGTTGGACTAATTTACACTCCCACCAACAGTGCAAAAGTGTTCCTATTTCTCCACATCCTCTCCAGCATCTGTTGTCTCCAGATTTTTTAATGATCGCCATTCTAACTGGTGTGAGATGGTATCTCAATGTGATTTTGATTCACATTTTCTTACTTCTAAGCAACATGTGTTATTCTTCTAATATTTCCATATTTCATTATTCTCTCAAATTATTGAGGCTTTGCATTCCTCATCCAGGCTGGAATACATGGTTCACTGTTTTATCTTTATTTCACAAGCCTCCTGGATTTCCTTATATCTCCATATTTTATTATATCACTTCGTCAATTTCTAGGCCTAGACAAATCAGCTGCCCATTTTCTCTAGGCCTTCTGTTAAGTTGTGGAATTGTGCCAAATAACATCACATAATTTTCATGATTAGATCCATTACCAATGAATGCAATCCAAATACTGACAAGCCTTTAATATTGCTTTATAAATCCTTTTATTCAATCTGAGTTGAAGCTTCATTGAGCATTTCTCAAACTGTCTTTTGCAAGATATTAGTATATGTTCCTCTATATATAAGCTCTGAAGTAAAATAAATTTGAAAATGCTACATATTATATCTAATTCTTATAGATTCATAAATTTCATTTGTATATTCAAGACTCTGAGAACTACTACAGCAAAAGAATTTGTTGAACCATTCGTAACATAAAACTTCACAAATTTATTTGATTTTTAAATCACTTGTTCACTTATTAATTTGTAGGATTCATAACATCTCAGTCAATATACTTTAGGAAATGTTGGACTATACAAAGGGTGAGGCCCTTGCCTGATTAGTTACCACCGTGTCCTCAGCAGTTAGAAAGATGCCCATCTCAGAGGAGGTTCTCACGCACATACAAATATTGGATGAATAAATAAATGAAATAACTAAAGCAGTTTCTGTGACTTTTCCATGATCTTTTCAATTGTATTAACCACACTACTGCACCCTCATTATCAAGTGAAGCTACTGGACATGATTCATTGTTTTCCTATCATCTCAACATGTTTTCAAAACACTGAATATTTTTTCATGATTCCTCTGTCTCAGAAATATGTTTGAGTTTCCATGCTTAATAATAAATATAGATGCTTAGGAGTTACAGTTACATGGTAGTCTCAGATATTTCATTTAATCACTCAATCCTGTAAACTAAGCAAAATGTTCTTTTGTGTGTATGTGATAAAATTAAAACTCATACACATCATGGTTAGAATTTGAACCCAGAACTGTTGATCTCCAAGGCATAGCTCCTTTCCCAGCCCCATTGTTAACCCCCACTTTCCAAAGTTAATAACATCATTTTGTTAGATTTCATACTAGGTACAGCTCATGTAACATCTACATCTACAAGTCCTTGAGCCTCACATGAGATTATAATACCAGCTATTACCTCAGTTTCAGCCTGGTGAAACCTCATGCAGAAGACTCACCTAACACATTCCTAAACCTTCTGCTTACCAAGACTGTGAGATAATAAAAGGCCATTGTTCTAAGATGCTAAGTTTGTAGAAATTTGTTACACAACATTAGAAAACTAACACAGTCAAAAATGACAGATGTGACAAATAGGACACAAATAGCCTGACATATTTATGCATATCAATAATTACATTAAATGTGGAGCATGTAAGTACTCAGATTAAAAAATAAGACTGTAAAACTAGATTTTAAAAAGAAAAAATATATGTGTGATTTATGAGACAGAATTTAAAAATAAGATTAAAGAAAAAATGGAACATAAAGAACTGAAAAATATATATTATACAAACACTAACCAAAAGAAAGATGGCATATATATATTGACATAAGACAAAGTAGACGTTAAAGAAAGAAATTTCAAAGGATCGAAATTTTACAATGTAGGTTTTTGTCCATGGAGAATTAAATTAGAAGTCAATAACAGATAGATAAATGGAAATTTTAAGTGCATGTAAATTGAGACACATGCTTCTAAATAACTCATGAGTAACACAGGAACTCACCATAAAAATTATTTTGTATGGAGCTATAATTAAAAATATTTTATACTAAAATTATGATTTATAAACATCTGTAAGATACAGCAAAAGTAGTGCCTAGAGGGACTTTGAGCTTTAAATACATGTATTAGAAAAGAAGTAGAGAGTCAGTTATCTAAATGCCCACCTCAAGAAGCTGGAAATAAAAGAGAAAACTATTCCCAAAGAAAGTAACGGAAGAAAATCTAAAAAAGTAAAAGTAGAAATGAATGAAGTTGAAAACAAACATTGAATAGAGACAATTCAATAAAATAAAAGTTAGTTATTTTAAAATTTATAAAAAATAATATCCCAGGAACATTACTCTTTTCAAATCATGAATATTAGAATAAGGAGGTATTATGAAAAGTTGATACCTTTGACAACTGAGATGAAATGAACAAATTTCTTGAGAAATGTCAAATATCCAAACTGACAGAAGAAGAAATAAACAATCTGATAAGCAACTTTGGTTGCTAAAGAAATTAAATCTGTAATTAAAAACCTTCCTATAAGAGAAACTGTCTCTGGTGAAATAATATTGGTTTTATACAACTCCTTTCAAAGAATAAGAAAAGATAAATACTTTCCAACTTACTCTGTTATTCTTCCCAACTGAAAGTAACACTAATGCCAAAATCTAGTAAGACATTATAAGAATGAGAAATTACAGGCCACTAATTCTCATGAACATAAATAAAAACAAAGTATTAGCATATAGGGCTAATATGGGCATAGTGGCTCATGTCTATAATCCCAGCACTTTCAGAGGCCAAGGCAGAAGGATTGCTTGAGCCCAAGAGTTTGAGACCAGCCTGGGCAACATAGTGAGATCTCATATTTATAAAAAATATAAACATTATCCAAGTGCAGTGGTGCATGCCTATAGTACTTGAGAGGCTGAGGAGGATGATTGCTTCAGCCTGGGTGTTTAAGGCTGCAGTGAGCCATGATCACACTACAACACTCCAGCCTTGGTAATAAAGCAAGAGACTCTGTCTCAAAAAAAACTATAGATCTATATATATAATTTTTGGTCCTCACGTTTGGCTCAGAATCTCTTCAAATATTTTACAGAATTTGGCTTTTTTTTTTTTTTTTTTTTAATCAACACAGTGTTTCACTGACGGTTTTAGCCAGGGCAAGAAAAAGAAATAAATTAGGTTAAGGTTGGAGAAGAATAAATTATTTACCAGAATATTCTGTCATTATTTATCAAGATTGTTGGATACAAAGTCAGTATTAAAGAATCATTTTTAATATACTTAAACCAGTGGACAATTAAAATTTTAAACTTTCAGTTCAAACAGTAGCAAATAGGCTGGGCGTGGTGGCTCACGCCTGTAATCCCAGCACTTTGGGAGGCCGAAGCAGGCAGATCACGAGGTCAAGAGATCAAGACCATCTTGGCCAACATGGTGAAACCCCATCTCTACTAAGAAATAAAAAAATTAGCTGGGTGGCACACACCTGTAGTCCCAGCTACTCAGGAGGCTGAGGGAGGAGAATTGCTTGAACCCAGGAGGTGGAGATTGCAGTGAGCCGAGATTGCATGACTGCACTCCAGTCTGGCGCCTGGCAACAGAACAAGACACTGTAAAAAAAAAAAAAAAAATAGCAAATAATATTAAATATCTCAGAATAAATCTAATAAAGGACCTCTGAATTAGAAACTATAAAATATTTCTGTGACAAATATAAAAAAGACAAAAATAAATGAGGTGGTATCCCATGCTCATGGAATAGAATATTCCACAATTTAAAGGTGCCTATTTGTTCCAAACTGACCTAGAGAGTCAATGCTACTTTGATCATAGTCCAAATTGTTGAGTATGTATAAATTAACATTCTAAAATGTATAAGGAAATGTGAGGAATTAAACTAACCAAGACAATCTCAAAGAAGGAAAAAAATTGATAGATTTACTCTACTTATAAAGAGATTATTTTTAAACTAAAAGTAGTTAATTTAATATGGTTGATTTAAGAATGAATTCAGTCTAAGCAATACAAGAATAGAGAAAGAGATCAACAGAATGACATAGAGTCCTGAAACAAATCTTCCACGTTTAGTAACTGATTTACAACAAAGTTCCCATAACCAATCAGAGGGTAAAGGTGGTCTTTTTCAAAATATGGAGCTAAGTCAACTGAATAGCTAAAACACGAAATTTGACTCCTCCCAACACCATAGATTATAGATCGATATAATCAAATTGATCATGATGTAAAAAGTAGAATCATCAGTCTTCTTGAAATAAAAAAGAGAACATTTTCATGATCTTGGGACAAGCAAATATTTTTAAATGGGACAAAAAATCACTATGAAATAAATTTTTTGTTGTTGTTCTTTGAATTTCACTACTTAATATACTAGAGAGGAAAGCTACTGATTGAAAGCAGAGATTTATAATACATCTATTTGTCAAAAAGCTTGTATCCAGGATATATAAATAATGCATACTAAATTATGTGAAAAGGAAAGATGTACAGTTTTCTTTCTCATAAGTAGGTGTTGAACAATGAGAACACACAAACACAGGGAGAGGAACATCACACACTGTGGCCTGGGGGGTGGGGGACTGGGGGATGACTAGCAGGAGGTAGGGGGATTGGGGAGGGATAGCATTAGGAGAAATATCTAATGTAGATGAGAGGGTGATGGATGCAGCAAACCACCACCATGACACATGTATACCTATATAACAAACCTGCACGATCTGTACACATACTCCAGAACTTAAAGTATAATAAATAAATGTTTTTAAAAAGACAAAAGACTTAAACAAATACTTCACAGAGAGGATAATAAAATCAGTGCTATATGTATGTAGAGGTGCTCGACATGATCAGTCATCAAAGACAAACACGTTTAAAGCCACAAAAAGGATGCAAAGACATACTCACCACCAGAATAGCTAAAATTAAAAATACAATTGTAAAGTTGCTGAGGTTTTAGACCATCTGGCAGTGTTTTATATTGCTATTGGGTATCTGAATATGCATGTCCACCATTTTGCAATATCCGCTAAAGCTAATCATGTGTGTACTCTTTGACTAAGCAATTATACCCTTGAGTACATTTCCAACAAAAGTAGGTGCTTATGTCCACTTAAAATCACGTAAAAATGTTCACAGCAGGTTTATGTATGACAGCCAAAAGCTGGAAAGAACCCAAAGCCCATTAGCAGGAGAATGAGCAAATAAATTATGAGATATTTATATAATGAATACAATTCTGTAATAAAAAGAATAAATAACCAAGACAGTAAGAGAAGATCTAAATAACAAGAATGGAATAAATATTCATGATCATAATGATGCAAAAGTCTAAAGATATTTCTCTGCAAATTGATCTATAAAGTCAATGCATTTTATTGCAAAATCCTAAAAGTTTTTCTTTGGATTAAATAGACAACCTGATCATGAGATTTATATAAAAAAGCATATTGCCAAGAGAATTAAATGACATTGGCAGGGCCTCAGATTTTAAGTCTAGTCTATTGCAAAGCTAGACTTGTAAGTCTGCCATCATATAGTCTTTTATGGGTGAAAGAATAAGCAAATGAAGCAATGGAACAGAATAGGGAACACAGAAATGAATTCATAAAAATATGGAAATGTCATAACAGTTGGCATTACTAATCAAAAGAAAAAGACACATTAATCACAATGTTATCCACAAATACTATGATGAGTGATAGTATTAATCAAAACACTATGGTTGATATAGCTTTCTTTATTGATTAGTAATGCCAACTATGGTTATAATGTTTGGTTACCAATATGAAAAAGAATAAAATTAGTCACATCTCACATCACAATTAAATTAAATTCCAGATAGGTAAAAGACCTAATGCTACATTTTTAAAACTTTTTGAAGAACAAATGGAAAATATACTTATGAGTTCAGGAAGGAAATGGTGACAAAATAAGACATAAGGAGAAAAATCTATAGACAAAAGTTGTTACATTTATAACATTAAACTTCCTGTTCCACAAAAGATCGTAAACAAAAGTAAAAGACAAAACACAACCTGAAAAGCGATATTTGCAACTCAAATCCGTTCAGTGGAAATATGGGCAAATATTATGACAAAAGCAATTCACAGTAGAGAAACATCAAACTCCAATCATCATACTCAAAGATGCTTTACTTCATTAGTAATCAAAGAAATGGAAATTAAATTAAAAATAAAATACCAGTTGCCTGCTTTCCACTTGCATTCCTTTAACCCCAGATTGGCAAATAAGTAAAATCTGTTAATGCAAACAGTATCACAAGCATGAAGTAAGATATCTGTGACATTATATAAAAATACTGAGATTTGGAACTGGTATCGGCTTTCTGGAGAATGATTTGACAATATGTAGCAAATTTAAATATGTACATAGTGTTCAACTCACAAATTTCACTTCTAGTTATATATCATATAGAAATGCTCACTTTTATGCACAAAATAATCTACACAAGATTAATCACTGCAGGATTGTTCATAATGCTGAAAATTTAGGCAGCAACCTAAATGTTCATTGAAGGAGATATCAACTTTTTTCTATATTTTATACACTGGAATACCACAAAAAAATTAAAATACATGAACTGTAAGTCTACATACAATGGATAAATCAAATAAAAATAATGTTGGAGGGTGACTAGTTTCAGAATGATATATATAGTCTGATAACAAATACATAAAATGGCATAAAAAATAATATTGCATAATATTTATAGACACATAATTATGTAGGAATGGTATGAAAACATATGTAAGATTTTTAAACATCAGTTTCCAGAAAACAGTTATTTTGGGAGAGGAGACAATGATTTAAATATTAAACCTTCCTTTGGGAGGGAGATTCTATTTTATCTCTAATAGTACCTAAAATAATGATTTAAATCATATATGATAAAGTATGAAGACCTAACAGGATTTGATGATAATAGTTATCTTTTTAATAATTTTATAAATTACTCAATTTTCTAAATAATTTATACTTAAAATATCTAAATCTGAGCACTGGCCAGGACCCTGGTAATTTGTAAAGGTTCATTGTAATTGAAAAATATCTTAAGAATTTTTCCTGAATTTTGCCAGCATTTCTTACTTGAAGAAGATTACTTCTATAGAATAAACTGATGTGTAAGTTTTTTAATAGTGACTTCTTACTTTTTTTTTGAGAGTTAAGAAACATTCCATTGCTATGAAATACATTCAAATAGAAATGTCACTATTACACAAATGCATAAAATCCGTAACAAAATTGAAACTAAATTCTCCTTACTCTCAGACCAGTTCTCTTTCCACTGAATCAAAATTGCCTTTTATTTAAAAAAATTTTACATATAGAAAATGAGAAAGTGAACAAAAATTATAATAATATCTTTTGTGATTGGCATTATGAATTATGATAATATGAGACATTTACTGAGCTCTACAATTTGTTCAAAACCCTGCGAACACAACATTATCGCTTTTAATCATGAGGCACTGCTAAAGACTGAAAGTGTAGGTAATTTGGGTCTATTACTTCCCTTCATTTTCTCTCCTGCTGCTTTTTTCACTGATCACTGTATGACCAAAAAAAAAAAAAAAAAAAATGAACTAGAAAGAAATAAAACCAAACTGATGAACTAGAAGATGTATGAAAAACTTGGCTTGACAAGAGATTGTCTAAAAATGAACATTTTAATAATATATGCCAAATCTTGCTTTTACTACCAAGGTTTACGTGGTTTCCAGTAGCAATTCCAAAATATGAGAGGCTATGAGAGGACATGAAACAATTTGAGGTTTATTAATTTCAATTTTTGTTTTAAATAAAAGGGAAAATATGCTTTGCCAGCCTGTCTGAACATCCTGATTCAGTCACAGGAACATCTCCAGGCATTCTGTCTGAAGCTAGCAAAGAGAAAAACCTATTTAGTTCTCTTTTTGGTTCTTAACTTGGACATAAAAGTTTTCTACCCAGTGCTAGGATGGAATTAAGCGCCCCCTCTGGTGAAAATGACTCAGAAGTAGTCAAGAAATTGGGCAAATTGATAACAAAAGCTCTCTTTCTCTCTCTCTCTCTTCTATTTTTCCCTTTAATATTATTCCATGAAAGGACTTTGTGTTTCTCTCTTGTAGAAATCCTGCACTCAGATCATTTGTTCTTTGTAACAGCTATAGTTTCCACACCACAGCATGACTCAGGACATGAAAGCTACCGTAGAAAACTCAATGTACGCAAACCACAATGACTGACCCTGGAACCCTGGAAAGAATGTTCACAGTAGCAGGAGCTTACAGAAGACTGCAAAGAGATGGGGCAATGCAAAAATGAAATATAAAATAAAACAAAGTAAAATCTAAATGGATACCTGAGATGAGGAATGACATTTTCATTGCCATTTTTGGACTAATTCTCCTAACTAATCTCCAAGGTAATGCAAACTAAGTTAGAAGAAAGCTTTTCTGAGTCAATTAGAGTCCCAAGAAGTGTACTGGTTTTCTGCGCCACACCCTAGCTCACTGCCTTCTCCAAGCCCTCCAAAGACTCTTGGTTTAGACATCTAGGAGAAAACATTTCAGAGACTTGTAACATCATGCTATTTGAAATATCACTTTTCTCAGAAAAGTCTTGGAAGGAGATCTGACTTAACCAGAAAGGTACTGGGTTAGTAACACAATGTGTAGTAGCTCCTCCAATGTAGAAGAAACATCTCTGGTGTTCAGAATACACACTTAAGCTTATATTCAGGCCCTGCCACGTGCTAGCTTTGTGGAAACTGTGGTTAGTAAATATATACATTGTAATTCATACAGAGTACAATGACTAATCCCTTTCTCTCTACCAAATGTTTGATGCAGGTTGTTACATGCTCTCACTGCATAAATCAGTACGTAACAGCCTCCTATAAACATTTCCCATCTGGAGGCTCTCTGATTTTTGACTCAGGATCATAGGCCATTATTCTATTAATACCTGGACAATTTCCAGAGTTTCATATCTCAAAAACAGAAAAAGAAAACAAAATTTCAAAGCAAGATAGGATATTTTGCAAATAAGCAGACATCTTACATCCTTCTCTTTGCTTCTGTATTCCTTGATGTAAAAGACAATTATTTCTTTGTTTATAGCCTTAAGTTACTTGTTTACTCTACTTAGCAGGAAGATTGCATTTAGTGGAACTTTCCGAAGAATTTCATACTTTCAGATAGTTTATTTTTCTTGATTTTTCTCCACCTTAATATTCTTAACTTCCTTAATATTCTTATGTCTCCTTTTATTTCCTTGTAAATTCGAAGTCTCCATCATGATTTCTTTTTGTTCTCTCACCTCTTTAAAAAAAATTAGTTTCCCTCATTGATTGCCCTAAAGGTTTATCATCAACCATTTTCCATTCTCACTCTACCAGATTCCTCTCAATCTTTTCGAGTCATGAACCTCTTCCAAAAATCTGTTGAAATAATAAACTCTTTCAGAGAAGTGTGAGGACTGGGGGGCAGGGGGCATATTCACAAAGTTTACATATCATTTTGAGGGACTTACTGATCTCCCTGCTTTGTGACTGCTGACAAACACTTGCTCTCCAGCTTCAGTATTTAATCTTTGTTGATTGTCCCAAATCTTCATTTTTAATTTCCAGTCTCTATCTAGTACTCCAGACCTGTATGTACAATGAACTAGTAAATGTGTCCATTTGGAAATTCCATAAGGACCTCAAACTCAACATGCCTAAACTAAACACATCTTCCCATCTAAATCTCATATTCTCTGCCTTGTTGTCTGATACAGTGAATATCACCATCCACTGAAGTATCTAAGGTTAAAATCTTGATCTATTCCTTCTTCTTCATTTTCTACAATTATTCACTAAGTTCTATCAATGTTAAAGATTTGTTTTTATAATTGTCAATGATCAGATCCTAATTACTTGTTGCCCATATTAGTGACTAGACTACTAAAATAACATTTAATTACCTAATTAGTAAATAAATACCTTCTCCTTGTAAAAAATCCAAATAGTATTAAAGTACAAATGGTAAATTTTCTCTTTCCATACCACATCCTAATTCTCTTCTTCCATATATATATATATACACACATATATATATACACACACACATATATATACACACACACACATATATATATATATATATATCTCCACTGTTAAGCATTTGGTGTATATCCCTTTATTTCTTGTTCCTTTATATTTGCATACATGTATATGTATGGATGGTTAGACATAAGGTTTGAGTATTTCTTTACACAAATGAGAACATGCTGTATTAGGTTGTTTTCATGCTGCTGATAAAAACATACCCAAGACTGGGTAATTTACAAAAGATAGAGATTTATTGGACTTACAGTTCCACGTGGCTGGGGAAGGCAAGGAAGGCAATCATGGTGGAAGGCAAGGAGAAGCGAGTCACATCTTACATGGATGGCATCAGGCAAAGTGAGAGCTTGTGAAGATAAACTCCCATTTTAAAACCATCATATCTCGTGGGACCCATTCACTATCACAAGAATAGCACAGGAAAGTCCCACCCCCATGATTCAATCATCTCCTACCTGGTCCCTGCCACAACACATGGGAATTATGAGAGCTATAAGATGAGATTTAGGTGGGGACGCAGAGGCAAACCATATTACACGCTTTATATAACAGTCTCTCACTTAATCTTTTTCACTTAATAAAATATCTAGAGAGATTTCTATTTCAGTGTGTGAGTACATGTGATATTTGTAATGGCTACTTAGTATTTCATTATAAAGATGTAGATTATATGATTTAGCCATTCCCTTTTAATGCGAATGTAGCTTGTTGCCTATTTTTATTATGTCCCTCTATCATCATTGTGCATGTGTGAGTTTGCTATCAAAGGTGAGATTCCTAGCAGTGGATGTCAGAGACTCCTATCTGCCCTCCCTACCTCTAGTCTCAACCCTCTTCAATCCTCCTTCACTTATTCACTAACACTCAACAACTATCTGAGCACCTACTGTCACCAGGTCCTATGTTGGGCATTTGGTAATAAAAGAACTAGTTGACACAACTCCTGCTTCCAGGGAGTTCAAAGTAAAATGGAAGAGAGTAAACAGATGACTAAAGTGCAGTATAATAAGGTCGAAATAGAAATGTGTATAGGTACTCTCTCAGAGAACATTTTTAAAAATCACCTCATTCTGGGAGCAATGAGGAAGTAGGAGAGATGAATGGAAAGGAGATTCCTAGACACCTCTGAAAGGTTGGAATTGTTTTGGTGCAGAAATGGTGGAACTTTCCAACAGAAGGAAAAGCCTGTGTTTTACTGATTGGGTGTCAATGTGTGTCATGCACTGTTCTAGGGACAGAATTACAGGCATGAGCAACACAGAAAAGGTCCCACTTTCATGCAGTTTTCCTTCTCATGGGGGGGAAGGAGATTAATTCAAACACAAGAAAGTGTAGGATACAAATTCAAATTATGATAAATTGTTAGGGGAAAATTATTAAGCTCTATAGAGAGTGTATAAAGGCTTTTTTTCAGAAGGTTACATTTGCTTTGAGACCTGAGTTGTAAGAAGGAGCCATCACAACAAAATCTTGGAGAAGAGGGACTAAGCAGAGGGAGCAATATGTACAAAGACTCTGAAGAAGGAATGGGCCAGAAATATTACAAGAATGAGAAGAAGGCCAGTTTTAGATTTAACAGGGAGATTGGTGGCTACAGACTAAATGTTTGTGTCCCTTCAAAATTCATATGTAAAAACCAAGTCTCCAATGTGATGGCACTTAAAGATAGGATTTTTGTGAGTTAATTAGATCATAAGGGTGGGGCCCTCATGATGGGATTAGTGTTCTTATAATAGAAGATACACAAGACAGCAGGATTTCTCTCTATATCCCATGTTAGAATACAGGCAACCATCTGTGAACCAGCAGGAGAACCCTCACTGACAACCTGACTGTGCCAGCACCCTAATGTCAAAATTCCAGTCTGCAGAATTGCAAGAAATAAATATTTGTTGTTTAAGCCACCCAGTCTATGGCATTCAATTATAGCAGCCCAAACTAAGATAGTGCTACATTCGGGGAATTGTAAGCATTTATGTGTGGCTAGAACCACAGCCTGGCAGAGAGAACCCTTCATGACCCTGTTTCCACCCTGGCTCCACCTCTGCCACTCTTCATATGATCCTTAAGCTCTAAACACTTAGCATATTTTTCATTACCCAAAACACTACCTTTTCTCTTGTCTTTGTTCATTCTGTTTCCACTGCCTAGGATGACCTTCCTTGCCTTGCTAACTCGAATTTTCCCTTCCTGGCTCAGCTCAGGCAGCAGGAATCCTTCCCCAATCCTCCCTGGCTGTGTTAGTAAGCAATCCTCTCTACAGCAAAGTAGCTTGCGCATTAATAACCCTTGTGGTTAATTGTGCTTCCCTGGAGGCAGGGCTTGTTTAACTTGCACTTGGGTCCATAGAGTTTGTACAGAACCTGACACATCGTGAATGTGTCTGCTGATTGGGGCTGACTGCTGGCCTATCTCCCAATGACTTTACTTCCTCTAGTTCATCTGAGTTATGAGTCCTATCTCACAATCCTTGTATAAGTATCCAAGGAGTCTCTCTATTTTTCCTGTCTCTTATCATAGCAACACTTTAGCAGGAGTTCTTTGAGTGTAACTCAACACATAATATCCTTTAAGAATTCTAATTATATATTATAGGATTAATTCCTTCTGATATGCAGCTTCTTTAAGCTTGCAAGCATTAGTTTTGTATTTCTTTTATTTTTCTTTCATTTTGCACTTATAGAAAAGATAATGAAAACAACTTTGCTTTTTAAATTTTTTGATGGACAAATAATAATTGTATATATTTATAGAGTATAATACATTTTTATAGATGTACACATTTTAGGATAATTAAATCAAGCTAAGTAACATAGACATCACCTCACATACCATTTTTTTTTTTTTTTGTGGTGACTACATTTAAAATGTACTCTCTTGGCAATTTTTCAGCATACAATACATTATTATTAACTACAGTCACCATGTCATGTAGTAGATATCAAATACTTATCCTCCTGTCTATGTGACCAACATCCCTCTATTCCCCACTAGCCTCCAGCCCAAATGACGTTCCTTGTTTTTTCATGTATTATGTGCCAGCCGACTGGCTAAGTCTTTGCCTGTTATGTTATTGAATCCTCAAAGCACCACTAAGAAGTAGTTGTCTCCAACATATAAATGGGAACCTGAGGCTCAAACAAATAAAAAAGCTAAGTTACCATTGGGCCCCAGGTCAGTCTGATTGCCTCCTGCAGTGGGAAAACAAGGAGCTATGTCTGAAGTCAGAAAGTCTATTTATTTTTGTTTTAAAAAAAAATCTTAATTTAGTATTTGTAAAATGAGAACATTAACACAAATAATAAACACAATCTTGATGTAAAATTTTCCAAGATTGAATAATTGAAAAACTAGGGAGATTTGGAAAATAATATAATTTACATTTTGTAAAAGCAAACTAATTTTCCTATCTCAAAATTTTATCTGTAAGTACAAACCAGAGCTAAATGCCAAACTTAGCAATAAACCATTACAGACCAAAAAAAATTTTTTCCTATAACTCACAATAAAATGTAAAAATGACTATAAATACTGCTCATCATGATGAGTGCTTACGGATTCTTTATTACACGTGGGAGGAGCAGTCATCTTGATGAATGTCTAGAGTTGGATTCCACTTGAGAAGTACTTCGTGTTCCAGAAAAAAAAAAAATTCACATTGTTACTATTTTTTGATCCTAAGTAACACTGTAAATAGAGTATCTTACAATTTGTTCCATTCAAATTCTCCTCTAATTACACATGTCAAGAATTTCAACATTACTTAGAGTATCCATGGAGGATTTTTCACTTGGCAAATTACATTTCAATTTCAAAAAAAAAAAAAAATCTTTTTGAAGTACACAAAGCCTGTCTCAAACAAAAAGTCAAGCAAAGCATGACCTGTGTTCTCCAATTAGACCGTAGAAACTTAAAGTTTTATTAAAGATAACTACAAGAGGAGCTGAATATGATTTGAATACTCTGTATAAAACTTTGCCATGTATTTATTATAAGTTGTTTCATTTATAAGGACATTTTTCTGAAACCCTTAAGGAAAAGTATTTGGCACTTACAAAATAAGATTAAGTTGTTATAAAGGCAACATCCCAGGACTATTTGGAAGTTTATTGTCAACTATTTATCACATTATGTTTTTTTCTCTCAGGCTAAAGAAATATAATATATTGTATGATCTCAATCACTTAAATACATGCAGCTATGTATTAGAAAAATAATTAATACTACCAAAGTTATTTATTTATACTGATACTACAGACATTTAAAAAAAATATTTTTATATTTACAAATTTATAACCAGATAATAACAAACATAACTTTAATAATAAGATTGAGAATTTGTCTTCCAAAATATGGCATAATAATTAAAAGCTCAGACTTTAGAGACAGGCAAACCAAAGTTTTAATTCTGTCTTGGCAAATTAATAGTTGTGTGATATTTAGCAATTTACTTCATTTTTCTAACCTTCATTTTTGTTGCATTTTATTTTATTTTATTTTATTTATTATTTTGTTTTTTGAGACAGGGTCTCACTCTGTAGCCCAGACTGGAGTGCAGTGGCACAATCTTGGCTCACAGCAAACTCTGCCTCCCAGGCTCAAGCAAGTCTCCTGCTTCAGCCTCCCGAGTAGCTGGGATTATTGGCGCCCACCACCACTCCCAGCTAATTTTTGTATTTTTAGTAGAGATGGGGTTTCACCATGTTGGCCAGGCTGGTCTCAAACTTCTCACCTCTAATGATCCACCAGCCTTGGCCTCCCAAAGTGCTGGGATTACAGGCATGAGTCACCAGCCTAGCCATTTTTGTTGTATTTTAATAGAGTAAATAATATCTAGAGTAGACTTACTATAAAAGTTAGATGAGATTATCTGGGTGACATGATCAGTTATACTGAATGGAAATTATTAAAATTCTCCCATTCTTTGCCATGCAAAGAGTCTGAGTTCTAATGAAGATCTTTTGGATTTGCTGATCACTGTCACAAAATCACAAATTATATTCTAAACAGGACAGTTTTGAGGATAAATCAAAAAATTATACAATTTTAAATATATATAGACTGGCAAATGGTTTAAATAAAACTATTTTGTAGGCTAGTTAAAATAATAAACCCATTTTCAAAAATAAAATTCTTTCTAAAATACTACATAAAATAATACAAAATTTTAAAAAATTTATAGTTGATTATCTGAATACATGCAGAATAATTATTTTGTATACTCATTCACTTTAATCAGTTTCTTAGCTGTATCAGTTTTTAATATTGCTCTGTTATTCTTCTGAAGATGATATTTTTATCCATATGAGAGAATTGCCTTATTTTTAATTGCCTTCAATCTTCTTTAATTTGGCATTTTAGGATTAATAAATTTGATATTCTGATGCCTTCAATAGGCTCATCTCCATAAAACATAAAGTTTTGACTGAGAAAAAAAATAAACTTTCTTTTTTAGTGCTCTGCTATCTACTAAGCTCAGAAAAAAAACTGTGCTTAATAGGGAAAATGATCTGTTCTATATTCTTAACATGTAATATTTTAGCCAAAGTATTTCCATAGATAGTATCTTTTTGCCTTCATTTAGAGTACCTTTCTTCAATAAATATTCATACAGGATAAATCCTGTCAAGTAATTTGTCACTAATTACAATTCTTTTGAACATTTCACAAAACTTACGTGATGCAAAATCATAGATCTTCTCAATTTCATTTTGATTATGCAAAATATACATATATCCAACTAAAATAGAAGCGCTATCAAAAGATTATTTCCATAAGTTGTGATACTTAAAAGTACAGGTTTTGAATTTCAAAAAATAAATCCTTACATTGAGCTCAAAAAAATTAATTTATTCAGGTCCTCTCTTGCTATGGAACAATAAATTTCAATGTCTCCCTGCTTGCAATGTTTCCAATGATTACAAAATGCTAAAAGCTTCAAACACTGGAATTTTTGGCAGTCCATTTGTGAACATATTGATTTAAATTTTCTAATTTTGAACACAATGCAAAGTTTAGAGAAGTCATTTCAAAATAAGTTCAATATCATTGTAGAACACTTAAGTTAATTTGCAAAGTAGTAATTCAGAGATTGAAACACTTATGAAATGTGATTGATATCGAGTACAAAGGGAGACTACTGTAAGTGGTGCTAATATAATACTGCTTATATTAGATATGTTTCTATTTTTAATTGCAATTTCAATACAGCTCATTTGGATGCTGAAGAATTAGGACAGGCTTTGGCAAACTATAGTCCTCTGGCTAAATCCGAAGTGTTGCCTGTTTTAGTAAATACAGTTTTATTGGAACACAGCCACTCTCTTTTGTTTATGGATTGTCTATGACTGCCATTGCACTAAACAGTAGTTGCAACGAAGACCATACACCCTACAAAGCCTGAAATGTTTACTATCTTGCCCCTTACAAGACACAAATTTGCCAACTTCTGAATTAAGAATACACTACAACAAATTCCAAGTATATTTCTGTGTCATGCATTTTTTATTATAAGGGAGTGATAACATCATTTTTGCAATGATACTGTGATCCACCAAAATTTATATTCATGTTTTCCCATTGAAACAAATAACGTTATCTTTAATGGTGAATTTCTTAACTGAATTTACACTAGCATTCACAACTTAATGGAATAAACTCTCAAAAGTTTTACTCTGATTCCATGAAATAAATGAAAAAAGATAACCAGTTATGAGAATTGACTGTTTTCCACTTAAAGCAGCTGGTAACTGTTAGTGGAAGCAGACTCAGGCAATTTCAATGATTAGAATGTTTACTAAAGAGTATTCTTGAAATCAGCTCTTATGAAAGAGAAAAAGAAGCAGGATTGGGAAGATGGAAAAGTCAAGTTGTCCCAAAGACAACCTCTTCCAACCCCATCAGACTTATTCTGCTTTGAGTCAACAGGGCTGAACCTTTCAACTTCTGCTTGGTCAGTCATTCCCAGAAGAGTGTGACCTTGCCCAGGCAGCTCTCTGCAGCTGAGGCAATCCCTGAAGGGACTGACAGCTGTAAGCTGTCTGCCAGCAGCCTTTTTAGTAACTGAATCAACAAGTCTTTCCTTGAAGTGGGACCTAGAAGGTACATCACCATTTCCACTGCAGTCCACCCCTAGTACCATGCTGATTCACTTCTTCATGTGTGTTTAGGGAGCAACTCCTTCAAGATTCTGGTGGGCCTCTCTTCCTAAGGAAAACTTAAAAGTGGAAGGCTAATGATATGAACTATAATTCTTCCAATGGAAGCTTATCTAAGTCTCTTTTTCTTCCTTCTCTTATTCATTCCAAATTCCCCTCACTTTCAGATAGCACTTCTGTTGATCTTGGCTGGTCACAATGCTTCCTTAATGGCTGAGATTGCCTGAGAATTGTGAATTTTACATCAAAATTGGGCAAAAGGGGTCCAAGCAGTGCCCAAACAGTTCATTGAGATGTTAATAATATTCCACCATTATTTAACAGCAGCCCTTCCTCCAGCTGATCAGAACCAATTAACCTCACCAACATGGTGACTTTTCTTCTTGTTTCATGACTCCTGGGTACAAATAAATTCTCCAACATTAATCATAGCTTTTCTTTGCTCTCTGGCAGAAGTATTCTCCCTTAAGGGACCAGAACATATAGGCTTAAAGAGCCCAGAGTGGGGTTGTTATATGATGAATTAAGATTCATCATACAAATCTTGGCAGTTCAATCCAGAGATGAAGCACATTACTACATGGAAAAGAACCCTAATAAACTAGCATCTTGACGTCTTTTGTCTTGACTTGTTAGTGGGGCTAGTTTCCAACTTTGCTCACGTTTTGGCAAGGGCATAACAAATCTTGTTATATATATTCCAGTTCACAAGACATGATTGTCTGTGTCTCTGTGAATGCTTCATTTTAATTCAATATATTCTTTTTAAAGCCTTAGATTATTAAAGACATAATAAGTGAATGGCCAGCATCCCAGCGGCAAAGTGCCTTTACTTAGAATCTGAAATTAATTGAACTTGTCTTTTGTTTGAAGATAGTACTACTACCAAGAACATGCCACAGAGTGCATATTTAACAGTGACTTAAATCCAGACACTTCATTGTTACAAATATATCAACCTGGCAAATGCATGGCCATTTGAGGGTTTGGTGGCCAAGAACAGTGTGCCCTAGAATCACATGTAGGCCAATAGACTAGAGTATCTGTGAGGATAGAAGCCTCTGGTGCTTAGCATAGTGATGGCACATAGTAGTCAATGTATACTTGAATGAGTGAAGGATGAAGAAAACAAAATGAATAAAGACTCACAATTGTGACCTGTGTCCTCACTCAAGTTAAGGCCAGAGGTTTTAATTTTTATTTTCTTAGAGAGAACTTAACAAGGTTCAGATGGTCTTTTTATGGGGCATTAGAACTGGTTTCAGAGGCACCCAGCCAATTCCTCCCCATAGATGGAGCTGTAATGGCATGACCATTCCCCACTTGTTAGTGGGGCTAGTTTCCAACTTTGCTCACGTTTTGGCAAGGGCATAACAAATGTGGAGATTGGAGAGATAATAATTTTGGCAAATAATAGGATAAAGATAATATCCACTTAAAATGTAACCCAGAGCACCGCTCTCCCTGTCCTGACCATCCAATGGCTTTTTTTCATACGTATTATAAAGTCCAGAGTTCTTACCCTGATCTACAAGACCCCATTCTGACCATATCTCCCAGAGCTCTTCCCTGTGCTCATGCACTGAGTTTCACTGGCCTTCTTGCTGCTTTTCAAACACACCAAGCCCACTTACATCAGAGCCTTTGACATGGGTACCCTCTGTCTGTATCGCTTCCTCCAGTGCTCCCAGGCACTAGTTCCCTAGCTTCTTACAAACTCCTGCCCAAATGATACCTTCTCAGCGTGACCTTCTCTGAATTGGCATAGTACTTGTGATTCCTGGGCATTATGTTATGGATTTATTTACTTACTAAGTGTGTGAATTTCCCTTCAGGACTTATCAATGGCAGAAACTTTGTTTTTTGATGATGTTGTTTTCCCTTTTGTTTGTTTTCTTTATGCTGTTTCTTTAGTTCTTAGAGCAATGGCTATGACATACCAGATACTCAATAAACACTTCTTGAATAAATACATGAAATCTTGAAGAAATAGATGAATGAATGGCATGATTTGATGGGTTGGTTATAAAACAAATGAGAGAAAATTCCCCTTATTTCACATAAACACTAATATATTGAACTATGACAGCAAACATAAGAATAATGGGGGGGATATTAAACATTTTTCTGTAATTTCTCTTTCTGCATATACATCTGGCCTTCATTTGTGCTTGGGTGTTGTACCTCTAGGGCAAATATTGGTTCACAGTTCTTGGTATAGTTCAGGCACCTGAGACTAATTAACATTTCATCTAATAATGCTGGTACAAAGTAGTAGATTTAGTAAAACAGTTTAAGGCAATACATGCATGCCTTTTCTTGAGTGATAGTATTGAAAAATTAACAAGAAGTCAAATAACCGTGGGTGCCTTTTAGTGGGGGAGACAGTTCGGGGTTCAGGGTCAAAGGACAGAGGAAAACAAAGCAAGGACCCCTGGCTAAGCTGTCTTTCACTCTTCTCAGGAATTGGTCTAAAGCAGTGGTTAAGAGGGTGAGTGTAGAAATTGGGAGCCAACTCTTAGCTCTACTGCCCACCTATCGTGTTCTTATTAACAGGTTTTTGGCAATAGAGTAGCAATTTATATTTGCATAGTTGTTTGAAGAATTAGATGTGAGATAAAATATATAAAGCACTTCACAAGATTCCCCAGCAAATAGAAAGCTTTCAATAAACAGTAGCTTTTCTTTAAAAAGAAATAATAATAATGAAAGAAAATAAAAATATACCCCTAGTTGATTTGCTATTGTTGAATATTTTTCTTTGAGGAAATCACTAAAATTTTACTGAGGAATAGAAGTACATTTGCACTGGGTATTTATCAGAATCACTAAAAAGCAATAGTAAACAAATTCAGCATTTTTTATGATAAAAGCAAATTACCAAACTATCCCACATTTATAAATCCCTTTTAGATATTACAAATACTTCACTTTGTTACATATAAGTAACAATGTTACTTGAATTATTATTCTTCAATAGAAGGTCATAGTTTCTGAATCAGATATAAAGAATGAATAGTGAATTTAAACAATAGTGAATTTAAACTGCTGCCATTAAGAAAACAGATAACACCTATTGAATCATGGTCTGTGCCAGGCATTATTGTAAATTATTTCATGAACTAACTAATTTAATCTTTACAGCAACCCTCCAAAAACTATTATTCCCGTCTTAAAGTTAATTGAGGTATGAGAGAATTAAATACTTTTCCCAAAATTACAAAGTCAGAAAGTTGTAGATATGAGATTTGAATCCAGGTGGCCTTAATATTCGGTGTTGCCATGACCACAACACTTTATGCTTCTCAATGTGCTACAGGTACTCACCATACAGGGCGTTATTTCTGCAAATTAGAGATGAGCCAAGTAAGACACAAGGGAAGGTGTGTTATTTCCCTGAAACAAATTAAGAAACAGATAGGAAAAATATAAATATCTGTATACATAGCAAAAAAAAGCATGACAGGAAACAATGCAGAAAGGCAAAAGCTGATGAATAATACTGCAGTGGTTTTCAAGTTGGTTCAGTTTATATACATATATGTTGAATATGTTACATTTTTAAACATATTTAAAAATACATCCTTTTTGAGAAGGAAAAATACATTTAAATAATATAAATACACAAATATTATCTCCAAAGTAGTATTAAACTAAAATTTAATTTATAGCAGACCACTCAAAAGATTTTTTTGTTCAGTATTTAGGGTGTATATAGGTTTGGATAAAATGATGTTAAATTTTACATTGAAGAAAAATTGCCAAAATAGTCAAAAAAGGAATGAAATTGGGTTGAAGTCCTGCCTCACAAATATTGCAAAATAGCAGAAAGCACTGTAACAGACTCAATATTGTATTGGCACAGTAATAAACATTAAATTAATAGATCAGAAAAGAGGATCTAGAAATAAATTCTAATCTCTATGATGACTTACTAGGTCTATGTGACTAAGTTGGTAGTTCAATTGGGGTGGGGAGAGAATTAACAAATGATGCCATCTATCATCATTAACCATGTGAGAGAAAATAAAATTATACTCCAAATGTGAAAATAAATTACCTATGAGTTTAAAACTTATCTAAAAAATAAAAAAAATCCTGCAAGAAAGTAGAATGGATTTTATATAAGATCAAATGCTAATAGAGACTTTCTAAATCAATTCTGTAACCCCATAAGCCAGAAAATATAAGATAGAGATAAGTGCTTCTGAAAAATGAAAAAAATGTCTTTCATAGAAGAAGACACAATAAATAGAAATAAGCAAATACATACATCTAGAAAAAATGCTGCAATACAGAGAATAAAGTTGCAGCATGACCACACATCTGTGTACCACACTATTTACCTCCTAAGCACTTAGAAAGACTGCATTCTCAACTTTCCATGAAGTTCACTTGGGGCCATGAAACTGAATTCTGGCCTTTGGGATGTGGGCAGATATTATATAAGCCATTTGCTGGTCTTAAAAATACTCTGCTCTGTTCTTTTATTAGTTACTTTTTGCTAATTTACTTTAATCTTTACAACAATCCTACAAAATCTATTATCCCCATTTTCAACCTAATTGAGGTATAAGAGAATTAAATAATATTTCCAAAATTAGAAATCTAGAAAGTTGTAGAAATGAGATTTGAATCCAGGTAGATTTAAATGAAAAAAAAATTTTTGCTGTATAACAAATAACCTTTAAACTTAGAGGCATGAAACAACACACATTTATTATCTCACAGTTTCTGCAGGTCAAGAATCTGGATGAGGCTTCACTGGGTCCTCTGGTCTGGCTTGGCGGGGGTCTCCCACTGGCTGAAGGCAGGTTTTTAGCTAGTGCTTTTACCTCCTCTGAAGGCTCGACTGGGGAAGATTTCACTTCTAAGTTTTTCCTTACAGCCTCCAGAGGGAGCATAGTCCCAGTGACACCTTAACTTCAGCCTAGTGATACTTATTTGGTCTTGTGGACTCCAGAAGTGTGAGAGAATAAATTTCTGTTGTTTTAAGTCACCTAGTTTATAGTAATTTTTTACAACAGTCACAGAAAACTAATATACAGGTAAAGAAAGACTCAAAGAGAATGAGAACAGTGATAGACTTTATGTCCCAGAGAGCACAGAGGAGGTGAGAGGAGACAGAATTGCAGAGGATATATGAAGCAAAGTCTGGAACGATAAACCTGTGGTCCTTGAGCTACTGGTGGTTACCAATTAAATAGGAGGTTGATGGGATTAGCCTTGATTAGCTAAGAGGCAGACTTGGAAGGTGTGTGTTGAAGGGAGGAAGTGGGTGTATGGCAATGACCTGAACACACAGAGAGATCCCAGGCATGCACACAGAGGGAAGACTATATGAGGATGCAGTGAAAATGCAGCCACATAACAGCAAGGAGAGAGGACTCAGGAGAAACCAAACATTTCACCATCTTGATCTTGGGCTTTGAGGCTCCAGAACTGTGAGAAAATACATTCTGTTGTTCAAACCACTCAGTCTGTGGTGTTTTGTTATGGCAACCGCAGTACTTGAATGCCCCTAGTTTGATAAATGACTCTCAAGATCCTTACCATCACTTTTTTTGCATTAGGCCTTATCAAAGTAAAATTGCACCAGACAAAGTTAAGCAGAACAGGAAGATTTTTTGAAGACTATTGCAATAAAGGTGAAAGACTGAATTCAATTAGGTTGAGACGAATGGTGGGAGAAATTTTTAAGCCTTGGGGTGAGCTAGTGGAAAAGTACTGAAGAACAGTAGGGAGAGGCTGATCAGTGGGATGTGTCCAGCATGATGGGTTATTCCTGGGTTTGTGAAGGTTTCTCTCTGTAATTAGGCCACCTGTGTTTGCTAATTGGCACACATTGAAATTAGGCCCTTACTCTCCCTTAGAAACAAGGAGTTAGGACTGCTAGCTCCCTCAGTATTTACATTTCAAAGAGATGGTTCTCAGCTCTTGAAGAAAGACATTCCTGGGTTGTAAAACTTAACAAGAGGCAGGGAAAAGATTTACATGTATTTCAAAGGGGCAGAGAAAGAAGTTACAATTGCTAGTTTTCGTAAGTAAGTGCTCTAAGAAAAAAGAGGTTGGAGTCTATAGTCAGAAAGAAAACCGTCTATCATCAAGTAGGGAGATTGTTAAAGCCATATTAGTCAACCTCTTTGTGATGGAACAGGCTGGCTTTTAGTCCTGGAAGGACAGCATGTTCCTAGTCATTGATTTGCCTGTGTACCTGCACAAATTGATGTCACCAGAAGACATTTTTATGGAATGAAGAGTCATTCCACAATATTGTACTTAGAAAATTCTAATCATTCCACAGAGACCAAGCAGGAGCAATCAGAAAGCATGAAATAACTCCACTACTGCCATTCTGGGCTTCCACAAATGGTGCCCTAGGCTGGATCTCATTAAATCTGCATCCCATTTCCCACCTCAGATCGCTCAGAGCCCAGCAATTGCTTTTCAAAACAACAAATGCAAGATTCATTTTCTTTTAAATCTTCCATCTGTTTCTTTGTTTTGAAATAGCTCTGCTTTGAAATTGGTGTGTCCACACAAAACAGGTAGCAGTCTGTTTTCATTCTATTTCTTCTGTCCAGGTTGCCTAAAGACTGAGAGAAAATCCCCCTCTGCCTTGCAGCCCTGGGAAAGTGAGTGCTGGTGTGAGAGCATCCACAGGTAGACACAAAATTACCCTGTAACTGCTCTATACAAAACGTCAGTGGGACTCAACTGCTAGAGAGGCACAGGCTTGAGTAATAGCCCGTGCTAGAATGTATACCCGCTATCTTGTGCTCCCTAGAAATTTTCCAACCCTTTCCTAAATAAAGCTAAGTCTTCGGTTGTAAGTGAAAGGTCAAAGTTTCTTGCTGAACCTCGGGGGAGAGTTTGTTCTTTATAATCCAAGCTAGCTATACTAGCAATTTTCTCTCTTCTTACGGTAAGGAAACAAGTGAATTAAATAGAATAATTTATCCTTCCTGAGTGGAATTACAAAGGCACAAAGTTTAATGCTGTGATCCTGGCCTGTGTGTCTGGTGGAGAGAATAATATGGATTAAAAAGTAGATACATTAGACATTTAGATATATGCATAATCCTTTCTATTTTATAAATATATTCATTCTAATTGCTGACCTCCTATTAGGATAAATGCATTCATGTTTTGCTTTGATGTCACAGCTGGCTTTCTGCCTTTTAGGTAGATGCAATTTTGCTATCTCCAAGTATTTTGTAAGCAGAGGAGCAAAACAAAAAAAAAAGTGAAAGAGAGGTAAGAGTAGAATCGTGGCAACAGTTCATTCCCATGTTGGGCCCTTGGGTCCTGACTGAAAACACCAGCACTGTGGGAGTATATACCTTCACCACCCTCGATACTCCAAAACCTCTTAAATGACTTACACATTTCCCTTTTATTCTTTCTTTCTTTGTTTCTTCCTTTTTCTTTCTTTTCTCTTTCTTTCTTTCCTTCTTTCTTTGCTTCCTTTCCTTCCTTCCTTCCTTCCTTCCTTCCTTCCTTCCTTCCTTCCTTCCTTCCTTCCTTTCCTTCTTTCTTTCCTTCTTTATTTCTTTCATTACAGACTCTCACTCTGTTTCCCAGGCTGGAGTGCAGTGGTGCGATCTTGGCTCGCTGCAACCTCCACCTCCTGGGTTCAAGCCATTCTCATGCCTCAGCCTCCTGAGTAGCTGGGATTACAGGTGTGCACCACCATGGCCAGCTAACACATTTCCCTTTTCCTGCTCAACTGCCCAATTTCCCTTTAACTGCTACTTCTGAGTTACCCTTTATTTGTCTCTTACTCTTTCACATATTTTTAATATTAAATGATTTTGGAGATACAGGCCTTATTGACTGAATTATTGGAGGCATGCACAGCATTCTTTTCACTAATACAACCAAGTCAGAGCATTTCTAATCTTTACAAGGTCCACTGCCTCAAATCCAGATGGTGATTTTGTTCCTCCACAGACCTGTATGACAAGCATAATCATTCAGCAGACATTCACTGAGCACCTCCAATGTACATGGTACTGGAGATACAGCATTGAGTATATACAGATAGGGCCTCTCCTGCAAAGAGCTTCCAGTGTTTCAAAAAAAGCAAGTCATTACAGTAAAAAATAGAAAAGGTCTAAGATTCCTTCCAGGTGATCTAACCTAGTTTTGGTTGAGTGGAGTTAAAAGATGAAGAGCCTGGAAGGAGTGACATTTAATCCAAGAATTAAAGAGGAATTAGCCATATGAAGTAATGTGGGAAAGGGAGCCCAGTAAAGAGAATAGCATGCAAAAGTCTAGACTCTAGAGGTAAGAGAAAGCCTGACTTTGGGGGGAAATTGATAGAAGCTCACTATGGCTAGAGAAAAGAGGAAGAGAGTGACAGACACAGAGACAGTAAAGAGGAAAACAAGCCTGAAGAGCTAAATGCAGGGAAATTTCTAAACAGCCATGTAAACCTGTCCATGGAGTTTGGGAAATCTCTTTAGTAAACAGCAACCAGCAGAAAATAGATGTTCCATGAGGATGCTCCTAGTCACCAAAAAACAACAACAACAGAAAACTGAAAAAACAAACAAAACCAAGTTTTCAGTAATGATCGACTCTGACCTACAATGGACCCATGTATGATCCTCAACATGTTGCCTCTTACCGCTATTCTGCCAAGAATCCATTCTAGAAGAGAAAATTAATAGAAATATTTAACAATGTTATAAATCTGTAATTAAAGAGTGAAATTAGCTGGATAAAGCAAAAATGGCATGCCCCAGCTGTGCTCTTTTATATAGAGCTGGCCTCTCTGCTGTGTCCTTTGCCCAAAATTAGCTTGCCTGTCCTGAGGATCATTGCTAGCCATTGCCACATTTTTCTACAAATTAGAAAAAGGGCTATAACCCCTCCTCTGAAGATTCTTGGCACGCGGGTTCAAGGCTTGACCAGGAGAACAGATAGATTTAATCCGTTACTCATACCTCCTAATCCCCCCACCAAGCCTTGAACCTGAATAACTTAGGCAGCAGCTGTGTACACACAGACACAGCTTGCCTTCTGCTTTAACTATCTGTCACATGTCCTGAAATTCTACCTACTGGGTGTAAATTTGGGAGGATAATCATTTTTTGCAGAAGTGAAAAATGGTTAGCTGGTAAAATCATAGATAGTTCCCTTTACTACAATTAATTCAACCATCTTGCTTCTCCCTAGCTGAGAAGAGGGGCACTGAGGAAACAAGAGTTTGACTTGGAGATGAAGGAAAGGTGACTCATTGTCATGGTAAAGCATGATGGCTTCCGTGGGAGAGACAGGGACAAGAGGGAAACTTACCAGGATTATATGGAGTGTTTTATTAAAAAGCAATATGTGAGGCCTGAGAAAAGAAATATTAGCAGTAGTTGAGAAGTGCTGAGTGGAAAATGTAAAAGGGCCAAATTTAAACTATTTTAACAATTTTTCTCAGCTGATTCTGCCCTAGAGGATCATGGTGCTCTCTCTCCAGAATGTAGACCTCAGAGCAGCACTATTCATCCTACAGTTCAGGGACTTTGTGAGTTGTATTGATTTTATTTTTTCCCTTTTGGCTGACCTGGAGACCTAATCAACATGGCTAATATTGCTTCTGTGGGCAGGTGTGCTTGGAATTCCAAATGAATGAACAAGTCTATATGTTGACTTGGAGCCACCTTAAATAGAAATCAAGGAATATTCGTTTTAAAAAAGTGACTTCTACCTGGTGTGTCTTGCCATTATATTTCAATAGATTAAACAAAAACAAGGAAGCAAAAAAAATAGAATTTTTTTTGGATTATAGCCTGTGTAAAGCAGGTTGCATGGCAACCAACTAAACTGAATTTAGTAGATTTGAAGCATGTGCTGATTAATGTCAGGGGGTCACAGGCACAGACACAAAGCTAATTGCTTCCTAACAATTTCACTATGATAGTGTTATTGGAAGACATATTTGAAATTTAATACATTGAGATTTTTAGAAAAGCCACTTGTGCCCCAGCTTTCCAGTGAAATTCATATTGATTTAACTTCAAGGGTGTCATACCATCAAGTAGACACTATGTCAGGTGTTTTATGCATGTCATCTTATTTCACCTCCAAAATAACTCTTTATGGTAAAGACTATATTTTGACTAGTCAAATGTGGAAACTGAGGCACAGATGTAAGGTCATGCAGCTCATAGGTGATGGATACAAATCCTGGCTTAGGTAGCTCCATAATCCTTACTTTTTCTAACATACCATTTTGTTTTCTTTTCTCCCCAGGAATTCCTTAAATGCTTACACACACCACATACATTCACACACTTTGTCCTAACTTCATTCTCACAGCATAATTCTGGTAAACATATAGTTATTTACACTTTATACAATTAGGAAGGTGAAGTTCAGTAATTAAGTGCATTCCCAAGGTCATACATTGAGTCCATGGCAGGTCATATCAAGAATTTAAAGCCAAGTTTCTAAAATCCAACTTCAATCCTTCTACTCCCCCACAGCTTCCTGTAAAGATGTTCTATCCTGAATTCCTCAGTACATCATTATTCCACTTGAAATAAAATTGGCCCTCTGTCACTTTTGAAACTTACCTGTCTCTTGACCTCACCTCAAAAATCATGTTCTTTTATTTCTACACTGGTAGAAAAATAATCTTAGCTACTAACCAAAACAGGGTATTGATGGTTTATTAGTGAATTCATTCACTACAGCTGGTACGTGCATGTTTCCTAGGAGACAGCAGAAGACAGAGTCCCAATCCACTGCCATGACCCTCTCTTGTTAGAATAGTAGCCATTGAGGCAGTTAGCAAAGGAGATATACATTTAAGCAAAACAGACTTTACCACTTATATCTAAAATCATATAAGTAATCAAACCCAGATTATGCCTGGATATTTTGGTGGAAGATTCCTGTGGAATATATTCACATGCTCACATTATGTAACCATAGACTAAAACACCAATAGAAAAGGTCTCGTGAATCTACAACAGATCTGGAACATTCCTTGACTCTAAATTTTTTCTCTTTTTCTTTAGAGGAACATGACACTACGGTTAAAGTCAGGAATGTCTCACATACAGGTAATATCTGAGAGAAAACATATAGAAGTGCTGTTGAGAGGGGTGACAGTCCTTAATTGTGGCACATATTTAAAACCCAACATAAAATGTTATATATAGAAGGTATAGTAATTTCCACATTTAATTAAACAAATATAGATAATTGCTAAAAATATTGAAATGAAAAATGGTATTTCTTTGGCACTAGCCATACTTACTCAATTTCTTAGATTGCTTCTATAATAAAGTTAATGATATTTTCATCTTGTTGGTTGGATTTAAAAAATTGGCCTATATCCACATTTAAACCAATCACTCTGGCTAATAGAAAGCTGGTGCCCTGATGGGCCAAGCCTGGGTCATTTTTAACCCTAAGTGTGGATGTTGGTATCAACCTGAGTGGAACCACAGGGACTGAGAAAAGGAAATGGTAGTTTCTCAAAGAAATGTTGTGCAGATGAAAAAAAAAAATCAATTAAGCTACCACAAGTATTCTTTCAAAATACTGCATAGACTGATTAATTGAAAAAAATCCACTTAATACAGAGGAAAAAATAAAACATAAAATGAACTAGAATATATTATGGAAACATCTATCAAATGCATAGCTGTTGATTGAAATATTAGTAAGGTGGCTTTGATAGTGTGCAGAGATTTAGGGGTAGACCAAAGAAAGCAAAGAACATCTTTTTCTTTGAAGCACATTTAATAACTGTCAGATTGTGTTGAACAGGTTGGCAGGAGAGAGTTTGATTGAACAAGCTTTGATTAATGCAGTGACAGCACAGCCATGAGTAGGAAGAAACTGCCTGAGCAACACTTCCCAGGTTTGTATGACTCCTGTGGGTCTTACTTCAGAGCCTATAATGCCAGAGAGAAGCATGTGTCCAGAGATTATTTTATTTTCTATTAGACTTTAAGTTCTGGAATACATGTGCAGAATGTGCAGGTTTGTTACATAGGTATAAATGTGTTTTGGTGATTTGCTGCACCCACCCATCAATTGGTCATCTACATTAGGTATTTCTCCTAATGCTCTCCCTCCCCTTGCCCCTACCCTCCTATAGGCCCCAAATGTGTGATGTTCCCTTCCCTGTGTCCATGTCATTGTTCAACTCCCACTTATGAGTGAGAACATGTGGTGTTTGGTTTTCTGTTCCTGTGTTAGTTTGCTGAGAATGATGGTTTCCAGCTTCATCCATGTCCCTGCAAAGGACATGCACTCCTTTTTTATGGCTGCATAGTATTCCATGGTGTATATGTGCCACATTTTCTTTATAGTTTAACATTGATGGGCATTTGGGTTGGTTTCAAGTCTTTGCTATTGTGAATAGTGCTGCAACAAATATATGTGTGCATGTATCTGTATAGCAGAATGATTTTTAATCCTTTGGGTATATATCCAGTAATGGGATTGCTGGGGCAAATGGTATTTCTAGTTCTGGATACTTGAGGAATTGCCACACTGTCTTCCACAATGGTTGAACTAATTTACACTCCCAACAGTGTAAAAGCATTCCTATTTCTCCATATCCTCTCCAGCATCTGTTGTTTCCTGACTTTTTAATGATTGCCATTCTAACTGGCATGAGATGGTATCTCATTGTGGTTTTGATCAACATTTCTCTATTTACCAGTGATAATGAGCTTTTCTTCATGTTTGTTGGCTGCAGAAATGTTTTCTTTTGAGAACTGTCTGTTCATATCCGTTGCCCACTTTTTGATGGGGTTGTTTGTTTTTTCTTGTAAATTTGCTTAAGTTCCTTGTAGATTCTGGATATTAGCCCTTTGTCATATGGATAGATTGCAAAAATTTCCTCCCATTCTGTAGGTTGCCCGTTCACTCTGATGATAGTTTGTTTTGCTGTGCAGAAGCTCTTTAGTTTAATTAGATACCATTTGTCAATTCTGGCTTTTGTTGCCATCGCTTTTGGTGTTTTAGTCATGAAGTCTTTGCCCATGCCTCTTTCCTGAATGGTATCACCTAACTTTTCTTCTAGGGTTTTTATGGTTTTAAGTCTTATGTTTAAGTTTTTAATCCAGGTCTGCTGCAGGTCTGCTGGAGTTTGCTGGAGGTTCACTCCAGACCCTGTTTGCCTGGGTATCACCAGAGAGGCTGCAGAACAGCAAAGATTGCTACCTAGTCCTTCCTTTGGAAGCTTTGTCCCAGAGGGGCACCCACCAGATGCCAGCCAGAGCTCTCTTGTATGAGTATCTATCGACCCCTCCTGGGAGGTGTCTCCTGTTAGGAGGCACGGGAATCAGGGACCCACTTGAGAAGGCAGTCTGTCCCTTAGCAGAGCTCAAGCACTGTGCTGGGAGATCTGCTGCTCTCTTCAGAGCCACCAAACAGGAACGTTTAAGACTGCTGTAGCTGTGCCCACAGCCACCCCTTCTCCCAGGTTCTCTGTCCCAGGGAGATGGGAGTTTTAGCTATAAGCCCCTGACTGGGCTGCTGCCTTTCTTTCAGAGATGCTCTGCCCAAAGAGGAGGAGTCTAGAGAGGCAGTCTGGCTACAGCACCTTTGTGGTGCTATGGTGCCCTTTAGATGGTTTTACTAACCATAGGCAGAAAATGGCTTGCATTAAAAAAACAAATGAGTGGTATTTCTTATCTACTAGATATATCTAAATATTTATGTAACCCTATAGCATGTAGTGGGCTATGTGTAGTGATGGAACTCTGTCATCTTACTCTTTGATTTACAAACATTTCCAAAAGATAAAGAAGGAACCAAGTGCCATCAAGAGATGTTTTGCCACTGAGTACATGTGGACACAAAGAAGGGAACAACAGACATGGGGCCTACTTGAAGGTGGAGGGAGGGAGGAGGGTAAGTATTGGAAAATTACCTATCAGGTACTATGCTTATTACATGGGCGATGAAATTATCTGTACACCAAGCCTTCGTGACATGAAATTTAGCTATATAACAAACATGCACATGTACCTTTGAACCCTAAAACAACAAAAAGAAGAAAAAATAGTTAAAAAAAAAGAGAGATATCTCACTGTTTCCACAGGAGAAGAGAGTTTCTCTCTTCTCCTAGGGGCACTACCAATACCTCCAAGTATGACTGCCTAATAAAAGGAATTTAAATAACTCAGCCCACCTGGAATAGAATCAGAAAGCAAGCCAAGAAGAAAAACAGAAGTAATGTTTACAAGGGCCTCTCAGGCAAATAAGTGGGTGGGGAGTGAGGCGGGTAAGAGTTAAGAGAGAGGCTGCAGTGGGAATGTGATTTTGAAAGAGAAAATTGTAACCAGTGATGAGCTTTTTTTCATATGTTTGTTGGCAGCATAAATGTCTTATTTTGAGAAGTGTATGTTCATATTGTTTGCCCACTTTTTGATGGGGTTGTTTCAAAACCACATTGAGATACTATCTCACGCCAGTTAGAATGACAATCATTAAAAAGTCAGGAAACAACAGATGTTGGACAGGATGTGGAGAAATAGGAACACTTTTACACTGTGGTTGGGAGTGTAAATTAGTTCAACCATTGTTGAAGACAATGTGGCGATTCCTCAAGGATTTAGAAGTAAAAATACCATTTGCCCCAGGAATCTCATTACTAGGTATATACCCAAAGGATTATAAATCATTCTACTATAAAGATACATCCATACCTACATTTATTGTGGCACTGTTCACAATAGAAAAAGACATGGAACCAACCCAAATGCCCATCAATGATAGACTAGAAAAAGAAAATGTGATACATATACACCATGGAATACTATGCAGCTATAAAAAAGAATGCATTCATGTCCTTTGCAGGGACATGAATGCAGCTGGAAACCATCTTTCTCAGCAAACTAACACAAGAACAAAAACCAAACACTGCATGTTCTCATTCATAAGTGGGAGTTGAACAATGAGATCACATGGACACAGGGAGGGGAACATCATATACCAGGGCCGGTCAGGGGTGAGGGGCTAGGGGAGGGATATAAAGGGGTAGGAGGATGGGGGAGGGATAGCATTAGGAGAAATGCCTAATGTAGATGACAGGTTGATAGGTGTAGCAAACCACCATGGCACGTGTGTACCTTTGTAACAAACTTGTACATTCTTCACATGTACCCCAGAACTTAAAGTATAATAAAAAAAGAGAAAATTGTGAAAACATTAGGCTTTTTATCTTTTATTTTTATTTATATATATATTTTATTGCACTTTAGGTTCTGGGGTACATGTGAAGAACATGCAGGATTGTTACATAGGTACATACATGGCAATGTGGTTTGCTGCCTCCATCCCCATCACCTATATCTGGCATATCTGCCCTTGTTATCCCTCCCAACTCCCTACCCCCCACTGTCCCTCCCCTAGTCCCCCTCAACAGACCCGAGTGTGTGATGCTCCCCTCCTTGTGTTCATATGTTCTCACTGTTCAACACCCACCTATGAGTGAGAACATTCAGTGTTTGATTTTCTGTTCTTGTGTCAGTTTGCTGAGAATGATGGTTTCCAGATTCATCCATTCCCTACAAAGGACACAAACTCATCATTTTTTATGGTTGCATAGTATTCCATAAAAAATGTGTATATGTGTCACATTTTCCTTGTCCAGTCTATCATCGATGGGCATTTGGGTTGGTTCCAGGTCTTTGCTATTGTAAACAGTGCCACAATGAACATACGTGTGCATGTGTCTTTATAATAGAACAATTTATAATCTTTTGGATATATACCCAGTAATGGGCTTTTTATCTAAGCCCAATGAGCCCTGCTAGTAATAGCAAAAGCTGGTTTTTAAGATATTCAAAGGGAGATTCTACAAGTTTTCTCTAAAATATTTACAAGAGGTGCTCGAAGAGATTATAACGAGGTATAAGAGCAGAATCAATAGGGAAAAAATGGTACACATGGAAAAAGCACAGCAAATTATGCCTGAAGGATGAAGATAACATGAGCGAAGAACTTAGCCGTCTAAACCACTGAGCAATAGAACTACCTAGGAAAAAATGACCAGTAGCTAAACTTTAACTCAAAAATATAAATTCATTTTTAAAGGTCTCTGAAATTGAACTATAGTTTTAGTTTAACCATAAATCATATAGACCATTTTATTCACCTTAGTTTTCTTCCGCTATTCTTAAGTGATTTATTTTCTTCAAAAGTTACACATAAAGAACCATGACTATGTATTCTTTGAGGCAGAAATACCTGACTCATGCCAGACCTGTTGCAGAAACACCTGAGTCATGATGGATCTGATGCACTTTACTCTTTACCTGGTTATTATCTGACTCCCAAGTAGGGAGAAATTATAGCTTCCATTTGGTTTATTCACTTTTGCGTACTATATAGAGAGAGGGAAAGAGAGGCAATAAATTATTGCAGAATAAGAATGACGATAACAATAAAAATACAGGGTAAACTTAATTTGTGAGCCTACATAGACATAACATTCTATCCAGACTAAGTTTTCTACGTAGTTGAAAATCCATGCTAAGAAATCTTTAGCGAGTAAAACTCTAAAACTCTATTACTACCTACAGATATCAGCTCTGGTATTTATAAAAATCTTTCACATAGGTTTCTCCCTCTTGAAAAAGCAAATAGTATGAGTGTAAAGAAAAGGGTAGGTAGAGTAGAGAAAAAGGATAGGGGAAACGGTCACTGTTCTAGAAAATTCTTTCTATGACACAGCAACACAGATATTAGCCTTTTGCCAATTGGGAGATTAGGGTCCCCACTGCTTACTGGTGTGAACTGCAGGGAGATTAATAAATGTGGAGACGTGCTGCTTTGCATGGTAAATGCATTCAGAAATGAAAGCATCATGCCCTGGAATTCTACTCCTTCTTCCAATGGACTTTTGAAAACTCATGTGCTCTACATTTCTCCATTTGCATAAAAGAAGCATCTACCTCTCATCTACCTCCAAGATGTGTTCTCAGAAATAACCAGCAAATCGATTTGCTCTTCACAAGTGAAATGTAATAAAAACACTAGTAAGACTAAGACTTGGGTTTTTCTTCTTCTGAAAAATGTTTTGTTATGTTATTGAAAAACAAGGCCATATACAGTCCTCATTTAAAGTTAATTATCAAAGTATTTGTTAAAAAGTCAGGAAGCAACAGATGCTTGCATGGCTGTGGAGAGAAAGAGGAATGCTTTTACACTGTTGGTGGGAGTGTAAATTAGTTCAACCATTGTGGAAGAAAGTGTGGCAATTCCTCAAGGATCTAGAACCAGAAATACCATTTGACCCAGGAATCCCATTACTGGGTGTATACCCAAAGGATGATAAATCATTCCACTATAAAGACATATGCACATGTAGGCTTATTGCAGCACTATTTACAATAGCAAAGACTTGAAACCAACCCAAATGCCCATCAATGATACACCGGATAAAAAAATGTGATACATATACACCATGCAATACTATGCAGCCATAAAAAAGAATAAGTTAATGTCCTTTGCAGGGACATGGATGAAGCTGGAAGCCATCATTCTCAGCAAACTAACACAGAACAGAAAGCCAAATGCCGCATGTTCTCATTCATAAGTGGGAGTTGAACAATGAGAACACATGGACACAGGGAGGGGAATATTATACACTGGGGCCTGTTGGGGGATAGGGGACAAGGGGAGGGAGAGCATTAGGAGAAATACCTAATGTAGATGATGGGTTGATGGGTGGGTGCAGCAAACCACCATGGCACATGTATACCTATGTAACAAACCTGCACATTCTGCACATATATCCCTGAACTTAAAGTAAAAGTTAATAAAATAAAATAAAATAACAAAGTATAAGTAAGTTCCAACTTCTAAATAAATAACAGTGAAGTTCAGCAGCTTTAAATATAAAAATCTGACATGTAATTTGCAGTTTTACATGGTGACGGATTTTGCAATATCCTTGTGCTTCTTTAGCCTTTTATTAATGTAAGCTATAGAAACAAACTGTAGCAACATATTGAAACTTATTTATTGGTTTAGGATAATAGCATTGCACAAGCATGTGCAACACATTCTCATTTTAGACCTGGTGAAAAGTGAATGATTACTATCAAGATAAATTATGTCCTATGGTTGGCAGAAATTAGATGAGAAGGTGATAAGAAAAACACATGCACATAAAATTTGTCTTCAAATACAGTTCATTGTTTTTGTTTTTCTTATCATAACTTCAGTGGTAGCTATGAGAAATTTAAAATATATACCAGAACCTTATAAAGAGCTTATAAAACATTCGCTTTCAGATGACTAGAAAATACTTGCTATTTTTAACTCATAGTTTCTAAACAAAAATAATCTCATCAATCTTCAGAAAAATAAAATGTATTAGTTTGCTCTTACTACTGTGAGCAAAGAGAAAATAGATGCATTTTAATAAAATGTAGATTTCAAAGTACAGCATTAAAATAAAGAGGAAAATAAGCATAAATTGTTGATCTTAGTTTCCCTCAAGGCTTCTCTTTTGTTCTTGTTTACTCTGCAAAAAAATAATTTATGCAATTAACACTGACAAAATATGTTCCTATAAAAAAATTATACCCAATTCCTATCTGCTGTAGAATTTTAATCCTTAAGATGAGCTTAATAAATTAACATATTTAAATAAAATAATCACTGATATAAATGAGTTTCTCTCCTGAGGGACATTGTGAGACTCAGTGAACAGTTAGTAGTGTTATGTCTTAGGTGTAATTTTTTAAAAAGAGAAAGATGAATCATATTTTTTGATTTTTAATTTCTTACTTTCTGACTAAGAGTATGTAGACAAAACTTTTTTAAAATGAGTTGAAACAGTGATATGCATTGACAATGAGTTGAAACAGTGATATGCATAGACACAGTCTAAATGATACCACGATTTTCTTTTCCTGAAGACCTTCTAAAATAATGGAATTCTCTGCAATAACAAGGGATATTTATAACTTTTACCATCTAGACTGGCCAAAAAATGGCCAGATAACTATTGACACTTTCATTTTATATGGTTTATCATTTGTAGTATATTTGGTTGCTGTGTTGTTGAAGAAAGTTTAGGTTTGCTATATTGAACTCTATTTTATGCTTGAGCACTAACTCTGCACAAAGTCAGATGGATATATCACTGATATGAAACATCTCAAACTCTATAGACAATTGGGCAAAGAAAAATAACTTTGAACCAACTTGGCCATCTATGATATACTCATAAACACCATGGTGAAATTCTGGATACTGCCTAGCACACTGTTTTCAGTACTGATAGAGATTTTTTTTTTTTGAACGGAGTTATATTCAACAAGAGTTACAGATATTTAGACACAACTGTTATGATCCACAATCCAAGATCTAAGTATCTCAAATCACATTATCTACTGTGAACTGAAGTTAAGAAGTTTTTAAATCAGTTTCGAAACATTTGTAACAAGAAGGGAAAATATACAGTGCATTGATTTATAGCACAAATCTTGCTTAAAGAGTTAATATAATAATGTCAATCTCAATCTCTCTCTTGCTCTCTCTTTCTTTTTGACATTCAGTTCAATTGATATTCTAATGGTAGTCTACAAAGTGATGTGCCAAGTCCTAGGCCGCACAAGATGCTGGATTCCACTTCTCCATAATTCTATCAATGTGATAGACAATAGCCATCAAAGCTGCTACTTAAACTGCTCATATGAAGCAGTAAGCTGGGCATCCAAGCTCTTGGGACAAGCAAGGAAAACCCCATGTCATGAGAATGATAAATATGTAGTCCTCTTTTTAGGAATGCCTTACCTTCCAACTAAGAGGAAGAAGAGGAGGAGGAGGAGGAGGAGACTAAAAGCAGGAAGCAGCTGGAGAAAAATGCCTAAGTGCCAACATCCCACGCTTTATGGAATGCACTCTACAAAACTTCCTTCCATCCCACACTGAACTGATGATTGCCCATCATGCTATTTTTCAATTAAAAAAACTGGACAGTCAAAAAGTAGAGAAACTCATTATAATTTCTCAATACTACCTTATTTTAAAGAACATGAATGTAACAGATCTCTATGTGTTCAAATATTTTGGAGCCCTCAAACAGCCTTATGCCTTTTGGAAATTACTTGAATCCAAAAGTCCTAGATTAAGTGCAAAACTGTGGGATTTTACAGGTAAGGAAGTTAGAAGAAGATTGCAACAATACAAAGAGGCTTCTGTAGGTTCAGTTCAAATTCTAATAAGGAACTGAAAAAGAAGAAACAAGGCCCCGATTTGAATCTATGTTGCATATGTTTCTTGATCTTTAAACTCTGTCTCATTCACAGTTTATTGGTTTTTTGTTTTTGTTTTATTTCATGGACCTCCTTGGTTAAAGCCTGTGCTCCCATTCTCAGAATAATATTTTTAAAATAATAACATAAAATGCATATTGTTTATAACAAAAATTACATATATTTGTATTAGATAGATGGACAATAAATAGATAAATAGATAGGTGGACGGCCAGATAGATACACAGATGACAAGGTCAGATACACAGTCCACTTTACATGAAATAAAATTCCCAAGTTAGTTATCCAAGAGCTAGAAAGAGTGATTAGCAATAAGGTGGCCCCTTAGAAACAGAAGGAGACAAAGCATCTTTCAAAGAGCTTCCCTTAGGTGACAATGTCAGTCCAACATCAGGCACTGCTAGAAGTGAGAACCTCATTTCTTGATGTGCCACAACACTTTTATACTCTTATTTAGCTTTTGCTAAATTTAGGAACAATATAAACAAATAGTCTATGCCTTTAATAGAAAGTAACTGAGTCCCTCCTGATTCCAAAGTCAAACTCAGCCATAATAAGTTGACACTTTCTTTCAAAGAAAATAGCAGAGTCAGAGACAAGGGGTCCCTAAATAATACCTCCACGTTTAATATCCTTGAAAGCCGCATTCCTCAATAGTCTGGAAAATACATGTTGTTCTAGTCTTTGAAGAAAGACTAGATTACCAGTGATAGAGGCTGAATTGTAGTTTATCTTAAGGTGCTCCATCACGGAGTACAAGGAGAAGCCTGGATGCTATGAAGAGACTGCTAGCATTCCAGTCCACCAAACTCTAAGCTTCATTCATTCCATAGTGATAGAAGTATCAGCCTATGGCTGCCCAGACCCATGATGTTGCCCTGCTTCACTGATGATAAGATAGACTCTCTAGCATAAGTGAAAGTGGTGGCGGAATTTCCTGGCTATTCCCCTTAAACAGTGGATGTACTGCTTACATGTTCAATTTGCCCTTTCCTGTTGTCTGCTACCCAGATGCATTAGCAACTCTGTTGTGACCATGCATACAATGAATATCCTCGAAGATGTTAGAAAAACAAGATGGAAGGAAACTCTTCCCTGAATTATTGGGTAGTATTTGTTCACTGATTGATCTCAAGAATTTTCCTCATCCAGCCCCAGCATAACTATATGAGAGAGAGCTAAATTCCTAACTTGTTTGAACTATTGGAGTGTTTTTGTTATAACAGTTTAGCCAACTCTAATGAATAGAAACCTTGTGTATGTAATATCTCATATCTACACACCATTTTGACCATATATCCAAATTGTATGGTGAACAAAGTCAATTTAGTCCTAATGCTGGAAAAGCAAATAGCTTTGGGAAAATCATTCGCCCTACACTACTCAAGATAGGTCAAGGCCTTGAAATATGGTACAATCTTGTACTTACAAAGTGACTATGGCACTGACTCTTCCCAGAATATTTATTAACAATAAGTTAACAGATAATTCCTCAGTTTGGAATACTAAGTTTTTATTCGAAGTGTTTAGTATACTAACTTTGATTTAAAGTTCTAATCAACTAACCAACAGGGAAAAATTACTTATTAAGCGGTTCTTAATATTCATTTACAAAATTTAAACATATAAATCTTAAAGAATCAATAAATCTAAGTGGTGGAAATATTCCCAATTTACATATAATCTGGCTGGCTATCCTGTGTTTGAATTTTCTCTGTAATAATACCACCTCAGATAATTATAATAATAATGATAAATACAAAAAGTAACCATTATTATATATTACTACTGCTACTATCACCATCGTCATTATAACTCCTACCATTATTTTTAATGGGCACTAGCTATGTACTAGATGTACTAGGATACTGTAGTGATGATTCTACTTTATGGTTAAAATTCTCTAATGATAGGAAAACTCAGTACCTTCAGAGAGAGATGATTCTATCGCTGTATAATTTTACTATTGGAGGCTTTTGATTAAAAATTCAAACTTAAACTATAAATAAAATTTAAGATCAATTCCTCAAAAGGTATTCCGAAAGATCTGGGAAAAATAGAGTTCTATTAGAAAACGAAGGCAATTTCACATTCTTTTCTGATCCAGAGCTCATATACTTGGGTTTACTGTCCTCTATTCCTGAAGTCATCTGAAAACTAACCCTGCATAATAACGCAGCATCCACTGTAAGATAACATGATAGTCAGAGACGCTGTGAACTTCTTCCCAAGGGAAATGCCAATATTGAAAACACATGAACTCTCACATAGCATGAAATCGATCATACCACTAAAAAAAAAAAAAAAATCACTATTGTAACAAATACCTCAGGATTAAAAGCTCTTGTTTATTTTTATGGTTGCCAGTGAAACTTTTTCCTGATTCTCTAGTGAAATAATTTCATGAAAGATAAACAGAATAACCACCCAAGTATGAATTAATGTCTAACAATTGTGGTTTTAAAATAAGAATTCATGAAAAGTTTAAATAACTTAATTTTAAATTTTAAACTCTCATATAAAGCATTCAAAAAGCAGAACAACAACCTTGAAGTTGGACTTTTGAATCCCATAATATGCTCCCCTAAGTAAATTTATAAATCCAACGGGATTTTAAAACCTGAAAAATTAAATTTGCAACCACAATTATCTACACAGTCAAGTACTGAGAATACAAATGAAATTTGACATAATTGTGCTTTTAACTAATTTAAGGTATAATAGATCACATAGAAGTATACAAGTGGAAGATCAAGATATTAGAGAAAAGTTGTATTTGTTTTTAAGACAACTCATGTAGTGAATATTGAGAAATTTTGGTGAGATTTAATTGTAGTGATGCAGTTATGTAAATCCAAACTGGTAAAATAATTGTTCTCAGAGATATTAATTTAAGGGTGGATAAAAATGCAATAAAAATAACTCTATAAATGTTTATAAAAGAAGATGTAAATGTGAGCAATTGCATGAAAGATACCTCAGACTACAGTTAGCCAACCTGGGCTTAAAACTTTGAGAGGTTGAACAGGAACCAAATCTCTTTTATTCTTTTCTGCATTTTCAGATGCCAAACACAGGGTCTGAAAACGCATAGGTACCCAATAATCATTGATTAATCAGTCAATCTTAGCTTAACCATTGAAAAACAGTTGTTAGGTAAGTTACTTCTGGCTTCTAGTTCTCCTTTATAAATTATTGATGCTGGACTAAATGAGATTTTTCCAGATTCCAGACCAATCTAACATTATTATTAATCTATGATTATCAGAGCAATCTACCCAGTTACTTAAACCAGAAACCTGAATTCCCTTATCCCTCTAGCCTCATACCCAGTATCAGACCCAGATAGGCAGATCCTACTAACTCAGTCCCACCCTGGTTTATTCGCATTTCTCCAGTGCTACTGTTGCCATGCTAATCTAAGCTTACATATTTCCATTTATGAATTTAAAATGCTCTATATTTTCCCTCCTTTCTGGTTTCCAAAGACAATTAGAGTAATCTGTTAATATAAAAATCAAGTCATACATCACTCGCATTTAAACATCTTCCTTGGAGTCTCATTGATCTTATAAAGATTGGAGAACAAAGCATTCTCTAAGAAGCCCATCATAATCTGGCCCATTCCTCTGGCTCTTGTTTCGTTTTTTTGTGACTCTTCTCTTCAAATTTTCAATGCTCTGGCCACAGTGGATATTCTCCATGCATTCCTGTTTTCCTCTTCTTCCACAAATATTTCATAGATACTGTCTTTCTGACCAAAACCCTCTTGCCTTCCCAAGGTTTTAGACTTAAAAACTCTTATTCATTCTTTAGGTTTCATCTTCTGGCCACCCAAATCACATTAGGTAGCCATGATATTCATTTGTATATAACATACTTCCTTTTTTAGTAGGACTCATCCGATTTCTGAACATTCTGGACATTTTTCTTACCACTTTATCATAAGATTCTAGAAGAGGTCCTATCATTCATTTAGTATTTTCTCATTAATTTTTTATTTATAAGTTGGATTCCATGTCTTCTAATCATTGTTAGTTCCTCTATAGTCACTGAAAATGTTACCAATAGGCGATCAATATGGTGAAAAAATGAAGAACGATTTAGCACGCACCACTGGCTCCCTGCAACAATATGTAGTTAGTTCATAGTCCATCATCTTCCAGCCACGTTTTTAGCTAGAAGTGGCCATTGACTTCTGCTGTTTTCTGTTTTTATTTTTACAGATTTAAAGAAAATAATTTCTATAAAATTATCATATGTAATTACATTTTCAAAGAGCCTATGAAAATATACTGCTCATAGTAAAGGAATGTTAATATTCTACCAAAGGAGGCAAGAGAAGACAAAAAGAAAAACATACCTTATTTCTCAAGAGAAAGGCTTAATATCACAGAGATTTAACATTTTTCTACAAGAGTTTTTACATTCAATGAATATTCTATTTAAAATACTAACAAAAATTTTGGGGAAATTCTGCTGTTAAGATGTAGGAAGACATTCCTTTAAGAGGGTTCCTCTTCGCAAATTAACTCTGAGAAGAAGTCTCTTTCATTCTGCCCATTATACATGCCATTCTCTTGGGCTGGATAAGAATGTAAAGTCTGGAAGTAAAGCTGTCATCTTAGGATGAGAATTACATAATAATGACGGAACAGGAATATTGGATGAGTCTAGTTCATCGTTAAATATCCTTGAACTACTAGACCATCCCTGGGCCACTGTTTCCCAAATGTCCTGTTATTAGAGACTAAGCTCCTTACTTGTTTGTTCTGAAGTATATGCTAGTTGCTCCTGAACATATTTCTGACTCATCCAATCACTTAGGAGAGGTTAGAGTCTATAAAAGGAAACACATATTTTACAACTTTTTGGTATTTGAACACCACTTTACATTTTTCCATGGTGTGACCTCATCCGTTTCAGTACACTCATTAATTAAATGAGAATAATGATGTTGTCTTTTGGGGTATATATGAGTATTAAAAGCCAACATATAAAGTTTTTAACTTATGACTTGATATAGTAGGTGCTCAAAAAATAAAAATTTTCACTGCCTCTAATAGAAAAAATAAATGTACATAGGCTTTGTCACCAAATACAGATTCTGCCATTTATCTACTCAGTAAGTACCTTAGGTTTTTGGAGGCTCAGATTCTTAACTGCAAAATACAATAGTATTTACTTTCAAGAGATCTATGAGGATTAGAGATAAATGTTTAAAGCAATAAACAATGAAAGTTATCATTTAATAAAAATGCCAATTCGCAAAACTATATGTATTTTAAATAGACTATAGCAACCAGTGCAAGATATTAAAATTCACACAGCATTGTAATTCAATTCAAAATATAAATTTTATCCTTTTCATAACAAAATTTTAAAATTTTGATAACAGCTTTAGTTTTCTTCTCTAACATTGATTGTCATATGGGAATTAGGTGGCTACAGGCCGCTTTAAAAATTTCAAGAACTCTATGGATCTTATCTCCAGAAAAAAGCATATATACAAAAACTTTTATGTTCAATTTTAGGACATTATGGATTCTCTTAAATTCCATGCATCCCAAGATTATATCGCACTCCCTGATAAGGAGTTCACAAAATTTCAAGGTGTTATTTTGATATGGTAATTATAATGTGTAATATACATACAATATCTATAATAAATTATAATATGTTTATATATATAATATATATTACAATAAATTATCATGTTTATATATATATAAAATACAAAATTGTAATGTGGCATAAACTCTAATGCAAGTCTTATATAAACTATATATTGCTTTACCTGCTTATTTTTAATAAACTATATGTCGCTTTATCTGCTTATCTACTCCATTACATCATCTTCATATAATTTGAGAAGGAATACTTTTGGCAAATTTACATTTAGGTATTTGTGTTGTACAAATTTCTAATTGGAAGTTTTAATTTTTATTTAAACGTTATTTAAGGAAAAAGAAAAAGAAGAGAAGACATCTAGACAACAAGGAAAACTAAAATCAGTAAGCTAGAATGTAGCTATCTACAATGCAATCCAATTTTCCACTTGTGAAAAGACCAAATACAACTCTGAGTGATAACTCCTCAAGAAAGATTTTTATTTCTGCCAAAATACAACTGATATTACATATCGGACTTCCAGCAGTTGTAGCTTACAAAGATGCTAGTGCTAACTTTATGATCAGAGCACAAGGTAGGGCTGGAGAAAGATGCTATTTCAGAATCTCCCAGTCATTGGATTTCATTATGACCTTGACCAAGTTACCCAATTTTGGCTTGTTTCCTTCTATGTTACTCGGCTAGGGCTGTCATAATGAAGTATAACAAACTAGGTGGCTTTACATCAGAAATGTATTTTCTCAGTTCTGCAGGCTAGAGGACACGTTAGTGTTGGCGGGGCTTGTTTCTTCTGAGGCCCCTTTCCTTTTACTTGAGGATGACTGACTTCCCCTGTGTCGTCACATTGTCTTTTCTCTGTACCCACCTGTGTACAAGTTTCTGCTTCTTATAGACACCAGTCATATTGGTCTGGGACTCACTAAAATGACCTCATTTTAATTTAATTACCTTTTTAAAAATTCTATCTTTATATACAGTCATATTCTGAAGTACTGGGGGTTAGAAGTTCAACATAAGAATTTGAAGAGTACACAATTTAGCTTATAACACCTTCCAAAAAAAGAAGGAAATATTTGATCATCTTTATCTGAGCTAGTACCTAATGGACAATAAGTGTGTGACAAGTTTGATATGTTCAAAGCATCCTTTAAATTTAAAACGCCAGTTATATTGTGTTAACTCACTATAGTAGAGAAGTCCTAGGCAGAAGGCAGGACTCCATTGAGTCATCTGGTTCAATTCATCAGGCCTGTCCTTCCTAGATGATGCCACATCTCACCCATCACAGACATGACAGTCTCCACAGGCCATTTTTCTATCTTTATCATTGAATTATGGGTGACACCTAAGATAGCTTGTACTGTCACCAGAACTAAGGAAATAAACTTTTGTTACCCAGGCATTACTAAGCAAGACAATGATAGATAATTAGGAATCTTAGAGTTGATTTTCAGTCTTTTTGCACCTAACAGGAGAGTCTCTTAAAAACTTATATACTTCTCAGCACTTTGGGATGTCAAGGTGGGTTGATCACTTGAGGTCGGGAGTTCAAGACCAGCCTGGCCAACATGTGAAACCCCATCTCTACTAAAAATATAAAAATGAGCCAGGCATGGTGGCACATACCTGTAGTCCCAGCTACTCAGGAGGCTGAGGCAAGAGAATCTCTTGAACTCGGGAGGCAGACGTTGCAATGAGCCAATATCGCTCCACTGCATGCCAGCCTGGGTGGCAGAGTGACTCTGTCTCAATAAAAAGAAAAAAAAACTACTTAGGAGCAAATTGTTCAGGGATCATTTCAATAATTGTCCTAGAGGACAACATATTATTTCTTCACCTACAGAGAATAATTTAGTAAAACATATTTATCCTTTACTGTTTATTCGACTGAATGCTAGGTTTTACAAAGAGACTAGAATGGACTCTTTCTCTGTCAGATATTTAAATTTATTTTGATCAGTAAAAAAGTACTTCTGAACACAATATGATCCCGGTCCTGCCAGCCTAAGCCCTGGAAGAGCTTACATTCATACTGGAAGAGTGAGGCATATACATATGAAGATATTACATCATGATACAAGACAGCCCATGGGAAAATTGTGATGAGTTTATTTCTGACATCCTATGAGTTTTCTTTCTTTTTCCTGCCTCCATCTTCCAACAGCAATAACAAAATCTACTGTTTATTTCCTTCTCTTCTTTAGTTAAATTTGTTCTGAAGAAATATATCAGTAGATACTATTTTAATTAGGGCTTAATAAGTGCATTTAATGTGAGGTATATTTTCTGTGTACTTTAAGTTTCTTTGTTTAGCTGGTTGGTATTTGTTCAACTAAGGAAATTACAGGCATTTGAGAGCAAGAGGAAGAGATATGTTGAGGAAACAGGAAGCCTGTAACAGGGAATATATGAATAAGTACGAAAATAAGGGAATAGTGAAAGAGCAGTAGGATTTTAGTGTATAAAAGACCCAAAGTAAATGGTATACTCTGACCCAACACTTGACAGTCAGGGAGCACAGGGTTATTGCTGTATAGGAGAATCACTATTTCATACTGGAGAAAGCTAAGATATAATACGGAGCATATAATGAGTTGTGGATGGTAAGGGAATCTTCCTAACAAAGGGATATTAGAATTAAGCTTTAAAAGTTAATGAAAGACACTTGAAAATATAATACAGTATATAATTGGTAGCTAAATGGTTGATGCAACTTTCAGAGTTGTAGTAATTTAGGCAAGAAAGACATAGATGAAGATAATATCTATATGATAAATGATTTTAACGGCTTGCACAAGGCAAGTAAATTGAAGAACTCTTAAAAAGGTAAGTATTTAAGTTCACAGTTGATGATGCATAATTATTTCAATGTTCATTAACTACAAAGAATAAATATCATTTAGCCTATGATCATCACATGATATTAGAGGCAGATTTGGAGAACTGAGCTCTGAAAAGCCTGTGCATGGTGAAGTGGGCAAACTTTTATTTTATTTTAAATGTGAATCCAAAGTAACACTATTTATTTTGTTATTTTTCTTACTAAGCAAAGCAAGTTGTATTTTTAGAAAATTCATAACACTATTTCTACTCTCCAGACTCTTGCTATAATGCAGCTTTGACATTCATTCTATGAAGAGGTTGACTCTAGTGTTCCTTCCCCTTGGTGGTGAATTGTCATGTAGCTACTAGCATGATTTCTATGACTATGTCAAAAAAAACTATAAAGTTTCTGGTTAGTTCTCTTGGGATGCTTGCTCTGAAATTCAACCACCTTGCAATGATAAAGCCCAGGCAGTCTGTGGAGACTTGGAGAAAAACCAAGTCACTTGGAGAAAAACCAAGATTCCAAGTCTTCAGCTTCTAGCTGAGAGCCAACTCCAATCTGCCAACCTTGTGAATGCGCTGTCTTAGGATTGGATCCTCCAGCCCCAGTTGAGTCACTTCAGCTGACTCCGCTAGGAGAGAGATAAAACTTACTTATCAAACCTTCCCCAAACTGCAAATTCATGACAAAACGAATAATTGCTCTTACTATGAGCCAGTAAATTTTAGGATGAATTATTATGCAAGCAATAGGTAATTGGATCATTAAGCATCATGGTAAAATGGTTTGAAAATGAAACAATACATTTTTACTTCCATTGAAAAAGATAAATATATGGAATCCAAATAATCCAATGCTATTAAAACAAAACTTTAAAAAAATGCAATCTTTAAAATATTTAAAAATGGAGGCATAAAAAAGAAAGATTAGTCAATCAATTAATGAAAAAGAACCTTGTCTCACTCATTTAAAAAACCTCATTTCTAAAAGTAACTCAAATCACTATCATTTGAGTTTGCAGTTAAATTTATCTCTGGAAACATCGTCTTAATCTAGCATAGAAGACTGTGGACATTGCCAGTACATACAAGTTATCTTCATGTTGAATTTAAAGCACTTCATATTAAAAATTGGGTTTTATAAAAATTATATCCAGAGGTACAGTCTTGGGATTAAATTTATTTAAAAAGAAGGAATAGAGTGAATGAAAACTAGCAATAAGTAATTTTCTTTCCTATTTTTATACTGATATTAATATTTATAAAAATTGAAAACAATCATTGATCCCAGTTATTAAAAATTAGAAACATCTGTCAGGAACTTTCCACTAAACAATGCATGGATGAAACCACAAACTAGTAAAGTGGGACCATGTAGGAGAAAACAAAAACAAAGGAAACTTCTCCCACTGCTTACCCCAGCTGAAAGAACTTCAGGAATCTTTGCTCAAAAGGGGAAGGAAGCTACTCAGTATTTTTAGGGAAGCAGGAATATTTTTGCTTCACTTCATTTTATTAATACTCTCTCCATCCATTCCAGCATTCCAAATCCCAGTTAGCCAATGTGTGTGGGGTCAGAGAAGAGAAGGTGGCAATTATCATTTAGGGATCTGTCATCAGCAGTGGGAACTGACTGGGAATAACCATGGAAATCACATACAAAGGGAGTCATAATTATTCATTTACTTTAACTAAGAGAGAAAGAATGCCCTACTAATCGCTTCAGTTTACACAAGAATAAATTTTAGTCCTCTCAATAAGTACAAAGAGAATCAACTCAGTCAATGGATCTATGTGAAATAAAGAAGAGAAGACTAAAATCTTGGCTAAGGCTTAAATATATCAAATAGATATCTACCTTAATATTTCTGAAAAGAATACCTACAATAAAGTAAATGCTGAGGAAAACCATAAAAACCCACTTGCTTTATCTATAGGCAAACCTAAAGCTGGGATAAAATTTTCTCATTGAAAGATAAAGAAATGGAAAAACTCTGTATGAAAAATTTGGAAAGATTTTGGAACTTAAAAATACAACTGTATCAACCTTGAGGTGCAGAGAAAAAATAACCTTTAGAAAATGCTTTGCTAGAGGAAATAAAACATAATTTTAAAGAATTACCTACTTTATAAAATGGTAAGCAGCATACAGATGAGAAGATGCTGATAATGCACAGAAATAGAGTTGTAAGATTTAAGAGATGGGATTAGAAGATAAATTGCAACAGCAGAATTTATGATAATTAGTAAAGGACATAAATACTCAAAAGAAAATTAACCTAAACAATTTAAAGTTTCTAGGAAAGCAGAGAAAAAGTTTTTTAACCATAAGTCGAAAGTGAGAAGAGAGAGTCATAACCGATGGAGAACGAAAAAAATCCCTCCTATGTGTGATAGTTTACTGGAGAATTGAAAGAAATTTAAAGGGAGCCCATAATAAAAAAGAAATAATACCAGAAAATTCTACTAAGCTGAAAGAAAGACCTGAGTTTGAGAAATAAAAAATTATTTTTACCAAGTCCAGCTCTCAGCCATAAACTGGAGATCACTAAGGAAGTTTAAAAAAAGTGTCAAACTGAGGCTACATTAAAAAAGGAAAGTGAGAAAGTATATAATAGAGTACTATTTATGTCAGAAAGGGAGTGAAAAGCTACACAGAGACAGAGACACACATATATATGATGTACACATATTTGATTTTGTTGGAAGAATAACTAATAACCTTTTTTCTTAGTGGTTATATAAGAGAGGGAGAATAAAATTAAGAGAGAGAGAAAAGCTGGAATTCTTTAAATACAGCTTGCTGATTTTATGTTGACACCATTCAATACCATATATAATTATTAAAACTCAGATAAGAATTAAAATACCTAAAAACAAAGGAAACTTAACAAATGAATCGAATTTTGTAACCATTTCATGGCATGGCCAATAGAGATGAATAATCCAAATGGCTTGAAAATTCACACATTTGACTGTATATCCCTAAATAGACATAAGCAAAGGACAAAAACAATTAGAAAAGATATTAAGCTTGTTTTTAGTGATGGCATAGTGAAGGTAGTGTCACCATTGCTATCCTGACATTTTCGTGTATATATTTTGGGATAAATCAAGTAAGCAATTATATTGAGATCTAAATTTCTGACAAAGAAGAAAGGAGATAGATGATATTGCTAGTGAGATTGATGAGATTAAGGGGAAGCCTCCTGGTCCTACATTTGATTTGGAATCATCAATACAAACTCAAGATGATTCTTTTCTCATTCCTTGATTTTTATCTACTTTTTTTATATTTTGACAGCTTTAATTGTATACATTAAATATGCTCAGATTTAATGTATAAAATTTGATGAGTGTAGACATACGCAAACTCCCATGATACTATCGCCTCAATCAAGGGAACAGACATATCCAGCACCTCCCAGAGTTTCTGTGTGTCCCCGTGTTCTTGTTTATTGTTCTTTTGTTTTCATGTCTACCCAGAAAATCCAGAAAAGGTAACTACGACCATGAGATAATTTCATATAGTAACTGATTTGTACCTTATTTTAAGATAAACACATTAATTTTGTATAGGTAAAGAATGTACTCAATGGTAAAGATAAACAAATAGTGCAAAAGGATACGTACTAAAAAGTTAATCTCTTTCTCACTTCTGTCCCACATTTTGCTGTCCCTTGCCACAGAGGTAGCCATAGTTATTCAGTTCTTATTCTTTTAAGATATATCCTTGTCATACATAGGCATGGATAGCTAGATAGCTAAATATAAATATATAGATGATAGATTGATCAATAGCTAGCTAGATAGCTAGTTAGATAGATAGAAAGATCATCTCCTATATTTAGTAGCATATTATGAACTTCTGTATTTTGCTTTTCTCACTTAATTCATTCTGGAAATAGATCAGTATAAATCAAGTTGTTTGATATTTAAACACATGCATAATATTGCATTTAATCAGTCTCCATTGGCATTGATGTGGTTTCTAAATTTTAACTTAAAATACTTGAACAATAAAATTTATTTTAGATAATACCAAATTGTCTTTCAATGAACTCTATTAACTTATACTCTTAATAATAATCCATAAAAGTGTCTGTTTAACTATACCCTCAATGGTTGGGTATACTATCACTATTTCATCTTTTCCTATCTGATAGAAGTCAATATAGTATCTCATTGAACACACAGTGTTGATTTCTTTATGATTAAAAGATTGACCTATTACTATTTCATCTTTTCCTATCTGATAGAAGTCAATATAGTATCTCATTGAAAATAAAGTGTGATTTCTTTATGATTAAAAGATTGACCTTTTTTATATTTTCATAAACCATTTTTATTTCCTTTTCTGTGAATAGTTTATTCATTTTCTTTGCTTATTTGTTGACTAAGATGTTGAATTCTGGGTGATTTTTATACATTATATAAGTTATTATCTTGTCATGTGTGTTGAAAACTTTTCTTTCAGTTTGGGATTTGTCTTTGAAATTTTCTTTCCAATAGATAGCAATAGATATAGACATAGATGCAGAGTCAAAATAATCTTTCTTTTCTTTTATAGCTTTGATGTTTCTATTATACTTTGAGATATGTTCCTTACTCAAATAAAATTATTTCAAGTTTTTTCTCATGTTTCCTTTACTACTTTTAGGAATTTATTTCTTTTTTGAGAATTTGTATAAATTTAGGGAGTACACATACAGTTTTGTCACATTGATATATTAAACTAAAAAGCTTCCACACACCCTGGCTGGAGTGCACTGGCACGATCTTGACTCACTGCAACCTCCACCTCCTGGGTTCAAGTGATTCTTATTCCTCAACCTCTCAAGTGGTTAGGACTACAGGGGTGCACCACCACACCTGGCTAATTTCTTTGTGATTGATTTTAGTAGAGATGGTGTATCAACATGTTGGCCAGGCTGGTCTCAAACTCCTGACCTCAAGTAATCCACTTGCCTCAGCCTCCCAAAGTGCTAGGATTACAGGTGTGAGCCACCACACCTGGCCTATTTTAACTTTTGATCCAGTAAGAGCTTATTTTGTTGTAAGAAGCAATAGAGATGAAAACATTCTTTTTCAGTTAAATATCCATTTGTTCCACTACAAGTTATTAAAAAAACTTTAGTCTCTATTTCTTTAAAATAATATCAGTACCTTTCTTTTTATTATTATTATTATTTTTATTGTACTTAGGTTCTGGGGTTCATGTGATGATCATGCAGGATTGCTGCATAGGTACATACATGACAGGATGGTTTGCTGCCTCCATCTCCCCATCATCTATACCTGGCATTTCTCCCCATGTTATCCCTCCCTCCCTCCCGCCTAGTGTCCCTCCCCTTGCCCCACCAACAGACCCCAGCGTATGATGCTCCCCTCCCTGTGTCTAAGTGTTCTCATTGTTTAACTCCCTCTTAAGAGTGAGAATATATGGTGTTTAATTTTCTGTTCTTGTGTCAGTTTGCTGAGAATGATGGTTTCCAGATTCATCCATGTCCCTACAAAGGACACAAACTCATTGTTTTTTATGGCTGCATAGCATACCATGGTGTATATGTGCCACATTTTCCTTGTCCAATCTATCATCAATGGGCATTTGGGTTGGTTCCAGGTCTTTGCTATTGTAAACAGTGCCACAATGAACATACATGTGCATGTGTCTTTATAATAAAACAATTTATAATCCTTTGGATATATACCAATGGAATTGCTGGGTCAAATAGAATTTCTATTTTAGGTCCTTGAGGAATCGCCACACTGTCTTCCACAATGATTGCACTAATTTACACTCCCACCAACAGTGTAAAAGTGTTCCTATTTCTCCACATCCTCTCCAGCATCTGTTGTCTCCAGCATCTGTTGTCTCCAGATTTTTTAATGATCGCCATTCTAACTGGAGTGAGATGGTATCTCAATGTAGTTTTCATTTGCATTTTCTCTAATGACCAGTGATAATGATCATTTTTTCATATGTTTGTTGGCCTCATATATGTCTTCTTTTGAAAAGTGTCTGTTCATATTCTTTGCCCACTTTTGAATGGGTTTGTTTGTTTTTTTCTTGTAAATCTGTTTTAGTTCTTTGTAGATTCTGGATATTAGCCCTTTGTCAGATGGGTAGATTGGAAAATTTTTTTCCCATTCTGTAGGTTGCTGATTCACTCTAATGATTGTTTCTTTTGCTGTACAGAAGCTCTGGAGTTTAATTAGATCCCATTTGTCTATTTTGGCTTTTGTTGCCAATGCTTTTGGTGTTTTGGTCATGAAGTCTTTGCCTATGCCTATGTCCTGAATGGTTTTGCCTAGATTTTCTTCTAGGGTTTTTATGGTGTTAGGTCTTCTGTTTAAGTCTTTAATCCATCTGGAGTTAATTTTAGTGTAAGGTGTCAGGAAAGGATCCAGTTTCTGCTTTCTGCACATTGCTAGCCAATTTTCCCAACAATGGAAAAATACGTAATGTATATTGAAAAACATAACAGAGAAAAATAATTTATCATAATAGAAACAATATATGAGGTGTCTAAAGATAAAAGTAATCAGAACATTGTAGATCACATTCCAAAATATTTCAAACAGTTCTTAGAATTACAAAAGATAGGATAAAGAGCAAGAAGATATTATTGAATGGGAAAATGTATCAGTCATTTCACACTCTTCTCTCCAAAAACAGATTATGCCTCTGTGTGTGTAACTAAGCTTTTAATGTAATTATAGCCAAAATCAATACAGTGAATTTATTTTTACTTGAAAGTAATCTAAGTACAAGAATCAATACATTTTAAAAGTGAAAGTCTGTGTGATGTGGTTCATGCCTGTCCCAGCATTTTGAGAGGGCGAAACAGGAGGATCACTTGAAGCCAGGGGTTTAAGACCAGGCTAGGCAACAACACAAAGCCCTGTCTCTACAAATAGTTTTTCAAAGCAAAAAAAATAAAAAGTAAGTGAAGAATATAGTGAAAAAAGATAGTCATTACAAAATTTACACTATCTGATGTTAAAGTATTTCAAGGACACAATAATTATATATGACATTACATCGAGAATAACAGTAAAAACAGTTCTGGGTCTTACCCAAATAGAAGAGACACTATTCCCTTATACAACTGTGATCAAGTCCTTTGTCAGTGTCTCTTCTATTTTGGGCAAGAATGGCTTCTGGCTTCTGCCTACCCACCTCATGACACTCCCCACCCCATACAGTTACATCAGTTGGAGTCCCAGCAGGAAACAGATGGCACACTCAGCTGGGAACTTTGCAAAGATTGTCTAAAGAAGGAGCTGTTTATTGAAGTGCAGCAGGGTTAAGGGAACCAACGCGTGATTTTGAGGCACACAGGAACTAACAGTAGTTGGAAACTCTTCTGGTTCACAGGTTTGATGGGACCCTAGAGTGAAAGGTGTTAGAGCCCCTCTAGGGGCTAGGGCCATGGAAGACAGGCTGCCTGACATAAGTTGTAAATCATAGAGAGATATAGTCACTCCCAGAACCATGGCAAAGTCAAGAGGAAATGGGGAAGGAAAACCAATATACGAAATATTTTCCCCTCTCCTGTCTTCCAAGCTTCAGTCAGTGATTTTCATTGGCCAACCCCAGTAAGGAGGTTGAGTCCAGGTAATAGAGGTCAGTCTTTCAGGGTACAGAAACTGGCAGAGAATCAGTGGGGAGAGGATTGTTCTCAAAAGAGGATAAACATATACCCACCCTGCCCACTTCTACCACCTTCCTCAAGAGTTATGGTGAGGAGTAATTGTCTAGGATCCCAGCATGGTAGATGTAATTATTTGGGATCATAACATGAAAACCCTTCTTTCTTGAAAACATTCTCAGAAATAATCTCCAAACCTTGTTTCATTCCACTTCAGTCCCTCACTGCATAGTCAGACATAACTTCGAGCTTCTCATCTCCTGCAGCTACGCCTCTTCTGCATATTGATCTCAAGCATCACACACTTTGACTTCCTTTCATAATCTAGTATCTCCACCTAAAGATACACCCAAACAATTCTTTCACTATTAAAGCTCTCCAACAAACAAACATGCATGCATGCGCAGCTAATTATCCATTACACCTTCCTGTTCTCATTTTCTTTTCCCAGATTAGATTCTATAATCCCAACATTTAAATTTTTCCCTTAAAATATCTTCAATTACTTGACTTCTTGCTCTTTTTCTGGAACTTATCATCAAGAACTGTGAAATATCTGTTTTCACCGTATTTGCAAGTTAACAGGTTAGCCTGCCACGATTTCATGGATGCTGGCTGAAATCAAGCCGCCTGGATCAGAAGTAAAGAATGGTTTCATTACTCACAGCAATAGTGGTAGCCAGAGTATCAAAATTTTTCCTCTGGCTCCCTCAGCTCCAGTTCCCACAGGGTGACACAAAGAGGATCAGATAATATACTCCCTGGGCTGCATTCCAGGAGAGGAGACCTACTCTTAGGGGACCTGAATTGTGTATAATGGGCATTAGCAGACCCACTACAGTCAAGACAGTATGTTTATTAAGCTAGACTGTAAGAACAAATATGGCAGCCCTTTATTCTGGAGGGAGACATCATTTCTATTTTCCAAGTCTGTTCACTGCACAAATATCTTTTAAAAGATAATCCCCAACAAAGTCAGTCAGTGCCCCTGCTTACAAGCTGTGCAGAAACACAAAAGTTCCATGAAAAATTTTCTCCCAGCCCTCATCCATGCCTGTGTTCAAGCAATTAAGTCATCCAATTGGGTTTTGAGGTTTCACCCTCTTGCATCATCACTCTCTCCCTTTTTACTAGATTATGACCATCAGCCTACAGACTCTTTCATTTCTCATTTAAAAAAGAAAAACCCCAATTTCCCTCCATCTACCACACAATCTCATTGCTCCTTTTCCAAGAAAATCTTCCTCTAAAAAAATTAATTACACTTGCTCTTCCTACTTTAGTTCACTCGATTGACCTCTCTGCCCAATATTTTTCTTAATGACTTCTGTCAAATAAGCATGCTGCCAAATTCACAGATATTTCTCCTACTTTATCTGAACCTACCTAAACACATTCAAAACAATCAACATTCTTTCTCCTTGGAAATTCTTCTAATCTAGCTGTTGGGAGATCAGCATCTCAGAGATTTAACTCCCTGAAGGTTTCTTCTCCATCTCCTTTACTGGACCTCCTTTCTCTATTCACAGTGCTGGTTTCATGAGTGTGCAATCCACACAGTCACAATCCCCTCCCCAACCCCCCACACTGCTTAGAAGGCCCTCAGGCTTGGTTTAATGCTTCTCATTGCCATGTTGAAATTCTTGATAATTTTTGAACAAAGGATCCTGCATTTTTGTTTTGCACTGGTGTTCAGAAGTTACATGGCAGATCCTGTCTATCTCCTTTGATTTAATGTAGTGTTTTCAGGTTCAGTCTTCCCTTCACCCTTCAAGTTCACTTTCTAAATAGTTTCATCTGGTTCTATTGTTTTAAATGCCATCTTTATTCTGGCAACTCCCATAAGTTTTGTCCACCATAAACTTCCTCCCTGAGTTGAGTATATATGTCATACATCTTCACCTGGATGACTAATACCCACCTCAAATTTTTACAACTAAAAGCTCATGATGTTCTCTTCTCTGCACAATTTCCATCTCCAGGTTCCCCCCATATAAATGACACTACCATTCTTCAAGCTGCCGAAGGCCCAAACCCAGGCATTATCTTTTATATCTCCCTTTTTTTCACCCTCACATCCCTTTTCTCACCCATAGTCAAGTCCTGTCAGCCCTATTTCCAATGTGTACCTTCAGTCTGTTTATATCTGGACATACCCACTTCCCACACATCCAATCCACATCATGGCCATTTCTTCCCAAACCACTGGAATAGCTCCTTTTCTTAGATTTTCTTCTCCACTTTAATTTTCCTACAATTTATTTTTTTATAGAATAGCCAAGATAATTTTTTGTTTACTTTTTTAACTTCATATTTTAAAATGTTCAGAATTACATAAAAAATTTTCATATATCATTGTTTCAGATTTCCCAAATAGCATTTTTATGTTGACTTTATCATTCTCTTTTTCACATATATGTTAAATTTATATTACATGCATACATTAATATATACATAGAGTATATAGATATATATTGATATAATTTGGCTGTGTCCCTACCCAAACCTCATCTTGAATGCACACATGTTGTGGGAGGCACCTTGTGAGAGGTTATTGAATCATCAGGGCATGTCTTTCTGGTGCTGTTCTCCTGATAGTGAGTAAGTCTCATGAGCTGGTTATTATACAGGGGAGTTTTCCTGCACAAGCTTTCATTGCCTGCTGTCATACACATAAGATGTGTGACTTGCTCCTTCTTGCCTTCTGCTATCACTGTGAGGATTCCCCAGCCAAGCGGAGCAATAAGTCCAATTAAACCTCTTTCTTTTGTAAATTTCCCAGTCTCAGGTATGTCTTTATCAGCAGTATGAAAACAGACTAATACAGTAAATTGGTCCCAGTAGAGTGGAGTACTGCTGAAAAGATACCCCAAAATGTGGAAGCGACTTTGGAAGTGGATAATAGGCAGAGGTTGGAACAGCTGGAAAACTCAGAAGAAGACCGGAAAATGTGGGAAAGTTTCGAACTTCTTAAAGATTGTTGAATGGCTTTGACTAAAAGCCTGATAATGACATGGACAATAAGATCCAGGATGAGGTGGTCTCAGATGGAGATAAGGAACTTGTTGGGAACTGGAGGAAAGGTGAGTGAATCTTGTTATGTTTTAGCAAAGAGACTGATGACATTTTGTCCCTGCCCTAGAGATTTGTGGAACTTGAACTTGAGAGAGATTATTTGGGTTATCTGGTGAAAGAAATTTCTAAACAATAAGTCATTTGAGAGGTGACTTGGGTGCTGTTAAAGACATTTAGTTTTATAAGGGAAAGGAAACATAAAAGTTTGGAAATTTTGCAGCTTAACAATGCAATAGAAAAAAAAATCCCATTTTCTGAGGAGAAATACAAGAAGTCTGAAGAAATCTGCATAAGTAATGAGGAGCCAAATGTTAGTCCCCAAGACAATAGGGAAAATGTCTCCAGAGCATGTCAGAGGTCCTGTAACACCCCCTCCAGCACAGGCCCAGGGTAGCCATGCTGTGTGCAACATAGGGACTTGGTGCCCTGCATCCCAGTGTTCCAGCTGTGACTGAAAGGGGCCAATGTAGAGCTTGGGCCACGGCTTCAAAGAAGGCAAGCCTCAAGCTTTGGCGGCTTCCATGTGGACAAACTGCATAAAGTCAAGAATTGGGATTTGGAAATCTCTGCCTAGATTTCAGAAGGTGTATGGAAATGCCTGGATGCCCAGGCAGAAGACTGTTGCAGGGCAGGACCCTCACTGAGAAACTCTGCTAGGGCAGGGCAGAAGGGAAATGTGGGATCAGAGCCCCCACACAGAGTCCCTACTGCGGCGCCACCTAGTGGAGCTGTGAGAAGAGGGTCACTGTCCTCCTGACCCCAGGATGGTATAGATCCACCAATAGCTTACACTGTGCACCTGAAAGAGCTGCAGACACTCAACGCCAGCCCATGAAAGCAGCTGGGAGGGGGCTATAAACTGAAAAGCCACAGGGGTGGGGCTGCCCAAGACCATGGGAACTCAGCTCTTGCATCAGCATAACCTGGATGTGAGGCATAGAGTCAAAGGAGATCATTTTGGAGTTTTAAGATTTGACTGCCCTGCTGGATTTCATGCTGGCATGGGGCCTATATGCCATTTGTTTTGGCCAATGTCTCTCATTTGGAATGGCTGTATTTATCCAATACCTGTATTCTCATTGTATCTAGGAAGTAACTAACTTGCTTTTGATTTTATACACTCATAGGCAGAAGGGATTTCCCTTGTCTTGGATGAGACTTTGGACTTTTGAGTTAATGCTGAAATGAGTTAAGGCTTTGGGGGACTGTTGGGAAGGCATGATTGGTTTTGAAATGTGAAGGCATGAGATTTGGGAGGGGCCAGGGGAAGAGTAATATGGTTTGGCTCTGTCCCCACCCAAATCTCATCTTGAATTCCCATGTCTTGTGGGAGGGACCTGGTGGAAGGTAACTGAATCATGGGGGCAGGTCTTTCTGGTGCTGTTCTTGTGACAGTGAGTAAGTCTCATGAGATCTGATGGTTATTATAAGGGGGAGCTTTCCTGCCCAAGCTCTCTTTGCCTGTTTCCATACATGTAAGACATGACTTGCTCCTCCTTGCCTTCTGCCATGACTGTGAGGCTTCCCCAGCCACACAGAACTGTAAGTTCAATTAAACCTATTTCTTCTATAAATCGCCCAGCTCGGGTATGTCTTTATCAATAGTATGAAAATGGACATATATATATTATTGTTATTGTTTAATAAATATCATTTGAGAATAAGTTGAAGACATGATAGTCATGATACTCATTTACCGGTAAACATAGCAGTGTACAGTTCCCTAAAACAGAATATCCTTATAGCTAACTACAATCCAGACATTAACGTTTTAATGTTGATTAAAATTCTATTATCTAATCTATAGAACTTAATCAAATTTGACAATTTGTTCTAATGATATCTTTTATAGGAAAATATCTTTCTTCTGGTCCAGGAACTAGGTCAGGATCCACTTTGCATTCCATTGCCATGATCCTTTAGTTTTCTTTAATCCAGAACACTTTGTTCTGCCAAAAAGTAAGGAAGTGCTCAGAATGATGGAGACATGTCAAAGGATGCAGGAGCCAGATGAAGAGGCTATTAGTGGTCAAATCTCAGACATTTGGAGCATCAACACAACTCATTATAGTAATGGATCATAACCCATTGAATAAAATAAGCATCTATACTGATAAAAATAAATAAACCAGTAAATTTTTTAAAAATGGAGAAAATAGAAATGTTTTCTGCAAGTAGGTCAATCACTAAATACAGTAGAAATAATGGAATTTGAAAATCAGCAACCAATGGAATACTATGTACTTGGCACTGTGATGAGCCTGGGGTTACAGCGCTATCTAAAAGCACACACTATACCCTCATCATGGAGATGGTAAGGTAATGTCCAAACTCCACAGGCGTCACACATAGACCCTGGGGTCTGGTGCCCATCAGGTTTGTCTGGTCTCAGTAACTTCCTCATGACTCTTTTCACTCCAGCCATGCTAATTGATTTCAGTTTCCTTCATGTGGCAAGCAGTTTCACTCACCCTTACTTTGCAGACATTAATTGCTCCCTTCCATTTGTAGTTAAAAATAACAACATTACCTGTGGGTGGGAGTTGTGGCTTATACCTGTAATCCCAGCACTTTGGGAGACCAAGGTGGTGGATTACTTGAGATCAGGAGTTCGAGACCATCCTGGGCAACATGATAAAACCTCGTCTCTAATAAAAATGCAAAAATTAGCTGGGCTTGGTGGTGCACACCTGCAGTCCCAGCTACATAGGCAGCTGCAGCAGAAGAATCACTTGAATTCAAGAGGTGGAGGTTGCAGTGAGCCAAGATGGTGCCACTGCATTCCAGCCTGGGTGACAGAGCAAGACTCCATCTCAGACAAACAAAACAAAACAAAAACACCAGCATCACCAGCATTACTTCCTCTAGAAACTCAACTTTATTTGTCCATACTCCTGCCACAAATCTCCATACTCCTGCAAGTGCTGTGGCATTTTGAGGATTATCTTACTCCTTTTACTCTTCCAATAACTGTGAAGTTTCCCATATTCCTTAATAAATCTTTACTTAAATCAGTTAGAGTGGCTTCTGTTGTCTGCAAATGAGAAAGAACATATATCATAAAGGAGATCTATTATGCATGAAATATTTGTTTAGAGGAAGTAGAGAGTACACATGATTTAGTCTCAAAGGGTATAAATCTTTGGATTTGGAAAAGGGGAAAGGAGCAGTCCAGGTGAAGCAAACACACAGAAATAGGAAAGTACAAAATGCATGCAGGAAAAATGAATTGTTTCACTTGGCAAAAGTAACATGGATGTGGACAAGTTGGGAAACAGAATAAAGAAATATGAACCAGATTTATACATATTGAGTGGCCAAGTAAGAACTTCATTCTGAAATAAATTAATCACTCTTCCTTGTGACAGCTATATCTCATATGTTTGGAATTACTGGTTCTACGTCATTTAAAGGAGGATGCAAAGCTTAGCTTCATCACTGATTTCTGCTATAAATCTAATCTCACCAGGCAGCAAATAGCTTCTGTACTCTTTTCTACTCATTTGTTGTGTCATACAAACAAATACAATGGTACAACTGATATTACAATTATCTCCACCCAACCACTGCTGAGCTACGTTCCATACCAACCATCTCCATTTTTTTTTTCTGAGAAGTTTAAATTACACACACACTATTTTGTATGAATCAACATAACAACCATTTTTCAAAATATATTTTATTGCACTTGAGGTTCTGGGGTACATGTGCAGAACATGCAGGATTGTTGCATAGGTACATACATGGCAATGTGGCTTGCTGCCTCCATCCCCATCACTTATACCTGGCATTTCTCCCCATGTTATCCCTCGCCAACTCCCTACCCCCTGCTGTCCCTCCCCTAGTCCCCCCAACAGATGCTCCTCTCCCTGTGTCCATGTGTTCTCATTGTTCAACACCCACCTATGATTGAGAACATGTGGTGTTTGATTCTCTGTTCTTGTGTCAGTTTGCTGAGAATGATGGTTTCCAGATTCATCCATGTCCCTACAAAGGACACAAACTCATCGTTTTTTATGGCTGCATAGTATACCATAGTGTATATGTGCCACATTTTCCTTGTCCAGTCTATCATCAATGGGCATTTGGGTTGGTTCCAGATCTTTTCTATTGTAAACAGTGCCACAATGAACATACATGTTCATGTGTCTTTATAATAAAACAATTTATAATCCTTTGGATATATACCAATGGAATTACTGGGTCAAATAGAATTTCTATTTTAGGTCCTTGAGGAATTGCCACACTGTCTTCCACAATGATTGAACTAATTTACACTCCCACCAACAGTGTAAAAGTGTTCCTATTTCTCCACATCCTCTCCAGCATCTGTTGTCTCCAGATTTTTTAATGATCACCATTCTAACTGGCATGAGAAGGTATCTCAATGTGGTTTTGATTGGCATTTCTCTAATGACCAGTAATGATGATCATTTTTTCATATGATTGTTGGCCTCATATATGTCATCTTTTGAAAAGTGTCTGTTCATATCCTTTGCCCACTTTTGAATGGGTTTGTTTGTTTTTTATCTCGTAAATCTGTTTTAATTCTTTGTAGATTCTGGATATTAGCCCTTTGTCAGGTAGGGAATCCTTCCCAAATCATTTTATGAGACAACATCATCCTGATACCAAAACCTGGCAGAGATTCAACTAAAACAGAAAACTTCAGGCCAATAACCATGATGAACATAGATTCAAAAATCTTCAATAAAATACTGGTAAGCCGATTTCAACAGCACATCAGAAAGCTTATCCATCACAATCAAGTAGGCTTCATCCCAGGGATGCAAGACGGGTTCAACATATGCAAGTCTATAAAGGTAATTCACCATATAAACAGAACCAAAGACAAAAACCACATGATTATCTCAATAGATGTGAGAAGGCCTTTGACAAAATTTAACAGCCCTTTATGCTAAAAATCCTCAATAAACTAAGTATCGATAGAATGTATCTCAAAATAATAAAATCTATTTACGACAAACTGACGGTCAACATCATACCAAATGGGCAAAAACTGGAAGCATTTCCTTTGAAATCTGGCACTAGACAAGGATGCCCTCTCTCACCACTTCTATTCAATATAGTATTGGAAGTTCTAGCCAGAGCAATCAGGCAAGAAAAAGAAATAAAGTGTATTCAATTAGGAAAGAAGGAAGTCAAATTGTCTCTATTTGCAGATGACATGATTATATATTTAGAAGACCCTATCGTCTCAGCCGAAAATCTCCTGAAACTGATAAGCAACTTCAGCAAAGTCTCAGGATACAAAATCAATGTGCAGAAATCACAAGCATTCCTATACACCAATAACAGACAAACAGAGAGCCAAATCAAAAGCAAACTCCCATTCACAATTGCTACAAACAGAATAAAATACCTAGGAATACAACTAACAAAGGATGTAAAGGAATCTCTTCAAGGAGAACTACAAACCACTGCTCAAGGAAATAAGAGAGGAAAGAAACTGATGGAAAAACATTCTGTGTTCATGGTTACGAAGAATCAATATTGGGAAAATGGCAATACTGCCCAAAGGAATTTATAGATTCAATGCTATCCCCATCAAGCTACCTATGGCCCTCTTCACAGAATTGGAAAAAAACCACCTTAAACTTCATATGGAGCCAAAAGAGAGCCCGCATAGCCAAGTCCATTCTAAGCAAAAAGAACAAAGCTGGAGGCATCACACTACCTGACGTCAAACTATGTTACAAGGCTATAGTAATCAAAACAGCATGGTACTGGTACCAAAACAGAGATATAGACCAATGGAACAGAACAGAGGTGTTGGAGGCAACACCTCACATCTACAACTGTCTGATCTTTGACAATAATTACCATACAACTCTATGATGTTTATTGTTGTTACCATAAACACTTCAGAAGCAAGGACTACTTTTCCCATAAAACAAATACCTTATTCACTTAATTCTTAAAACATGGAAACCACTCTGACCAAAATGTGGGTTAATTTACCAGCATTGTTTTATAGAGTATTTCATATTAACATGAAGCTTGGAATTATAGAAAAATTAGGGGTTCTTTTCTTTCCTCAGTCTTCAAAGGGTTAAAAATGTCTGTCTGTCTTGCTTTGGAAAATAAGCATACCATTTAGTATTACCACTTAAACTAAAATACTCATCTGTTTGAGCTAAAGAATGTTTCCTCTGAATACTTTAAAATGTGGGTAGCATACTTCTCATTTTCATGATGGCTGATACAACTCTTGATTTCCCAATTCTCAAACTCTCAAAAGCAGGCAGTAAGAGCAGCACTGTGCTTGCCATCAGTATAAGAGGAGTGGCTCTCAATACAAAGCTCCCAGGGATGAGAGATGGATTATACATGTAGTCCAGTCCACTGAAGTTAATGAGACCACCAAAGGGTAACTCGTCAAAAGAAAAATGCTAAGATTGAAATTTTTGGGGTTTTCTTTGAAACCTACTAGGTCTCCATGCATCATTTTTTTAATCAAAATTTTTCTGCATATTCTCTGTAATTCAAATAACTTCTTTATATTTATGTAATATGTATATACACACATATACATATATATGTCTTTTTGTATTTTTTGTATTTTTAAAGATTTTTTTATTCTGGCTCCTGTTATTTTGACTTTTGATGTGTCTGCAGTTTAAGTAGGAGGAATTGTGGAAGATCTTTTCAAATGGCCAAGTCCTTATAAGCAAACCACTACCAGAAAGGACAATACATCCTCTGCTAATACCACTTCTCTTCCTTTTTTTTTTTTATTTGTATATTTTGCTTATGTAACTTCTTTTTGAGAGAATCAGAAGAGAGTTCTGTCTAACACTCCACAATTTGATTCTCAGAAATTTTATATATTTAAGGATACTTTGAAGAACAAAAGAAAAAGAAGGAGGAAGCAGAGGAGGAAAGGCAGAGGAAGAAGAGGGGAAAGAAGGAAAGTTAAACAAAAATGTGTTTCTACCTTCAGAGCTCATAATCCAATACCTTTTCTAGGAAAGCCTCAAATATACATTGGAAGTGGCTATATATACACATCTACCATAGGCAAAAGTGGAAAATTGTGTGCTTTTTCCCCACTGATATCCTCATTCTGATTTCTGATGATCTAACTTATCCTGAGAGTGATGAATTAGCACAATTGCAACAGAGCTCTGTTACATGTAAGTTCAGTCCTGGTATGCTGCTGTTTCAGAGTTGTCCTTTATTTATGACAACCAAGGACTGTGGGTAAAGTGTCATCATAATTCATTGATTCTAAATGGTCTGTATAATTAATATCTCAGTTTCCTGAAAGGCAATCATATTTTAAAAACATGGAACCTGAGACTGTCACATTAAAATAAAGCAACAACTCTATTAAGAAAAGGATATGTTTAAATGACAGATCTTTGACATTTCAAAAATATGACAAAATAATATTGGAAGTTCAGGAATGCATTTTGGGTTATCAGAAAAGCATTATGTATGATAAGAAGAAAGGTTAAAAGTTCTTGAATGGAGAAGTAAAAAGATCTGAACTATTCCAGTAAACAAATAGCATTTTTAATTTGGAAAAGAAATTTTGTGTAAGTGCTTCAAATGGATTGATTTTGCAGAACCAGGGAAACCCTTTTATCCTGTCCTAACACAGAGCAAACTCCCCACCTGACCACTAAGTGGAGGGAAGGAAAGTATTCTGGTAGGCTAAATTAGTTCCCAACCCACAAGCTTCCTTTCAAGAATTTCCTGACTTAACTTGCCTAAATATCATGGCTAATTCTTTGATATACAAAAAAATAAACAAACAAACAAACAAACAAACAAAAAACCATTGACAAATATCCTAAAAGTATTTCATTTTTTTCTAATACATGGACTTTTTAAAAGAAACCATAAATGTTAAAGAAAATTTATAGAAGTATTCTCACTCAATAAAATCAGAATGAAAAAGACAAGGAAAGGCTATTAGGCACTGGTCAGATCACTTAAAACCATTCTGCCTTACCAAATATCAAATCAAAAGCCACTACTTGCCTGTTGACAACTCTGATTTTGTCAGGGAACCTGAAGAGATTCCTTGGTTTTAGAGAAGATACATCCTTTTCCCAGCCCCAGAGTCTGGTCTAACTAATTCTAATATAATTCTCATTTTCCTTCTCTATCGATTGGTCTGAGTCTATTCTAGCTAATGTGACATAATGAAGTCTGCAGGAGAGAGCATCTTTAAAAAGAAAAGATTCATAAGAAGGAAACCTTTTACTCCTTACCCCTCTTTTCTGCCTGGCATTCTGAAGAGATGTCTGAAAGTACAGTAGCAACCAATCATGTGATCATGAGACAGTAAGCAGAGAAGAACCTATCTAGCAATCACCTTTCTCTGGATTTTTTGTAATGTGAAAAACTTCTCTCCCACAAGCCACTATAAATCAGATTTTATATTATTTGCATTTGAGGGCATCCTTGACTGATACAAGAACTTTCAGGTAAACAATTATATTTTAATAACAGTGTTGGCACATGTCAAAGACTGTCAGAAACACACATGCAATCAAACAAAGCTGAATTTATTGTCTTTTTGCAACAAGGGAGGCACACACCAGAGGGATCTCAGGGATATTTTAGTAAGAAAGTGTTGACAGGGACTTATTCTAGAGGATGGGTGTTTATTGGGAGCTTTTGGTGAGAGGTTAAGGAAGTGGGCGTTTGCTCTAGATGGTCTGATCTCAGAAGATAGAGGTAATTCTGTGGCTGGATATTTTAACAAATCTTATCTAGGATATGGAGGAACAAAGTGGAGTTACCTTATAGTGAGTAATCAAGTAGCCTCTCATACTAGCCAGGCAAGAGGTTTCCTGATGTTTTCTGTGGTTTGTTCAATGTTCCTCTGTTTGTCTCTACTTGGGCACGATTATGCAGAATTCTCATTTTTGTCTTATTCTGTCATGGTGTTCTGTGAAATGTTTTATGCTCAAAGGAGAAAACACCTTGACATGTGTTCCAGCCCAACTGCTAGAAAGACTGAGATGTAGCTGAGAATGCTAGGCCAGCTCTGTGCACTCACACACACTGCTTTGTTCTTTATTTCCTGATTTTTTTGTATAATGTATAGTATTAATCCCCAACTATTTCTGCATGTTTAAAATGTGGTTGTACATATGTACTTAGGATTTTGTTTCTAGCTCCAAAAAATCCAGATGTGAAGTAATGGGCATCTGAACTAAGGAGGTGACAAAGAAGATAAATAACATATTTAGGTTTCAAAACACATTTTTAATGCATAATAATTGTAACCATAAAATAAATGTTTATGAACAGTTAGATGCATGTGGAAAAAGGAAAACTGGGACTGAATTTACAGTTTGAAGGCTGGGAGACTAGATGAATAGAAATAACAGTAACCAGAGTAGAACGCATGAGAGGTAAGAAGACTTGGGGCCAACATGCTAAGTTCTGTTTTAGAATGTAAAGATTGCAATGTCTTTAAAACTTCCAGGTGGAAATTCCCAAAAAGCATTAGGAAATTGAGCCCTGACGCACAAGTCAGAGACTAGCACTAGAGAAAATCTGGGAGGAATCCATGAGATTCTCAAGAAAGGGCTCGTGGATTGCTATGTGCATTCATCTGAATGGGCAATACACATCATACACATTGTAGATTTTCATTATGGAAACACAATCATATCCAAAAAGTTGAATTGTTTTGCCATCTTATTAACATGACAAGGAAAATTGTGCCAATACTCTCTCATTCCTGACTCTTATAGGAAATTTTACCAAACTAAAAAATGTTATCTGTGGTCATGATGCCTATTAAATGCATTTACCTCTTGAACTGCATCGATGTTTGTGTATGTTTGTCTTTACTAGTTCTGCCTGTGCCATTATCATCCAACACAAAATTTAATCTTCTACAGGAAATTAATTCTGCTTTTTTTTTCCCTTAAGGAAATGATTCCAAATGGATATTTCATCAGAGGCACTTGGCATGCTTTTCATAGTAAATAGCATAGCCCACAAGCATGTGAATTCTTAGTAGTGGCTGGTGACTGTCCTATGTTTTGTTATTCAAGCCAGAAAAAAACCTTATCATTTGTGAATTTGTTTTTTTTTTAAATGTCACTGCCAACAGGCCCCAACATTATGGCTGAGAGCAAGTGATTTACTGTGTTTCTGATGAGTTTTAACAAAAAGAGCATGATTCTTCTGTTGACCTCAATTAGAGACAGACCTTGTTTCTTTCTTCTTATTGATTTGAAGTGGAATTTGAAAAGAGGTGACCTGCACAGTTCTTATTTTCAACTGTACCTGTCATGTATCAATATTGGTAAGAACATTTTTTAAAAAACAGAAAGCTCTAGAATGTTGGAGAATGTTAGAATTTGCAAATTCTTTTCTTGCAAAAACAGTCTCTAACTGACCACATAATAGAAAACCATGTACTTGGAATGACCAGGCCAAATTCAATTTGTAGTCATCTTTTGTTTGGGAAGTGTCTTAGGCCATTCCTGTGTTATTATAAAGAAATACCCGAGACTGGGTAACTTAAAAAGAAAAGAGGTTTAATTGGCTCACAGTTCTGCAGACTGTACAGGAAGTGTAGCACCAGCATCTGCTTGGCTTCTGATGAGGCCTCAGGGAACTTTTACTCGTGGAAGAAGGTGAGGTGGGAGCAGGCACATCACATGGCAAGAGCAAGAGAGAGAAGAGGGAAGTTCCAGATTTTTAAACAACCAGATCTTACATGAACTAACCAAGCAACAGCTCACTATGACCAAGGGGATAGTGATAAAGCATTCATGGGAAATCCATGGCCATGATGCAACCACCTCTCACCATGCCCCACCCTCAACATTGAGGATTACAATTCAACATGAGAATTAGAGGGGAGAACATCAAAATCACATCAGAAAGTTCAGTTTATTTCTAATTAACTTGAATTTGAGATAAACATGACTAGCTGCAGGTTGGATGTGAGCTCTCTAGTATGTCACAGTCCCCATCCTTCTCTATTATTTTACACCTGGCTGTAGCACATATTTAGAGCTCCCTTGCAAACTTCCTTCCCTTTATTAGTAATGAGCAGATAAGGTCAGAAGTGCAACCGTAATTCTAATTTCTGGAACTGATTATCTTCATTGATATCACTTGTGGCAGAATAAATCCTATATGTCAGATACCTTTGCTCAAGCAAAAATTACATCCAGAGCACTTAGCATAGTGTTACAGAGCAGGCATCCAATACATATTGTTGAATGAATGTATTTATTTGGCTTATTGAATTGCCTTTGGGTCTGGATGAACTTCTTATGGTACAGCCTAATTTGCATAGAAGATACCAGAGCCTGATGTTTGCTGAAGCTAAGGTGCCCCTGATATGTTTGATGAATATTGAACTTAGATATTCCTATCTTTGAAACTTACACTGTATCCTTTACATTGAGGAGACCTCCTGTGAAGTGATGAAAATAACATGTAATCTATGCAAATGTTTACTCCTTGTCTATAAAGTTGTATTATATATTATCTCATTTAATGATAATTAAATCCTGCTTATATGTATTAATGTACCCATTTTATATTAGATGAACGTGAAATTCAGAGATATTGAGGGGTTTCCTCAGCTCACACAATTCCCAAATAACAAAATGAGACTTCAAACTCAAACAGGCATTTTGGTTTTTCCCCAGAAGCAGTCATGCTCCTCTTGTTTCTATGATTAAGTAGGACAGTTATGTTCAGGCTTTTTGTTCAGAGGACACATTTTAAATGTTATCCCACCTCTTGCAATGAATGAGAGTTTAGGAAGGGATGGTCTACCCACCTTCCAGTTCACTCCTCCATGTGTTCACCACATAACAAGGTAGATGAGAATCTCTCTCCTAACTTCCATTTTACTAAACCTTCATTTTTCTTTTTACTCTTCTTTATTTTCAGATTCTAAAGACATTGTAATATATTTGCTTCTATACTAAACAATTTTATGTACCAAATATTATGAGGAGGGTTGTGAGAGAGATCACAGAGGTGGTTCACTCCAGGTTCTGCTCCTTCTAAATATATCTCTGGAGGTCTTGTAAGATTCCACACTCAAAGAATTGACTTGGATCCATCGACATTAACCCTGTTCTAATCTGTTAGCTGTATAATTTCTCCTAAATTGGGTCTCAGGTGAGACCCTGAATACTCTTTCAGGTCTAAATGAATGTTCTCTTAAAACATTCTTAAATGCAAGTGATTTCCATTTATTTAGACTACTACCTAAAAAACCAGAGTAAAAGTACTGAATGTCAAGAAATAGATTCTTAAAGAGAACTTTATCTATGCAGGCCAGAGAGAGCTAAAAGAAAAAAAAAGAGATCTTGAGAACCCATGTTAAATTACTTTAGATATGCTTGATGGTAGCAACTCAGAGGGTGGAGAGGAGGCTTATTGGGTCTGTGGCTTTTCTGAAATGGAGCATTTATGACTTTTAAAGTTAGAATAACAGAGTTGATAGATGACAGCCTCTTTAGAAATATTAGATGTGTAACTTAGCAGAATAGGAAAATCTCATAGGCTATTCTTGAAGATGAGATAGAAACTGAATCTAAAGAGAAAGTTCATAGCTGGTAGAACAATCATGCTTAAAATTTGACCACTGAGGTTTTCTCTCCCAGTCTTTTGACTCAGATGCATTTCATCACATGCTATGCTACCCCAGAAGATCTCCTCCTAGATCTCCAAGAGGTAGCCTTGCAGTGCTTAGTTATTATTGCCTCATACACTTCATCATACATAGAAACAAGATTTGATCATTAAAACTATATGTATTGGGGGGGGTCCCAAGATGGCCAAATAAGAGGCAGCTCCGGAACACAGCTCCCGGCGAGAAAGACGCAGAAGCTGACTGATCTCCACAATTCCAAACGAGGTAACAGGTTCATTTTGTGGGTCTGGTTGGATAGTGGGTATAAAGCAAATAGGGCAAGTTGAGGCAAGGTAGGGCACTGTCCCACCCAGGAGGTGCATGCAACTGACCAGAGGACCGGGGGATCTCCCGCTCTGGGACTTCGGTTCGGATACAGCACTCCACCTAAGCCCTCTACAACCCACAGAACAGGAGGTCTTTGCCAGACTGAAAGCCTCTGCAAACTGCCTCAACAGGGCTGAACAACAACTTCGGCCGGTGCCAGGGCTGTCAGCACAGATCTAGGCAGAAGTACTGGCTGATGCAAAGAAAGCCAGAAAGCCAGCTGGATGGAGCTACCCATCACCTAGAAAGAAGGGGAACTGAAAGCAGGGAAACAGCCTATCTAAATATATATGCACCCAATACAGGAGCTAACTATCCTAAATATATATGCACCTAATACAGGAGCACCCAGATACATAAAGCAAGTCCTTAATGACCTACAAAGAGACATAGACTCCCTCACAATAGTAGGAGACTTTAACACTCCACTGTCAATATTAGACAGATCAACGAGACAGAAAATCAACAAGGAAATCAAGGACTTGAATGCAGATCTGGACCAAGTGAACCTAATAGACATTTACAGAACTATTCACCCCAAATCCACAGAGTATACATTCTTATCAGCACTACATTGCACTTACTCTAAAATTGACCACATAATTGGAAGTAAATCATTCCTCAGCAAATGCAAAATAATGGAAGTCATAACAAACAGTCTCTCAGACCACAGTGCAATCAAACTAGAACTCAGGATTAAAAAACTCAAAACCACACAACTTCATGGAAACTGAACAACTGGCTCCTGAATGTCAACTGGATAAACAATGAAATGAAGGCAGAAATAAAGAAGTTCTTCGAAACCGACAAGAATGAAGATACAGCGTACCAGAATCTCTGGGACACATTTAAAGCAGTGTCTAGAGGGAAATTCATAGCAATAAATGCCCACATGAGGAGCAAGGAAAGATCTAAAATCAACACCCTATCATCGAAATTGAAGAGTTAGAGGAGCAAGATAAAAGAACTCAAAAGCTAGCAGAAGACAAGAAATGACTAAGATCAGAGCAGAACTGAAGGAGATAGAAACACAAAAAACCCTTCAAGAAATCAACAAATCCAGGAGCTGGTTTTTTGAAAAGATCAACAAAATAGATAGACTGCTAGCCAGACTAATAAAAAAGAAAAGAGAGAAGAATCAAATAGATGCAATAAAAAATGATAAAGGGACATCACCACTGATTTCACAGAAATATGAACTACGATCAGAGATTACTACAAACAACTCTATGCACACAAACCAGATATCAGGAAGAAATGGATAAATTCCTGGACACTTGTACTCTCCCAAGACTAAACCAGGAAGAAGTTGAAACCTTGAATAGACCAATAACAGGGGCTGAAGTTGAGGCAGCAATTAATAGCCTACCAACCAAAAAAAGTCCAGTTCCAGACTGGTTTACAGCTGAATTCTACCAGAGGTACAAAGAGGAGCTGGCATCATTCCTCCTGAAACTATTCCAAACAATACAAAAAAAGGGAATCCTCCCTAACTCATTTTATGAGACCAACATCATCCTGATACCAAAACTGGGCAGAGATTCAACCAAAAAAGAAAGCTTCAGGCCAGTATCCATGATGAACATCAACTCAAAAATCTTCAATAAAATACTAGCAAACTGAATGCAACAGCAAATCGAAAAGCTTATTCGATTTGAAGTAGGCTTCACCCATGGATGCAAGGCTAGTTCAACATATGCAAGTCTATAAACGTAATACATCACATAAACAGAACCAAAGACAAAAACCATGATTATCTCAATAGATGCAGAGAAGGCCTTCAACAAAATTCAACAGCCCTTTATGCTAACAACCCTCAATAAACTAGGTATCGATGGAACGTATCACAAAATAATAAAAGCTATTTATGACAAACCCACAGCCAATATCATACTGAATGGGCAAAAACTGGAAACATTATCTTTGAAATCCGGCACAAGACAAGGATGCCCTCTCTCACCACTCCTATTCAATATAGTATTGGAAGTTCTAGCCAGAGCAATCAGGCAAGAAAAAGAAATAATATTCATTCTCAGCAAACTGACACAAGAACAGAAAATCAAACACCACATGTTCTCACTCATAGGCAGGTGATGAACAATGAGAACATATGGACACAGGGAGAGGAGCATCACACACTGGGGTCTATTGGGGGGGCCAAGGGAGGGACAGCAGTTGCAGGAGGTAGGGAGGTTGAGGAGGGATAACATGGGGAGAAATACCAGATGTTAGTGATGGGGGAATGGAGGCAGCAAACCACATTGCCATGTGTGTACCAATGCAACAATCCTGCATGATCTGCACATGTACCCCAGAACAAAGTACAATTTAAAAAATAAATAAATAAAGCAAATTGGAAATAAAATTTATATGAGGGGAGAAAAAAGAAAAGGAGGAAGTCAAATTGTCTCTATTTGCAGATAACATGATTGCAGATGACATGATTATATATTTAGAAGACCCCATCATCTCAGACCAAAATCTCCTGAAACTGATAAGCAACTTCAGCAAAGTCTCAGGATACAAAATCAATGTGCAGAAATCACAAGCATTCTTCTTTTTTTTTTTTTTTTTTTTATTGCATTTTAGGTTTTGGGGTACATGTGAATAACATGCAAGGTTGTTGCACAGGTGCACCCGTGTTATACACCAACAACAGACAAACAGAGAGCCAAATCAAAAGCGAACTCCCATTCACAATTGCTACAAACAGAATAAAATACCTAGGAATACAACTAACAAAGGATGTAAAAGACCTCTTCAAGGAGAACTACAAACCACTGCTCAATGAAATAAGAGAGGACACAAACAGATGGAAAAACATTCCGTGCTCATGGTTAGGTAGAATCAATATCGTGAAAATGGCCATACTGCCCAAAGTAATTTATAGATTCAATGCTATCCCCATCAAGCTACCAATGACCTTCTTTACAGAACTGGAAAAAACTACCTCAAACTTCATATGGAACCAAAAGAGAGCCCACACAGCCAAAACATCCTGAACAAAAAGTACAAAGCTGGAGGCATCACACTGCCTGACTTCAAAATGTACTACAAGGCCACAGTAATCTGTTTTTGTACTGGTACCAAAATAGAGATATAGACCAATGGAATGGAACAGAGTCCTCGGAAGTAACACCACATATCTACAATCATCTGATCTTTGAAAAACCTGACAAAAACAAGCAATGGGGAAAAGATTCTCTGTTTAATAAATGGTGTTGGAAAAACTGGCTAGCAATGTGTAGAAAGCAGAAACTGGACCCCTTCCTGACACCTTACACTAAAATTAACTCCAGATGGATTAAAGACTTAAACAGAAGACCTAACACCATAAAAACCCTAGAAGAAAATCTAGGCAAAACCATTCAGGACATAGGCATAGGCAAGAACTTCATGACTAAAACACCAAAAGCAATGGCAATAAAAGCCAAAATAGACAAATGGGATCTAATTCAACTTCAGAGCTTCTGTAGAGCAAAAGAAACAATCAGTAGAGTGAACCAGCAACCAACAGAATGGGAAAAAATTTTTGCAATCTACCCATCTGACAAAGGGCTAATATTCAGAATCTACAAAGAACTAAAACAGATTTACAAGAAAAAAACAAACAAACCCATTCAAAAGTGGGAGAAGGACATGAACAGACACTTTTCAAAAGAAGACATATATGAGGCCAACAAACATATGAAAAATGCTCATCATCACTGGTCATTAGAGAAATGCAAATCAAAACTACATTGAGATACCATCTCATACCAGTTAGAATAGTGATCATTAAAAAATCTGGAGACAACAGATGCTGGAGAGGATGTGGAGAAATAGGAACACTTTTACACTATTGGTGGGAGTGTAAATTAGTGCAACCATTGTAGAAGACAGTGTGGCGATTCCTCAAGGTCCTAGAAACAGAAATTCCATTTGACCCAGCAATCCCATTACTGGGTATATAGCCAAAGGATCATAAATCATTCTATTATAAAGACACATGCACACGTATGTTCATTGTGGCACTGTTCACAATAGCAAAGACTTGGAACCAACCTAAATGCCCATTGATGATAGACTAGACAAGGAAAATGTGGCACATATACACCATGGAATACCACCCAGCCATAAAAAATGATCAGTTCATGTCCTTTGTAGGGACATGGATAAATCTGGAAACCATCATTCTCAGCATACTGACACAAGAACAGAAAACCAAACACTGCATGTTCTCACTCATAGGAGGGTGTTGAACAATGAGAACACATGGACACAGGGAGGGGAGCATCACATACTGCTGTCAGTTGGCGGGGCTAAGGGAGGGACAGCAGGGAGTCGGGGGTGTGGGGAGGGATAACGTGGGGATATATGTGATGGGGGGATGAAGGCAGCAAACCACCTTGCTATGTATGTACCTATGCAACAATCCTGCATGATCTGCACGTGTACCCTAGAACCTAAAGTACAATTTATAAAACTACATACATATATATGTAAATCAAATTATATATATGTGTGTGTGTGTGTGTGTGTGTGTGTGTGTGTGTGTAATTCTTAAAGCAAGGTGATCTGTCAATATATCTCCGGCTTATTTTGCATTTTCACTAAAACATACTATCTGAGACATGCATATATCAATATACCTTTGCTTCTATTCTACTACAGCAGGGTACCAAACCCTCAGTACAGAGAATGAACCCTGTTTAACTTCCCCCAGATCCTCATAAAAAGATTCTTCCTGGGCCCTGTACGGAGGTTCATGCCTGTAATCCCAGAAATTTGGGAGGCCGAGGCAGGCAGATCACCTGAGGTCAGGAGTTTAAGACCAGCCTGACAACATGGTGAAACCCTGTCTCTACTAAAAATACAAAAAATTAGTTGGGCACGGTGGCAGGCACCTGTAATCCCAGCTACTCAGGAGGCCGAGGTAGGAGAATCACTTGAACCTGGGAGGCAGAGGTTGCAGTGAGCTGAGATCGTGCCATTGCACTCTAGCCTGGGCAATAAGAGGGAAACTCCATCTCAAAAAAAAAAAAAAAGAAAAAAGAAAAGATCCTTCCATTGAAAAGGCTGATCCATTCCACAAGGTCACCTTTTTCAAACCACCTTTTTCTGAGTGCTTTCTGTAGACCAGCCACTGTGGTCAACACTTTACATGATGTTTTGTTTAATCTTCACAACCACCCAGTGAGTGAGGTATTATGTCTACTTCATAAATGTTGAAAGTATGGCACAGAGAGAGTTAAATAGTTTTTACAGGATAACTCACAGAATAAGAGACAGAACTTATAGCTGAACATGGTGAAACAGAAACCATGTACTTTTAACTATGAAGCTGTTATTACTTCTTAGAAGAAGAAATTTACACAGTACCTGGGAAGCTATCAAGCACCTTAAAGATCCCCTTAGGGAAATTCAAGAACAGCAGATAATACTGTACTGTCACAGAAAAAGTCTTTAGAGAGGCATCTTGCTGAGTAACTAGATGTTAGATGTGATTTTTCTCGTGGACTTGGAATATTGGCCCTGCTCCAAAGGCCAAACACAATAAGCAATAAGCACTGGACCATCTACACATGACCTGCCAAGAGACTGACCTCAATTTTATGATGCTTAGCCCATTGCCCATCTCCGGGCTATATGAGAGGTAGATATGATGAAATTGGATATAGATAATTTCTTTAGAGGAGAGTTGTGAGATTGTTGCCAGGCTTCACTGTCACCGACCTTCTCAAGCCATGTGAAGGTGATTGCAAAGGAGCCACTCCAAGACTGCCACAGATCTCTGGAAAAATCAAAGTCCAGAGGTAGAAGGCTGGTCAATGGAGGCAAAATAAGGTTGCCTGGAGGCCTCTGCACTTCCTTAACAATGTGACTGGTGTGGACCCTATGAACGGAGGTAGCCTTGAATACCTTGGGAATTCCTGAAGGATGTGGTGATCCAGCTAAGGGGCAGAGCAGTCAGCCTGCAGAGAAATCATTTTCATTAAAGAAACTGCTACGGGTGCCTCCAGAGGAGGAAGAAACCTCCAAATATCTAGAAAAGTATCAACAAGAGAAAGAATAATTAGGTATCTGACATCTCAGAAGGCATAAATAATGGATGAAAACTGTATTCATCGAAGCCTCCCTCCATCTCTTTACACCTCATTCTGCTGCCCTTCCTCTTCCCCTCTAGCCTTTGAAGCAGAATTATAAATGAGAGAGGTAAAGGGGCCAGGGCAGTTTTAGGGAGAGGTGGAGAAGCAGCTAACCCTGGCTTCTCTTCCACTACAGGTCCCTAAGCTGAATCCAGGCCCAACAGGCAGGTTGGGGTGGGATGGGGAGGAGTATAGATGTTTTTAGATTGAAAGAGGGTTTGGAGTTTTAACATTAGGCTTTACTGGATTGTTTATTATCTTAAAAGTTGAGACTGTTTATGCAAATAATTTAGAATGTGCAGAGAAGCTGTGGAATCTACCTAAGCTCTATTGCAGGAGCAGAGAAAGATAAGTCAACAGAATGGGTTTGCAGAGGCAGTAGTGTGGAAAAGGGAAGTCAGGATAAAATTTTACTCTTACAAACTTAACTTACTCTGGAAATTGGCTATTGTTGAAACAAATCTTTAGTTAATGTTTCCTATACCAAGACCCCAGTTTTGCTCTTGGTTATTTGAACAATTCTCACGTCCACTAGACTTGATTCCTGGCTCTACCTTGATCTTTTCCTTATCTTTTCCATTACTTCATATTTTCTTAATTTCCAGATTTGTTTTTCTGGCTCCTTTTCTGTTTCTGAATAAATCAACTTCTGCCTCTACTACTTGATGTCACTCATTTCAGAATTTAGGGTGAAATCCAAAATCAAATTTCTTATTCCCATTATTGACTTATACCTAGGAGTGAGTCTCATTCCTGGTCTCAGCTCCTTCAATTTTGCTCTGTCATGATAAATTCACTAATTGAAGTTTTCCTAGACACCAACACAGAAATGGAATTTGAGTGACTAATATGAACCGACTAAACCAGCACAATGATTTGCTTAACCTTCCATCAATGAAGAACGTGAATAATTCCTAAGGAGTCATTTTCTAATATATTTTCCCACTTAAGTTTTCTTATTTGTATATCATTATGTTGACACCATGAAAAGGGCTCCTCATATATCTTCAGATAAACAAATGTCTATTATTTATTTATCCCCTACAATGGGCTCCATACTATACTAATGATTTCATATAGTTCCAGATTTTTCTGATCCAGAGAGCATTAGAATTTGGCAAAATCTTGATTACAGAAGCAATGTGTAACAGATGTTGAGAGGAACAAAGTCATTATAAGTCAAATTCCAAAAGGCATATTTAGGGCTTCATAAAGAAGAGTACTTCAAAATGTTAACTGAGAAATGAGCTGGATAAAGACAGACAGAGAAAGAAAGCTTGGCTTTGGCAAAGATCCCAGCAGTGGAAACTGCCAGACACAATAAATTAAAGTCAATGCTTGGACTTGTCCCTGGTTGTAGACAAATATCTACTGTGGATCACCACCAGAGGTGGACTCCATTTAACTTAATGCCTGTGTTGCTCTAACTGGCATTAGTTGGAACTTTGAGATTCATTCTCTAACTGGGAATGATAGGATACATAGTCCAAAGCTCCCTTTCCAAACTATGAGTGCTTGTACGGCTGATAGATGAAGGGTGCTTTGAAGGCTGCTCAGAGCACGGCTTTTCTTTCTTCTCACAGGTCGCTTGCTGTCTCAGCCATGTGCTTGCACTTGACTTCACAACCTGGCTGGGGAAAACTCCGCAGGTCATTTTACGTTAACAGAGAATTTTACAAAATACATGAGCCTTTTCAGTGTTGCATAGGATGTTTCTCTGTGGTTCTTAGAGATGGAGTTCACTGAACAGAAGCATTTTCTGCTCCAGCTGTGACTATTCTAAGAGATGGAGAGTGTGGAATGGGTGAGGAAAAAACATTCAGGAGTCCAGTGATAAATTTGCAGACTGTTTCTATGACTACCAAACATTTGTGATCCTGTTTATGAATTCTGCAACAACTAATTTGTATACCCATGATCTTTATAATCATTAGGACTTATAATTCAGCAGTATATTTCAGATATTAAATCAATAGTGTCTATTTGGCATATAACATGAGCTAAGCTAGGTTCTGAGAGTACAGAGGTGGGCAAAATAGACACAAATCCTGAACCTCACACCCACCTTTCTGACTACCAAATGGAATTCAGCAGAATACTCATTCACCATAGATTCTGCTGGGTAATAACATTAATAGCAAAATTAATACTTACTATTGAGCAACAAAACAGTAGTAGATCATAACTCAAAGTATAAAATAAATACCATAGTCTACACTGATATAAATGATTGAATAAGTAAATAAGAGGGAGAGAATAGACAGATTTCCTGTGAAAAATTTTCCAAATAAATCCTGCAAGTACATCACCATTGAGGAGATGGAATATAACATTGCACTTATTCTAAAATTGACCACATAATTGGAAGTAAAACACTCCTCAGCAAATGCAAAAGAATGGAAATCATAGCAAACAGTCTCTATAGACTCCTAAGAAGTGTGTACCTAGTCTTTTAATCAAATGCTATTTCATCAGGTTGAATTCAGATGGTATCTGATACACTCTGGAATTCATTTGCTTCAAAAAGTCCTAGTTCTTGCTTAAAGAGAGAGCGGAGCAACATAATACGATGAATGTACCACTGGCTTGGTATCAGAAGACATGGACTCAAATTCCAGCTCTGACACTGGATAGTCTTATTAGATTAAGTTACACATCCTTCCTGAGTAACAATTTCTTCCTCTGTGAAATGGGAACAATACCACTTCCTTAGAGGTGTTTAAAGGGATTAAATGAATGCCTATGTGTAAATCACCAAGCACAAAGGCTGACATTAAGTAGGGGTTCAACAAATGTTAATATTTACTAGGAAATATTTTCTAGGAAAAATAAGTTAAGGAAACTTACTAGGGGATTAAGTAAATGATTCTGGCTAAGGGAGAACCAGGAAAAGAAGAGGACTACAATAAAGATGGAAAAAAATCTACATAAAATTATCCAGAAAAATTGATCATCAAATGTATAAGATGCCAGCAAAATTTTCCATCCTGCTGATCTCAGTCTGAGACCTCTACTATATCACAAAGAAGAGGAGAACAGAATAATTTGACTTGGCATGGGTTTCTCAAATGGTGTTGAGATTCTCTAAAGACTTGAGGCTCAGAAGATAATCCAAGTACTTGAGTATATTTTTGTCACAAAAAAGAAAATAATCTCTTACTCATATTGGACATTTTGGTAAACTGCATAATCCAATGTGCTAATTTAAAGGTGAGGTTTTTGAATAAAGCTTTTGAGGTCTTGTTTTCATGCTAGTTCAATTCTCTTACCCCTACATCAAAAATTAACACCAGAAGGTTGTACAAACTCTTTTATTAAGTAATTAAATCCAGGACTTTGGATAGATTACAAATGGCACCTCTTGACATTCCTTATAACTGAAATGTACAAAGAAAATAAAATCCTATGTATCTGGTCTTGTGGTGATGCCTCTGCAAATATTGGTTCACAGTCTCCTCCTCCTCCTGTCATTCTCTTAATGAGGGACATGGTCAGTAGTGGCAGGTGACTTGTCAAGCATCCATCTCTTTGCAGAAGGATGGGAGAGAAGGTCTCCATAGGCCTCTCTCTTGCTTCTGTTTTCTGCTCCCCAGCATTTTCCCCTTTAATGAATTCTTCTGACCTTCAGCATCTGCAGCATCCTGTTTGGACTCTGAAATTCCACCACTTGATTTTTTTTTTTTTTTGCTTGAAAACTTGCTGTTTTGAGTTTAAATATCATATTTATTTTCTGTATGTGAGTTCTAGAGCCCTAGGCCAGGAATATTTTTGAAATAAGTCAGCTCAATCATAAAAATACATAATTCTCATTATAGGTAATGAGCTGTGTGACTCAGGGCTGCCAAAATGAGCCCCAGATCAACCTCTGGAATTCAATAATAAAGTTTGGAAGGACCAACATATACAGTGGCATCACTGGTGCTGATCCTACCCATATAAAGTCAGTGTTCCAATTTCCCTGACAGCAACTTCATTGGCAGGACAAAGTATACAAAGGTGGGCAAACCTAACATATCAGGTAGCTGGGCCTCCAAACAGATGTGTTTTCATTTCGTGTTATTCTTCATTGTTCTTTCATTGGCAATTTCTGTGAGTGCCAAGGTCAACTATAAAGCTTACTTGGATGTACTCAAAGCCCTTTGTGGTCCTTGGTAATACGTTTGAACCTGAGAGTTGAATCTGACCTATGGTTTAAAGTGGTTAGAAACATTTAAGGCCACTTATCATATGGCTGAATAATCAATTTAAGCTTTTCTATCAGTAAAGCTGAGAGTTGGAAAAAAATAATGTAATAGAAATGAGCATTATCTAACATTTTGCATCTCCTTAATTTGTTTGATTTTTGCCAAATCCTATATTTATAGTATCCAAGCTTTCAATCTATACACTAGCTAAATGGCTGCATCAAAATTACCTGGTATATAATCTAGCAATAGTGATATTCTGACCCTACAGCAAAGCTACTGAACCAGACCTTCCAGCAGTGGGACCCTGGGATTTACATATTTTTTAGATTATCAACTACATTTTGGATTTACTAAGAAGGTTCTCTTTGGCCCAAGACATTCCTAAGGTGTCTAATCCTGGCTCAAGTTACCACTGGTCTAGATTTTTCCCAGGGATCAGTTTTGATCTACAGCAAGGTTATAGTAACACAGTAGAAATTGATCTTTAAATTATTGTAGCTTATCCTAGGAGTAATGCTAACTTCTAGAGATGGGACAGGGCTAATGGATAAACTGGAGAAGAGCACATCATCGACAGCTTTTACATACCAGTCTATGTGGAGTTTCTCCACATGTGAGATGAAAAAAATAAATATCATATGTAACTTATAATCCTCTTCTATCTTGTAAAGAAGATGCACCCTGGAGACTTGAGGGTCCTTTGTAGACTGAAAAGAATGATGGATAGGGAATAAATGTTTGGAGAGAATGGATAAAAGTTAAATTTACACAAAAAAAAGATGGAATAAGATGAAGTCATTAGACCCAGTGAGAAAGTGACTGCAGCATGCAACGCCCAGCCCTGGAGGACAAGGGGAGAAAGGAGATCTGGAACCAAGAGCTGGTCTCTGCGTAATTAGAATATGGACTAAGCTGCTTTAACAAAAAGATCCTAAAATGTACTGATTTAAATGAGATGGTTTATTTTGCTAGCATTTAACAGTTTAAGAATGAAGAGTTGGGAACTTGATTTCTAAAGTTGTGTCACTTGTCCCTACTCTTTAGGATATGAAATCTGGGGAAGAGTCTAAAATAAACAGCTATAACTTTGACAGAATGACTGGGCAATAGCACACATGGTTGTTGTTCATGGACCTGGGTTGGTTACATGGTTGCACTTGGGTGCAAGAGAAGCACAAATCTTAAATCCCAAACTCATCATTTTCTTTAGGAGGGCAGCCATGTTCTCAGACAAAACTTGAGGCTTCTCAAGTATGGACATATTATTACAATGAGCAGTCTCTGCCCACTCCACAAGAAATAGCTAATTGAGAGTTTTGGAGTAAAATGCTATATCCTGTACCACGTGAAGACCCATCTGGAGTTTTCTGCCAAAACATTTAGTGGAATATATATTGTTCAGTAATGTTTTGCAGTAGCTTCCTGCTGGTAAATGTGAGCAGCCCAGTTCTGCCCCAAGGTTGTCACACTGGCAACAACAAATGCTCTGCCCAGGGATGAGGAGAAATGAGTTGCATAGGGATTATCGTGTTTTGTCTTCACAATAGCCCCACTAAGGAGCTATTGCCATCTTTTTATCAGAAAAGGGAATGGAGACCCAGAATGCAACTAACGTCCTGGAGCCACACATCTGGGAAGTGACAAAGTTGGGATTCCAGCTGAAGGGCGCATGATCCCAAAGCCCTGTACCATATCATGATGCCTCTCCATTTGCTGCATGTTCTACCTTCTTTCCCAAGGAAAGGCAAGAAGCCTAATTGGGCCCAAGGACGCAGGTGATTTCATTCTACCCTTGTACAACTATTCTTGCTTTAAGCTTTCCCAGCAACCAAACCCCTTACAAAGCAAATCAAAACCACCTTAAGCAAATGTTTTTAAATGAGATAAGGACATAATACTTAATTTGGAAACTTAGCCTTTAGATAGCCTTTATTCCCCTCAAAGATTTGACAATTAACCTTTAAAAACATTTTAATTCAATAAAGTGATAGACAAAAATTGGTAGATAATTAGTCAGTGTCTGTTCAGGGACATTTAAATGTGATGAATAATGACACAGTTACATGTTAAGTTTGCTTTCACAGATAATTAGAAAACACACATATCATGTCACCGGGGTGAGTAAAATCTAAGATTTCCATGATTATATGGTATCCATTAGCTAAAGAACTACTTTTAAAATAATGAGCATGCTTCCTGGTGTGAATAACTTTGGCTCCAGGGTAACATTCTATCCAACAGGGCATAACATTTCTCTTGACAAATCCAGCGTTCTTCTGCCCATCAAAAACTAGCCATTCTGTGGGAAGCCTGACTTGTCTTCCCAGTTATGTACAAGATTCTATTATGGTCCTATTTCCTCTGGTAAATAAAAAAAGGTGGATATTTAATCGAAAGCTGGAAACTACAGGCATAGACCAAAACTATGTAAAGCTTTAGAATTGGATATAGTGTCCGGATCCTCCACTCAGAACCCTGAAAAAAAAACTAACAAAGTCTTGCTGAAAACAGGAAACAATCTCACCAGCATTAGGTATTAAGGTCATAGAAGAAAGTATGAGAAACTCTAACAGAAAACTTCTTTCTCAGTGATATTTGAAAGCTTCTGTGTTTCCCAGAAGAGAGAGGATTTATTTAGGTGGTGTCTACATCATCGTCACCCTAAATGACGATGGAACACTAATCTCAAGAGGGTCTCAGTAAAGAAGATTTCTGTGGTTAAAGTTGAGAGTGTTTCATATTCTACAAACTATTTGAGATATACAAAATATATCAACATACTGACTCTGAAAAACTCCTTAATATTTACATCACTTAATGTAGTGTTTCCAAAACTTGTTTGACCACAAAAACCTTAGGGAAAAATTCTATTAATATCCTACTCTTCATTTCCAATCCCTATGTATTTTCCAATTTAAAGCATGAATCAGATCATGTCACTCCTTTGCTCAAAAATGACTCCAATGGCTTCATATCAACTCAGCATAAAAATCACAGTCCAGACCAGGGTCCACAAAGCCCTACATTACCTGTTCTCTCACCTTGATCAGTATCTGCCTCATGTTGCCTTCACGGGTCACGCTGACTACCTTGCTGCTTCTGGAATATGCCACATACCCTTTTGTCTTGGGGTGCTTCCCACTGCTATCCTTTTGCTTCACTCACTCTATCCTTATCTCTTCTCAAATATCATTTTCCAACAAAGTTTTTGTTACCTTTCTAAATAAAACATCATATATAAAACAAGCTCCTTCTTCACATGCTAGCCTTTTACTCGCTCTTATTTTTCTTCACAGTACTATTCACTACGTGATATTTTATGGAATCACTTATTGATTAGTTTATTTCTCATCTCTCTTCTTAGAATGTAAACTTTTTGAGCAAAGATATTTTCCATTTTGTTTGCTGCTTTATCCCCAATATCTATTCCTGACACATAGCAGGTGCTGAATAAGTAAGCATTGAGTGCACAAGTGAATGAATAAGTATCTCACAGGACCAGCAATCACCTTATAGAATACATTCAGAAATTGATGGTTGTCATAATGCCAAAATGGCAGATACATTTGATTAATTTAAACAATTAAATTCAAACAAGCAGGAAAAGGGAAAAATTATAAAATAAGTTATTTGGTTGATAAAACTAATGCAGAAAAAATGTTTAGGCTAAATTTTTGTACTGTGTGGAGTTCCGTAACTATTCCACAAAAATAGCTTTAATCTTTTGTTGAAATATATGAGGTTCTTACTCTTTAGAGGAATTTTCTACCTTTTTTATAGCTGAGAATTTTTCTTCTCAGAAAAATGACCTAAAGTTCAATGACTTACAACCTTGCTTGATCTCTACCAGAGAATATTCAAAGATTTCATGATCTTCAGTGAGGAAAAATGCAAAAGTACTTTTCTGGCAACTGAAATCTACTAAGTAGGTAAAATGCTAAACTTTGTTGCTTTGCAGTTCCAAAAGTCTCACATCAAGAAAACAGTGTTCTAATTGTCCATTATTTGAATTATGATTCCATGATACTATTCACTCAAAACTATTAGAACCTTTGAGAAATCAGGAAAAATGCAATAAATAAAGATGCATTTCCTTGAATATGTCACAAATCGAGAATGGAGTATTAATCAAAAGCATCATTAACATTATAAGAAATTATTGCCTTATCTTAAAAAGAATCACTATCACTGAAGAATTATCTGCTTAACAGTCAAAATAAAAGAACAAGCATTGAAAGTTACTACTAAATCCCTCCCTCAGATAGCTTTGATTTCTAGCTGCCACTAAAAAATAAAAATTGTTACCACACCCTCTTTGCTTGGAAATCATTTAGATATTGCTTTTTCAAAGACAGGCTTAGGGAAATTTGATGAAGAGATTCATTTTTCATAATTATGAGCTGTAGACAGTGAGCATGAAAGAAGAAAGGCTTTTATGTAAGAAAATTTCATCAGTATCCAAAGTTTAGGTAGGGATTGGTGCCTTGATGGCAATGATGGGTTGGAATCCGAATCAGTCTAAGGACAGGAGAAAAAGAGGTTATGAGGAAACAGGATAAAACAACAGGATACTAATTTAGAAGTTTAAACTGAGGCATAGAGAAATACTATAAAATACCAATAGCATATAATAGTCCAGGCCCTCTTCTAAGAGTTTTTCTGACTTTAATTCTCATTATAAGGATACGAAGCAGGAACTTCTGTAAAACCTTCTATAGATGATGAAACTGAGGCACAGACAGGCCAAGTAACTTGTCCAATGTTGCACAGCTATTGCCATGAGTCTCGGATTCCAATTTAAACCCAGGTATTCTGGTTTAGAGTGAGGTCAAAAGTACTGCATAAGATAACTGAGGTTGCTCAAGAAATAACTACATGCAGAAATTTGTTAGGAATCAGCTTGCTGAAAGCTGGTTTTTGCAACACTAAAAACAAAAAATTTATCTACAAAGGGGTGATAAGAGTTCTAAGAGACTGCAGTGAGGAAAAGGATTTTGTGAGGAAGATTTCTTTGGCATAGTCTATGTTTTGAGCTCCAGTCCCTCTTTCTTCAAGTGAGAGTGGTGGATGGGTTGGTTCAGCCTTCTTTTATATATATATATATATATATATATATATATATATATATATATATATATTTTAATTGCATTTTATGTTTTGGGGTACATGTGAAGAACGTGCAAGATTGTTGCATAGGTGCATATGTGGCAGTGTGATTTGCTGCCTTCCTCCTCTTCACCTATATCTGGCATTTCTCCCCATGCTATCTCTCCCCAACTCCCCACCCCCTGCTGTCCCTCCCCTATTTCCCCCCAACAGACCCCAGTGTATGATGCTCCCCTCCCTATGTCCATGTGTTCTCATTGTTCAACACCTGCCTATGAGTGAGAACATGCAGTGTTTGATTTTGTGTTCTTGTGTCAGTTTGCTGAGAACGATGGTTTCCAGGTTCATCCATGTCCCTACAAAGGATGCGAACAAATCGTTTTTGATGGCTGCATAATATTCCCTTATTAAGAGGAGTCTAGTGATTGAAGGAGGTTTGGGAGAGGGACTCAGCAAGACCATTTAGAGAGTCTTTGATATTAGGGACACAGTGAATCAAGCCCTGACCTCTGTCTATGGAAACCTGGAAGGCAACAGAGACTAGCATATGTGCTGCTTTGATGGTAGGGAGAAGGCAAGTTTCTGCAGCCTAGTGAAAGTGACTCCAATTGTTGAAAATGACCCCTTAAGGTGGGTCAAAGCATGTGTGATTTTTTTCCCCTGTGAAACAAGAAAATTAACCTGAAAAATACAGTTATTTGTAGTTTGTTTGTTTGTGCTGTTTTCCTAGTACCTAGGGCAATCCTTGTTCTAGTGTTTAGAACAGGTATTTAATAAATATTTATTGAAGAATGGATGAATGAACAAAGCACTGCAGAAGAAGTGGCCAGCAAAAGGAGAGCCACTGCCACGTCACAGGAGATCAAGCTAGAGAGCCTATAAGGGAAGCTCCAAAATACCCATGCCATCTTCAGTGGAAAAAGATTCAGCATTTGTACATCTATTACTCAGAAGGTTCCTTTTAGATTAAGACGTTTGTGAGCATCATGTGATCTTTTCCATCAATTGAACTCCCCATCCTACCTTGGTGAGTTACTCTACTCTCTCACTCTTCTCTATTGCTGTTGAGAGCTCTAAAGAAGAAGTTAAAGAGGAGATGGCCCCTTCCCCAATGATCTTGCCAGGCTGGAGGGGACTGTGAGGAGACAACATTTAATATCAAATCAACGTCAGATTTTGACTATTTTTGGAACCTTCTGACTCTATTGTCTGAATGGATAATCTTTGCACTTAAAGTGACTGCAGGACAGAAACTGAAGTTATGGGTCACGTTAGTGTTGCTGGAGTCTGGCAAGGGCCATTGGGCATGTCTCTTCCCAGTTCCACCCACGTGCAGTGATGTCACATCAGTAGCTTGAAGTGAGTCCTGATGGAACATTTAACCATGGAAGTCACCAGGCACTACAAATTCACCACTCTACCTTCTTGGCCCTGACCAAGAGCCACATGCTATACTTAGCAGTGTTCCATTGGTTACCCAAAGTTTATCCATGAGGAAAGAAGACAATCTATTATCAGGACTGTTTGTGGGAGACAGAAATGAAGTGGTATTTTGATTATGGTTTCTCCTATAAGTTATCCGGAAATAAGTTATTTGAATTCCAAACACATACAGATTTTGGTATTTTTGATATAGATTTCTAGCATAATTTCTTTATCAATGTAATCTAAATAATACCTATTCTGTGGCATTTATTGATATCATAATCAATTTTTGTAAATGTTCTACATGTACTTGAAAAAATATATATAAATATATATATATGCATTCTCTAATTGTTGTTTGCAGAATACAGTCTATGCCTGCAAAGTCAAATGTTATTCTACTGTTCATTCCTCTATATTCTTGCTAATTTTAAAAATCATCCTGACATATCAATACTTGAAAGAGGTATTTAACACCCCATAATGGTGGTAGAATTGTGTACGTCTATCTGAAATTCCTTCAAATATATACTTTCTTAATATAGCATATATATTTAGAATTTTTGTAGCTTCTCGGTGAATTGAAACTTTTATCAATATGTGAGATCTTATCACGAAGAATGCTTTATATCTTAGTCTATTTTGTATAGTATTAATATAGTAATACACAGCTTTAAAAATTATTTGTCCAATATTTACTTTTCCATTAATTTATTTTCAATCTTTATGCTCTTATATTTTAGGTAAGTCTACAACTGAATGATCATAAAAACACTTTTAGAATTCAACAAAAGTGGTGCTTTGTGAAAAATTTTTAGCCTTAAATGAACATAAAAGAAGAAGGGCTAAAAGTCTATGATCTAAGTATGTAACTTAGGAAGTTAGTAAAATAGCAAGTAAACTCAAATCCAAAGATTTTTGAATGAAAAGAGAATAAAATAAGAAGAGACAGCAAAGAAATACAAGAAATTATTTTTTTTTAATGGCCAAGAAGATTTTAAAGATTTTTAAATGGCCAACAAGATTTTGGTTAACAAGATTTTAAAATGGCCAAGATTTTGTTAGTCTTTTCAAGATTCCTTTAATAGATTCCTTGAAAAGACTCACAAAATTGACAAACTTCTGGCAAAGCAGATAAATTGGAGAAGGGGGCAAAGAAGAAACAAATAAATAATGATAGAAATCAAAAAGGGCACATAAGTATCTATGAGTAAGTCTCAGCCAGGGATGAGTGGCTCTTCCAGGGAATAACTGACAATGTCTGAAGACATTTTTGACCATCGTTATTTAGGGGGTGTTACTGGCATCTAGTGGGTAGAAGCCACACCAAAGAATTATGCAGCCCAAAATGTCAGTAGTGTCAATTTCGAAAAAAAAAAAATCATGCAATCTTGCTGTAAATTACAATAATACCTAACAAATAAATTAATCCCATCAACAACTATATCCCAACTTTGAACACTTAAATAAACTGTAAAAGTTCCTAGAAAAACATAATTTTAAACAGACTCAAAAAACGAAAAATCTAAATTATTCTTTATTAAAAAGACCCAAAAATCTTTCCACAAAGAAATCACTAGATTCAGATAGTTTTGTAGGCAAGTAGAGTTAAATTTCTAAGGCACCAATCTTCTACAAACTCTTTTAAGGAAGAGAAAGATGAAATATTCCTAAATTCCTCTGTGAAGACCATGAACTGGAGAGCAAAGCCAGACAAAAAAAAAAAAGCTCAATTTCTCTGTTGATCATAAGTACAAAATATCCTAAACCAAATAAGAATTGATTCAGTTTAACAATACGTAAAAATGATGGCACATAATGAATAACTTGAGTATATTCCAGGGATGCAGAGATGATTTATAAAATTTATAAATGTAATTAACTACACTAACACATTACAGAAAAAGGCATAGTACCTTTTTCATAGACCCCCCTAGACACAAATAATTAATAGAAATGAACCTAAATTCAGGATAAAATCCTCCATAAGTTCCAATAATAAAGGATATCTAAACAACAACAAAATACACTACAAAACACATCACCCTAAATTGGAATTAAAAAAGTAGAAAGTAGATGAATATGCCATCTTCACCATTCTATTAGCATTTTATTGGAGGACTTAGCAAAAAAATTAAAACAAGAAATAGTAATGAAGGTCATAAGGATTGAATATTCTTAAAAAAAAACATTTATTTGCAGGCAACATTATCTGTTACATAGGAAGTCAAAAAGAATCTACAAACAATGTATTAGAAATAATGAAAGAAATTACCAAAGTGGCTATCCAATTTTATACAAGAATGATTCTTAAAAATGATTTTTAAAAAATTATTCCTGCTGTATTAAAATCATTTTTTAAGGTAGGGGTCGGGGGAGGGATAGCATTAGGAGAAATACCTAATGTAGATGACAGGTGGATGGGTGCAGCAAACCACCATGGCACACATGACACGTGTATACCTGTGTAACAAACCTGCACATTCTGCACATGTACCGCAGAACTTAAAGTATGTATATAAAAAAATCTTCTCTTTGAATAACATCCAAAAAATAAAAGAAATAGACTTAAACTTAGCAAAAGATTGGAAAAATATTGTGGAAAATGTATAGGCTTCATTGAAAAACATTTTTAAAAACTAAAGAGGTGTGTATGTTTATGAAAGGTAGAATTGATTTCAAAATAAATATGAAAAGAGAATGGGTCCAAAATATCTCAGGCATTACTAAATATCCAGGCTCCTTTTGAAGCTATGGCAATTATATCTTAGTACGGAGACAGAAAAATTGGCCAATGGAATATAGAATTCAGAGAAATACCCACACATGTGAAACTTTGGACATGCCAGATCATTTAGGGAAAAAGGCTGTTCAATAAATGGAATTAGACTGGATGCAATGGCTCATGCCTGTAATCCCAGAACTTCAGGAGGCTGAGGCGGGTGGATCACTGGAGACCAGGAGTTTGAGATCAGGCTGACCAACATGGTGAAACCTTGTCTCTACTAAAAACAATACAAAAATTAGCCAGGCATGGTGTGAGCACCTAGAGTCCCAGCTACGTGGAAGGCTGAGGCAGGAGAATCACTTGAACCTGGGAGGCAGAGGTTCCAGTGAGCTGAGATCACACCACTGCACTCCAGCTGGGTGACAGAGCAAGACTCTGTCTCAAAATATAAAAAAAAATAATAAATAAGTGGAATTAGAATAAAATTATAAACAGGAAAACAGATAAAATCAAGTTCTTCTTTAAACCATACTCCAAAATTAACTCCAAACATCTCAGGACTTTAGATATCAGTTTGGCTTTACCTACAGTTGAAGATACACAGAGTTTATGACCCAGAAATTATTCTGCTAATCACATACCTAAGATAAACTCCTGCACATATGTACCAGGAAATCTGTACAAAGATATTTATAGCAGCCTGTTGCATAGTAGCAAAAATCTAGCAACAACTATGTTCAAAGGAAAATGAATAAATAAATTCTGATATTGTGGTATGCACATATGATAAAATGTAGCAGTCAAAACAAATGAACTATACCTAGTCACAAAGATGTGGATGACTCTTTGCAATATAATTTTAAATGAAAAAATATATCATGAAAGATTATGTGCATCATGCTACCTTTTCTTATAAAGTTAAATACAACTAAAAGGTTTTGGGTGACTAGATATAATAGAAATATACCACTAAAAAAGTGAGCAAATGATAAGTACCACATCTGAGATAGTGATACCTTTAGATAGAGGAGAGAAAGAGGGATGAGACGGGAAAGAAACATATAGGTCAATATTAGCCGTTACCAGTATTCTCTTTGTTTAAATTTCTGGTGGTAGTTTTATAAGTGATTGTCCTAGAGAAATGGTTAGAAAATGGTCTTGCATGGACAATAATGAGAGTGGGTCATAAATCAAGGATCATAATTAATTCAGTTCTATGAATCTGAGACTCAATTAAAAAGAAGAAACCTATGAAGGAGGCACTATCATGAAACCTTTGTTACAGGAAGGGGCCACTAAGACACAGAGATCTAGTAACATGACAATAAGTGGTGGAGTCAATGTTTTTAACCCAGATGGTCTCATCTAAGGCCAATACTCTTAGTCATGTGCTCCAAAAAGAAGGAAATTGCTTCTTCATTCATGGCAGTATTAATATCTTATAGAATATGTAGATATAAAAGAGGAAATTAAAGAAATGAACAGAATATAAACAGTAGCAGCAATATCGGGGCAGACAGTATCTTTCAATTAACTTAGAAAGTCCTTGTACCGTAATTACTGGACTCTGGGTAAACAAAGAGGGTATCAAAGAACCTATGCAACTCACAAGAAAGAGGAAGACTGAAGATCTGAGGATTTGGAATGAGAAGAGTAGCACAGGAGAAATTATTGGAAACCAGAAAAAGAACTAAGCGATTCACCCACCTTTAAGAATAGAGATATTAACAATGCTTAGCAAGAAAGCACTGGGGGGTTAATAAATAAACTACAACTGCAGAATATAAGTTACCCTATTCTGAGTCATACATATGAACCAAATATCAACTGAAGTTACCCTATATACCAGTATTTAACTAAATTTTTATAAAATGCTGGATTTCCCTCCCCACATATATACCACATTCAAAAGAATTCTTAATAGCACGCATTTCTCCTAGTGCCTATATTGTGAATTGCTGCATTCATGAATTCTCAAATACACTCACCTCTTACTTCCCAGGGCTGTTCACTTCTCTCTTTGCCATCCCAGAAACAGAACACACCTTCTTTTATATAATTTCTTCCACAACTATTTCCATAAGGTATTCTGTCTGCTATTTCAACACAATAACCAATTAAAAATTTAATATTAAACACCTCTATTTAAAAGTCCTGTAGCTGAACCAGGCATGGTGGCTCACACCTGTAATTACAGCACTTTGGAAGGCCAAAGTAGGTGGATTGCTTGAGGCTTCAAGTTCAAGCCTGGGCAACATAGCAAGACCTCATCTCGACAAAATAAAAAATACAAAATTAGCCAAGTGTGGCAGCATGTGTCTGTAGTCCTAGCTACTCAGGAGGCTGAGGTGAGAGCATTGCTTTAGCCCGGCAGTTTGAGGTTGTAGTGAGCTGTGATGGTGCCACTGCACTCCAGCCTAGTAAAGGACTTACTCTGTCTATAAGTCCTTTAGCTTTCATGCATTCCTCACTGACTATCTTTCTCCATAGGTTCCAGCCAGTGACTGTGCATGCTTATTCTCTATATTTTTCTTCTCCTCCTCTCTAATTTCTTCCTCATAAACTCAACTTCTTACAAAGAAGTCAACATTTTACAAAGCATATTTTAGCTACCTCTTCCTCCATTATTTAATAACATTGCCGCTCTGTCAAAACATCCCATCAAGGTATTTTTTCCAAACAAAGACAATAGCTTTCTTAAAGGCTTGTCTTTGTGCCATCTAATACTTCTCTACTGAGCAATAAATAGCTTCTACCAAGATCCCTTATTCCTCCCCTACAACTTTACTGGACCCTCCCCTGGAAATACAGACCTCCTCACTACAATCCAGGAACTAAACAGATAAAATGCAGCACAGCAAAGGACCTTGATCCAACCTTATCAACATTTAAAAAATATTTTCAATGTCACTTCATTATGTGTGTGTAAGCAGCCATGATAAACATATAGATTGGTAATAGATAATATAGATAGACAGATGGATAAATGGATGAATAGGTGGATGGATGATGAATGGGTGGATTTTTTCTGACATCTTAGTATTCCTTGCTCCTTTCTGTTTGGAGATGTATCTCTATTCCATTATTTACAATCTTCCTAGATGGTGCACCCAGGAGACTAAGGAAAAATATGTGACCCAAATTAAACAAATCAGACTGACTTTGACTTATGAGGATTGCTAAGTTAAAAATATTGCATAGAATATACTTATAAATTACAGAATATAAATTTAGCATAAGTTTATGCCAAAATTATTGGTTGTTTATCTGAAATTCAAATTTAACTGTGTCTTGTATTTTTATTTGCTAAATCGGGCAATTCTATCCATAATTTGTCATAGCTGCTTGTCACAATCAGAAGCCTTCTGGAGCGCAGATACTCTGCTGCTTTCTAAAGCAACCGGCCATTGATTTTTGCCTCCAAGATTTCTTAGCACTACCCAGGTTCTGCACTGTCTTGGATCTAGTTATTTGGCTATTTTTTTAATCTGGTATGGGATATCAAACATTGTTTTCTATAGTTTGTAAACTCTAGGAGAAATCTTACAGCCCAGACACAAGTGGTAGCCCCACTCTAGAAACAGCCAAGTTTTGCTTGGCCCAAAGAAAATCTTTGAACTGGATTTATTGGCACTAACCTCTGAGATAGGAATATTTACACTAAAAATCCATCATTCTGGCTTCTCCAAACCCTCCAATCTGGCAATATGAGGCTGCACTACCACATGACAACTGGCAGGATTGGAACAGTTGTTCCCCTTAGATGGCGCATACATTGATTCATTTCTAATGTCTGCCAGGCCCTGTAGGTATTGGAGTATTTGATCCATGGTATTTTATAATGCCTTCATGCTCCCTGTTTTCTTGTTGTTGTTTACCTGATTTATTCAGTTTAACTCAATAAATCTCTTCTTAGGACTTAAAGTAGTTGGCACTGAGGAGAATGAAATAAGATATGGTCTACAACATCAAAGAACCTCTTGGTCTAATAAGAATGACAGACACATCAAAGGAAAGTTTCATAGGTAATGTGGTGAAAGAAACAATGGAGATAACAACAGGGTAGTGTGAGAACTGGTAAGGAACATTTTGTTCAACCTTGAATCTCAGACAAGGTTTCTGAAGGATGAGAGTATACAAAATTCCTGGCAGTAGAGTAAGTTGAACAAAGGGAAAAGGTATGAAACAACAGTTGGAGTATGAATAAATAACAAGTTTTATTTTTACTATAAGACATAGCAATTTCTGATGCCATAGCTCCATTTAACGTCTGTTAATCTTTAACTTCCACTGACTAGACACTAGCCCTAACTACTTGCTTATACGTTTTCCCTCTATTTTAGCCTACTCCAAGATATACTTATTGGTTCTATCAGTCTTAATTTCCTATATGTGTTTTTAGTCACCCTCCAGAGAAGTGTGAGCCTCCCTCTTAAAGAAAACATCATGGCACCACCTCTAGGCCAATGGCTTTTCAGGGGACCAAAGCCATTGAGTGAGTCGAGTGCCATTAGGATTTAATTATCATCTTTTCCTTGATCTACCTAACTCTGTACCTTGAAAGTTAGATGAGAGTTCTATGATTTTCCTCCAATAAGTAACAAATCTCTTTAAAAATGTCTCACATTTGTAGCATCAAACTTCATAGATAAGTATCAATAAGATAATATTAGTATACATTTGTTCCAGTTGTTTTTCAATGCTTAGAACCACCTACAATGATACAGTTCTTCTACAGTATCAAAAGGAAGGACTTTTGTCTTGTTCACTGCTGTATCCACAGTGCTGAGAAAAGTATTTGATGCATAGCAGTGCTTAACAAATAGCTCCTTAGTATAATAAATGACACAGCATTTTTCATAAGCAAAAATATGTAATTTTTTATACTTTCCCTTGCACAGCTTTTAAAAATATAACTAACTGCAATCATATTTGTCAAGCAAATAAAATTAGTGTGATTGAATGATTTAAATGTAGACCATAAGCATTCCTTCTTTTTGATATTTAAAGAAGAATTTGGTTAAGATCACAGGCTTACTTTAAAAGACAGTGCATCAGTTGCAACAAAAATTATTTCAATCTTTTTATATGAGGTAGAGATCCAAGTAACTAAGTTCCTCTCTCTAAGTTGTGAGATTTATCAGGTGGTAAGCTGGAGTTGTTTTATTGTGCTATTTATAAGGATTTTAAGGAGAAAACCGAATAGCTATATTAGCATTTTACTCACCTTTTTCTCTATTACCCATCTATTTGTAACCAATCTTGTCCTAGAAAGAATTGAACGTGGCTTACAAAGTTACATAAAATACACTTAGCATAAATAAAAGCAGAGCAAAAGGAAGAAACAAAGGAAATAAAATCCTAGTAGGATCGATGTTACAGTGCACATAATAGAACTACATGATTGCTCTCACAGAGTCACAATTTGACCAGGTTCACTAGAAAATGAAAACCTGCTCAGTTACTCAAAGCACAGCATCCATAACATGGAAGCAGGAATTTGTTAGGACAAGTACAATGACTATTACACTAAAATCAGACAGGAGGATGCGCTCAATAATGTTCCTACATTTTACCTCAGTATAGACTGGTCACAGTAAAGCACAATTTAATAAAAACAATTCTACGAGGAGGAAATACCACCTGTTGACTCACCTCTTCCTATTTACCTATTTGTCATAATCAGCATGAGTAGCTGAGAATTATGCAGTAGCTAGAATAGTACCTTATATAGAATATTCCTACTGATTTTTGTTTTCAGATTACCTTTCATTTTTCATCAATGTATTTCTGAATATCAAGCAGAGAAATAAAAAATAATTTCATATTTTCACCAGTGGCATTCAAGAAAGAAACACCACTAGTCTTGATTTACTTTACAAGTTTTTATGTTTGCTGCTATGTAAAGATAATTATAAACTTTACCACTTAAAAACTAGAAATACTCTACTACCTCCTTTCTATTTGTAGAAGTCTGTGGTGTTCAGCACTGCATTACGTACAGCATTAAAAAATTCCTACTGTTATCTAATTATTTATGACAAAGATGAATAAAGGTTATATTGTTTGACAAAGTCATGATGACTAAGCAAAACAATGTTTTTAAAAGAGAAATTTTACTTTTTGACATATAACTGTTTCAACTTGTAAAAGTAAGATTAAAAAGACAATAGCTCAGTTTTTAAACCAACCATCAGAAGGGTAAAACTTTTAGATTCAAATTTAATAAGGATTTGTTGTGCAATGCTATATGATAAGCACAGCACTAAAGATTTCCTTCCTTCCTTCCTCCCCTTTCCCTTCCTTCCTTCCTTCCTTCCTTCCTCCCCTTCCCCTTCCTTCCTTCCTTCCTTCCCTTTCTTCCCTTTCTTTCCTTCTTTCTCTCTCTCTTTCTCTCTTTCTTTCTTTCTCTTTCTCTGTCATCCAGGCTGGAGTGCAATGGTGCAATCTCAACTCACTGCAACCTTGACTTCACAGGTTCAAGTGATTCTTGTGCCTTAGCTTCCCGAGTAGCTGGGATTATAGATGCCCGGCAACACACCTGGCTAATTGTTGTATCTTTAGTAGCGACAGGGTTTTGCCATGTTGGCCAGGCTGGTCTGGAACTCCTGGCCTCAAGTAATCCACCCACGTTGGCCTCCCAAAATGCTGGGATTATAGGCATGTGCCACCGTACCCAACCTAAAGATTTTCATACATATAAACATAGTAAGTAACTTGGCAATAACCCTGTACAATGGTCACTATCATTCCTTTTTACAGATAAGGAAGCTGAGGCTCTAATGCAGAAGTCAGCAAACTTTTTTGATAAAGGGCCAGAGTGAATATTTTAGACTCTTTGGGTCATTTTGACTCTGTCACAACTGCTCAGTTCTGCTGATATAATAAGAGTGGCCATAGATAATACTTAAACTGATGGTTTTGGTTGTGTTTCTATAAAGCTATATTTACAAAACAGATGGCAGGTCCTTGGGCCATAGTTTTCATAAGTATTAGTCCATTTCACACTGCTAATAAAGGCATACTTGAGACTGGGCAATTTACAAAAGAAAGAGATTTAATTGGACTTATACTTTCACTTGGTTTGGGAAGCCTAATAATCATGATAGAAGGTAAAGAGGAGCAAGTCCCATCCTACATGGATGACAGCAAGCAAAGAAAGAATGAGGAAGATGCAAAAGTGGAAAAGCCTGATAAAACCATCAGATCTCTAGAGACTTATTCACTACCATGAAAACAGTGTGGGGGAAACTACCCCATGATTCAATTATCTCCCCTGAGTCCCTTCCACAACACCTGGGAATTATGGGAGTACAATTAAAGATGAAATTTGGGTAGGGACACAGAGCCACACTATATCATTCTGCCCCTGACTGCTGCCAAATTCATGTCTTCACATTTCAAAACCAATTAAGCCTTTGCAACAGTCCCCCAAAGTCTCAACTCACTTCAGCATTAACTCAAAAAGTCCCAAGTCTCATCTGAGACAAGGTAAGTCCCTTCTGCCTATGAGCTTGTAAAATCAAAAGCAAGCTAGTTATTTTCCAGATACAATGGGGGTACAGACATTACATAAATACAGCCATTTCAAATGGGAGACATTGTTCAAAACAAAGAAGCTACAAGCCCCACGTAAGTCCAAAATCCAGTGGGACAGTCAAATCTTAAAGCTCCAGAATAATCTCCTTTGACTCCATGTCTCACAGCCAGGTCACACGGATGCAAGAGGTGAGTTCCCATTATCTCGAGCAGCTCCACCCCTGTGGCTTTGCAGAGTACAGCCTCCCTCCTGGCTGCTGTCATGGGCTGGCATTGAGTGTCTGTGGTTTTCCAGGTGCAAGGTTCAAGTTGTCAGTGGATCTACCATTCTGGGCTCTTCTCAGAGCTCCACTAGGTGGTGCCCCAGTAAGGATTCTGTGTGTGGGCTCCAACCCCACATTTCCCTTCCCCACTGCCCTAGCAGAAGTTCTCCATGAGGGCCCCATGCCTGCAGCAAACTTCTGCCTGGGCATCCAGGTATTCCCATATGTCTTCTGAAATCTAGGTGGAGGTTCCTAAACCTCAGTTCTTGACTTCTGTGTACCTGCAGGCTCAACACCACATGGACACTGCCAAGTCTTGAAGCTTAGAACATCCGAAGCCATGGCCTGAGCTCTATGTTGCCCCTTTCAGCCATAGCTGGAACAGTTGAGATGCAGGACACCAAGTCCCTAGGCTGAACACAGCTCAGGGACCCTGGGCCTGACCTACAAAACCCCTTTTTCCTTTTAGGCATTGGGCTTGTGATGGAATGGGCTGCTGTGAAGACCTCTGACATGCCCTAGAGACATTCTCCTCATCTTCTTGGGGATTAACATTTGGCTCCTCATTTCATATGCAAATTTCTACAGCTGGCTTGAATTTCTCCTCAAAAATGGGGTTTTCTTTTCTATCATATTGTCAGGCTGAAAATGTTGCAAACTTTTATGCTGCTTCCCTTTTAAAACTGAATGCTTTTAATAACACCCAAGTCACCTCTTAAATGCTTTGCTGCTTAGAAATTTCTTCCACCAGATACCCTAAATCACCTCTCTCAAGTTCAAAGTTCTACAAATCTCTAGGGTACAGGCAAAATGCTGCCAGTCTCTTTGCTAAAACATAACAAGAGTCACCTTTGCTCCAGGTTCCAACAAGTTTCTCATGTCCATCTGAGACCACCTCAGCCTGGACCTTATTGTCCATATCACTATCAGCATTTGGGCAAAGCCATTCAACAAGTCTCTAGGAAGTTTCAAACTTTCCCACATTTTCCTGTCTTCTTCTGAGCCCTCCAAACTGTTCCAATCTCTGCCTGTTACCCACCTCCAAAGTCACTTCCACATTTTCGGGTATCTTTTTAGCAGCACCCCACTCTACTGGTACCAATTTACTGTATTCCTTCATTTTCATGCTGCTGATTAAGACATTCCCCAAACTGGGCAATTTACAAAAGAAAGAGGTTTGATTGGACTTACAGTTTTCCATGTGGCTGGGGAAGCCTCACAATCATGGCAGAAAGCAAGGAGGATCAAGTCACATCTTACATGGTTAGCAGCAGGCAAAGATCAAATTAGGAAGATGCAAAAGGGAAACACCTGATAAAACGATCAGATCTCAAGAAGTTTATTAACTACCACAAGAACAGTATGCAGGAAAACACCCCCATGATTCAATTATATCCCACTAGGTCCCTCCCACAACATGTGGGAATTATGGGAGTACAGTTCAAGATGAGATTTGGGTGGGAACACAGAGCCAGACCGTATCAGCATGCCTCTGAAAGTCATGAGTAACTTGCTCAAGATCACTCATTAAGGGAATCTGGATTGAATTTCAGTTTTTTGCTTTGAAGATCAATGTTGTTTCTACTCTCCTAAAGCTTCTTTAGTACACAGACATGCATTTAAAAACAAGTAGTTATTTATGATTAACTTTTTATTAGTTGCTTTCAAATGCTAAAATTATATACCAGCACACTTCTTAGAAAAGTGTTTTAACATATTCAAGCCACAATCTACTAGTAGTTTTATTTACCTGTTGGCAAACTTAAAAATATTTTTGTTTAATTCAAAGGCAGCTTCTTTTCCTTTAACTAAACAAATCAACAAGTTAATCCATCTGTTTTCCCACTTAACAGATATCTGTAGAGAAGCTTTCAAATGCTAGGCACTCAGACTTGAGAGACCAAAATGAATAAGGCACTAACTACACAAGAACACCAACAAAGCCCTATTATATTATGCACACAATCTCCCTGGGCTACATGCCTAAAAACAAAACAAAACAAAAAGGCTGCTCTCAATCTTCCCTAACATAACTTGAAAGCAAGCTGGAAAGGCACAAAACTGAAACCAATTAAACATAGGCTGAGATAAATCCCAACATAATTTAAATAATAAATAACACAACAAAACTCAATTTTGACAATATAAAATTCAAACATGCCTAGTATTCAATAAAAAATTATTAAGGAGGAAAATAAATGACACATTTCAAGAAGAAAAAATCAATAGAAACAGATGTACCAATAACAAGATGAAGGAATGAGCAAACCCATTTAAATAGTTCTAATAAATATTCCCTAAATGTTCAAATAAGTAGAAGAAAACATGAATGTGATGAGGAAAACATAAAGTCATGAAAGATACACTGAAGTAGGTAGAGAAAATCATGAATATGATGGAAGATATAACAGACCTAGAAAGAACTAGAGTTTAAAAAAAATGGGTACAATTAAGAGCAAATTAGATAGTGCAGAAGAAAAGATCAATGAATTTGAAACATAATACAAACTATTTAAAATAAAGCAGAGAGACATGGAAAAAAACTGAAAAAGAAACACAGTGTCCTATAGGGCATTATCAAGTGACATCTATTATTAAAATTTCATCAAAAGAAGAGAGAAAATTATAAATTATAAAACTATACTTCCAGGAAACTCAACAATCCCAAGGACTATGTGCATGGAATATTACATACAGAGAAATGAAAACTTCTCATCAGAAACTACCTGCTTGCTATGGTTTAGATGTTTGTCCCCTCCAAACTCATGTTGAAGCTTGATCCCCATTGTGGAGGTGTTTGGGTGATAAGGGTGGATATCATCAATAGATTTATGCCCTCCCTCAGGGGTGAGAGAGCTCTTGCTCTATTATTTACTTCAAGAACTGGTTGTTAAAAGAGCCTGGTGACCTCCTCATATCTGCTTCCTCTCTCATGATGTGATCTCTTTGCACATGCCAACTCCCTTTTGGCTTTCTACCATGAGTTGAGGCAGCCTGAGGCCCTCACCAGATGAAGATGCCCAATCTTGAACTTCCCAGCCTTTAGAATTGTAAGTCAAAGAAACTTTGTTTTTATATAAACTGTCCAGTCTCAGGTATTCTGTTACAGCAACACAAAATGCTCTAAGACACTACCCAAGACAGAAGAAAATTCAGTGACATCCTTAAAGTAATAAAAGAGTAAACTTTCAAGCTAGAATTCTTTACCTAGCAAGAAATCAAAAATTAAGTGGAAATAAAGGATTTTTTTTCTAAGACAAGCCAAAACAAAGAGAATTTATTGCTAGCAGACCTACAATAAAAGAAAGTTTAAAGGAAGTTCTTTAGGTATTAAAAAAATGATACCAGCTTTTTCAAAGGAACGAAGTACACTGGAAATATTAAGTAGGTATATAAATATGAAAGACATTCTTTCCAATTCATTTAATTCCTTTAATAGATAACTAGTGGGTTGAAGGAAAATAAGACCAATGTATTATAGGGTATATAGCATAGATAAAAAGAGCATGTATGACAACGATAGCATAAAAAACAGGATTGCCATTTAAAGATTCTTGCACTACATGTGATATAGTATAATGTTTTTAAAGGTAGAGTGCCATAAGTGAAAAAAAAGTGTATCATAAACCCTGAAGAAGCCACTTAAAATTTAAAACACATATAGTTAATAAGCCGGCATTAAAGGTAAAATTAAACAAAAACTTCAAATAATCCAAAAGAAAACATAGGGTACAACAAAAGGGACAAATAGGAGATTATAGGAGATTGGGCAAATAAAAATTAGTAACAAGATTGTAGTTTAAAACTCAAAGATAAAAATAAATACACAAACTGTAAATGATATAAACATTCCCCCCAAAAAAGGCATAGTCAGTCAGTTTGGATTAAAAAGACCCGATGACATGTTGTCAACAAAAAACTGTCTTTAACTATAAAGAGACACATAGGTTAAAAGCAAAAATGATAGAAAAAGTGACAGCATGCAATCCCAAGCACCCCCGCCCCAAAAAGCTGGAATGGATATATTATTTTCAAAGTAGATTTAAGAATAAGAAATATTATCAGATATACAGAGGCACATTTTATAACAAAGAACTCACTTACAAAAACCCTAAATATTTGCTGACATCGGTTGAACTTCAAAACAGATAAAGCAAAAAACTGATAAAACTAAAAAAAAGAAATTGACACATTTACCAATTATAGCTTAAGATTTCAAAAGTCCTCTCTCAGCAATTGATAGAACTAGCAGAAATAAATAAGGTTATTGAAGACCTGAACACTATCAACCAACTTGGCCTGCTTGACATTTATAAAATATTTCACTGAACAATTTAAGACCACCCACTGTTCTCAAGTGTATAGAAAACATTTACCAAAATAGTAACACATTGTGAGTTACATAACATTCTCACTCACTGTTAAAATAAAATTGAAATCCTGCAAAGTATACCCTCTGAACACAACAGAATTTAATCAGATAGGAATAACAGAAATATATCTTACAATGCTTAACAACTTGGAAATTAAACAACATAACTCCAAATAACATAAATGTCAAAGAAGATATCAGACATAAAGTTTGAATATATTTTTAATTGAATGAAAATGAAAACAACATAAAATTTGTGTGACTGCCACTAAAGCAGTATTTAGCAGAAAATTTGAGGTATTGAATTCTTATTTTATGAAATAAGAGTGGTCTACAGTCAAGGAACTAAGCTTCCACATTAAGAAATAGAAGAAGAAGAGCAAATTAAACCCAAATAAAGCACAAGAGAAATTAGAGAGTCACGCCTATAATCCCAGCACTTTGGGAGGCCAAGGTGGGTGGATCACGAGGTCAAGCGATCGAGACCATCCTGGTCAACATGGTGAAACCCCACCTCTACTAAAAATACAAAAATTAACTGGGCTTGGTGGCACGCGCCTGTAGTCCCAGCTACTCAGGAGGCTGAGTCAGGAGAATTGCTTGAACCCAGGAGGTGGAGGTTGTGGTGAGCAGAGATTGTGCCATTGCACTCCAGCCTGGGTAACAAGAGTGAAACTCCATCTCAAAAAAAAAAAAGAAAGAGAAATTAGAAAGAGTAGAAATCAATGAAATAAAACATTTAAAATTTAGAGAACATCAATAAAACAGAAAGCTGACTGTTCGGATAAAATAATAAAGTGGATAAACCACTAGCCAGAGTGATTGTGAAAAAGAAGACTAAAAAGTACCTTGCCCCTTATTTCACACATTATAAATAAGTTAACTCAAAATTTATCATACCTTTAAGGCCAGGCATAGTAACTCACGCCTGTAATTCCAGCACTTTGGGAGGCTGAGTGGGTGGATCATCTGAGGTCAAGAGTTCCGAGACCAGTCTGGTCAACATGGGAAACTCCGACTCTACTAAAACATACAAAACTTAGCTGGGCAGGGTGGGGCATGCCTGTAATCCTAACGACTTGGGAGGCTGGGGCAGGAGAATTGCTTGAACCTGGGAGGCAGAGGTTGCAGTGAGCTGAGATTATGCCACTACACTCCAGCCTGGGCGACAGAGCAAGACACTATCTCAAAAAAAAAAAAAAAAAAAAAAAAAGGATCATTTTTAAATTTAAGAACCAAAATATCAACCACCTAGAAGAAAACATAAGAGAAGATCTGTAACCTTAGGTTATACCATTTTCCTTAGATAGAATACAAAGAACCATAAAAAAACTAATAAACTGAATTTTATCAAAATTTTTAAAACATGTACTTCAAAAGACATCAAGAAAGTGGAAAAGAACATTAGGAACAAATATTTACAAAATATATATTTTGATAAAGAACTTGTTTCTAAAATATATTGTTTTCTCTTTTAACTGGAAAATAAAGACAACCCAATTTTTTTAATGACCACAAATATTTGGATAGACACTTTACAAAAGAAGATATAGGAATGGCACATTAGCATCTGAAGCGTTCAAAAATTTCATTAGTCATTAGAAAAGTACAAGTTAAAAACACACAAAATACCACTACACATGTACCAGAATGGCTAAAATTAAAAAGACTGACAAAACCAAGTGTTGGTAAGGATGTGGAGCACTAAAACAAATTAAAAAGACTGACAAAACCAAGTGTTGGTGAGGATGTGGAGCACTAATACTCTCATACACTGATGATAGAAATAAAAAATAATAGAGCCATTTTAGAAACGTTGAGCAGTTTCTTGTAAAGTTAAACATACACTGATATTATGACCTATCAATTCTACTCCTAGGTATTTTCCCAAAAGAAAATAAAAAACATATGCCCACACAAAGTCTTATATTCAAATATTCATAACAGCTTTAGTCACAACACCTCAAACTAGAAACAACCTAAATGTCCATCAGCTAGTAAATAGATATCAACAAATTGCAGTATATTCATACAGTGGAATATTGCTCAGCAATATAAAGGAACAAACTGCTGATATACACAAAACATGGATGAATCTCAGAAGCATTATGCTAAGTGGAAGAAGCCAAACACAAAATGTGTATATTATATAATTCCACTTATGTCAAATACTAGAAGGGCATACCTGTAGCATGGAAAGCAAATCCGTGGTTGCCAGAGGCTGGGAATGTATAATGCAGTCAACACTCATTGTGTTGTGCACTTAAAATGAATTAATTTTATTGTATGTAAATTATACCTCAGTAAAGCTGATTTTTAAAATGTGCACATACACATTTATGCACACATACATATCTAAATGCTGATAACCTATCTTCCATATCCTTGCTAGAGTATTTGTTGTAAAACCACAATACATTCTCCAATGACTCTTCGTTTTTTTAGAATTATGTACAAGCCCTTTTTCCATGTTATTTATATAGGGTCCTTCATGACGTTTTCTGTCTTTCTAAATAGCTGGGTTTCCCGTTATTACTCTAATTTTTCCTGCTTCCCACCTACATGATACTAGATATAGTTCTCAGAACCTGCGGTGGCGTTTAATGATTACATGCTTTGGGACATACTGTTACCTTTTCCTATAATGTTCTTCAAAATTCTGCCTAAATGTCAACTTTTTTTTTTTTTTTTTTTTTTTTTGAGACAGAGTCTCACTCTATCACCAAGCCGAGTGCAGTGGCTCCATCTCAGCTCACTGCAACCTCCACCTCCTGGGTTCAAGTGATTCTCCTGCCTCAGCCTCCCGAGTAGCTGGGACTACAGGCACATGCCACTACGCCCAGCCAATTTTTGTATTTTTAGTAGAGATGGGGTTCACCACATTGGCCAGGATGGTCTCCATCTCTTGACCTTACGGTCTGCCTGCCTTGGCCTTCCAAAGTGCTGGGATTACAAGCGCAAGCCACCACTTCTGGCCAATATCAACTCATTTATGAAGTCCTCCCAGCTCAGCACAGTTCATCTCTTTTCTATAGTGTTTTGTACATTAATATTTGTTTTGCTTATTGTAGTTTTCCTTGTATATGTCTGAATCATTTTTGTGTTATTCATTTAAGTACTTTAAGTTATACTTACTACCACAGAAAATCATTCTTTAGATAGTAACATTATTAGTTCATTTCCAGAGTCACAACATATGGTTGTGCAAATGCAGAATCCCGTTCACAATATAATCTATGTAAATGGTGCCTCTGTGGCTGTGCAGCATGTTACCTTCATAGCTAAGGGCTGCTCTGGATCATCCATTAGTTATATTTATTGAGTGTCCACTATGTGCTAAGCTCCAGATCAGTTTCTGAGAACATAAAGGTTGGTAGGGAATGTAGAGCCTACTAGGGAAAATGGACAAAGAGACAGATAATTACAATATATTATAGTGAGTGCAAAATGGAAAGACTTCTAACTCAGACCAGATGAGCATCTGAGATTTTCCTCTATCCTCTTTCTTCCACACTTGCTTTTTATTCCTCTGTCACCAATGCAGTGTTCCTGCTCCACAAAGGTGACAGTGGTCAAGGCAGGAATGGCCTTGTCCCCCTGGCTCCTTTTGTGAAGATGATGGGGGGAACCTTAGAGTTGTTGGCTTATTGGTTTCTTAGGTAAATTAATCTATGAGGCAAAAAAGTCTTTTGTCTGTGACTATTGTATGTCTTTCTAAACTTAAGGTCAAAGTTATTAGACTAACAAACTCTTCCCATCAGGAGTAAAGCTAAGAAGGAACACAGGAAAGAAAAAGAATGTAGAAAGATACTCTCCGTCAGAGTTGTAAATCCACTAGGGGAGGAACCATGACTATCTCATTCACTGTATATACCCCTGTCCTGCCCACACTCTGTACACACACTAGTGCTGGATTATACTTGAATGCCCAAAGAATGAATGGATGGTTGAATCATTTATGCATGTATTAGCCAGGGAATGTGGACATTTCACTGAATGGGAAAGAATGTTTCCAGTAGGGAGAACAACACATCCAAAAGCATATGCAAAAGAAAAACTAAAAGCTAGGAAAAATATGACAAGTTGCAGGAACTGCAAAATAGACCACTCTGGCAAGAATTGAGACTAAGGTGGTTAATAAATGATGGAAGCTAGAAATATAATTCTGAGTCAGAGCTGGTCAACACGTCATTCGGCATCATGGAGTTATTGAGTAAACCGCTTCCTTTTCCACAGGGTGGGTTGGCATTCTTTAGCATGTTATAAAATTGAGTTAATAAAGCTTTAAGCCACCTTCTACATATAAGTATGGATTTATCGGGTAACATAAGAAATATATCATTTTGAATATATGCAAACATAATGCTTTAAAATACATAACATGTTTTAAGTTTTTTCCAATCTTAGTAACTTTTCCTAGCTGTCATGGTTGGGAAGGCCATAAAATCACTCTATAATTTGAAAATACTGTTCCTCAGTCTGAAAATTAACATTTCCTTTCTTGTGCCTGCAGCAATGGCTTCTGAGAGCTTCATGTTAATTAAAAATGTCCAATTACAATAAATGCCTCTAATGAAGATGTAGAAGAACAAATATAAAAGCAGAAGGAATGGGAACACAAAAAAAGAAAGTTCTAAAGGGCAACCATTATTTTGTTTCTTGTAATTGCCCTTAGGAATTTACTATCTCCCTTAAAAGAAGGAAATCTGAATTATATAATTTATTAGTAATAATTGTACTTTGGGAGGATTTCCAGGTGATTCATGTAAATGGACAAACAAGCATATACAAGGCCATGTATTTTCTTTGTCTGAGTACTTAAGGGTAATAATATTAAATTTAAAGTACACCAGAAAAAAAAAATTAATCCTTCCTTATTGCTCTTAGATCCCTATTGCCTTGTCCAGATACACTTGAGAAAGACTCGCAAGAAGAGAAATTGTCAAGTGCTAACACTTATTAATTTTAATCTATGAGCTTATATTTTAACTGTTGAAAAAAATTGAATTTCCCAGCCTTAATTTTTAATTACTAGAACATTAAAGCAGCCATCTCTAGGTTCATGTGGTATATTTCCAGGGACTATTTCCTGACCAGCTCTTAAGAAGCAATCGAAAATCTTGGGCTCTGGCAGGACTTGTAATGATATAAGTAAGGTTTGAATTAAAGTCTATTTGAATGAAACCTATAAGCACCATATTTTCTTTCAATGTATTAGCATTTGTCTAAGAATGGAATAGCACATTCAGATTGATGGTCTATGTAAGCAGACGTATTTGAATTCAGAGCCAGGGAAAACTTTGATAAATGTATCCTTACTAATAATAATCAGTTTTTGCTCTATTTTTGCCCATTAGGAAGTCTAGAGCTTTTACAAAACACATTGACAGGATGTCAATGTAATAAATATATGCCTACTATTTGTTTACTATATATTAGACTTTAGTTCCGTGATTTAATTATCACATTATTATAAGTTACATAGGTTGGTATTTTATCCATTTTATTAATAAGAAAATTAAGAGAGATTTAACCAATGACACAGCTAAGAAAAATTCAAATGTATCTAACTCAAAAGCTTCTACTTTCTCCTCTATACCCACAAGTGCCAATCCTATGTAAGCTTTAAAACATGAAATCAATGGTTTGGAATATGTATCAGATGTACTCCTAGTACCCAAATGTCAGTATTTGTCTTTTTTTCAGAATAAAGAAGATACTTCATTGTCATTGGAAAATACTGAAATAATCCATCCCTATTTAAAAAGCCTATTAAAATATTCTGAACAGAAAAGACCAAGAACGAATACTTTTCTAAAAGTTTGTAACTGCATAGTTGAAGCATACTCTGTGTTTTTTATATTCTATAAAAAATAACCTGACACCTGTAGCTCTCGGTATAAGTAATCACAGAGAACATTTATCTCCATCTTGAATATCAAATATAAAGAACCTTTCTAAAGGAGCATTTCTGTAATAAATTAGACATTAACCCTCTACTATATTCCAATAATGAAAAACCTACCTCAACAAAATTCCATTGAAAAAAGAAATAAGGTACAGAATGGACCATAGATTTCCTCAGGAAAACTGTGTTTATAGAGGGGACAGGAATTGCTATACAGATCTGATATTTTCTTTCCTTCAAATCTCATTTAGGTATTTTAAAGAGTTGAAGGTAAAGGAAGCTAGCAGACTGCTAGAAAAGGTAACAAACACACAAGGAGAAAGGGAGAATAATACATTCAAGATTCCCATTAATAATGCACCATTCAGTATTTCTTCCAAGATTTGATCCCTAACCTTCCTCCTTCTTCTGCTCCTTCCCTCTCCCTTACTTTTTATACAGTTTGGAAGTGATTTTGTTGTTGGGAAGTGTGGTAATTTTCAGATTTTTGTTTAATTTGAAAGAAAGAATTTAGTTAAGAGATGTATAGTAAGGGTTGTTTTGGGAAATCTCTTTGGGCACACATGTTCCATGGTTATACATGCTAATACACATGTTGTATGTCTCATTAGCATCTAAAATCTCCACCCGGGGGTGTATTTTTTACTATTATAATGAGCAAAAGACTACTACTCAAGGGTGAGTTTTTAGAAGAGTGTGCATGTTCGTTGGTGGGAAAAATCCCTAGTGTGGTGGTTATCTCTGACTAGGGCCTAAAAGTCTTTTTTAAGACTTAAAAGAAAACCCAACCACAAGGCCAAAAGTGGCCAGTATAGCCCATTGTCTTCCTTACTGTCAGTAAACACTACTATCAATAGACAATGTCTCCAAGGCTTCTTTCCCCAGGAGACTTCCTTGCCTACTCATATCTGACTATCTGCCCACTCTATTTCAAATAGAGAGCTATCCATAAACAGATGTACCATCACTTCCTGCCACACCCTTGACTGGGCAGCATAGAAATTAACCATATGGAATCTAGAACTAGTCTTAAGTTGTGTTAAAGCTTTGCCATAGACTTGCCTGTTTCTCCATGTATTATATAAATGGAACTAAGAATTTTTTCAAAAAATTGTGGTGAGAATTAAATGTGAAACATTTACTGTGCCTGGGACAGGGTAGGCTTGCAAACAATGTTAGCATATATTTTAAAAGAGTTGTAAGGTTAATTCTCCAACTCCATACAAATATAAGTATAAAATTGCATTCATCCTTTCAATTCAATTCTAAAAAAGTGGTTTCATTCCAAGCTTCATCAGACTTCCATTAAATAATCAGGAAAAAATATCCCACTCGTCTCTGAATAATATTTCAAACCTCACTGGTCACTACCTTCCCTTTACTTAAAGCTTTTCCATCCTCCTGGAAAAGCCTCCTTGAAAAGGGAACATTTACACTCTGCCATCTTCATTTCTTCCGGCTTTTATTGGGAATAATAATATTCTCATTTACTTATTAATTCATGCTCAGTCACAACTCACCTAATAGCAAGCTAATCTTTTCATAGTTTTTCTTAATATAGATACATGGCCATTACAACCAAAAAGTGTTTTGTTTTGTTTCTTTTCAGTACAAAATACATCTTATAATTTTTTTTTTACTTTCAACCTTTCTGTATTTCTATTCTTTTTTTTTTCATACTTTAAGTTCTGGGGAACATGTACAGATTGTGCAAGTTTGATACATAGGTATACACATGCCATGGTTTGCTGCATCCATCCTCCTTCATCCACATTAAGTGTTTCTCTAAATGATATCCCTCCCCAATCCCCCCACCCCCTGCTATCCCTCCCCTAGCCCCCCACCCCCAGCAGGCCCCGGTGTGTGATGTTCCCCTCCCTGTGTCCACGTGTTCTCATTGTTCAATACCCATTTATGAGTGAGAACATGCGGTGTTTGGTTTTTTGTTCTTGTGTCAGTTTGCTGAGAATGATGGTTTCCAACTTCATCCATGACCCTGCAAAGGACATGAACTCATGCTTTCTTATAGCTGCACAGCATTCCATGGTGTATATTGTTTCTTATGTCATATAAACAATCAGGTTTACAGAAGGTGACGCATTCATCTCAGTTTTCAGGGAATTTTCTAAGGTTAAGAACTGAGAGTCCCACATCAAGAGAACCTCTTAGGTCCTAAACAAATTGAAACAGTTGATCTTTCTACATCATTTATATTGGACAAATTTATTCTGATTTTGTCTACAAAATGTCCAAATCATTAGAAAATGAAGCAAAATGAAAATGGCATTGAACTTTTAATTCCTAATTTCTGATTTCAAATACTGTCCTGGTTTTGCCTTTTACTCTGCCTAAGTTTAGCAGGTCAGTCAAATATTCAAGGTTTTCATTTATACACTAAAATAGAAAATATTAATCATTGTACAGTAGGGCTGTTGTGAATATCAAAAGTAATAATGGACATGCAGACAAAGTGTTATAAAGAAAAAGCTTCCCAGGTTATCTCTGCTGATCTTAAAACTCAGTAGAAATTTGCTAAATGGTGCTGCTATCAATGGTAGTTACTAAAACTAAGAAGTTAAAAGGAAGTCTTTCACATGAAATTTTTGTTCTTTTTCACAAGCATTTCATGTCCAACCATATCCATAAGCAACTTTATTCTATATTTAGTCAATAATAAAAATCCTTACCTCCTCTGGTATCCCAGTACTCTCTGGCATAAAAGAATATCCAAACCCTCCCTTCAGCATCTCTGGTACAGTTGTCTTCTCAGTTCAAAAGTGATAGGAAGACATCATTTTAGTGTTACTCTCACAAGTGGGCACTTTCTCACATAGTTTTAAAGATAATGTTTCTCTAGGATAACCATTTTAAATAAGTGGTACAATATGCTGGTATGCCCCTCACTTCTAAAAGCAAACCTCTGGTTGTCACTTTATGAATTATGTGCCCCTAAGCCAGTTGTGTAACTTCACTGTGCCTATATCTCTGCATCTGCAAAATATAAATCATAATAGCACCTATCAAATATGAGTGTTGTGAGGACTACATGAATAGATGCAGGTGAAAAGTCTAGAACAGCACCTGGGATACGAACAGACACTTCTCAAAAGAAGACATTTATGCAGCCAACAAACATATGAAAAAAGCTCATCACTGGTCATTGGAGAAGTGCAAATCAAACCCACAATGAGATACCATCTCATGCCAGTTAAAATGGCAATCATTAAAAAGTCAGGAAACAATCGATGCTGGAGAGGCTATGGAGAAATAGAAATGTTTTTACACTGTTGGAAGTGAATGGTTTACACTGTTCAACCACTGTGGAAGACAGTATGGTGATTCCTCAGGGATCTAGAACCAGAAATACCATTTGACCCAGCAATCCTATTACTGGGTATATATCCAAATGATTATAAGTCATTCCACTGTAAACACACAGGCACACATGTTTATTGCAGCACTATTTACAATAGCAAAGACTTGGAACCAACCAAATGCCCATAATGATAGACTGGATGAAGAAAATGTGGCACATATACACCATGGAAAACTATGCAGCCATAAAAAATAATGACTTCATGTCCTTTGCAGGGACATGGATAAAGCTGGAAACTATCATTCTCAGTCAACTGACACAGGAACAGAAGACCAAACACTTTATGTTCTCACTCATAAGTGGGAATTGAACAATGAGACACATGACAGGAACATCACACACTAGGGCCTGTCAGGGGGGGGGGGGGCAAGGGGAGGGAGGGCATTAGGACAAATACTTAATACATGCAAGGCATAAAACCTAGATGACAGGTTGACAAATGCAGCCAACCACCATGGCACATGTATACCTATGCAACGAACCTGCACATTTTGCACAAGTATCCCAGAACTTAAAGTAAAATTAAAAAAAAAAAGTAAGTATTTTATCATTCTTTCTGCTTTAAGCCAATCACTGCTATAGGTTCCAAGGGCAAGGTGTTAAATAAGGTTGGATATTGCCTTCAGAGAGCAGTATCTGAGGATTATAAATGTTTTGGTGGAGGTGATCCTGGATCATGGTGTCAAGCAAGGCTTTCCTAAAAAATACTGTGCTTAGTCTCTCAGTTTAGCTTAGAAAAGAGGCTTAACCTTCCTATGCATTCATTCCCCCATAAGTTTCATAGAATTTCCTGTTGAAAATCTTAATTTCAAATTATGTCCATGTTTCAAATGTGTTTAGTCTTCCATAACTTCTTTACCAAAATATGATGTCAGGACTTTTGACATTTCTGGAATACACCAGGGTTTAAAAAAAATAGCTTTTGTTTATATGTCAATGTGTTATTATCTAAATTTTTTTTAATAATTTGCTTCCTCATTGCCTCAAATCAAAAGATCTTGTGTTTTCATCTTAACCTTTTCATAGATTGTTTTCTGCAAGAAAATGTTGTCGGAACATCAATATTTCTCTCATTAGAAAGCTAAAGAATTGGTTTCCGCATAATACAGTAAAAATGTGGATACAGTCAAGAACGTCTCACTCACCCAGCTAAGCTGAAGCATCCTCTGCAGTCACCTGAGGTCATGGTGACCATTTGGTCAGACGCAGCACTCCTCATCTCCACACAGTCTCTGCTGGAACTGCCTTCTCACCCTCTCTGCAGCACCTCACTAATTCTTAGGCATGGATCACTCACACAAATGATCAGTGACTTGCAGCTGTGTGCAATTATTCGAGGTGGGATTATTATTTCCAGCTGAAATGAAACCCATTACATCTCAATTAGCCTTATTAACTGCTAAACTTTCTCTTTAAAACCCCTAACAACATGGAACATACTATTCAGTTTTCTTCACTGGAAATTATAAACGTGTCTTAAAGATAATAATCAGATCTTTACCTTGTTTTGGGTGTTTAATCATGGAGGGCAAATGGGAATGGCAATCTTGGGTTGTGCAGGGGCTTCAGGGAGGCTTACTCAGCAGATGCAAGGCTTGGTATCTACCTCCAGTTCCACATTAGTGGACCAGTAGCTAAAATGACGGACTGTTCAGTTGGGCCCCGTCACACCCAGGCTGCCTATTTCCTTTGTGGTCCCCATCACACTCAGGCTGCCTATTTCCTTTGTGATCTGGTCCAGGAACCAGCAGAAACTATCGTCTGAGAATCAGATGATCACAAAGTGATACAGGCTTGCAGCTGTGTCCGTCTAAGCAAAAGGGACTAAATCAATCAATTTTTACATTATTTAATTCTCTTATTAGAGCTCTCCACAGATAGAGATTCAGCAAGATACACAGGGTTTTACCATATGGATGCTCTCCTGTTCCCCCTTACGGTCATTTACACTCTTTCCTGACACATTTCAGCCTGCCTTGTCTTATCTGGCTCTCCCAATAAAGTTTTTCTTTTACTCTCTCATCAATAAAGAGAATAGTGTCTTTTGTTTATTTATTTAATTTTCTCATATCGTAGAGGCCAGAATTCAATACAAGTAATCAGTTACTGAATTTTAATGATTCCTCCTCTATGGATTTTTATCACATCTTCCTCCTCCTTTTCATTCCTCTGCCACAATTCTAATAAAAACAACAATAGCTATAGTTTTTGGAAGGTCTACCCTGAGTCAGACACTTTGCACATATTGTCTCTAAATCCTTGCTAATATCATGCAATGTAGGGTTTATTCCTTCTACTTGATTTTTCTTTATTTCATTTAGTCTGATATGTACATATTACATATAATATGTAGTTTTTCTCTTTCTTTCTTTTTTCTTTTTTTGAGACAGAGTTTCACTCTTGTTGCCTAGGCTGGAGTGCAATAGCATGATCTCGGCTCACTGCAACCTCCACCTCCTGGGTTCAAGCGATTCTCCTGCCTCAACCTTCCCAGTAGCTGGGATTCCAGGTGCATGCGACCATGTGTGGCTAATTTTTGTATTTTTAGTAGAGACAGGGTTTCGCCTTGTTGGCCAGGCTTGTCTTGAACTCTTGACCTCAGGTGATCCACCAGCCTCTGCCTCCCAAAGTGCTGGGATTACAGGCCTGAGCCACCTCACCAAGCCTGTAGATATTTACTGAATGCCTCAACAAACTAGAATATTGTTTGAGAACTAGAATGCCTCCATGAGGGGGAGGGGCATTTGTTCTGTACATTACTGTATGCCCAATACCCAGCACAATAAATACCTACCAGGTTGGAAAGACTAAATCTATTGCCCATCATTTTAATTATAGTGCATAGCACAGTGTTTTACATTTGTTTATCATCCAATAAATATTTGTTGAATTAAATAATCATGTAGGAAAATCAAAAATGATACATAGGATTCCTGCTTTTCCGGTCTGTCTAGTTATATTTTATTTTGGGCATTTTATCCCTAATTGGCACACCTTACGTTTATTTATTCCTCTTCAATTTCAAACTATTTTAGAAGGGTGCATTGTATCAGTTAAGATGCAATCAGAAAAGTAGAACAACCTGAGCAACCTATAATGTGTAGGAACTTGTGACAGAGATTTGGCCTTCTGCAATTGTGAGAGCTGACGAGGTGGTCTCTGTATGGTTATATTCTTTGAACCTGGTGACAGAGCTTGAAGTTCGCTCATTTATTAGTCAGGAAAAATAGATAAAGATAAAGTGGGTGTGTTAGATTATTCTTGCATTGCTATAAAGAAAACACCTGAGACTGGGAAATTTATAAGAAAAGAATCTTAATTGGCTCATGTTTCTGCAGGCTGTACATCAGCTTCTGGGGAGGCCTCAGGAAGCTTCCAATCATGGCTGAAGACAAAGGGGGAGCAAGAACAACATCACATGGTAAGAATGGGAGCAAGAGAAAGAGAATGGGGCAGGGAGGTGTCACACACTTTTAAAGAAACAGATCTCAGATCTTGTGAGAACTCACTATCGTAAAGAGAGTACCAAGCCAGGAGGGATCGGTCTCCATGACCTAAACACTTCCCACAGACCCCACTACCAGCGTTGGGGATTGCAATTCAACATGAGATTTGGGTGGGGACAAATATTCAAACCATGTCAATCAGTCAGGGGGAGCAAGAAAAAGCTAGAATCCCCAGAAAAGGGCTGGAGTCCATAAAGACAGACTGAAATCCACATCAGTCCCTGTTTCCTCTGACTTTGATGATGTGGGTGTCTACAGAAATCCCAGGCTTTCAGAATGGTGTTAAGCACACACATGTGGCCCAGGATTCCGTGAAGCTGAAGGAGGATCCAGAAGAAGGTAGAGTAGTCACAGGCCTGGCTGCTGCCTCACACTAACAAGATGACCCTGCGATATGCAACAACATTGTGTAAGCTACAAAATCCTCAAAGCTTGCTTCTGCTTTCCAAATATCCTAAGGGATCTTTCTCACGGCCCACTATCTCTGTAAACATGCAGGAAAAGAAATTCTGAAAAATGCCGTTCAGCCTAGGCCAGTTGATCTTTTTTGAAGCTATCTCACACATCTTCCAGTTGGTCATGACAATTTTGTATTGCATTCTTTTTGGTCAGTTATTAAAAACTCACCCTAATTTAGACTAGAAACTTGAAGAAACAGATTTTATTCTTTTAGAAGTCTTGATAGATCAAGAAATTCTTATTAACATCTTAACTATACCATACCATTAAACATTTGTTTGAATATTCACTTAAATCAACTGCTTTATTCTTAGAACTGAGTTTGTCTATAAGTAGCATTAAGCCAAACAGATGAAAAGAGAGAAAAACAGTTTAATAGCCTTAAACAAAATAGAAATTTATTTGTTTCTCACACAAAAGAAATAAAGAAATAGGAAGGCTAGGATAGGTCTGCCTATGAACATCAGGGACTTGGGTTTTTTCTGTCAAGATAAGCCTTAGCATCTTCAGAATTACTTAATGCTCCATGATAGCTGTTAGATCGCCAGCCATCAGCCTGCTCCCCAGGGAGAGAGAAAATCCAAAAATTTCACTTCTTAGCTTATTGCTTCCTTTCAGCCCTTCTGCAAGTCCCAAAGAGCAACTTCTACTTACATCTCAGAACTTAAAGAGAAGATGGGAATTATAACCACGAGGCGTGCCTATTACTTAGGGGAAAATGAATACTGGGAAACAGCAACATTTGCCAGGAAGAAAGACTGTCTATACAAATCATACTTACCAAGATGAAACATTGCTTTCTTTCATAGAGATGAAAATGTTATCAAATATAACGACGAGCTTTGCACCAGTTAATTTTGTGACAGGTGGCTTCATTTAACATTGTTGATACTTTTGCAGCTCTGCACTAACAATGGGAATGTTATAAAGTCCTCAAACTCTTAAGCTGAAGCACTGGAAATAAAAGACACCCAAATTTTGCAGTCAAAGGCATGAAATTACTGTAAAAGTTGTTCAGAGTGTTATAAAAGCTCGGTGGGACTCTGGATGCTGGTTAGCTGAGAGTACCAACCACATGAACCAGAGATTCATTCAAAGAAGAGTTTCAATAGGGCTGAGGCTGGCACATTGCAATCCACAATAAACAACCATAATTTGAACCAGATTGCAGAGACTGCAGGGTTCATTCATTTATCAGAGAGCATTTCTCCAGCTAAGAGAAGGAAAGATTCCTAAGAAAAGAAACTTAACAAGAATCCTGGGGACCTACAGAAATGGAGGGAGCTATGTAGAATTTACTTTGACCACAGAGTTAGTATCTGTTTTATATCACAGCATGTGAGCCTGAACTACCCACTATTTGTCTGTGGATATTAAAGATAATTATTCATTCACCTGATTGCTCTACCATCACAACATTTTCTTAGAAGCATAATCTTAATGAAACCAATGTAATGCTTCATCTTTGCTTTTACTTCCTTCCTTCTCTAGCATTAAAAAAAGAAAATTGGTTGGCCAACATTAGCTTGCCACTTAGCCATGTTGATTACTGTACATGGAATGTGACCACAATATAATGGGGCTAACATCTTACAAATGTAGTGGCACTTATGCACCCTAATGAACACTACAAAATAGCTATAAGGGAAGAAGACACAGCTAAGGTGGTTACCATGGTTCAAAACATTTGGAATCTCATCTTTCAGAATTCATCTGATACTGTGGCATTTTTCTCCACTCACATGTGTGCTTCCTTTTTTCCATCACACTTGGTTAATGAGAAATAAATGGCTCAAGGAGTTACAGTGGTTTCAGAATGAGTCTCTTCTATACTGTAGGAAGACCCTATCTGGAAGACCCCAGGCATCAAGACTAAGAGCACAGGCTCTAAGGACCAAGCACTCAAGTTCAAATCCCAGCTCTGCTCCATGCTAACTGGGCAATGCCGGGTGAATTTCTTACCACCTGCTTGCTTCAGTTACCTCTTCTGAAAAATGAGATACTAAGAATAGCTCTACAGCATAGGGTCTGAGGTAGGGCTTAGGTTTCAGGTAGTGTTTAAGGTTTTTTAGCTATCAGGAAAAGATCCCTGGGAGTGACTAGAAGAGAAATATGATATTGGTGAACCAATACATACAAATGTTAAACTTCTAATTTTTTCTTCACAAAATATGCTTAAGCAATTAAATCTAAACAACCAAGTACCTGCTGTTAAAAAAAAGTGAAGCACCTTTAGAATTCATGTCTTAAATCTTTTAAAAAGCATAAGTTCCCAATAATGTGAAGAAAGAGCAGAACATGGCATTTCTAAACTCACACTGCTGCTTTGAAGACAAATGAAAAGTAACTGAAATATTACAGGGCAGTCTCTAGTCCCTCTTTTGCTTTCCTTCAAGACTGTGTGATTCAAGCTGTATGCTTCGGAATGATTTTGCTGCCTCCCTTCAATAATCCAATGTACCTGGAGCTGTGTCAGCCGGACAGGTCACATGGAGCTGTGTTAGCCTGACAGGTCAAATTTAGTTTGAGAGAACAAATTAGAAAAATACAATTAGTTATTGGATAGTTTTAAAGACCTTTAACTTGTTTAATTACAGGCTTTACTAAATTTATTAAATCCATCTTTATTCTCTATTAAGAACTGAATTATTATCCCCAAACTACCATGTACAAATAGGCCTGCCATCTGCTTTAGTTATGAAGCCCTAGTTTAGATAGATCCCTCGGGCTCCATGACTCACTCAGAGTTCAGGACAGCAGGGTGACTAAGCATGCCTGCCAGCATCGCGTGGGTCTTGCCACGAAACTGTTCACATGCTTTAGAAATGTTAATTTGTATTTGAGGTTTTGCAAGAATATGTGAATGTACTTTTTGGGAGATGGCTATAAAAACAACAGTTTAGACCAAAAGTGTGTTTTTGTTGTTGTTGTTGTTTTGTTGTTTTTAATTCCTAGCTAAACCTGGATTTCAAAAAAATTCCATATGGACTCTTGATTGTCTATGTAGGCATTTTACAGCTCACAACCACGGGTAGCATGTTCTGTTAGCCGACCTTGGCCATTGCCATTCCCTTCGTTCTTCAAAAAGATACATTTGCTTTCAGGCAACGTATCCTTGCCTATACAACATGAATAGTTATGGTTATGAACGTATCTTTCCGGTTATGAACATTGTACAAGCATTACCTGAAAGTGAGCTAGAATCAGACGGGGAGAAATTTTTATTAATGCACAAAACAGAATTCTTTCAAATTGGAGATGAAAGACTGTGGAGAAGTAAATATTTGCAATGGATTTCAACTGTCACCTTTTTTCTTATTATTTGTTCCTATTTTTTCAATTTCAAAGTGTTAACCTGTTACTTTGAGAAAGTTTTCCTTTAAAAAATATTCTAAGATGTTCATGATTAACTCACTGTAGGCAGTTCAAAAGAAAAACTCTAGTAATCTTTTAAAGTCTAGAAAATAGGAAGAACATGTTTGTGTCTGGCACAATATTACATTTTGACCTTCGGAACACCAGCAGGGATGTTGCTAAGAGGCAATGCAGCAGACTTATATGAGTGTTAGATGAGAGTATAAAAAGATAAAGCATCGTTTTCCAAAATGAGTTCTACTGGACAAGGACACAGACTAAAACACACAAACAGACACACGCACACGCACATGCAGAGAGAGAGAGTGTGCAAAAAAAGGGGCAGGGGAGAGAAAGAGGGAGTACCATGATCAAATAAACTGGAGAAATGTTCATATTCTATCCCTGCAAAGAGATACCCAATACACTTTACTATTTTAAAAGAGTATGAAGTGCTCTGCAGTAAATAAATCTATAATCCAGAATTTCTGCAAGTATTTAAACCACAAAATCCTTATCACTTGAGATTAGCAGGACTTGTGTTTTGATTTTTTCTTTTTAAGGCAGTCTCACTCTGTTACCCAGGCTGGAGTGCAGTGGGGCGATCACAGTTCAATATAGCCTCAACCTCCTGGGCTTAAGCAATCCTCCCGCCTCAGCCTACTAAGTAGCTAGGACTACAGATGATGCCACCATGCCCAGCTAATTTTTTTTTTTAATTTTTTGTACTGACAGGGTCTCACTATGTTGCCTAGGCTGGTCTCAAACTCCTGGGCTCAAGCAATCTTCCAGTCTCAACCTCCCAAAGTGTTGGGATTACAGGCATGAGCCAATGCACCCAGCCAGGACTTTGTGTTTTTGGTAAAACACTTTGGGAAATATTCTCTTAATAATCACCAGTTGATTCTTGTATCAAGGATTAGAAAATGCAATAATTATATATATATATTTTTTTTGGGGGGGGGGGGCTTTTTGGTTTTTTTAAAGTGGAATTTATTTTTAAAGAGATACTAGGTTAACAGCAAAACTGTGAGGTCAGTACAGAGATAGTCCACATACATCTTTTAACTTCACATGCACAGCCTCCTCTATTATCAACATCCCCCTCTCCAGAGTGGAACATTTGGTACAATTGATAAACCTTAATTGACACATCATTATCACCCAGAGTCCATAGTTTACATTAGGATTTACTCTTGGTAATGTACATTCTATGAGTTTGAACAAATGTATAATGACATGTATCCACCACTATAGTAGCATAGAATAGTTTCACAGCCCTAAAAATTCTCTGTGCTCCATCTGTTTACCCCTCCCACCTCCCAAACTCTGGCAACTGCCGATCTTTCTACTGTCTAGTTTGCGTTTTCCAGAGTGTCATATATTTGGAATTATATAGTATATAGCCTTTCAAGATTGCCTTCTTTCACTTAGTAGTATGCATTTAAGTTTCCTTTACGACTTTTCACAGCTAGGTACCTCATTTATTTTCAGCACAGACTAATATTCTATTGTCTGAATGTCCCACCATTCATTCATTCACCTACTGAAGAAAATCTTGGTTGCTTCCAAATTTTGACAATTATAAATAAAGCTACTGTAAATGTCTGCATGAAAGTTTTGGGGAATGTAAGTTTTCAGTTCCTTTGGGTAAATACCAAGGAGCATGATTTCTGGATCATATGGTGCGAGTATGTTGAGTTTTATAAGAAACTGTCAAACTGTTTTCCAAAGTAACTATATCATTTTACATTCCCACCTGCAATGAATAAGAGTTTCTGTTGTGCCACCCCTCATGAGCATTTAGTGTTGTCAGTGTTCTGGATTTTGGACATTCTAACAGGTAGTGGCATCTCACTGTTGTTCTCATTTGCATTTCCCTGATGACATATGATGTGGAGCATCTTTACATATGCATATTTGCCATCTGTATATCTTTTGTTGTTGAGGTGTCTGTTCAGGTCTTTTTTTGGATCCCATTTTTAATTGGGTTGTTTGTGTTCTTATTGTTTAGTTTTAAGAACTCTTTGTATATTATGAACAATATTCTTTTTTCTTTTTCTTTTTTTTTTTTTTGAGACGGAGTCCCACTCTGTCACCAAGCTAGAGTGCAGTGGCACCATCTTGGCTCACTGCAGCCTCTGCCTCCAGAGTTCAAGCAACCCTCATGCCTCAGCCTCCCGAGTAGTTGACATTTCAGGCACACACCACCATGCATGACTAATTTTTGTATTTTTAGTAGAGACAGGGTTTCGCCATGTTGGCCAGGCTGGTCTTGAACTCCTGACCTCAGGTGATTCGCCCACCTTGGCCTCCCAAAGTGCTGGGATTATAGGCGTAAGCCACTGCACTGGCCTATTATGGACAGTATGCTTTTATCAGGTATGTCTTTTGTAAATATTTTCTCCCTGTCTGTGGCTTGTCTTTTCATAGTGACTCTTGCAGCACAGAAACATTTAATTTTAATGAAGCTCAGCTTGTCAACTCTCTTCCACAGACTATGCCTTTGATGCTGCAACTAAAACATCATCACCAAACCTAAGGTCATCTAGATTTTCTGCTATGTTATCGTCTAGATTTTATACATTTGCATTTTACATCTAAGTCTGTGTTCCATTTTGAGTTAATTTTTGTGGAGGGTGTAAAGTTCGTGTCCACATTAATATTTTTTCACTTTCAATTATCTCCATGAGTTTATAACAGTAGAATGTTCGAGTTTTATCTTTAGAGGCCAAGAGACAAGGTCTTATATTTGTTACCTTCAGCTAAGCACTGTCTCTACACACCTCTGTCATCACAATGATCACACTCTGTTATAATCATTGCCTTAGTGATCTCATTTACCAGTTCGTGAGTGGACAATGACAGCAGTTGTCCCCTGAAACCCAGAAGTACCACAGGACCTTGGCAAATTACAAACATAATAATGGCTAACACTTAGTGAACACTTACTACGCGTCAGGCCTTGATGTGAATGCTTTAAATGTATTATTAGCAAATTTTCTCCTCACACCAACTCCATTAGGTAAGTTCTTACTATCCTCATGTTACAGATGAGAAGCTTGAGTTTCAGGAAGGTTGAGCAACTTGCCCAAGGTCACACAGCTATAAATAAAAGAGGCTGATCCCCCAGCGTTATGGGACACACGAACTCAGGGCTAAATGAATAAATGAATGAAAAGAGATAACATTTACTAAATTCTCACTCTGTGCTAGGCACAATTCTAGGAGTGTTATGTCTGTTATCATTTTTATTCTTCACAATATTTGTATGGGGTGGGTGCAATTATTACCCCCTTGTTTCTTTCAGAGGAGGAAACTGAGCAAAGACAGCTTAAACTTACCCCAAATCACAAAACTAGTAAGTGACGGGTCCAGGATTAAAATTGACTCTCAAAATCATGTTTTTATGCATTGAATGAATAAATAATTCAGCATTAAAAAATGAAATACAATACAACTTAGTAGGGAATCACACATCTGAAAAAGTGTCATAGGAATCACAACCCTATGAAAATGACTAATCCCAGAAAGTGTCTGACAAAATTTTCAAGCAGCAATAAAAAGTATGGTTACTGGTTTCCATTATGAAATTTTCCAAATGGATGTATGTGGCCGAAATTGGAGATAACATTTTGGTGCAGAATTTCTTTTTGTGGCTGGTGTCTCTAAATAAAAATCCCTTTGATTTGGTCTGTCTTGGGAAAACAGATTTGAAAGATTTTAAGTCAATCATGTGTTTTAAAAAAGTAAATCATCACAGGAAAAACTCAAGATATTTTCAAACTTCTTCACAAATAGAACATTCCTATCCTATATCCTCTACATTTCCCTCTTTAAAAATATTCCTCAGCTCCAAACTTCCCAAATGGGAGCGGTTACATGAGGAGAAAAAACAACAAGCATCATTTAAAAAAAATTTTAAAACTCTGTGTTTTCATCGACAGCTCTGAGGGGGCAGTTCTCTGCTACCCAACAGCTGTATAATGTTCAACAAAATTTTGCCTGTCTGGATTTATGAAGTATAAAAAATGGCCATCATAAGATCTGAAAATGATGAGACTAGTCCTGAAATGACTGTGTCAACACTTAGAAACTGCAGTGGAAAAAAAATAAAAATGATTAAATTTTTTGTGGCAGAAGGTGCCGGCACGCAGAGCACAAGCAGCTATTTCCACAGGGAAGCATTCATCATAAGTGGGCCATAGATAGTGGCCAGGAGCAGGCTGTCAGGGCAGATGGGTGAAAGAAAGCTTGCATTGCTTTGGTGCCTGCAGAAGAAAGGAAGGATGTTTATATCCTCACTCTAGGTTACATTGGCTCTTTCCATGAATACCAACTCTCGCTACCTCAGTTAGTCTCAGGATAATCAAGCATCTTCCTCAGTGAACAAAGGCACTCTGTGGGTAATAATTATGCCTGTTAGTGAGCACACCATGTTAAGAACAATTCTTTTCAGCTGATATATATTCCCTTATTTAATCTCAAAAATCTCCAAGTAGATACTATTACCAACTTCATTGTACACATGGGGAAACCAAGACACAGATAAATTAATTGTCCACAGTAAAACAGGTAGAAAGGAAAAGTCTGAGATTCAAAGAGAGATACTGACTCCAGATATTGTAGACACCATCCCTCCCCTTCCCTTTCTTCTTTTTTTTTTTTTTGAGACAGGGTCTTTCTCTGTTGCCAAGGATAGAGAGCAGTGACACAATCATAGCTCACCACAGCCTCAATCTCCTGGGCTCAAACAATCCTCTTGCATCAGTCTCCTTAGTAGCTGGGACTACAGACATATGCTACTACATCTGGCTAATTTTTAAAAAATGTTTTGTAGAGATGGGGTCTTGTGATGTTCCCCAGGTTGGTCTCAAACTCCTGGCCTCAAATGACACTTCTGCCTCAGCCTCCCAGAAGTGGGAGATTACAAGTGTGAACCACTGTGCCCAGCTGAATTCCACCCTTTTAACATTCTACGCCAGAGGAGTGCAAACAGCAATAGGATGACCAAATCAGTCCACTACCTCTTATTCCAGAGGCCTATGAACTAAGAATAGTTTTTATACTATTAGTTGGAGAGAAAAATTAAAAGAAGAATATTTTGTGACACATGAAAATCATATAAGTTTCACATTTTATTGTTAATATGTAAAGTTTCTTTGGAACACACTGTCTATGACTGCCTCTGTGCCATGGTGGCAGAATCGGGTAATTACAGCAGGTGGAGGGCCTGCAAAACCAACAATATTTCTTCTCTAGATCATTACAGGAAAAGTTTTCTGATGCCTTGTTTGTACAATACTAAACAAGGGGCTGAGGAGGATGTTTTACATACGCAGTACTCGAGTGATGACCTGTCCTTCCACTGCTGTCTGGGTGAACCTTCTATTCCACCTACCTCCATCTATCTCATTTTCATATCTTTGCTCTTGTGTGAGAATGTGGCACAATAAATGTCTGACCCACCACTCATAAGTTAGCTTATTTTGTCTTGAAACGTATAGAGAGAAATATAAGCATGATACACCAGCAAAGGTGAATGAGGACATTCTATGCAAAATTGAATCAGAAAGAAAGCCACATTTTCCAAGTACATTTATTGTGACTTAAAAAAATATTCAGTCCATTGTTCAAAGTGGAAAGGGGGACGCAAAAGCAGCTGAAATTTTTTTCTAATTAGATTTCTCTCATCAAAGAATAAAAGCTTAAGCTCTTGCCCGAGAAGACCATGTCTTTAGCTAATCCAGTCACTTAACTACTTTCATGGTAACTCAGCAATTCTCACCTCATAATAAGAAAATGCAAGTGAGTCACTCCTGCTGAAGACATCTGCATGCATGAAACAGCAATCAACAAGGAAAAGGAAAAGGTAATTGGGAAAGTAGTGCTTCAGCTTCCCAGATGGCTGTATTTTAAATATTTTAATAAATAAATTAAGTCCACATTTAATTTAAACATTAGTTTGATAAAAATTTCAGCTGAATACTTCATGCCTGGCTTTTGTCTCCCGGGAATCGCTATAGCAACAGCACAGGAGCCAGATTCAGCATTTCCTTAACCACAGATAAGTGGGTAACCAATCAAATATGTGAACTCGATGAAAAGACCATAAAATATACATCATTAAACTGGTAAAGCTCTGCTTTTCTCTTGAATTAATATGCATTTCATAAGAACAGGAAGCAAGTGGGTAAATGCAATTCTCTGCAAAGAGGAACTATTACCCTGAGCTCTCAAGGGGACTCATCTGAATATGTACAGCGGATTTAAAGGTCCCAAGAGCTTGATTCTTTGACATCACATGGGTTTTTATCTCTGTTCCTTTATGCAACTCTTAACCTCCACAGACTGTCTACTAGCTAGTGGTATTAAGTCTTCAATATAAAAGGCTTTTCCACGGTGGAGGTAAAGCAGCAACGGAGAAGTCAAATAGAGCAGCCTCATAGGCTGCCAGTAATGTACGTAGTGCAGTTTTACAGATGTGATGACATCCCAGGGGCACAACCAGAGGGTCTAACTTCACATTCTCAAGCCAGAATATAGCTAAGTTTAGCAAGAGAAGAAACTGGTTTCCATTATGGTTCCTTCAAAATAATTAAATAGGAGTTATGGTACAGCATGACTGTGCGCTATCTGAATCTTTGATGGCTTTTTCCTTTCATTCTCAAGAAGAGCCTAAGATGCCCTCAAAATCAAACATTTAAAAATCAGAACAACCTCATTTTATAGTTGAGGAAACTGAGGCTCTAAGAATTGAAGCGCATGCTCAGGTTCATCCAGCTGACTTGTGGGATAGTGAAGTTTTTACGGAGCCTCCCCAAGGATTTCATTTCCATTACATGTATCACCCTTCCTCCCTGCTCTTCCAAGCATGGAGCCAATTGCTTCAAAAGACTACACTGCATCACTATACATTCTACTGAACTCTGGATTGACAAAAGCTAGCATTGCTTATTGAGGCACATTGTTAAAAAGCATGTGTAGAATAGGAGAAGACATTCTTATGGCTTGTTCTGTCCTGGAGAATTGATGAACCCTCAATGTAATATAATCAGGACAAGTGAGGCAAGTTTTAAGTTGCTGTCCACAGCATGATCCTTGAAAGGCAGTGAATCAATCAGTAGAAACTGTTTTGATCTTTGAAGTACACTAAAACTTTAGGTAAGCTAATTCAGCAGAATCTATTAGGAACAGGCATAATATGGGTAGATACTGTCTTTTCAACCGCAATAGTATTCCATTATACATACTCAACTGAGTCTAGGAAAAAAACAGTTATTTTGGCAAGGTTCAGTATTTCTTCAGTTATTAGGATGTTGTAGAAAAATAGGGCATGGTGCCAGGCGTAGTGACTCACGCCTGTAATTCCAGCACTTTGAGAGGCCAAGGTTGGTGGATCACAATGTCAGGAGTTAGAGACCAGCCTGGCCAATATGTTGAAACCTCATCTCTACTAAAAAATACAAAAAAATTTAGCAGGGCTTGGTGGCACATGCCTGTAGTCCCAGCTACTTGGGAGGCTGAGGCAGGAGAATTGCTTGAACCTGGGAGGTGGAGGTTGCAGTGAGCCAAGATTGCTCCACTGCACACCAGCCTGGGTGACAGAGTGAGACCCTGTCTCAAAAAAAAAAAAAAAAAAAGAAAGAAAGAAACAAGGGAGGAAGGAAAGAAGGAAGGAAGGAAGAAAAATAGGGAATGTTTATTTGCAAGGTCATTATCATTACTAGGAAATATGGTAGTAAGGACTAAGTCGGAACAAACTCAATTTCATAAACATGCCCTGCCCTCCCATTCCTTCACTTTATTGCACACATTCCTTCCACAGCCTGAAAAAAACCTCACTCTTCTTTTTACTTTCAAGATTCAAGTCAAGGACTGGCTCTTTCAGGAGCTTTTTTGATCTTCCAGACCAAGTTGGTGGCTACTCACATACAACTGAAGAGTTCACTGCATTTCTTCATATTTCTATCACTGAACCCACCAGGTTATATTGTGACTCATATTTTGTGTTTGCTTCTCTCTCCCATTAGACTATAAACCACTTAAGAACAAAGGACCCAATTTTATTTATCACTGTTCCTCATAGTACTTAGAATACGTAGGTGCATGATAAATGTTCATTATTTAAAATAATGTTTTGTGAATGATACTAATTTTTTTATAGTAGGCACATTCCATCGGTTCACCAATTTCCTTCTTAAAGGCATGCCCTTGAAGACTGATATTTGATTCTTTCACATGAATTGACATTATTCTTATTCTTAAATGGACTAAAACATTTTGCTAAAATTCAGAAGTCACCTGAACACTGAAACTGGCTGTGATCACCCAGCAGACTAAGGGTCTGCAAAAATAGTGCACTTTGCTAGGGATGCTGGAGCGGTAGGAGTTGCACATATTTCCTTCATCACAGCGGTTTTCAAACTTTTTTGACCCAGATCCACAGTAAGATGTACATATTACATTAACCATGTAATTCATAGCTTTAGAGCCATGCTTCCGGGTTTGTGCCCTGTGTCTAGAATTTACCAATTCTCTGTCCTTCAGAAGTTGTTTAACCCCTTGGTTTCCTCATTTGCAAGTTTGGGTTGGTAATAAGACCTATCTCTTAGGATTGTTATGAGTATTAATGGAGTTACTATAAAGTTCTGTGAACAATGTTGGACACTATCTCAGTGTCAATCATTATATTATTTCTTATTTGCATAAGTGAAACTAGAAGTTTATAAAATAATACTTACCCATATTATCTGAAATATTTTTAAAAAAGCATTTGTCACAAAACTAAATTAATTTTATAACTCAAATTGGGTCTCAAACTCCAAATTGAAAATAACAATGCTTATCAATTTCTTATCAAATATCCAATTTGAAATTAACAATGCTTATCCTTCTCTCTTAGTATATTCATTTTGCTAGAGTTTGGTAAAAACTCATTTTGCTATAGAATGGGCACAGATACTACAAAATTTCAGTCAGAAAGAGACAATAAGGATGGGTGTTTTCATCTCCCTGATTTATTTCAAGGATTTTATGAGCAAAAAAAGAATTATGGAGCTGGACGTGATGGCTCACGCCTGTAATCCCAGTACTTTGGGAGGTTTAGGTGGGAGGATTGCTTAAAGCCAGTAGTTTGAAACTAGCCTGGGCTACATAGCGAGACCTTGTCTATACAAAAAGTAAAAAATTAGCTGGGCATGGTGGTGCATGCCTGTAGTCTCAGTTACTCAGGAGGCTGAGGTGGAAAGATCACTTGAGCCCAGGAGTTTAAGGCTACAGTGAGCTATGATCACACCGCTACATTACAGCCTGGGCAACAGAGTGAGATATTGTTTCAAAAAAAAAAAAAAAGTTACCCTATTCACTCCCTTCATCACTGAATAGATTTGAATCCTGTCTTTTCCCTGTCAGTTCTCTGCCACACATCGAGCATGTAGCTTCCTCTAGATAGCCCTGCCACTTCTTGAAACCATTTATGAGGTGGGCACAACTTCAGAAGGCTATGCCTCAAAAATCAGAAGAATTAGAAAACAGTTATTTTCTTCTACTATAATTATAGTAACTGCTAACATTTACTCAGTACCTTCCCTGTGTGAGCTTAGTTCTAATAATTTTAATTCATATTATTCTGCTTAATCCTAGGTAAAAAGACAAAATCCCTATGAGATAGCTTCTATTATTATTTACTTTACAATTGAAGAAATTGGGGTACAGAAAAGTTCAATGACTTACCAAAGTCACAGATAGTATGAAGTGCTCTAGGACTGACTAATGACTAATGATTCTGTCAGCCCGAATCAGGAACCATGGGCTTAGCATGTCTCTCTGAAACGGGGCCCTGTGCCCAGGGAGGACTCAGGCCCTGCATGGGACATTCTCAGGGAAAGACAAGGCACCTACTGCTGTGTCCTCTGAATTTTCTCTGATGGTACCTTTCCTCTACCCCAGCTGGTTGCTCAGGGGCTATTTATTCAACTTGCTAATTTTTTCCTAAATCCTGGTCCTGGTCCTGTTGACATTCTCTCTGGTCCTGCAAAATTACGCTGTACCATTTCGCATGGAATTAGTCATTTCTAACCCTATACACCCTTAAAAATGTGCACATACCTCAATTACAGGAGCTGACACACTGCAGTATAATTGGCACTCTTTGTAAGTCACCCATGCCAGGCTGGGGACTCCTCTGTGCTGTTCGTATTCACATTTCTATCTGCAGTGTCTGGCAGAGAGCCTGTGAAATAACTGGCACTCAATAAGTAAGTACTGAACAAGCGTGAGTGGACAAAAAGTTGACTCTTCACAGTGAAGGTGAGAAATCACTCTGTGATATCTCTTCACTCTTCTTTCCTGCCATTCTTCACAGAGGCTTTGCCTGCAGACTGGAAAGTTTATGAGACTAGTTAATAAAATATTTCAGAGTTGTCTTGCTTTAAAGGAAGTGACTGTGATGATTTTACAAAGTGAAAGTGTGTTCCACACTGATGTCTCTTTTTAATTTTTAAATCATTTCCAATATTAAAGTGGCTTCTGATTCTCTAACATGTTATACTTTTGACTTAGGTAGATCTTGCTTACATCCTTCAAATAAATCATCATTTCCTAACATTCTCACTCTCAACAAGTCCCCACCTGACCCACCTTCTCTGAGGGTGTGAGCCATTTCTGGGACTGTCAGAAAACATTTCCTTATGGAGATGTGGTTTGTTCTGCACATCAGTGCCAGAATAATCTCATCAGTAACCCCAAATATCCAACTACTATTAACAACCTAAAAATTAAGTGACTGAATTTCTATCTGTAACTACTGTCTATTTTTTTCTCTTTCAAAAAAATTATATCCAGCTTCAATATTCTGCATTCTCCTTTCTGTCTTAAGATGCTATTTAAGTCAACAATTTTTAACATCTAAAACAAATATTTTATCAAGGTTTTCTATCACAATTATAATTTCAAAAACATCGGGGCTGGGCACAGTGGCTCATGTCTGTAATCCCAGCACTTTGGGAGGCTGAGGCAGGCAGATCACAAGGTCAGGAGTTCAAAACCAGCCTGCCAATACTGTGAAACTCCGTCTCTACAAAATACACACAAATTAGCCGGCGTGGTGGCAGGCGCCTGTAATTCTAGCTAACTAGGGAGGCTGATGCAGGAGAATCGCTTGAACCCAGGAGGCGGAGGTTGTGGTGAGCTGAGATCGCGCCATTGCACTCCAGCCTGGGTAACAAGAGCCACACTCCGTCTCAAAAAAAAAAAAAAAAAAACGTATATATGGTAGAGAAATAAGGAGGGCAGCTTATACACAAAATAGACAATATTACCAGACAGTATGTTTTACTTTTGGGTAAACAACAAGTCTTCATGCCTCTTCCAATAAGCACAAATACAACTTCACATCCATTTGTTGGTCAAAAGCTGATAATTTTCTCTGGCTAATATTTAAATTTAAGTCAAAATGGATTTTGATTTTTTTTTCTATTAAGTTTGTGAAATGCTTTCTCCTACTCCAGAGTCTGTGATGAAGTCTATAACTGAACAGAAAAGAAATTCAAAGCTGCTTCATTCAGTACCCAGGTGATTCAGCATCAAATCCTGTAGTGACTTTATTTTCTAGCTCCAGAACCCAGACTTTACATGCTGATTCCAGTGACCAAATCTTTGCCATGGTTTCTCTGACTGGATCCTAACTCAATACACTGTACCGCATTCAGCACTTCTAAACCCAGGAAACTGCATAGTTTATTTCTCACAGGAACCAGAGTCTCAGGCCAGTGCTCTCTGTTGCCAAATTTTCTACAGCTGTCACCTTTCTGAACGTTGGTGGTTACTTAACACCCAGTTTATTTCAGCTGCCTGGCTCTCCTGCAGCCTGGATTAGCCCACACCACCAATTTCCCATCTCCAGACACCAAATTTTGCTGGCACGGTTCAGTGATTCTCAAATCTCATTGTTCACACCGAAGCTTGGGCTTCACTTTATGACTGATTAGATAAGAATGTCTGAGAGCGGGACCCACATTGCTATAATTTTTTAAACACTCCAGTTGATTCTGAAATTTAGCCGGGGATGAGACACCTGAGAATAGAATAAGTTAAGTGATTGCACAAAGTGTAGGGAGCTCCAAAAAACTCAGTCATCAAGATAACATTTACTATTAAAATGTCTTTAAAAATCAAAATCATTAGAAAATAATCCATAATAAACAAAAGATCGAAAATGTAAGTAGGAGATTAGTACTTGGAACCTGAGGCAAAAGGGAAAATTCATAATACTGATCTTGCCTTAAAAAAATGTTCTCCCATTTTTGTGCAGTTGTTTGCACATAGGGAGCATTTATTAGATATTATTTGAGTTTACAAATAGAAAACCTACCTTATGAAATCACACTTTGAAAATATAATCTCGAAAAGAGCATAAAGTTGATTGAAAGATGATTGGGAGCATGAAAGTTGATTGATAGTACCGTACTGAATAGGCAAGTCTAGCATGGTAAACTCAGAAGTGTAGCCTCTCCAGAGTTGAAAGAACAAGTTAAAGGGTAGGAGGAAGCGGGACCAAGGACAGTCTGAGTCAGTGCACAGGTAGAGTGCCTTATTAGAAAACCTATCTGGTGGTCATCAGATGGGTGTCTCATCACCAGCTCAAACTCCTCATGGCCAAAGCTGAGTCATAAAATCACTCTCCTGTCTCCCTACATCCCTGGCCAGTTTACACAGCTGACCCTCGTAATATTCTATTACTTCTAGTTGGAATGTCTTCACACTCCCCACCTTCCAAAGGAAAGCTGTGCTTTTCTTCAAGGCTGTTCTCAGATGTTACGTTGCCTCAGAAGCCCTCTCTGCCTCAGCTGACTGCCCTAACCACCCACAAATGCCTTCCCTTCATAATCCAAACCCTGTCAGCACACATTTTTAGTGCATATCTCACTGTAACTGTTTATAAACCTGTTGCTCCCAATAGACTACAACCTACTTGGAGGTAAAACGAAATTTTATGTTCTAGCTGCCTGACACATAGTAGGAGCTTAATAAATAGGTGTTAAAAGAACAAACAGAGACACAGAAAAGAGCCTTGCCTGTTAAGTGCTGAAGAATGGCAATAAAAAAAGAATTGGAGTGGAGGTGGAATTGAGACAGCAGGTAGCAATATACGTGTCCTCTCCTCTCATCTTGACAACTCAGCTACAAGACTTGAAGTGAGCTGTTTCCAGGAGGCCTGAAGGCTAACTAAACTCCTTAGGGAAACGATGGGAAGATGGGCTTTATGAAGTAAGAACTTTCAAGAGGAATTCTGAGTTGGAAGTGGTGGGGGTAGGGTGCAGTAGGAAAAAACACCTTCACTTCAGAAAGCATTTTTCATCCTGAAAAGCAGAAGACTAGACAGAAAACAAGGTTTTCAGCATAATCTCTGTCCTCTAGGCCAGGGAGAAAGGCATAGGGGACAGCCGTCGTCCAGCCTGCTAAACCAGGTGGAGGAGAAAACTAAAATTCAGACAAAAATCCTGCTTGGAGTAAAAGAATATGCATTTGGCTGGTGCCCTCCACTGTCTCTCTCAGAACTTGGGTGTGATGCAGGAATCAGAACTCAAATGGCGGCAGAGGGCAGGTATGCGTGACTGAGAGAAGCTGGAGGTAGTATGGCACGAGGAACAGGATGCACGTCCTGCACCAGGGACCGCTACAAACTCCTGGCTGCAACAGCCACTCAGCTACAAATGGTTATTTCTGTGAAGAAATGCAAGCCCTTGGTTGCCAGATCCTTCAAATATTTGTGATAACAATCCCAATTTGATATTCAATTTCTCAATTTTGAAAGGTAAAAAATAATAAACTGTTTTAAATCCCTTGGGCCTACCGACAGGCCAAACTATACATGACTGAAGGCTGACCATGGGCTCACAGGTCATTAATATGTTACTACAAATAATTGGGAAGTAGACATTCAGTGATTCCTCAGTGGTTCAACAGGTAAGAGTCATTCAATATAATCCAGAACTTCACCTTCATCTCATTGTTACCCAGCCTTGGGCATGTTTTTGATATCCCTACGGTCCTGTCTACTCAAAATAGACTCTTCCATCGACTTCTTCTAGAGGTTTGTTTTTGTTTTTGTTTTTTTTTTTGAGACAGAGTTTCTCTCTTGTTGCCCAAGCTGGAGTGCAATGGCATGATCTCAGCTCACTGCAACCTCCACCTCCCAGGTTCAAGTGATTCTCTTGCCTTAGCCTCCCAAATAGCTAGGATTACAGGTGCACGTCACCCAGTAGAGACAGGGTTTCGCAATGTTGGCCAGGCTGGTCTCAAACTCCTAACCTCAGGTGATCCACCTGCCTCAGCCTGCCAAAGTGCCGGGAGATCACAGGAATGAGCCATCACACCTGGCAGAGAGGTCTATTCCTAATCCACCAGTTACCTTACAGGAAATTTATCTAAGGATATTTTTCATTATCAGTTAATAAGATGAAAGTGGAGAAGCATTAGCATTTGATGTATTCAGTTGGTGTCTTGAGAAAAAATACATGTTTTCTGAGCTTCCATTAAAAAAATATATAGATTTAAGACCAGGCATAGTGCCTCAAACCTGTAATCCCAGCACTTCGGAAGGCTGAGGTGGGTGGGTCACTTGAGCCCAGAAGTTCAAGACCAACCTGGGTAAAATGGCAAAACCCAAAAACCACATCTCTACAAAAAATACAAAAATTAGCTGACCGTGGTGGTGTGTGCCTGTAGTCTCCGCTACATGGGAGGTTGAGGTGGTAGGATCACTTGAACCCGGGAATTCGAGGTTGCAGTGAGCTGTGATCATGCCACTGTACTCCAGTCTGGGTGACAGAGTGAGATCCTATCTTTAAAAAAAAAAAAAAAAACATAAAAAAGTATAGATTTACCCACTGGCTACTTCAGAGAAATAATAAAGCTGAATACTTTTCTTAAAAAGGTATATCTATACATTTTCATTTCAGAGTTGTGGTACCAGAGTGGCACTAGTCTAGATTTTTACTTGATGATTTTTCCCTCTAGAAATAAACTGAGACACAATATTGCCAAGTGGTTCATGTGATTGGAAATCCAGAGAATGGGTGAAGGGGAAAAGCACCCAGGGCCGATAGATTATATAAAGTCGCCAGAAACAAGAGTTCAAAAACAAACTTAACAGACTCTATGCAGGTTTAATTGATGTTTTTAGCTCAAAGAGGCTTTTGAAAAATAATTGTTATAAGCATCAGAAGATTGCAGCTGAAATGGTTTGAAATCAATTTTAACTCATTTTCCATTCACAAAATATGAGAGGAGGAAGCCAATTGTACTGATTCAGTTGAGAAACAGTGTAAGGGTTTTCATAGCAGAGAAAGAGGTTGATTTCAGCTTAGACAGATATTTCAAGCTTCAAGGGCCATGTCTAGACTGACAAGGATTTGCTACCCCCAAAGTCCTATCAAGCAAGGAGTGTAAATGTATTTCAGAGCAGCTCAGGTACTGGAGTTTCTGCAGAACTTAGACGATCAGCAACCACAAGATCAGCTGCTTCTGGACCCCTTGCTTATGATTTCAGCTTTCCAAAGTAAACACTGTATCATCAACACATTTAACAGTAAATCCTCCAAGAGCAGAAGACTCTGAATCAGTGAGGACTGACTGGCATTTGTGAGTGTGTGTGAATGTATGCGCGTGTGTGTCTCTGTGTGTGAGAGAGCGAGTGAGCGTGTATGTTCTCATTAGGGGACGATCTATGATTTGACAGCTCACTGCTGCTGCTCCTGCTGCTGCTTCTGCTTCTGCTGCGGCTGTATGGTCTGTCATTAGTTGAAAAGGGCTGTGAGGGTTTGGAGAAACTGCAGTTTTAAAAACTGAGCACTGCTAAGTGATCTCCCTGTCAAATAGAGTAGACGAGATTTTCTGCGAGATTAGAAACTTGGACCTATTACTACTTCATCTACCCAGAAAAGCAGGCAGCGCTACACAGGATAAGGTAAGAAAAGAAACTGTTCTCTCTTGAATATATGGGGCAGGGGGCATGGGGAAATGTCATCTCAAAGCCTTGCTATTTTATACCAAAGGCAGATCTTACCCTCGAAGAGCAAAAGAGGCAACAGCTAAATTTTAACAAGCTTAATTATTGAGCCTCTTGGCTTTTTCCTCTGGTATCTTTTTCTTCTTTATTATACTTTTGCCAAGCATCTGGGAGATTTGTTAGTATTTATTTTTCATTTAGCAGATACTGTTTAGTTTTTTTTTTCAATTGGGCACTGTTTCAAAACAGGAAGTTTTTTCTGTTTCTCTTTCCTTAAATATTTTTCTCCTTTAAGAGCGAACTTCTCCCTCTTAATATAAGCTGATCACAACAGTTATTCCATTCTACACTAGAGATGCAATAAAAGAAGTTTTAAGAAGTACATGTGAGCCTTCTTCTCATAGAAAAATGGGAAGTGAAAGGAGTGGAAGTGAGAGTTACTTGTGATTGGGACTTGATCAGAAATGATAACACTGTTAATAAATATGTACTATGACCCTTCACAGGGGGATGGAACTGCTGCAATGAAGGTGGGCACTGGAAAGAAGATGTTTTGAGAAGTCAGTGTTTCCGAGAAACTTTAACCCAAGAAAGATGGAAAACGAGACAGTCAGTGAACTGAACCAAACACAGCTTCAGCCACGAGCAGTGGTGGCCTTAGAATACCAGGTGGTCACCATCTTACTGGTGCTCATTATTTGTGGCCTGGGGATTGTGGGCAACATCATGGTAGTCCTCGTTGTCATGAGAACCAAGCACATGAGAACCCCCACAAACTGCTACCTGGTGAGCCTGGCAGTAGCCGATCTCATGGTCTTGGTGGCCGCAGGCCTTCCCAATATAACAGACAGTATCTATGGTTCCTGGGTCTATGGCTATGTTGGATGCCTCTGCATTACTTACCTCCAGTATTTGGGAATTAATGCATCCTCTTGTTCGATAACAGCCTTTACCATTGAGAGGTACATAGCAATCTGTCACCCCATCAAAGCCCAGTTTCTCTGCACGTTTTCCAGAGCCAAAAAGATTATCATCTTTGTTTGGGCATTCACATCTATTTACTGTATGCTCTGGTTCTTCTTGCTGGATCTCAATATTAGCACCTACAAAGATGCTATTGTGATATCCTGTGGCTACAAGATCTCCAGGAACTACTACTCACCTATTTACCTAATGGACTTTGGTGTCTTTTATGTTGTGCCAATGATCCTGGCTACCGTCCTCTATGGATTCATAGCTAGAATCCTTTTCTTAAATCCCATTCCTTCAGATCCTAAAGAAAACTCTAAGACATGGAAAAATGACTCAACCCACCAGAACACAAATTTGAATTTAAATACCTCTAATAGATGTTTCAACAGCACAGTATCTTCAAGGAAGCAGGTAAGCAAAACTGAAACTCCAAGTCAATAGAGAAAATGTGGGATAGAGTTCCTTGGAGATGGGATCAACTTTGCCTTGTTTAGCTGACGGTGAAACCAAAATACAATCATGCAAATGTTTCACAGTGTAAGCTTCTGCCTAACATATTAAATCCATCTCTAAAGCAACTGAAGATCTAAAAATAGATAGGGAAAATTTGATAGCACATCAGCAGGTATCAGTTCAGGTGCTATTAAGATACAAATAAATATAAACAGAAACTCTTGAAATTCACCTTTAGTATGTTTGTGCCTCTCTGGAAATGTTATTAAAATATTTGGACAATTTCTAGCTTCTGTAAGGAAGAATTCTATTGCATGGTAAAGAATTATCTTTAAAAATTCTATTGCACAACAAAGATTTGATAAAATAGTTTGAAAACAGGTTAAAAAAAAAAAAAAAGAAACTTTCTTTGCTATTCTACAGTTACTCACAATGGAGACATATACCTGAGAAGGTTCCTGGACTTATTTTTCGTAGTCTTAGTAGGGAAAGATTCTATCACCCTCTCCTCCAGTTCCCTACACAGTGTCCTAGCATGCAGAAACTGAAAATGCACTTTGCTCAGGAAATGTTCTAATAAAAGGGCCAACATCAAGCTCAATTTTTCATAAAGAATGAATTTTTTGAATCTGTTTTTCCTGATAAGCATACCTAAAAATTCCTTTATGCTTTCAGATCACCTGAATGCCCATATAATTAGTTGAATAATGGTTTTACCAGTGAACCAAGTGCAAAACTTTATTGCAGTATATATGATTTATAAAATGATATAGGAATAAAATGTTTTATATCATTTACACATTTATCTATATTTGTACAATTGTTCTAAGTTACTTATAAACTTAGCTTTAAATTTCTTTATTTGTTAAACATAATAAACAGATGATAAATATTTATTCTTACAGCTGAAAAAGAAAACTAAACTTGAAATCAACATGCTGATTCTTTTAAATGGGTTGAATTTTCTCATATTTTTCACAAAGAATATAGTTCTTTCTGTGTACATAGCTAGAAACTGAGTGTACTTTCTAAAAAGTATACATATGAATCATTCACACTATTACTTCATAAACTCTAGCTGATATATGCATTGTAACTGGACACAGTGAAATAAACTACTAAAAAATTTAAGTGTTTTAGATATACATGAAATGAATAATGAGCCATAACTTAAAGGAAATATATACTGCATTTTAAATGGTGCTGTGATATTTGGTTTGTGCAATATTTCTTATTAAAGTTAACTAGATAACAGAAGAGAAGACCTAAGCAACTATTGTCAGCTCAGGTTTCTTTAGCCTTGGATCTCGAAATGCTACTTAATACAAGGCTTATTTGGCCATTTAACACCCAAAACTTGATTAATGGAAATTTAGAGAGATCTACTGACTATCTTCCAAGACAAACGGTGATAAATATAAAAAGAAAGTGAAGAATATATACATCTCAATCAGACACCAAACATAGGTTAATGTCTGCAGCAAGGAAGGTCAAGGAGTAAATCCATTTATTAGATGCCAATTTGCATTCCTGTTATAAATTTTTAAAACTTGTCTTGTCTAATGTCCTTTCTTTCCATTACAGTCATTAGTACCTATCAGCATCAATAACATGTTTTAATTTGCTAATTATGTTACATGTTCACACTCTTATTTCAAAGCTATTACTGATAAGCTGTCTTTACAGAGGCTGTATGATAGGAGAAAAAGCCAAAGATTTGGCTCCAAACAACCTTGGGCTTAAATGCCAGGATTCCATTCAAACTCTATAACCTTGGATAAGCAGAACTCTGTGAGCCTTAGTTTTGTCATCTATGAAATGAGATAAATAGCAATATCTAGGATCACTGTAAGGTCCTGTGAAATACCTCATGAAAGATGAAGTGCAGTGATAATTAACACCTGAGTGTTAGCTAGGCTCCTTCCTAATTTTTAAAAATATATTGGTAACCGTAAGGGAACTACAGGTATTTCCTTAAAAATATACATTCACTGCTTTAACAAAGATTACTTGTTGAACAAAAGTGTATATGACATAGTAACTTCTTGAAGGAGTTTTTTTGTTTTTGTTTTTTTTTAATAATTAGAGTATTTGGAAATACATTCTGAGCATTTGGGGTTGTCACATCAACGCCACTGTCAGTTAACATCCAAGAATAAGGAATGAAGTTCCTTGTTACAAATACCCATAACACCCTAATTGAGAAACATGGGGTGACACATAAGCCAGCAGGAGTGTATTTAAGTAATGTGTCTTGTAATTCAATCCTGGTTGTAGATGGGATGGGAGTTCACAGCAAAGAAGGAAAATTACTGGGCTACAGGGATCAGAGAAGTCTTCATGGAGGAGGTGGCATTTGAGATAGTTCTGGAAGGATGAAGATAATTTGAAAAGTAAAAGTCAAGAAGGATGGTGTTCCATGCATAAAGGACAAGACACAGTGGCTGGAATGAGAATGGTATGGGTTTGGAGAGGGGCCAAGAAGGGGCACATAGAGTGGGACTTACAGAATGGAGTGACTTAGTTGTCTGAAATGAATGATGTATTTGGGGGAATATTAAAAAGCAAGACTGGATTGATAGAAGTCTGTGAGAGTGAAGGAAGAAAGAGAGACAGAGAAGGCTGTAGAGGATCCAGACAGTCAGGAAAGGAAAGGAATTTGAACTTAATGCAGAGGTAATAAAGAATGTGAGTGATGAGCAGGGAGCAGTGATGATGAAATGGTGTTTAGGGATGAGAAATCTGACAGCGTTGGGGGAGGCAGATTTGAAGAGAAAGAGATTGGTGGCAGAAAGACCACTTTGGAAGTTGTTAGTAGTGATACAGGTATGAGGCAGTAAGATTCTCTATCAGGATAGTTTAAAGTAAAGAGTAAACCAAAAAACATTTCAAAGAAAGAAAGGGCGTGATATGAACATATTAGAAAAGATGAAGAAAGGACAACTCAATATGGCACCAGGATTCTGAGTCTGGAAGAATGTGGTGCCCCTGATCACGGGAAATGAGAATGAGGAAGGGGAGCCAGTTTTGTACAAAATTAGTGACCTGCTTTTTTTTTAATTCCAAAATAGTTACTTTCTTAAATCTTTGAAAGGTTCAAACCTCCACCTTCTATAGCCAAAGGACTTTAATTTTAATATTTTCTCTTCATTTTTTTCTTTTAGGCAAGTTTAATTTACATTTTAATAAATACTTATCTGGGTCAGGTCTTTCTAACCAAGTTCTTAAATTCAAATGTGCATAGCCTAAAAGAGCTACATTTTAAAAGGAAGTCAAAGCACATTTATATACAAGGGGCAAATGGGAATTTTTTTCTTGGCTTATTTGTTTTTAACTTATAGTCTCTATGCAGAAAATCCAGCCCAGAATCTTTTCTTCTTTTATTCAGAGATTCAATTATATTTTAGGAAACCATCTAAATGTTGGGTAAATTCAGTAAGATAAATTACTCAGACTTATGGCTTGAAATTGTGTAAACCCAAAGGATTATCTGATTGACTAAATATATTGCTTTTATAGTTGGTTGTTTTAGTACAAAAGAGGCATGGTTTAAATTATCATATTTGTGACATTTCAGCTCTATCTACACAATGTCTAAAGAGTTCCTCAGTTCAGTCAATTCAGGTGTTTAACATTATGTAGATACAATATCTCTATCTTGACTGTATATTTCTATGTAATTGACTGGATTTCTGGCATTTTGAAATCACAGAAACACCTGAACATCTTAGTAAAATGTAATATCAATAAGTACATTCAATTCAAATATGTGCTTTCTAGAGGATGCAGAGATACGAAGAATATTTTATAGAGTTACAAAACAGCCTATGTTTTATTTTCAATGGAGTCACTCTAATAATTTTTCTTAATTCTTACAGAATAACTAATAGAGAAACCATGCAACATAGTCTTAATAGAAGCTCTAAGAGTAATGGTAGAATTTTTACTATGGAATTCACTTGACTCATCAAACCTTAAAAATATCAAACAGTCTTGGTTTCTGTCAAACTATTGAACACCTAGAAGAAATATTGGTAGCCCAAGAAACAAAAACAACTTTCATTTTTATTTGTTATTTTATATAGACATATATATTTATTTTAGATGGAGTCTCCCTCTGTCACCAGGCTAGAGTGCAGTGATGCAATCTCGGCTCACTGCAACCTCTGCCTCCCAGGTTCAAGGGTTTCCCTTGCCTCAGCCTGCTGAGTAGCTGGGATTACAGGCACGTGACACCACACCCAGCTAATTTTTGTATTTTTGGTAGAGACAGGGTTTCACCATGTTGGCCAGGATGGTCTCAATTTCCTGACTTTATGATCTGCCCGCCTCAGTCTCCCAAAGTCCTGGGATTACGGGCATGAGCCATCAAGCCCAACCTATTTACTTTTTAAAGAATACAAGTTTTAGGGTGTGAATGAATGTTTAATTAAATTAGAGAGGATATTGAACAGCCCTACTGCAAAATTTTACTTAATGTTGACTCAGCTCTAGCTTTAGAACTTTTGCTTTCTCCGAAACTCATTTAAAAAAAAAAAAAAAGCAGGCTGGGTGTGGTGGCTGGCTCATGCCTGTAATTCCAGCACTGGGAGGAGGCGAGTGGATCATCTGAGATCAGGAGTTCAAGGCCAGCCTGGGCAACATGGTGAAAGCCTGTGTCTACTAAAAATACAAAAAATTAGCTGGATGTGGTGGCGGGCACCTGTAATCCCAGCTACTCAGGAGGCTGAGGCAGGAGAATCACTTGAACCCATGAGAAGGAGGTTGCAGTGAGCCGAGATTGTACCATTGCACTCCAGCCTGGTCAACAAGAGCAAAATTCCATCTCAAAAAAAGTAAAGGAGACTAAGAACATAGTTACTGACCAGCTTTCACCTCTCTGGAACTTGGGGTATTAGTTTGCATTTTGAAAAATTCATGAGAGGGTATGTAAAACCTTTAATACACAAAGGAAAGGAGGCACAATGTTGGAATGTCAGGCAGTAGGGCTGGCATTTGGGAGCATAAAATCTCATAAATTGTAAACGTAAGCAACTTCCAGCTCTACCTACATCTAAGAGAACCTTTACTCAACAGACTCATTCTTCTCCCCAGGTAGCTTAATCAGTGATTAGCCTCACAGGGCAAATTAATGATATTAAACTCTTCAGCATTAGGCCTAGATTAGAGGTTTCCCAAGAGTACTGAGGCTACAGGCTCATCTTTCATTTTATTTTTTTCTTTTTTCATTTTTCAAAATTTTTAGAGATGGAGGCCTTACTCTGCCATGCAGGCTGCAGTGCAGTGGTGCCAATCATAGCTCACTGCAACCTCTTCCTCCTTGGTTCAAGCAATCCTCCTGCTTCAGTCTCCCAAGTAGCTGGGACTACAGGTGCACAGCACTGCACCCAGCTCATCTTTCATTTTTAATCGTTTTATTTATTCCAAGTGTCTGAGATCAACTATATACTTAGTAGTGTATATCTCTAAGTTCAGGAAGAAAGTGTATAATTTTGTGACAGCTCACAGCTAAGTGTGACATTTTATTTTTATTAAAGAATAGCCTTCTATTTTCTGATTCACATCTTGTACAAGAAAAAATTTTGTACATATCCTATAAATTAGCTAATTACCCCCAAAAGTTGTGTGTTTTGTGTGCTTTGGTTTAAATACACATCGTTTATTCCTAATTTGATATTTGCAGCTTTTATGCAAATATAAAACTAGAAATAAACAACGTGTATTTATGAATAATTGAGCCATAATTTCACTGGTAGAAAAAATAAATTTTTCTATATGCCTACAAAAGAGAAAGACCTATGCTCCTATAGAATTCAATCTGGTCACAGAAACATCATATACAAGAAACATTATAATATCAGCTAACCTTGAAGATGACAAACTACTTTATACTTCTTTATATAGCCTCTCATGAATTCTTCAAAATGTACACAGATACCCCAAGTTTCAGACAGGTGAAGGCTGATCAGTAACTGTTCTTAGCCTCATTTAAGTTTTTTAAAATGATTTGCAGAAAAAGCAAAAGTTATAATGCTCAAGCTGGGTCAGTGTTAAGCAAAATTTTGCAGTAGGTCATTCTTATTGAATATGTTCCCTAATTTAATTAAGCATTCATTCACATCCAAAAAGCCCCTAGCACTACCCTAGATGTAGAGGCTACAGGGATATATAAAGACAAACTCTTTATCTTCAAGGAGCTTAATATTGGCCATATACACAAATAATTCTGAGCATACCACTGCATTCTATGATGGAGAACATGGCATCAGTGAGAGGATAAGGAAATGGAGGAAGGCTTTTGGAGTACATAGTATTTAAACTGGACCTATAAAGATGGGATGAATCTCTACAAGCAGCACTAAAGTCAGAAAGAAAAGAAAGAAACTTCAGCAGAAACGGAGAAGCATATGGGAGAGGACTGGGCATGTTCAGGGAGAGAATAATCTGGTATTGTTGAAGCAGGCTATGGAAGGGGAGTGTCTAGAGAAGGAAGTCTGAGCCAGATTGTGGTTCCACTATGCCTAACTCTCGCCTCTCCTCCCCATCCTGTCCCTTGTCATTCTACATTCTTTCTTCTATGCCCATGCTTACAACAACTACCACTTGAGTCTTCAGTGTATAGCTTTATAAAAGACATTTCCTGACCCATACATACAATTGCCTTTTGGACATCACATAATTACATCAAATCCAATAGGTCTAAACCAAAACACATTATTTTGCCTTATCAACATCTACCTCTTTGTTTCTTTCCTATGTTAGATTCCTAAACCAGAAACCTGGGAGTCCTTCTAAGTGCCTTTTTCTCCTGTTATCCCCCCGCTCCCCATAGCTAAGCAATAGCCAAGTTCTAGTGGTTCCAGCTCATTATTCTCCTGCTGACCTACTTCTCCATTCACATTGCTGCTGCCCTGGTTCACCGCCTCTCACTGCCCTATTTCAGTGCACACCTTACCAGCCTCTCTGGCTCCCATGGCACTCTCTCTGAAATCATTCTGCACATTGCTCACTAAGGGATCTCTCTAACACAGAGAGACACTATCAGCATAATTTTTACAGTCCCAAGAGGCCTGGAATTTTAACTCCGCAGCACAACAAATAAGAGCTTGTCCCTTTCCCATGTTTCTGACTTCCTCTCATGTGGTTCTCCCAACTTGCACATTATGCTCCAGCAATTCTGAATTATTTGTAGTTCTCTGAACTTGCTGCATTCTCTCAGCTGGAACACCCTTCATCGGGCAAACTCCCAATTATCTTTCAAATCATAAATCAAATGATGCCCAGCCATCCCATCAAGCTTTCATAGAATTTCCCAGGTAGATTTATATAGCTACATTCTTAACTACTATGTTAGGTGTTCTTGCTGTGTTTCCACAGTACTTTGCATACACATGTGGTTTAGTAATTCTTGGTCCTTATAATTGTTGGCATGTCTTTTTACCTTCACTAACATCCCTAAGAATAGTGCTTTGTATTTCTGGTACCCTTAGCACTGCATCTGGCATAAAATAAGTTCTCAAAAATGTATACACTCAGTGGTGTGTAGCTGCCAAGGAGTACAGGCTTTGCAAGAGCAGGTGATTAGTCTCGCTCCCTAACTCCACATTCAGTGCCATCACACTGGTTCATTAAAATTGGTCATGCTTGAATTACTTACTCTACAAAATCAGCAAATATGACAAGCCATTATCCCCTCTTTTTTGGGGAGAGATGATTGCTAAATATTTATCAGCACACTTCTGTGTTTTTCTGAGAGAGAGATATATATATATGTATATATGATATGCAATTTTACAAATGTAGTAAATGAAAGTGTAAAACAATACATTCATACAGACTTAGGGTCTCAGTCAAGTCCAACACTCTATTTTGCTCCCTGAAAAGTTATATTTTCCATGTGACATATCCTTCTCTGATTTTAATTAAAATATCCTTGTATTTTATTAAATCCTTTTTGAATTCCTCAAATAACAAAAGTGCAACTAGACAGTATGATGGTGATTATATTAGTGAAGAAGATGTTTTAGGCAGATTTCCCCCTCCAAACAGGACAGGTTGATTTGGAAACACGGCACACTCAGACAATAATTCACTTCATTGTACAACAACCTGTTGGCTTTCCCATGAACCTTCAAATTCCCTCCACAATAAGAGAGCTACCTTGGATAGAAGGCATAAAGAGGCAGAGAAATGGCAGCCCAGGGAAGGAAAACAAAATAAACAGAGGTATAAAGATGAGAAGGAATCCATGTAAGTACCCCTATGTGACTAATTTTCCTTAAACAGTTTGCACACATCATCTTCTGTAAAAAGAAAATATATCCAATCTTCTCTGAGGGCTTTCAACACCCTTCAAAATATGACCCTTTCATCACTTTTCTGTCTTTGTTCATCCATTTTCTCTTCAATTCAATAAACATTTATTGAGCACCAATGTTAAGCCAGGAGCTGTCTAAAGAACCAATAGTAGTTACTCTTTTCTGGAACATTCAGTAAAATATGAAAGGTTGACATTAAAACACAAGGTTAAGCTGTGCAGCATATAGAAGTGACAAGAAAGTGGTGCTTATTGTGTGTAAGGTTGAAGAGCAAGCCCCCAGTGGAATACGAGTCACTCTCAACACTTGAATGATGAATAGGCATTCACCAGGCCAACGTGAAATACAAGAAGACCTTCCAACCAGCAGAAGTAGTCAATGAGGCCAGAAAAACCAAGCCCAAGATAACCATCAACACCTGCCTTCTCAGTTTTCCCTTCATGCAATTGAGCAATGCCAGAGAATATCACATTCTACAGACAGCAGCATCCTCACCCTTGGAGTTTCCATTCCAAATGGGCCCTCAGGGATTTCTGTCTATCCATATGCAGAACCATAATCAATTTCTTCTTTTTATTTCTTAAATGGCTATTTCAAAATTCCTTACTATCCTCATGTCATTATACATGGAGTTCTTTTCTTTGAAATTTTTCCCACATCCAATATCTCCCTTCTATTGTTAGGACCACAGTTCCAGTCCCATTGTGTCCTCTCTGCACTGTAGGCAAGGAGGCCGATCTCCGTCTCCTGCCTTGCCACATGTGCAGAAGCCTCCTACCAATCCCTTGCCTTTTTTTTCCTTTGAGACACTCTTGTTCTGTCACTCAGACTAGGGTACAGTGGCTTGATCTCAGCTCACTTCAGCCTCAACTTCCCAGGCTCAAGCAATCTTCCCACGTCAGCCTTGTGAATAGCTGAGACTACAGGCGTACGCCACCATGCCCGGCTAATTTCGTTCATTTTTGTATAAACATGATGTCTCACTATGTTGCCCAGGCTGGCTCAAACTCCTGGGCTCAAGGGATCCTTCTACCTTGCCTTCCCGACGTGCTAGGATTACAGCCATTGGCCATCGCATCCCCCCACCCCCACCCTGTCTCTTGATTGCCCACTTCCAGTTCTTCTCCCAGGGTACTGCTAGAATCATCTAAAATGCAAACTTGATACCATCACTGTACTGCCTGAAATCCTTCAATCTTCCCATTTCCTATATGTTAAAATCCCAAGTCACTATCTTGGCATACTAGGACATTTATGATTTGCTCCCTGCTTTACTTTCCCAAACTCATTGGGCCCTCTGTCTCCCAACATACCCTCATATAGGCAGTTTCCTTCACTGTTACACTCTCTCATGCCTGCCAGCGAGCAAACAGATTCCTCCAGTCTTGAACGTTCGGTAGCCACTTATTTGACCTGTTTCTTTCTATCCTTTCTGTGGTAGGTCACCTCTTGGAGCAGGCTTTCCTGACCACCACTGGCAGGGTTTAGTGTTTCTCCCTTCCCTTAGCAATACTTTGTGCTTTCATCTGTACAGCTCACTATTTTGCTGTTAATCATTTGTTCAAATGCCTCTTTTTTTTTTAATTGTACTTTAGGTTCTGTGGTACATGTGCAGATCATGTAGGATTGTTGTATAGGTACATATATGACAAGGTAGTTTGCTGCCTCCATCCCCCTGTCACCTACAACTGGCATTTCTCCCCATGTCTTTCTTTCAGCTGATTGCGCATCCCACAATGGCAGAAACGTGATCACATTTATTTTTGTGTTCATGGAGCCTCCATGGTGACTAGGGACATATTGATAAATGATTAAACTAGTAAAGCCTGGGTATACAGGATAAGAAAATGGAATAATCAAATATGACTCTAAAGATGTTTTTCAGGAAACAGAAAATGGTAGAATTATTGAAAGAAATGGTAAGGGAGAAATATTAAATGGAGAGAGATTAAGAGGAGGAGTTTTATGTAGGAGGTGGAAATAGGGGATTGGAAGTGAGTGGTCAGGATCAGGTAAAGTGGATTTGTAAATCATTATAATTATGGAAAGAAGGTGTGATGGGGGTTGAATTTAACTGAAGAACAGACTGACAAAAACTGAGGTACAGAAGAATGTTTACAATTAGGCTAATATGGGATAGGAGAACTTAGCTAGAAATAAAAGAACCTGTTTTCTCCTCTTGGACATGGCTAGAGGGCCAAAGACATGTTTTAGTGGATTCTCCCACTTGGGAGGAAAATTAAAGAAAGAAAAATGAGTCATGGAGCAAGAGAAGATGCAGTTAAAAGAATAAGTGGATTTATCTACTAGAAGTCATAGTCTTGCCACTGGAGTCAAACATAACACTTGAGAGCTGCATGGAAATACATGAGAAGAACTTGAATAAATTTAAAGCTAAATTAGCTCTGAGAATTAAACAAGGCCAAATACATATGCACGTGAATTAGGATGCATAATGTGAAACACTTGACAGCCATATTCAGTTGAAATAAAAATAGATAACATTTCAAAAAAGAAAACACTGCAACCTTTCATAAACAACACTGGTGACTTTTGGCTATAACCCTTGGATAGATTGCTCTGAACATAATTATATAGTAGCTGCAAGAAAGTAAAGCATCCTATGCCTCTCCATTTTGGGCCTTTGTTGTTTGAGTTTTATGAGGATTTATGACTGTGGGAAAACTCAGCATATTTTCTGTGGGCAGCAGCTCTTAGCTTAGAAAATAAGGAAGTGGCTCAGTGAGAGAGGTAGCACCATTGTGAGAAGAAGAAAGAACAGAGGCAGGGTGAATGCAGAGCACTCCATGAATTTTTAAAGATCATTTTTGTATAGTTAACTGATTCAAGCCCCTAGCAATGTGCAGAACTGACACCCTGCCACGTTTCCTCTGATAGGAGCTTGGCTTTGTGACTAATTTTACCTGACAAACATTTGAAAGATTATGCACACATAAAATTCAGTAGGGAAGGGTAGGAGAAAATAATTCACTGGTAGATTTTCTGTTTTACCAGGAAAAATAGGAATAGGCTCAGATTCAGAGTACATTTACAGGAGAAATATTTAACTAGAGATTATAAGGGGCTAGGATGGACCTCCAGGGATTTCTTTAGGAATCAGTTGGAAATCTGTCTAAATAAGTAAAAGCAATAGAATCAATATGTTGGTATAAAGCAACTGCAGTGCACAGGAGAGGTGCTATCCTGGAATTAAGCATGGTCTGGTTTTGAATTCCAAAATAATAATTCTATGTTTACAGTCCCTTCCAGCATGTTATATTGTATGGGACAGGAAAATGGTGAAAGTAAGGAGAAGATAGATTCAGACATATTTGCATCTCCTCACCTATGATTTAATTGAAAACATACTAAATGTCACGAACTTTATTAGTCACCAGGATACAAAAATGATTAAAACAAAGCTTATGCTCACAAAAAAGTTCACAGTCTAATAGAGGAGATAGAATAGTAAACTGATAAAGTTATAAAGAAATAAATGTTATCATAGTGAAAACACAGATTAATGGCACCTGATCTACATGGCTTGGGAAGAGGTGGGCACAAGAAAGGTTTTTTGGAAATGAGGACTTTTAAGCTGAGCCTTGTGGGTTCATAGACATTTTGTAGGTGAAGGGAAGTAAGATGGTTTATATACTAGGAACTACACAGGTGAGGACCAGAAATCTAGAAATAACACAATCAGTCTAGAAAATGGCAAATAGCTCCTTAAGTCTAGGCAACAGAAGATGACACTAGTGAGGTACACAGAGATCAGGAAATAAGACCTTTACTTCATATATGGAGGATTTGGATGAGCTTCTAAAGGCTATGGAAAGACACTGGGAGATTACAAGGCAAAGAGTGTTATGATCAGAGCTAAGCTTGAGGAAGACCATCTGTCTTCTATGTGGCCAAATAATTGGACCAAAGTCAAGGCCATTAGTTAGGAGAGGACTGCAACAATGTGGGTAAGATATGAATCAATCTGCAAAGGCCTAACATGATAAGGTAAATAGCATTGAGGCTAGGGAAAACATGATACATTTGGAATAGAATCAATAGATTTGGTGTGAGTGCATGTGTAGAAAGTGAAAAGAAAGGAGTCAAAGTGACTTTACTTGAACCATTGAGAGAGAAAGTGGCGTGACTGTTAAGAGCCTGAATTCCAATTTTACCCCTTGGAGTCAGAGCCAGGGTCAGCTGCAGACCATGTGATGCAAACAAGTTAACTTACAACCTTGAGCCTCAGTTTGCATATCTATAAAAAGAATGATAATAACAGTACCAGTCTCACAAGGGATTTATTAGGATTGAGTGCAAAAGTTCATATAAAGTATTTCTCACGTGCCTGGACATGGAAATAACAAATGTTAGCTACTGTTATTATTAATTGAATAGTGTAAATGTGGACAATAGTGGAGAAGAAACATGTTTCAGTAGGGTAAGCAAGTAAGGTTTAGTTTTGTCCATGTTGCTCTTGAAGTGGCTATAGAGTACCAGGGTACAAATAGAAATACAGATTTTAGGCTCAGAAGAAACATATAGATTGGAGATATAGCTTTGGGAGTAATTAGTATACAGATGGTTTGTTGAAGACACTAGAGTTGATGTAATTACTAGAGGAAATTTTGTAAGATAGAGAAGAACCACTGAGTAGCTAGAATTCTAAGGAGAATGAGATGAAGAGCTTTGAAATAACCAGAGAAGGAATATTCTGAGGGGGAGGAGGGAAACGAGGAGAAAGAGTTACAGAAATCAAAAAAGAAGACTATTTCGATAGTGGTCAATGATAAATGTAAAGATAAGGACTGAAAAGCACGCAGTTTGTGAATGCAGTTTCCATAAGATGTTGGAAAAATAAATTAAATTGCATGGCATTGGTGACTGGTTTAACAAGCTTGATTATGAGACAGAACAGTGATAACATGGAGAAACAAGGCAGGTATATTTGTTTGCTTTATTTTGCTTTACTTAAGATACAAGAAGGAGGCTGAGGCAGGAGAATTGCCTGAACCCAGGAGGCGGAGATTGCGGTGAGCCGAGATCGCGCCATTGCGCTCCAGCCTGGGTATCAAGAGCGAAACTCCGTCTCAAAAAAAAAAAAAAAAAAAAAAAGATACAAGAAATATACGTCTGTTTAAATTTTAATGAAAAAGAGCTAGTAGAGTGAGTGGAAGGAATTATTTGTAGATGCACAAGCAAGACTTGATATTGATGGAGCATGATTCCTCAGGAGGTAGAAGGAATAGGATAGGGCTCATCTTTCTTTTTCTTGTCAGAAAGCTTTGTGTCTAATTCATTGATCCATCTGCCGCATCTAGCACAGTATCTGGTACATGGATGTATCCAATAAATAATTGTCAAATAAACAGATGAATGAATTAAAGAAGAAATGAATGAGATGCAAAGAAAAGAGATAAGGATGATCATGGTTGCAGATTAATTTTAAGTAATGAGGAAGAAAGTTGTGAGTTTAGCAAGTTGGTTTCTGTTTTTTCAGTGAGGTAGAATGGAAAGTCATTGATTGAGAATGAGGGTAATGGCAAGGAGAAAAGGCATGGCTATTCATTGTGGAAAATGGGAGAAGTAGAGATGAGTAGACTGATAACAGATTAAGTTCCATTCATGTTTCTTTAAAAAATGAAACTGGTGTGGTAGTAAATTATAGCTGATTTGAATTTCTCTGTGACATCTAAACACTTTCCAGTGGGTCTGTTCTGGGACTCATTCCCAATAAACCATATTTAGACAAGCCATTTTCTTAGCCAGTAGCTAGCTGGCATGGTCCTCAAGGTTGTTTCCTTTGCTGCTGCAGCCAGTGACACACCCACAACAGGTATGATTTCACATTTAGCACTCTATTCTGCTTCACTGAGGCAAGGATCTTATAATTAAAGGCCAGACTGGATCATATTGGATGATAACACAGGTCAGGGATTTCATCATTTGCCAAAAAGTTCTGTCTGAAGTCCTAATTTTAAATCAATAGAAGCCAAGTGCCTCAATACATCACTTACTCAAAAACATGTGAACAAGACCAATTTATGAGTAATAACTCTCTCCTCACAATCTTGAACCAGGTCTTTCCCTTATCAGAATTCCCTGATGATATGTCTGATGTTCACAGTCCATTTTTTTTTTCTTTCCCTCAAATATCGTGGCTGTTTCCACTTTATCTTGAAAGAATTCTAGAAACACACTTAGAAGCAATTCAATTAGCCTGTGACACAAGCAACACACTCCATTTTGCCCACAGTTCTTGACTTTATTTTGGTACTGCCTTAACGTCAAAGGAATGTGATAGTGTGAGGTACAATGCTCTTAATAAACAGGATCGATCAAGGGTGCTTGACTCTTCCTGTTCATGTGAAAGCATACTGGGTTTTTTTGTGCCTCACCAGCACCATCAAGAGTACTAAAGGCAAAAGCTAGAAACGCTTTCTCTATCAATAAATCCCCACTCCTCACACTTCAGCATCATGCAGAATGTTTGGTTGTTCCTTAGGGGAGCTCTCCCAACTCAAGAAGTCTGTATTAACCACTCAAAATCCAATGTAGACCCCAAACCCAGACAGGAGGAAAACTGCTGTTACTGACCATGGCTCTTAAGCTAATGAATAACAGTTTCTGGTGCTGGCTTCTCCTCGACTCCATCCATTTCCTCAGGATAATCAATCGGGAAAGGTTATTAAATCACACCAGGCTCATTGTTCCTATCATTAACATGTTTTAAATCAGAACAATGCCCATGCATATACCACAAGCAGAGAAAGCAATCTCGACTTTTTTAAAAAAACCATGAACACTGAGGCAGCAGAAGAAAGAAAATTCATGTTCTTATATGCCTTGTTAGTCAAAAAGCAGAAACTTCGGGGCTGTGATGAAGTGAATTATCATCTCAAATAATTTTCAGTGCTCATTAGAAAGGTCTTGGTAGCCTTTAAGAAAGGTAGAATAATTTTTTGCAAATTTATTCCTAAATGTAAGCCCACTGCCAGGTTGTCCACTATCTTTAAAGAGTTACAGGCCGGGCGCGGTGGCTCAAGCCTGTAATCCCAGCACTTTGGGAGGCCGAGGCGGGTGGATCACGAGGTCGAGAGATCGAGACCATCCTGGTCAACATTGTGAAACCCCGTCTCTATTAATACAAAAAAATTAGCTGGGCACGGTGGCGCGTGCCTGTAATCCCAGCTACTCAGGAGGCTGAGGCAGGAGAATTGCCTGAACCCAGGAGGCGGAGGTTGCGGTGAGCCGAGATCGCGCCATTGCACTCCAGCCTGGGTAACAAGAGCGAGACTCCGTCTCAAAAAAAAAAAAAAAAAAAAAATGGATAGTTATTATTCTTCTTCAGCTAAAGTGACCTAACACAATTCCAAAAATCAATGCTAGAGAGTCAAACTGCTTAGTAACACTGAGGAATGTAAACTATTCTTTCAAAAGCACCAAAAATTTACCATAAAGACAACTTGAAAAATGATGATTAGCAAGGACAAAATTCAGAAAACCATTTTCCCCAAAGAAAAATAGAAATGTCTGCGTTCAGAAGTAAAACATCTTGGTAAACTGTTATGTAGTACTGCGAGGGGAAATGCTATGCACGAAAGCCTTTGGAATGAGTAGTGATTTCCTCGTATACTAACTAGCCAATATTTTGTATTTATTGCCATGTTTACAGTCATTATGAAGATTTGAATGTATTATATCTTAATATAATACATTGCAAATTTATATATTGCAAATTTATTGTTGTCAACATTTATTTCACCCAAAACCCCTGAAGAACAGGACATTTTCCCATCAGTAGTAGAGGTATATCCCAAGACAAATTTTAAAGATGAGGCAACATTGCAGACTCTCCAGAGAGCATGGAGAATTTTGAAAATTCACCTAAGTGATTTTTGAAATCCTCCTCAAAACCTCCCCATTCCAGTTCAAGAATCACTGTTTAAATATTCTAGCTTAAATTCTTCAGTTAATATCTCATTTGGTAACTGGGTACCAGGGCTCATGCCTGTCATCCCAGCTACTTGGAAAGCTGAGATGGGAGGATCACTTGAGCCCAGGAGTTCAAGAGAAGCCTGAGCAACATAGAGATACCCCATCTCTTGGATAAATATATTTAATGCAACAGGTTAAATACATTTGCCTGATTATCCTTCTAACAACATAATCCAGAAAATAATCTGTCCATTTGCATATGTGTCCATCGTTAATTAACCTTTGTAATAGGTAATATTATTGAGCTATTAGTATGTGCCAGGCATGGTGGTGCTAAGGGATTTTCACACATCATCTCATTTGTACCTATGACATAAGTATAATTTATCCTGTGATTTTTAAAGATAAGGGGTATAAGATTTAGTGATATTAAGCTCATGGTCACATATTCAAAAAAAGAAGAGCAAAAAGTCTAATCCCAGAATCTAATCCAAAGTCTCTGATGGCAACACTTTTCTCTGATTCTGCATGCACTTGCCCACGGTATGAGCATCTCAGAAATGAGGTGCAGAGATAAAGGCTGTATCCACCCAGCAAAAAGTGAGCATCATCATATATGTGTGACAATTAAATTCATTCATTCATTCCACAAAAATACATTGAATACTTACACATTTCTGAATCCCAGGCACTCTTTTAGGCCTTAGAACACAGCAATGAACAAATATGACGAACATCCCTCTTGCATGGAGCTTTCTTTTTAAGGGGAAACAGGTAATAAAAAACAAATGCCCATATTATATCACATTGTGACCTGTCAGACTGTGGAGAAAAATCAAGTGAACGAGGGAAATAATAAAATGCTGAAATGAGAGGTGTCTAATTTTAAATAGGACAGTCAGTGATATTAAATAAATAGCCCATTTTCAGAGTATGTTGTTGTATTGACTCTATATTCAGGCACTAGTGAATGTCATTTATACATCAATACCTGAAACTTATACACCAAAGCCTGAGTTTTTCCCATTGCTGCTATGTTAAGATACCAAACTGGCCAATATAAGTCATTTGGTTTCTATGTACAGGAAATACAGCATTAGCGATACTATTTAATTATATTATTCTAAAAGAAAATGCATTCTACATTCTAATTCAAAACTGCAACAACATTCTAATTCAAAACTACAACATTCCAGTGGTTGAATAAGGACCTTTCGGTAGGTCAGTGATTAAGAGAAGTTTGTGATAGCTGTTCCTTTATCCAAATAGGTCTTAGCTCTCTCCATTTTTGTAAGAGAAAGTATGGCAATGTCTACGTAGTCTTTTTCACCTGGGGAATAAGAAATAGTTACCTTTATAGGGACAGATTGGACAAGAGACTCTTCTGCCTGGTACAAATCTCACTTTACCATTTGTAAGTGGTGTATGAGTTTCTTCATTTGTAAAATAAAGATGATAGTATCTTCTTTGCAGTGTTATTGTGGAGATTAAATGAGCTAATATGCGTGAAATACTTAGAACAGAACCTGGTGCGTAGTAAATAATGGGTGTTTTCTATTATTAGTTTCAAAAATAGCTTTCACTTTTCTCAAATTTGCTATGTTCTCAGCACTGCCATAAGCACTTATCACATTTATCCACACAGCAACTCTTTGAGACACATGAAAATTTCTGTCACCATTTTACTGAAGAAAAAACTGAAACTCACAAACACTATGGGCCCAATGCCTACCAACTGGTGAGTGCTGGAGCCAGGATAGCCACAGGGACTGCCATAAAAAAGCAGAGTCTTTTATATTGGTAAATTAAGTCCGATACAAAATCCAAGGGACTGGCTTGCTTTGGGCCTGGAGGGCCAACTACCATCAATTTGTACATGCATCTTCTCCAAGAGGTTCCTGCATGGGTTTCTACACTACTTTTTGATTTAACCATGCACAACAGTACATATCTTCTGGAAAAGAGCTCTCAAGATTATTAAAAGTATAATGTTACCATGATTGTTTTAGGTGTTGGTAGAGAGAGAATGCAAATTATGATTCTGTCATAAAAGAAAGAAAATTCTAAATCAAAACTTTGGTTCACAAGCTAAGAGCTAGCTTAATATGGTGTATATTACTCATGGGCTATGTTGATAATAGATGAAGAATTTGAAAAATAATTAACCATAAATATGAACAGTAGTTTGAAACAGATTGTATGCATTTGTCTGTTATATTAAAAGTGTTCAACTACTCCACTCACTGGCAAACTGAGATCATAGGGCAAAAGCAGTTCTACTTCTTGTTTTCCTAATTAAATTTTTAGTAGATCTTAAAAAGCCATGCCTGTTCCCTTATTTATTGACCATGGCTGCTTTCTCACTACATTGGCAGAGTTGAATAGTGTGACAGAGATTGTATGGCCCACAAGGCTAAAATATTTACTATCTAGCCCTTTACAGTAAAATCTTGCTGACTCCTGAACCATTCCTACTTAAGAATTTATTTGTGAAAATAATTATACACTTAGTACATGTACTGCTATATGGTAATTGCTCAATAAGTATATTATAAATACCATTAAATAAATATGTTTGCATTCCACAAAATTGCCAAATGCAGGAAAGGTCAAGTTTATCGCAGGCAGCCTGAACTAGCAGCTAGTGCATCTCCTGCTTTCATTTTAACTCTGTATCTCCTAAAGAAAATGCTTTCTGTGTGTGTTGGAACCTGCTTATTTCAATAGACCCTAAAGATACCAATTTAAAATCTATAGATGCAGAGTAGCATCATGAGAAATAGCCTTCAACAACTTCATGAGTAAAGAAGGAGCCACAAAAGATTGAATGTGACAGCTGACAGATAGGACAGAGCAAGAAAACCTGTTAAAGTTAGCTTCGTATCCTTTGGAGGCAAATCCCATTTTAGGTTGGTACATATTAACATAGTGTCAATCAATACTCAGTAATAGGAAGTGAACTTAGCATAAATCAAATTGAGTTAGCATTCCCTTAGCTCTTTATTTTTCCTAAGTTCTTCCTAACACTATAGCCAATAATTCTTTATTTCTACAGAATAACTGACTGTTTCCTGAAAACATTTTCTTCACTGTAATTGCATTCTGATCTGTCAATCATGTCCTTTTCTGAGAAGGAATCTTTACATATTGATTCTAATTTTTAAATGCAAGTGTTTTTGATGCCAAACTTGTTTTAGAAGTTAGAGACAAAAATATGCAATACATATCCTGTCTCTTAACCAGGAAAGAAACCTGACACGATATCATACTGATATTCGTGATTAGGAATGGAAATGTAAAATGGCAACATAGAACTCCACAGAGGCAGAAGGACTCAGACTAGCATTAATGAACTGGTTTTTTTCATTCATTTATTCATTCATTTTCTGAATGTTTATTGCACCTACTAAGTGCCAGAGCCTCATGTTGCCCCTTGCAGGTAGAGGAGTAGCAACCCTCAAGGAGGCATCATTCTAGGGAAGAATGAGAGACAATGCATAAGTAAGCCAATGAAGGAACAGGATCCTTTCAGATGGTGACTACTAGCACAAACAAATAAACAGGGAGACATGAAGGAAAGTAACTTGAAGAAGGATTAGTATTTACCTCTCTCCAGAATTATTAACACCTAGGAATCGGTTTCTCTTCATTTATATAATATAAAGAATAGAATGCCTGTCTCATAAATACTATAAAAATTAAACAATTCAATAAAGTCCCTGGTTCTGTGTTTAAAATATAAAGTGTTCAGTAAGATATTATTATTATTATATTATTGTCAAAGTTTTCATCTGTCATTTGGTTAAATCCTACACATTTCCCCAGTGATGGTAAATCGTACCCCCTTAAATTATGGAAAATTAGCTGTCTTTTATTGAGAACCATACCCTATGCTGGTGCATTACCTAAACTACCTCATTTATCCATACCTCTTTGTACTTCACAGACATATATTCTGAGGCTTACAAGGGTGAAATGTCTTGTCCAATGCCACACAGATAGCAAGTGGCAGAACTAGATTTAAAGTCCAGCTAGGTCTACTTCCGTAGCGTGTTCCCTTCATCACTATGCTAACACTACAAAATCAATCCTGACTGTATCATCCAAAAGAGACTGTGATGCAATACTAATCTGTGTTGAATGCTTAGAACTCATAGCCAAGGCCAGCATGGTTTGTAGGCTCAAATTATGTTTCTAGTCAAGCAGTGAAGAAGCAGGTAAGTACAAAGAAACTCCATTCAGTCTGTTAGGTTAACACAGAGTGATAAAGCTGGCACTTCTTACCAAGGATGCAGATTTTAAGACAAGATAAAGAGTATAACAGCCCCTTAGATTAGAAAAGTATAGTGCATGTTATAATGTGTTTTCATGTTCTCCTTGTAATGAATCCTCATGCATATATTTTCTCACATTAAATGCAGATATCAAGGCTAAAAAATATTTTAGTGGCAATGGTTTGTAAAACTGAGATTTAAAACCAAGGCTTCCGATTTTGAGTATCATATTTAGTTCATCAAAAAGCTAAAATTAGTGGAAAAGGTTGAATGAATGGTTTGCTGAAGGGAAGATAATGTGCCTATCTTTTGGCTAACTCTGTGAGTCTTTTAGGATAGCTAGAAAATTAGCTCTGTAACTCCAGGCCTGAGCATAGTACAGGCTGTCTCCCTTGGGAGAGACACAGGTGGAGTAGGAGTCTGATGCCTCCCAGGTGCTCCCAGCTGTATGATGAGGGACTTTGTCCAAGATTTTTAGAAGCAAGACAACTAAATGTCCTCTTAAAAATCTGGCAGCTCTGAGAATTTTACTTCTATTTAAGGATCACCATCATCTCTCTGCTTCTCCATCATTTGCATTCTACATTTTAAAATATCCTCTTTGATTTCCCATCCCCTACTGGGTAAGCAGCTGAGGAATCACTTATCTGTGTCTCTGTTTACAATGTCACCTTTACCAGGCTGTATAGCCCAGAGAAGCATGAGGGAGAGAAGAGGCTGTGAAATATCTCCCTTGGGAAAGATCAGTGTCTTCAGAGAAGTGTTACAGCTAGCAGCTCGGAGCCAGCCAAGGTGCCCAATTAGAATTCCTAAAAACTAGTTCCAAATGAAAAAATAACCAGGAAAAGTAAACATACCCTAGAGAGCAAAGTTAAGAAAATTAAAGCGAGCTATATTAGGGCAGACTTTTCCACAGGCTTAGCTATTTACCAGTAATTTACTTAGAAGAGAGAATATTTAGAAAAGGATAAATATCTGCCCATGGCAGATCAACTGTAGCATTTTTCTAGCATGGCTCACAAAAGAATTCAAAATGATATTTTGTTTTCTAAATTTAGATGTTATTGTAATTTGAATCCAAATTCTGCCAGTTGAGTTTTTCTTTCCCAGCATGTTTCTAAATACTCACCTCCTGTGAACAAGAAAACATCCAAGCAACAGGAGAAAAACCAACCTCTCATCATTCCTGATTACCAGACTCCATAATCAATACTGAAACCTCAGCACTACAACAGTTGCTAGCATTGTAGAAAGTGTTACATCTAATCCTCAAGTCTAGATTCAAATCTTACCTAGCACACAGCTGTTTTCCATTCTTAGAAGAACCCTGAGATAAGAAACATTTAAAAATATGTTCCATAAGAACTTAGTATCACAGTGTGAACAGGAATATCTTTGTTAGGTGTGATAGGCATAATAAACCCTTGTGTAGAAATAAGAGTTAGTTTTTCATTCTCCCTGCTCCACTCCCACATACAACCTCCATCAATTCCAAACTTAAGCCCAAGTTTTGCTTTTAGGTTTTTCAAATTTCAGGAAAAATATTCTTTCCCAAAATTCAAGGCATTATAGTAAAGAGAAAAAGATGATGTTGGAGTCCAATGTATCATTTTGATACACCAATACAGCAAATGTGTGGCTTTTGATCACCAGCATATACATTTTCTGACATCTGTAAAATGTAGATAAAAAGTAGGGCTGTTATGAAAAATATATCAAGTGCCTTGCCTGATGCATGCTATGTATTTCATATATTCTAATTATCTTTCTTCCTTTGATCTGCTAATTCCTATTACTTAGATTAGAATACCTTCAATTTTCATCTATTTTTTCCATTCTAGATTAAAATATGTTCCAAAAATACTGCATAGTTCCCATCGCACATAGACTGTTGTTGATTCTCAGAAAGCAAGGCTCACCATCACTTGGAGCCTCTCTTATACTGAGAAATGTTGGTACAACTTAGCATTGAACCCTATTTCCACTAACCAGGACAGCTCAAAATCCCATCACTTTCCCACTCTTCATGTATGTGTGCCTCTAACTTTCTTCTCGAAAGAAAGTACAAGGCTTTGAGGGTTCATCTCACATCAGAGTGAAAAGCAGAGCTCTGTTCATTTTCCATAAGAAGTACCTTCACATTTGCATTTGATGATGCTAAGTTATTTTCCTAGAGAGCCGAAGGTGTCACAGAGGAAGGGTCATGTCATATTCTACATAGCTTTAAGCCATCCTATTGTCATCTGTGCTCTGATATCCTCCTGATAACAGTGTCAACTCACGGCCCTGCTGGTGCATGCAGCCCTCCTGAGATATAAAGTGTAGTTTACTGTCCCCTCAAATGTCTTGCTCAAAAAAGAAGTCTTCCTATATTTCTCAGCGCACTCTAGAATTGTGAAGAAAATACTTTGTTTCCCCATTTCACTGATGTGCCACACTTATAAATTTATACTTTAAAAATCCTGGCTGGGTACAGTGACTCTCACCTGTAATCCCAGCACTTTGGGAGACCAAGATGGGAGGATTGCTTGAGCCAAGGAGTTCAAGTTTACAGTGAGCTATGATTACACCACTGTACTGCAGCCTGGGTGACAGTGATAACTTGTCTGTGAAAAAACGAAAACAAAAATAAAATAAAAATCCTGTGTCAGTGTTTTCTTTTCCTTCAGTCCTTCTTCTCTTTCCTTATCAGATACAACCAAAGTTTCTCTATTGTGAATCCCTGCTAATATTTTCTTGAGCATTTTTAATCAGAAGAGAGCCCAGAAAACACTCCATAATGCTTGCCAGAAAGGCTATTCTGAATGAAACATTTAGGTACAGTACTTGGCAAGTGAAGTCAAGAACCTATGCATTAGCATCCCTGGGTGGCTTCTTGGCAAGAAATCCATAAGCAAAACACAGAATATATCAGTCCACAGTCTCTCCACCATGAATCACCACTCAGTTGTCATTCACTTTCATTATAATTAACTGACGAGTTGATGTCAAGCCCTCGTTTTGGCCCCCTCATTCAACTTTTAAGCCCCATCAATGATCTCACTCCATGATATGAAGCACCCCACATTGATTATAACTGTCTTTTGAAAGATCAATATCAGCCAGGCTCAGTGGTTCATGCCTGTAATCCCAGCACTTTTTGGAGGCCAAGGGAGCGTGGGTCACTTGAGGTCAGGAGTTCAAAACCAGCCTGGCCAACATGGTGAAAACCCACCTCTACTAAAATACAAAAATTAGCCGGGCGTGGTGGTGCACAGATATAATCCCAGCTACTCAGGAAGCTGAGGCAGGAAAATCGCCCTGGAGGTGGAGTTGCAGTGAGCCAAGATCATGCCACTGCACTCCAGCCTAGGCAAAACAATAAAACTCCATCTCAAAAAAACAAAACTGAATGTCCAGAGATAAATCAAAACAGCAGAATAATCTGCAAGAAGAAATTCCCAGAGCTTCCAATTAGTGTGGAAGCTTGGCTAAATTCAGATTTGTTTAATTATCGTGTCAAGTTCATCATTCAGCTAGCACAATTATTTTAACAAAATTTAAAGAGTCATTGATCACTTTGCTGAGGGCCATCTGAGAGTAAAATATTCCCAGTTATAGGACACTTTGTTAATATGCAGAAATACTGGAGAACATGGACAGAGTCCAAGCACAGAATGTATTGTTACCCTCTGAAGAATGGCATTAGAATAATAAAGACTAAATGTTTTGTATTCATTAACAAGAAAATATTTCCAGAAAGAAGTATATTTCTGAAAATGAGAGTATTCCAGCCAGAAGAAATACAAGAACTAGAGTATTTTTGCTAATTTAACAAATTCTAAACCGATGCATAACTCCATAATAATATTTTAACATTTGTGAAAAATAAGTATTTACTCAATAATAATTTAGCTGTGCATTGAGTACTTATGTGCCAGGCATATGTACAAAAGACTTCTCCCAGTGTTTTGTAGAGTAGAGATGAAGTGAAGGTCTGTTGTTAATTTACTTTGTGAATGAAGCCAAACAGGGGTTTTGGCATTATGCAAGGTGAAATCCAAAATTGATAAAGAGTCTATTCACAAATTAAAGTTATCTGTTTGTAATACCCTTGAAGATCACTCATTATAAAAGAGATAAATAGTCTTCGAATACAAGTTTAAAGATAAGGTTGTCACCGTCTGGTATATGGCTTTGGTTTTTAGTACTAACAGAGCTTTTTTCACAACTTAAGATTGCCCTGGAATTTAGATTAGGTTCAGACAAAAGTCATATTACCTGCCCAGTGTCTTCAGAGGTAGAAAAGGACTGTGAAACCACCATGCTGAATGAAAATTTCAACTCTTTCTTCTATACCTACTACATATTGTCATTCAATAACACACAGAAGAACAAAGCCATACTCTTTATCTCCAAAGCAAGAGTATCCAGATACTAGCAAGATACATGAGCATGCACAGAATTTTTTCTGAATCATATATAGAATCAAAATTCAGAATTTTGTCTGAATCAGTACAAAAATTTTGACTAAAACTCCTAGGGAATTGAGGTATGAATCAAATCCTTATGACTTCCTACATAAACCTATAAGCTAATATCTGATAATTAATCAAAATGTCCCCAGATACTATGTAACTAGAACCTAATAAATGGCATGCTGTTAACTGGACTGTGGCCCAAGAAATGAAAGTTTTCATTTTTAAAATGTGATTATTTTTGCATTTTCAATTTTCTTTTTTTCTCTCCCCAGGAAATAGATTAGTATGAAGGAGTTCTATCTGCCTTATTATGAAAACTTTCTTCTTCCTAATCAGTGCTTTCTGAATGTAGCACTCCAATCTGGGGCAGAAACCCCACAATTCCATAGTTACCAGTGATTTCTGGCAACACTATTATGCCTTCCAAATAGTTCATAAGCAATATTTACAGTGATTAAAATTATTCAACTCACTATATATATTGATTTTTTGTGATTATCTGGAAAGAAAACAAGAGCTAGACTCAGAAAACTTTGGTTCAGTAGCTAGCTTTGTTTCTTACATGTATAAGCTGTATGGCTTTATTTCTCTGCTTCTCTGAGCTCAATTTTTAATTCCTCATCAATAAAATGGTAATGATAACACTTGTCCTACAAATCTCAGAAAAATATAAGCACAAAATAGTTCAATTACAATAAAAGAACTTTGTTAATTTTAAAGAATTCAACAATTAACTGCTATCAGAACTCCACTCAGGATTTGGAGCATTGATGAGAAAGGTCACATTTTTTCATGCATTATGTTGATCTCTTAAATGTGTGACTAAGAAATAAAGACGAAGCAGATATTCAAAAAATAATTTTGTGGATATGTTTGAGATGAGGACAACCCCACACTGTGCACTGGACTATTCACTATTCTAGAACAGTTTCCCTAATTGTCCTCTTCCAGTAAAATTCTCAAAAGATATGTTTACTATCACTATCTTCACATCTTCTCCCATTCTGGCAAGACTGTTTGGAGCAGGTTCAAGAGAGAATGGTTGATATGTTATGTTGAGAATGGCATGTCACTCCTGTGGCCTTCCTCTCAAAAATTCATAACCCCAGTCTCACCATGAGAAAAACATCAGCCAACCTCAAATTAAAGTGCATTCTATACAATACCTCATGTATTCCTCAAAATTATCAAGACCATCAGCTGTTCCAGCCCAGAGGAACATTTTACAAACTGTTCCAGCCCAGAGGAACCTAAGGTGCTGTGACAACTAAAGATCATATGGTGTTCTGGATGGGATCCTAGAACAGGAAAGAAACTTTGGGTAAAAGGTAAGGAAATCTGAATCAAGCATGGAGCTAACTAACTCCATATAAAAATTACTGGCGTAGATTCATTAATTGTGACTAATCTGCCATACTGATGCAAAAGGTGAATAATAGAAGGACTTTGGTGTGGGGTATATAGCAACTCTCTGCATTGTGTTTACAACTCTTCTATAAATCTAATACTTTTCTAAAACAAAAAGGCAATATACTAATGTTAGTTAATAGTTTCAGAACTTGTAGTCAGAGTCATAGCAGTAGTTACAGTAGTAACTACTGGTGGTATCACAGTAGTGATAGTAGTTAGTAATAGAAGATTCGTAAGCATGTTAGAAGAGAACCCAATTAGCCTGTTTCTTCCATGCAGCATATATACACAGGGTTGAACTGCATATACAGCCCACTTGAGGAACTATAATCTTAATTTTAGCAATAAGATAGAAATCTGTCCAATTCACACTTATAAAAATAACTACCTGAATAGGATCTTTATCTAGAGGCATTATAAAGATGACAAAAGGGTGTTTTGAGAAGGACTGAACTCAAACTTTTGTAAGAGAATTATGCTGCTTATTTTACATATTAAATACAGTGAAGACTAAAAGATATATAGCAGAGTTTGATACCAAAATTTCCAGCTGATCATCACAAAGAAGGTAACGCTTAGCCAGAGTGGCCAAGAACAGAAGCCATCAAGCCTAGACCCTCCTGTTCTCATCTGCCCTTCTCCTTAACCATCTCTGCCAGCAAGCTCACTCTCTAAATACTAAATTTTAATCCATTTATTTTTGCAATCTCCTTTGCTTGCCTTCAATACACTCTGCAAAAATGGCTGCCTGCTTCTATGCTGACTAAAATGACTCCACAGAGCTGACATTTTCAGAACTCGATATACCTGTGCCCCTTTTGGCAGCTGTATCTCTTTCTGTAGGGAAAGCAGAAGGAATGGAAGCCAGGCGCTCCACAGAGTGTGACATCACCTCATCATATAAAAGTAATGGCTTTGTAGTGGTTTCCACAAGATTGCTAGAGAAAGAGATAGTGCCACTACATTCATGGTCTGCAATTGAAATCTGCGTACTAAATTACTTCTAGTCCCATGATATGCCCACTGTTATGCTTCCAGATTGTCACACACACTTAATCTCTGCAAGAACAGTCTTCTCATCTCTCTTTATCTTAGGATTTTGACTTAGATGTCACTTGGACAAGGAAGCCCTTGCTAACAACCTCTCAACCCCAAGTTTATATCAAGGGTTCCCTTAGAACCAAAACATTCCTCTGTCTGAGCAGTTGTCATATTGTATTATAATTGTTCATCAGATTTAAGGTACATGAAGGCATTGCCATGTCTCTCTGGATCACTGTCAAATCATTGAGAGCCAGAACATTGATTGATACACAGTAGGGATGCAAATACGTAACTTAGAATGAATGGATAGAATCATTCCCAATCAAAAGTATATTGTAAGATCATTTTCACTCAAAGATTGTGTCATGCTATTTCTCAAGAACGTTTAAATCTTAGGGCAGAGGCTGGTGTAAAGAAGCCGTCTTTCATATCACCATACACCCTATCTGCTACTCTGGCAAAAATGTCGATGTTTAAAAACAATGAGGTTTTTAAGATGTGTTTCAAATCTACATTTATGTCACGTTTTCAGGATAAGGAATAATAGCAGAAATAAAATTTTTAAAACCACAGTGAAATTACCTGAGTATAAAAGACAATCTTCATGGCATTTCTTTTCTAGGCATTTGTTCTTACATTGAGTATGAGCTGTTAAAATCCAAACTATATCTAAAGTAAAAACTTGTGAACATTTAAAAAAGTGATTAAACTAAATCAAAAATTTGAAATTAACTAAAAATAAGTATGGGCAGGATTAAACGTACTCTCTTTCATCTCACTGGAGGTATAGTTTTTCTGGGTAAATCCTAGAAATATTATTATATTTTTTTCTTTTCACATCTCCTTAACATTTTACAAATACACTATAAACAAAAAATTGAAATGTATTAAGGACTCGTTTTACTAATTGACCTAATATCCATTTAAGAGAGTTTTAAAAATATTAAATAATATATTCTTGCAAAACCCTATAATAATACAGCAGAGTATTAAAGCACAGTAAATTATCATAATTACATATTTTTAAATAATTCCTTCCATGCCTGAATTTATTAAAGTTTTTCTTAGGGCCACTTTATGTCACATAGTGCCCTAAATCCCTGAGAGTAGAGAAATGAGTAAATTTACCCACACTGTGAAGAAGTTTACTATTTATTGGAGAGATAAACAAGTATAGGTCACTGCAATGAAATCTTTGGGAATGATGTCAAAGTATGCCTGAAGGTGCTGCGGAAATACACAGGAGAGATACTAACCTTGCAACAGGTTGCTCTTCTCCATACAATCTAAGTTGCTCCCTTCACTGACATTCAGTGAAAAGAGGCAGGTAGATGTTACATGTGGATTCAATGTGGATTCAATGTTTCACCTGACAGTTGTAGGGAAAGATAAAAGTAGATGAAATTCAACCTTTCTTCTGAAATTTAGCAGCAGTAATTGTGGTTTGGTTTGTACATTGAAGAAGTTAAGTGTTTTGGTGACCATAATGAAAATAATACAGTAGAAATGTTAACAAAAATGCAAGAAACTTTCATAGAAAGGGCAAAGTATAAAGGAAGGAGCATGACTTTTGTCTTAAGTGCATAGGTTTGAATCATAGCTCTGTCAATTACTACTCATGTGTCTGTAGACAAATCATATAAATTACCTAAACCTTAATTTCTTCATATGCAAAATGAAATGAATACTAGCTTACTCGTGGAGTTACTATAAGCATTAAATAAGATAACATTTATATAGCACTTTTCAGATTACCTGTGCCATCTTAAAGGACTAAAATGTGATGGTAGAGATCTAATTGTAAACTAAACTAGGTATTTCAATGCAGGATGCTTTACCCCTGACAGGGAGTGGGAGAATGCTGACAAGTGTGAAGCAGTGATCTGATTTCAGAGAGTCTGGAGTACCAAGCAGAGAATAAAGGCAGGGATGTGGTTGATGATAACAATGAAGATGATAATCACAGCATCTCCTCCAAAAGCTTAGACCATTTATCACTTTGATTTCCTATGACCAATTAAAATACTTACTTACATATTTTTAAAATATATAAGTGATTTCCTGTGACCAATTAAAATACTTACTTATATATTTTTAAAACAGAAAAGTGCACTTAGGAAAAATCATGTTTCAGTTAACTCCTTTGCTAAGTAGACCCTCCTTGACTCTAAAACAAGTCAGAATCTCTGGAATGTCTTACTTGGTATTATATGAACCAATGTGAAATCTCACTGAACAACTTTCCTACTCCCAGTGGTAAAATAGGGAGTGTTAGTATCCTAACATACATTGAGTCAGAATGAAGCTCAGTGATCAGTGAGCAATGTGGGATATTAACCTCATCCTATCTATTGTCTAACTTCCTGTGCATTGCTTATACTTAGGAGTGGCTTCAGCATTAGGTAGAATTCCAGCATTTGCTTTCTCTCTCTTTCACTTCCCTTTAACCTGTAAGAGTGCAAAAGCTTGGAATTCAAGCTCACTCACTAATCCTGGCCTGAGACTCTACAGCTTCCAGCAAAGTACTTAACAGCCTCTGTACTTGTTTTCTAATTTGAAAAAGTAGTGGGTACAATACCTATTTTAGGAGGTTTTAAACTTTTTAAACATGATAACAAACATCAAACACCTTGGATAGGGTCTGGCATATAGCAGGCATTCAATAAACACCGACTTTTTTGCATCATTCTTTTCATCCACTGTTACCTCATTTGATTTAGGAGGGCGTTGTTGGCTCCATTTTACAGATGAGTTGTAAGATAGGTTAAGATAATTTCTTAGGCCACACATAAGGTAAGTAAAGAAGGGATTTGACCCTAAATCTCCTAATGCTTGTCACAGACACTTTCGGCACCCTGTGCTAACATCCTCTTACAAGACTCTGATTTCAGCCATAGCTGCAGTAGATGGTTCCTGCAGCTGGAAACATCCCACTTCAGGCCTCCACTGTACCATTTGTCTCTCCTCTTCTTGGCCTCAAGTTCCTCTCTAAAGGCCTTAGGAGTTTTCAGGCAAGAGAATTCTGGAAGTACACAGGAGTTAAAGTCCTTAACAACACCCTTTAATGAATGGACACCAGCATCCATTCTCTTCCTTCTGACAGATAATTCTCAATTGCATTATTTGAGTCAGAGTTGGCCATAGGGGGAGCTATCTCAATAGCACACCCTACTTTGGCTTTTCCTTGTCTATTGCATTCTGTTCTAATTAATGACCCTTAATCCTGCTTCCTAGGATTATTTCTCCAGTAAATGACCTGCACCTAAGTCTTTGTCTCAGATCACATTTTGGGAACTAAAGGTTTGGGTGAGAGAAGAAAGCATGTTTTGTTTTGTTTTCATTTGTGTTTGTGCAGCATTTCTCTCTATTTCTCCTTAGGTTACCAAGATGCTGGCAGTGGTTGTAATTCTGTTTGCCCTTCTATGGATGCCCTACAGGACTCTTGTGGTTGTCAACTCATTTCTCTCCACTCCTTTCCAAGAAAATTGGTTCTTGCTCTTTTGCAGAATTTGCATTTATCTCAACAGTGCCATCAACCCAGTGATTTACAATCTCATGTCCCAGAAATTCCGTGCAGCCTTCAGAAAGCTCTGCAACTGCAAGCAGAAACCAACAGAGAAACCTGCTAACTGCACTGTGGCCCTAAATTACAGTGTCATCAAGGAGTCAGACCATTTCAGCACAGAGCTTGATGACATCACTGTCACTGACACTTACCTGTCTGCCACAAAAGTGTCTTTTGATGACACCTGCTTGGCTTCTGAGGTATCCTTTAGCCAAAGTTGATTCATGAATTAGAGGAAAATGGACCACAAAGAAAATGAGAATCTGTGCAATAATCAACAAAAGGGAGAATATGGCCAATAGTTGTATGTGAAGACAGAGCAGATCAGTCTTTTGTCAATGCTCTAACAAGTCCTGGCCCTAGATACTTTAAGGAGGATGATTCAGACTTTCCTTCTTTCAAACTAGTATCACAAAAAATGAAGCCGATCTGTGAAATAGCTAAATGATTAAAAACTGAAAGTTTAGCCCTTTTTGTTGAACTTAAGAAATTTACTATATTTTCTGGGCTTATAGAGTTTCAGTAAAATCCAGACAGCAATTTACATTATTCATAATAACCTTACCAAATGTCCCTTTTCAACCCCCTAAGTTATTTATACATTCAATAATTTGACAACATGCAGATTTTTACGTTTGCATTTAGTATTTCCTTTTAATATAGTACAGTGCTAGCTCATGAATATCTGAAATTAAAGGGAAAATATTATAGAAAACATTTTATTTATTAAGTAAAAATAAGATTTTAGACATACATGTTCACTGTATTTTAAAAATTGTCATAAGGTTTATAAAATTCTGAGATGATTTTTATATCTTAGAAGGCAGATAACCATCACTCAACTTTAATGTTAAATAAACCTCAAAGTATCCAAAATTATTAATTAAGGAGAAATGTAGATTTTAAGATAAATCCAACTCTTATCAACTCTTCCAGCCTCCTGCATGATAGATGGAACAAGGTAAAAACCCAGATTAAGTAACTGGGAAGATACAAACTAACATATGATTAATTTTGAAAAGTATAGCCAAGACAAAAGCAAGTATTTATAATAAAGTTTTGCTTCTTCTTTGAAGCTTTTAAGCAAGAAAATCTTTTTGAACATTCTTGTTTATGAACTACTGAGCCATCCTTCAAGCAAAATCTAGCTTAAAAGTCCGAAACATTTGTAAAAGTTTCATTGTTACTCTAAATCAGCCAAAATCCTGGTATCCCCATTCCAGATGAAGACTTCCCACTGAGAACTGTAGTGTATGGATTTTTACCTTGGTTGCAATTGTCTTTTCTTCCTAACTGCTTGTTGTTTGTAGGTTCTTTTTTTGTTTTTTCTCAAACGTTAGTGATATTTTGTTTACAGATTCTCAATCAAAGCAATGCAAAATTCTATTGGCTTTATTTTCAGTAGAGTTAAAACTGATTTCATCATATTATCAGTTTCTCACTTTTATATTTATGATCGAGATCTGCTAATGCAGTGATTATTAGAGACTTGTGAATGAATCTGTCCAGGACATTTGTCATTTCCTACCTGAATCTCTTACCTACTGAGATTTGGCCAACCAGAATCTTCAATGGTGTAAATTGCCCTTGGTAATGGTTTGGTAGTCACTGATTTTTAATGACTAGATGATCAAAAAGTACCCATACCTTTACATGCCCCATAGCCTGGCATTTTCCCTCTCCAGTCTATATCCCTATTTTATGGACTTTTCTAGAACCTAGTTGCTAATGATAATTAGGCCTACCCACCTTCTTAATGAAGAATATGCCATTCTACTTTCAAAACTTGTTTTTAAATGCTGTTTCATGAAGACTCTACTATCCAGAACCTCATTCTAGAATATGCTTTTTTGAAAATTGTCTTCATCTACTCCACCAAGACATTTTTATCCTGTTGCTATAGTAGTAAACAAATGCAAGCCAATATTTGCAGGAAATACCCTAAAATTCTACCCGCATGACAGTAAGCAATGTATGTCAACTGACTTTTCATTCTGGTATAAATAATAATCTTGGCATTGTATAAATAGAGCACCCCAAATCACACAAACATATGCGTGTTTATAAACACATACCCATATGTTCATAAACTGGAGGAAAAGGGATTGGAATATATGAGATTTTTTTCATTACAGAAAGAAACTAGTATGATTGAGCATCTACTATGTCTCAGGTATGCTGGTAGAGTCAATCAACATTATCTTCATCACAATTTCACTACAGCTGTGATTTCTCTGATGATAAGACCAGTTTTCCTGTAACCTAATTTCTAATTGATAAACATTTATGGATTTTGCAGAATTATTATATTAGGTGTTAAAAAATACAATTAATTTAACATGATATGCATAGAATACAAAGATGCTCTTCTCATCTTTGGATATTTAATGTATAGACTGAGTTCTTCTACTTTAATTTTTAAAAAGTTATTTGTCAATAATCTGTTAGTTTTAGAGCACATGGGAAATTCATAAGAACTCAGTTCATAGTGTTTTAACTCTAAAGCAAATGCCATTATAAAATTAAATGTTCCTATGTAATGTCCAATAGATATTTGAATTTATCCAGAAGAGACATAACTTTTTAAAATATTCTTTATCACACTATACTCAATTATGAAATATTTCCATAAATAATCAAAACAATATACCACCAGATGAGAAACAAAGAGCTAGATTAAAATTTGCTGGTGAAATGAAGTAACGTTATTAAGAGCCTTCCTTAATAAAAATGCCCTGTTTTATTTTATTACTTCCAATTTCATTAATTGCTGAGTGTCACTGGTTAGATCTTACACTTGAGGTAATTGGGTAAAGGGCACCGATCATGAATAAAATGAACAAACATAAATTCCCTCTCAGGACTTAAGGGCTATGAGTATATTTCTAGACCTTAACAAACAAGGCAGATATTCTAAATGCTGAAGAAAAATGAGACAAGTCCAGACTCTATAGTCATTCTTAAACAAATTCAATATACAGAACAATAAACCTTGATAATACACAGAAATATATGACTGATTTGGCTAAACAACTCGCAATGTCAAAGGAAAAGCCACAGCCATAAAACTTAGTGTAGTGCAACTAAGTCTTAATGGATATTTGAAATGTTTTATTTTCAGAAGACTATGTTGGAATAATAAGAACAATATGTCTTAGTAAAAGCTGGGTCAACATAGTTTTGGCTGGTTTTTAAAGAATAAAAGAGTTTATATCCTTTTAAACTATGTTAAATCTCTAAACATGATAAAAAGAGAAAACAACTTTCTGAAGGAAAATATTTTATGTGGTTAACCCATCAATCTTTGAATTCTATAAATATTATATTTAATATTTTTACTTCTCAATTGCAATTAAAACGGGTTGGAATATTTGTGTATGAAATAGGGAAACTCAATGTGAATTTTTGTACACTAGTCAGTTTCAGAGTCAAGAAAAAATGTTTTCAAATGTTTTAAGTCACTCAGCAAACATGAATATCCCCAGCAATTGATTTCCTATGCATCCATAGCTGTCTACAATAAACAGCCATCAAAACCAAGATCTGATTGAGTGAACATAAGCTTTCAGAATAACACACACGAAGAAATCTTACAGAGCTCGGTGGTCATAAGTATTTTTCTCTCTCTTCTCTCTTCCCCATCAAACTCTCATCACTCCACAATCATCATTTTCCTCGTAGCAGAAAGATTCATCTAAGTTCATTCAAGACTAAACTTGGACATGAAATATCTTAAGCACAAGTGTTCTTTCAAACATATTTATGTATAAAAATATGTGGTTGTTTTGCAAACTTTCATTTTCATGAAATCACTTTTAAACATTGAAAAACTGATGTCTTAAAATAGAGTTCTATTTATGTCCTCATTTACATGCGAGGGATCATGTATAGAGTTGAGAAGTTTAATATGGCTCTTTCCCTCACAGAACAAAGTACAAGTTTGTCATTTTAGAGGTTTCTGTCAGAAACTAATCAAAGAACACTCAATATGTGCAAAATTGCTGCAGAAATTTGTTTCAGCAGACAAAAGGCTCTTCTCATTGTTTTGAAGTTCATAATCCTACAAGAAAAACAAGACCAACATGACATCACCTCAAGATATAACTGTTTGGCAATATTTAGAATACAAATCTGAGATGTCAGAAATATGATTTTAAAGAAGCATTTGTTAATGGTCCATTTGAAATCTCATAAGATGACTTTTAATATAATGATCAATTTTACATATTCTCATTCTGCTTTATGGACTCTAATTAGAAGTATCTGTTAACTTGATTCTTCACTGATTACGCAGGAAACTAAGGTCAGCTAAGACCCTGTAATATTTTTCTGATATGTTCAGCCTATTAGTATAATCTCATTGCTCAGCAGCAAACCTCATTGACAGAGGTTGCACATTGGAGAATGATTTTGTTACTGACATGGTTAGCACCAAATGATGACAATGCTGACATAAACTAAATCTATAAGATCTTTTCTAATATTCAAATACAGTAGTCCTCCATATCCTCTGGGGATCCATTCCAAGACCCCTAGTGGATGCTTGAAACTGTGGATAGTACCAAACTCTGTATATACTATTTTTTTTATCTGATAACCAAGATGGCTACTAAATGACTAGCAGCAGGCAGGCAGTGTGCACAGCATGAATACACTGGACAAAGAGAGGATTCACATTTTGGATGGGATGGTGCTGCATGGCGCAAGATTTTATCACGCCACTCAGAATGTCTCTCAATTTAAAACTTATACTATTGTTTATTTCTGGAACTTTAGATGTAATATTTTTGTGTAGAGGTTGACTGCAGGTAACTGAAACTGCAGAAAACCAAGCCAAACTGTGTATAAGAGGTAACTATTGTAACCTCTTTTGACAAAAGGGGTCATGAATGTTTGTGTTCAACGTTGTTGGGCCTATTTACATTCTTCTACAGCAAGCACATTCATGATAAAGCCAATATAAGGTTATTAATTCATATTTTAGAAATGACATCTGGAAAAATAAAAGAGCTAAATGAAGTAGTACAGTTAGGACAGTACATTGTCCCAAATGTTCAAATCTGGATCCAGCAGGTAAGAAAGGATAGTTTTAATGGCCAATAAACAGTGAATTCACACTTCTTTCCTGCCTGGCCTCAATGGAGAAGCATCTGGGTTAAGTCCATGCTACAGACTCTCAACTGGAATAATGGAAATAAAAGTACTTCATAAATTATAAAAGTTAAAAAGGCAGGATAAACAGTGGAGTCAGCTGTAGCTCCTTCAGTGTATCTGAGCTCTGAAGCAGCACCTGTAAGTGGTTAGTTCATTCCTCACAGAATAATGAACTTAATTCTTGTGCATTAGGTTGTTCTCTGACTTCCAAACAAGAGAGAGTATGAACTTCCTCAAAAATGGTGTGACTGATATTGACAAAGATGGAGGCTTTTCAGAAAAAAAGAAGTAAATACAAGGTAGCAGAATAAGGCTCCGCCTAACCAGAGATCTGAATTCAGAAGTCAATAGGAACATAATATTCCTGAAATGACACAAGATGCCCTAGTAAGGAGGCCAAATATTTAATCCCTAGCCAAGAATAATAAAACATTTCTGCTTTCATATACATAAGAGTTACCTGGGAGCTTATCTTAAAATGCACTTTCTTTTGGTCTTGCCCTAAGAAATTCTCATGTATTAGATGATTTTGATGCCTTTAGTCTTCTGAGCATACCTTGAAAACCACTGAGTTCAGGGCCCTCAGAGCCTTCAAGAGCACATAATTCTTAATAAGCAACTAAACGGAAAAATCCTTGAGGGTAAGTCTATTTCATCTTTGTATTTCACAAATTATCTAAACTACTTTTTAGTTAATTATTTATTATCTATTGGATGATGTCCCTAAATATCTGTAAAATGAAAGAGTAAATCAATCCCAAGCTCAGAAATATATTCTAAATTGGGTATTGATAATACCCAATTTGCCTATAGATATATCTTCACAATCAGATAACTCATTGTGCTTGTTTTATGTTTTAAATAGTTCTCCTGGCTCATTGAAAGGCACTGCATGAAGTGTGCCAGGTGATGGTCAGAACAATCCCTATGTATGTAACATGCATGACAATTTCAGTGGTACTGTCATGTCCACCATCCACTTTAATAATGAGAAAAAGGAAGACTAAAACATTTTCTCTGCTTTCAAGGAGATTACAATTTAGTGACAATGTATTAACACAGAAACATGCCAGAAGAGAAAAGAACACATAATTGGAAGCCAAATTGCGTGATTTCAGACTACACACAGCTGAGTTCTTCAGAGGAAAGGGGGCATCCATGGGGCTTGGAGTCATTAAGGAGGGCTTTGTAAAGAAGGTAGGACTTCCTTCAAGGATAGATTTGATTTAGATAGTTAAAGAAAAGATGATCCATGTGAGAAAAAATAAGATGAGTAAAGGAAAGGAGACATAAATAAATCTTAAAGCAAGGCTCTTGATATTAAGAATGTATATCCAGAGCAAATACAATTCATCAGAGATTGATTAAGGAAGGTAGCTAGTTCCAAAAAAGGAAAAAAAAAAGATAAAGGAAGTAAGGGACCAACCTGTGCTTATATTTGGTGAGAAAATGTTCACTCATACACAAGAATATAAAGTAGAAATATATATAAATCTGCTATGTCTGTTTTCTAAACTTTGTGAATTTCATTATTATCTAGAAAATACAGTATGTCTTATGTTATAATTCTAAAAGTATTCTTATAGTCCTAATTGTCCACGTGAAAAATATATGTGTATATATTTATCTTTTTTCTATATTATATTATCATCATATACTTAAAAATATTTACATATGTGTATATAATTCAGGGGTACTAAATGACTCTGGATTTATCCAATTATGCTACACATAGAGATTAGAGCTAGCTCAGGGACCTAGGCCCTTCGTGAACCTTAAACTTCGACATTAAACATGAAACTGAGAAACATGTAGTAATTTGCTTAAGACTGCTATGACAATATTGTTGACTTGCATGTTGCTTATGACATGCCTTGGAATGTTTTGGCTTCCTTCTATCAGCTTTAGAAAGTTGTATGCTGACTTATTTCATTATTTTGGGAATTAATCATTGTGTCCTTGTGGGGCAAATACTCTTTTTTAATAAAGTGCAGTATTATGTGCTTTATTGTGAGAAACTGTGTGTCTGTTCCAATATTGTATGGTGAGCAATAAAGCATCAAACTGAAAGACCTGGCTCTTTAAATTTCTTTTCCTTCAAAATTATTTCATTTTTGGTGTGACTAGACCTTAAACCACTTGCCCAAAAGACTTCATTTTAATTCAGTGCCACCCACATGTACCACTGGTGGTTTTTCAAAATAATTATAAGTAATAGACAAATAGACATTTACTTTTAATAATAAATTGAATGTGTCCATCCCATACACTCTGCATAACTGCCTATTATACTTATATCTAAAAGGGGAGATAATGTAGATGAATCTATAAAAATAAACCAGTGATAGTAGCCACTTGTGGTGCCTCATGCCACATCTCCTCTTTGGTCCCATGATTTCGGCACAGCTGTGGTAGACCATTTCATATACACTGCTGTTCTCCCATCTTCAGCAAACTAAAGTGGCAGAGTTTCTCCAAGCTGTATTATAACACTGAGTGTAAGCACAGGTAGTCAAAGATTTCAAGGGAGTTAATGCCCCTAGGGACACCCATCAAAAAGTGAGGAGTAAAAACCAATAGACAAACGTTCCAGGTTCTTATCCTCTCATGGAATATTTCTGAGCCGTCTTCAAAACAATTCTTCAAAAGGTCCTCAGCATTACCGAGCCCCTATTCTTCCTACTGGAAATCAACTCAAACACATACACTTCATCGACTTTTCCTCCTTCCTTGTCCCACTTTCTCACTTCTGTTTCCTGAAGTAACCTCCAAAACGTACTATTTGCATCCAAATCCTTGTTTCAGGCTCTGCTTTGGAGTATCATCGATGTGATAATGTTTTTAAGTAGATGTCTATGAGTGGTGGATCAGAAATATCATTTTGAAAATGAAAAATCAGAAAGTGACACAGAATAGTTCTCTCTGTACAGGCGCTTCTCAACTTATAATGGGGTTATGTCCCAATAAACCCATTATAAAATATTGTAGGTTGAAAATATGTTTAATACACCTAAACTACTGAACATTGTAGCTTAGCCTAGCCTGCATTAAACATGCTCAGAACACTTACAGTAGCCTATACTTAAGCCAAATCATCTAACACAAAACCTATTTATGAAAGAGTGCTGAATATCTCATGTAATTTATCCCAAATTATAGTTTCTACTGAATCTGTATTGCTTTCATACCACAGTAAAGTCAAAAATTCTAAGTATCATGAGTCAAACTATCAAAAGTAGAAAGTATTTTCATTTCCAATCAGACATTGCCTTCTAAAATACTGAAGAGCTACCATTGCATATGTATGTCAGTTAAAATACTTTTAATATAGCACAAAGTTTATGAATCACAGAAAAAATAGTTGTTTCTCTATACTCCTGAACCATAAAGTATCCTGTCATTTCAACTCAACTTTGTTCAAATTCTCCCATGTAATTTATAAGTATTTTACTCTTACAACATAACAATTGGGTCTGTAAAATAGAGATAGTAACACATCTAATTCATGAATGAATTAAGATAATTAAATTAAATTACATTTAAAAGTAGTTATAAGATGGGCCCATAGTTTACACTCAACATTTCCTAACAATTACTAATCAGACTCAATAAAAGGAATTTCAACCATATGAAGCCATAAATATTCACTGAGAAATACTGGGCACAAGGCACCTTCCCTGGTGCTACAGTAAGACAAAAGAGGAAATAAGAATTGTCCTCAAGAATCTTACAATCTGGCTAAAGAGACTAAATACAAACATTTTAAATTTAGGTAACAGTATAAGGTTTAACTAGCAGACTAAGATGCCAAGAGAATAAAAAAGGAAGTACCTGATTAATTCCCCAATTATTTTATTTATTTATTTATTTTTGAGACGGAGTTTCGCTCTTGTTACCCAGGCTGGAGTGCAATGGCGCAATCTCAGCTCACTGCAACCTCCGCCTCCTGGGTTCAGGCAATTCTCCTGCCTCAGCCTAATTCCCCAATTATTAACATAAACAATAATGGTCATGACATTTCAGAAGAGAGAGATAAATTACTTCAGTCTAAGCTAGTATCTTATTTTGTTACCTGCAGAGCAGGGTAGTTTATAAACAACAGCAATGTATGTCTCACAGTTCTAGAGGTTGGAAAGTTCAAGACCAAAGCACTGGTATATTTGGAGTCTGGTGAGGGCTGTTTCCTAGGTTCATAGATGATGCTTTTCTGCTGTGTCCTCACATGGCAGAAGAGCCAAAGGAGCTCCCTTGGACCTATTTTATAAGGATGTTAATTCTGTTCATGAGGGCTCCATCCTCAAGATTTAATCACCTCCCAAAGGCCCCACCTCCTAATACTGGCACACTGATAATTTGATTTTAACACAATTTGGTGGTAATGAGGGGCCAAAAATCTTCAGATCATAGCAGCTAGCAAGAAAAGACTTTCAGAAGGCAGTGGGATATGATCTGAATGTTAAATTGTAGTAAAATATGAAAGGGCAGAGAAGGTATGGGGTGGAGTAGACAGAAAAGGAGACATTCAAAAAATGCCTGAGTGAAAGAAATGAGACAGGATAAGATGGTGTGGATACAGAGAAGTTAGCTAAAAACTGAAAAATTACCTTGTTTACAATAGAATATCAAGAGTGGAATAGCTCTAAAGTCAGCTAGTGCTCATTCAAAAGGAGAATTTAGGGTCAAGTGCAGTGGATCACTCCTACAAACCCAGCACTTTGGGAAGCAAAGGCTGGAGGATCACTTTAGCTCAGAAGTTTGAGACCAACCTAAGCAACACAGTGAGACCCCCACCTCTACAAAAAAAAAAAAAAAAAAAAAAAAAAAAATTACCAGGCATGGTAGCACAGGCCTGTAGATCCAGTTACTGGAGAGGCTGAGATGAGAGAATAGCTCGATCCTAGGAGGTTGAGGCTGTAGTGAGCCATGATTACACCACTGCACTCTCGTGTGGGCAACTGAATGAGAAGAAAGAAAAAGAAAGAAAGAAAAGAAAGAAAGGAAGAAAGAAAGAAGGAAGGAAGGAAGGAAAGAAAGGAAAGGAAGGAAGGAGGGAGGGAAGAGAGAAAGGAAAGATGAAAGAGAGAGGGAGGGAGGAAAGGAGGGAAGGAAGGAAGGTTAAAGGAAATTTAGCTGGGCTACATCTTACGATTTTTTTTGAAAAAATTTTTCTTGAAAATATAAAGACATTTTTCTTGAAAATATAAAGCATGATAATAATTATAACACTACTTTGCTTAACTTTTTTCTGGTTTAGAATAATGGTAGTAGTATCTGCAACTTTTCTGTAAACCTAAAATTATCCAAAAGACTATGTTTACTAAATAAATAAATGTTGGCAATAGAAATCCAAAAGAAAAGTAGTTTGATCTAAATGTTTCTCCTATAAGGCCCCAAATTATTTTGGCACTAAAGTTTTTTTTTTAATTAACCAAATGGCAATATTATTTAAATTTTCTTTTCAAAATGACTAACAATGTTCATAATTCTTAAACCATAATTCAAGTATAGCAGGGCTTTTATTGCAAGGATCTTTTTGAATAACTATCACTTGAGTCAGTTAGTTTCATATTTTCTTATGTAGCAATATAAGCCAAAGTCCTCTCAACTCCAAATACACACATACACACACACACACACACACACACACACAACCAAATCACAAAATTTTCAGAAGTATAAATCATAGGAAGCACAGAGTCAACATCTTTCTTTCTTCACTTCATACACACATTTACTTATCAACTAAAATATATCATCCACCTACCACTCATGACTTTGGTCATTCTTCTTTAATGTGAAATGGACACCAGTTGACTCCATTTCATTAGCAGTTTCTAATTTCATTTCATTAGCAGTTCCTAATGACTCTGGCTTTGCCAAGTTATCCTCAGAGAAACTCCATCATTGATAATTAAATGGGCTTCAATTTTTACCCCACGCTCCATACCTTGAATTTAAATATCTCATGCTCTTGGCTATAATGACAGGTGACATGGTTGTGACAACTTCTAACTTTTAAGGAAAACTATCTCTTGAGATGAAAAAAAAAACCCTGAAAAATAGGCAATAATGCCAACAATTAGAATAGTTGCTTGTTTAGCTTCTAAGTCCTATTTGTTATGGTTTGATAGATATGTACAAAAATATTTTTGAGACCATTATCCCAACACACAGATAAAGAGAAGAAAAACAGAATTTAGAAAAGGTCAATGATAAATCTTCCAAATAGCATATTCTGGGTTAGCTTTACTGGGGGAAAGTTAAATTAAATATTTCATATGAGTACCATTATTTCATTCACAATCAGTCATTTTCTTGGAAAGGAATGCAATTGGCCACCAGAAGGATCTGAGACAATTGAAAGAATCTGTTCCTTTGCTTGGAATATTGAACACATTTTTTTAAATGCCAAGATATGAAGGACGTGAAAACACTGACTGCCATGGCCAGATGGCAAACTACAACTTGGGCAAATTGGGTAGTTGCTGAGTTTGCCATCACTTATTGATCATCTAGGCTATATCTCATAATGCCCTTCTGCTTGCCTATCAGAAGTGGCGATGAAGATGATTAGTATAAAATTCTTTAATTTCTTATGTCAGTTGCATATATTTGGGATTTTTATCAAAATTAATATTGCCATGGATTATAACTGACATGATATAGTCAAATAGAAGAGCTAGAGGGTTTGGGACCTGGCATCAAAACTGCCGCCTGCATGAAGCAGGCACTAAGAAGAAAGTGAGGTGATGGTCATCTATCTACGGAACCAGAGAAAGAATTCAGTCCAGTAGGGAAAACATCCAACACATAATCAACTGAAGGCAACAAATGAGTAGTGAGATGGAGACCATTTATAATTCCAGGGAATTCTCCAACACTAAACAGTGTCCATGCTTAAAAGAACTGACTATGCCTTCTGAGAATGGAAAATTAGTAACCATTTCTCTCTTGGTTTTATGTGCTTTGTATAAAAGTGATGTCTAATGGCCCTCTCCTCCTCTCCTTGGCCTTGAGTTTTATTCTCCTCTTCCAAACCATCTCATCCCCCACCTCATGTTCAATACACAACTCAAAGAGGTAAAACCTAAAGATGGGGGTGGGAATATTTGTTTCAAACATTTCTGGGTAATAAAATATACCAATCATTTGATAATTTTCTTTTCTTAGACTGAGTCAAAAGTGCCTCCTCCAAAACCACTGGGACAAGCTGCTGCATCAAAATGTCACAGGAGCTACAAGCTTATTTACCATGACCGCCTCAAGGCAGCTTCAAAATGTCTTCTAATCTTTCTCAGCATCTTTCTCTTTCTTATTCTTTACCTTCTTCTCTTGCATTATTTTCTTTCTATTCATTCTCTTCCTGATTCTTCACAGAGCATTATTTAAAACATGGCACTAAAACATCAGGAGGGACCAAGTGGGCTTATTAATAGAGATTCTTCTTACTTTAATTAAGCAATATTCTCCTAATTAGAAAACATTTTCCAGAAGATTCTAAGGGCTTATTCAATTTATCACTGCTTTGACCAAAAACAAATCAATCTATGTCAGATGTTAAATTCATAATTTTTAACATTAAAAACCACATAAACATAAAGCTATACTTTCTCTATATGTTACTACAGATTGAAGTAAAGATCTTTATTCAATTAAAGATTGACTTTATGTATTTAAGGAGAATTAATGGATAGATAGATGAACAGATAGAGAGAGAGAGAGAGAGAGAGAGAGAGAGATCAACTCAACCAGACAGATAAGCAGATGTTATTTGAATATTTAAATTGCTAAACGATGACTTAAGTGCTTTTTAAAAATGCTTTTAGGGTTACTCTTGGCACACTTTTTCTTCCTACTGTTCTCACTACAAGTTCACTTTCTAGAAGTCTCATCAAAACTCCCACAAGTTCACAAGTTGTCTTTCAGACATCCCTCATCTTCTACTCTCACCCCTCTTGTTAAAAAAAAAAGACAACCAAGAAATATTTTCTGTTAATAGATCAATGAAGAAAGAGAAAGTCATATTTGTGAGAGTGAGAGTAGAAAGCTGCTGCCAGAACTCAAAATAATAATTACAGTTAAAATTAAGTGCCTGCAATGACACAGTGCTGAGTACTTCACATGCATTGTCTCATCTGATCATCGCTTCAAACCTATGAGGTAGCTACTGTCATTTATTTTTATAGATGGAGAGACTGAGGCTTAGAGGGATTAATTCAAGTTTCACGGACAATAGGAGGTACAGTCATGACTGGAACCCAGGGGAGTCTAATGTCAAAGTTTCTGTCTTAACCACTCTGCTTTTGGAAACATCTGATATTTCAGGGTCCAAAGCTGTTCCTGGGGGCTGGCACAGTGGTGTGTCACTCTACGTTGAGCTCTGTAGAAGTCTCAAGTTAGAAAAATGCTGTTGCAGCAGTCTATATTCACTTGTGAGTCAGTTTCTCAGAAGAAAGCCAGTAAGAACTACAACCAAGATTGTGTCTTGAGAGTTGTCTTATTAGGGGTGGTCTCATATGTAATCTCTCTGTTACTTGGGTATGGCATGTGAATATGGTTGCACTAAGGGTGGAAAATGGGAGTGTGTTTGGCTGTGTGATTGGGATAATATGTTATGATTAACAAATAAAATCTGTTTGCTGCCTAAAAAAATAAAAATAAAAATAAAAGACAACAAATTCATTCCACACACTATTATCTGCCATGAAGCAATTTCTGCATTTGTTTTTATTATCCCAGGAGGATTTCACATTCTGTAAGCTTCCATTTCTGAAACAACACAAAACAAATAGAAAAGTTTATCTCATCAGATTTTAGAAAAAGTCATCAGATGCAAATGTGCTGGAATAATGGAAACGCAGCAAAAAGAGTGAATCTCTGCCAATAATTTGGCATTAACGCAAAGTGCCCTAAGGCAAAATGTAATGCCTCTGTTTTCAAGTGAATTGAAGTCAGAAGTCCCAAATACGCATCTGTGCTGTGTGAAATAGAAGCAAATGTAGTTTATATTCCTCTGGTCTTCACCAGCCTAGGGATACAAACTAAATCATATTAGGGTTAACATGCAATTTCATTGGGTGGTCAACTGCCCTATCTAAAACAGAAAACCTCAGCCTCCCCTTCAGTTATTTCCTGCAGGGTGGATATCACATTGCTCAGGGCTTATCTTATTCTTCAACCTCAGCCTCCTCTTTGACTCAAAGCCCACAGAAGAATAGCACTTCTTGCTGCCATGGCTTCCGGTTCCCCTCGTGATAATGCAGCTTTGCCAGAGGATTCATCTCTTCTGACCTTAAAAGTTGCAAAACTATCTGTTGTCTTAAAGAACTGTATTTATTTCCCTGTTCCATGTAAAATAGCCTCTATTTCCTATGTCATTTCATCTTTTGTCATAACCTTGGTCTAATGCCACCGCTTTTGAACTGTGTATAAGAATGATTCTTATGAAAATAAGCTCTCAGTTTCCACCTGCAAATGCTCTTTTGCTAGAAGACTGAATCTAGCCTGGTCTGCCTCCTCGACCGCTGCTATCAGACACTTAATCACAAAACTTCCATCTCTAGCACATCTTCCCCACCAATATAAGTCAACTCATGAAGGTAAATAATGACAGGCACTGGCTCACCAGAACAGCAAACTGAATTGCAGTATCAGTTCAGTGAAAATTACAATTGTATTGAAAACCATCAAATTATTTATCCCTCCTTTCACAGATCTCAGGAGAGAGTAAGGTCTAAATTTCCACCTGCAGGTAAATAAACAGAAGTTTCATAAGCAAATGAAGAATGCAAACCAGAGGCTTAATCTTGGTTTGTACATGCAAATCACAAAGCAGCAGCTCAGCCAGGCTTCCCAAACCCAGTAAGACCAGAGTCAAGTAAACATTATTTAAATGGAATCCTGGAAGCTTATTTCCCTCTTTCTGTATTACCTCTCCTGGAGAAATTTCTCCAGCAATTAAAGGTGTCAAATTCATGCAGAGTGGCTGTTACACAGAGGAAACTGCACACAGAAAATTGGGAGACACATCGCAGCATCAAGTACTGTAATTAAGAAAATTGTCTTTATGCTTTTCTATGAATATGAATGACTGAATAAATTACTGAGCAACCCCACAGCCTCTTCATTACTAAGACAGCCAGAAGCAGAAGAGGCTCCTGGGTCTTCAGGAGATCTGACAAGGGTTAGAAGGAGGAATAGGGTCAGAAGCCAATTGAGCTCAGTAAAACACAGGAGCCTGTACGCTTGCAAACAGAAGATAAAGATAAATGAAGTGCGCAGCACAGGTGCAGGTGCTGAAACATAGCCTGAGTCAGAGAGAGGAAATAAACTGTCACTGCTGGAAGATACCTAGGAAAGGCTTGGGTTCTACACTGTGAAAGTGAATTGTCAACTCCCTGACCTCAACACTGCTCTTGATCCGGCTCTGAACTCCTACGCTACTAGGAACAGTTAAAAATTTCTCTGTGTTCACCTCTTTGTGCTTCTCCAGAAATCAGGGCTAGTGTAAACTGGAAGTTCTAAAAGGCTGAGAAAGAAGCAGAGAGGCATTGAACTGGGCTCTCAGAAGTGCCCTATGCCTACCTGGCAGAAATGGGGAAGGTCTTGGTCCAGAGTCACCTTTGGGAAAGCATGGAGGAGGAACTAAAGACTCAGAAAGGGGATTTCAGAGGCAAATGGAATCCAACATACAAGGGGCAAATGAACAGCCAAGTAAGAGGATTTAGGGTCCATCACTTGAGTTTTGTTTGCAACGAAAAGGAATAGCTGTATGGTTCTAGCTCACAATCTCCCTGTTAGTCTTGGTGACACATTCCAACCAATCTCCAAATTTATTTTACAATGTTCTGGATTTCTGTGAATTCAGTCTTTCAGATTAAAAAGGTCTTTCAAGATACCATTAGGAGCATTTAAACTTATGCCTCTGGTGTTCATTGTGAGGAAATATTTACAATAGATAGCAATTAGAAATGAAATAATCTAAAAATTCAAGTAAATTATAATTAAGTAAATTATAATTCTATAGATGGAATATTATGGGATTATTAAAAATTGTGTAGTAGTAGTACTTAAGATATAAAGCAGCATTTGTGTAATAATCTGATTTTATATACATGCATATGTGTGTAATTTGAACTTGTATTATTTGTATGGAAATTTTTAAAGCCTTTATTTTCATCAAGCCAAAACTCACTTGAGTAGCCATCTTGGTTGTTGCAGTGTAGGAAACCAAAACCTTCTGCAACTTGAGCAGCTCATGATCTCAGAAGAATTACTTGGGAACCCAGAGAACTTCTGAAAGTCAAAGGAACACAGTCTCAACACTGTTGCCTGAAAAAACTTAGGAAGAAGGCCTGATGGGGCTTTCTGAAATTGCTCAGATCAGGTTTCATTGGCAAGAAATAGAAACAGGGCACCTGAAATAAATTTACCTTGACAAAAAGGGTAGCTGTGTAGGCTTTTGACCCAGTCTTAAGAACATAGCTTAACAGTGTATGTGGAAAGGCTGGTTCTAACACTGCATGCAGCTGAATTTGGAAATTTCTCTGGAACCATCCCCTTTGGGATACAGTGGTTGTGCACTAGGGAACATTGATTTAGCTAAGACAATAATTCTTGGGAATCCAAGTATAGAATTTAGATGGAGCAGAATATAGAAGACATGCATCCCATCTGCTCTTTCAATTTAGGACTGGACAGCTCCAGCACATGCACTATTTGAACAGTTCTGAATGACTCCATAGCTACTGCTTTAAAAAAAAAATTCAATCGTTTTGGGGAACAGGTGGTGTTTGGTTACATGGATAAGTTCTTTAGTAGTGATTTCTGAGATTTTGGTGCATGCATCGCTCGAGCAGTGTACACTGTACACTGTATACTGTACCTAATGTGTGGTCTTTTATTCCTCATCCCACTGCTGCCCTCCCCGCTGCGTCCCCAAAGTCCATTGTATCATGCTTATGCCTTTGTGTCCTCAGAGTTTAGCTCCCACTTAAAGGTGAGAACAAAGTGTTTGGTTTTCCATTCCTGAGTTACTTAATGGTCTCCAACCCTATCCAGGTTCCAGTGAAAGCCATTATCTCATTCATTTTTATGGCTGAATATATATATTTTTGGCATAATATATATTATGGCTTTATATATTCCATGGTGTATATAAATACACACACACACACACATACACACACACACACACATTTTCTTTATCCACTTGTTGATTGATGGGCATTTGGGTCCGTTCCGTCTTTTTGCAATTGCTAATTGTGGTGCCATAAACATGAGTGTGCAAGTGTCTTTTTTATATAATGACTTCTTTTCCTTGGGGTAGATACCCAGTAGTGGTATTGCTAGATCAAATGGTAGATCTACTTTTATTTAGATCTTTAAGGAATTTCCACACTGTCTTCCATAGTGGTTGTACTAGCTTACGTTCCCAACAGCAGTGTAAAAGTGTTCTTTTTTCACCACATCCATGCTAACTTCTGTTATTTTTTCATTTTTTAATTATGGCCATTCTGGCAGGAGCAAGGTGGTATCACATTGTGATTTTGATTTGCATTTCCCTGATCATTTAGTGATGTTGAGCGTTTTTTCATATGTTTGTTGGTCATTTGTATATCTTCTTTTCAGAATTGTCTACTCATGTCCTTAGTCTCCTTTGTTGTGATTGTTTTTTTCTTGCTGATTTCTTTGAGTTTCTTGTAGATTCTGGATATTAGTCCTTTGTCAAATGCATAGTTTGTGAAGATATTCTCCCACTCTGTGGCTTGTCTATTTAATCTGGTAATTATTTCTTTTGCTTTGCAGAATTTTTTTAGTTTAATTAAGTCCCATATACTTATCTTCGTTTTTGTTGCATTTGCTTTGGGGTTCTTCATATGAAGTTTTTGCCTAAGCCAATGTCTAGAAGGGTTTTTCCAATGTTATCTTCTAGAATATTCATGGTTTCAGGTCTTAGATTTAAGTCTTTGACGATCCTGAGTTGATTTTTGTATATGATGAGAGAAGGGAATACAGTTTCATTCTTCCACACTTGGCTAGCCAATTAACCTGGCACCATTTGCTGAATAGGGTGACCTTTCCTCACTTCATGATTTTGTTTGCTTTTTCAAAGATCAGTTGGCTGTAACTATTTGGATTTATTTCTGGGTCCTCTACCTGTTCCATTGGTCTATGTGCCTGTTTTTTATACCAGTACCATGCTGTTTTGGTGCCTATAGCCTTATTGTATGGTTTGAAGTTGGGTAAGGTGATGCCTCCAGATTTATTTTTGCTTAGTCTTGCCTTGGCTCTGGGGGCTCTTCTTTGGTTTCAAGTGAATTTTAGAACTGTTTTTCTAGTTCTGTGAAGAATGCTGATGGTATTTTGATGGGAATTGCATTGAATTTGTAGATTGCTTTTGGCAGTATGATCATTTTTACAATATTGATTCTACCCATCCATGAGCATAGGATGTGTTTCCATTTGTTTCTATCATCTATTATTTCTTTCAGCAGTGTTTTATAGCTTTCCTCATAGAGGTCTTTCACCTCCTTGGCTAGGTATATTTATAAATAGTTTATTTTTGCAGCTAATATAAAAGGGGTTGAGTCCTTGATTTTATTCTCAGCTTGGTCACTGTTGGTGTATAGCAGTGTTACTGATTTGTGTATATTGATTTTTTAATCCTGAAACTTTACTGAATTCATTTGTCAGATCTAGGAGTTTTTGGATGAGCCTTTAGGGTGTTTTTGGTATATGATCATATCATTGGCTAACAGTGACGGTTTTACTTCCTCTTTACTGATTTGGATGCTCTTTATTTCTTTCTCTTGTCTGATTGCATTCTTGTCTGCTGTCTGAAGTGGCTAGCTCATAAGATGGCAACCAGAAGCCGCTAGAATTACATGGTTTCTTGTTAATATCCAGAGGAGGAGAAAGAAAGGAATCACTGTTCAAGGATGGAATATGACTTTCACACTAGTCTGATTGAGCCAATTAAAGTCAGAAGCCCATTCCTACATCAGTAACAGTAATGGCCTAAGAACCATCTAGGAGTAGCTTACATATGTAGAAAAATGCAGAGTTATGGTTATATTTGGTGCAACTTGGAAGAGAAACTTTCTAAAAGTATAAAAACATTTCTGTCATCAGTATGCAAGTAGTATGACCAAAAAAAATGGTTGTATTGAGTTCACAGATGACTGAATCAGTGTCAGTAGTGTTGAGCCAAAAGTTACACTCCTGCTAACTTTGGAAATAATTTTCTAAAAATGTCTTAGAGAAGATCCATACATCACTCAGGTTGAAAAACATTGGTCAACTGCATATTATTGCATTGTATGGATGTGCCAGGATTTACTTACATCCATCTGTCAATGACAGATGGCTTATCCCAGCATTTTACTATTATAAACAATGCTTCAATAAGCATCATCATGAAGTTTGTTGTGTTTTTTTTTTCTTGCATTTCTTCTAGCAATCTTACGGGATATGAGACATAAAAAAGAAACTGCTGAGTCCAATGATGTGTGCATTTTTAATTTTATTGCTATATTGACTTCCAAAAACATGACATCTATTCACACCCCTAACCAAGAATACATGAGACTAATCATTCCTCTGTACTTTCACCCATGCTAGATATTATCAGTCTTTTAAAATTTTCCTTAGCTGGGTGTGGTGGTGCATGCCTATAGTCCCAACTACTTGGGAGGCTGAGGCAGGAGAATTGCTTGAACCTGGGAGGCGGAGGTTGCAGTGAGCAGAGATCACGCCATTGCACTCCAGCCTGGCGCCTGGCAACAGAGTGAGACTCTGTCTCAAAAAAAAAGAAAAACAAAATTTCCTAAATGGAAAGTCAAAGTCACATTTATTTATTTATTTATTTATTTATTTATTTATTTATTTATGCAGTCTCACTCTGTTGCCCAGGCTAGAGTGCAGTGGTGCTGTCTCAGCTCACTGCAACCTCCACCTCCTGAGTTCAAGTGATTCTCCTGCCTTGGCCTCCTAAGTAGATGGGATTACAGGTGCCTGCCATCACACCAGACTAATTTTTCAAATATTTTTAATAGAGACAAGGTTTCACCATGTTGGCCAGGCTGGTTTCAAACTCCTGACCTCAAGTGAGCCACCTGCCTGGCCTCCCAAAATGCAAGGGTTACAGGTGTGAGCCACTGCGCCCAGTCAAAAGTAACATTATTTTAAATTGCAGCTTCTTTATTTCTCCCTCTCCTCTACTTGTATTTTTTTCTGTATTTTTTTCATGACCTTTGTCCATTTTTTTTTTTTTTTTGAGACGGAGTTTCGCTCTTGTTACCCAGGCTGGAGTGCAATGGCGCAATCTCGGCTCACCGCAACCTCTGCCTCCTGGGTTCAGGCAATTCTCCTGCCTCAGTCTCCTGAGTAGCTGGGATTACAGGCACGCGCCACTATGCCCAGCTAATTTTTTGTATTTTTAGTAGAGACGGGGTTTCACCATGTTGACCAGGATGGTCTCGATCTCTTGACCTCGTGATCCACCCGCCTCGACCTACCAAAGTGCTGGGATTACAGGCGTGAACCACCTAATTCTTTGTAGCTATTGTGAATGTGAGTTCGCTCATGATTTGGCTCTGTTTGTCTGTTATTGGTGTATAGGAATGCTTGTGATATCTGCACATTGATTTTTTATCCTGAGACGTTGCTGAAGTTGCTTAGCTGTTTCAGGAGAGTTTGGGCTCAGATGATGGGGTCTTCTAAATAAACAATCATGTCATCTGCAAATAGAGACAATTTGACTTCCTCTTTTCCTAATTGAATACCCATTATTTCTTTTTCTTGCCTGATTGTTCTGGCTAGAACTTCCAATACTGTATTGAATAGGAGTGGTGAGAGAGGGCAGCCTTGTCTAGTGCCAGTTTTCAAAGGGAATGCTTCCAGTTTTTGCCCATTCGGGATGATATTCACTGTGAGTTTGTCCTAAATACGTTTTATTATTTTGAGATATGTTCCGTCAATACCTAGTTTATTGAGAGTTTTTAGCATAAAGAGCTGTTGAATTTTGTTGAAGGCCTTCTCTGCCTCTATTGAGATGATCATGTTGTTTTTGTCTTTGGTTCTATTTTGTGATGGATTACATTCATAGATTTGCATATGTTGAACCAGCCTTGCATCCCCAGGATCAGGATAGCTGATATGGTTTCACTCTGTGTCCCCCCGCCAATCTCATCTTGAATTGTACTCCCATAATTCCCACATGTTGTTGGAGGGAACTGATAGGAGATAATTGAATTATGGAAGCAGTTTTCCCCATATTGTTCTCATGGTAGTGAGTAAGTCTCACAAGATCTGATGATTTTATAGGGGTTTCCACTTTTGCAACTTCCTCATTCTCTCTTTGCCTGCTACCATCCATGTAAGATGGGACTTGCTCCTCCTTGCCTTCTACCATGATTGTGAGGCTTCCCCAGCCACATGGAATGGTAAGTCCAATTAAACCTCTTTCTTTTGTAAATTGCACAGTCCTGGGTATATCTTTATCAGCAGTATGAAAACAAACTAATGCGACAGCTCTCTAGTTTCACCCTTATTCCTCCCTCTGACTAAATAAAAAAATACTTGTTTCAATTGGATTGTAAGCTCCATAAAGACAGGGGTCGGCTCTGTCATTGAATACGCAGCGTTTACTGCATATCAGGGGCTCTACAAATATTGAAAAATTAATGTCCCAGATTTCAGGGCTTTTTAAATGAATAAGGCTTTATTCCTTGCACTTAGTCTATTTTTGGAATGATTTATTTCACAAAAGTGCTTTAGAATTCAACAACATCTTAGTACAAAAAAGAACAACTTTATTATAGACATTTCAAACGTGAAGGCAATTAGAGGGGCTCTCCAATGTCCTACACCATAATATAGGCAATTATCTACTTTTACTTCCCAGCCAAGCTCTGAACTCAACCATCTTTTATTTATTTATTTATTTATTTATTTATTTATTTATTTATTTATTTATTTTTGAGAGCATTTCACTCTGTTGCCCAGGCTGGAGTATAGTGGTACAATCAAGGTTCACTGTAGCCTTGAACTACCAGGCTGAAGCAATCCTCCCACCTCAGTCTCCTGAGTAGCTGAGACTATAGCCAGGTACCACAACACTCAGGTTTTTTTGTTTGTTTGTTTTTTCAGAGACAGAGTCTCACTATTTTGCCCAGGCTGGTCTCACCTCCTGGGCTCAAGCAGTCCTCCTGCCCTGGCCTCCCAAAATATTGGGATTACAGGCATGAGCCACTGCACCCAGCCAACCATATATCATTTATTCATGTTCTACAAACCTGCCATTTTTTGGAACGTGTCCTTCCATGGCACAGTACACTTTGTAAGTATGCACAGCTGGAGTGTTTTGCTACATTTCTATACATACATGTTTGTATATATAGACATATAACATTTAATGAATTGGAATGGCCAAAAGAAGGAGAGAAGAAAGGAGGAACAGAGAGAAAAGAAAAGGAAGGAGGAAAGAGAGAAGGAAGGGAAGAGGGAGGAATATAATTTAGAAACATGAGTTTGGGTTACTTAGACATAAAGTTGCAGTCAAATTTTCTAATTATTTACTTAATTTGTAAACCATTTTATTGACATGTGGTTGACATATACAGCTGTAGATGTTTAATGTATACTTTCAAAGCCACACAAGACAATATGCAGATGTTACACAAAAATGAACATAGGACAAAGCAAAGGAAAGAAAATCTGTGGAATTATAATACTGATTTGCAATTGCTAAATAATACTGTGGCCTTGAACATTCATATATGTGAAAAAGGAGTGACTTGAGGAAGCAAAGTGATGAAGTAAAAGGTGCCTGGTTTTCAAATTAAACAGACTGGATATAAGCCCTGACTCTGCCACTAATTTTAAAGTCCGACTCTTCATCTGAGGGCTTCCATCTATAAATTAGGGATGATAAAAATACTAAGTCTGGTTATGTTGAGTTTTAAATGAAATAGTGTGTATAAAGAGTGCCTGGATCATGGAAGTGTCAATAAATAACAGGCTTGATTATTTTTAAATATTTGGTTATTTACAGACAAATTAAATGTCAAATGAAAGGTTAATAAACTTTTTTTCCCTAACCTGATCATTCAAGTACACTAGATCCCTTCTGAAATACCATTCATCAGAAAAAAGAATTTGACACTAGCCACCCACGTGGACCACTGCAAGATGTATTTCTACCCATAACACTTTCTGTCTCTGTTCTGACTTGCGGGCATTTGTCAGGAGATTTCATTAGAGTTGGCTGGAGTTTTGTGAAGATAAAAGGGAAAACATTTAGAACTACTCTGTAATTGAGTACATCAAATGCTCATTTATTCTGTACAACAATTCTAAGAGGTAGATATTAGTCCCTGTGTATGTATGAGGCAACTCCATTCTATTGAATGGAAGTAACTAAATTGCCTAAATTCTCTCAGCTTGTCAGTGGTAGAAAGAGGGTTCAGATAAGGCTGACTGCAAGCCTACTACCTTTCTGTCACATAATAATACCAATGAGAGTCAATCGTAAGCAGGTGGTCTTCTAGTTTTCAGTGCAACAATAGTTCAGAAAAAGAAATACATGTGCATGCCAAGTTTAAAGAACAGACTTTTAGGCACCATGAAATCAAATAAGATAACATTAAAAGTTTATTTCTGATTGATTATTTCAGGAGAATTTTAAAGATCAGAATTCATAATAGAACAAAAATAATAACATTGGCATGATGCCATAGAATGTTGGTTTGGTAGCCATAAGTGCTGAATCTAATTCTCTTTTTTATTGCAGTCTTGGAAACTGTTTGTAAAACTCTCTGTGACATAGGTTCAAATTCTCTGTTTTCCAGAGAATGTTTTTCTCCCAGTAGTTCATTTCAAGATGCAACAGATGTTCCTTCTAAATGATTAATTACTCAGAACTTAAAGAATGCCTTTTGGGAAGTCAATTTCTTTACTCTCTCTTGCTGATCATCAGAAAATCCAACATACTTTTTAAAAATTTAATTTGGTGGAAATTCATTTTTTAATAGCCATCATATTGATGTATAATTGATATATAAAAATTGCACGTATATCATGTATACTGTTTCATTAGTGTGAATATATGCATATATCAAATACATTTTATCTGGAGAGTTTTGGCTTTTTTCCCACTTTTCTCAATAGAATGAAAGGTCAGAATGTTGTGTTGCATTCTGTCATCATTCATGAACAATACATCCACTGGTCATTTCTAAGCGTTCATCTTCGGAGGTAGTGTTCGTAAAATATCTACATGATTACCCCATCTCAAACAAGCCTTAGTCTATGGTTTATGTTAAAACAGCTACAACCCACACCATAAAGTTGCCAATATTGATAACTTTAAAGTTTCCATTACAGATATATCCACAGGGTTTCCCTAGTTGTTTCCAGAATGCATAATCGTGTTTTGGCAACAGAAGTTCTGTTAACTAGAAATATTGTAGGCCAGTTCTTCACATTTTCTTCCTTAAAATCTTAGACATGTTGCAAGTTGATATTGAGGCACTTCAAAGTGAATGAATGGATGCCTAGATGGCTTCAGGGAGGTATTAAAACAAAGGATGAGCTTTGCTTAACAGGAATTCAATTACATGAAGGGTAACTGTACTATCTCTAAGTAATAATGAAAATAATAATATGAGGTGCAATTTCTGAAATACTATGTGTTTAATATACTAAGAGCTATGTATAGCATTTATTGCACTTTGATCCTTTTAAAATTTTGGTGTTATTATTATTGCCATCTTACAATTTAATAAAATGAGACTTGGGAAATTCAATAACTTAACTAAGTTTCCACATCTAATAAGTGATAAAAGCAACATGTAATTCTAAGTCTGTCTGACCCTTAGGCTCAGGCTCTTAACCACTATACCATACTACCTTTCTAAAACTTTATAATTGTGTGTGTGTGTATATGTGTGTGTGTCACCCTGTGAATATCACATTTACATTGTGTGTCCCTTAAAAAACAGTCAGGATATCTTGAAAAGAAACATTTGGTGAAACCGGAGATTATTTGGTAAATGAGGTACTAAAACCATTTCTACTATAATCAGGAGCTGTCCACATGAAAGAAAGCAAAATAATTTCAATTTTTCCTTTATATAAGCTGTCATTCTTGCCACTATTTTGTCTTTCTGTCAGAACTGAGCTAAATGTGTTTACAAATAGTGCTGCCATAATATATACAACATTCATTTCACAAACATTTTCTAAGTATTTACACTGTGCTCGGTTCAGTGTTAGGCCCTGGGGTTACACGCATGCAGCCTACAGAGTCCACATAAGGAAACAAACTGTTATGTATATTTAGGGCTTGTTCTAAGCTCTAGGTTTTTGTATTAGTCCATCCTCACACTGCTATCAAGAAAGGCCTGAGACTGGGTAATTTATAAAGAAAAGAGGTTTAATTGACTCACAGTTCCACATGGCTGGGGAGGCATCAGGAAACTTACAATCAGGGCAGAAGGCAAAGGGGAGCAAGGCACCTTCTTTACAAGACAGCAGGAGAGAAGTGAGACTAAGCATAGAAAAAACTGCCACTTTAAAAACCATCAGATCTCGTGAGACTCATTCACTATCATGACAACAGCACAGGGGAAACCACTTCCATAATCCAATCACTTTCCTCCCTTGACAGGAGGGGATTGCAATTCTAGATGAGATTTGGGCTAGGACCTAGAGCCAAACTACATCAGTATTTAAACTTAAACAACACAGCATGCCCTCGTAGGCATCACATACTCTAATAATTACATGTGAACAACAGTCAGTTGATCAGGAAACATTTGCTAAATCCCTGCTACGTACCGGGGACTGTATTCGGTACTAGTGATACAATGGAGAACAAGCTAGATGCTACCCTTACCTTCACGGGGTTACAGAGTAATGTGTGTGTTTGGGGGAGGTGCTTCAACAAGGCATATAGCCCAGTCTTGAAGAGGGGATGAGAGCAAGAAGTAGTAGTCAGCCATATGAATGTGGAGAAGGGAATAAACCTCTTCACGAAGCAGGAAAAACTTCACTCTGCAAAGTTTCTGAGCTAAGACAGAGCTCAGTGCCAGTATGTCTGCAGTACAGAATTTGATGCAAGAAAGGAAAAGCATTCAATTTATATTATTCCATCCAATCATTCAACTCATATTAGCCATATTAGAGAGTTTGGACTTTATCTTGAGAACAATAGGAAGTCTTTAACAGGTTTTAAGCCAAAAATAAAATGACACAATCAGATCTACTTAAAAAAAAATCTTATGTTCTAGCTACAGACTAAAGAATGAATTAGAGGGGAGCTAAACTAAGGGTAGGAAGATCAGTAGGAGATATTTTGTGATAATTCAAGTGAGAGAGGTTCAAAGCCTAACCTAGAGTGATGGCCTTAGGGTTAGAGAGAGACAGATTTCATAGATATAAATGATATACAATCCACAAGGATAGATATATAATTCCATGCATGTCATAAACAACTGAGGCAAGAGAATCACTTGAACCTGGGAGGTGGAGTTTGCAGTGAGCTGAGATCGCACCACTACACTCCAGCCTGGGCAACAGAGTGAGACTCTGTCTCCAATAAATAAATAAATAAATAAATAAATCACCTCATATTGGATGCTTTCTATATAGAGAATAACTTCTTACTGTATCCTGTTTCTACAATTGCATGAAATTCCTATTTTTTTTCATTTAGCATAGTAGTCTGTTTGTTCACATGCTTGTCTTAATCACTGAAGTGCAAGTTCCTTGAGGGCAGAAGCTGAATCCTACCCATATTTTTTTTTATCACAAGTTCCTACTACGGTACCTAGAAGACGAGAAGCAGTACCCAACCTTTCTGGCACCAGGTAACAGTTTCATAGAAGACAATTTTTATACAGATGGTGAGAGGATGGTTTCAGGAGAAACTGTTCCACCTCAGATCATTAAGGCATTAGTTAGATTCTTGTAAGGAGCATGCAAACTAGATACTTTGCATGTGCAATTCACAATAGGGTTTGCACTCCTATGAGGATCTAATGCTGCCGCTGATCTGACAAGAGGCAGAGCTTGGTGGTAATGTTTGCTCACCTTCCACTCACTTCCTGCTGTGCAGCCTGATTCCTAACAGGCCATGGACTGATAATCGATCCATGGCCCGGGGGTTGGGGAACCCTGCAATAAAGAATAAACATTACCTTAGAAAGATTTTAAGTCTTGTTGCTTTCTCTCTTTTTTTTTTTTTTCTTTTTATTTGAGACAGAGTTTCACTCTTGCTACCCAGGCTGGAGTGCATTGGTGAGATCTCGGCTCATTGCAACCCCTGCCTCCCGGGTTCAAGTGATTTTTCTGCCTCAGCCTCCCTAGTAGCTGGGATTACAGGCATGCATCACCACACCCAGCTAATTTTGTATTTTTAGTAGAGACAGGGTTTCTCCATTGTTGGTCAGGCTGGTCTCAAACTTCTTGACCTCAGGTGGTCCACCCGCCTAGGCCTCCCAAAGTGCTGGGATTACAGGCATGAGCCACTGCACCCGGCCCAGTCTTGTTGCTTTCTTAATGTACTTTGGAGCAAGATAGATCGCCCTGTCTAATCTGACTCAGTAAACTTATACTAGGCAGACAGTGGAAATAGCTTCACTGTGCCTATTGTTCAAAGATCAGGGCAGCTCTTTATATGCCTGATCAACCCCACTCCAGTGCTTAGAATACCAAAGATGGGACCAACAACAGTTACCCCCATGCCCACCCCTCCTCCCCACACACATATTATACACATCACAATATAATAACTTTTGATGTTAATTTTCCAAGTGACTGTAGAAAAGTTATTCGCTGCTGACACGAAGGCAGCACTCCTTTTCTTTGAAACATAAACTCATTTCTACAAAACAGTTTAAAATAGAGCTTTCTCTCCAAGTTACCCTGAAGAGTCAATGATACTAATAACAAAGTTGTCTTTACTGAGCTTTTACTATGGGCTGCACATATATTTTTTCATTCAATCTCCTGTATGCATAGTTTCATTCACTCTTCTTTAGAATAGAATGAAAAAGGTATTGTGAATATTTCCATGTAAACATGAGGAAACCAAGGTTTACAGATCACACAGTCAGTGAGTTAACTAAACTGGGGTTCATGTCAGATGCATGTGACAGCCAAGCCTGATTTGGTGACTGCTGCCATGCTGGGGAATAATTTCTGACCTCTCAATTGTGAAGAGGGGAATTTCTAACATCAGTCCTGCAGGTAATGTAGTTTGAATGAAGTAAAGGATCACTAGGTGCTGTGTCAGAGTATTATAATAATGGGAAAACAAAGAAAAAAAATCCAACCTTACTAAGTTTTTCATTAATATATTCCACAAATAATTTTTATCACTTACTATATGCCAACACTTTTACAGCTACGGGGAGACAGTGGGGAATGAAAGAGAAATGGTTCCTGACAATTTAGCAACTGAATTTTACTAGAGGTGAGGGATAATCAATAAAAAATTAATAAATATACAATGTAATACTGGGTAGTGGTAACAGTGATAAAGTAACTTTGTAGCAGGACAAAGGGATTATGGGATTATAACAGGAAATTTATTTTAGAGGCACCAAGGAAGACCTCACAAATATGGTGACTTTTGAGCAAAGGGTTAAAGGAAATGAGACACTGAGCCATGGAAACATCTGGAAGAAGAGCACTACAAGCTGAGGAATGGGAAATGTACAGGTCCTTTGGCAAGAACATGCTTGGCCTGTGGTGAACAAATAACAAGCAGACCAGTGTATCTGAAGCCCAGAAGCACCGTGGGCTCTAGAGGCCAGGGTGAAGATCACATGGGGCCTGCTAGGCCTTGTATGTGCTTTGGATTTTATGTTTAGTTTCAGAGGACATCATTGGAGAGTTTTGAGCAGAGTTATGCCAAACAGTGATCACTCTGGCTTCTGTGTGGAGAATCATTACAGAGATGCAAAAGAGAAAGAAGAGAGGAAACTTCTGCAGCTGTGATTTCTGTGAGAGATGAAGGTGGTTTTTCCTGTGGTGGTAGTAGCAGCAGAGAAGGGAGTAAGAGCTGACAAGTCTGCTGGAGGCAAAGGGCACTGGAGGCCCCATGGGATGAACAGGTCATTGGGATCAGAGTCTGAATCATATTTATAGGATATGCCTCCTGTAGTCTGGAGCTGGAAAGGCAGAGCCAGAAGTACATAACCCCTCATAGCAAAGGAAATCCCAGAAAAACCTTAAAAACCAAGAACCAGGAGTGAGTCCAGGCCCAGAACTTAGCGAACAAGGGGTTTAACTAGGAAGGCTTTAGTTTAAACTAAGCTAGTTCAGTCATGACAGTCAAGGATAAGCATGGAGCTGGAGCAGTGACACAGCCAAGGAATGTGAAGTTGGGCAGAAAAATTGTACAAAGGCCAAAGTGTTCAAGTTTACAAAAACAGGCCTGAGGGTCTCTCTATATCTATCTCTCTCTTTCTGTCTCCCTCCCTCTCTCTCCTACTCCTCTTCTGACAGGATTGAGGTGAACAATTTGAAAATATTTCTCATCAGAAATAGTGTATGAGAAACTAAATAAAAGCTGGGGCTATTTTTAATGCAAGTGAACCCTAGAAGATGGGGGATAGCCAAAGGATAATCAGAGACTTTACAGAGAGCCATGATTTCATCAGGCCAGGAGCAGCTTAATCACTCACCGGCCAAACATCTGGAGGAGACAAGTGACTGTAAATCACAGCAGTTCAGATTACGGCATTGAAGACCATATACTTGGGGTTAAATTCTGGCATTTCTCCATTGACTTAAAATCATGAAATCTATTGAAAAGGAGAACTTTATTTCTTATGGAGAGTTGCAACCTGCAGGCTGGGAAGTGTAGCCTCCAGCAGAGATCAAAAGCACGAACTTTGAGAGAAGGAGGGTGTTATGGAAGTTTTATGCTTGCTGGATTGGCCCGACTCGTTCATTAGGAGAAGTCATGTGCTTGTGTGGTACGCAAACATGGATGTTACATGCATCCCATGTTCACTGTGGGGTGGATACTTAACATTAAAATGCAGTAAAATTCACTTTTATACAACAAAAAGTGAAACAGACTACACAGAGGTGTCTTGTGCCCAGGCTTTGTGGACCAGACAGATCCACAGTGGTTGGTGATCACTTATCAGGAAGAAATGCTCATAGTTGTCATGTGGAAACTTCACAAGAGGAGGGGAATTTGGTCACAGCACCAGGAGATCAGTTGAAGTCAGTAGAGTAAGCCTTCCACTGTTTGTTTTTTGTTCCATTCTTCCATTCTATGGTTTCTGTTTAACCCTTAGGAAAAAAGTCTAATGGCAGTTAGCAAGAGAGGGGATATAATGAGGCATGACCCACCTCCCATCTTGTCATGGGCAGAAAACTTAGTTTTTGAGGTTTTTCTGGGGTCTCCTTGGCCATGAGGGGTTGATTCAGTCAGCTAGGGACTTAGTGTTTCATTTTTATTTCACACCCCTCATTATCTGTGTGACCTTGTGCAAATTTTCTCCTCGTTCTTCAGTCTCATCCTTTGTGCTTCCAGTTCATCTTCTGTGATACTAACATCTCTCTCCCAGAGGAGGTAAGAGCTAAATGAGCCAATATATGTGAAAGGGTTAGAACAACAGTCTCTGAATCACAGTAAGAATTAAATGAAATAATATATTTGAATTGGTTAGAACAGTGTCTGAATCATAGTAAGAATTAAATGAGGTAATATATAAGTGGTTAGGACAGTCTCTGAACCATTGGAAGTGCTATGTAAGTGGTATTATTGTGACCCAAGAAAAGTGTTATTCCACTTGTTAAATTATTTGCAAGATAAAAGAAGTCTCTCCCAATGAAAGCTGGGTGCTATTTTTGAAAGAACATGAGATTTGGTATCAGGTATCAAGTTCTCTCTCATTTGTTGGTGGAAGTTGATTCTGTGTTCTGGAACAAATCTGTTAAACCTCTCCGAGCCTCAGTTTATTAATCTGTAAAAAAAATTAGGTTAATATTTGCCTCAAGGTTACAATAAGAATCAAATTAATCACAGAGTGTGAAAGCACTTTGCAAACTATTAATGACACAAAATTGAATTCTGATTCTGGGATTGAAGAAAATAACATTCATAGAAATAAAGGAGGAAATGTTAGTGTGATTTTATTGCATTTTCTCATCCAACTGTTGATGTCTTTGTCTATAAATTCTCTCTTTTAGTATATGTATTCCTCCTAAGCTCTAAATTTACATGCCTCTTTAAAAACATTACTTTAATTTTCTGTAGGAACACAACTTCTTCATACCATACCTCAATGTGTATCAATTGCCCTCTATATCAGTTCCATGTCAGCTACAGAGGTGAGAAACAGAAAAATGGTCCTTGACATGCAGAAGCTGACCTGGTACTCCCAGCTAGGTCTTGTTGTTCTGCTGATGAACATAAGTAGTTTCACACATCAGCATTGGACAAAGCCACTCTGTGACTAAGAAGGGTCAAGACTAAAATAGGATAATTTCATAATTATATCTGAGCACACAAAATATGAACACCATTGAAGCCACAAATACCAAACATCCTTTCCCCCAGTTAATATAAATAACTTCAACTTCTTTACCAATCATGGCTTTAACCTTTGTTTTTCCTCCTCTAAATAAGATTTGTAAAAATACTCAATCATAGAATTACCCCTGATTCTAGACAGCATTCAATCCAAAGCAAAATTCTGATCTTTATACCTTCCTGAAATCAACTGACATAAGCCCAAGTCCTATACAGCAGACCCTTGAACAATGCAGGGGTTAAGGGTGCTGACCCCATCCCACACCCCCTACATGCAGTTGAAAATGTGCAGAGAAATTTTGACTCCCCAAAAACGTTATCGCTCAGTTTCCTGTTGACTAGAAGCCTTACTGGTAACATAGAGTCAATTAACACATGTTTTGTGTGTTATAGGTATTATATACTATATTCTTACAATGAAGTAAGCTAGAGAAAAGAAAATGTTATTAAGAATATCATAAGGGTCGGAAGATCCAAGATGGCCACTTAGGAGGAAGACGGGATTGCAGCTCCAAGAGAAGGCACAGAGGGTGAGTGGACGCCGCATTTCCAGACGGATTTTTACTGCCCACAGACCAGGAGATTCACAGGAGGAGAAGCCCCACGGGTCACCAGCGCCGCTGGTTTGAGCGGTGTGGCCGCTCAGCCTATGCCCTGGGGCGGGGGGCAGTGGCTTCTTATGCAGAGCCAGAGAGACAGAGTTCCCTCTGAGCCAGCAAGGGGAGCTGAAGCAGGGAGTCAAGCCAGGAGACCCCCGGGCAAGGACGCACCACGAATCTCAGAGCCGCTGCTTCGGCTGACGCAGCGGCACACAGGGCAGCGGATTTTAACTGCCCACAGACCAGGAGATTCACAGGCGGAGAAGCTCCATGGGTTCCCAGTGCTGCTGATTGGACCAGAGCAGCCGCTCGGCCTGCACCAGGGGTAGGGAGCAGCGGCTCCTTGAGCAAAGTGAACGAGACTGTGTCCCCTCTGGGCCAGCAAGGGGAGCTGAGGCAAGGAGGCAAGCCAAGAGATTCCCGGGCAAAGAGGGCCCCACTGGAAACATGACTGAACCCAGGACAGTCCAGCTCTGTGGGGGAGGGGCGTCCTCCATCGGGAAACACCCTGCAGTTCCTGGGGCAATTTTCTGTAACCAAGACAACCCGCCACTACAGAGACTCCATCACTACAGGGGCGGGCCAGCATAGCAGAAGCAGTTCTAACTACACCCATATAAACAGGAAGGCAGGGAAGCTCACACGGAAGCTGGGCAGAGCCCACAGCAGCTCAGCGAAGCCTCTGCAGGCTGAATGTGACTAGACTGCCACCTTGTGGGCAGGGAAAACGGTAGCAACACAGCTGAAAAGCATAAAGCCCTAACCCCCTGGGCCAGAACACCTGGGGGGAAGAAAAGGGGGTTTATGAGTTCAGCTGCTGCAGACTTAAAATTACCAAAATCAGAAAGACAGCAACTACAAAGTCAATAGGCAGATAAATCCACAAAGATGGGAAGAAACCAGTGCAAAAAGGATGAAAACACCCAAAACCAGAACACCTCTCCCCCTACAAGGCAGCATAACTCCTCACCAGCACGGGAACAAGACTGGACGGAGAATGAGTGTGATGAAATGACAGAATCAGCTTTCAGAAAAGGGACAATAAGAAACTTCTGTGAGCTAAAAGAACATGTTCTAACCCAATGCAAAGAAACTAAGAACCTTGAAAAAAGACTTGATGAAATGCTAACGAGAATGGACAACTTAGAGAGGAATATGAGTGAATTGATGGAGCTGAAAAACACAACACGAGAACTTCATGAAGCATGCACAAGTTTCAACAGCAGAATTGACCATGCAGAAGAAAGGATATCAGAAGTTGAAGATCAACTCAATGAAATAAAACGAGAAGGGAAGATTAGAGAAAACAAGGTAAAAAGGAATGAACAGAGTCAACAAGAAATATGGGACTCTGTGAAAAGACCTAACTATGTTTGATAGGTGTACCTGAATGTGACGAAGAGAATGCATCCAAGCTGGAAAATACTCTTCAGGATATTATCCAGGAAAACTTCCCCAACCTAGCAAGGCAGGCCAATATTCAAGTCCAGGAAATACAGAGAACACCACAAAGATATTCCTCTAGAAGAGCAACCCCAAGGCACATAATCATCAGATTCACCAGGGTTGAAATGAAGGAGAAAATACTAAGGGCAGCCAGAGAGAAAGGTCGGGTTACCCACAAAGGGAAACCCATCAGACTCACAGCAGATCTCTCAGCAGAAACCCTACAGGCCAGAAGAGAGTGGGGGCCGATATTCAACATCCTTAAAGAAAAGAACTTTCAACCCAGAATTTCATATCCAGCCAAACTAAGCTTCATAAGTGAAGGAAAAATAAAATCCTTTGTGAACAAGCAAGTACTCACAGATTTCATCACCACCAGACCAGCTTTACAAGAGCTCCTGAAGGAGACACTACACACAGAAAAAAACAACCAGCACCAGCCACTCCAAAAATGCACGAAATGGTAAAGAGCAGCAACACAATGAAGAATCTGCATCAACCAATGGGCAAAACAGCCAGCTAGCATCAAAATGACAGGATCAAACTCACACATAACAATATTAACCCTAAATGTAAATGGACTAAATGCCCCAATCAAAAGACACAGACTGGTAAATTGGATAAAAAGCCAAAACCCATCAGTGTGCTGTATCCAGGAAACCCACCTCACATGCAAGGATACACAAAGGCTCAAAATAAAGGGATGGAGGAAGATTTACCAAGCAAATGGAGAACAAAAAAAAGCAGGAGTTGCAATTCTCATCTCTGATAAAATAGACTTTAAAGCAACAAAGATCAAAAGAGACAAAGAAGGAAATTACATAATGGTAAAAGGATCAATGCAACAAGAAGAGCTAACGATCCTAAATATATATGCACCTAATACAGGAGCACCCAGATACATAAGGCAAGTTTTTAAAGACTTGCAAAGAGACTTAGACTCCCACACATTAATAGTGGGAGACTTCAACACACCATTGTCAATATTAGACAGATCAACAAGACAGAAAATCAGTAAGGATATCCAGGACTTGAACTCAGACCTGGAACAAGCAAACCTAATAGACATTTACAGAACTCTCCACCCCAAATCCACAGAATATACATTCTTCTCAGCACCACATCACACCTACTCTAAAACTGACCACATAATTAGAAGTAAATCACTCCTCAGCAAATGCAAAAGAACGGAAACCATAACAAACAGTCTCTCAGACCACAGTGCAATCAAGTTAGAACTCAGAATTCAGAAGCCAACCCAGAACCGCACAGCCTCATGGAAATTGAACAACTTTCTCCTGAATGTTCACTGGATAAACACTGAAATGAAGGCAGAAATAAAGATGTTCTTCGAAACCAACGAGAACGAAGACACCACATACCAGAATCTCTGGGACACATTTAAAGCAGTCTCTAGAGGAAAATATATAGCAATAAGTGCCCACATGAGAAGAAAGGAGAGAACTAAAATTGACACCCTATCATCAAAATTGAAAGAGCTAGAGGAGCAAGATCAAAAAAACTCAAAACCTAGCAGAAGACAAGAAATAACTAAGATCAAAGCAGAATTGAAGGAGATAGAGACACGAAAAACCCTACAAAAAATCAATAAATCCAGGAGCTGGTTTTTTGAAAAGATCAACAAAATAGACAGACCACTAGCCAGACTAATAAAAAAGAAAAGAGAGAATAACCAAATAGATGCAATAAAAAATGATAAAGGGGATATCACCACAGATGCCACAGAAATTCAAACCATCATCAGAGATTATTACAAGCAACTCTATGCACATAAATTAGAAAACCTGGAAGAAATGGATAAATTCCTGGACAGTAGCCTCCTCCCATGCCTAAACCAGGAAGAAGTCAAAACCCTGAATAGACCAATAACAAGGTATGAAGTCGAGGCAGCAATTAAGAGCCTATCACCCAAAAAAAGCCCAGGCCCAGATGGTTTCTCAGCCAAATTCTACCAGACATACAAAGAGGAACTGGTACCATTCCTACTGAAACTATTCCAAATAATCCAAAAAGAGGGAATCCTTCCCAACTCATTATGAGACCAACATCATCCTAATACCAAAACCCGGCAGAGACTCAACAAGAAAAGAAAACTACAGGCCAATATCCATGATGAACATAGATGCAAAAATCTTCAATAAAATACTGGCAAGCCGATTGTAACAGCACATCAAAAAGCTTATCCACCATGATCAAGTAGGATTCATCCCGGGGATGCAAGGCTGGTTCAATATACGCAAGTCTATAAATGTAATTCACCACATAAACAGAACCAAAGACAAAAACCACATGATTATCTCAATTGATGCAGAGAAGGCCTTCAACAAAATTCAACAGCCCTTTATGCTAAAAACTCTCAATAAACTAGGTATCGACGGAACGTATCTCAAAATAATAAAAGCTATTTATGACAAACTGACAGCCAATATCATACTGAATGGGCAAAAACTGGAAGCATTCCCTTTGAAATCTGGCACTAGACAAGGATGCCCTCTCTCACCACTCCTATTCAATATAGTACTGGAAGTTCTAGCCAGAGCAATCAGGCAAGAAGAAGAAATAAAGGGTATTCTATTAGAAAAGGAAGAAGTCAAATTGTCTCTATTTGCAGATGACATGATTGTATATCTAGAAGACCCTATCACCTCAGCCCAAAATCTCCTGAAACTGATAAGCAACTTCAGCAAAGTCTCAGGATACAAAATCAATGTGCAAAAATCACAAGCATTCCTATACACCAATAACAGACTTAAAGAGAGCCAAATCAAGAACGAACTGCCATTCACAATTGCTACAAAGGGAATAAAATACCTAGGAATACAACTAACAAGGAACATAAAGGACCTCTTCAAGGAGAACTACAAATCACTGCTCAACGAAATAAGACAGGACACAAACAGATGGAGAAACATTCCATGTTCATGGTTAGGAAGAATTAATATCGTGAAAATGGCCATACTGCCCAAAGTAATTTACAGATTCAACGCTATCCCCATCAAGCTACCAATGACCTTCCTCATAGAACTGGAAAAAACCACCTTAAACTTCATATGGAACCAAAAGAGAGCCCGCATAGCCAAGTCAATTCTAAGCAAAAAGAACAAAGCGGGAGACATCACACTACCGGACATCAAACTCTACTACAAGGCTACAGTAATCAAAACAGCATGGTACTGGTACCAAAACAGAGATATAGACCAATGGAACAGAACAGAGGTGTCGGAGGCGATACAACATATCTACAACCACCCGATCTTTGACAAACCTGAAAAAAACAAGCAATGGGGAAAGGATTCCCTGTTCAATAAGTGGTGTTGGGAAAACTGGCTAGCCATATGCAGAAAGCAGAAACTCGACCCCTTCCTGACACCTTACACTAAAATTGACTCCAGATGGATTAAAGACTTAAACATAAGACGTAACGCCATAAAAACACTAGAAGGAAACCTAGGCAAAACCATTCAGGACATAGGCGTAGGCAAGGACTTTATGACCAAAACACCAAAAGCATTGGCAACAAAAGCCAAAATAGACAAATGGGACCTAATCAAACTCCACAGCTTCTGCACGACAAAAGAAACAGTCAATAGAGTGAATCGGCAACCAACAGAATGGGAAAAAATTTTTGCAGCCTACCCGTCTGACAAAGGGCTGATATCCAGAATTTACAATGAACTAAAAAAGATTTACAAGAAAAAAACAAACAAGCCCATTCAAAAATGGGTGAAGGATATGAACAGATACTTTACAAAAGAAGACATACATGAGGCCAACAAACATATGAAAAAATGCTCATCATCACTGGTCATTAGAGAAATGCAAATCAAAACTACATTGAGATACCATCTCACGCCAGTTAGAATGGCGATCATTAAAAAATCTGGAGAAAACAGATGCTGGAGAGGATGTGGAGAAATAGGAACACTTTTACACTGTTGGTGGGAGTGTAAATTAGTTCAACCACTGTGGAAAACAGTGTGGCGATTCCTCAAGGACCTAGAAATAGAAATTCCATTTGACCCAGCAATCCCATTACTGGGCATATATCCAAAGGATTATAAATCATTCTACTATAAGGACACATGCACACGAATGTTCTTTGCAGCACAGTTTACAATAGCAAAGACCTGGAACCAGCCCAAATGCCCATCGATGATAGACTGGACAGGAAAAATGTGGCACATATACACCATGGAAGATTATGCAGCCATTAAAAAGGAGGAGTTCACATCCTTCGTAGGGACATGGATGAACCTGGAAAACATCATTCTCAGCAAACTGACACAAGAACACAAAATCAAACACCACATGTTCTCACTCATAGGTGGGTGTTGAACAAGGAGAACACATGGACACAGGGAGGGGAGCACTATACACGGGGGTCTGTTGGGGGGGAGCGGGGGACAGCGGGGGAGTGGGGAGTTGGGGAGGGATAGCATGGGGAGAAATGTCAGATATAGGTGAAGGGGAGGGAGGTAGCAAATCATACTGCCACGTATGCACCTATGCAACAACCTTGCATGTTTTCACAAGTACCCCAAAACCTAAAATGCAATTAAAAAAAATAAAAATAAAAAAATAAATAAATAAAAGAATATCATAAGGAAGAAAACATACATTTACTATCCATAAAGTGGTAGTGTGTCATCATGATGGTCTTCATTCTCATCATCTTCACATTGAGTAGGCTGAGGAGTAGAAGAAGGAGGAAGAAGAAGAGTCAGTTTTGCTGTCTCAGAGGTGGCAGAAGTAGTGGAAGGGGAGGCAAGAAAGGCAGGCACCTACCTTCTGTGTAGGTTTTATTGAAATAAAAAAAAAACTGTGTAGAAGTGGGCCTATGAAGTTCAAACCCATGTTGCTCAAGGGTCAATTTATTAAGTTTTCCTCTGATAATATTTTACTGAGACATGCATAGTTCCCCATGGAATATGTTCTATATGTGTGTTTATTCAAGTGTGCTCAAATCAAAACTTCTAGAATCATGCTGTTTATGTGTACAGGTCTAGCAGCTTTACCTTAGGAAGTTCATTTAGCCAGTATTTCCTAAAGATTTTCTGTGTCTCAGGCAATATGCTAGTTGCTAGACAAATAGCAGAGAATATTGCAGATGTAGTCTCTGGGCAGAAAAGAGCTAACACAGTAGGCTTGACACTGCTATCCTTGAAAGAGCCTGTTGGCCCTTGCTTGGTATCTGGGAATTTGGCTCTCAGAGCATTCTCATTAAACAGTTAATTGATAAGGGCTAGATTGTATGTAGACAGTTTATGCTGTATACCTTCTTTACTTGTGGGAATCTGGAATTTTGTTACATTCTGTGCAGAGTATGCTTATGTGACCAACGTCCAGTAATAACCCTGGTACTATGTCTCTAATGGGCTTGCCTAGGCAGAAATGTCATATGCAATTTGCTGGTTTTGTTTTGTTTCTGGGGCAGAGTGTGTTCTGTGTAAGCCCTAATGGATTGGAGAAAGCCTAAGGAAGCTCACACATGGATTTGTCCAGAATCTACCTGTGTCTCTTTCCCTTATGATCTGGTGGCTGTGCATCCTTATTACACAGTTGTAATAAGTCTCTAGCCTTGAGTATATCTATATGAAGAGTCTTGTGAGCTAGGGAATCACCAAAGTTGGGGAAGTCTTGGGGATTCCCGACACAGTCCCTCATGAAGTTTATAATCTACCATAGAAGATAGGTAGATGACAAGGCCCTTCCTTTACAGTGCAAGATTTCTATGACAGGAGAATTTCATGTCACTATGGAGCACATGGGAGGAAACCTTCACCTGTCCTGATAGGGTCAGGATAATTTTTCTAGAGAAGTGAAGCTTATACTGAACCCTGAATGATAAGGTGACATCCAGATGGATGCAGCTGATCTTAACATTCTGATACATTTTTAAATACAGCTTCATAGAATAGCCCTCAACATATCTCTAAAAACCAAAGCTTTAAGAACAATAGAGATATACCCTATAATAATAATAACAGATCTCAGCGGGTCCAAAGAACTTTCTACGGCAACAGAAAAGTCAGCAAAATACTGCCTTCCCTTGGTTTAGAATTTATGTTCAGTTTATCCATAGTTGCTGGCTATTAACCCCTAATCCTCAGATTTCACATTCTTGCTCCCAAACCCCCAATCTCTCCTGGATTAGCTTGATCCTCATACAAAAGATTTGGGGTCCAGATCATGGTACCCCTGTCTTCCAATCTTAGAATAACATTTTTGTTTTACTACTGTCCTCTTGATGTTTTAAACTTGTAAGAAACTGCCCCATTATGTAATTGAGATTGAATACTAGCCTTTTTTATTTTTCATTTTTGTGGGTACATAGTAGGTGGTTATATTTATAGTTTACATGAGAAATTTTGATATAAGCATACAATGTGTAGTAATCACATCAGGTAGAGTATCCATCATCTCAAGTATTTATCTTTGTGTTTCAAACAATCCAGTTCTATTCTTTTGATTACTTAAAATTCTTACTATAGTCACCCTGCTATGTGAATACTAACCTTTAATGATTTATGCTATGTACATCAAATCACATGCATATTCTAGAATACATACAGCTATATTATCCTACTTGCCTATTCTATCCAGGGCAAAGAGCGTCTGCTTATAGCCTAGGACAGTGGTCCTCAAACTTTACTGTGCATCAAAATCGCCAGAAAGGCTAAGATATAAATTGCTAGGTACTATCTCCAAAGCTGCTGATTCAGTAGATTTGGGATGGGTCCCAAGAATTGCATTTCTAACAAGTTCTCAGGTGGTGCAGATGCTGTTGTTCAGGGAACCAAACTTTGAGATTCACTGGTCTAAGAATTAAAGTAAGAGGCTATTAATTCTCAAACTAATATATGTTACCCTCTGGGGATCCAAAACATAGTCTCAAGGTCCTGAGAATTGTTTATACAATTGTTAACTTTTGTCTATCTATTTTGATAATAATCTGAACAAAATTAATACAAACTTGTTTTAAAACATCTAAATTGGGAGAGTGAACCAAGATGGCTGATTAGTAGCAGCTCAGGATTGTAGCTCCCAGTGAAAGCGCAGAGAACAAGAGGATGCCACACTTTCAGACGAATATTTGTTGTTCACAGACCAGGAGATTCCCAGCAGAGGAGCCCCATGGGTCGCCAGGGCGACTCCTGTGGCTGGCGCGGCAGTTTTGCCAGCACCCTGGTGTGGCGGTTCTTGGTGCAGAGTAAACAGGACTGGGTCCCCTTCTGGTCGACGTTTGGAGCTCCAGGAAGGCAGAGTTGCCTATTCAGCTGATTGAAAAGGGGACTCAAGAAGGAAGCTAGATCGGAGATTCCCGGGCAGAAAAGCACCATCAATCTTAATGCCACTTTTTCAGCTGGTGCAGTGGGTTGCTCAGATTCCAGCACTGGGAATCAACAAGTTGGATGTCCACTCAGAGACCTAATTTGAAAATCAGTACTTACAAAGACGACAGATGGATAAATTCACAATGATGGGAAGAAACCAGCGTAAAAAGGCTGAGAATACCCAAAATCAGAATGCCTCTCCCTCTACAGGGGATCACGGTTCCTCATCAACAAGGGATCAAGGCCTGATGGAGAATGAGTGCATTCCCACAACAGAATTAGGCTTCAGAAACTGGATAATAAGAAACTTCTGTGAGTTAAAAGAACATGTCTTAGCCCAATGTAAAGAAACTAAGAACCTTGAAAAAAGGTTTGATGAAATCCTAACGAGAATATACAATTTAGAGAGAAATATAAGTGAATTAATGGAACTGAAGAATACAATAAAAGAACTCTGCGAAGTATGCACAGGTTTTAACAGTCACATTGATCAAGCAGAAGAAAGGATATCAGAGGTCAAAGACCAACTTAATGAAATGAAACGAGAAGACAAGATTAGAGAAGAAAGAGTAAAAAGGAATGAGCAAAGTCTCCAAGAAATATGGGATTATGTGAAAAGACCTAATTTACATTTGATAGGTGTACCTGAATGTCATGAAGAGAATGAATCCAAGCTGGAAAATATTCTTCAGGATATTATTCAGGAAAACTTTCCTAACCTAGTAAGTCAGGACAATACTCAATTCCAGGTAATACAGAGAACACCACAAAGATATTCCTCAAGTAGAGCAACCCCAAGACACATAATCATTAGATTCACCAGGGTTGACATAAAGGAGAAAATTCTAAGGGCGGCTAGAGAGAAAGGTCAGGTTACTCATAAAGGGAAGCCTATCAGACTCACAGCAGATCTCTCAGCAGAAACCTTACAAACTAGAAGAGTGAGGGTCAATATTCAATATCCTCAAAGAAAAGAATTTTCAACCCAGAATCTCATATCCAGCCAAACTAAGCTTCATAAATGAAAGAAAAATAAAATTTTTCACAAACAAGCAAGCACTCAGAGATTTCATCACCAACAGGCCTGCTTTACAAGAGCTTCTGAAAGAAGCACTATACACAGAAAGGAACAACCAGTATCAGTCATCCCAAAAACTTACCAAAAGGTAAAGACTATCTCCATAATGAAGAATCAACATCAACTAATGGGCAAAATAGCCAGCTAGCATTAAATGACAATATTAAACTCACAAATATCAAGATTAATACTAAATTTAAATGGATTAAATGCCCCAATCAAAGACACAGACAGGCAAAATGAATAAAAAGTCAAAACCCATCGGTACGCTGTATCCAGATCCATTTCATAAGCAAGGACACACAAAGACTCAAAACAAAGGGTTGGTGGAAGACTTACCAATCAAATGGAGAGAAAAAACAAACAAAAAAAAACAAACAAACAGGAGTTGTAACTTTCATCTCTGACAAAATAGACTTTAACAGTAACAAAGACTAAAAGAAACAAAGAAGGACATTACATAATGGTAAAAGGATCAATGCAACAACAGGAGTCAATGATCATAAATATATATGCACCCAATATAGATAGGAACACCCAGATACATAAGACAAGTTCTTTTTTTTTTTTTTTTTTTTGTTAGAACAACTCAGCAAAATAAAATTCCTGTTTATTGTTGGACAACATTGTTTCACACATACATCAAACAGGCCAAAAAAAATAAACAGCAACTTCATAGACAAAAAAGGAAAAAAAGGAAACCTTTTAATCTTTGGTCTTTTAACCATCTCATACAAACCAACTACTTATAGTACAGCTAAGTACATACACAACAAAGGTACTGGAATGCTTGGCATATGATTGTTTTTCTGTTGTCGTTTTTGCTTTTTTTTTTACAAGGTTTTTTTTCTCCTTTGAGATTATAATGAACATGGTCACACCACAAATAAAGTCAGAAGTAGGACAGAGAACGCTCCGAAGGCTGGTTTGGTCATCCGAGATCATTAAAAATGGCTGACCCTAACAATATGTACAAAAATATAAAATGTAAATAAAAAATACAAACAAATTTCCTTTTTAAAGTACTTTTAAGAAAAAAAGCAGGGCCTTGGAAGTTTTGGTTCTTTTTTCCTCCCCTGTTGCAAATTCTCATGGTTTGGGTTGGGTAGTGGAGAGCGCGTCTTGTCATCTGCGGTTGGCACTGCCCGTGGTGGGTGGGCGGGCCGGCCTCTCTACTCCAAGGTGACCACGGTTAGATTCTGAGACGGGAAGTGGAGGGTGAATAGGTCACGGCGGCCTTTTTTTTTTGTTTTTTTTTTTTTAGTTTAACTTTTCCTTTTTTGCTGTCTAATCATCCTCGTCGGTCTTCTGCTTCTTGGTATCAACATCATCATCCTCATCATCTTCAGCTGCCCTCTTGCCCGTAGCAGACTCAGCTTCCTCATCTTCATCTCCATCCTCCTCCTCACCATCACCTTCTTCCTCCCCCTCTTCTTCCTCACCACCTTCTTCCTCTTCTTCATCTACCTCATTGTCAGCCTCCTGCTCCCCATTTTCCTCATTCGCATTCCCGTTAGCAGGGGCGTCTCTTCCATTTTCCGCCTCTTCCACAACTTCCTTCTTCTCCTTCAAGTCCTTGGTGGGGATTTAGGAGCTGGTGTCTACCGCTGCGTCTGACATGGTGGGGCACACCGGTGATCCGATGCGGGGGATTAAAAAGAGAGCAAGAGTTCAAGGACTCTGGCGATAAAGCTGCCGGAGTCTGCGACGGCGGAGGAGACGCGCGGCGGAGGCGGCTGCGGCGAGCAAGGAGTAGGACGAGGAACAATGCAAAGATGGCTTTTCAGAGCAGCCAGTGGGGGCATAAGACAAGTTCTTAATGACTTATAAAGAGACTTGGACTCTCGCACAATAATAGCGGGAGACTTTGACACCATATTGTTAATATTCGACGGATCAATGAGATAGAAAATTAACAGGGACATCTATGAGTTGAACTCAGACCTGGAACAAGTAAAGTCAGTGAATATTTATAGAATTCTTTACCCCAGGTCCACAGAACATACATTTTTCTCAGTATCACATTACAACTATTTTGAAACTGACCACATAATTGGAAGTAAATCACTCTTCAGCATTTGCATAGCATTTCACAGACTTAATGAAATATTGGTTGGCTGTTTGTTTATTTTCTTCCCTTATTCCTTCCTGTCTCTGCTGTTAAGCACAATTATTGGCAAAAAAGAGGTTTTTAACACCTATTTTTAGATTGCATTCCAGCCTGGGAAATAGAGCAAGACTCCTGTTCTCTCTCCCTCTTTCTCTTTCTCTTTCAAAAAAAAAAATCTAAATAAGTATCATATTGCTGACTATTGTAATATAATTTCAGTGCCCATATTTGCATTTGTAATTAGAATTTCATTGATGCCAAGTAGTACTACTTTAATTGTTGATAATAAACTAGCTAATGTGATACAATCAGAGGTAGACTAATTACATAAATGATGTATTCATACTCAGTGAAAACCCATCGTAATTATAAATGCTATCTGAATAAAGATTTGTCAGTAATTTGAATAGAGAAATATGCTAGAGAAAAAGGATTGGCATGATTGAACCAATGCACAAGAAAGCAATGGCATGTCCAATTCAAAAGAATCCATGTGATAGCAGTCAGTACTAGATTCCCTATGTGAATGATGCTTTAGTTTCAGAAAAATGTTAGATGTCAAGTAAACTCATATTATTATTATCAAAAATGTTAGATGTCAAGTAAACTCATAATATCATACATATTATTATAAAATGTATTATTGTTTGAATGCAGATAAATGATTGAATATATCACTTTTCATTGAGATATTTTAGCATAATTTAGGAATGCTCCTTAGTGTTAGAAGGCTTATCATAACCTTATCAGTCAGCCTCCTGGCTAAACTGGAGGTGAGCCTTCATGGAAAAAAGCTAGTTCTAAACTCCTAATTATTTTAATAACAAGAAACTTACTATTTAATATTGAATTCAAAAGGAGGGGAATTTAATTTTTAAAATTATATCTATCAGGTGACAAAAACTAAGGAAAGGAAATGGATTTTTTTAAAAAGACAAAAAGAAAATGTAAATCACAAATAGGTAAAAATCGAAAATAAGAGTAATAGAGAAGAGTGAGAAAATGACAAAAAAGAGAGAAGGATCATGAAACAGAAAATTGTAAGTCAGTGGAAATGTGCTTGGGAATAAATAATATAACTCCAAAAAGGTCAAAGACATATATTATGCCTAATATTTGATAAGAATATAAAAATAAAATTATTATGACAAGGTTTGTACAAAAAACTCATAAATCTTTTTCTTTCTGCTATGCTAAAACTACTCAAGTCAATATAAACTTTGTTCAAACAAGCCTAAAAAGCAGCATGTCAGTTTCTATACTGAGTAAACAAATGACCTTAGTTTAAAGGAGAAGATATACAAATTTGTAAATGTTTTTGAATCTTTAGTATGTCTCAGGCACACTGCCATCCATCAGACATACAATGGTAAATAAATTACATATAATCATCATTTTAATGGAGTTCACAGCATTGAGGGGGCTACAGGCAACAACAAACCAGGAAGTTATAATACCTCAGCAATCAGTTGGGTGGAGGAAATTCAAAACTACAGAAATATTGGTAGGGATACCCGTCCAAATTTAGAGGGTCATAAGTGCTTACATTAGGAAACTAAGAAGAAAAGCATTAACAGCAGGTCTATAATCTATTATCTTTTTTTTTTTTTTTTTTTTTTTGAGACAGAGTCTCGATCTGTTGACAGGCTGGAGTGCAGTGTGGTGATCCAGCTCACTGCAACTTCCATTTTCCAGTTTCAAGCAATTCTCCTGCCTCAGCCTCCCAAGTAGCTGGGACTACAGGCACTCACCACCATGCCCAGCTAATTTTTTTTTTTTTGTATTTTTAGAAGAGACGGGGTTTCACCATGTTGGCCATGATGGTCTCAATCTCCTGACCCTGTGATCCGCCCACTTTGGCCTCCCAAAGTGCTGGGATTACAGGCATGAGCCACTGTGCACGGTCAATAATATATTTTCTTCCTTCAGGAGAAAGAAGAGATTGTCAAGAATCAACCTCTAGGAAGAAATGCCACAGTCAAACCCTTTGTAAACACTAATGATAGAGCTTATGGTATTTTCTAAGGGGAGAGTCCTTTCTATGAGATGTCCTAACTGTTAGGTTACTTATTATAATTAAAGCTGGAATTTATGAGTTTATAGAACATAGCTCACTAGGAAATGTCATGTAAACTGTCTAATTAATGGTGTATATAAAAGAAATATTCCATTACTGAAATGACTCCCATTATGCAAGTAATATCACTCAAGCTTCATTTTGGTCCTCACATGTTCTAATACACATCCTAGTATGGGAACAACAGACCTGGGTGACTTTGTTGACATGCTCAGACTTCTCCATGTTTCACTTCAATGTTGTGATTTTCCACATGCCCAGGATTTGACAATTCCACCTTCCATGTTATCTCAGAAATGACAAGCTATGACTTGAGCAGTAAGTAGAAGTTAGCCAGATAAAATTATAGAAAGGAATGAAGATGGAGATGGGCAAAGAGTAAAAGAAAACTGATTTTATAGCAGAGTAAACATCTGTGAAGGAGCACATTTAGAAAAGGTGAACAAAGTTTAACTAGAGCAAAGGGTGAAAACTGCAGCAAGCAGAAGCCAACTCGCAGAAGGCCTGTGGGCCATAGAAGGGGTTTATAATACATTCCCAAGTAATGCAACCCAACTGAAGTGGTTTAAAAACATAAATTAGGCTGGCACAGTGGTTCAAGCCTGTAATCCCAGCACTTTGGGAGACTGAGGCGGGCGGATCACAAGGTCAGGAGATTGAGACCATCCTGGCCAACATGGTGAAACCCCATCTCTACTAAAAATACAGAAATTTAGCTGGGTGTGGTGGCACACACCTGTAGTCCCAGCTACTCAGGAGGCTGAGGCAGGAGAATTGCTTGAACCCAGAAGGTAGAGATTGCAGTGAGCCAAGATCACGCCACTGCACTACATCCTGGGCGACAGTGCAAGACTCTGTCTCAAACAAAACAAAACAACAAAACAAGACAAAAACATAAATTATAGGATTTGGCTTCATTTTAGGAAGAGTACTCCATCTATAATATACAGAATGCATTAGAGAAAGGCAAGAAGTCAAGATAGGAATCTATTAAAAGAATAATATTATATCTAGACTAAGTACTGCAAATGAGAGATGAATATTTTTATTCCAAAGAGTTTATCTAACGTACATGGATACAATGTGTACCAAAGGAAATTGACAAGAGTGATTTTAGAAGTACTATTTACATTAGCCAAAAACTGGAAACAACCTAAATATTCATAAATAATAAAATGGATAAATATACTGTGGAAAATCATACAATGGAATATACAGCAATGAAAAGGAACAAGCTGCTGCTACTCACAACAATAGAAATCCTTCTCATAAATGTCATATTGAGCCAAAGAGGTCAGATACAAATAATGCATCCTCTATGCTTTTATTTACATAAAGTTCAAAAGCAGGTAAATAGTATTAGAAATTAAACCAGTGGTTCTTTTGAAGGTTGAGTAGTATCTGGGGAAGGAGCAGGCCTAAGTGATTTCTAGGGTACTGGTAATGTTCTGTTTCTTGATGTGAGTAATGGTACCACTAGTATTCACTTTGCAGTAAGCCAATAAGCTCTATGCTTATTAATTTTTTCCACTTCTCTATATGTATATTTCAATATCAAAGTTAGTTAAAACAAAAGCAAAACAAAAACATAGACCATTAAGCTAAGATTTATTGCCCTAGAAGAGAGAATATAAAGCAATCCAGTAAGAAAACAGTGTCAAATTTTGGGATTTTTGTTCCCAAATGTCTTGAAAGTAGTGACTTTCCAGTGCAAGAACCAGGCATTTGAAAGAAATAATCATTTTATGCTGCTTGGTTTTTCTGTGGGAAGTTTCTGGTGGACTTGTGGGAGTTCTAAAAGCTTGGCTTTATTGATTAAGAGCAAAGACTGGAAAACTCAAAACATAGAGCAGAGAAGAATGTGTGATGGCACAAGAATATCTTTCTTAACACCCAGACAGGTGATTAAAACCCTTTATGGGCTACGGAGAAAGAGGACAAGAACTTAAAAAGAAAAGCAAAGGAGTTATATATGAATATAGAGCACCTCAGAAAGCCTCTGCCACACTTCCCTACTATATTTTGATCCCAGGTGGCAGATCAGTTTAGAGGGATCCTAGGGTGGATGGGATATAGCCTTTCTTTCCAAGGTTTAGCCTAAATAGAATGCATATCTCTGAGAGAAGCCTTGCATTCAAACAACACCAGAGAGTGGATGAGCAATGGGTGTAGCATCAATAGACAAAGAAAGTGGGCTTGATATGCTCCTTCCAAGTCTCCTTCAGAGCTAAAGCTACATGCAAAGCATGTACCCATTGCTCAGGTTTCCAAGAGAGGCAGAGAAATTAACAGTAGGCCAAAAGAAAGCTCATGCCTGAGGCAAGGCTAATACACACCATGGTATCCAGCTAACTAATGCTGTGGTAGAAATTACACTGTCAGCAGATGCAGCAGTCCCAGATGTGAAGCTCCAGGACTTGCTAGGACAAGGCACCCATCAGGACAGGCAAGCAAGGTCAGAAGATGATCTTGGATCTCCATGTCACCCACTTCATGATGTTACATAGGGCAGAATCTCTTCCAATTCTAGACACCACTCAAGGAGATAAGGGGAAGAAAGGGGAGGAGGGAAGCTACAGAGTCTGAGCTCTAAACTGGCAGTGACTGAATTTCCTTAGCTTAGCAAAATTATGTTTTCACCAGCAAGCAGAAAAGAGGAATAAAGTTTCATGTTTGCACCTGAGTCTGTGACTATAAACAGTTTAACTGCTACACATAAAAAAGATTTACAAGCAATTTGGAGGCTCAATTGTGATTTTCCTCACATCCAAAAAGATGCTCTCTCCAGGGTATGGAGAAAGAACTGAAGGAAAAAAATGTTTGATATGGATAAAGCAGTAATAATTACCCAACCTCACAGGATAACTGTAAGGATTAAGGAACATGATAAAAGCAGCTGTCACCAAGTCAGAAACAGTAGATACTAAACCCTTCTCTCATAGAACGAAAGGGTTGAAAGAGAACTCCAGGAGCCTTCTGATGTAACCACCTTGTCCTTATGAAGGAAAATTAAAAACACCTAAGGCAAATTTTTGTCTTACCTAGTTTTATAGATTTCAGGTATGGACATTCTACAATCCATGCTACTATTTATCGCATGCATAGTTAACAATATTTCCAATTCATTCCCAGCAATGTAAGCCATTTATTCTTATTAAAACCCATGTGAAAAGAGAGAATAAGCTATTAAATATTTTTATATAATTTTTCTTTTACTGGAAAATTGTCATCAAATCATTTCATTTTCTTTTCATGTAAGGTAAATAATTTTAACTTGTTTAACCTTTCCTCACTGTCAAACAGAGTATGATGCTTTATTAACTAGGGAAATTACTACTCAATTTTTATGACATAAACTGTAGCATTATTTTTTGAAATAACACTTGAACATTGCTAATTGTAAGAAAGTTAATATTTTTAAGAGACAACTATGATTGGATTGGCCCTGAATGTCACATTTTTAACAAGATAGGAAATTGAGACGGATAATGTTAATCAATTTTAAATTTATAGAGTATGAATTAAAGAAAGGCAATACATGTGGCTTATAGCTAAATAAGTTCAGGGAATTGATATTAGATTTATTCCCAGAAAGTAAAGGTATTCAACAGCAGATTATTCCCTAAAAATCATAGAACTTACTCACGTGCAAACTGCTAGTTAGGTAGAGCTGAGATTTGAATGCCATTTACTCTCACCCACTCCCCATCCCTGGACTAAGCCGCCATTGCCTCTGACATTGTCCATTGTAGTAGCCTCATAACTGCTCTAACCTACGTACATTTTCGCCTCCTTTAGTCTATTCTCTATACTTCAGCTAGAGATCTTTTCAAAATGATGTTATCAATGCCTTGGTTAAAACCCTTCTATGATTTCTCAGTGCCCTAAGGATACACACAAAAATGCTGTGATATGCAGACAAAGTCCTGCACGGTCTGCCTCAAGCAGGCCTCAACAGCGTGGTCCACCATGGACCCTCACATTTTCTCCTCTCAAAATGTACTGGCCTTCTTCCACACTCTCAGTATCATCAGGCTAGTATTTATATTAGATGAAGCATGAGTTTATACTGATATCTCCAATTCTAATTCATTACCACATGGATCATTTTCCTCTTGTTTATCTATATTCCCCCATTCCAATAGTGAGAAACTCACCATTTACATCCATTTGCTTGGTTTTTCAATTCTGATATACACATATAGTGATATCAAATTGTTACCTCATACTCCTGTGGGAGACGACTTTATCAATTAGCATACAGTGCTTACATGCAGTTCTTTCTGCCTTTTGTCTTATAGACTCCACTCATTTCCAGTGTTAGTTAGGTTGGCACTTTTTTCCCCAGTACTTTCAGTGCAGTGGTTGTTTCATACATTTGTAACACAGTTAGATTCTGAATTCCATCCTGGGATCTGGTGACCTTTAAATAATTTCTTTAAAATTTGCATATGTCAAGAATTATCAACATCATCATTTATATGTTCTTACCAGTTTAATTTCTGTTCCAGGGAAGCAAATCTCTGCTGTAACTCCCCAAATTTACCTTTCTTTCCAAATTGAAATATGGTACCCTGTGAACTCAGTTCTCTGATGGGTCCAAGAAAAGTCATTAATGTTCAGTTGTTCAATTGTTTTCTTGTTTTAAAGACAGAAATGAAGATTTCTAAGGTCTATACATGTTGAAACTAAAAACACTGTATTTACTTTTTAATGTCCAACTTTCTCCTTAAATTCTATGTTCTATGAAAATAAGATTATGTCAGTTTTGCTCACCATTATATTCAAGTACCTAGTTCAGGTTCTGGCACATAGTAAATACTCAACAAATATTTTTAAATGAATGCACAAATGAATAACTCAAGTCCAAATACAAGTCCAATAAACTTTCATCTATTCACATGTGCTTCCCTGGTCCTATGCCATTAGACAGTCTTTTTTACTAATCCATGTTGGTTATTTAACAGTGTCCCTTTCAGTCATACTTACAGCTTCTCTATTAGTGACAATCTAAGTCTTTATTCCATGCTTTTTAGGGAAGAAAATGTCACAACCTCTTTTTAGATCCTATTTTTATCATCATCATTGCCAATAATTTTTTCAGGCAGTAACTATCTACTGTACTTATTGGGAACACTGGTGCTTAACCTCACAGTGATTCTAAACAAAGAATAGAAAACCAAGCTTTCCTCTGCACTGTGTAAATGGTTTGCCTGTCTCAATCTGCCTCTGCTATTTCATGATGTTCAAACTTCCTAACAAACGTTCTTTGAATAAGGAAATAAGCCAACCTTCAGGATTCTGCAGTTTGAACACCTAATCAAAGCTTCAAACTATACAGATGCGGAGAGCAAAACATGTTTCATATGTGGCAAAATAATTATCTTGATATGTTTGCCACCAATCAGTTGATATTTAAAACTCTATTTGTAAAGCCTAAAAATACAAGAGCTATGAAGAGATTACTGAGCAAGGCAAGAAAACCAAAGATCTCTATAATTTTCCTTTACTTCTACAATAGATTATTTACACATACATAAAGAAGTATGTTACTTACACACTCTTTTAACTTTAATATACACTTTCTACCAAAGTTGGGTGTATTAACTTTTCTTAAGTAAAGTACATAAGCCTCCAAGGAGATTCATATGTTTCTTGTAGGAGTGTACATTGATATAACCATTCTGGAGATTATGTATCCAAAGATTTTAATTTTAACACAGAAATAGCTTCTCTAGAAAAAACTTCCAAGGAAATAACTAATGGGGTATTAAAAGATTTAGCTACATAGATATTAATCACATATTTTTTAGAGTTTTGAAAAAAATGAAAATAATGTATTCAACTGTACTACATTGATTAAATTGATTCAATCATACAATGAAATATTCTACAGCCATTAAAACTTATGTTGTAGATGTGCATTTATCAACACAGAAAGATGTTCTTAATGTGCTGGAGAGGTAAAATTAAATTCAAAACAGTTTACACTGTATAATTTTAAACACAGATAGATTTACTGACATACATAAAAGATAGATAAAAGATAGTTGATTGAAAGATAGACACTCCAAAAATGTTCACAAGTTATTTCTAAACGATTGTATTTATCTCCTTCTTTCTTACTATATTTTTTTATTTTCTATTATGTAGATGTATTTTGTGTTTTTTTAAAGAAGATGTACTCAAATATAGTCATTATCTTAGTATCATAATTGGGTCTGTTGCCATTTGCAGTTGGTATTGGTGTCTTGGTAGTGGTAAGCAATATTGCTAGAGACCTTGACCGTGAAATCATGAACATTATCTTTCAAGGACAGCTATGAATAAAAGTGGCTCTTTTGTTCTTTCTCTTCCAAATACGAAGTTAAAATATATAAAGAAGAAAATAGAGCAAGGTTTGAATATCATACTGGGAAAGCAATGGCAAAATAACAATATTTCTGTGGCAGAAAAAAAAGCCAGATTTGGGAAAGGTCAGGTATAGATGTAGTCTTCGCACTGGGCTATAATTTTAAGAGCATTCATTTTCAGATTCTCAACTTCCATATGCCCTTTTTCTCATTATCAGGTAGATTATCTTCCCCACTTTCCCTTTCAAAATGACTCTTCTCTCATTTTACAGAAGAAAGGCATTGCCATGACTCATCTGGAATCTAATTATGCCATTATGCCAGGGTATAAAAGTATCTGGGGCATCAGCAAAATGCAATTAAATGTAATGTATGCAGGAAAGGCTCCTTTGTTGATATATCAAGACCCTGTCTTCCTGTTTTTCTGTGTCTTATCCATATTTCTGATAAAACTGAAGCATGTAACATTAGAAATCAGGGTATATTGATCCTTATAAAAATGCTTTAAAATGTGATATATTATACAGAGGCAGTCTTCACCTTTTCCTTTCCCTAGACCCTTTTCAAAGAATGTCTTGCCCCCAGAGGGAGAATTTGAGGATAGAATATTGAAGAAAGCATTGTCAAGAAATATTAAAAGCTAAAAACTCCTTTTCTAAAATGAGCAATTTTTCAGATATTTATAATATTCATAATGAAAGGCATGTTGTTGCAAAACACTACAGCTTAATAACACTAACTCTTCTTAAGAGTATATTTTCTGTTGAGAAATGTTTCTCACCAACATAGTATGTAGATATGTACTTAAATAAAACCAAAGTTTAGTAAACAATACTCATTCTTAAAAAAAAAAAAAAAAAAAAGCAGTATATTTTCCAGGACTATTCAATTTTTTTTCTACTTTTAGTGGAAATTATATCTGCAGATGAAGATTTTATGTGATTTCTTTTAGATTCAGTATGCATTATTAAACAAAGTCATTAGAGTATAGATTATCAAATCAGACCTTTAAGTCTTTATTGTAATTATATACTAGTTTATTTTATAAAGTAGTTAATATTTTCTATTTCCTATTATATAGTATGCAATAATATGATAGCTGCCACGTCAATTCAGGAATAAAAACTTTTTTCTTTCATAAAATACATAGAAAATGTTATTTTATCAAAAATTGATTATTTTATGAATATTTATATAATATACTTGTTTAATAGTTTCCCAAATCTGATACTAGAATTCAATGAATGTCTACAAACTCATTTAGGAAAGGAATATTATGGTTGATTATTTATACTCCTCACTTCACAGCTACTTATTTTAGCTATTCACCAATAAGATATTGGATATTGTATAATATTACATTATTATACATAATAAATTTAAAAATGTGATATATTTTTGTTTTGTGATTCATAAAAACTAAAACATTTTTATTATTTTAGATCCTACATCATCTTAAATTAGACTCAGCTGTTTTGGGGGATCTGTCTTACAAGACACATTCCATAATTTGTTTTCCAGTTCTTTTAATAATAGTGAAAATGAAACACATGTTCATCCACTTACTTGAATTAAAAAATAAAGCTAGACTTTATCTATCTTACAAGATGCATTCCATAATTTGGTTTCCAGTGCTTTTAGTAATAGTGAAAATGAAACACATGTTCATCCATTTACTTGAATTAAAAAATAAAGCTAGACTTTATCCATCTTACAGGATGCATTCCATAATTTGGTTTCCAGTGATTTTAATAATAGTGAAAATGAAGCACATGTTAATCCATTTACTTGAATTAAAAAATAAAGCTAGACTTTTTCTAACAATGAGTATGCTTGATTGGTTGATTGATGTACTAAGGAGTAATGGCTTTGTTAATTTGGATATAGATTGGAAATCTTCTATTAATTGGATGAACTGAATTTGAATTTCTGAGTTTTAGATGAAAATATATTTAATGCATATAGACTATGGAGACACAGTATTTTGTCAAATTATTCTGTTGGCAAAGGTATGTAGAAGTTATTACTGCCTCATGTCCTAGTTGTTTCTTGAGTGTATTGAGTTAAACTATATGCCTCTTTGCAAAAATAACAGATATAATTAATAGCCATCCAAAAAGTATTGGTGAAGCACTTCTGGTACAGTTCCCAGAAATTGAGAAAATGAATGATTCCAACAACTGTGTAGCAAATCTTTGTAAGTGAATTGATTTTCAATTCTTTGCTCTCAACAAAATTGAAGGTAGACCTAATAGAATATTCAGTTAATAAATCATCGAATGTGCTTTTTGATGTTAGATCACTTTGAGATGTTTGTCATATAACTCAGAAAGTGTTCAAAGAATTAAGAAAAATCAGTGTAACAAAATCCATTCTATTCCCATCTACTTATTTATGTGAATTGATGCTGAACCTTCCCTATCTCACTAAAGCAATGAGTAATATTCATCTAGAGTTGCATTAACTAATTGAAAAAAGGTGCCATTCATCTCAGTAAGTGCTTAATTAAATTGTCTTTGTTTAATAATTATCATATTATTTTAATCAAATTGCATACTCATAATGCAATGATAATATGATCCCGCACATATGTTTTAATATAATAAAACATTTTAGTTTAAATTTATAAACATAGCTTTGTTAAAAACAAGTTTGATAGGGGATCAATAAAATAATTTTAAGGATAAAAATATGTTTTCTTAACATAAAATTTTATGGGGAAAGTGGAATAAAATGTAGAGCTCAGTGAGTACATGGCGTTCAATTTCTTACAATTAAAAAAGTTCCTTGTATTTTTAAAATGAATGGTGATGGCTATCAAATTGCTAGAGTATTTAGATTGGATTAGATACAATTAAAAGAGCATTTTAACAGTTTCATTTAAAATATTAATATTGAAATATTTCAGAAATTGCATCTCTCCATTTCCTTAATGTTTAAAAATCAGCTAAAAATAATGATTAAAAATTAACTACTACTAGTCTAATAAAGACATCAGACAAATCTCAGTGAAATGAGTATAAAGTTTCAGTTATGTAAAATGAATAGTTTCTGGAAATCTGCTATACACGATAATACTTATAGTTAACAATTTGGTATTATGCACTTTATGTTAAGAGGATAAAGCTCATTAAATGTTTTTACCAGAAGCACAAACACACAAAAAAGCACAAGGAGATTTTGGAGATTATAGGTTTATGTGCGCATACCACAGTAAGCACATACCTTGATTGTGGTGATGGTATTATGGGTGTATACATTAAATATGTGCACATTTTTATATATAAATTATACCCCAATAATGTTTAAATAAGTAAATAGAAATTACACATTAATTTTATTTTTATATATGTCATATAATAAGAAGCAAAATATACCTATTGTTAAAGAAAGAAAGGAAAACAAAGGAAAGTTTGTGAAATTGTCAAAGCCAATAGAGGACTAAGAAGTGTGATGACTAAGTGTGATTTGGTAATTAAAATGGGATCCCCCCCATAAAGGACATTAGTTAAAAACTAAGGAGATCTAAATAAAGTATTGCTTTAGTTCATACTAATGCATCAATATTGGTTAATTAATTGCAACAAATGTACCATCTTAATGGTAAGATGATAATAATAAGAAAAACTGGGTATAGGATTATAGGTATTCTCTGTACTCTGAATGTTTTCTGTAAATATAAAACAGTTCAGAAAATTCATCCTTAAAATTCTGTATCTGTGGAACCACTCTCAGTTTCAAATTCTGTGTTAGTGTTCTCCAGAGAAACAGACCAATAGTACTCCGGAGAAACAGAATACACATACTTACATATATTATATATTGCATATGTTATATATATAATATATATATTCTTGTATAATTTATAATATTAGTATAAGAAATATGTGTGTTTGTGTGTGTGTGTGTATATATTTACTATAAGAAACTGGCTCACACTTGGAGCTGATAGGTCCAAGATCTGCAGTTGGCAAGCAGGAGATGCAGTAGAGATGATGGTATAATTCCAGTCCAATAAATCATTGCCAAGACCTGAACGTAATTTAGTTTTGGAAAGAAGATGGACTTTTCTAAAATTTGAAAGGCAAAAGTGAGGAGGATGCCAGTCTCCTCATTTCCTTTGCTGTTGCTTTCGTTTATGTGATCAACTAAGATTGTGGAGACATTTGTATTTTCATTGGTTGTGTTAGAAAAGTTCTCATTGTCCAGTCACTACCTTCATGCATGTTGAAAGGCAACATACTGCACATCCATTTCACAAGTACAGATACAGATGGTAAGAGGCAGTATGGCTCTAACTCTGGTGGCAGTAGCAGCAGCTTCCTGACTATAGTGGTAGCCTGATTGTGGCAATGGTAATTTGGGCTGAAGCCAATAACTTCCTGACCATAGGAAAGGCAGCAACATTTTTTTCATTTTTAGTAAAATTTATATGTGTATGTAATGCATAAACATGGTAAAAATTAAATAGAACACAAGTGCTTATGATAAAATGCAAGAGTCTCCCAGCCATCCCTCCTAGCCAGTGGCCTTCTACCCAGAGGCAACCTCTTCTAACTATTTCTTGTTTTGGTTCTTCTGAAGGTAACCCCCACAGTCTAGACTCATGGGGTCAGGCAATCTGGATATTGGCATGAGGGTTTTTGGTTGTCACAGTGACGGTGTGGGGGGATTGCTGGCATTTAGTGGGCCCAGGAGAAGGTGACAACCTCCTGTAATGTACAAGATGGTCCTAAACAATTAAGTCATGTTCCCGTTTCTCACCCTGTGTCCTCTGGATATTTGCATAGATAAAAAAAAAAATCTGCTTCTAATCATTAGTACAACATAACTCCATTTCACATATAAACATGAGATACTCTGGGGTGGTTTTAAGACATGTTGATTTTTCCAGGGATGCAATTATCTCGTAAATTGAGGAAAATTATACTTCATTTTGATGGGAACTTTACCAAGTTGTCCACCATTTGGGGACATCATGACATGGATGGCAAGGCCAGTCTTGATATTTGACTCATGAAACAACACATCGTCATAGGTGAGCCTCTTAGCTGTCCCATTCATGGAGATTCTATAAGCAGATTGCTCATTGGGTGACTTCATTACATCTTCCATTGTCATTGTACCTGAGCACTTACACATCAAGATAGGAACTATTTGTGCAATTATTTTCAGTTCTCTTTTATAGTTAATGATTGTATAGAGTTTTCCCTCAAATTTTATTTTAAGTTCAGGGGTACATGTGCAGGATATGCAGGTTTGTTACATAAATAAATATGTGCCATGGTGTTTGCTGCCCAGATCATCCCATTACCTAGGTAGGAAGCCCAGCATTTTTGAGCTATTCTTCCTGATGCTCTCCCTTCCCCTACCACCCCACTGACATTGACAGGCCCCAGTGTGTATCATTTCTCCCCATGTGGTCATGTGCTCTCATCATATAGCTCCCACTTATAAGTGAGAACATGCAGTGTTTAGTTTTTTGTTCGGCAGCAACATTTTTAAAGGTCCAATTTTGCATGTGGCTTTGGGATTCACTCCTGAATGCTCAATGTAGAATTTGTTGATTCATCCCACCCAACAATTTCATAAGCCATTTAATACCCTAGAATAAATACTTTCTTACATACATTAGCTAGAGTGGGTTTGCTACATAGCTAGATTAATTTATTTTTTCCACAACTGAATGCCAGGCAATACGGCCACTAGTACTATTACATGAATTGTAAATATTCTTTTTGCTTTTACTTTTTACAGTAGAAGAAAAAAAAGTGGGAGAAAAAAGATTTCTCTCTGGTTCATAGGAGTTCAAGTTGTATGTGACCATTGCACCTCCACACCTTGCGTGTCTCTCACCACTCCCCCATACACTGAATATACCTGTCTATAGGGTGCCTGGGGGACAGCTGGTAACATAGCTTCATGGAGACAAATCTAAACTTAATAACCAATAAGCTATGCAACATATATCCTGACTATATTTAGACCTCACAAAGCACAGCAGGAACATTTTTTTGTGTGTACATATGTTCATAGCAGCTTTATTCATAACAGCTAAAAAACTGAAAATAACTCAAACGTTCATCAACTGGTAAGTGAATTAACAAACTGTGGTATGACCATACAATGCAAATACTACTGAACAATAAAACAGGAACTAACTACTAATAATGTAAGAATATCAGTATCTCAAAAGTATTAAGTTAAGTGAAAGAAGCTGGACATGAAATACTATATCTGATTCTGAGTATTTGAAATTCTCAAAAAGGCAAAACAAAAGTGACAAAAAGCAGATTAATGATTGCAGTGGGTAGAAGTGGGGACAAAGGATTGACTACAAAAGGGAGAAAGGGAAATTTTTAGGTGATAGAAATGTTCTATATCAAGATTGTGGTGGTGGTGATTACATGACTATAGATTTGACAAAATTCACTGAATTATGTACCTAAAATGGTGAATTTTATTATATATAAAATAATACCTTATTATATATGAAATATTACCTAAAGTTTATATATATCAAAATGGAATAATGGTAACATGCTTTACTTTGTATGCTATATTTCCAAATATTCTCCAGTGAGGATGAATTGTTTTAAAATCAGAATAAAAATCTCATTTAAAAACAATTAGTATATTGTAAATATATGAGTATACATGATCACAATAACTTATAAATAAATACAAACTCAGAGCTAAGAAAATAACCACTATTTACTTGGGTAATGGAATACTAAAATTCCTCCTAAAGCTTTTGTATAATTCTTAACTTTTAGGGAAGGACTTTGTTTTAAAAATCCAGTAAGAATAGAAAATGCCTTGCAGTAATTGGTGTAAGTTTATCCAGAGCTTTTGCCCAAATTAATGAATTAGGAAGGCATCACATGTGCTCACTGTTCAAGATGCTTTTGAAAGATTATTCAGTAGTTTATTTCTTTTGTTTTTTTCTGGTAAGTTTCTGTTTCATTTTTTTCTTTTTTTCAAGAGTTATTCTCTGCAGGAGCATTTAAATTGAAGCTAAGAAACCAAAATTGAAAGGCTGTTAGTTCTGACTCATTCATCCAGATTATGCTACCTGCATGAGCCCAAAGTCTCTTTTTTCATTAAGGATTTCATGTTCAAATTGTGTTTTGGGGGTGTACATATATGTATGCCAGCAACAAAATGAATAGGCTCATGGGAAGTAAAAGGCAGGAAGAGAGAAGGTTTGCATAATCTAAACTTGCCAGCCCCTCTTATCCTCTTGGGTTGCTTTTACTCTCATCTCATCTGTTGGTCCCACGTCTCTCCCATCTTTTTCTCCTCTATATGCCCTCAGATTAAATCTCTACCTCACTGCTATTTCTCCCTCCTCCCCATCTTTATTGCTTTCTATCTTATTCTGTCTAAAGATGAAAGCATAATAGCAAAATGACAAAGTTCTGTAAAAGGAAAATCAAGCTCCTATTCCTACATCTAATATCTAATTTTCTTCTCTTCTACTACATTCAATCATGTTTACATCTAAAATATTTACACAGATAGAAGTAACGAAAAAGGAGAAAACATAAATAAGAAAAAGATAAAGTGGTATTTAGATGGTTTTACTACTTGCATTTATAGTTAGATAGGAATAGTTGTTATTATTGTTGTTGTTGTTATTTAAATTAAACAGGGGATCATTTATTTGGCATTTATTCCATTCCTATTCTGTGTCCCCTGAATGGGAGTTAAGAACTGGAGAGAAATAAATGAGACTTAGTGCCTGCCCTCAATCAGCTAGTAAGAGAAACATATTCATACAATTATGATGAAATGTGATAAATCTAATACTCCAGTTTGAGTTAAAAATCTCAGCATCATGTTTAATTCCTCTGAGGAAGGAGCTGTACCACCCTGCTTTGCCACATGGGCTAATACTCTTTCTAATAAATTCTTATTGGATATTCAGTGCCTCTAACTTAAGCACTTGCACTCCAAAAACCCCTGGAATGCCCATCTGCTACGGAATGTTTAGGGAAACTCTTTTTGGTCTTAGTTAGCCCACTAAGTGTTCTCTAGTGGGCTCATATTTCATAGTAACACAGTATTAGTTAATCATTTTTTATTCCTTTCTTTCCTTCAGTACCCTCATATCTAATCAGTGAGTAAGTCCCGTTGTTTCTATCTCCAGAGAGTATTTTTAATTTGTCTATTTCTCTTTATTGTCACTAATTAAAAGTCCCTAAAAAAGAGTTACTGTTATTCTGTTTTAGACTGCTGCAACAAACTCTAACTGGTCTCCATGCTAGTTATTTTCTGTTTATTATTCCCAACACCTTCCTCAGATCCAGTCTCAGTCTTTTGTGTGTCCTGCTCTGTGTCCCAGAAGTCTGACTTTATAGGCTGCCTCATCCAGACTCATTGGCTGGCTAGATTCTGGGTCAGTGTGGCTGAAGGGAGGCACCAGCAAGAAGTCAGTGATATGGTTTGGTGTGTCCCCACCCAAAATCTCATCTTGAACTGTAATCCCCATAATCCTCATGTGTCAAGGGTGGGACCAGGGGGAGGAAATTGGATCACAGGGGCAGTTTCACCTATGCTGTTCTCAAGATGGTTAGTGAGTCTCATAAGATATGATGGTTTTTTAAGCATCTGGCATTTCCCCTACTTGCACTCCATCCTGCTGCCCTGTGAAGAAGGTGCCTGCTTCTCCTTTGCTTCCCACTATGATTGTAAATTTCCTAAGGCCTCCCCAGCAATGCAGAACTATTAGTTGATTAAACCTCTTTCCTTTATGAATTACTCAGCCTTGGGTATTTCTTCATAGCAGTATGAGAACAGACTAATATAGTCAAGAAGTAGAAAACAAAATTCAAGGTATTTATAATAGAATGATTTATAATATATACCCAGTAATATAATTGCTGGGTCAAATGGTATTTCTGGTTCTAGATCCTTGAGGAATTGCCACACTTTCTTCCACAATGGTTGAACTAATTTACACTCCCACCAACAGTGTAAAAGTGTTCCTATTTCTCCACATCCTCTCCAGCATCTGTTGTTTCCTGACTTTTTAATGATCGCCACTCTAACTGGCATGAGATGGTATCTCACTGTGGTTTTAATTTGCATTTCTCTAATGATTAGTGATGATGAGCTTTTCTGCATATGTTTGTTGGCTGCATAAATGTCTTCTTTTGAGAAGTGTCTATTCATATCCTTTGCCCACTTTTTGATGGGGTTGTTTTTTTCTTGTAAATTAAAGACACATGCACATATATGTTTATTGTGGCACTATTCACAATAGCAAAGATGTGGAACCAACCAAATGCCCATCAATGATAGACTGGATAAAGGAAATGTGGCCATATACACCATGGAAGCCACTATGGCACACTATGCAGCCATAAAAAAAGAATTAGGGAGAGGGATCCAAGATGGCTGATTAGGAGCAGCTCAGGATTGCAGCTCTCAGCGAAAGCATGGAGGGTGAGTGGACGCTGCATTTCCAGATGGATTTTATTGCCCACAGACCAGGAGAGTCCCAGGTGGAGTAGCCCCATGGGTCACCAGCACAGCTGGTTTGGCCGGTGCGGCTGTTTTGGCCGGCGTGGATGTTTTGCCAGAGACCCTGTGTGGCAGTTCTTCATACAAAATACACAGGTCTGGGTGCCATTTTAGCTGGCAAATGGAGCTCCTGGGAGGTAGAGTCACCCATTCATCTGATTAAAAAGGGGACTGAAACAGGGAGCCAGACCAGGAGATTCCTGGGCAAAAAAGTTCCACGAATCTCAGTATGGCTGTTTCAGCTGGCGCAGTGGGTGGCCGCACGGGAAATCGCACAGATCCCAGCACCTTTTCAACAGGCGACTGGAACACCTGGGAGACAGAGTTGACTGTTCAACTAAAAAAAAAAAAAAAAAAAAAAAAAGGGCTCTGAGGAAGGGAGCCAGGTGATCAGGCTCAGCTGGTCCCATCCCCATAAAAAAACAGCAATCGGAAACTCTCTGGATTGAGAGTTTCACATCAAGCACAGCTGAACCCGGGATGGTCCAGAGTTGTCGGGGAGGGGCGTCCACCATTACCAAGGCAGTTCACCACTACAGAGGTAATCCACCATTGCTGAGGCAGCCTGCCATTGCCAAGGCAGCCCACCATTGCAGAGAGAGTCTGCCATTACAGAGGTGGTCAGCCATTGCCAAGGCAGTTCTAACTACACCTATAAAAACAGGACTGCAGGGAAGTTCACATGGCAGCTGGGTGGAGCCCACAGCAGATCAGCAAAGCCTCTGCAGGCAGACAGTGACTAGGCTGCCTCCTCGCTGGGCAGGGTAGCCCTGAAAAAAGGCAGCAGCACAACAGAAACTCATAAATAAAGCCCTAACTCCCCAGGACAGAGCACCTGGGGAAAAAAAAGGGGGGATTATGAGTTCTGCTGCAGCAGACTTAAACGTACCTGCCCAGCAGCTCTGAATGAATAACGGAGCTCACGGCTCAGCACTTGAGCTCCTATAAAGGACAGACTGTCTCCTCAAGCAGCTCCCTGACCCCTGTATATCCAAAGAGTCACCTCATAAAGGAGAGCTAAGACTGACATTTGGTGGGTATCCTTCTGGGACAGAGGTAGCAGAAGAAGAAACTGGAAGCAACCCTTACTGTTCTGCAGCCACTGCAGGTGATCCCTAGGAAAGCAGGGCCTGGAGTGGACCTCAGCAGTCCTACAGCAGAGGGGCCTGACTGTTAGAAGGAAAACTAAGAAACAAAAAGAAATAACTTCATCTTCAACAAACTGGATGTCCACTCAGAGACCCAATCTGAAAGTTAACAACTACAAAGATGACAGGTGGATAAATCCACAAAGATGAGAAGAAACCAGCGCAAAAAGGATGAAAATACCCTAAACCAGAACACCTCTCCTCCTACAAGGGATCACAGCTCCTCACCAGCAAGGGAACAAGGCTGGATGGAGAATGAGTGTGATCAATTGACAGAATCAGGCTTCAGAAGGTGTGTAATGAGAAACTTCTGTGAGCTAAAAGAACATGTTCTAACTAAATGAAAAGAAACTAAGAACCTTGAAAAAAGATATGATGAAATGCTAACAACAATAAACACTTAGAGAGAAATATAAGTGAATTGATGGAGCTGAAAAACACAACACGAGAACTTCATGAAGCATACACAAGTTTCAACAGCCGAATTGGCCAAGCAGAAGAAAGGATATCAGAGGCCGAAGACCAACTCAATGAAATAAAATGAGAAGGCAAGATTAGAGAAAAAAGGGTAAAAAGGAATGAAAAAGTCTCCAAGAAATATGGGACTAGGTGAAAAGACCTAATCTACGTTAAATAGGTGTACCTGAATGTGATGAAGAGAATGAATCCAAGCTGGAAAATACTCTTCAGGATATTACTTCAGGAAAATACTCTCCAGGAAAACTTCCCCAACCTAGCAAGGCAGGCCATATTCAAGTTCAGGAAATACAGAGAACACCACAAAGATATTCCTCAAGAAGAGTAACCCTAAGGCACATAATCATCAGATTCACCAGGGTTGAAATGAAGGAGAAAATGCTAAGGGCAGCCAGAGAGAAAGGTCAGGTTACCCACAAAGGGAAGCCCATCAGACTCACAGCAGATCTCGCAGAAACCCTACAAGCCAGAAGAGAGTGGGGGCCAATATTCAAAATCCTTAAAGAAAAGAACTTTAAACCCAGAATTTCATATCCAGCTAAACTAAGCTTCATAAGTGAAGGAAAAACAAAATCCTTTGCGAACAAGCAAGTACTCAGAGATTTCATCACCATTAGGCCTGCCTTACAAGAGCTCCTGAAAGAGGCACTAAACATAGAAAGGAACAACCAGTACCCAGCCACTCCAAAAACATACCAAATAGTAAAGAGCATCAACACAATGAAGAAACTGCATCAACTAACAGGCAAAACAGCCAGCTAGCATCAAAATGGCAGGATCAAATTCACACATAACAATATTAGCCCTAAATGTAAATGGGCTAAATGCCCCAATCAAAAGACACAGACTGGCAAATTGGATAAAAACCCAAAACCCATCAGTGTGCTGTATCCAAGAAACCCATCTCACAAGCAAGGATACATAAAGGCTCAAAATAAAGGGATGGAGGAAGATTGACCAAGCAAATGGAGAGCACAAAAAAACAGGAGTAGCAATTCTCATCTCTGATAAAATAGACTTTAAACCAATGAAGATCAAAAGAGACAAAGAAGGACATTACATAATGGTAAAAGGATCAATGTAAAAAGAAGAGCTAATGATCTTAAATATACACAAACCCAATACAGGAGCACCCAGATATATAAGTCAAGTTATTAATGACTTACAAAGAGACTTAGACTCTCACACAATTGTAGTGACTCTCACACAATGGGGGAGACTTTAACACCCCATCATCAATATTAGACAGATCAATGAGACAGAAAATTAACAAGGGTATCCAGGACTTGAACTCAGACCTGGAACAAGCAAACCTAATAGACATTTACAGAACTCTCCACCCCAAATCCACAGAATATACATTCTTCTCAGCACCACATCACACCTACTCTAAAATTGACCACATAATTGGAAGTAAATCACTCCCCTCAGCAAATGCAAAAGAACAGAAATCATAACAAACAGTCTCTCAGACCACAGTGCAATCAAGTTAGAACTCAGAGTTCAGAAACTAACTCAGAACCGCACAGCTTCATGGAAACTGAACAACTGGCTCTTGAATGTTGACTGGATAAACAATCAAATAAAGGGAGAAATAAAGATGAAGAATCAATAAGAATGAAGACACAACATACCAGAATCTCTGGGATATATTTAAAGCAGTCTCTAGAGGAAAATATATAGTAATAAATGCCCCCATGAGAAGCAAGGAGAGATTTAAAATCGACACTGTATTGTCAAAATTGAAAGAGTTAGAGGAGCAAGATCAAAAAAACTCAAAACCTAGCAGAAGACAAGAAATAACTAAGATCAGAGCAGAACTGAAGGAGATAGAGACACAAAAAACCCTTTAAAAAAATCAATAAATCCAGGAGCTGGTTTTTCAAAAAGATCAACAAAATAGACAGACCACTAGCCAGATTAATAAAAAAGAAAAGAGAGAATAACCAAATAGATGCAATAAAAAACGATAAAGGTGATATCACCACAGATTCCACAGAAATACAAACCATCATCAGATATTATTACAAACAACTCTATGCACATAAACTAGTAAACCTGGAAGAAATGGATAAATTCCTGGACACTTGCCTCCTCCCAAGACTAAACCAGGGAGAAGTCGAAACCCTGAATAGACCAATAACAAGGTCTGAAGTTGAGGCAGCAATTAAGAGCCTACCACCCAAAAAACCCAGGTCCAGATGGGTTCACAGCGGAATTCTACCAGACATACAAAAAGGAGCTGGTACCATTCCTTCTGAAACTATTCAAACAATCCAAAAAGAGGGAATCCTTCCCAAATCATTTTGTGAGACCAACATCATCCTGATACCAAAACCTGGCAGAGACTCAGCAAGAAAAGAAAACTTCAGGCCAATATCCATGATGAACATAGATGCAAAAATCTTCAATAAAATACTGGCAAACCGATTGCAACAGCACATCAGAAAGCTTATCCACCATGATCAAGTAGGATTCATCCCGGGGATGCAAGGCTGGTTCAAAATACACAAGTGTATAAATGTAATTCACCACATAAACAGAACCAAAGACAAAAACCACATATTATCTCAATTGATGCAGAGAAGGTCTTTGACAAAATTCAACAGCCCTTTATACTAAAAACCCTCAATAAACTAGGTATTGATGGAACATATCTCAAAATAATAAAAGCTATTTACTACAAAACAACAGCCAATATCATACTGAATGGGCAAAAACTGGAAGCATTCCCTTTGAAATCTGGCACTAGACAAGGATGCCCTCTCTCACAACTCCTATTCAATATAGTACTGGAAGTTCTAGCCAGAGTAATCAGGCAAGTAAAAGAAATAAAAGGTATTCAAATAGGAAAGGAGGAAGTCAAATTGTCTCTATTTGCAGATGACATGATTGTATATATAGAAAGCCCCATCGTCTCAGCCCAAAATCTCCTGAAACTGATAAGCAACTTCAGCAAAGTCTCAGGATACAAAATCAATGTGCAAAAATCACAAGCATTCCTATACACCAATAACAGACTTAAAGAGAGCCAAATCAAGAATGAACTGCCATTCACAATTGCTACAAAGAGAATAAAATACCTAGGAATACAATTAACAAGGAAAGTAAGGGACCTCTTCAAGAAGAACTACAAACCACTGCTCAACAAAATAAGAGAGGGCACAAACAGATGGAGAAACGTTCCATGTTCATGGTTAGGAAGAATCACTCCCCAAACCATCTCACACCAGTTAGAATGGCAATCATTAAAAAATCTGGAGACAATTGGTGCTGGAGAGGATGTGGAGAAATAGGAACACTTTTACACTGTTGGTGGTATCTCAATTATTTCAGTGTCCATGTGCAGTAAGTAAACTTGTGAGAGAATATCTTCATTTCAATTTGTATATAAAACTATAGGTTTCATGTTTTGTTTGTTTTTTTGTTTTTAATCTGGCACACAGTAGATAATAATGTTTGCTCACAGTTGAATGAATGCTTATAAAAGTGTTTTCACACAAGCTCAGAGAAACCAGAGTGTTTAAATGAACTAGAATCACATGCAAAAGCAACAAAGCCCAATGCTCCTTTTCAAATACGTTAAGATCTTTAAACAGAAAAACAACAAAACAATTTATTGGTCTTTATCTCAATGTAGTTTTCATTTGCATTTCTCTAATGACCAGTGATGATGAGCATTTTTTCATATGTTTGTTGGCCTCATATATGTCTTCTTTTGAAAAGTGTCTATTCTTATCAAACAAACCCATTCAAAAGTGAGCAAAGGATACAAATCAATATCGTGAAGATATCTGTTTTTTTTTTTTTTAAGTCAAGATATTTCTTCCCCTCTCTGTTCTTCCTAGGCACCAGAGTTATGGCAAAAAGTATGTCTCTCCCTAATTATAGTCCTTGTAGGGCAAACCTTCCTCATAGTTCTAATTTTCATGGGGCTCTGGATGCATAACTTTGCCCCCTTCCTCCTTCAGGCCTAGGAGAGATAACAGTTTTCTGCTATTTTAAGTCTTTGGGAGCCTCAAGATAATTTGTGGGTTCCCTTCAACCTGCCTACTCCTCTATAATAATTCTTCATTAGAGCTTATTAAAGCCTTCTGAGTAATGTTCATTAGATCATGACCCTAATTCATATAGGGTTGAATATGTTTCCACTCCTGCCTGCTTACAATCCATTCTCTCCACAGTAGCCCAAGCCATGCAAATGCAATCATATCATGTGATATGATTCTTTAATCTTTCTGATGTTTAGCCCTCAGAACCTCCTTGGTCCCAAGCCAATCTTTCAACCTGCTCTCCAGCTTTTTGTCAATTATTTAGTAGTGTCTAATGGACACTACTCAGAAGGCTTTAATAAACTCTAATGAAGGAATTATTCATAGAGGAGCAGGCAGGTTCAAGGGAACCCACAAATGATACTGAGCCTCCCAAAGACTGGCAACAGCAGAAAGTTGTTATCTCTCCTAGGTCTGAAAGAGGAATGGGAAAAGTTATGCATCTAGACCCCCATGAGAGTTAGAACTGTGAAGAACTGTGGGGAGGGGCCATTCCACAAGAACTGTAGTTAAGGAGGGACATACCTCTTACCAGAGCTGTGACACCCAGGAATAACAGAGAGGGGAAGAACATGTAAATGCAATCATATCACTCTCCCACTTAAAACGTTTCACTCATTCCCCACCACACTTAGAAAGAATAACTCCTCACCATGGCCTACAAAGCTCTGTAATCCTGCCCTCCCTACTGTTTCTAATTTCTCTGACCCTGTTACCCTATCTTTAGTTCCATAAACATGCTGAGTTTGTTTCCTACCTTGGGGCTTTGGCAGTAGATGCTTCTGCCTTGCGAAGCATTTTTCCCTGTAATCTTCATGCAGTTGATTCCTTCCTGTCTTTTAGATATCATCTATAATGTCATCTCCACACTGTGGTCTTCTCAGAACAACAAACATAAAATAACCTCTCAATAACCCTGTTTCAATCTTCTACATATAATTGTCATCTTCTGATATTTGTTTGGCTTATTTATTTATTGACACTGCTTCTCCATCCACTAGATATAAATCATATCTGGTAGTCTAAAACAAAAAATGGATAATTGGATCCAATTTGAAAGATCGCAGCTCAGATAATTTACAGAAAGCTGGAGAGCAGTTGGAAAATTGGGCTGGAACCAAGGAAGCTCTGAGGGCTAAACGTTAGGAATTAAAATGCAGGCCATCATCACCAGACATAGCTGCCTAGCACACGTGCCTGAAACCATCACAGTACCTTACCAGCACTGCCACTAGATGCTCTCACTGCTGCTAAACACCGCAGTTGCTCCATCATTACAAAGTTGGGTCTCCTATCCTTAAGCTGAGAGAAAAAAGGCATCTTTGTTCAAAGGAAGCAATTGAAGATGTGGCAGATAAAACACTGGATTTGGACTCTGTTACTTACTGCTCTGGCTGTAGATGTAATCTCTATAGGTCATCCTCTTCAGATATAAAGCAGGGGACAAAAGGATATGGTTTTGGAAGAAAAACTAGAAGATATCCATTAAAGCCCACTGGTTTTGACCTTCAGCACTCATTCTTGTCCTTCATCCCATTAGAAACATCTTATCTTCAACCCAGGTGACTAAACTCCCATTAGAAGCTGGCATTCATTTGGTTATACTACCACCTGAAATTTAAAACATTAAATATCATAATATTTTTCATAATTAGGTAGTAGTGGGTGAGAGATAGATCGTGAAGTTATTAATTTATATAAAATATAGTGCTCAGTGACTACTCTGGTAGCTGGTCAAGAGATTAAGCTGCCTTCTTCCACTACCCAGTTCATGTTTCTTCTACCTTTACCAAGCACCTCGGCTGCAAAGGGATTTTTATTTGGAGGGGTTATTTGCAGGGTCCAAGTGCTTGTTGTCTTGTCATCTTGAGATTTTTGCTATTTTCCATTTGACAGAACTATTAGACAAGGGAATGTTAACAAGGCATCCAAGAGAACCTCTGAGGCCCTAAACATAGTCCTAGTTATGTGAAGATCATGGGCAAGAACACTCCAGAAAGGGGAAGAGGCCATTCTAGGAGGTACATTTACATATCCTTCCTTATCTTCAATCTTCCGTTTGTGTCCTTAAGTGCCTGACTGCCTGGCCAGCCCATTAGGCCTTGCTTACAAATCAGTGCAGATCTGTAACTCAGCCTCTTTCTTAACACGAAAAGTGAGCAACCAGATGCCTCACCTAAAGTTCTGCCTGTTGGCATGATATTCACTTTCACCACTGTCTTTTGGAGTCTCTCTTAAGTTGACTCTAGTGCAACAGCCATTCACTCCTGCCTGGTGCCAGTATACCATGCAGATACATCAGTAAGCCAGGCCCACCCTTCTTTCCTCCTAAACAAGTCAGCCACAGGAACTCTCTGTGAGGCAGAAGGTATGAGTTGGGAGAGAACCAGCAAAGTGGAAGAAGATGACATAAGCCTGAACACCTGCTTATGCAGTTTCTTTCTGCCTCTGGGTCAACTTAGATCCAATATCTATTAGCCATTTCTATTTTATAGTGAAATGTTGCTGATGTTGGTCCAATTTTATGATTCAGCAGATCTGGTAACACTAGTCTGGGGAAAATAGTAACATCATCTTCTATAGTCAGGCTGCAGTCTTTACCAGAGCCCAGTAACAAGCCAGGAACTGTGTTGTTTTTATTTTTTTTAACGCAGTTCCACCTTTGCTGTTGTTTTGCTTTTTGCTGTTTATTGTAGTTAGCACTTATATTTTTCCTTACACAATGATGTGTTGCTGGGGCCTAATGTTCTTAGTAGCAATAGAAAAACAAAATGCATCTCTTAAAGGGTTCTGAATTATGTGCAAAACTTTACATAAATTAAAAGGATAGATGAATGCATAGGTGTAAATGCAAACCACTTCTCAACTCAAGGTAAATAACAATATATGATGTTCCAGTAGGAAAACATCAGGTAAGAAAAGAAACTGGATGCCAAGGCTTGAATTTTTCCAAACGATTCTGGCTGGCAAGACAGAAATGATAACTGATTCAGGAACTCTTGCCAGCTTCTAGAGAAATCTTGAAAGAGTTAGCTTTTACACTCTGAAAATCAAACCATTAATATCCTACATAAATCGGAAAATTGAGTCTTTCCTCTTCCTAAACCAATGGCTTTTTTCTCCTGTAAACATGCTATCTTTCCTTCACCTCAGTCATGAAACAATTAAGTCAAATCACGTAAGAGTTTAGATCAGGGAAATGTATGGGATATGTGCATATATATATATTTATATCTAAACATATATACATACATAAAAACAATCACTGACTGAAATACAAGGTCAAATCAAGAAGTTCTACATTCCATTTGTGATATATTTATTTGATCAGATATAGGCTTCAAGGACAAATTATTTTTCACAGATTTATCCCAGTTTCATTCCAGAGGCTGCCATGATATGTGTATATTTATCAGGGCAAATTTATACCTTCCAAATTAACTCATGCGGCCACTGCTCCACATCTGCTAGCAGTCCATTTAGAAGAATTTATAGTAGACAATGGCAACACTCAATTCATTGCATTCCTGCTTACAGATCCACATCTGCTGGAAAGCGATGACAGAACTGTTTTTAAAATGGAAAATAGTTGTCAGCAGAAGAGGTTGTGGCCTTACTCCATAACTCTGAGGTCTGTACTGTGATTCTCCTGTTGGGGCTCCAGCAGCTTCTTACAGCTTCTCTGTCTGCCATAGACTCTTACAATACCATTGTATCTGCTATGTCATAGATCCAAATACAGCTTTGTCAATGGTGGCTTGTATTTTAGCAGAGTTCTTTTCTGCTCCGGTCTCCCATCAAAACTGGTAGGTTTGGGGGAAATGGGTCAGTGCAGCATACCTAAATATAATGCACATTGCCTATAGATTTGGTACACATTATCTCTAAAATCCAGTGAACTCCAATATATATTCTGTTCCTTTCTTTTTAGTGCATATGCAAGGTACAGAAATCTGTCTCTTACTTTGTAAAGCATATCTCAGCATACTGAGACCTCCAGATATTTCAGGTATATGGTAGACATCTGAGCTTTCTTAAAGGATAATTTCTAATACTCAGACCAAAATATAGCTAAGGAATAAAGATTGCATTTGTCCTTCTTGTTAAAATCTGCTTAGTATAATATAATCCATGTAATGAACCAGCATCATGTTCTGTAGGGTATCAAGACAATTATGGTCCCTTTGGACTATGAGAAAGGCAAGAAAATTGACATGGCCCTAAGGTAAACCATAAGGATGCACTGTTGATCCTGCCACATAAACATATACTGTTTATGATTTTCTTCTGTGATAAAAATGGAACCAGAAAGATCCAAGATGGCCGATTACGAGCAGCTCAGGATTGTAGCTCCCAGTGAAAGCACAGAGAATGAGAGGATGCCACACTTTCAGATGAATATTTGTTGCTTACAGACCAGGAGATTCCCAGTGGAGGAGCCCCATGGGTTGCCAGCGTGACTCTTGTGGCCGGCATGGCAGTTTTGCCAGCGCCCTGGCACAGTGGTTCTTGGTGCAGAGTAAACAGGACTGGGTCCCCTTTTGGTCGATGTTTGGAGCTCCGGAAAGGCAGAGTAGCCTATTCAGCTAATTGAAAAAGGGACTCAAGAAGGAAGCCAGACTGGAGATTCCCGGGCAGAAAAGCACCATCAATCTTAATGCCGCTGTTTTAGCCGGCGCAGTGGGTTGCTCAGATTTCAGTACTGGGAATCAACAAGTTGGATGTCCACTCAGAGACCTAATTTGAAAGTCAGTACTTACAAAGATGACAGGTGGATAAATTCACAATGATGGGAAGAAACCAGCATAAAACGGCTGAGAATACCCAAAATCAGAATGCCTCTCCCTCTACAGGGGATCACGGTTCCTCATCAACAAGGGATCAAGGCCTGATGGAGAATGAGTGTGTTCCCACAACAGAATTAGGCTTCAGAAAGTGGATAATAAGAAACTTCTGTGAGTTAAAAGAACATGTCCTAGCCCAATGTAAAGAAACTAAGAACCTTGAAAAAAGGTTTGATGAAATCCTAACGAGAATATACAATTTAGAGAGGAATATAAGTGAATTAATGGAAGTGAAGAATACAATACAAGAACTTCACGAAGTATGCACAAGTTTTAACAGTCAAATTGATCAAGCAGAAGAAAGGATATCAGAGGTCAAAGACCAACTTAATGAAATGAAACGAGAAGACAAGATTAGAGAAGAAAGAGTAAAAAGGAATGAGCAAAGTCTCCAAGAAATATGGGATTATGTGAAAAGACCTGATTTACATTTCATAGGTGTACCTGAATGTCATGAAGAGAATGAATCCAAGCTGTAAAATATTCTTCAGGATATTATTCAGGAAAACTTTCCTAACCTAGTAAGGCAGGACAATACTCAACTCCAGGTAATACAGAGAACACCACAAAGATAATCCTCAAGTAGAGCAACCCCAAGACACATAATCATTAGATTCACCAGGGTTGACATAAAGGAGAAAATTCTAAGGGTAGCTAGAGAGAAAGGTCAGGTCACTCATAAAGGGAAGCCTATCAGACTCACAGCAGATCTCTCAGCAGAAACCTTACAAACTAGAAGAGTGAGGGTCAATATTCAATATCCTCAAAGAAAAGAATTTTCAACCCAGAATCTCATATCCAACCAAACTAAGCTTCATAAATGAAAGAAAAATAAACTTTTTCATGAACAAGCAAGCACTCAGAGATTTCATCACCACCAGGCCTGCTTTACCAGAGCTTCTGAAAGAAGCACTACACACAGAAAGGAACAACCAGTATCAGTTATTCCAAAAACTTACTGAAAGGTAAAGACTATCTCCATAATGAAGAATCAACATCAACTAATGGGCAAAATAGCCAGCTAGCATTAAATGACAATATTAAACTCACAAATATCAAGATTAATCCCAAATTTAAATGGATTAAATGACCCAATCAAAGACACAGACAGGCAAAATGAATAAAAAGTCAAAACCCATCAGTATGCTGTATCCAGATCCATCTCATAAGCAAGGACACACAAAGACTCAAAACAAAGGGTTGGTGGAAGACTTACCAATCAAATGGAGAGGAAAAAAAACAGGAGTTTTAACTTTCGTCTCTGACAAAATAGACTTTAACAGTAACAAAGACTAAAAGAAACAAAGAAGGACATTACATAATGGTAAAAGGATCAATGCAACAACAGGAGTCAATGATCATAAATATATATGCATCCAATAAAGGAACACCCAGATATATAAGACAAGTTTTTAATGACTTATAAAGAGACGTGCACTCCTGCACAATAATAGCGGGAGATTTTGACACCATATTGTTAATATTCGACAGATCAATGAGATAGAAAATTAACAGGGACATCTATGATTTGAACTCATACCTGGAACAAGTAAACTCAGTGAATATTTATAGAATTCTTCACCCCAGGTCCACAGAACATACATTTTTCTCAGTATCACATTATACCTATTTTGAAAGTGACCACATAATTGGAAGTAAATCACTCTTCAGCATTTGCATAGCATTTCACCGGCTTAAATGAAATATTGGTTGGCTGTTTGTTATTTTCTTCTCTTATTCCTTCCTGTCTCCACTGTTAAACACAATTATCGGCAAAAAAGAGGTAGTTCGCTATCCCCATCAAGCTACCAATGACCTTCCTCACAGAACTGGAAAAAACCACCTTAAACTTCATATGGAACCAAAAGAGAGCCCGCATAGCCAAGTCAATTCTAAGCAAAAAGAACAAAGCAGGAGGCATCACACTACCGGACTTCAAACTCTACTACAAGGCTACGGTAATCAAAACAGCATGGTACTGGTACCAAAACAGGGATATAGACCAATGGAACAGAACAGAGGCGTCGGAGGCGACACAACATATCTACAACCACCCGATCTTTGACAAACCTGAAAAAAACAAGCAATGGGGAAAGGATTCCCTGTTCAATAAGTGGTGTTGGGAAAACTGGCTAGCCATATGCAGAAAGCAGAAACTCGACCCCTTCCTGACACCTTACACTAAAATTGACTCCAGATGGATTAAAGACTTAAACATAAGACATAACACCATAAAAACACTAGAAGGAAACCTAGGCAAAACCATTCAGGACATAGGCGTAGGCAAGGACTTTATGACCAAAACACCAAAAGCATTGGCAACAAAAGCCAAAATAGACAAATGGGACCTAATCAAACTCCTTCTGCACAGCAAAAGAAACAGTCAATAGAGTGAATTGGCAACCAACAGAATGGGAAAAAATTTTTGCAGCCTACCCATCTGACAAAGGGCTGATATCCAGAATTTACAATGAGCTAAAAAAGATTTACAAGAAAAAAACAAACAAGCCCATTCAAAAATGGGTGAAGGATATGAACAGATACTTTACAAAAGAAGACATACATGAGGCCAACAAACATATGAAAAAATGCTCATCATCACTGGTCATTAGAGAAATGCAAATCAAAACTACATTGAGATACCATCTCACGCCAGTTAGAATGGCGATCATTAAAAAATCTGGAGAAAACAGATGCTGGAGAGGATGTGGAGAAATAGGAACACCTTTACACTGTTGGTGGGAGTGTAAATTAGTTCAACCACTGTGGAAAACAGTGTGGCGATTCCTCAAGGACCTAGAAATAGAAATTCCATTTGACCCAGCAATCCCATTACTGGGCATATATCCAAAGGATTATAAATCGTTCTACTATAAGGACACATGCACACGAATGTTCATTGCAGCACAGTTTACAATAGCAAAGACCTGGAACCAGCCCAAATGCCCATCGATGATAGACTGGACAGGAAAAATGTGGCACATATACACCATGGAATATTATGCAGCCATTAAAAACGAGGAGTTCACATCCTTCGTAGGGACATGGATGAACCTGGAAAACATCATTCTCAGCAAACTGACACAAGAACACAAAATCAAACACCACATGTTCTCACTCATAGGTGGGTGTTGAACAAGGAGAACACATGGACACAGGGAGGGAAGCACTATACACGGGGGTCTGTTGGGGGGAGGGGGGACAGCAAGGGGGTGGGGAGTTGGGGAGAGATAGCATGGGGAGAAATGCCAGATATAGGTGAAGGGGAGGGAGGCAGCAAATCATACTGCCACGTATGCACCTATGCAACAACCTTGCATGTTTTTCACATGTACCCCAAAACCTAAAATGCAATAAAAAAAAAAAAAAAAAAAAAAAAAGAACAACAACAAAAAAAGAGGTTGTTAACACCTATTTTTAGATTGCATTCCAGCCTGGGCAATTGAGCAAGACTCCTGCTCTCTCTTTCTCTTTCTCTTTCTTTCTTTCAAAAAAAAAAGAAAAGAAAAGAAATTCCTTATTTCTCACCTTTTTATTTTTCCAACTTATACTCTCTCTCATTTCCTTTCTAAATTCTGCCTTTAAGATCATTTTACAATCATATTGTTCCTTCTTCTACCCATTCCTTCCCCTACAAAAAAAAAAAAAAAAATGGAACCAAAAGAATTTGCTAAATCATTAGCTCTATAGCAAGTTCTAGGATTGTGATTGCTCCAATAAAGATACTACACCTGGAACTGTAGTTGCTATGGCATTACCATCTAAGAAAGTTTTTATAACAAGGTGCTGACACTTTCCATTACTCATGTGCCTTTGCATAGCCCTTTCACTTTTAAATACTGTCTGGGTATTCACTTTTAAATACTATCTTGGTAGAGTAGAGTAATTTCAGGAGCTTCTACTTGGACTTTCCTATCATAATAGTTTGTACTCCACAGATTAAGAACTAATGTGGGTATTCTTCCATTTGTATATATTTTAAAATATATGTATAATGCATTATACTCAGGACCTTTTGAGAAAGATACACTACACTGCCCTCTCCATTCTGCCTCTCCTGAGCCATGATGAGTATAGGAACTGAAAGAGGGAGTAGTCCTTGAGAGTGAATGTCTTTTTCAGGTTATACACAGAAAGTGATGGATGGGTATCTCTTGCCTGGGACCCCATGGAAGGGATCCTATGACTCTATCTGGAGTTCTACCACTCTGCTTCTTACCTGTGGGGGATGAGAGATGAAGAGTGGGGAGTGTGAAAGTGCAGCATTCAAGCCTCTTATCTGGACATTCATCTGTACCTCATTTTATATCTCCATTTCTAATTTTCTTAAATATTCTGTGCCAGGGATATTTTATAGCCTCTGGGAAGGAGGAATAAGTTCAGCTTGGAAAAGATTTTTACAAATTTGCGTTTCATGGTGAAATCTCCACTTTTGATGTCAAATGACAAAAAAGTCACTTCTATTATTTTCCTGTCCTATAGCTACCTCTTCTTGCAGCAGAGAATACGAATTCTTCTAGCTGCCTAACTATGGGGCAGAACCATTGCATACAAGTAAGTGTATAGAGAAAAGTACATAAGCTAATAACTCACAATATTCACCCAGTCTTTTCTTCAAATACTCGAACATATACACACTAATCCCTTCTAAAGACTCAGATTTTCCCTCCATTTTCCATAGTAAACTGAAGAATTATTATGAAGATAACAGCTAGAATTTTTTCAACACTTATTCCATGCATTACATGTAAGTATTTTAACAAAATAATTTAATGGGTATGAAGTCCTTAGTATAGGTAAGTTTAATAAATGCGAAGTTCCTCCTTCCATATACTACTCACATTGTTGGTATTCACCTCATCAAAAATAAATATTGAAATGAATAAACAGGTAAAAGACACAAGAATAATTACATAGCAAATTGGAATTCCTAAATACTTTTAAATTCAACATTTAAAAACTTCTAAATAACTTGAAAAAATAGAAGATAAAAGTAGTGATTTTTGCTTCAGTCTTAGCCATGCTTCCACCGCTTGAGAACCTATCCCTGTTATAATTTAATAACTAGATATGTCTTAAACATAGTCTTTTGGCAACACACATTTTCTCTGCAGTGCCTCAAACCTGCTCATTTTTTAAAGGGATGATACTTAACATCTATCATTTTGATAGTCTACTTTAAAATACATATTGTAATAGATAGAAATAACATAAGTTAAATTTCATAGATAAATGGCTTTTAAAATGCCATTTTATAATTTTTATAACTAGAATTTCATTTAAAGAAAATAACTTCTTTTTAAAATCAGTGTATATCTTGATAGAATTCCTGATGTCAAAGAACAAAGTTTCAACAGGTTAAGTTTTAAAAATCAAATTGGATTTTGTGATTCATGAACCAAGCAGAATTCTGTCTATAGAATAGAAAGGAGATCCACTGGGTGCAGCAGAAATGGGCTTTCATAAAGCAGCTTAAGGAGGAACAAGTAAACAGTGTAGTGCAAAAAGTGGATTGGTTATCATTGGGTTATTTTTCTTGCAGGAGTGTAAACAAAATCTTGTTGGCTTAATGGGATTTGGCTATTATCTCTCTCCAAACTTCTTGGAAGGACAGGCAGGTCCTACAGGCAAACAGCTTATGTTTCAGTTTGGTGACATGGAACCTAGCATGAGTGACTCCATTTAGGTTGGTCTATTGGGGTCTAGAGTAGAAGTTCAGTCTAAATCAAAAACCTCCATAGATTTTATTTAACACTAGAAATCTAACCTGCACTCCAAATTTACCATGTTCATTAACCAAATCTGCACTGTGTATTTATATAAGTCTACTATGTGAAAGGTACTGTGTTGAGCATTTTGGAAGAAATAAATAAAATATAAAAATTAGTTCTGCCCCTAGCAGGAGGACAAGTTAGGGAGACAATATTTTAACATATGAAAAGTAAATAATATCACAGAGTTTTAAAAAACACCATGAAATCAACAGTACAAAAAGTTGAAAAGACAGTTTTAGAATCGTAAACCCAGACTTCACAGGTTGCAAACCATATAAGCCACAGTATCCTAAGAAAGCTTGATAATAATAGTCTCATTTATAAGATAAAATAATAAGATCACATGTTTACTATGTGTCAAGCACTATGCTCAATGTCTCACAAGTACTTTATTTAGTTTTCATAATCCATCCTGTGTAAGAAATACTATTATCACAATTTACAGTGGTAACAAACTTGCACAAGATTACATAGCTAGCATAAGTCGCAGAGCTAGGAGGCAAACCCATGGCCCATACTGTTGTTAATCAGCACATTATATTATCTAGTAATGTTTACTTGGACTCTGAAATGTAGGTGAAACTTGAGCAATAGTTAAAGGCTTAACAATATTACCAAGTCCTAGAAAAATTTAATATTTGTAACATAAATATTATATTTAACATTCATATGGTATATGCAATATTATAATATTTTTATTTGTTGTCTCTGTACAAAAAATTCTACAAAATAGATTAATTATCACTTCTTTCTTACAGATGAGGCAATTACCACTTAGGCTAAGTAATTTTCTCATATGACAGAGCTAGTTAACAGTAAAATAAAGATTTCAATTCATGCAGTCTAACTTTCTATCAACATGATAAGCCTTGACAGACACAGAAGAGTAAGAGAGCATTTAGGCAAAAGTAGTAGCTAATTTAGAGCCAAATTAACAGCTAGAGAGTTAGGTTGGATCAGTTTTTAAAGAGCCTGGAATGCTGAGATAAGGAGTTTAAATTTCATCTGGTTGGTAACAGGGAGCTACTAAAAGGTGTTAACTGGAAATTCCCACCTTTAGGATAACTTCTAGGTAAAATTAGTAGTGTTAGTCTGTCAATGGAAAAATTCATGCGAAACCCTCTCACTACTTTCCGATAATGGTTATGAACAGTAGCTCTGGGGTGATCCAGTGCCAGCTGGGAGAATTAAACAGGGCTAAGACAGATCCTCTCTGCTATGGGATGACAGCTCTCTGCATGTGGGAGGCACTGCCTTAGATAAGAGAGAATGCCAAGATCTTTCCCAGATAGCTCCAACCTTGAGGGAGATAGCTGTCTATTTGTGATAAAACAGCTATTCTTCTTGGTCACTTGTAATACTTCTAACATCAAGACCAAGAGCCTCCTTTTCCAGAACTTAAGTGAGCCTGACCATGATCCTTTCAGACTTAGCAAAATCTTTTCAATTCCAACTTCTTTCCTGCTTAGCCAATAAAAGGCAGTGATCTTTATACCTGGTCCGTACCTCTTTAAACTTGACCGCTTACCTTGCTTCCCTAACCTTGATTAGCCAGACCCTTTCTGGTCCTTGTTTCTCCTCGCTAGTCTCAAACTGCCTTCATTCTACTTTGATTATTTTAGGGTATTAACTCTAGTGGCAGTTACAGAGCAAGCTAGAAGAGGAAAACACATGATACAAGAAGGCCAGATGAGAAATTACTATCATTGTTCACATGTGAGACAGGAGCTGCAACTAGAATGATGGCAGCATGAACAGGAAGCTGCTAAAGACTTTGCAAAGACATAAGAGGATCAACTGTCTAGAGGATAGAGGTGAGAAAGAAAATAAAGAATTCATAGGTGAAATAGCAATTTCAAGTCCAGGTAGGCTGGATAATGGTAGCACCTGAGATGTTAGGTTGGAAGGATGGGAATTCAACTGTAGACATGTTGAGCTTTAATGTGGCCTCTGAACATCCAAATGCAAATCTCCACTGGGCAGCTGAGAATGAAGGCCTTGAGCCCAGGAGAGCCATCAGAGCTGAAGCCATTGATTAGGAATTGTTTACATAGTGAGTATCGGAGAAGCAAGGAACCTGAAAAAGCTCTTCAAGGGAAAAACATTTAACGATCTCGTTTCCCTACAGATTTCCACTAGCTAAAATGTCAGAGCACAGTAGTACCTGTTATCCTCTTTATCTCAAATGGATTCTTCTGCATTTGCGGCTCAGATGAATGTGTTAGGGGGAAAAATAGAGGAAATTGAGAAATAATGAGTATAACAACAGCAACAACAAAGCGCTCCCTCCAAAAATATCCTCTCCACCAAATCCTCAATTATAAATCTTAAAATCACATTCCCACTTTCTCTTATAATAATACTGTTGCTTTAAAATAAGCTCTCTCAATTTCAGTCTTCTTATTCTTGACAACAAACTTGATTATATATTATGATAACAGAGTTTACTGATCTAGTTGTCCAATTATCCATTCCAGATAAGTATAATATGTACAATATGCATGGATTAATAATTTTTAAAGAACTATAAAAATCTCAAAGTATTACTTAAAAGAAAACATAAAGGGGCCTGTCAGGTGGTAGGGGGCTTGGGGATGGATAGCATTAGCAGAAATCTGATGTAGGTGACGGGTTGATGAGTGCAGCAAACCACCATGGCACTTGTACACCTATGTAACAAACCTGCACATTCTGCACATGTATCCCAGAACTTAAAGTATAATAATAAAACAAAGAAAACATTAGAAATACCATTTAATCTTTCTTTGATAATTCAAAAGGCAAATTAGGATTATGAATTCCTCAGGGTCATCACTGAGGCCATAAATTTTCATTGGGGCAGGCATGTGTCAAAGCATGGGATTCATTGGATTTTCTGATATAAAAAATTCTAGCCCATCATTTATTCTCTACCTGAGCCAAGGGACTAAATTAGACTGGCCACAAAAATGTTCAGAGTAGGTACAGTTATGAATTCTGTAGAAATGAAACACATTTGTAATGAAGTTAGCTTTTGCTTTATCAAAGATCTATTTAGTATAATAATTAGAAGGCTGTCACTCACTTTAAGATTGCATCTTTTGGTGCCCCCATTAAATGCAAAAGGTCTTAGTATGGGTCTACTGTTAATTTTATTGATCGATCATGCATTGTCTTTTTAAGCATCTCTTAGGTATTCTTGATTAAAATATATGACATTTAAAAACATATCTCAAGTATAAAAATATAGATTTTGTCATTAGTTCTGCAGTCTTAAGTTCCCTTAGAAAAAAAGGTGATAAAATTGGCAAACCTAAGGAAGTCTAAATGGGACTCATACTACTGGTTGGGTAACTTTCTGCTACTTTCACCCTAGGAGAAAAGGAGACATTTCTCTTAAACTTGAAGAATTTAACTACTTTCCTTCAGAATGAAATCTTTTTCTAGTGCTTCTCCAGCAGTACAAAACACACTAAATAAACACATGGGGGCAACAACATTTAAATACATGCACAGAAACCTCAGGTTGGATGTAACAAATAGATAACCTAAATAACCACCACCACAACAACAAAAAACCCAGAGGTTACCACCCACTCACCACATAGGGTGAAGAACTAGAAATAAGGTTAGTCTTTGTCTAAAAAAAAAAATCAAAATTTCAAAGTACTATAGGCAATCCTTCCTTAGTTATCAAAAGAAATGTACAAAGTGAGTACACAGTTCAGAGATGCACATATTTGAGTTCACATAGTTCCCATGCAAATCAAGAACTGCTTGTATTTCAAGCAGAGGCTGAGATCTGAGTTCAAGGATAGAGAATGCCAACTTACTTTAGTTGTTCAAATGAAATAAATTTGTTTCCATTTAATTTCTTTCTCTTTTGCTCCTGAGAGTGCAGGGAGGGAAGAGAAGACAGAAAAACTAGTCAGATATCAAGATGCCAGATGTCCCATAGAATGTCAGGGTCTTTAAAAATTGCTCAGAGAAAAGACTGTTGCAAATGAAAATATCTAATAACTAAAATTGTCTGTCACTCTAGACTTGCATTGTTCAATGTGGTAGCCACTAGCTACAGGTGCCTATAAAGTACTTGAAATATAACTAGAAAGAATTAAGAAGTACTCAAAATGTAGACTACACATTAGATTTTAAAGACAATATGAATATGAGGACTGTAAAATAAATCTCATTAATAATTATATTTTATATGGATCACAACTAATTATGATATTTTGGATATGTTGGATGAAATAAAATATACTGTTAAAATTATTTTTACTTTTTAAAAATGCAGCTACTCTAACATTTCAAATTATATATGTAGTTCATATTATGTTTCTATTGGATAGTATCGCTCTAGTAAAGCCTGCTACACACCTTGTGGGAACAGGTTTTGGTGAGAAATAAAAAGTCATTTAATCAAGGAAGCACATGTAAGATGGGAAGACCAGCACAAACTGAGTAAAAACATGCACAAGGCACAACTTAAAGAGCTCTGTATATATTTATTTACTTAGTCTTCACTACAACTCTTTAAGGACCTCAGTTTTCAAATGAGCAAACTGAGACACAGAGGGGTTAAGTAATTTTTGCCTTGGGACACACAGCCAATCAGTGGTAAAGATTTGAATCTATGCAATCTGGCCCTGGAATCCATATTCTTTTACAACTGTTTTATTTAATTACCTCTCTAGCAGCAGCAGACCTTAAAATAAAAAAGCACCATGGAATGTAAGTGTCTCAAGAAACTGCAGAAACATACAAGGAGTAGTGAAACTTTGCAATGTGTCTTGTGATGCGTATTTGAGCTAACCTTCCAAGACCTTAAAGGGAAGAATGGTATTCTCTAAGTCTTGGGTAACATTGAAGTTAGGTTTGCTATAGGTCTTCCATAACTCAATAGTTTGAACATAAACTTCATATATACTTCCTGTTTTATTCCCTTCCATTCAGAAGGTTCTATGTTTGGGCCTCACTCTTGGTGTAATCACATTTTCTTATTGGTTCTTTCTACTTTCAAATCTAAATTGAGCTTTCTCATCAAGCTAGGTCTGCAGAAAAGCTCTTCCTTTCTAAGATCCCAATCTAGTACTTTAATTTCTTTTTTATTTATTAAACATTTTTAAATACTTTATTTTTTAAAGACAGGTTTCTAGAGCAGCTTTGGGTTCACAGCAAAATTGAGAATAAGGTACAGAGATTTCCTATATACCCCCGTCTTCACACATGCATAGCCTCCCGCTATCAAAATCCCCCACCAAAATGGTTGATTTGTTACTAAGGATGAACCTACATTGACATATCATTATAACTTGAAGTTCACAGTTTACATTGAAATTTACTCTTCATTGTATATTCTCTGGGTTTAGACTAAAGTATAACATGTATCCATCACTATATTATCATCCAGAGTATTTTCAGTGCCCTAACATCCTCTGTGCTCTACCCATTTATCCCTCCTCCAGTGCCCAAATCCTGACAATCTGTGATCTTTTTACTCTCTCCATAGTTTTTCTTTTCCAGAATGTCATACAGTTGGAATCATACGGTATGTTTCCTTTTCAGATCGGCTTCTTTCACTTGGTAATATGCAATTAAGGTGACTACTTGTCTTTTCATGGCTGATAGCCTCATTTCCTTTTAATGCTGAATAATATTCTATTGATTGAATGAACTACAGTTTATTCATTAATCTACTGAAGGACATCTTGGTTGCTTCCAAATTTTGGCAATTATGAATAAAGCTGTTATAAACACCTGTGTGCAGATTTTTGTGGACATACATTTTCAAGTCCTTTAGGTAAATGCCAAGAAGCATGATTGCTGGACCATATGGTAAGAGGATGTTTGGTTTTGTGAGAAACTTTGAACTGCCTTTCAAAGTAGCTGTATAATTTTGCTTTCCACCAGTAATGCATGAGAATTCCTGTTGCTCCACATCCTCAACAGCATTTGCTGTTGTCAGTGTTCTGGATTTTGGCTATTCTAATAGGTGTGCAATGGTATCTTTTTGTTTTAATTTGCATTTCTCTGATGACATAGGATGTGGAACATCTTCTCATATGCTTATTTATCATCCGTATTAGTTTGTTCTCATGCTGCTAATAAAGACATACCCAAAACTGGGTAATTAATAAAGAAAAGAGGTTTAATTGACTCACAGTTCCATATGGCTGGGGAGGCCTCATGATCGTGGCAGAGGAGCAAAGTTACATGTTACATGGTAGCAGACAAGAGAGTTGGTTCAGGGGAACTGCAATTTATTGCCCCCATAATTCAATTAACTTCACCTAGGCCCACCCTTCACACATGGAATTATTACAATTCAAGCTGAGATTTCAGTGAAGACACAACCAAATCATATTCCACCCTGGTCCCTCCCGAATCTCATGTCATCACATTTCAAAACCAATCATGCCTTCCCAAAAGTCCCCCAAAGTCTTAACTCGAAAGTCCACAGTCCAAAGTCAATTTCTGAGACAAGGCAAGTCCCTTCTGCCTATGAGCATATAAAATCAAAAGCAAGATGTGCAGGCATGCCAAGATGGCCAAGAGGAGGCAACACTGGAATGCAGCTCCCAGCGAATGAGATGCAGAGGGCTAGAAGACTTCACGATTCCAAGTGAGGTGCTGGGTTCATTTTGGTGGGACTGGTAGGACACTGAAAATAGCACAGGAAAGGGTGAGACAAAGCAGGGTTGGAGCAGCTGAGGGAGGGTGAACCGAGACAGGGCAGGGCACGTCCCCACCTGGAACATGCAGCCAGCTCAGAGGGTCAGGGACTTCACCCCCTCGGTGTTCCAATTCGGATCCTGTGCTCCCCTAATCCCTCCTACAACCCATGGTCCACAAGAGCCCCACCAGATGAAGGGGCACCGTGGGCTGTCAATGCAAATCTGAGCAATGGCTCCCCCCCAGGTGCTGCAAGTTGTTGGCACGGACCCGGGCAGAAGTTTGGACTAACGCCAGCAGGATGGAACTACCCATCCCACATAAAGAGGCAGAGTTGAAAGCAGGGAAACAGGCCATAAGGCCTGGCAGGCCCCACCCCCACAAAACTCAAACTGAAGCCCACATGCCAGAGAGCTTCACAGTGAATACACCAGTTTGACCCCAACTGGGAAGATCGATGGAGCTTGGGGAAGGAGAGATGCCATTGGGAAGGTGGGGCTACTCTCACCTCTGTAAACAAACTCCAGGGGAAGACTACCCACCCAGAGGCCTGAATGAATCTGAGGCAGCCCAGCAGCACCTCTACAGGTCAAAAAGATATAGCTCCAACCTCAACAGAAAAGACCTCCACTCAGCGATTCCTCCTGAAATCACCAACTTCAAAGGCCAAAGGAAGATAAATCCATGAAGATGGAAAGATACCAGCACAAAAAGGATGAAACCATCAAAGACCAGAACACCTTTTCTCCTCCCCAGGATCACAACTCCTCACCATCAAGGGAACAAAACAAGACACAGAATGAGTTTGACGAATTGACAGAAGCGGGCTTCAGAAGGTGGGTAATAACAAACTTCTCTGAGTTAAAGGAACATGTTCTAACCCAATGCAAAGAAACTAAGAACACTGAAAAAAGTTTAGACTAAATGCTAACTAGAAGAAAAACCAGCTTAGAGAAGAACATAAATGACTTGATGGAGCTGAAAAACACAGCACAAGAACTTTGCGAGGCATATACAAGTTTCAACAGCTGAATCGATCAAGCAGAAGAAAGGATATCAGAGATTGAAGATCAGATCAATGAAATAAAATGAGAAGGCAAGATTAGACAAAAAAAAGTGAAAAGAAATGAACAAATCCTCTAAGAACTATGGGATTATGTGAAAAGACCTAATCTACGCTTAATCGGTGTACCTGAATGTGATGGAGAGAATGAATCCAAGCTGCAAAACACTCTTCAGGATATTAACCAAGAAAACTTCCCCAACCTAACAAGGCAGGTTGACATTCAATTCCAGGAAATACAGAGAACACCACAAAGATACTCTTCATGAAGAGCAATCCCAAGGGACATCATTGTCAGATTCACCAGGGTTGAAATGAAGGAAAAAAATCCTAAGAGCAGCCAGAGAGAAAGGTCAAGTCACCTACAAAGAAAAGACCATCAGATTCACAATGGATCTCTTGGCAAAAACCCTACAAGCTGGAAGGGAGTGGGGGCCAATATTCAACATCCTTAAAAAAAAAAAACTTTCAACCCAGAATTTCATATCTGGCCAAACTAAGCTTCATAAGTGAAGGAGAAATAAAATCCTTTATGGACAAGCAATTGCTGAGAGATTTCATCACTACAAGACCTGCCTTACAAGAGCTCCTGAAGGAAGTACTAAACATGGAAAGGAACAACCAGTAACAGCCACTGCAAAAACGTACCAAATGGTAAAGAACAATGATGCAATGAAGAAACCACATCAACTAACAGGCAAAACAACCAGCCAGCAACAAAATAGCAGGATCAAATTCAAACATAACAATATTAATGTTGAATGTAAATGGCCTAAATACCCCAGTCAAAAGACACAGACTGGCAAACTGGATAAAAAGTCAAGATCCATCAGGGTGCTGTATTCAGGAGACCCATCTCAGGTGCAAAGACTCATATAGACTCAAAATAAAGGGATAGAAGAAGATTTACCAAGCAAATGGAGAGCAAAAAAAAGTAGGGGTAGCAATCCTAGTCGCTGATAAAATGGACTTTAAACCAATGAAGATCAAAAGAGACAAAGAAGGGCATTACATAATGGTAAAAGGATCAATGCAACAAGAAGAGCTAACTATCCTAAATATGTATGCACCCAATGCAGGAGCACCCAGATACATAAAGCAAGTTCTTAAAGACCTACAAAGAGACTTAGCCTCCCATACAATAATAGTGGGAGACTTTAAAACTCCACTGACAATATTGGACAGATCAATGAGACAGAAAGTCAACAAGGATATCCAGGACTTGAACACAGAACCGTACCAAGCAGATCTAATAGACATTTACAGAACACTCCACCCCACATCCACAGAATACATATTCTTCTCAGCACCACATCACACTTACTCTAAAATTGACCACATAATTGGAAGTAAATCACTCCTCAGCAAAGGCAAAAGAACAGAAATCATAACAAACAGTCTCTCAGACCACAAAACAATCAAATTAGAACTCAGGATTAAGAAAAGCACTCAAAACTGCACAATCACATGGAAACTGAACAACTTGCTCCTGAACAACAAATGGATAAACAATGAAATGAAGGCAAAAATAAAAATGTTCTTCAAAATCAATGAGAAGGAAGACACACGTACCAGAATCTATTGGACACATTTAAAGCAGTGTCTAGAGGGAAATTTATTGTAATAAATTCCCACATGAAAAACAAGGAAAGATCTAAAATCGACACCCTAACATCAAAATTGAAAGAGCTAAAGAAGCAAGATCAAAAAAAACCCCAAAAGCTAGCAGAAGACAAGAAATAACTAAGATCAGAGCAGAACTGAAGGAGATAGAGACATTAAAAAAAAAAAAACCTTCAAAAAATCATTAAATCCAGGAGCTGTTTTTTTGAAAATATCAACAACATAGACTACTAGCTAGACTAATGAAAAAGAAAAGAAAGAAGAATCAAATAGATGTAATAAAAAACGATAAAAGGGAGATCACCAATTCCTCGGAAATGCAAACTGTCATCAGAGATTACTACAAACAGCTCTATGCATATAAACCAGTAAATCTGGAAGAAATGGATAAATTCCTGGACACTTGCACACTCCCAAAACTAAGCCAGGAAGAAATTGAAACCTGAAGAGACAAATTACAAGGTCTGAAGTCAAGGCAGCAATTAATAGCCTACCAACCAAAAAAAGTCCAAATCCAGATGGGTTCACAGCAGAATTCTACCAGATGTACAAAGAGGACCTGGTACCATTCCTGTTGAAACTATTCCAAACAATAGAAAAAAAGGGAATCCTCCCTAACTCTTTCTATGAGACCAACATCATCCTGACACCAAAACCTGTCAGAGATGCAACTAAAAAAGAAAACTATAGGCCAATATCCATGATGAACATTGACGCAAAAATCTTCAATAAAATACTGGCAAACCAAATCCAACAGCACATCAAAAGGCTTATCCATCACAATCAAGTAGGCTTCATCCTGGGGATGCAAGGCTGATTCAACATATGCAGATCTATAAATGTAATCCACCACATAAATGAACCAAAGACAAAAACCACATGATTATCTCAATAGTTGCAGAGAAGGCCTTTGACAAAATTCAACAGCCCTTTATGCTAAAAACTCTCAATAAACTAGGTGTCAATGGAACATATTTCAAAATAATAAAAGCAATTTATGACAAACCCACAGCCAATATTATACTGAACAGGCAAAAACTGGAAGAATTCCCTTTAAAAACTGGCATTAGACAAGGATGGCCTCTCTCACCCCTCCTATTCAATATAGTATTGGAAGTTCTAGCCAGAGCAATTAGGCAAGATAAAGAAATAAAGGGCATTCAATTAGGAAAAGAAGAAGTCAAATTGTCCGTATTTGCAGATGACATGACTGTATATTTAGAAGACCCCATCATCTCATCCTAAAACCTCTTTAAGCTGATAAGCAACTTTGGCAAAGTCTCAGGATACAAAATCTAAAACAGAAATCACAAGCATTCCTATACACCAACAACAGACAAACAGAGTCAAATCATGAGCAAACTCCCATTTACAATTGCTACAAAGAGAATAAAATACCTAGGAATACAACTAACAAAGGATGTAAAAGATCTCTTCAATGAGAACTACAAACCACTGCTCAAGGAAATAACAGAGGACACAACAGATGGAAAACCATTCCATGCTCATGGTTAGGAAGAATCAATATCATGAAAATGGCCATAGTGCCCAAAGTAGTTTATAGATTCAATGCTATCCCCATCAAGCTACCATTGACCTTCTTCAGAGAACTGGAAAAAAACACTTTAAACTTCATGTGGAACCAAAAGAGAACCTGTATAGCCAAGACAATCCTAAGCAAAAAGAACAAAGCTGGAGGCATCATGCTACCTGACTTCAAACTGTACTACAAGGCTACAGTAATAAAGACAGCATGGTACTGGTACCAAAACAGACATATAGACCAATGGAACAAAACAGAGGCCTCAGAAGCAATATCACACATCTACAACTATCTGATCTTTGACAAACTGGACAAAAACAAGCAATGGGGAAAGGATCCCTGTTTAATAAATGGTGTTGGGAAAACTGGCTAGCCATATGCAGGAAGCTGAAACTGGATCCCTTCCTTACACCTTATACAAAAATTAACTCCAGATGGATTAAAAATTTAAACATAAACCTAACACCATAAAAACCCTAGAAGAAAACCTAGGCAACACCATTCAGGATATAGGCACAGGCAAGGACTTCATGACCAAAACACCAAAAGCAATAGCAATAAAAGCCAAAATAGAAGAATGGGATCTAATTAAACTTAAGAGCTTCTGAACAGCAAAAGAAACTATCATTAGAGTGAACTGGCAACCAACAGAATGGGAAAAAATTTTTGCCATCTACCCATGTGACAAAGGGCTAATATCCAGAATCTACAAAGAACTAAAACAGATTTACAAGAAAAAAACAAACAAACCCATTCGAAAGTGGGTGAAGGATATGAACAGGCACTTTTCAAAAGAAGACATTTATGAGGCCAAAAAACATATGAAAAAATGCTCATTATCATTGGTCATTAGAAAAATGCAAATCAAAACCAAATTGAGATACCATCTCACTCCAGTTAGAATGGCGATCATTAAAAAATCTGGAGACAACAGATGCTGGAGAGGAAATGGAGAAAAAGCAACCCTTTTACACTGTTGGTGGGAGTGTAAATTAGTTCAACCATTATGGAAGACAGTGTGGCAATTCCTCAAGGACCTAGAAATAGAAATTCCATTTGACCCAGCAATCCCATTACTGGGTATATACCCAAAGGATTATAAATTGTTCTATTATAAAGACACATGCACACATATGTTCCTTGTGGTGCTGTTTACAATAGCAAAGACCTGGAACCAACCCAAATGCCCATCAATGATAGACTGGACAAAGAAAATGTGGCACATATACAGCATGAAATACTATGCAGCCATAAAAAATGATGAGTTTGAGTCATTTGTAGAGACATGGATGAATCTAGAAACCATCATTCTCAACAAACTAACATAAGAACAGAAAACCAAACACTGCATGCTTTCACTCATAGGCAGGTGATGAACAATGAGAACACTTGGGCCAAGGGAAGGGAACAACACTTATTGGGCTAGGTGAGGGGTTGGAGGAGAGGGGAGGGGAGGGACAGCAGGGGGTAAGAAGAATGGGAAGGGATAACACTGGGAAAAATGTCTGATGTAGGTGATGGGTTGGGGGGGATGGAGACAGCAAACCACCATGGCACATATGTACCTATGCAACAATCCTGCAGGATGCAGGATGTGCACAGTACCCTAGAGCCCAAAGTACAATAATAAAAAAAGAAAAAAAAATCAAAAGTAGTTACTTCCTAGATACAATGGGGGTAAAGGCAATGGGTAAATACACCCATTCCAAATGGGAGACATTGGCCAAACAAAGGGACAACAGGCCCCAGGCAAGTCTGAAATCTAGCAGGACAGTCAAATCTTAAAGCTCCAAAATGATCTCTTTTGACTCCATGTCTCACATCCATGTCACACTGATACAAGAGGTGGGTTGCTATGGTGTTGGGAAGCTCCACCCCTGTGGCTTTGCAGGGTATAGCCCCCACTCCCAGCTGCTTTCACAGGCTGGCATTGAGTGTCTGCAGCTTTTCCAGGTGCACTGTGCAAATTGTCAATTGATCTACCATTCTGGGGTCTGAAGGATGGTGGCCCTCTTCTCACAACTCCACAAGGCAGTGCCCCAGTGGGGACTCTATGTGGGAGCTCCAACACCTCATTTCCTTTCTGCATTGCTTTAGCAGAAGTTCTCCATGAGAGCTCCACTGCTGTAGCAAACCTTTGACTGGACATTCAGGCATTTCCATACATCCTCTGAAATCTAGGTGGAGGTTCTCAAAGCTCAATTCTTGACTTCTGTTTGCCCACAGACTCAACACCAGATGGAAGCTGCCAAGGCCTGGGGCTTGCACCCTCTGAAGCAATGACCTGAGCTTACATTCACCCCTTTAAGCCATAGCAGGGGCACAGAGCACCAAGTCTTGAGAGTGCACAAAGCAGCAAGGCCCTGGGCCTGGCCCATAAAGCCATTTTATCTTCCTAGGCCTCCAGTCCTGTGATGGGAGGGGCTGCATGAAAGTCTCTGACATGCCCTGAAGACATTTTCTCCATTATCTTGGTGAATAACATTTGGCTCCTTATTACTTATGTGAATATCTGCAGCAAGCTTGAATTTCTCCTCAGAAAATGGGTTTTTCTTTTCTATCACATAGTCAGGCTGCAAATTTTCCAAACTTTTATCATCTGCTTTCCTTTTAAACATGTGTTTCAATTCCAAACCACATCTTTGTAAATACATTAAACTGAATGTTTTTAACAGCACCCAAATCACCTCTTGAACTTAACATCTCATTTACTTAGCACTCTGCTGCTTAGAAGTTTCTTCCTCCAGATGACCTAAATTATCTTTCTCAAATTCAAAGTTCCATGAATCTCTAGTGCAGAGGCAAAATGTTACCAGTCTCTTTGCTAAAACATAGCAAGAGTCTAACCTTTACTCCAGTTCCCAACACGTTTCTCATCTTCGTCTGAGACTACCTCCACCTAGACTTCATTGTCCATATCACTATCAGCATTTTGGTCAGAGCCATTCAAAAAGTCTCTAGGAAGTTCCAAGCTTTTCCACATTTTCCTGTCTTCTTCTGAGCCCTCCAAACTGTTCCAACCTCAGTCTATTACCCAGTTCCAGAGTCACTTGCACATTTTGGGGTATTTTTACAGCAGCACCCCACTCTACCAGTACTAATTTACTGTATTAGTCTGTTCTCACACTGCTAATAAAGACATACACCGAACTGGGTAATTTAAAAAGGATGTAGGTTTAATTGACTCACAATTCCACATGGCTGGGGAGGCCTCACGATCATGGCAGAAGGCAAATGAGATGCTAAGTCATGTCTTACATGGCTGCAAGCAAGAGAGCTTGTTCAGAGGAAATTCCATTAATAAAACCATGAGATCTCATAAGACTTATTCATTATCACAAGAACAGTACGGGGGAAACTGCCCCCATGATTCAATTATTTCCACCTGGCGCCATCCTTTATGCATGGGCATTATTACAATTTAAGGTGAGATTTGGGTAGGGACACAGCCAAATAATATCATCTGTGTAACTTTTTTTGATGGGGTGTCTGTTATGGTGTTTGGCTCATTTTTTTCAGTTGGGTTGTTCTCTTATGGTTTAATTTTAATAGTTCTCTGTATTTTTTGGGTAACAATCCTTTATCAGATATGTCTTTTGCAAATATTATCTCCCAGTTTGCTGTTTGTCATCTCATTCTCATGGTAGTAAAGTAATTTAGATAATTTTTCTCCCTATAGTCAAATGACCCACTACTTAGCCCTATTTCCTAGAGTCTAGCTTCTAAACTCCCTGAGTAGGCTTTCTTCAGATTTATATCCACTGAGCATTAGTCTCATCTGTTCTGCTTCAGTTTCTCTTACATAGAGCTCCCACTTCTAAATCCACACATCTAATAGGAGCTCCTCATTTCTTTAGAACATCACTTCATAGTATTACCATTATGGTGTACCACTCTAATTCCCAAAACAGAATATAAATAACCCTGGAGGATGCAGGAACCTGGAGGATGAAGTCTGCAGAAAACAAGGATCCAAGGACCAGGAAAGGACTAATGCTTACCAAGTCTATGGGATACCCAAACCTAGATAATTCATATTAACCAGGCACAATAGGGAAGTTGCAGTGAGTGGGAAAAGGGCTCAGATGTTATTAAATAGGATTTGTTATAGCAGGCCCTAGTACTTAAAAACTTAGAAGAGAGTTACTGGTGGAACTTAATAGGTAGACTTGGGCTGCCTTCTGATGAGTAAGCTTAAGTCTTTCTGAGTGAGGTAACTTTCCTTAGAGTTACTTGAAGTACTAATAGACAGTGGCTTCATACTCTACATACTAATGAAGACAAATATTTCTTGCCCTTTGTGTTCCAAATTTAAATGTAGCTTGTGACATCCTATGAAGGTAACACAACCCAAGAGAACTCTTGAACTGAGTTCTTACCATAAGTTTTTTTCCCATTTCATTGAATAATGCCACTGTTCACTATTACTCAGGACAAAACCTAGACACTGGCCTTGATTCCTCGTTTTATTTCATACCTCACCCCTAATGTATCAGCAAGTCACGTCAACACTCTCTTCAAATATTTCTGAATTCTAACCATTTTTTTTTTACCACCACTATTGCTCCTCCACTTAGTATAAGCCACCATCCACTCTAACTTGGAGTATTTCAGTCACCTCTTAATTTATCACTTGGCTTCCCCTCTTGCCTCTCCAGTTGTGTTATGCTGTTCTCGCACTGCTATAAAGAAATACTGGAGACTGAGTAATTTATAAAGAAAAGAGGTTTAATTGGCTCATGGCTCTGTGGACTGTAGAGGAATCATGGTGCCAACATCTTCTCAGCTTCTGGTGAGGCCTCAGGAAGTTTCCAATCATGGTGGAAGAAAAGGAGGAACTGGCAGGCTACATGGCCAGAGCAGGAGCAAAAGAGAGAGAGTCCTTAGGATATAGATCTGGTATGACCAGATCTCGTGAGAACTCTATATCCCAAGGACATAACCAAGGAGATGGTGCTAAACCATTCATGAGACGTCCACCCCCATGATCCAATCGCCTCCCACCAGACCTCACAACATTGGTGATTACAATTCAACATGAAATCTAGAAGGGACACAGAAACTCTATCAGCAATTTCCACACATGGTGAAATTGATCTCTTAAAATGTAAGTCAGATTACATCATTCCCTTCTTAAATCCTTCCAATATGTTACCATGATACCCATAATAAAGTCTAGGTCCTTAACATGGCACACGAAAGCACTGCATGTCTTATCCCCTACCCACATCTCTGACCTCATCACCTACCTCTCTACCCCTTACTAACCACTCTCCAGCCACAGTGACCTTCTTCCTACTCCTCAAAATGCTAGAATCATTTGTGTTTCAAGACCCTTATACTCATTCATACCATTCAGGTCTTTACTTAAATGTCATCCCCTTTAGAAATTAATTCCCTCATCATCCTATAAAAATTAGCTTTCCCCTTGCTCCCCTCCCTCACTCTCTAGCCCTGTAATTTACTTTATTTTTTTCACAATACTTACCATCCATCACCTGAAAATAATTATTTGTTTCTATATTTATCTACCTTCTCATTCACCATGCCCATCCTCAGGAAATTATAAGCTATCACTTTGTTCAAGAAATATGGTTGTATGAGGAAAGAAATTAGTTTTCTTATCCAATAGAATCAATTAGTGACAAAGTTGTTTTGTCTTAGAACTTTCAGAATAAGCATCTTAAATCTTTTATAAATGCTTGAAGAGGAAAACTCTGATTTCTCTGAGTTATCTAAAAAATGGTCATGTGTGGGTTTTTGATGGATATAAAATGGAAACATGATTGAAACTTATTTTTAACCTAAATTAAAGGAGATTAGCATTTAACTTTTTAAATGTGCCAATTGCTGGAAGGCAAAAGTTCAACAGTATTTCTTGAACATTTACTGTGTGAGGCATTTTTCTAGTTACTAGCAATTAGTTCCTAGAGATAGTGTAATGACCAAAGCAGATATCATAAAGTTTCTCTTCCTTCCTCTACCTGTGCATTCATTTTCCATCTCAGCAATATTCTTCACAAATGAGAGTTTGGAGTAATGTTTCCTCTTTTTATTTCACTTTTTAAAGGAGGCAGTAGAGCATAATGGATGAGAGTGATGCTCTGTTGTTTTTAGACTGTGAGACTGTGGCAAGTTACTTGGCCTTTCTGCACTTCAGTTAAATGGAGATGAAAAAAATAGTGCCTAACTCATGTTATTGTGAAGATTAAGTGTGTTAATACATGAAAGCCCTTGGAACAGCACTTAGAAATAATTCATCATAATAAAATATTCTATATAAGGTTTGTCTATTAGTATTATTGGATAAACATAATGTTGAACTATCTTGTGATAACATGGATGGATTTTAAAACTCAACAAACATCCTATTAAGTATTTCAAAATAATGTGGAAAACCTGACTTGCGAACATATAAATGTGAATAGGGATACATCCATTTAACAATAAGGAAGGCAGGGCAAAATGGGGACATGTATAAGCAGGCTGGTAGACTTGTTAGTGGGAAAATATTCACCTTGAAATAGTTATTCAGTAAATATTTATTCAGTTCTTACTATGTACCAGGCATCATACTAGGTGCCCCTAGCCTAAACAGTAGTGCTGAGCCATACACAATCCCTGCTACGCTGAAGTCGCATTCTAGAGAGTCTGAGGTGAGGCAAATAGGTGAGGAAGAAGCTAGGGAAGCCTTAAAGGGAAAGTGAAAATTGGAAAAGTGAACACTTCAGGGAAATATGAAGTTTGGATGCTACATTGAGAATATATTTGAGTTTTAAATAAATTTAAAGTATGGCTAATTTGGTCCACTTGTATAATTTCTCAAACAGCATTCAGCTATTCTGGTACAAGCACAGAAAAGGTAGATAGCCAAGTCTACTAGCAGTGGTTGGCTGGATTTTGAACAGATGACCTTCAAATGAGAAATTCTAATGATTGGTCATAAAATGTAAGCTGGGTAGGCAGCAGTGACAGTTAAGAATAGAGTGTTTGTTAGATGGGGGAAAATGAAGGGATTAAAAAATTAAAAGTCTAGATGGTGTAAATTAAGAGTTTTGAGGCAGCTGGAGGATAAGAGAGGACTACTTGAAGACTTTGAAGGTGGTGCATTATGGGGGATAAGGTACTAAGGGGAAAAACAGAATTGTGAAACTAAAATGGAAGCAAAGATCACTTTGGAAGAAGGTCAAGAAAAGTGGACCAAGTTCCTGGATGGGTCACTGACAGGTTATCGAAATGGCTGAGAATAATAGAAAGGAAAGAAGTGAACCAGAAGCCCAAACTCGAATATCTACCAAGACCACATACACGCATGAAGCGGCCACGAGAGCCTGCTCCTCAGTCTGCTCCAGTTGAATGTTGCCAGGCAGGAATGTGGACTCAATATTACCAAAGTTCATATCTTTTTCCAGAAATTTTTTTAAAACATAGTTCTTTTAAATTGTCCAAGATAGTTTACCCTGAGTCTTCATTTTTTTCTCCCAAATCTATTCATCCAAATTCTTTGTGGTTTATTGGAAATGTAGTCAATATTTTAAGTGCTATATCTATGAACTCAAAGCTCACGTAAAATCAAAACATCAAAGACTGGAAGTAAGTAGAATCCTTTAGTGGTCTACTTCATTTGCTTCTCCAAGAAGGATAATTTTTCAGGAGACAAGAATTTATTCAACATAATGTTAAACACATGAAAGTTAAATGACACACAGTCTTTATTTGGGGTCTTCATTAGTCAGCTTACAGTTAATATGATTTTTACTTTACTTTGGGGAGAGTTGGTTATAGTTCTCAAAGTCATTTTTCCCCATTTTATTCTTATTATACAGATTAAATAACCTAAATCCTTTTCTTTTCTCATCCATTTTGTTTTTTAATTTTTGAATTGTTATCCTTGTGGGTAACACCCACCATGGGCACTGAGGAAGGAGAACTGCCCAGACCACAGGCACAACTAGTGCCTGAAGAATATCTTACTTTATAGTGTTATTGCTCAGCTGTTTCCTTTATATAATCCTTCATATATAATCATATTATTAGTGCTTTAAGTGTAACTTACTGGTTACATATATTTAGTTTATGTAATCATACTTAATACTTATATCTAGCATGCTTACTTCTATATAATCTTTCTATATAATCATATAGGTATTGTGGTTGGTACTGTACTGACACGTTTAGTGCTGATTTATATAATCCTTCCATATAACCATATAGTAGTTTATAGTAGGAGGAATGCCTAGAGCAGTCACAGAACAGAAGCAATACATGAGAAAACAGCCAGACCAGGACAAGAACCAAAGATCCAGGTGGTGGTGTCCCTGCTTGAAAGGGCATATGCTGTATGGCAGGCTTGGAGCAAGAGCCTCTCCTCCTGATAAAGCAGTTGCAGTGCCTTGCATCCAGTTCCTGTGGAAAGTAGGCCTCAGGCCCGAGATCCTGTAAGTAACTGAGGGAGAAGAACACCTCTGGTGCGACCAGTCATGGTGGCTGTACACCCTGTCAGTCTTTTCTCACTTCTGTGCTAGCTCAAATCATCCTCCCATAAATATCTTAAGAGAAGAGCACAAGTCTGTCAGCTCCTACTGCCTTAAGCTTACAGTATCCTTCTATTAGAAATCCTCTGAAGTCTCCAGCCCCCAGATAAGTGTTGCACACAATACCTGTTGCACACAGCCAACCTCCTTGCCTCAGTAGCCTAATGAGGGTGGACCCCTTTTCTGCACACAACTCTCTACTACTGTGCACAGCACAGACCCCTGCTGCTCACGGCCCACCTCTGCCCAGGTGACATAATGGGCTGGCCCCCTTGCTTGTGACTCATGTGATTATGTATGCCCTATTACTAAGTCTATAGATGATGACCTCACTCACAACCCTGCCCCCTGCTTGTACCTAATAAATACAGATGCTCTATAGTATTTGGGGGCCATCACTGATCTCTGCTGACAGGTGGCGTGGTCCCCTGAGTCCAGATGCTCTTCACCAGTTCTTCAGTGTCCTGTCTCTTTACTTCTCAGATCCTGCACCTCAGCACGGCATAAGGGATACCCCATGACCCTGTGGGGCCCCTACAGCCTTATAATCCTAGTTCCCTTTTAAACTATTGGGGGCTCCAGAGGGAGACAATACTAGAGCCATCAGGCCCCCTTTCGTATCTAATTATGACATCTCTAACGGTGTTATCAGGTAAAACTGAGAATCCAGGTTCAGTGTGTTCCTCTCTTGGTTCCCTCAAAGAGAATTGTTGGCTTTCGGGCCATAAACAGTATTGGGAACACTCTTACCTACTCCTGTACTTAGTCAAGAGGTAAGCAAATTTTTGCTGAAACAACAAAAGAATAGGACATAGAAAATATAAATTTTCTTCTTACTTTCATAGGTTGAATTTATCACTCTGCAAAGCAGAAAATTGTCTGATGATATTGTAGCCTTTCTACAGCCAGAAAAATTATTGCATCAAAGTCTCTGAGTTGGAAAACAGTTTCTTACAGATCTGGAGTTGTGCTGCGGTAATTCTGTTTTTGATGATAAAGTATCCTCAGCCAATCAGCTTCCCTCTAGAAGGGTCAAGGAAACTAATCAAACACACATTATAAACAACACTGAGAACAGAAGTAGAAACTAGGAAAACAAGCATAATGTATAATTGCCATTATTAACAGGTGGTGGGAGAAAGGAAGCCTCTGCTTAGTAGAAGGTCTATTTAGTGTTCTAAGAATATCATGGCCACCAGAGACAGGGCAGAAAGTGAGGGCAGCAGCCTAGTTTCAGTTAATGAGTTCAGACAAGGAAGCAGTTTGTACCCATATCCTGCAGTGTGTAGAAGACATTCAAGAGGTAACTTTTAATTTACAAAGCCTTAGCTACCTCTGGCTCCTTTTGCATGGCAACAGCAGGTCAAAATTAATGGAAGAGTTTTACTTTCAAGCAGCAGCTCTGGGAATTTGGGCCTCTTCAAGATCTATTTGTGGCTTTGTATCACTTGGACTTGAGTTGCTAAAATAGTCTCAGTAATTCTTACTTTCCAAGATGAAATTTCAGTCACATGAGATGAAGCAAATACAAATGATTACTTAAAAAAGGTATTTTGACCAAATCTCGGAATCACATGGTTTTCTTCCATATGCTTCTTCACCATATGCCTCAGTCATTCCTTCCTTTCTTAGCCATAATACAAAAAACAGTGGTCCCCACCTTTTAATCCACTTCCTTGCTATTCCCTCATTCCATAATGCATTGATCTTTTTCCACCTTCACCAAGACACAGAAACTGGCAAATGTGACCAGTGACCAATACCCTTTTCATTCTTTATCTTACTACACTCTTCTCCTGCTTCTGATCATATGGATTTATGTTTCTTGAAACTCTTTTAAAATAGAACTTATGAGAGGCCATTGTTTGGGACTGAGCTCTTGTACCAGGCCTCAACAGATCAGACCAAACCAGAATGGAAAGTAGCATTCATACTAGGTGCTATGTAAATCAAATTTGACTTTGAAAGGGGCCAAAATGGTTAATTGGATCTTTCAACTCAATTTGTTGAAATTTTGTTCTTTGACACTCTTTACTTCCTAGACTTCTGTTGTATATTCTCTCTAATTATTCTTTCTGAGTCTCCTATTTCTGTCTACTCCCTAAAATACTTTTGCTCTCATTCTATTTTCTATAATCGACTGTTTTAAACCATATTTGATTGCTTTAAACACTTATGCAATACACATTTACAAGTTGTATTCCTAGATCTGCCACCTTCTGTGAGATCAGACTTGACTATCTAACTGCCTTTTGGATACATCTGTGTGGTTGTACCATGGGCATACAAGCAACCAACCAACCAAACAAATCCCTCATATTCTCACCTTCTCTTTTACTCCAATTTCACTAAATGCTACCAAAAATCCACCCAGATACACAAGCCAGAGGCCACAAAAATTTGTTGATGCTTCCTAAGATCTCCTTCCTCTCTACCTCTACCTTAATTTCATCCACACCTTTGATGAAATGCAAGCAAAATCATCAAGACCTGTTGGTTACCTCTGCAAAATAGCTCCACTTTACTACCTCACTTGGGAAAAACACAGTCAATAGATGCTGATGCCAATTCCAAGACACAGATGTTGGAATTATCTGGAAAAAACTTTAAAGCAGTGATTATAAAACTGCTCCAACAAGCAATTCTTAACAAAAATTTTATTGGCATTATCAATCATTGAAAGAGAGGTTAAAATCTCCTGCTATGATTGTGGTTTTGTCAATACTTTAATAAATTCAAAGCGGATAAAAGACTGTAATATAAAGAACTGCTGCAGGACTTTTCCTTAGTTCAGCTAAAGATGAGGTCCTTGTCTGTCCCACAGTCATGAAAATTTAGGCTGGCAGATGGTTGCAAGGGTGAGTAAAGCAGGGTTTTATTAGGTGAAAAGGAAGAAAGCGGGGGAAACAGGGACTTTTAGGCCAGAGTCCCTGCTAGAGCACTTCCTACCAGGACTTTGGGATCCAAGGTTCCACAAAGGAAGAAGAGTCCAGGCTCCTCCCCCCGGCAAAGGGTGTGAACTTCCTGAGGTTTCACCCCAGTGGACAGGCTGTTTGGAGTTTCTCCAGGGACCCCTCTCCCACCTGGCTGTCTCAGTATACAACAATAAAATCTAGGCCAGTTCCTCAGTCTGTCCTTGCTTATTATGAACTTGATACTTCTGAAAAGTACTAATCAGTTATTTTCTACAATATCTCTTTAATTGGGGGTTTTCTGATGTTTTCTCCTGATTAGATTGAGCTTGTACATTTTTGGCAAGACTACCACAGAACGGATGTACCTTTATTTTTTCCTCTGTAATTAATATCGTGGGGGCAATATTTTGAGACTGTGCAAACATTCTATTTCTCCTCAAACATTAGATGACAAATTTTAGCATTGATTGATGGTTCTTGGCTGCAACAATTATTATTGTGGTATTTTCATGGTGACTCTATTTTCCTCATTCTGCCTACATTCATTAATTGGAATTCTGTAAGGAAAAGCTGTGCCTTCTTCCTTTTTAATTTATTCATACAATGTATTTATATCAGTATGGACGCATGCATTTTTCTTTTATTCTTTGGATTATAATCTAATAACTCTTGTTTTTTGTTTTTTCTCCTTTTTGCTCAAATTTTCCTATCTTTGGCCATTGGGAGCTCTTTCTGATTGGCTCCAGAGCTTTTCCAACATGACCAACTCCTTATCCTTTTTGAATTTTTAAAAAACTTTCAGATACTATAAGATGTTCTAGGCTCATCTTGTATTTTTCATGTTCCCGACCTGGAATCAAGCACTTCTTTAAGAAGCCCTGCTTCTTACTGGAGAACGGTACATCGTGCTCCAATAGAACCATTATCTGGGTCATTACTACTGGGCTGTCATTTGTTGTAGGCTTGCTTAGTGAACAGAGAATATATACACACACACATACACACACACACACAGAGGCAAATGCATGGTAAATTTCTTTGTGTATTTATCTCAATACATATAATTTTAAAAATAATGAGTTTGTACCCATACCTCAGATTTCAAAGAATTCTGTCCTTCCCCCTTTCCTTATTTGTAACTTCTTTCTCTGGCAGTAACTGGCTCTTGTTATCTAAACTATATTTGATTATTAACTAACATCACCATATACATAGTTTTTGAATTGCCGACCCATGCATTTGCGGACAATTCTTTCTCTTTTTATCCAGCTGAAATTATGTTTTGCAAAGTAGGTTAGTTCTTTACTTTTCCATCTCTCTCAGCATGCTTACATTCATTTATAACTCAGCTAGTTTCCTTTGCTCTTTTTTTCCCCAAAAATCTTTTACAATTAAAAAAAGGTTTATTTTTTAGTCTGTTTCCTTTTAAGTTCCTCCTACATACAGTTTTTTTTTAATGTTTGTTTTTAAGTATATATATAATAAAATTCACTTTTTGTGGTATAGTTTTTATAGGGTTTGAAAATGCATAGACTTTTAAGTTCACCACCACAGTCATGATACAAAATATTTCTATCAACCAAAAAATTCCCTCATAATCATTTTTAACATAAAATATCTTAAAAATGAAAAAGATTAACCATCAATAAGACAACTGAAGATGTTAACTGTATAAAATATGCTTCAAGTTCTTAATTTTTTAATTGGTTATTTTATCTTGGCATTTTGTTCTTCAAATATCATATTTGGTTTTATAAATTTTGTCATCTTTACTGAGATATATTTTAAATTAAACTTATCAAGGTCTAATTTATAAAAAATAAACTACACCTATTTAAAGCTTAAAATTCTATGAGGTAGAGGCAGAGGAGGTGAGCCAGAAGGAAAAGAAGGTGAGATTTGAAGTGTGAGAAGGATTCACATAGCCAGTACTGTCTTTGAATACAGAGAAAGGCAGCTTTCACCAAAGAATGCAAGAGGGCCTCTACAAACTGAGAACGATGTCCAGTGCCCGGTAAAGAGCCAACAAGAAAAAAGGGACCTCAGTCATATAACTACATTACTTATACTGAATTCTGACAGCAACTTGACTGAGCTTCAAAATGGATATATCCCCCTAACCTCCAGAAAGGAACACACCTTATTGCTCTCTGGATTTTGGCCCTGTGACAGAGAAACCAGCTGAACCCACCAGACTTTTGACCTACAGAATTGTAAGATAATAAATTTATATCAAATTAATCATCCAAATTTGACATAATTTCTTGCAGCAGCAATAGAAAACTAATACCACAGAAAACTGATAAAATCCAAAAAGTCCTTAGTTTTAGTAATATACCAATGTTACTTTCTTACTTTCAAGAAATATGCCAAATGTTTATGTAAAATGTTAACACTAGGGGGAACTGGGTGAATGGTATGCAGGAGCTCTCTGTATGTTGCAATTTTTTGTAAATCCAAATTTATTCCAAAATAAAATGTTCATTATAAAAAAAACATGAATTCTGATAAATATCTATTCCTGTGAAGCCAGCAACAGATTCAAGATGCAGAACATTTCTAACAACTGCAAACGTTTCTTCATCCCACTTTGCAACCATTCCCTCCTTCCACTTTCACCATGATCTATTTTCTGTACCTATAAAAATTTTATAGATGTAATCCATTTTAATTTTTCTATTAGTTTGCTGGTATATTAGTCAAGGTTCTCTAGAGGGACAGAACTAATAGAAAAATGTATATATGAAGGGGAGTTTATTAGGAGAATTGACTTTCACCATCACAAGCTGAAGTCCCACAATAGGCCATCTGCAAGCTGGGGAGCCACGATGCCAGTTAGAGTCCCAAAACCTCCAAAGTAGGGAAGCTGATAGTGCAGCCTTCAGTCTGTGGCCTAAGAGCCCCTGGCAAATCACTGGTATAACTCCAAGAGTCCAAAAGCTGAAAATCTTTGAGACTGATGTTTGAGGGCAGGAAAAATCCAGCATGAGAGAAAGATGAAGGCCTGAAGACTTAGCCAGTCTAGTCTTTCCATGTTCTTCTGCCTGCTTTTATTCTGGCCATGTTGGCAGCTGATTAAATTTTGCCCATGTAGGTTGAAGGTGGGTCTGCCTTTCCCAGTTAATTCACTGACTCAAATGTTAATCTCCTTTTGCAACACCCTCACAGACACAGCCAGGAACAATACTTTGCATCCTTCAATTCAATTAAGTTCCTGTTGCCACTCAATAGTAATCATCAAAACTAGCTATATCTTTTGCATTCATTTTTAGTTGTTCTATGGATTATATGCATCTTTAACTTATTCCAGTCTACTCAGAGTTAATATTTAATTATTTCAGGTGAAACACAGGAAACTTACAACAATACAATGTCATGTACCCCTATCTTTAGTACTGTTGTTATATATATCAGTGGATATATAGATGTATGTGCATGTGTAAAACCAACAGTACAGTGTTAATGTTTGTTTTATAATGTGATTTTAAATTATGTCAAAAAAAAAAGAAAACAAGAAAAGCAAAAAAAAAATTTATTGTCATATGTCCTTAAAAAAATTGAGAAGAAAAACTAAATATATATATAATTACCTTTAACCACCAGCTTATCATTTCTAGTATTTTTTCTTCTTGTATATTTGAATTATCATCTGGAGTTATTTTCTTTCTACCTGATAAACTTTCTTCAGTATTTCTTGCAGTGCACATCTTCTGGTTCCTGAGTTTTTGTTTACTTGAAAATTTCCATATTTTATATTAATTATTGAAGATTAGTTTCACAAGACAAAAAATTATTGGTTCCCAGGCATTAATGATATTATTGTTTCCTTGTCTGTGAAATGTCACCTTTTTCTGGTTACTTCCAAGATTTTCTTTTTATCTTTGGCTTTCATCAGTTTGACTCTAATAAACCTATTCTCTTCATATTTATTCTGCTAGAGTTTCATGGAACTTCTTGGATCTGTAAGCTAATGTTTTCTACCACAATTGGAAAATTTTCAGCTGTGATTTCTTCAAATGTTCTTAAGCTCCTTTTCTTTCTCTCTTCTTCTGGGACCCTGGTTACATATATATTGAATTGCTTGGTAGTGCTTCAGTGGTCTTTGAAGCTCTGTTCATTTCTCCATAAAACAAAATAAAATGTTGACACATGCTACAACATAGACAGACCCTGAAAACTGGTGAGTGAAAGAACCCAGGCATAAAAGGTGACACAATGTATGAATTTATTTAAAAGAAATTTCCTTAATAGGCAAGTTTATAGAGACAGAAAGTAAGAGTAGTAGGGGATGGAGGGAGTGAGGAAAAGGTGTATGACTGCTAATGGTTATACAGTTTCTTTTTGGGGTGATGACAATGTTCTCGTTTAGATAGTGACGATGGTTGCACAACCTTGTGAACATACTAAAAACCACTGAACTATTTTATGGTATGTGAATTACGTCTCTATTTTAGAAAAGGGGGAGGGAGGAAGAGGAAAATATTTCAACAAATGAAATCAACAGGAAATAGAGAGGTAGAGAAAGAACTAGGAGATAATCAGAAAAGAAGAGAGAAAAGAGCTTCAAGGAGTTAGTTTTCAATAGTGTCATATATCATGCTGATTAGAGGACTGAAAAACAACTACTGGATTGGGAACTGGGATATAATGTTATCTTAGTGAGAGGCCTTTCAGATTGGAGACAGAAACCAAGGAACAGTGCATAAGGAGGAAAATGGAAAACAAGTAGAAATAGGAATTATTTGTTACTTCTTCTGGAAGTTTTAATTGGTAGGAAAAAATAAACAGATAAAAGGAGGTATATGATTTTATATACAAACTAATTTCTCAGCTTTAAATTATTTTACATATAACCAATGAAAGTATAAAAAAACAACTATAATTTAGACTTTTTTAAAAAAAGAATAGCTTTACCTGGCTTCATTTATTATTATCATTATTTAATATCAATATAAAATGCATAGTGGTTTTCCTATAATTAACAGGCTTTAGGTATGGTTCCTATTTTATGTTTGATTTCCTGCTGATGTTCTATTGCTTCATACTACTTTAGTATTTTGGTAATATGCCAAGGCTATGAAAATTCTTTCTCAAATGTAAAGAATCAAGTAATGCATCACCGAAAGATATGTATTTCCTTTTCTATTTTCTGTTCTTTTAAAATGTCTATATATTGCAACTGATTTGTAGTGAAAAGTAATCAAGTAATTTCAAAAGAAAGGGTTAATGTGATTTAAGTCACTGCCAATTGAAATGCCTTAAGTTTGGCTTATTACACTTTCCAGTAAGAAAGCTTCATTAAATTTGTTCTGTGCTTTTTTTATAGACACGTTTACATTTTTAACAAACACTTAAAAAGCTTAGGAACAGCAACTCTCACTAAATAACTTCACTCTATATTTTTAACAGATCTCTTTTCTACACCTCAAATAGTCTTAAACAGACCAAGACAAAAACATTTAATATATATTTCTATACATTTAACTCATTCAAAGGGAGGATTATCTTAACGCTGTTCAGGTATTCATTTGTTTTCCTGATAGTAAATTTAAAAAAACTAGCAGCTGAAACAAATATAAATGATCCTTCAATATCTTTAATTGTATGTTCTCTAAGAAAGGAATTTTCTTATCATGGTCATTTCATTTCCCTGAACCTGTTTTCTTGTCTATAAAAGACAGAGATTGGATCAAGAGGTCCACAGACATTCACACCCTCTCTATATACCAGAATTAGCTCTTTCATGGTAGATGCTGGTGCCAGTCATTTATATATTGTCTCTGAAATCCAAATTTGTTCTTCTGTGTTCCACTCTGATACTGTGGGGCTAGGATTCTGCAAATTGCCCTTCCAAGAATGCCTGTGAAAGCAAGGTTTCTCAACCTCAGCACTACTGACATTTCAGGCTGTATAATTGTTTATCAATGAGAGCTATCCTGTGCATTGGTAAGATGCTAAGCAGGATCCCTGGCCTCTACCACCAGATACCAACAACATTCTCCACCCATGTTGTGAAAATAAAAAAAATCTCCAGACATTCCCAACGTCCCCTGAAAAGCAAAATCACCTTAGTTGAGAAACATTGCGCTAGAGGGAAACTGGGCCAATGGAGAAGGACTTCTGTACTTTTTTCCCATTCCTGTCAGCATTGCTTCAGTGGCAGCAGTTGCTCTCATTTCCAGCATCTTTTGGTAATACCAGAATAGACCTCATTATGCCCCCTCAGAGATATCACTGGCAGCCACAACTGGGAACTGCCCTCTTCAAAATTCTGATCATCAGCTCCTCAGGGCTTGTGCTCTAAGCTACAAGGTGACCAACTCTGCCCTACTTTATTCAACAGACATTTACTGAACATCTACAAATAGACTGGCACTGTACTAGGCTTTGGGAATAAAAGGTAAACAATATGCACTCCCTGATATCTGGGTAATAAAGAACAGAATTATCGAGAGCCAACTGTAGATGGATTAAGTACCTGCAAAATTGTTTTCCAATCTAGTGCTTCATTTTACAATCCACAAATCAGTGCCAAGAGGTGCACTGGTTTATCCTCATCTCTAGCAGTTTTGGTTTTTGGCATGTCCTATTTCTTTAGTTTAGCTTTTAAATAGAAAATATACACATTCTGACTCAACTCATTTTTTTCATTACCAAAATTGCAAGTTACTTCATTATTTTATAGTTGCCAAGTTATTAGTAAAGGTAGAAAGAGCTTAGAAAATACAAGTCTCTGTCAAACAACTTGGTTACAACTTGGAGGAAATAAGCCAGGTTTATTTAGAGAAATGGATGGAGTGTGAGGGAAAGATAGAAGCTGCTAACCAGTGATGGTAATGTTTAAAATTTCACAAAATCCTTCAAGATTGATTGAAAACACAGATATGTCATATGATGAGAAATGAACAATTTAAAAACTCTGTGTTTTTTAAAGCCTCTTGGCTTCCTAAGAGACTTTGAAAATTCAGACTTTTCTTTTCTGCTTGAATATGCCTGGTTAAAAAGGGAATGGACCTTATATAGTCACTGACTTGCCTTCTGATCTTGTTTGTTTTGAGATCAGTAACAAATGGCCTCTTCTTTCTTTTCTTCTGTGATGGAGTGGCCCTACCAGTGCGGTAACTAGGATACTTACTAGCCAATACCAGCAGCTAAACTCGACATAGCAAAAGCCAAAAGAAAAATTTATTATAAGGGTGTTGGGTGATCTCACCAATATGAGGAATATACTAAGTTTTGGGAATGAAATTCATTAGGAATCTTGATATTGTCTTTCCTTCACATATATTTATGTTAGTTTCTTAAATCTCCTTATAATCAGTTTTCTAACAAAAACTCCCAAGTTTTACAGGGTCCAGCTTCAGCTACCAGAGAATAACTGATATGATGTGTTCTGTTCCCAAGTCCAAAACTATAAGTGAAGAATCTCAGGTTGTATCCAAGCTTGTGATCCATCAAATATGACCTAGATAGGATCATTTAAGAATAATTTTAGAACTCAGTTAATAGAGACAGTAATTATTCCTAGGGACACCAGGAAATGGTCACAGAGCATTTAGGGATGAGCAGAAATCTGTTAAGTGAAGAGCATCCTATGCTGAAGGAACCACCTCTGTGGGAGTGTAAAGGCCTGGAAAATCTGGAGTATTGGGAGAGTTCAGTTTTCTGTGTGATTTCAACATAGGGTACCTAGTACATAGGAGCAGGAGAGTAAGCTGCAGAGAAGTTGGAGTTACTTTGCAAAGGGCTTAATGTGCTGTCAAGATCCTCATATGCCCTTTTACAGAGATTAAACTCAATCATAGAAACAATAGGGAGATGAAAGAGGTCTCTGATAAATAGCTATTACAATAGTCTCCAGACTCTAACCTAAGACAGTGATTCATAACTAGGAGAAATTTTGTCCCCTAAGGGGACATTTGGCAATATCTGGAGACATTTTTTATTATCAGTACCTGAGTAATGCTACTGATATCTAGAGGGTAAAGGTCAAAGATGCTGCTAAAAGCCCTACAAGGCACAGTACAGCCCCACCACAAAGAATTCTCCAGTCCAAAATGTCTTAACTTCAGTGGAACTGAAGTTAAGAAATCTTAATCTGAGATCACAGCTGTGAGTTTAGGAACTAAAAGCCTTTTAAAGAGAACCTTCTAAAATGGTTAGAAGTGGGGGTAAGAAAATGAGACGGATCCACATAGGTCCTGCAGCAGCTATCCCAGAAGCTTAGTCACTTATGCCTTTAAATGAGAGGACATGAAGCAAGGTCTTGTAGGGATGATAATGAAACATTCTGATACATTTTTATCCCATTCATTGCTATGATGCTCCTATCAGTAAAGTAACAACGGTTAACCAAGAAAATTGGGTGAGATTGGTTATATATCATCTCTTGTTTAGCAATATAGAGTAAGATTCTATTAGGTCTTTAGCTCCTACATAAACACAGTAGTAGTGAGTAAAGCCCACAGAATACCGGTCACCAAACAGCTAAAATGAAATACTCTTAAGGCTCCATTCAGGGAAATAATATATACTACCACTCAGAAATATTCAAAACTAATAGTGTCTATGCTGTTTCTTCTCATCTGATTACTTCTTGGTTCCCACTTTGAATAAAGGGGAATTTCCAAGCAGAAATTGGAAATTGGTTTATTAGCATGCCACAATATCCTTTATAATATTCATACCTACTACTTCTATTTATTAGCAAAAAAATTTAGACATTCACAAAGACTCTCTCCATGACTAAATTTTAGTTAGATTTTGGTAAGCCCTTTAAACCTTGATGTTGGCATCTGTCCTTGCTAGGCCTGAGTCACTCAATTATAGCAAGAATCTTGTTAAGCCTATTTCAAGAAAACTCCCTACCTTCATTATCTGGTTGAATTTCCCATCCTTCACCCTTCGTATCTGATGACCCTCTCCATTCTTCTTGGTAATTGTCCATCCTCTGACTCCCTGCTCTGCTACTTGGCTATAAATCTACTCTCCCTGCAGGGGATGGGACACATAGCCCAAGGTGCTGCAGGCAGTTGGCTGGTGTTTTCTACTAGGCCCCACGGAGTTTCCTCCTCCCTGCTCCAGGGAGACCAGCTCTGACGGCAATTAAACTTGTCTCAGCGGTGGAGGAACCACTTGCTTAAGAGTAAGGGGTTCTTCCCCAGACATTTTACAAACTTTCTTTTCTTTTCCCTTCTTTACACTATCAGCAAGTTAACTTTTAAAGTTTCTTCTTTTTTTCTTTTAGAAGACATTTTTACTAGGCCAGGCCCCTCAACTATCACTGTTTATAATTTCTGCAAAGTTTTGGTTATAAAATGAAACCTCCATCTTGTTTTACCTCCTGAGGGCATGGCTAGTAACTGCTTGGGAATGATTTGTTTAGGAATCCTGCCTTAGGGGATGAGCACGTTATTCCTAGCCCTGTCTCTTAAAGGGTTCCACCCAGTGACTGGGTTTTCTTTTGACTCTGTGTGTGTGTACTGTGTGTAATGTCTGTCTAAAGAGCTCTAATTAATTTGGCCTAAAGAAAGACATGCACATGGATCTAATATTTTTTAGAGGGAAGATAAAATCTGTGGTACCTTTCAATTCACCTGACTTTAATTTTTAAGAAATAAAAGTCCGGGCACGGTGGCTCACGCCTATAATCCTAGCACTTTGGGAGGCCGAGGTGGGTGGATCACCTGTCAGGAGTTCATGACCAGCCTGGCCATCATGGTGAAACCCCATCTTTTAAAAAAAGAAAGAAAGAAAATAAAAAGAAATAAAAACAGCCCTACAGACTATTAGTAAAATGCAGGTCAGATACAACGTTTGCTAAGTGTTTTGAGGTTACAAACTGCCTTTTGGGTTTTGAGAACTATTTGACTTGCTGACTTCACAACTGGTAAGGCCTGGGGGCGTATGGAACTAACTACACCCTTAACTAAGGCAAACCTTGGCTGCACTTAGCACCTAATCAAAGTAACTTAACAAGTTTTACCTTAAAAATTGCTAGGAGTTAATTGAAACTACTTGAGATAGATTTACACACAAGTTGTGTAAGAACAGTAAAATGTGTTTTTTTAGTAAAAAGTTACAAGGCATAGAAATGTAAATTTTTGCCTAGGGTTAAAGCATTGTTTTAAATTAGGAAAAAGCTGAAAGTTCAAACAAGTGGTGGAAGCACTGTGGAAATTAATCCCATGGAAGAGGTTCTCTGTGTGAACATATTAACTAAATTCAAAGGAGTTATAAAAGGTTTTTGCTTCTTGAAAATTTCTGAGCCATCTTTTTGGCAAAATAAATAACTTATGGTAATCTGGCATTCTATTTCATAATATCAACAAGTGCTTTAAACATATTTAACAGTCTTCCCCAAATGAAACTTCAGTATCAAAATTGTCTTCCCTGGCACTTGGCTTCTTGAATAATTTAGAGGGCCCCTGAAGTGTCCAGAAAAGAGAGGTAAACAGGATTATTTGACATGTTTAGGTACATGGGATTGCCAAAATGATGTTCAGTCTTCTTTAGGTTATATTTTTGTGAATAATGCTAATACACGTTCCAAAATTGTATGGAATTTTAAAAATTCTGATATCTAAAGTATATGTTATCAATCATAATTAAGGTTAAGTTACTGTAAACAATGGAAATAACCAAATTTCCAAATTTCTGTTAATTGTGTTTCTAATTGTAACTACTCTGAGCATTTTGCTATTCACAGACAATTGTCTTGTTTTAACCCGCTTTAAAAGATGGTTTATAATAAGCTGTAGAACTGTAACAGGTGCTCTTAAATACAATTTCTGATTGTATTTGAGACTATCAGGTTTTTCACAACTTTGGAGATTGTGACATTGGAATAAAGGAAAATGTATAGGACTCATGAAGAGCTGAAATGCTCATAAATATCAAGCAAAACAAGAGTTAACTAAATGGACTGAACTCAGAAAGCTGGAGCAAATTTTTGACTTTAGTTTGGAATATTGCTGATCCTTGTTTTGTCTTTCAGAGTCAAGGAAATTTATTTTGAACTATTTACAGCCTTTAATAATTAAGCAAGATATACTCCTATGATCAAAATTTGGAGCATGTTTGTTTCTCTCTGCCTGGTTCCTCCAGAATGTAGAACCTATCTGTGAGTATTCTTAACTATGGCAATATATTTGTTTGCATCAGTGCAATAAGAATCCATTTTTATTTTGCAACAGGACACAAGTGAAGAAAGTGGTTATTTTACCAAGGCTTTGACTGGAAGGGTATGCTTCCCTTTAAGGAGTCAAGATACCTGAGTATTTGCTAGGAAGATAAGGGAACCAGGGATGCCTGTTCTCTTCTTTCTAGGTGGGTTTCCATTCATCTTCAGTCCATACTCCTTTTGAATGCATCCTGAACCTCTAGGACTCCTTTATAAAAACAAATGACTTTTTTTTTTTCCTTTCTCCTGCTCTGTCCTCTCTTGACTGATAGGTAATTGTGTCTCTGTACTAAGGGACACTCCCTTCAGATGCATCCTCCAAACTGGAAAGAGTTAATTTCCCAAACCTTAAACTGGTTGGCTTAGGATTGGGCTCACAGAAAGGGAACCCAGAAGCCCAACATGCAAGCAAAAGGGTAAGGTTTGTTTTTTTTTGCCATTTGGGCTTTTGGCCTCCCTCTCCCTGTGCAAACTGGTACAAGGGCCTCAGAATTTTTGAGCTGTCCTTACCAACCTCCCCTTATTTCGTTTTGATACATGTTTTCTAATAACCTGATTTATCTGTTCTTGCCTTCAGGCCATCAAACTCTAAACAGTCATACAACCAAAGCTTGGGACGATAGTTCCTTCTGCTGGGAACCCTTAAATAGGCCACTGAGGGAGATCTGACTGTTGTTTCCCCAAAGCAGGCCCCTTGTCAGCAGGAAGCAGTTAAGATCAGTCTTCATCCTTATTCTAAGAGCAGTTAGATGTATTTCTTTAGAGGGGGGAATGAGACAGCCAGGTGGGAGAGGGTCCCTGGAGAAACTCCAACCAGCCTGTGTACTGGAGTGGAGGCTCAGGAAGTTCACAATGTTTACAGCAGGGAGGAACCTGGCCCCTCTTCTTCCTGTGTGGAACCTGGGATTCAAACAGTATAGCAGGACTCTGGCCTTGTGAGAATCCGTTTCCCCCTTTTCTTCCTTTTTACTCAATAAAAACCTGTCTTACTATTCAAATTGTCTGTGAACCTGAATTTTTGTGGCCAAGGAACAAAGAACCCTGTCTTTAGCTAACTAAGGAAAAGTCCTGCAACAGCTCAGAGGCCAAGGGTTCTCATAATGGTACACCTGGCCAGCAGTAACTGACCTGCAGAAGTTGACATCATGGTACACCTGACCAGCAGTAACGGGCCACAAAGGAGAGAGACTGCTGCAAGATATGCTACTTAAGTTGGAAAAGACTAGGGATTGTGGGGATTCTCTGGCTTATCCTTCCCCTACTCCTCTAAATCCCCACCAGGAACATTTATTGATTGAACCCAGCTGAGAGCTGGAAACCCAGGAAATGCAGCCTGCAGGGGTCCCCTTACTTGCAACACAGAACAAAGAAGAGGGAAAGGCAAGGCATGGATCTGAGGTTGGAGACACTACAGGCTAGCAGAGTGGTTTACTCATATCTTGTTGAATTTGTGCAACACTCAGTAAGGTCTTATCACCCATTTTATACCTGAGGAAACTTAAGCTCATGGAGGTTAAGTGACTTGTGCAAAGTCATAAAGTCCATAAGGGGCAGATCTGGAAGTTTTACCAAGGTCTATCCTGATCCAAAGCCCCTGCTGCTTCCTCAGCAGAGGCTTGACCATCACAGCAGGGCTTTCTGATTTCTAACTTTGGAAAAGCAACTATAAGCAGTAGTAGCATTCTCCTGGGAAACAAAATAGAAAGATGGTCAATGTGACAGAGAGATGCAAGGTTGCAAGAGCTCAGTACCTGGCTGCAGGCTGTGAACGTTTTTATTAAACAAAACGAAGATTCTGGTCTAACTTCATACATAAATCATTATTGTTCTGCTTAATGGGGCTACCATAAACCTAATAACCCAAAGGATGTGCAAGCATTTTAATGAAAAATACACTGGTATTTCAGAGGAAAGTAATTGGACTCAGGGGGACAGTCTGGATACAAAGGAGATTTATCCTTGGTAGTCAACAATGAGCTCTGTTACCTGGGAGATGTAACACATTAGCAGAGATGAGTTTATGTGATAAGCTTCTGCCAATGAAAAGCAGAGCCTGAAGACAAGTAGAAGGGCACAGGAGAAATGGTTTTTATGAAGGATAAGAGGTGGTTGGTAAGGGGAAAGGAAGGAAAGTGAGTTGCCCTGCAAAGAGATAAAGGGTGCCTCGAGAATGCTGGATTGGCTACGGAAGTGTATTGGATTTACTGTTAGAAAGCTGTTAATCTATGACTAATATGTGTGGGTTTAAAAGGTTAAGTAACAACATTTTTCTTCTTTGGTGCTTGTAGAATATGTATCCATATATTCTGATCTCCATAGCCTGATAGGTTAATAAAACCTCAGTCCATGGTTTTGGTTATTTTCCCTGGAGCCAAGTGAGAGTTTTTTAAATTCCTGATTTATGATTTTTTTTGGTACTCTTTGCAATTATGTTAGCTTTGGAGTTTGTACTGCTTGCTTGTGTTGTGGAGACAAGCTAGGCTGAAAATTCTCCCATGGCCTTTGTTTGGTTTCCTGTAATCTGGTAACAGGCCTAACCACCACTCCACAGCCGAGCCATTGGAGAGCCTTCCTCCTTAGGCACAATGACTGCAGAGATGGGCACACAAAACAAGGCAAATCCATCTGAGGCTGTCACTGGGATTTTTCAGATTTAAACAGATTATGAAGCTGTTACAATGTAGCACTTTAAACTATTGGTAGTCACATTACCAGCAGATGGACAAATCCAGTGAGCAAGAGGAGAGAATAAAGGTGATACACTAAAAAGCAGACAGGACCAAGATGAAGTGTGTGACAATGGTAAAGTTCTGGTTGAAACTTTGAGGTCCCAGATGGTACAATGTTCATGCAGCTCTGATCCTTTTAACAAGTGCTTCTGTCACTTATAACCCAAGTCCTTATTTAATATAGTTTGTCATGCAAGTATAATGCTGGTGATTCAAATATAGGGGAAATGTCCTTAAACCCTCCTTTTCCAAATCCATTGCTGTAGAAATCAAAGCTGTACTCCTCCTCACTTTCCACTCTTCTGCCAAAGACATTAGCTAACTCTTGGGAAGTCTGTGTTATCCTTGCCACTCTAGTGATTGGGACCCAGCCTCTTTGCATATTACCTTCATATTATACTATGAAGAGATCACACAACTGGACAACCTTGTCTGTGGATAGCCTCCATAAAATCCACTCATCCTAGTACATAGGAGTTTAGCAGACCATACTAAAAATTTGGTGGAGTCCTGCAATACAGCCATGTCACATACCACATGGCCTTTTAACATCACCTCATTTACCCCTACCCCCATCCCTTTTTCTCTCTCATATTTATGATTATATCAGTATTCTTTTCATTAAAAACCCAAGTAGTTTGTTGGGATTGCATTTCTTCCTCTGTTACTACAATAGCTTAACCTTATTAATTCCACTCGAAAGGAAAACTAAGGTTAACATGCTGAACTTCATACTAGGTGCCAACTAGTGTAGTATTGAACCATGCCTTTCTTCAATAATTTTTCTCAGGGATGCTATCTGCAATTTGTTCTTTTGCATTAATTTTATTTAGCATACCTTGAGTTTTTCCTAAGCTCAAACATTGATTTTATTCTATGAAGTCTTCCTTTATCCTAAAGCTCTCCCTCTTAGAGCCCCCAGTACTTGTGTTCCTAACTGGATTGGTTGCTCTTTAATCTACTACACAACAGTCCTCATGAGACCCTTTTTACTTTTTGTTTGGACTTACTGTTTTCAGCATCTCATGTGTGTCCCTGTCTTGGTTCATTTTCTCACTTTGTTGGAGTATATCCTTATAATGAAGATATTCGACTTTCTGAAAATTTACAAGTAGGATAATATATTTATTCTGCACTTACATTATCAAGTTAATAATTCATTGGACACAAATTTCTAGATTGGAAATAACTTTAAGACAGAATTTTGAATTTACTATGTCATTGTTTTCTACACTCCAATACATTTGAAAAAATCTGTTGTCAATATGACTCTTAATTCCTTGTAAATTATTTTTTATCTTTGAACTTTTTAAAATAAGTATTTAATCTTGATATTGTGAACGTTTATGACACTATCTAGGCGTGGTCTTTGACATAGTTTGGATGTGTCCCCTTCAAATCTCATGTTGAAATGTGACCTCCAACATTGGAGGTCCAACATGGGAGGTGTTTGGGCCATGGGGGTGATCTCTTATGAATGTCTTGGTGCCATCCCCATGATGATGTGTGAGTTCCTGCTTTGGTAATTCACACCAAAGCTGGTTGTTTAAAGAAGGCCAGAACCTCCTCCTTTCTCTTGTTCCCTCTCTTGCCATGTGACAAGCCTGCTCCCCCTTCATCTTTTGCCATGAGTAAAAGCTTCTTCACCAGAAGATGAGCAGATGCTGATGCCACACTTGTATACCCTGCAGAACTGTGAGCCAAATAAACCTCTTTTCTTTATACATTACCCAGTTTCCAATATTCCTTCACAGTAATGTAAAATGGACTAATACCATCTTTCTGTACTTATATATGCTGAACTATAGGTAGGTCTTTTTAGCCTGAAGACTCTTCTTAAATTCTAGGAAATTCTTTTCTATAATTGTTTGGCTAATCCTCACCACTACCTTCACTACCACAATTATTCATTTTTGTTTAAAATACATGGGAAAGCTGCCACTGTTAATTTTCTCTGGTACTGGATGTCTTGGTCTTTTTTCTAACCACATCTCTCTCCAGCATAAAAAATTTGGGAACTCCATTGAGGAAATTCAGGGTATAAACATTGGTAATTTCCTCCAGTTAAGCTAACAGAGAACCTATTGTGCAGCTACACATCTGCCCAAAATCTGGAATGAGAAATATTTTTCTTGGAAGCATCAAAATCTTTGGAAGCCTTAGTTGTCTCCAGATAATCTTTTTTTAAAATAATAATAATAAAGGCAATACAAGTTATGCTTTGGAGAAATGCCATCTTCTTGTGATCCATAAGGTAGAGGAAAAAAAACGGGCGCCCATATACATGTACAGTTGGCCCATAAACAGATATTTAATTAATCCCTCTCATTTCAGCCTCATTTGCTTTCCCACTTGATTGAATCTGAGCCCAGGTTTCCCTGGGGTTCCATTTTGGTAAACTGGTTCTTATCTCTTCAGTGGTACTCTCCTAGTGTATTACAGCTCTTTTGTTTCTTTGTTTCATCAACTGACTTCCAAATTCTGTCTTTTAGAAATTGTTCTGAAAGATGTTTAATTTGCTATCTATTTATTTTGAGGGTGGTCTTTAGAGGTTTATACTATCCATTTGTATGATCATTTCATATCTGACTTTTTGTCATAATTACAGCAAATATTTCTACCTTTTTAAAATACATTGTCTTATTTCAAACAGAATTAAAGGTAGAGATTAATATCCAAGTATGTTAAGGTGATACATACTTGGATAACAAAAATAAACAATGAAATTAAGATATATTTGAAAGCTTCAATCTATAACACTAATTTAGGAATCCAGATATTCTAGATAGCAGGCTATCAGACAGCAGTAATAGGTAGAATAATGCCTCCAACAAAGATGTTCACATCCTTATCTTCAGAACCTGTGAATATGTTATATTATATGACAAAGAAACATTTGGGAAATTCCTTTCTACTAGGGAGTAAGCCTGATCTACATAACACTGACACATAGTAGGACGGTTCGGCATTCCTTGAGGCAGCACTTTCCAATGGAATCAGCAAGCTGGTCTTTCATTATTGATAGCTGGCGATGTAAACGCAAATTTTTCTCTGTCCTGTTCTGCAAGTGGCATTGTATAAAAAGTCTTTTAAGTCAATGACAATTATAGGCCAATCTTGAGGAATCGCCATGGGGGAGGACAGCCCCTGCTGAAGGTCCTGTTATCAGAAAGAGGTCTTTCAAATTCTTAAATTTTACTTAAATCTTAGCAGAGAATTATAATCTGGTATATTGCTTCTATACAAGGAACATGAAATTTTGCTGTGGCCCACCTGTGGAGCAAGAGAGCGGTGGCGTGGGTCCTGGGTGGCGGCAGCATTGTGCTTGCCTAAGCACCCACTTTTTGCTTGTGTTGCTTTTTGCTTGTGCCCTCCTTCCTCCCGCTGCCGGGCTGGGCGGGCCTTCCCACATACGCCTGCCCTACCCTAGCAGGCTAGCCTCCACGCACTGGACCTGGGTCACTGTGGCTGCTGCTGCCACGGAGGCCAAGTTCCTGGGAGCATTTGCTGGCTCCAGATTTGTGAGCTTTCTTGTTGTCGAGCCTGTCCTTCCGCCCAATGCTCACTCAGCCTCATGGCTTCGGCCTCTAGTGCTTTTCCTTATCTTGTTATACATTTGATTGCCTTGTCAATCTTGCACTACCGGGCAGGCTAAGAGCTCACCTTCTAATGCCGCGTGCCTATCTCTTGGAGGAGTGAGCTCAGGCAAAACCTCCATTTCCTCTTTGTTATTTTTGTCTGGTGATAACAATTCTGGGACCCATTGCCCTTCTGCATGATGCTGTTTAAGATTTCTTCTCACTTGTTCCTGGAGCTTTATGTCCAGTGTACTTTCTGCTGGGAATAATGGGCTTTGGGAAACAACAGTTTGCATTAGGTCCCTTAATTGAGCCTGGGAAACTGAGGCACCACTGGCTTTAAGCAGCTGTTTCAATACTTTTATATACTGTTTTTGTTCAGCTGATAACTGTTGTCCCATGATGAAACCTTAGCCTGAACAATCCCTCTGAACTTGGATATCCTAATTGGGTTTCAATGACTTACTGACTACACAGTTGTGTTTTCCTTCGTTTTGGACCTTCTATTGTGATTCGCCACAGCAAAACCTCAGAAGGGGCACCATTGATGAGTTTCCTCAGATGGGGCACCACTGTCAGGGTCCTACAGGCAGACCCCGACCCCATGATGAATGAATTCTCTCAGATACAATATTCAGTGAATGAGCAGGCTGGGGTGTCCAGGCCATCCATCTGAAGGAGTTAATGGCCACCGGCCCCAACTCCTGGGCCTTGCCAGCCTTTATTTAGCACACATTCAATGACAAAGGCTTTGAGTCAACTCCACTAGAAGGTAAAGATTAAAGGCCAGGTTCCGAGGCCTTAAGCAAACACCATTTGAAGGTGATAAATCTGGTTGGCCTCCCCCCATTCCCCCGAGAAAGCCACCTGGTCGGTGAAAGATTAAAGGTTAGTTTTAGGACCACATGAGTAAACAAGTTATTCAGATAAACTCTCCCACATTCCTTAGCTATCTGCTTTTCTTAACTAAAGATAAAGGGTAAGCCTGCCTTCAGCCAAAACTTCTACTGAAACTATGCAAACTTCTTGGCTTTCCAAGAAAATTTGTGACTATATTCTATAATTTTCTCTAATACTTTTCCCTTCATATTTTTGCCACCACCCTGACTGAACTACCACACATATTAAGGCTGGAGATAGAACTAAGGTTACTAATCTGATAACTTTAAGATAGATTACCCTGGATTATCTGTGTGGGCTCAAAGCCAGTGTAATCAAAAATGGCCCTGAAAAGTGGAAGAGGGAGGCAGAATAATCATTCAGAATAATGATGCAGCATGAGAAAAATCTGACCAGCAATTGCTAACTTTGAATATGGAAGAGGGCTGTGAGCCATAGAAGCAGCTTCTAAAAACTGCAAAAGGCAAGGAAACAAATCCTCTTCTAGAGCCCCCCAAAGGCATGCTGTCCTGCCAACACCTTGATTTTAGCCCAGTGAGGCCCATTTTGGACTTCTGACCTCTAGCATCTAAGATAATAAGTTTGTATTGTTTAAAGTCACCAAGTTTGTGGTATATTGTTATTTTAGTAATTTGTTACATTCAGAAACTAAGATATCAATAAATATACCAAGTTAAAGAATCTCTCTAGCATTCCTACTGTGATTAACATTCTGGAGTCTAGAATGCAGAAAACTAGAAAGGGAGTACAATTTAGACAATGCTATCTTTTGGCACATTACCTCATTTAGGTGAAAACAATAATGGCATCAAAATATAATAGTCCTTATTTTTTTAATGTGGTTTTTAAAATACAATTCTTGGAGAAAATTGAGAAGACAAGTGCCAAAAGTTTATCTTTAAGTAACCTTAAATGTGTATGAATTCTCTAATTTGTTAAGTAACATTTCTGACCCAATCCATGCTATTTGGTGTTTTTTGGTCATGGACTACTGAAGTTTCTAATTCCATATAAGTGTGAAAAGCTTGCATCACTTGCCTTTAAATTGCTGTCAGACCTAGGATCAATAATTGTTAACACCAAACTGAGCACATTTGGAAGGGGACAGATGGCTTGCACTACTCCTTTCTTTAATTCAACAATGAGTCAATTCTTATGAATCATGATTCCAAAGTCGTATCAGAAATACAATGGAAAACACTGGTTAAATCCCTACTAGAGAAGTTCACTCATATAAAAAAATATGCCTTCACAACTGTCTCTACAGTAGGCAGACTCAGCATATAGGTCAACAAACTTTTCTTCTTTCTTAATGAGTCATGATGACACCAGGTAGATCAGAGAGCTTAGCCTACTGCTATCTTTGTAAAACAAGACCTCTGGGTAAGTAAACAAGTACTTTTAGCCCAGGATTCAACAAAAGTCAAAATGATACCTTAAGAAAAACACATCAAGGGAGGTTAAAAAAAAACAAACACCAAGATTTGGAGAGAAGAGAGTAAAAAAACTGAAAGAAGCATTGCCTAATGGATATTGCTCATGAACAGTTGAATGGCAGTTTTCCTTCTCTTTGTACCAAGTTATAATAAACCTTTTAGGCCTAATTAGGAATTATCACACAGCTGGGGTGAGTCAATCTTTAAGTCACAGGGAAACCATTCAAAAGCATTCATTTGGAAGGAATTCAAAAACAGTGCTATGAAAATCACAGTAGAGATTATCCTGACCCACTCCACAAAGCACAGGTGAAAATAATGAGCTTCTAAAATCATACACCAAGTTTTCCCACTTACTTTCCTAAAATCTGTTTTTATTACTTACTTTCCTAAAACCTCTGTCTCTGAAGACACTGAATACTGACAAATTGCAGAAAAAGTTAACCAAGCAGCAAAAGGAAAGCAATGATTGAGAAATACATTTGTGCCCCAAACTCCATCTGCTTAAAATTTGAGAGACTTAGGGCACATATGATTTAAGTCATCACCACAATTATCAAAAAGTATGTAAACAAATTACTACCTGTGTGTGCAAAGCAGGTTTCAAAAGTGGCTGAGAGTTCAGTAAAGTCTACACTGCCTTGGTTCAAATCCAGGCTCTGTCATTTACTGACTGTAATTCAGACAGATCACTTAACTTCTCTTTGTCCCAGTTTCCTCTTCTGTAAAATAGGGTTGGCATGAAAAAACAGTTAATAAATGCTACAACAGTGGCTAGTATATTGTAGCTACTATATGTGTATTAGCTGTAATTGTTATTATTTTTAAGAAATAGAATTTTGAGGCTGGGCGCAGCAGCTCACGCCTGTAATCCCAGCACTTTGGGAGGCCAAGGCAGGTGGATCATGAGATCAAGAGATTGAGACCATCCTGGGCAACATGATGAAACCCCATCTTTATTTAAAAAAAAAGATACAAAAATTAGCTGGGCGTGGTGGTGTGCACCTGTAGTCCCAGCTACTCTGGAGGCTGAAGCGGGAGAACTGATCGAACTCAGGAGGTGGAGGTTGCAGTGAGCTGAGGTTGCACAACTGCACTCCAGCCTGGTGCCTGGTGACAGAATAAGACTTGTCTCAAAAAAAGAGAAAAAGAAAAATAGAATTTTGAAATGTCCGTGGCTTTATATTCTTTAAAACATTATAAACTCTTTTGAGTAAACTACTATGTACTAAAAATTGGGCACTCTATATAACATATAACCCTCATAAAAACTGCCAGGAATGTATGCAGCATTGTCCCCATTTTACAAAGTAGGTATTGGGGGAAGTCTGACTCCCTATATCATGTTCATTTTAGAAAACAAAGTTCCTTGAAGATTTGTGTTTATATTTTGATCCTTCTCTGCACTAGCAAAGTTACACAGGAGCATAAAGCTGCTACTCAAAAAGTAGTGATCATGAGCTGGGCATGGTGGCTCACGCCTGTAATCCCAGCACTTTGGGAGGCCGAGGCAGGTAGATCACTTGAGCCCAGGAATCCAACACCAGACTGGGCAACATCACAAAACCCTGTCTCCACAAAAAGTAAAAAAATTAGCCAGGAGTGGTGGCATGTGCCTGTAGTCCTAGCTACTCAGGAGGCTGAGGTGTGAGGATAGATTGAGCCCAGGAGGTTGAAACTGCATTTTGAATTACCTCTTCATCGAAGTATCTCTTACTAAAATGAACTGACCATATATGTGTCTGAGTCTCTATCTGGACTCTTTATTCTGATCTATGGATCTGTTTGTCAAAATTGGTGCCAATACCACATTGTCTTGATTACTGTAGCTTTACTGACCATCTTTATTTCCTTTTTTGTGAATTAACTGTTCATATTGGTTTGTCTTCTTTCCTTTTGTATAATTTGTTTGCTTTTTTATTCTTTTTACATTCTAGATTTTAATATTAATGCATTATGCATGAGTCACATATCTTCTCTCAGTCTGTTGTTTTCTTTACCTTTTACCAAAAGTAAGTCATAAAGAAATTTTACATTTTGTGATGATCAAATTCATCAATCCTTTCTCTTATATTTTTGCCTTCTGGATCTTAAGAAGCCTTCTCAACCTTGAGAATACAGATATTTTCTTCTTATGAGTACAGGACAATTAAATATGTGTCTATTTTGTTTACTAATGCAATGATGCCACCTCTTTTTATTGCTTCATGATATATCTTGATATTCGGTTGGGTACCTTCTACCTTGGCTCTTTTTGTGCATCTATTCTTTCTTATTAATTTTAGAAGGCCTTACTTCTCTTTGCTTTATTACTTCTATACCTCCATCATTAGGCCTTTTTTTCTTTACCAGCTCAACTATAATTACTTGTTCAGTAAGACACACTTACTACTAAGAATTAGAATATTCTTCCAGTAATAATCAGTGATGAGTATAAGTTTTGCTTTCTTATGACTTGCTATACATAAACTTGCCATTTGTTCTTTTCTATAATTAATAACATAAAATGTTAGAAATTCCTGTGTAATGATGGTTTAACCTGTTTTTACAGTCATTTCCCTTTTATGTAGAAATGTGATTAGTATTCTTTATTTAAGAGCGTTTTTTTTTTTAACATTGTTAACCATTCCTAATTTCCTGACACTCTTTTTTCTTTCCTTTTTTTTAATTGACACTGATTCTTTTTTCTAACTCTTCCCACTGGCAACTCTTCTGCCTGACTCTTGTGGGCAGTCTTCAAGGTTCCAGTCTTGGTCATACTTCCTTAGCAGAAAAACAACCACTCGATCTACGCCATCCTCTCCTCTTCCCCCCCGAAAAAAAAATTTTACCTGAAAATCATTAGAATGTATATTGTTTCTTTATCCTTAGTAATAGATGATCCTTATTACTGAAAATATCATGCTAAGGTATATAGTTGATGCTTAAATGTGTTAAAAGAGTGAGTATTGTTAAATGACTCTTAATATGCTAAACACATAAAATACTACTTTATTACTATCATATTTATGAATTCCTATTTATAATATGATAAAAATCAACAAAAATACAAAGTACTACATTCTTAGCACTTGTAGTATATACCTCAATGTTCTAAGTATATGCACCTTGGAACACTGAGTTAAATGTTTATGGAATCCCTAAAGCATTTCAAGAAAATAGCTTGAAATCACTGCTCTAGACCTATTCATCTTTTAACATAGGTCAACATGCAACAGTATTTAGGACTAATTATCCTAACAGCTTTCAATTCAACATTAATCATGCAAAAAATCACATGCACAAAGAATACTGATTACTAAAATTTGCAGTATATACATAGTCATGGTTAATTAAGCACCACATTATTATTAGACATTTTTCTTACATTCCCTAAGAGGGTATTTATTATCTTTGGGGAAAATTTTAGAGAAAATTTAGATCAATTTTCACATAGTAAGATTTTTAATAATTCACTATCTAAATGGTCTTTTGTTTCACAAAGTTTTACGACGACACTAAAAAGTTCTGGAAATATCGCTGTTTTGGTTTTTGGTTACTATAGAGTTTTCTATATCTATGATCTCATGATGTTTGGTACCTAGACTCTCTCTTTCCTAATACTAACAGAGTACTATTAGGACTCCAATTGTCATTACCAGTCCTCAAGACTTTTCCTAAGTTTTTACCTAGCACCCCAATACTTTTCTCTAGGAAACTGCATTCTGAAAAAGGATTTAGAACATGTATGTAATCCTCATCTTTTTTCCTCCTCTTCTATCTCTCAAACCTTCATTCATTAAAATTTAGTTGAGTCAAATACTTGCCCAGACAGGCAACAGATATGTTATAAACAAGTATTTTCTATCTTGTATTTCTTATCTTAATCTTCTGCCTCTTAAATGAAGGTCTTAACTTCCTTATTAAAATATGAAATCCAACTTGGGGTTTATATAAGATACATATCTTGAAATGGTATAAGAAGTAACAAAAATTTCCAGGTGCATACAAACTAAAACAAACCTGAAAAAATAAAGTTTGAAAAACCAAAGTTTGTAGCAAAAATGTGTAACGTATAAACAGGGTTGTTTTGTTTAAATTGTTAGAAAAATAAAGAGAGCTACAAGGATAAATTATAATTTGTCCTTGTGTGGTAGACTGTTCCATCAATGGCCCCAATGAATCACACCACCCGCTATCTGTCAGCCTGTGTAGTACCCTCATATTGACTCTAGATTTGGCCATGGGATTTGCTTTGTCCAATGGAACAGTAGTAAATATGACAAATGTACAGGATCAGTAACTTCTTGCACATTAGGGCTTGTTCTCTTAGGATGTTTACTGTGGGAAGAAGCCCCGTCTAGCCTACTGGAGGCTGAGAGGCCCTGTACAGCAGAGACAGCCAACTCATTGAATCATGAAAAACAATAAATGTCCTTGTTTTAAACCTGAGTTTTGGTGTGGTTTGTTATGCAGTGATGGATAATGTGAAATCTTATCTCTCTCTGTCTATGTCTGTGGCACAGCAACGGCTAAAAGTTACATAAAGCTATACTTAATTGAAAAAAAAATTAAGGTCTCTCAGTAAACTTTAGAAGCATTAGACCTGCTGTCCTCTAACATTTCCCCCTCTATGTAGACTCAGTTATTCAACCCATTTAAATAAGTAGTACAATACTCAACATTTAACTATTATCCTGTACATTTTATAGGTACAGACTGTACCAACTAATCAATGAATAAAGAGTACACAATAAATATTTTTATTTTTAAACACTGAACTGTACATGTTTAATATAAAAGATGAGATTCTAGCCCTGTTTTTAAAAAAAAGTATACTTGCTAATATTATCTTTACATTGTTTTACAGAAGGCAATATTCTAAATCTGCAGCTTCATTCCATAGCTTTATAGAATTATAATCTCTTGAATATATTTCCAATGTTGTTTAAAAAGTAAAAAATCATACAAGATATATTTAGCACGCTAAAACTTAAGAGGTTACAGTATAACTGCCCAGAACCTCCAGGTACCATTGAATACTTTTCCAGTACAAAGAAACCAACATGTTAGAATAATTAATTCTCTGTATTTACTTTTATTAAAAAGAGATTTCTGGTAGTAAGAACAAATAATCTCTCATTTGTTGCCTGAAAGCCTAAAATAGGATCATTGGTTTCTAGGCTTGCTACTTGCTGCTTAGCAACCTGTCCTACTTGCCTGCCTTCCTTTCTGTTGTAAAGTACAGTGGACATGGGAGCAGGCTGACGATAGATGAATACTCGACGAAGGCACTCACAAAGGGCTGCATAGGAGTAATTTGGAGCACAGGCAAAAAATTTTTTGTCTCTCTTTGATGCTTGGACGTAGCCTGCCAAGAATATGAGACAAACAAACAAACAAACAAAAAACTATATATTAATCAGAAGGGGAAAAATCATGATTTAACATTTAATATTTTGCAATATTTATTACAAATTAAAATTCCCAAGTAAAATATATACCATAAGGTATATAATTCTGAATCATTAATGATTAGCCATAATCAGTCTCTCCCGACTGGTGCAAAAACATAACTTTAACTCATAAGGAACAAAACAGTTTTCTCTCTTCAAAAAAGCATAATATAGTTTAATTTCCATGAATAATTGGAACACTAAAATTCTAAAATCTAAAACACTAATTACATACCAAAATATCTTTAAGTGCCAATTTAATATTTAGCTTTATGAATTACAGATATGGCATCAGAGAATCTTTTTTTTCCTCTTAAATATGGGAAAATGTGTATAGAATACCATCATAAAGTTATTTCAGGTTTCTGTTAATAATGTATCCCTGAATGTACTGGTATTCATGATTCATTATCTTATTATCCCTATAATGTTGGTGATATTTTTACACACCAATACCAACATTATAAATGGATTCTGTTGTACTTTCAGCCCTCAGAAGTAGAATGTTGACCACTATAACCTCAAAAATAATTTCAAGTCTCTAAACTGAAAAAATCCTTAATCTTGTCCTAATTCATGTACATGTTTAAAAAGTATCTTTTTGGATTAAGAGAACATTTATGTTCCAAAATATAAATTATGATTTTCAGATTGTGACATGGTTAGCAAACGTTAGATATTTATATTCATATAAGATAAAAATATAACACTATTTACAATTGAGATCTCATCAAACAATGAATAAATAAAGGAACCACTGAGCACACAGATCAATACTGCTTTTAAAAATATTAAGCAGGACTTGAAGGGAGAAAAGTGAAGATTTAGATACCTATTTAAATAGTTTAAAGTAGCTATCCAGGCTAACCTTGACAGAATTAATAAAGTGTATAACATTTCAAGTATATATCTAATGTAATGTTGATTTAACTTAGAATTAAGCATAGAATTCCTCTAATATAGGGGATTTGGGGATATGTATAGAAGATCTGAGCATCTAAAGATGATATGATAGAGTTTTCTTCTGACTAAAGAAAGTATAGATCATTAAAAAATAGCATCATAGTAGGGAGGCTAAAAATTTTATGGTTAGTCAACTAAATTTTTTCAGGTCATAAAAATCCATTTTTTTCAGACTACACTGGAGTCTGAACCAGTTTAGCAGCCTACATTATTAACTATAAGGGATAATTAATAAATTTCTTCTACAATTAGGGTTGTGCATATATAGCCATCAAAATACATAATTTCACTTCTTGCTGCCAGTTTAAAATAATCTTTCAAGAATGCAATAACTGTGGCTAATTCACATAAAAAATCTGTCATACAATAGTAATGGATTTTGACATAAAATCAATGATTGCATACATCTACAATTAAGCAGTTTAAAACATTTTCAAGCCCTAATTTTAAAACTGGTACTTTTTTCCTTTTATCCTACCAAATAAGTTTAATTTCTGCTTATCACCACTTTCCAAAAGTGTTTTCATTATAATGGCTCCCTTTTGTGCTTAATTTTGACAAAGATGTCTCCTAATGTGCATTACACCTTAGGGGGATTCTATGATGTTTCTGAAGATTATTCTGAAGAAGCCTGAATACAAGTTCCATGTAGGGTATTATCAATCTCCTTGTTCAGAGTCCAGTATTATATGGCTTACAGAATTAGAAAAAGGCAAATCACTTAGTAGAATTATTCAAGTGGTCAGATAACCAATTTCATTTCTATTCTGTTTTGATCTTCTGTACAAGCATAAAAACAGATTAGTCTAAATGTTCCAACAGTGCTAACACTCAGCAACTAGTACAAGCAACCAAATCATAGCATGAATCAATCTAAATGTAATCAGGACAGCTCAAATTAAAAAGAAAAAAAAGAAGTGAACTTTTGATGACTGTACTTCTGAATTCTTGGAAAATGTCAAAGAGTTTGTTTATACCTAAAGCATTGAAAGTTGCAATGTGCTCCCACATATCATCTTGTTTGCTGGAGTGTGGTTGCCAGAGTAGGGCATCAACATCATGGCGCAAACAGAAGCAGGGCATTTCTTTAGGATCCACTATGACAGAGAAAAGGTACTGGTTGCTTCCAAGATTCACCTAAAAAGTGATTTGAAAAAATTTACTCAACAACAAATTAATAATAGCAACAATAATAACAATGGCAGAAGCTGAAAGCCAGCACTGTCAGCAACTGTTTTATACTTTTTATATACTTAATCTCATTGACTCCTTATAATATCCCTGAGAGAAATGTGCTACTGTCATGTTCATTTTAATGCTGAGGAAAGTGATGTAAAAGGCATTTAGGTAACTTGTCAATGGTTAGCCTGGCAGTAAGTCATGGAGCTGAAATTTGGACCCAGAGTCTATGTTCTTAATCACCATGCTATAACTACCTCATAATTGTTAATAACTAGTTTAAGACATGATATTAAGCAGGGGTGCCCCCACTGTGCCACAGACCAGTACCAGGCAGTGACCTTTTAGGAACTGGGCCTCACAGCAGGAGGTGAGCAGCAGGCAAGGGGGCATTACTGCCAGAGCTCCGCCTCCTGTCAGATCAGCAGCAGAATTAGATTCTCACAGGAGCGTGAACACTACTGTGAAATGTGCATGCAAGGGATCTAGGGTGCATGCTCCTTATGAGAATCAAACTAATACCTGATGATCTAAAGCAGAACAGTTTTATTCTGAAACCATCCATCAATACCCCACAGGCCTGTGTTCCACAAACTGGTCCCTGGTACCAAAAAGGCTGGGGACCACTGATACAAAGCACCAATTTAAGCAGACTATTTTTAAACCATAGAATACACGCATGAAGTTACTAATGCTAACTTGTAATAATCACCAAGAACAATGATACTACCAGAATTTATGAGCATATTCTACAAGCCAGGCATGCTACAAATACTAATCTTCTCAACAACACACAAGGCTGTTATTATCTTCACTTAAGGGATGAAAGAACAGACTTGGAGAGCTTGAGTAAATTGTTCTAGGCTAAAAAGAAATACCACAATGCTGGAATTCACACTCAGACCTGTCTATAAATTATTCACTTTAACTTATTGCTTATTCTGGTATCAATGTCAACATGTCAATAATGTCAACATTTGTTACTGTAACACATCAATAATTGTGATTGCAGTATTGATGCCTAAATAAATTCATTCTAATATAAAATCATCAAATTGAAACTCACTGGATTTCATCTATAGAAATACTTTTTCTAAATGGAGATATGTTGTAAGGATAGTCTTCTTTATGAGAAATGTCATCAGTGTTGAAAATACCAAACAGAATAAATGCTAACAAAAATCACATCAAATGTAGAAAATATAAAATGTGAACTTGACCTGAATTCAATGGGGAAAGCTATGAAGTGGCTCTCTAGCAAGAGGACCTGTTGGTAAAGCTGTGACAACACAGGCTACTGGTCACAGGAGAGTCCAGTGTCAGTGCAATCCACCTTCTGCTCCCCAGCAATGCCAGGGAAATAGGGCTTTTGAGTAGGGCCAGGGCTTGCTCTCTACAAAAGAAGGGGAGCAGGCCAGCACACAGAGACCACAGATGGTTTCTTTTCTCTCCTTACTCCTGATGATCAGTGGCTAGATGAGGTTTATTTTCAAAGTCCCCAGTACCTAACTGGCCTTTTATTATTATAAGTTTTGATGGACCAAACATTGCTTCAGCTCTCTTCCCTGTACTCTAAATCTGATGTTCTCACTTTTTGTTTTTTAATCAAGGTCTTTCAAGAAAAATAAACTATAGCTAAAATAAAATACAAGTTGAAATAATATTTTCACAGAAACACACCTACTTTCACGAGCCAAGTGCCTAAAGAATGTATTGAGGATTAATATAATTGAGTGATCTCTTGTCCATCCATACTTGGACAGCAGTGAGAAAAGAACAGAGGACCCTGAACCACCAAGCGAAAGCTGACCACCAAGGGAGATCAATCATGAAAATAAGAGGATGAAGATGAAGGCAGGTGCCTTATTAAGAGCCCCTTACTCTGACTTAGGTGTTTCTTCACTTCAGCAGCCACTTACCTTACAAATATCTCCATTATGGCAATTGAGTCAACTGCTGTTAATTATAAAACTAGCAATTTCACATAGTTTGTCTTTTCCATACCTTTGACATGGCATTCTGTTTGGACTCTTGTATTTTTTTTACCTGATAGATTCCTACTTATCCTCCAAGACTCAATTCAACCATCAGTTGCTCCCTGAATTCTCCTATTCTCATGGATATATGAGATGCTTGAATTGAGAATTCAAGCATCATCTATGTTATTCCTATCAAATTATTATCATACTATATTAGATTAGTAATATTTTTGCATACCACCTGTGGCAGGCTAATGTCCATATCTAAACCCCTTGGAACCCATGAATATGTTACCTTATATGGCAAAAGGGACTTTGTAGATATGATTAAGTTTAAGGTCCTGAGATGCAAAGATTATCCTGGAATATGTGGGTAGGCTCAATGTATTAAAAAGGGTTCTTAGGGAGGGAGGAGGGTCACAAACAAACACAGAAAGTGAGATGACAACAAAAGCAAAGGGGATACACAGAGATATATAAAGAATTGTTGATTTTTTTTTTTTTTGAGATAGGGTATCACTCTGTCACCCAGGCTGGTGTCCAGTGGCACAATCATGGCTCATGACAGCCTTGACCTCCTGGGCTCTAGCATTCCTCCAGTTCCAGCCTCCTGAGTAGCTGGGACTATAGGCACACACTGCCATGACTGGGTAATTTTTAAATTTTTTATTTTTTTGTCAAGACGAGAGGTCTCACTATGTCGCCCAGGCTGGTCTTGAACTCAACTCAAGCAATCCTCCTGCCTCAGCCTCCCGAAGTGCTAGGATTACAAGTGTGAACCACTGGTGCCTGGCAAGAATTGAATTCTTTCCTTATTTCTATATGTAGTAAAAGACTACGTGATACTCATTTTACTTAATAAATTCTAGCTTCCCTATTTTTTACTTCAAAATTGAGTATTTCACACAGCTAAATATAAAGATTATGTCACTGCCAGATGTTTGCTACTTCTTAGGTTGGACAGATGCCACAAAAGGAAAACAAGTTTTCCATTTCTGTTCAAAGATGCCAAGCAAAGAGTGGATAAATGAACTGAACATAAGCATTATTTTAAGATAACGCCTAAAAGGTGTTTGGCTTTATTTTTGTCATGTGGTATTAGAATCTCTTGATAACTGTTTATGCCTTTCACTACTATTTCTTACCTCTCTGCCTACCTGGGACTCCCAGTATGATGCTGAACAGGAGTAACGCAAGCAGACATCTTGGCCTGTTCCCAATCTTAACAGAAGCCTTCAGTCTTTTACCATGAAATACAGTGTTAACTCTAGGATTTTGGATGATAAAGTTTCTCTCAATTCCTAGTTTGCTAAGCATTTTTATCATAAATGGTTTTTTTTTCATATTCTTTTTCTGCATCTACCAGGATGATCAATATTTTTCTTTAGTCTGTTGATATGAATTATACTGATTGACAATACTTGAATGATGAAATCAGCTTTGAGTTCCCAGAATAAACCCTACTGGGCCATAATGTAATTTTCCTTTTTACTTATTAATGAATTTCATTTACTAATTATCTTATTAAGAATTTTTGTGTCTGTATTCATGAAGGATATTGGGTGTTTTTCTTCCTGTTTTCTCATCTTTTAATGTCTTTGGTATCAGGGTAATGCTAGCCTCATTAAATTGGAAAGTGCTCCTTTCTCTTTAACTTTCTAGAAGTTTGTTGAGGCAGGAGGATCACCTGAGGTTGGGAGTTCAAGAACAGCCTGACCAACATGGTGAAACCCTGTCTCTACTAAAAATACAAAAATTAGCCTGGTGTAGTGGCAGGCGCCTGTAATCTCAGCTACTTGGGAGGCTGAGGCAGGAAAGTTGCTTGAACCTGGGAGGTGGAGGTTGCAGTGAGCTGAGATCGTGCCACTGCATTCCAGCCTGGGTGATGGAGTGAGATTCCATCTTAAAAAAAAAAAAAGGCTTTGCCTTTTAAGATTCTAGAAGGAAAATAATTAAATATCCTAGCTAAAACAGCAGATTGTGGGAACAGTATATTCCCAGAGAGAGGCTCTGTATATATGAACACATATTCTTTAAAAAAAAAAAAAAAAAAAAGTATCAGTTAAACAAGCATTTCATTGATATCCCAAAGAAAGGACTGAATTCTAGTGCACTGAGAACTTGACACTGTACAGAATTTTAAGAATCAAAAAATATAAGATTTGCAACTAAAATCATGTCTTTTCAGAGGAAAATGAAAGGCAAAAATGGAATTGCAGACTTCTGCAAACAAGTTCATCATAGGTAATAACAACTGGCAACCAATAATTAAAAACATTATTCATTATACTCCCACAATCCTGAAAGAAACTAAAATGTCTTCAATAAAACCACACTCATATTAGGAGGTCAGACTTACTGTGATATCTGAACTTTAAGCTGCTGGGAGACAATTATCCTAAATACTCACATTTTCTGCCTATCTTTGAAGCAGAGGCACTAAATATAGTCCTTAATTCTGGACTATTTCAAGGATGTTTGTAAAACAAATAACTTTGGAAGATATAGTATCTCACTCCAAAGCAAAAGGCAGATTGGTTTAAAGTCCAGTAGAATAATGTCTCTTCTAAGGAAAGTGCAGGAAGGCTTACTGGCCATCTCCATATTTCCCTGTGGAAATTGAGGATCAGGGAACTGGTCCAAATGCTGATACTCTGGGTTAATGCTTCTGCTGTTAGTAACAAACTATCCTTTGTCTCTGACATAGGAATCTCATGTCTTTTTACCAGCATCTATAGGCTAATTTGTTAGCTTACAAGCAGGTTAAAAATCTCAGACCCACTGCCATTCTGGGGAAGATGGGATTCTGACAGAGAAAGGGCTGTCTGGAGGAGAAAAATGAGAGCCTTATAGGTTTATTAACAAGGTTAGAGCGTGTCTATGAGATTATCCGGTTAATTGGGCAATAAATGTCCTCCACTTCACTGCCTATTAATGAAGTACTGGAAAGGCTGTTGCAGGTTGAGTTGTGGGAAGATGGTTGACAGCTGCCGGAACAGAGCCCTGGTTGTTGCTAACTCTCTTCTAGAAGAGAAGATCTTCTCACTGATCTAGTGGTAGTGCTTTAATGAAAGCATAATGTGCTTTAATTTCTGTTTTGCTACAAACTAAATACCACCACCTGTTTTTTAAAGATTTTCATGACAGCATAGTAACTTCCACTTTCTCAAACACAGGGGCAACACAAATTAACTTTATTAATAAGTTTCTTCTAAGCAAATCAAGTGCTTGCTAATTCATACTTTTAAATGCTTACTATTCAAAAGATTTTTCCATATACTAAAAGTAAACTTCAAAGAGTCACACAAAAGATTAGGACATGATAAAAATATCAAAAAACAGTATGAATATTTAACAGATTTTTATGAGGGCAATACTATTCTATTGCAAGTGCAAGAAGGCAAATACATAAACATTACTCAAATACATAAACATTTAAGGTGTCATTAAAGTGAGAAAAAATAACATTAACCAAAAACAGCAAAAGGGAAATGTCCACAATTATGACCCAAAATCAAATCATATGCTATTTTTTTCTTCTTTTTCTGAGAGAGGGTCTCACTCTGTCGTAGGTTGCCTAGGCTGGAGTGCAGGCACCATTATAGCTCACTGGAACCTTCAACTCCCGGGCTCAAGAGATCTTTGGGCCTCAGGCCGCTGAATAGCTAGAGGTACATGCCATCACACCTGGCAAATTTTTACATTTTTTGTAGACAAGAGGTGGGGGTGGTCTTGCTATGTTTCCCAGACTGGTTCTAACCTCCTGGCCTCAAGTAATCCTCCAGCCTTGGCCAGCTAAAGTCTGGGATTATCAGCATGAACCACTGCACCTGGCCCATATGCTATTCAGAGATTAAAAAATAAATAACAGGTACAACAGGAGCAAACAGAATTTAAAACAAGTATACAGAAATCAACTGCACTTTAAGTCAAAGAAATTCAATGTGTTATTCACATATCTCAGATGTCAATTCATAACCATTAAGTTGGAAATAATATTAAGTAATATTTCTACACATACACATACACATGTCTCTTTGAGACTATACTCAAAGAGTGTATTAAGAAATATTAATGCCAAATTAGTGCTGATTCTTCAAAAGAACCATCATCTCTGAGATATCACATAAATTGCAATATTTGATACAACTCTCTTTCTTGACTTTCCTACACTATAATTATTGTTATAAATATTAATTACATGCTTGTTTTCCTCATTTGACTGTATGTTTTAAAAGTAGAAACTGTTTGATTACCAATAGGTCTCCAAAAGTGAAAGTAAGTACTGTATACATTTATTTGCTCAATGTTGGCATGATTACATTAAAAGTGGTGACAGGTAACGTCTGCAATATTTGTAAAGCACTTTAATCCAAGGTCAAGACTCTAAGATAATGAAAAAAAAAATACATGTAAAGGGGTATTTTTAATGATTATATTTATAGTTTTTAAAAAATCTAAGGTAAATAAAAATTCATTAGATAATTGATTAATTAAATTGTGGCATAAGCCTATTTGATAGCATGTAATATATTAGTATTTCAAAAATATGGACTAATACATAAAATGCTTATGGAAATACTAATTTTTAAAACAGTAGGCTATAAACTGAATCTACAGTATTGTTATGGACATATACAAATTATACAAAGAATACAAGGTGAAAGTTTCTTGATCTAGCACTGCTAGATCAAGAAAATGAAAAATCCACACTAGAATGAATAAATCATACACACACACACACACATTCACACACACAGACATAACAATTATGTAAGAGTCAAAATGAATTAAACTCGGCTATATATGACAATGTGGTTGACTTTCATAAACTTAAAGAAAAAAGCCACAAAAGAATACCCAAGAATATGATTCCATTCAAGAATGATTTCAGTTCAATAAAATTAACCTATTATTAAGAGAAGGACTGTTAAACATATCAGCAGTAAATATTAACAATGAAATATTAAACATTTAGGACAGCTCTCTTGGGCAAGAAGAAAAGGGAATACACTTACAGAAGAAGTTAGGGGATGAGATCTAGAAAACATAAAACATAAATACACTGATTCATTGTTTATTTTGACTTACATTAATGCTATTTAAGCAATATATATTTTTATAAATGACTTCTACTTAAATTTTATTAAAATGATGCCTCTATACCAACATAATTTGCCCAGTTTAATTATTTTTCTAAATGTAAATTTTCATGTAAATTTTTCTCAAGTAGGACTCAGAGGCCCTCAGCATCATGGTAATAGTTCTGCTAAAGTGGAGGTTGGCATCCTTTTTCCATAAACACCAGACAGTAACTATTTTAAGCTTTGCACTTATATGGTCCCTGCTACAACTCAACCTTGCTAAGAGCACAAAAGCAGTCACAAACAATGTGTAAAAAATGGGAAAGTTTGTGTTCCAATAAAACTATTTACAAAGGCAACACACCAGATTTGATCTATGAGCCATTATTTGCCACCCCATGTGCTAAATAATAAATTATCTATATGACTCTGTATAATTGCCACATGTAAGAGTGAGGGCTTGTACATACCATAAACAAGTATAACACATACCTGTACATACACAACTATACTAGTACACACACACACATACACACACACACACGGAGCATTGCATTACACGGTATTATAAACAACAATTACTGTTGCAACAAATATCTTTACAGTAAAAACTTTTAGTTATCAGAATATTAGGGCAGGAAAATAGACTACTCACATCAGCTACTGTCTATGGGCTAAAGGAATCTACCAAGAAAAAAAAATAATTACCTTTATATGTGGTTTTACTTTATATTGTTTTAAGTTAATTCTGCATGTCTCTTTAATTTCTGTATGTTTTGGAAGCAGAGATATTGACTGCTCTTTACTCTCTACTACATTTTCAAATGTTAATGCCTCCAGCTGACAGACAAAATGGACTCCCACGGCTGAGATGCTCAAAGTTAAAACAGAAGCAGGCAGCGATGGCTGGGTGAGGAAGTGGGGTCATCTACTGTGTTCTCAGAAAGATGTTGTAAAAGTATGACAGGAATTCCTTTTCTACAACCAAACCAAACCCAGTTCCTACTGTCGGTGCCAAAATAAACTGCAGTCAGAATCCTCTCACCTATCACTCACCATTTGAAAGAAATATTTGACAGAGACTTCCGGTTTTATGCTTGAAAACCAACCAATCAGAGCTCACCTGCCCCAGCTAATCAGGGCTCAGCTGTGGTTATTCAGCTCAAACTATGGTTATTCAGAATTGGGTATTTGGCAAACATTTTTCCAAAGTAAATCAACCAATCACGGTTCAGCTATATTGACCAAGGGTTGCAGCTATGCTGACTGAACAGAACTAAGCTGTCAGTCATTCATTTGCATAAATGGATCTGCTTGGGAACCTGGGCAGGAACTGTTGCTATAAAACCTGAACCCTCTCTTTGTTCTCTGGAACGCACCTTCATTGAAGGCTGCCTAAGGCTATGTCTTCCTCAGTCTGCAAACTGTTCACTGGAATAAAAGTATCTTTCCTCCAAATTACTTTTCAAAGAACTTTGTTCACACAAGGATGTTTACATAGTGAACAGCCTTAGAAGACAGAATGCCTCCCTCCAGTACCATTGGCAAAATGCTTATGGCAGTAAGCAGTTAGACATGCTAACTGATCATTATAGCAGATTTAAGTTCCCTAAGCTCAAGTTTTCTCTCTTCTAATACAACCTATTGATGTAAGTGGGAATCCATCTGGACCCATCTGTTTTGCCCAGTGGGAATTTCAGACTTGAGAAATTGGCATAAATATGCTAATGCTTATGCTGTTTACTGTGCAAGGTAACAGTCTCTGACTCAGTAATTTCCTGTCTCCCACCAGCATCCATTAAACTGTGGCAGGTTAACTTGTTAGCCTGCAAGTGGGGTAAAATATCAGAACTTCACAGTTTTTGATATATCTACTATTCTGTAACTTTTTAAAAATTAGTGCTGTTATTGTGTGAGTGCCATATACACACAATCTCTGCTTTAGACAAGCCACTCTCAAAATATGATATGCAGAACACACCTGGGTTGGGAAACAGGATGTTGGGAGACATCTTCAGGGGGTCCATAGACTTAAAACTATTTTCATAATAATACTAGGATGTAAATTGCTATCTCCCTATTTTTAAATTTGTATGGATGGCACAAAAGGAAAAGTAGGTAAAATTGCTGGAGTGATAGCATAAATTATTGCAGCAGCACCGGATACCAGTAATTACTTGAAGTTGCTGCATTCTTCACTGCCATGCACTCACTGTAAAAAAAAAAAGCCCAGTTTCACTTTTAAAAGTTCTTGGGAAAGAAGTAAAAATGATTAAATTTATTAAATCTTGACTCTTGAGTACATGTCTTTTAGTATTCTGCATGACTAAACAGGAGTACATATAAAGCAGTTCTGCTGCATACTGAAGTATCATGGTTGTCTCAAGGAAAAGCACTTGGGAACTATTTGAGTTGCAAACACTGAAATGGCCATTTTTTCATGGAACATAATTTTTACCTGAAACAGCGGTTGACAAACTATGGTTATTCAAAATTGGGTATCTGGCAAACATTTTTGCAAAGTAAATGACCAAATTCTGTCACTTCAAGAACACCTGAAAGTATTTGTTGCCAATGATAAAATTTCAGCTTTTGAATAAAACTTAGAATTTTGAAGAACTCATTTATCACCATGAGGATGATAGCCTGCCAATCCTTAAACACTTTTCTGGTGAGATTAGTGGTATATTAACAAATGCTTAGGTGTGTATGGGTTTATATAGAATAATGAAATAGATTAGCATTTGGACTGTGCATAACTCAAAGAAGCAATACTTCCTAATTATCGTCATGGGTAAAACATCCATTCAAAGTGTCTGAAAAATCAATACATTTTAAAATAATGGTATGAAAAGTTTATATTGCAACTAATATTTAAGAAATAGACATGCCAAATTTTGGTGTAATATCAAAGGAAACAACTCACCATTAACTGCAAATGTCAATTAAATATCCCTCTTTTTCCAATTATATGTCTATGGGAATCTGAATATATTTCAACCACAGTATCATATTGCAGGAGATTGAATGCAAAAGCAGATATAAGGATCCAACTATATTAATGCAAACATAAGAGAGATCTGCAAAAATGTAAAACAATGACATTCCTCCTGCTGGTTTCTGGCTCTGGAAAATGTCCTAATTTTCATTAGAAAATATGACATGTTAAAAATAGGTTATTATTTAAAAAATATTTTTAAAATTTCTTAATTTCTAATATAACACATTTTAATAAATACAATCCAAATATAAATATTAAGAACACCAAAAAGCTTAAGGAGGCAAAGTAAACCCATGGGGTGGTTAAAAGGCTTCTTAAGAATACTAATAATTCCATCAAACATAATTGCAAGGACAATGCTTAACCTAATTAAAAAATAAATCGCAAATCTTCTAACATTAATTTTAATTACAAATGAATTGTTAGTAATTAAACAATTTTGTTGCTTAAAAATGCCATTTACATGAAATTACGTGATTATTCATTACTTTGAATGACATTTTTTGTAATGGATAATTCTATATTAAAATAATTTAAATTTTTCATTTCCAAATAGTTTAATAAAATATGGAGGGGGAAAAAAAGAATGTAAATGGGTACTGAGACCAAAAACCACTGGTTTAGATCCTTCTTAAATGTTATTTAAACTATTATAACTATTTACACTATTATAAATGCTCTAATAACTTCTAATCCTATCCTTAATATCTTCTTGAAAGAAATATAGAGCACTTGCCTTTCCTACCTCCTTTCATAATGACATTAACCTAAAAGAGTTATTTTCTGTTTGTAATTCTTCTTCTTCCTGTCTTGATGAGTTTATTTAAAAGTTACAAATATTCTTTCAAGTGTTTCAATTTTATGTCTTAAGCCAGCGGTCTCCAGCTTTTCAGCACGAGGGACTCATTTCATGAAGGACAATTTTTTCACAAACAGAGGCAGGGGTGCTTGGGGGTTCCAGGATGAAACCTTGATCGTCAGCTTCTTAGAGTCTCATAAGGAGTGCATAACCTAGATCCCTTGCATGTGCAGTTCACAATAGGGTTTGCACCACTATGAGAATCTAAGGCTGCTGCTGATCTGATAGGATGAGGAGCTCACTCACTGCTCACCTCCTGCTAAGTGACCAGGTTCCTAACAGGCCACAGACCTGTAGGGTCTGTGGCCCAGGGGGTTAAGAACCCCTGTCTTAAGCAATAGATGAATACCATCTGATCTAAGAAATTCACCATAATCAAATACTTAAAAATATCCTACCACATTTTGGTCATTCAAGTCTATATAATTTGATTACAGATCAGTGTTGTCCAACAGAAATAAAATGGGAACCACATATATAATTTTAAATTTTTTAGTAGCCATATTTAAGCATAAAAAGAAACTGAATAAATTAACTTTAATGATGTATTTTATTTAACCAAACATATCCAAATGATTATTTCAACATAAAAATTAATATAAAAATTTATTAGTATATTATTTTATGTTTTATATATTTCATATGTTATCAAAGTCTGGTTGTGTATTTTATATTTATAGCACATTTGAATTCAGATTAGCCACATTTCAATTGCTCAATAGTCACCATGTGGCCAGAGGCTAGTATTTTACACAGCACAGCTCTTAGAAGTAAAAATAATTCATCTTTAATTCTATCTGAATTCTGACTTGTGCTTTACACTTCAGTGACCAATTTAGTATTTCAGGGAAATATTAAATATTCAGTTCTTATATTTAATATTTCTTTTTTATTGTGTTGCTTCATTTATTTATTTAACATTTTATTTTCCAAATGGCAATTCTAACCCTAATGTCCATGTCTTTAAAAAAAACATATTTTGGGATTTTTGTCATTTAAAATATAGAGTCTGACCTTTTTGTTACAGCATTATTTTCTAAAAGGACATATACTAACCTTCCCATGTAAGGTAATTTCAAATTTCAAACATTGTAAGAGTATCCATTCTACATATACATTTATGCATTTTTACTTTACTGCATTTTTGTTTATATTTATAAAAATGACTAATAGAAAAACCAAAATACTTATAATTTTTAACTTTTATGTTGGGAAAAGCAGCAAAGGAGAAAGGACTTACAGAGTGCCTACATAAATTGGTTATGAGTAACATATAAACAAGGAACAATAAACTGAGGAAGGTCTCAGGAGGCCTCTGAGGAAGAAGGCCTCTCAATGCCTCATGTTCCAGTGCAGGGTGACCTAGGCTCTGTTACCATAAATATTGTACTCAAGGATGTAAAACCCCTTTGTAGCACTATGACATAGCCAGAGTTGTAGGCTCCATGAAAGGCCTGAGTTCCACTAGCTGCACATAGATAATAACTTAAAGATAACCACATGTTCTTGTTTTGTGAAACTCCCAAACTGCCACTGTTAGCTGTCTTTAGAATGACACACCAGTTCCCGCTCACTGATTCAGTTCCGGCTCACTGATTCACTCCACCATCACTCCACTCCTACCCTATTGATCAAAGTGATTGCAACCAATAAATAGAGTGGATGATCAGAGCTCAGGGCCTTCACTGCCTCCTCCAAAGTAATAAGTGATGGCCCTCTGGTCCCACTATCTCTCTTAATCTTTTTCTCATTCCTTTGTTGCCACTGAACTCAGGGTACCCACGAGTGATGTAGGGCTGGCTCCCTACATTCTGGTGCTCAACATAGGGCTCATGGATCCCTGCATTCTGGTACCCAATGTGTAGGGCTCATGGATTCCTTACAATTTTATGTTCAGGGTTACATGTGTAAGTTTGCTACAAAGGTAAATTTCATGTTATGGGGGTTTGGTGTACAGATTATTTCACGCCCAGGTAATAAGCATAGTTCCTGACAGGTAGTTTTCCAATCCTCACCCTCCTCCTTCCCTCCATCCTCAAGTAGGCCCTGGTCTCTGTTGTTTTATTTGTGTCCGTATGTACTCAATGTTTAGGATCTCACACCAGTCAGAATGGCCATTGTTAAAAAGTCAAAACACAACAGATGCTGGTGATGTTGGGGAGAAAAGAGAATGCATATACATTGCTAATGGGAATGTAAAATAGTTTAGCCATTGGGGAAAGTAGTTTGGAAATTTCTCAAAGAACTCAAAGCAGAATTATCATTTTACCCAGTAATCCCATTATTGTGTATATACACAAAGAATAAAAATTGTTCTACCATAAAGGGCTTATAATTATAAAAAGAAAGTTTGGTTTCAAATCCAACTGAAACAAAGATAAGAATCTTTAGTTTTAATTATACACTAATTGAACTTAAACCAGCAATTAAACTCTGAACTATCATTAATAGTTAAAAAGGTATGGGTGGGTGGGCGGCCGAATCGTGCGCAGGGTTTAGACAAAGGAGGCCGTGAGGACCTGCATGCTTTTCTTCCCCAGGCATGCTTCGAAAACTGGACATCAAAAACAAAGACGATGTCAAATCTTTGTCTCGAGTGATGGTCCATGTTTTCAGCGACGGCGTAACAAACTGGGGTAGGATCGTGACTCTCATTTCTTTTGGTGCCTTTGTGGCCAAACACTTGAAGACCATAAACCAAGAAAGCTGCATTGAACCATTAGCAGAAAGTATTACAGACGTTCTCGTAAGGACAAAACGGGACTGGCTAGTTAAACAAAGAGGCTGGGATGGGTTTGTGGAGTTCTTCCATGTAGAGGACCTAGAAGGTGGCATCAGAAATGTGCTGCTGGCTTTTGCATGTGTTGCTGGAGTAGGAGCTGGTTTGGCATATCTAATAAGATAGCCTTGTAAGTGCAACAGTTGACTTTTAACCAACCTTACCACCACAAAAACCAGATAACATCTGTGACATCAGCTGGACTCCAAGCCGTAACTTCCAAGAGTTGCCCTCTAGCAACCTAGCCAAATGGCCGAAGATTATGGCTAACAAGAATAAATACATGGGAAAAGATCTCCCCTTGACTGAAGAGTCACTGTCTGAAAGAAGCAAAGTTCAGTTTCAGCAACAAGCAAACTTTGTTAGGGAGGCTATGGAGGAGGACTTAGAGATTTAGTGAAGACGGTAGGGTGGAAAGAATTTCCTTGTTGAGAACAGGAGAGTGGCCAGTAGCCAGGCAAGTCATAGAATTGATTAAATATACCCGCCAAATTCATTAATATTCTGTAGTGTTAAGAGAAGCACTAACAATGCCAGTGAGCTGTGTAAAAGCTACAAGTGATAGAACTATGACTGTAAGCCTCAGTACTGTACAAGGGAAGCTTTTGCTCTCTGTAATTAGCTCTCCCAGTATACTTCTTGAAATAGAAAGTCCAAGTGTTCAGGACTTTTATACTTGTCATACATTGGCTTGGTTTCCATGATTCTTAGCTTGTTAGCCTAGTTGATGGCCAAGAATACTTGACGGAAGGCTAAGTAGTTATGAATATGGATATCCTCAGATTTTAAGACAAACAACTTGTAAATGTATTTGTAAAAATTGTATATATTTTTACAAAAGTCTATTTGAAACAAAGGGACAGAAGTCTTAAATTTACATTAGTTTTTTTCATGCCCTTTGAACTTTGCAACTTCTGTAATTAGGAATCTGTTTCTTAAAGCTTTTCTATGCTAAACTTCGGTCAGTCGAGAGTGTATACAGAACTAGTTGATGTGTAACTGTATGCAAACTGGTTGTAGTGGAACCAATCTGATTGATAAACTATGCAGATTTTAATTTTCCTATCTGATTTTGGTAAGTATTCCTTAGATAGGTTTTTCTTTGAAAACCTGGGATTGAGAGATTGATAAATAAATTAATCTTTTCACTTAGTTATATGCAGGTTTTCAATAATTAGGTCTAAGTGGAGTTTTAAAGTTACTGATCACTTACAAATAATGGGCTCTGATTGGACAATACTCATTTGAGTTCCTTCCATTTGACCTAATTTAATTGGTGAAATTTAAACTGAATTGATGAGCTCATCTTTAAAGCTTCTACTAGAAGATTTTCAGCTGTTCCGAATGGAACTCATTAGCCGTGTGCATATAAAAAGATCACAGGTGGATGGAGAGACATTTGATCCTTGTTTGCTTAATAAATTGTAAAAACGCAAGCTAGTTTAACCATGGTGCAATTATTAGGCTTGCTTGTTATACACACAGGTCTAAGCCTAGTATTTCAATAAAACAAATATTTATTGTTTTGTTTCTAAAAAAAAAAAAAGGTATGTACAAAATGCTGGAAATATCTCGTTGAATATTGTCTATATCTCATTGAATATTGTCTATAAAAGCTATGGTAAAATGAAGGATTTTTGTATATTTCTTAAGTTTCTGAGGATAGAACCTGCTTGCCACAGAAATCTATCATTCATATTCCTTAGACACACATTTTATTCAGAAGTAAGGACTAACTGTAGTAGCTTAAATCTCCAAATAGAAATTTAAGATCCTGTTGTTGAGGGAAAATTATGGAAAGCATACTGGAAGCTCAAAAGATCTAGTTTCTATTACTGACTCTCTCTTTGATCCCATATAAACTTTATCCATCTCGGCTTGTCTTAATAAATCTGTAAAATGAAGAAGATGAAATATAGGTAGTTGTCTACTGGAATTTCTTTGAAGTTGGAAAGACTGACACTGTTTATTATATATTACTCTTCTTCCCCACTCTTGATGTTCCCATCCACAACACTGGGAAGATCCACTGCTATAACATTCTAGCTTTTATAAATTCCTCAGGAGTGAAGTCACATCTGATTGGTAAATGTAAGAAAAATCAGTATATTTTGCTTAGTTCTATCACTTTTTCCTATGAGGAGCTAGAGGCCTCAGGAAATAAGAGGTTTCCACTGCCCCTCCAGGGGCAGCCAGAGCTGATTTAACATCACCTGTGACTACAGTTAAATCTGCTAAACTCTAGGACTTAGTGAGTAGATCCACTAAGCTTTTGTACTGCAATTTATCAGTAATAATGGTTTTATTTTGCCATTCCTTGGTTTTAGTTAATATAGTCAAATACAGGAAATGAAAAAAGTATCATTAACTGCAGGTATCTCAGTGACCAACATTAAACTACTGATCAACACTACTTAGGAGTACTAAGATGAACTGACATTCTCAGGGAAGCTAAGTTTAAACCACAGCATTTTATGACACCTAAGCCATAGCTGCCTTTCCTATAAAAGTTAGGCAGAAAACAGTATCTAAGAGTTACAGCACCTAAGATACTGTTTATCTATACCTTTAAGAACAACCACCAGATTCTTCATTATTAGAACAAATAATCCTCAGTTAGTCAGATTCAAGAGGCTTCTGTGAGTCACACTTGAAAGTGGTTCTCTAAAATTTAACCCAAGACAATAAAGAGAGGAGTAGCTATGTGATGGCTCTTATTTATCACAATTCAGGCAATCATCTATGGAATTATGTCAAAACTAAACAACATCTAGAAGTAAAACTCCTAAAAATTGAAACAGCTCTGATAATCTAGGCTTTTCACTGGTACCCAGACTGGATATGATAATCTGGGGAAATCATTAACTGCGGGTATGTCAATGACCAACATTAAACTACTTATCAATGCTACTTAGGAGTAAGAATACTCTTCAATTAGAAGAATAATTGAAGAGTATTCTTCAATTAGAAGAATAAGAGAAGCAAGGGGGAAAATAAAAGCCTAGGCAAATTTCTTGACATCCAAGATGGACCTAAAACCATTTTTTTTTTTTAATTTAATGACTGAAACTAAGAGATAAGTCAAAGAAATATACTGAGCACCTATTGTGAATCAGAACCTTTGGCAGGTGTTGAGGACAGTGGTAAAATGTCATCCTTGTGCTTTTTAGAACTTACTGGTGTCAAAGGGTGGTGAAGAAGAGAGCAGTACAAAGATAAAAGTTAATTGTAAGAGCAAATACTTAATTTCGATACAGCTTCAAATGGTACTTCTGCCTAGCCATTGGTCCTATGCCATTCCGCCTCATTTATCTGCATAGGTATAATCTGGAAATGATCATTTTACAACTTCTTTGAGCACTAACTAATGTTCAGCCGTTAAAGAAAGCTGATGAGTATCCAAAAAGACTAGGAAGGGATAGCGAGTAAGAGGAACAGTTATATTACCTTTTAATCAGTAAGATGTTGGGCCAGAATTTAGTCTGGTAAGCCAGCTTCCCATGATACTTTTAACTTCGATTATATGAATTCTGCTAGAATACACTTTTCCCCAAACCTCTACATGACAAAGAAACAACAGGGCAAACTTGGCAGAAATTTTTCTGGTTTTTCTTGAAAACAGAGCCTTTGAAACCTACATCAAAGACTCACAGGTCTAAAAACAGAAACAAAAGACCAACTTGTTCTCAATCTCCTCTGTTGCTTTTGCTTGGAAAGAGTCTCCTAAATTTCCTTCTGGTTTCAGTAATAACACTAAATTAATTTCTATATGCACAGCTCTAAATTAGCCACTGATTTGTTGAGACATCCTGCTCACATAAAGAACTCTATGAAACACACACTTATAGTATTAACTAATGGTTAAGGATTTCCCTAAGAAGGACTATCTAACCAGGTTCTAAATTTAAAAAAAAAAAAAAAAATCTACATTTATTGCACCAAGCCACTCCAGGCAGTCTTCTTTAGTATCTTAATACACATCTGTCAAAGCTTGTAAACAGAGTGTAATTTTGGGGGAGGGAATATATAGATATATTAGCCACATATATATGTGTGTGTGTTTATATATATATATATATGACTCTCTCTCTCTCTCTCTCTCTCTCTATATATATATATATATATACATATGGCAAACCAGAGAAAAGGTAAAACAAATCCCACATGAATTAATGAGTTGAATAAAAATATTCCAAAATAGAAAAAGAAGAAAAATATTAAGTCACTTGATACGGAAGCACTTTCCAAATTTAAAACACATCATACAAATTGGTAAGAAACACTAAGACAAATAAATGAAAAAATTCTTCACAAAAGAAGAAATAGTTATTACATGAAATAGTCTACAGTAAAAAAAAAAAAAAAAGATTGGCACAAGTTTATTCTGTACAACAATTAGTAAAGATCAAACAAAAAACTGAATCAGGCAATAACTGCAAACATTACTAATAAAAATGTAAGTGGTGATCAACTTGTCAGAGGCTTATGAGTCATTAGTTTGAATTCTGTAACTGTTAATAGATAAATATCTCTGGAAATAAAAAAGGCTTCATATAACAGATTTTTAAAAATAGCATCATTACAAATAATGCAGTTTAAAAAAGTTATTAGTTACTGTAATGTTTAGAACCACTACATGGAGACATGATCAACATCACAGTATAGTCCGACCATTAAACCAGAGATTTAAATAATATGAGGAAATGCTTCAGTCCATGATGTTGAATGAAAAAAACATCACCAGGTCACAACTGTATATTAAAAACCTGTACAGAAAAGTGCCAATTGAAAGATATCAATACACAGTGGTACCAAAACTATACAGCACTGTTTTGCTGAATGTGGTAGTATGAAAACATGCTACTTTAGGGAATGATGAGATTTATCAAAGCCAATAACTGCTAATCAAGTATCTTTGCAAAACATATATTGACCAATCATCATCTGAGTAACTCTATTAACAAAATTTTAGAAATATTAACATCAATAACTTACCACATGAGTAGTTTTTAATGTACTGCCATCAAATCTGCATAAACTGAAGCTCTCCTCAAAGAAAATATCACATTCTTCTAACTCTTGTGCATTACAAGGTGGTTTTTCTTTATCTGGATTTGGATTCTTAGTCCAGAAAATAAAATAAGTAAACAAGTAAAACAAACAACAAGGGAATGGATTTCTTCATCTTTAAAAATGTTAAGGTTATAGCAGTAATTAAAAATAAATTGCAAACCCATGACCAATAAAATTATAATCACACAAAGAAATAACAGAATGATGGAATCAGCAAAAAAGATATGAAAATAGGTATTATAAACATGCTCCATATACTCAAAGATGTAAAGGAAAACATGAACATGTTGAGAAAGAGAAAGAGGAAAGATTTTCAAAAGAACCATACTGAACTTCTAGATATAAAAACACAAATCTGAAATGAAAAACAAAACAGATGTGACAGACAGCTGATTAGACACTGCAAGAGAAAAGGCTAGTAAACCTGAAAAATAGCAATAGTGACTGCAAAATGAAGCACAAAGACAAAAAATAAAAACAGAAAAACTCATTGACCCAAGGAACAATATCAAATGGTCTAGCATATGGGTCACTGAAGGAGGGCAGGAAGAATGGGGAAAAAAATTGAATAAGTAATGGCCAATACTTTAAAAAATATGAAAATATAATCATACAGATTCAAGAATGTCAAAGAACTCCAAGTACAACAAACATTTAAAAAAAAAAATCAAAAATCACAGTAAGTCATATTATAATTACATTTCTGAAAAGCAGTAATAAAGAAATTCCTAAAAGCACACAGAGGAGGAAAAAATACATGATTTACAGAGGAACAAAGATATAAAAGACAGCTGATTTCTCATCAGAAACTGTAGGCCAGAATACAATGGTGTATATTTAAAGGTGTAAGAGGAAAAAATAATCTGTCAACACTGAATTATATACATAACAAAAATAACTTTGGAAAAGGGAAGAGAAATATTTTTGCAGGAAAAAGCTGAGAGAATTTATCACCAGCAAATCTATACTAGAAAAATGCTAAAAGAAGCTCTTCAGCCAGAAAAAAAATAATATCAGATGAAAATGTCAATCAACACAAAGGAATGTAGAATAGAGGAAATGGCAAATATAAGATTAAATGAAAGATCTTTTTTAACATTCTTAATCTCTTTTAAAAGAGAATTACTGACTATAGCTAAAATAACAGTGTATTATTAATTTTAATAGAATATAAAGTATAAAACAACAGTAATACAAAGAATAGAAGAATGGAAAATAGAAGTTTCTTCAAATGTAATGAAGTGATACAGTTTTTAAAGATAGTTGGTGATAAGTCAAAGATGCAACCCCTAAAACCACTAGAACACACACACACACACACACACACACACACACTCTCTCTCTCTCTCTCTCACTCTCTCTCTTCCTCTCTCTCTCTCTCTCTCAATCCCCTTAACCAAGCAGAAACATGGAAATACAATTAACAATAAGCCTAAAGTAGACATAAATAAATTCATAAAAGCAATTTTTTAATGTTCCCTTGCTTCAATGGAAGGGCCACTGTCTGCTTACATCACAGAGTAACAGGATCACAATAATTAAGCAATAAATTATACAATTTTTGAATATAACAGAAATACAATTCTACAACTGACCAAATGTGTAAACATCTAGTTTGCTAAAATACAGAGTTATGTTAATTCTCATGTTATTAAGAATTTAATGAAATGGTCTGAGAGAATCCGAAACTAAATGGATGGGAGTTCTAGAAGATGAAAATACTCAACACGTGCCCATGCCCCAGCTGGGATATGGAGCCCCCTAGTTGTGGCTGTTGCCTCCAGTCTAAATATCAATGGGAACAATTACGGCTGCTATGGCTGGCTGTAAAGGCATTGCCGGCAATCTCCTAGTTAGTTGATGCCATTCTGTGGAGTGACTCAAGGAGATATCTACGTCCAGAAGAAAAGAGAAAGTGCCCTATTGATTTCTCCTTCCCTTTCCCTTCCAATTATCCCTACTTTAGAAGCAGAAAAAATTAAAAGTTCAAGACTATCAAGGCCACCAGTGCCTCACAGGACAAGATTAGAAAGAAAAGGAAATTGCAGAGAAAAGGGTCAAACATGCTATGTGGCTTTCCATGGGCCATTTACTGATTTCTAAACTGAGTTGAAAAAGACAGGTGAAAAGCAGCAAATAAGGAGCTAAGAAGCTGAGTTTGGGGTATTAAAGTGCTTGGGCGTCAAAAAGTAGACTTCAGGGTCCACATAGTAGGAGAAGCCCTAGTAAATATCTAGGCTTTCAGCTGAGATAAATGAAAAGTTTTGCCTTAGGTATAAGAACAAACATGAAATAAAGCAGTCATGTAAAAGACTAAAACCCAGCATCAAATCAAATCAATCCCTTGTGGAATTAAGAAGATAGGCTAAAAATTTAGAGAAGGCAGCTACAATAGTGTTTAGAAGGAAGTGTACAACATTAGTGCTTTTACTGGAAAAGAAAGGTCAAAAATCAACTATCTAAGCTATCACCTTCAAAAATAGAAAAAAAAAGAGCAAAATAAATCCCCAGTAAACAAAACGAAGAACATAATAAACATAAAACAGAAATGAAAAAATTTAAAGCAGAAAAACAAAGACAGTGGAAATGGATGCTCACATTAGACCTGTATCTGTTAAAGAAATTAAAAACATTAAAAACTAAGGCATCATAGTTAAGACCTTCCAAAAACGGAAATTCAACGTCCAGATTGTTTCACTGACAAATTCTACCAAACATTTTAAGACATAATACTAATTCTATACATTTTCTTCTAGAAGACAGAACACTTCCTTAATCTTTTAATAAAGTTATTATCCAGATACTCAAACTGGAAAAAAACCTGTCCAATATTCCTCACAAATAGATGTAAAAATACTCAAGAAAATATGAGCAAATCAAATTCATCAATATGTGAATGGATAATACATCATGATCAAAAGGGGCTTATTCCACCAATACAGAAAATTCTAATATCACTCATGATAAAAACTCTCAGCACACACAAATAGAAGAAAATTTTTTCAATGTAATAAAAAGAATCTATCCTTCTCAATGATAAAATAGTCAATTATTTTCCCTAAGATCACAATAAGGGAAGAATGTCTGCTTTTACCATTCAAGAGTACTATATAGCTGTGGAGCAGACGTTCTAACCAATGCAGTGAGGCAAGTATGAATATTTGAAAAATGTAAAACTGCCTTCAGCTGCAAATAAGACTGTATGTTTGTCTTTTCAAAATGTAACTAACACACTGGTGTTTAGGCATAAATAACTTTCTCATAAACATTATATTCAATTTTAAACCATCAAGTTTAAAAAGTAGTTGACAGTAATTATCTACAATCACAAAACATGAGATATCTCCACTACTGTCACTGTTATTATATCCCCAGAGCCTGAGGCAATAATACTTGCCGAATGAGTGAACATAAGGCAATGCAGCCTGCATGGCTTGTTGTAAACAGGGCTATGAAATCAAAGTTTTGTAGTCCTACATATGAATTACAGTGATTCCTGAAATTCTCAAATACTACCGGCAAACATGAAACTTGGTTTCTCTATTTAGCCATGTTTCCTTTTGACAGAGACATTCACTTTCAATATTCTAATCTTTCTATCTTAGGATACAATTAACATAACGATATAAATAATTCTTTATCGGTCTTCCTCATCTCTATAATTCAAGATGGCAAAAAATCAGACATCTTCTATATGCTGATATCATTGTTAGAAAATGAACATATAATTTAAAATTCTGATGTACTGTTTGCTGTATTCATTCACATTCTTAACATGATCTTACAAGTCATTAGAGTGGGAACATATTCAACCTCATGATTAAGTATTGTGTTGTCACTGTAATCATCACAATGAATTACATTATCAATAAAAAATAACTATACTATATATGATACATATATCCTTGCAATATTCTAGGATCACCTCAAAAATTTCAGTGATAAGTAGATTCTTAGCAAATAAATTATAACATTATAATTTTTAACCTACCAGCATTGGTCAGTTGATTCTTCTAAAGAATACATGGAGGGGGAGAGAGAGAGAAAAAGAGAGAGAGAGAACACAATACATACACATACATTCAGATGCACACAAACCCTCTATATAGTACAACCACACATACATGTATGAATTTACATAGTATAAGAAATAAATATTAGAACTTAGGCCGTATTCAAACATCAGTCAGATCAGTGGTACCTAATCTGTATCTTTTATATTAGGAAAAGCAAAATAATGTTTGAAAAGCATGGCATAATCCTCATAATACATATATTGGGACCCTTGGAAAGTTACACTACCATTCCAACTACTTACCAATTCTTCAGAGGTCAAATGCATCAAACGTTCAGCTATTGCGGCACACTGGGTTGAATCTCTTATAAGTTCCCCTTGTTTATCTCCAACTACTAGCTCTGGCCAGGTCAGTCCTTCATTCTTCTTAATCAAGGAAATCTCCAAGCTGTAAGTTCAAATGAGAAAAGTGATGTTACATTAAGCAATTATACAAATTATACAATCAGTAACAACCATTGTTTGTTTCTCTCTTCTATAGAAAGTACCCTCCAGTGCCCAGAGGATGGTCTACCAAAAATCTTGTTCATTTAAGTTTTGCATGTGATGGAAAACCTATAATCAAACAGCAAATCGTCCAGATTTAATAAACAAAGAAAGTACCACTGGAAATGGTAAATCAAATGGCTTGAAGAGAGGATTGGCTGGAAAGAGAGAGGCCATCCAGAAAGCACTGGTATGCACTATGTTCCTGAACTTAATAGAAATGCAAGAAGCATGGATCTATAAGACATCTGGGGAATGGTGGTAGGTGTGGGCATGTAAGCAAAGAGGAAAAGGCCTGTAACTAAAGGATAATTCTTTGTGTCTGGAACCAACAATTAACTTTATTTTCACAAACTAAGAGCCATAATATAGATTATTAACCTAAATATCAAGCAGGTTAAATCAATGCAAATCTTAATTTTAAAATACAGACTTTAAAGACTTGAAAAGTATAAATAAGGAAAAAAAATTAACTTTGGTAATACAGAGAAAAAAGATGTTAATGTGTCCTCTATTAACTTACTTAAAATCTAATTCTGTACATTTAAGCCATTAAACGATTCCAAATGCACTAGGAACTCTGAGATCAAGGACTGATGCAGCAGGAAAGGGAAAGAGAACAGAGTTGAGGCAGACTATAGACATAGGAGAAGTAGTAAGTTGGCCCATGTAATAGGAAGGAAAACCCAAGTAAGATGCTTTGGGAACATCCACTGTTATAACAGAAAGAAAAGGGGACTGGTGGTAGCTACTCCACAGAAAAGCAACCTTTTCCACGTGTCATCTTTTGTACACATGTACCATATTAGCTCATGCCCTGGAACACAACTGCAAGAATACTATAATTATTAAATAGGACACGCAAACTTATCAGCTGTTCTTTTTCAAGACTGTTATAATCACTACCTTATGAATTAATTACAGTATTTAACATTTTTGTGAAACTGCCTATTTTAAGAGATGATACAAAATAATAATATGATACTTATCATTAGCACTGAAAATTACTACCACAATAAAAGCCTAGATTTAGTTACATTTTTTCTTTTTTCATTTTTCTTTCTTTGAGACTCAGTCTTGCTCTGTTGCCCAGGCTGGAGTGCAGTACTGCAATCTCTCTCACTGCAACCTCTGACTCCCAGGTTCAAGTGAATCTTGTGCCTCAGTCTCCCAAATAGCTGGGATTACAGGCTGTGCCACCAGCCTGCCTTGCTAATTTTTGTATTTTTAGTAGAGACAGGGTTTTGCCATGTTGGCCAGGCTGGTCTTGAACTCCTGGCCTCAAGTGATCCGGCTGCCTTGGTCTTCCAAAGTGCTGGGATTACAGGTGTAAGCCACTGCGCCTGGACCCCAGATTTAGTTACATTTTCTAAGGAAAAAGCTAATTCTGATAATAATGATGATGATGAAGATGATGATAATAATAATGACAATAGCTTATATTTATGTATATGTCAGGTGCTATCTTAAGCACTTTACATGTTTTAACTCATTGGTCAAAACAACCAAATAAAGTACTGTGAATATTATTATCATCACCACTTTACAAGTAAGAAAAAAAAGTACTGAGGTTAAGCAACTTGCCAAGGTCACAATCTAGTTAAGCAGTCTGGCTCCAAGTCCATGTTCTTCGCTACTGCACTATTCTGCCTCTCTGAAAAAATACATGTAAACAACTATTAAAGAACATTTACCCAGTGAACTGTTCTTAGTTTCTACCTAAAGAAGACTGAAATTATTTGGATTACAATAATTGATACAATCTGTTACAATTTTCCAAACCATCATTAATTTGCAGAGCTAATCAGTGCACCCTTCTTGTAAGACTGAATTTACGCATTTTAAAATTAGTATTGTATCCTACCATCCAAGCAAAAAAAAAAAAAAAAAACACACACAATGGCAAACATAATAAACTACAGATAAATTAACAAATCTTTCTCTCACTAAGTGCGAGAATACTAACTTTTGAAAATGTAATATAAATAATTTAATCAAGTACAGAAAATTGTGTGTTTTTAAACCAAGGATACCACCTACACCACATTGTAATTATCTTTCATAACACAAAATAATAAACACCTCAAATTTAATGGAAAAATAATACTATTCTATGTTCCCACATTGAATGCTGAAATTACTTACATGAAGTCAAGCTATTCCCCTGGACCTTTGCTGGGTTACTTTTTAATGACTTACATTTAGCAATATGTTGTAGTTAGTTTGCCAATTTGTAAATGTGACTCACATACACATAAATATAATTAAATAGAGTATGTGGAGATACAAAATACTTTTTTTTTTTTTTTTTTTGAGACGGAGTTTCACTCTTGTTACCCAGGCTGGAGTGCAATGGCGCGATCTCGGCTCACCGCAACCTCCGCCTCCTGGGTTCTGGCAATTCTCCTGCCTCAGCCTCCTGAGTAGCTGGGATTACAGGCACGTGCCACCATGCCCAGCTAATTTTTTGTATTTTTAGTAGAGACTGGGTTTCACCATGTTGACCGGGATGGTCTCGATCGCTTGACCTCGTGATCCATCCGCCTCGGCCTCCCAAAGTGCTGGGATTACAGGCGTGAGCCACCGCGCCCGGCCGATACAAAATACTTTCAAAAGAATCTTTCAAGCAATTGTTTTTTATATATTAAAAAGTATAATGAAATCACCAAATGTCTTCATTATTGAAATATAAGCTACCTGTTTTTACAACTTCAAACTTTCTATGAGCTAGATACATTTTTCTTAGATGCTCATGATTTAGACTCGTATCAGACTCACATGGATCATATACCACTAATTAATAACTATGCTTTGTGTAAAAACATGTAAGTTATCCTTTATGCAACATCAACTTAATTCAGAAGATTTAGGTCATATTCTAAATCAACTATTTCTCATTTCTGACCAAATTTGACCATTTAAAAAATTGACTGCCTAACTCTATTCATTAATCCATCACTGAATTCAATAATTACTAAGACCTGATTTAAAATAATTTTATTAATCCAAATAATTGGGGAGTAAACTGTCTGGAATAATAGATTTGCAAAATGGTGAGGTAGTGGGGGCATAAGATTAGTTTTATGAGACACTTAACTTTATATATATATATTTTTAAATACAGTTTTGCTCCTTTAATTGAGGTATAATTCATAAATAAAATTCACAGATTTTAAGTGTAGAATTTAGTGAGTTTGACCAACGCATATCTCTTTGTAACCCAGTGAAGACTGAATTATTTCCACCATACAGGATGTTCTCTTGACTTTTTTCGAGTTGATCTCCCTATGCCCTAGAGGTAACAAGTGATCTCATCTGTATCACCATAGATTAGTTTTGCCAGTTCTAGAACTCCGTATGTGGAATCATACAGTAAGCTTTTTTGTCTTTGGCTTCTTTCACTCCACATGTTTTTAATTCATTCATATTGTTTTTTTTTTTTAATTGCTAGCACTTTATTACAGAGTAGCTTCCATTATATGAATATACCACATGTACTTATCCATTCACCTTTTCAGTAACACTAGAGATGTTTCTAGTTTCTGGCTTTTATATCTGCTATAAATATATATTTGCAAATTTGTTTTGGCTTTGTTTCTTAAAATAAATTTTCACCTGGGCATGGTGGCTTACGCCTATAACCCTAGCACTTTGGGGGACCCAGGCAGGCTAATCGCTTGAGGTCAGAAGTTTGAGACCAGTCTGAGCAACATGGCAAAACCCCATCTCTACAAAAAATACAAAAATTAGCACTGCACCACTGCACTTCAACCTGTGAGATGGAGTGAGACCCTGTCTCAGAAAAAAAAAATTTATTTATATTCATTTCTTTTGGTTAAACATCAAGGAGTGGAATTGTTGGATTAAAAATAGGTATGTGTTTAACTTGATAAGAAACTGCTAAACAGTCTTCCAAAGTGATTGTATTATTTACACTCGTAACAGATATGAATGAGTTGCTGGTGCCCCACATCTTTGACAACGTTTGATACTGTCAGTCTTCGTAGTTTTAGTCATGTATCGGTGTCTCACTCTAGTTTTAATTTCCTTAATGTCTAATGATAATTACCTTTTGATGTACTCACTAGCCGTTCATATATCTTCTATTGGGACACATCTATTCAAATCATTTGACCATTTAAAAAAATTGCATTCTTTTTGTTATAAATTTGTAAGCCTTCCTTATATACTAATGCAAGTCCTTTGTTTAAGATGAGTACTGTGAATATTTTTTCCCAGCCCATGGCTTACCTTTTTGTTTTCCTAATGGTATCTTTAAAAGAACAAAAATTTTTATTTTGATATGGAGAAAATATTTGTTTTGATGAAATCTAATTTATGTATTTCTTTTTTCTTTTTTTTTTTTTGAGACGAAGTTTGGCTCTTGTTGCCCAGGCTGGAGTGCAATGGCCTGGTCTCCGCTCACTGCAACCTCTGCCTCTTGGGTTCAAGTGATTCTCCTCTCAGCCTCCCAAGTAGCTGAGATTACAGGCACTGCCACCACACCTGGCTAATTTTTGTATTTTTAGTACAAACGGGGTTTCACCATGTTGGTCAGGCTGGTCTCAACATCCTGACCTCAGGCAATCTGCCCGCCTAGGCCTCCCAAAGCACTGAGATTACAGGCGTGAGCCAGTGCAACTGTCCACTTATGTATTTCTTTTATGGCTTCGTGCCCTGAACACACAATTCACAAAAGAAATGTAAATGGAGAATTTATATAAAAAAGATTACCACAATTTACAAAGAAATATTAATTATTCCACTTGTAGAAATTTATCCTTCATATATATTTCTACACATATAAAATAATATGTACATACAAATAAGTTACTGAAAATAACCTAAATGTAACAAAATAGAGGAGCAATTGTCTAAAATAATGGTGCAGTTGATAAAGTAAAATACTAAGATGTCATAAAAGAGAATTTAATAATTTTTATATATTAATTATGTAAAGATCCCTAAGATTTAACATTGCAAGTGAATAAAAGTGAGCTGTATAACTGTGAAAGTATGTGTTAAAAACTTTTTTGTTGTTGTTAGAGACAAGGTTTTCTCTTTTTGCCTAGGCTGGTCACAAACTTCTGACCTCAAGTAATCCTCCAACCTCAGCATTCCAAAGTGTTGGGATTACAGGTGTGAGCCACGGCAGCTAGCCACCAAAGGTAGTTTGTTTCCCTTAAAGAAAAGGAAAAAGTATGTGCAATGCTTGAATATATATAAAATATCGTTGAAAGTATACTAACAACACCGATTGTGAGGAGTGGGAGGATGGGTGACACATAGGTTTGTGTTGGTAGCAGACTTCTCACTCTATATCCTTTTGTATATTTTAAATTTTAAAGAATGGAAATATGTTATCAAGCCAGAAAATTAAAGAATGAAAAATTATTTCTATTAAAGAGTTTGAAAAGTTCAATTTAACATACCCATTTTCACCTATTATTATTATTGTATCCAGAGCTGGTAACAAAAAGTACTACCATATTCTGCAAGTAATAACTAAGCTACTACCTTTAATTTCAACTAGAAACATGTTTTTTGACACAATTATTCTATTTTTAATATATCTTAAGAAAAGTAACCAGCAATACAGACAGAACTACTGTATTAATCTCTGATGCAACAACTGTGGAAAGAGTAAAATGAAAAGGAAAACACATAATAGAACATTAAAATAAAACTATAATAATACCTATTATTCTCTTTAATTATCCATGTACTACTTTCATGATCAACAGATGAATAGAGTTTTCCTTCTAAAAACTGGTGATCCTTCCATACAATGTTGATGTGATCAGGCCAAAACTGTACTTGAATGTCTTCCTTAGTACTGTCTTCTGGAAGCCGTATCATTACTGTCAAATCATCTTCAGTTTGTTGCCAGTAATACAGAGGTTCTATTAAGAAAAGAAAAATTCATCATGTAATAAAAAATTAGAGAGAACAAAAACATAAAAAAAAAACCTAACTAAAAAACTTTTAGCATATTTACTAGTGATCATCTCACAAAACATAATTATAAACAAATATATACAGATCTCTTTGAGGAATTTTTGCTCAAAGATTTGTAGCAATTAACATGATATTTTCTCCTTCCAGATTTACCTAATGCTTGAGGAGATAAAGCACTCATAAAATACTAATGATAGTAATCCTTTATCCTCATTTCTTCCCTCTCTCCCTCCCTTAATCCCTCTTCCACTCCTTCTTTCCCTTACCCTCTTCCACTCCTTCTTTCCCTTAAACACACGCACACACACACACACACACACACACACACACACACACACACAGAGTGAATCCCTACTTCAAAAGAACATAAAGTATGTTACCCAGAAAAGTTAGCAAAGTTGTTATATAATAATATCTCAGTGGATATCTTCTGCCAGATAAGGGAATGGAAAGATGTGCAAAATCACATGTACTTTTAGTATAAAGGCCATACTAGTCTAACCCTTCCTATGCATACATCACAGTGCAACAGGGTCCCCTCTACTCCACACCTAAGCGGACCTCCAGACATTCAATACACCTCTTTGCCCAGATTGGCAGCCTTAACTGCACCACCTTTCCTATGCATAGATCTGGTGTTGGGGGGGCCCTCTCTGCTTCACACCCAGGCAGACTTTCAGGCATTCAAAGCAACTGTTTGCCTGGTTCAACAGCCTAAGTTAACCTACATCTCCTGTGAAGAGATTTTCATACAGAGGGCCCTCTCTGCTCCATGCCCAGGCAGAGCTCCAGGCACTTGGGGTACCCACTCTCCTAGATTAGGAGTTCATGCCATTTCCTAAACCCTGTCCAAAGAACTTGGGACTGGTGGCGGTGGGGGGGGCTTCCCAGCTCCACACCTAGGCACACCTGTGGGCATTCAGTGGCTGCCAAGTGGATTCTCCCTCGGTGCTGGTGCTTGCACCTGCCCTTGGGGGATATGTAAGCAGATCTGCCCAGTATGGTCCTGCCCATCTTGGTCCACGCTCCCCAGGGCTGAGCAGGGAGCTCAGACAACTGTGCACTCCAATAATCAGCCCATTGCCTAAGGCAACAAAGAGCTTCTCCCAGTAAACAAGGATTAAATATATACCCAGCTGCACTGGCTGCAATTGGCTCTTACTAATAAGCACCATCTACTGGCTTGTAGGTTAAAATGCACAGCCAATATATAACCTGCCAACAGAAGTGCATAGGGCTATGAAAAGCAAAGCCCAAAGACCCTACTCAGCAGTCACGCTCCCTAGAGAGGGAAAGAGAAAGAAATAAAAACAACAATATTATAAGGAAAGAAAGAAAAAGAAAAAAGTCCTACCTGCAGAAAAATATTACAAAAATTAGAAGTGGCAGCATCTCTAGATAAGAAACCAGTGCAGGAATTCTGGCACCACAAAAAAATCTGAATGTAGTGACACAACAAAAAATATCACTAGCTCTCTAGAAATGGTCCTTAACCAAAATGGAAACCCAGAAATAGGAGATAAAGAATTCAAGGCATGGATTGCAAGGAAGCTCAACAAGATCTGACACAAGGTTGAAAATCAACATAAAGAAACTTCTAAAGCAATCTAAGAAATCAAGGAAGAGATAGATAAACATCTTTAAAATAAATCAATAAGAGCTTCCAGAATTTAAAAAACCTCACTTAGGGAATTTCAAAATACAATTGAAAGTTTTATCAACAGACTGGAACAAGCAGAAGAAAGAATTTCAGAACTTGAAGACCAGTCTTTCAAATTAGACAAGCTAGACAAAAAATAAAGAACAAATTTTTTTTTAAATGAACAAAGCCTTTGAGAAATATGAGATCATGTAAAGTAACCAAACCTATGAACTACTGGTGTTCCTGAGAAGAAACACTAAACAAATAGAAAAACATATTTGAGGGAATAATTCAGAAAATTTCCCTAATTCTGCAAGAGAGGTAGACACCCAGGTACAAGAAATCCAGAGAACACCTGAGAAACACCATACAAAACGAAGATCACCCAGGCATATAGCACTAGACTGTCCAAGGTAAACACTGAAAGTAAAAACCTGGCCAGGTTGTGATGGCTCACGCCTGTAATCCCAGCACTTTGAGAGGCTGAGGTGGGCAGATCACGAGGTCAGGAGATTAAGACCATCCTGGCCAACATGGTGAAACCCCGTCTCTACTAAAAATAGAAAAAATAGCTGGGTGTGGTAGCATGCGCCTGTAGTCCCAGCTACTTGGGAGGCTAAGGCATGAGAATCGCTTGAACCTGGAAGGCAAAGGTTGAAGTGAGCCAAGATTACACCACTGCACTCCAGCCTGGCGATAGAGCAAGACCAGTCTCAAACAAACAAACGAACAAAAAACAACACTTAAAGGCACCTAGAGAAAAGATATTATATACAAAGGGGACTCCAATAGGCTAACAGAAGACTTCTCAGCAGAAATCTCACAAGCCAGGAGAGATTGAGGGCCTATTTGCAGAATTTTTAAAGAAATTTCAACCAAGAATTTCATATCCCACCAAACTAAGCTTTGTAAGTGAAAGAGAAACAAAATCTTTTCCAGGCAAGCAAGCACTAAGAGAATTAGTTACCACTACACTAGCCTTAACAAGAGATTGTTAGGGAAGTTCTAAACAGGGAAACAAAAGAACAATATCTGTTATCACAAAAACGCAAGTACAGAGCCCACAGTCCCTGTAAAGCAACTACACAATAGAAACTACAAAGCAACCAGTAACAACTTCATGATAGAATCAAAATTTCACATAACAATATTAACCTTAAATGTAAATGATTAAAATATCCCACTTAAAAGGCACAGAGTGGCAAGTTGGATTAAAAACAAACACCCAACTGCATTCTTCAAGAGACCCATCTCACACATAACAACACCCACAGGCTCCAAAAGTAAAGGGCTGGAGAAAAATCGACCATGCAAATGGAAAACAAAAAAGGGCAGGGGTCGCAATTCTTACATCAGGTAAAACAGACTTTAAACCAACAATGGTAAAAAAGGACAAAAGACATTACATAATAATAAAGGGTTCAATTCAATGAGAAGACTGAAGTATCACAAATATATATGTGCTCAACAGTGGAACACCCAGATTCATAAAACAAGTACTTCTAGACCTATGAAAAGACTTAGCCACAAGACAATAGTGGGAAACTTCAACATACCATTCACAGCATCACACAGATCATCAAGACAGAAAACTAAAGAAAAAATTCTGGACTTAAATTTGACACTTGATCTAACAGACATCTATAGAATACTCCACCCATCAACCACAGAATATATATCCTACACATCTGCACACAGAATCGATCCAAGATCAATCACATGCTCAGCTATAAGGCAAGTCACAATAAATTGTAAAAAAATCAAAATCATACCAACTATACTCTAAGAAATCACAGTGGAATAAAAATAGAAGTCACTGATAAAATTAAGTGATTCTGCCCTTAAGGAACTTCCTTTTAGTTTAGTATAAAAGGTAAGAACGTGTACATTAACTTATTTTAAAAAATTAATATCTTCAATACTATTCTACTAATACCATCAATACTAATAGCAAATAGATATTATTTATTTGATAACTATTAAGCATCTAATCAAGGAAGCTAATAATGATTTTTTTAAAAAACTTTTTTTGGTAATGACAAAATGATCAAATTAAAGCAGTTCATACTCTTAAGGTAGCATATCTTACAAGACTTCTGGAAAATATATGAGAAAATAAAGAAAAAATTATGCATCTATCTTGCCTTTGTAGAACTATTAACCTATTTGGGAAAACAAAAGACATAAATATATGTTTACACAAATACAAACAAGCTCTGTTAAGATTAAAAATTACCTTTGATTTTCTGTGACATGTCTTCATCCATATTTTCTTCAAGATCTTGACCAACCTGAACAAATGTGAAAGACTTGTAGGAGACAATCATTAGACCATTTCCATCGGGCTCAATAGCAGCATAATGTGGCACTGACTTTCCATGGAGAATATCATGCTTAATAATTTCATATTTTTTATTATCTGTAAAAAATAGTATTTTTAAAAACATTACAAATAAAAACTATCATCAAAATATTCTGATATTGAAATATTGATTTTAATTATAATTAAATACTTTTAATGTATTATTAAAAGGTACACTATTATGAGTCTTTTCATAAGGATAAACAATTTACAACCTAATTTTCTGTAACTAAGTCCCTATTTTAAAATACTAGGTCTGTTGAAATTTGTTCCCGATTGTCCTGTCCAATGTGGTAGTCACTTGCCACAAGTGGCAACCTAAAATTAAGTAAAATTTAAAAATAAATTCCTCAGTCACACTAGCCACATTTTAATTGCTCAATAGTCACACATGGCTAGTGGCTACTGCAATGAATGGTACACATATAAAACGTCCATCTTGGAGAAATTTCTATTAGACAGCAATGCCCTAGAACTCCAACAGAACTGGCTTACTTGGAATAATAGCTTCTATATGACCAACATCTCCTTGACTAGATCCTGTCTGTCTCTTCATCAGGTACATGATTAGCATCTTCTGAAAAGGGTCACAAATTGAAGACAAGGGGAAACATGCAGTGTGGACTATTTTTCTGCCTGCTCTAACTCCTGATAAGCGGCATTTTAACACTGAAATACATTTACAGCAGAAATGATTTTTTTTATGAACTCATTTATCTATATGCTTATAATTAAACATAAATTAGTGCCACTTTTAACTTTAAGATATAAACAATTAACTGTATTCCAAAAGTTTCTGACAAATTATATTTTCCTATAAAGACAGTAATTTTTTTGCTTTAAAATGTACTCAAACATTTTAGCTGACCCATACCTTTACGTAACAGTTACTCTATTAAAAGTGGGTTGTACTTGTAGGCTTCATACTGAGTAGTCAAAAATCACAACTCAATGTCATAGTATTATGAGTTATACATAGTAGTATCATCTGTTCTAAAATGTCATTGTTTTCACTCAAAATCCCCAACTACATTCACACATTCAATTCACACATTCAGAACAGGCTTGTAATTTAATAAATGAACAAAACTCCTATACTTCCTCTACAGATACCTGCAGAGGCAAGAGTCCTACTTGGCTTTAAAGATTCAAACATAGACATTACATTATTTATAGGGTGGCCTTTCCCAACATGCATGGGACAGAAAAGAAAAGGAAGGTCTCAAACACTGGATTCCATGGTTAAATACTTGTAAGAAATGCTAGGTTAAAATTAAATGCAAATTTTCTTTCTTTTTCTTTTTTTTTGTTTGAGACAGGGTCTTGCTCTGTTGCCCGAGCTAGAATGCAGTGACACGATCACAGCTTACTGCAGCCTCAAACTCCCAGGCTCAAGTAATCCTCCCACCTCAGCCTCCTGAGTAGCTGGGATTATAGGTGCATCCCACCATGCCCAGCTAATTTTTTTGTAATTTTTTTGTAAAGACAGGGGCTCACTATGTTGTCCAGACTGGTCTCAAACTCCTGGGCTTAAGTGATCCTCCTGCTTTGACCTCTAAAATGTTATTTTAGAGTAATATTTAAATATATGTCAAAAATGTATAAAATACATAAAATTCAAATTTCAATTTCAATGTCCACAGGTAAAGTATGACTGGAACACAACCATACTCATTCATTCATATATTGTCTATGGCTGCTTTTGCACTGTATCAGCATAGTTGGATAGTTGTGACACAGATCTTATGGTTACCAATTGGGACTTCAAAAAAGTTTTCTAATATCTAATCTAAAGTTTAAAGTTACTGTGTTCCTCCAGAGATGAAACTACAACACCAAAAAGAACTAATAAATTATACTGAATACTTCAAAGAACAAATCTAGGAAACTTATTCAGTTTCTTTATAAACAATTCTGAGATATCTATTAGATAGATGATAGACAGACAGATAAATAGACAGATAGATAGATAGATGTTTGCTTTAGAATAAAAGGGAGAACTCTCTTAGGAAACAAATACTAATAGTCTTTATTGAATTGCAAACTAGCAGCTATGGTGAAGAAATTTCTATAGAGAAGAATGATAAGTGAACTTACATTAACTTATTCATAAATGAGTCAGCTTAATAAAAACTACTGAGAAATAGAGCATAGAGTCATTATAGAAACAAGCATTCTCAGTACTCAACTACAATTAAAAAGAAAACACTCGATGAGTCAGTAGGAACTAAGCAAAGGCAAAGAGATTTCTTAACACTACAGAAATCCTAATTAATTCACGAGATCGTAATTTCTTTTTTTTTTTTTGAGACGGAGTCTTGCTCTGTCACCCAGGCTGGAGTGTAGTGGCATGATCCCAGGCTCACTGCAACCTCCACCTCCCAGGGTTAAGCAGTTCTCTGCCTCAGCCTCCTGGCAGCTGGGACTACAGGCACCTGCCACCACACCCAGCTAATTTTTGTATTTTTAGTAGAGACGGGGTTTTGCTACCTTGGCCAGGCTGGTCTTGAACTCCTGACCTCGTGATCCACCTGCCTCAGCCTCCCAAAGTGTTGGGATTACAGGCGTAAGCCACTGTGCCCGGCCAAGACTGTAATTTTTAATGTCAAGTTAGAAGCTTGACAGACAGCTTCAAACAGACCAAGGTTCAGGACTTTTCTAAACATGGGAATATTTCAGGTGAGAAAAAGTAACAGTTTTCCTAAATGTAGAAACAAATAATGAAGTTCAATTAGATTTAAAAGAAATCATACTTGTAATTTAATAAAATAAAGATATTAATTTCCAAGTAGGTGTTTATATTTATTTACATTTAAATAATACTATAATTTATTAATTTACATTTAGTTTTAGGTATAAATTTTTGTGTATTATACATATAAATGCATGTATTTTTGAACACATTAAAAATATGTCTGTTAAATTATTCAAAACTTATATAATAATGTCTTTTTTAATACAAAAGGCATAATTGGTTGTGGAAGCACACTGCAATTTTTTTTTTAACTATACCTGAAGAAAAACGATCTATACATATTCATTCCACCAGTGGTGGCAGGTGCCAGAATTGTAACACAATGCCTAAGAAAAAGCAAACAGCATTTATAGGGACAGCTTTGCGTTTCAACATCTACTAAATAATGGCAACCAATAGAGAGAGTTTCAGAATTTTGTTTTACCTTTATTTTTGTTACTAATAGTGACCCACTCCAGAGAAACATAGAAACCACTTCCTTTCATATCCAATTCCTCTTTCTCTATTCGAAGAAGTAGGGTAGCTATAGAATGTTCTTCAGCATTTAGCAATGAGATACTGTGAATTATGATAAAAGGATTCCCAAGTTCTTCATTAAACATAATCTATAAAACAAAATGACACACATACCAAAGTGTACATAATTACATGAACACAGATAGCATAGAGGGAATACACAGGATTCTGGCAATGCAACAATTATTTTGGAGACTATTTATTACAAGAAATTAAAAAAAAAAAAGGCCTTTACATAAAGACTGAAAGATAATATTCCTTGAGGACAGAACTTTAAAGAAAATATTTATTTGTACAACAACAACAAAAAAACTGATCAGCAGTCTTGGCTAAAAACACAGAAAACAGGGCATCCAAACAGCATCTAAAGGAGAAAGCGAACTAAATGTAATCTCCCATAAGAAAGAAATTATCAAGTGAAAAAAGGGTACTACACAAAAAGAGGAGGCAAGGGCAGGTCAGTGTTCATTCCTCCAATCTGTTCTCCTGTCTCTTACATGATTTATTTCTACTTGCTTCCTCTCAGTTTCTGGATATTGTATATGAGTGTGCATGTGTGTATGCCTTTTTCCTACTCTGTTTTGTTTGTTTGTTTATTCTCTGGAAGTTTACAAAGGTAAGAGTCAACAATATTGAAGAATAAAGCACCAAAACATTTATTTTCTCAAAAACAAAAGAAACCTATTAGCATTTAAGAATAAGTTAACAAACTCTATTTAAAATATAATCCTAAAGTGTTTTTTCAAAAGCAAAAAAGCATCATACAAAAACACACAAAATCTTATCAAATTCTTTCTTATGCCACAAACAAGATCTCAACAACTGTTAAATTTTTAAGAGTAAATACAAAATAGAGAACGTTTTAAGGCTGCTTCCTAAACAAGATTTCCAAATAAAATATGGATAGGTGACAAAAAGCCTAACTGAAAAAAAGGTAGCTCTTTAAAAAACAAACAAACAAACAAACCAACCCCCGATACCTGAAATCTCCACATATCTGCTCCTACTTGGAAATCTTATAAAGAAAAGTGTGCTTTAATTTCATCAACTTTCCTATGTATTTGAACATCTGCCAAAATCATTCAAGTAGGAGGCCTTTAGAATCCATTCTAAAGATTTCCATAAACAGAAAAAGCAAAAATTGAAAAAAAATTCCTTAAATACGCAAAACAGAGATGATAGATGAAGACAGGTTTTTACTGGTTTACTGGGTTTTGCTTTTGTTTGGAGAACAGTGGAAACAAAAAAAGGAGGAACAGAAAATGCCAAGTTTTGGCATGTACAAGTAGCTAGTTTATTGTTTCTTTCTTTCCTTCTAGTATGAGCGAAAGGAACTGGAAAGAAACCAAAGGAGTAGACTGCATACTTCTAAAAACTGTTAGGCTAAAGTTTCTAGTTTTCTGAACTAGCCCAGCATCTAAATTGTGATACAGTAGATACATAGCACTTCCATGGTATTAGAGGCAACACATTTGGAAAGCAGGCTGTCTCCTGTAATTTCTCTTTTTAAACTTCAGTAATCACCACCACCACCCTTGGCCTCCTTTCCCCCTACCATGCTCTGTAATAACTTACACTTTTAGCTTCTTAGCTAAATTACAGTAATTCCCCTAAAGTCCTAAAACCCTCCTGAATTGTTTCGTAAAGCGACCAATATTCCACAGTATCTCTCCCACCTAAATTAATGCCCATGTCTCCTCCCTCTCTCACAAGTACCTAGTCAAAACTATTATTAACTGAAAACATCTCTGAAGGATGCTTATTTACTTAGAACACTAAAGAAGGCACAAGGTAGATTTAAGTTTCTAATTGATTAAAAAGATATTGAAGGCCTAATACGTGCCAAGGGGATACACAAAACAAAACCAAAAAATATAAACCCATATGAATCTCCTTCCAGTGGAATGTGTGGTATTATTTTTAAGATGAAAGTGAGCCAAGTAGGTATGTCCTGTTCAAAATCTACAGAATCCATACAGCTCAATACCAGATAAATTCCCACTCCTATGTCTCCTGCCCATCATTCTCAAAATACCTTCCAACTGTTTAAGGTAGCTGAGCTACATACCGCATTACTTCTGTTTTTCAGAAAAATAAAAGTTGTTACTGGAGACCAGAAGAGAAATTGTCACAGTATCCAATGAATATTTGAACCTGTGAATGCAACAGGCTCTTGAAAATAGGCTACTGCTCTTCTGGTTATTTACTGTGTGTGTATTTTGGTAGTATAACATTTATGGAAACTTATTAAGATAGGTAAATTTCGTAAGACACTATTTACTATATTTAGTAAATATAGTAAGATACTATAATTTGGTAGTATAACATTTAGGGAAACTTAGTAAGAGAGGTAAACCATTTGGTTCTAAGACCTCCCTGGTATTTTTCAAGTAATTAAAGCCTGGTCTTTGCAGGCATCTGTTGGTCAGATGAAATTATTTTATAAGATGTAAATATATTGAGCTCACATCTCTTTATTTATCTAGAACTAAAGGCTACCTGCTTAGGTTCAGACAGTAGCAATATTACAATACACTTCTTAGTGTAATTCAAAGGAGCTGAAGTAGTAAATCTTTTGTTATCTACTTGGCATCATTTTCTTCTATTTTCAAAAACTGTAGTTCTAAAGAAAGTAATTCCTTATTTATTACTATTAAAACCTAACCTATCCATCAGATTCATATCTATTTTTTTAAATTAAAGTAAAAATGTTGTCTTGGAGATTGGCATGTAACTACATATTTATATCATGTATTTTTCTAAGTAGAGAATATTCTGGTAATTTGACCAATGTAAACATCCCGGGAAATCTAACATAAGAGTAGAGGAGAAAAACATCCTAATGTAAGCTTTTGGTCAACTCTTCTTCAAGAAGGAAGAGGCAATGTCAATGCTTAGTGAAGTGCTCTACTTATATAAAATATCTGCTGAAAAATGAATGCAATTCTTGACAACTGCACTGACTCCAGATCAAAACAGGAATGGTTAATGTATATGTTTGTGAAAAATACACATTTTATAATTTAGTTAAAATGAGATCCAAAACATCATATACAAAACAAACAACAGATCATATGTAAACCATCCTTGAAAAGCGTCATTTTAAAATAAGTAGGGTGTAATTTACATGTACTTTCTGAACTTTGCATAAGTCTTAAACACATCCTCACCTCCCATTTTTCAGAAGCACTATTTCCACGTTCACCTGTTCCAATGACATACAATCTTCCAGTTCCATCTGACAAGGTAACCCAGGTAGAAGATGTGAAATGGATAGATGCACAGAGGCGATTGTCACATGCTGTCAAATCTGTAGGAAGTCGAAACACCTCTCGTGGTTTTCCTAAGGCAGTGTCCTAAAAAGAAGACCAAACATTATATATGAATCTCTTCCTCTTCATTGATCCCCACACACACAAAATAAATACCTGTAGTGTGGTGGTTTCTCTGCTCTTTAAGAGTTGGAGTCTAATTCCTCTTCCTTTGAGTGTAAGCTGTCCTACTGATTTACTTTTAACAAAAATATATAGTAGATGTGACTGATGGTATGTGACTTCTAGAACTAGGCCATAAAAGACTTTATATCTTCTACCCCACTCTCTCTCTTGGATCGCACATTCTGAGGGAGGCTAGCTACCACGCTGTGAATATGCTTAAGGTAGCCCCATGGACAGAACCACATGCGGAGGAAATGACAGCTCTTGCCAATAATCAACATTCCATGAGTTAATCATTTCAAAAATGTATCCTTTAGCCCTAGTCAAGGCTTCAGAAGACGGCAGCCCTGGCTGATATCTTAGCTATAAACTCATGAAAAATCTTGAGCCAGACCACCTACCTGAACTACTACAACTACTCCCTGATTTCTGACCATAGAAACCATGTGATATAAGTGGTTACTGTTTCAAGTTACTAAGTTTTGAAGCTGTTGCATAATGACAGAAAATTAATACAATGCAGTAATCCAGGTTTCATTCTCTTAATTTTAAAGTTAAAGGTAAGTATTTTTAACCCACTAGTTGGAAATACCACATCATGTTCAAAATGACTACAGAGACACCAGTCTACAGTATGAAAACACTACATTTAGCCTACTAAGAATCTAGGTTTTTGTTAACAAATTTTAATTATGTCTATGTAGTTACAATGTAAAGGCTATGAGTTGCTGCTATGGTTTGAATATGGTATCTCCCCTAAAAGTTGGGTTAAAACCTAATCACCAAAGTGATGTTCCTAGAAGGTAGGGCCTCTAATCATTAGGGCTCCACACTGGTGAGTGGGATTAAGTAACCTTAGAGAAGGGCATGAAAGATAGTTTGTCGCTTTTGCTCCTCTCTGCCTTCTGTCATGTGAGGATGTATTAATTATGCCTCTTTTCTGAAGAATGCAATGTTCAAGGCATATCTTGGAAGCGGAGACTGAACTCTTACCAGACACCAAACCTGCCAGTAACTGGATCTTAGACTTTTCAGCTTCCAGAACTCAAAATAAATTTCTGTTCTTTATAAATTTCCAATTCTCAGGTATTTTGTTACAGCAGCACAAATGGACTATGACAGTTACATTGCTAAAATGTTTTACAAGAGAATACATTTTTAAAGGTCTATAATTCAGAAAATAAACTTCCTCTCATATACCAAACTGTACTCAAATTCAAGAATTTGTTTTTGTTGCTAAACTTTACAAGCTTTGCTATAGGAGAAAAGTAATCCTTTATATCCGTATTTCATTCCCTTCTCTTAGAACTTAGATCTATCTATCTATATGTGTCTGTGTGTATGTATATATATATATACACACATACACACACACAGACACATATATATATTATAGAATTTAAGAAAACTATATACAATGTCCTTATTAGCCACAAAATTTTTGGACACCCATTTTTTCTTTCTAAAGCACCTAATTTAGCTTTCTCTGAAACAGCACCTTTCCTCCCTTTCATATTTTACTGCTTTATATAATATTAAATTAAATAATATACAATGGCAAGCAGAGCTCACATTAAGTTCGTAGAATGATTAAATCTGAGTATCAGTGATCTAAAACCACAAGCAAGAAACAACTATGCCAGCATTGTACTAAGTAGCCTAATAATAGTAAACATTAAGCTTACTGTTGTCTTTCATCAGTATGCTTTACAGAGAGAATAGAGACTATCAATTAACCTATTCAGTCTGTTAAGTGGAGGTCAATCAAGATAAATTTTACTGTAGTTCAAGTCATTTAGAACATGATGTGGTATTTCTAGTTAGTGAAAAAAAGAAAACAGACTAGTCCACAAATGTTACTGGGACACCAATAGAACTTCTTGGAAAAATTAAACTTAATCTTTCCCTCATACCACACGAAAATACTCCATATTCCAGTAGATCAATTGTCTAAATGTGTTACGGCTAAAGAAAAATAATGTTTTTATAATCTTAGGATGGAAAAAGTCCTTCTATATGCAAATAAAAGACATGTAGGAGAAAGGGAGATAAGTATTTGTCACAAATATAACTCAGGGCTAATATATATAACATAAAAAGAGTCCTTAAAACTAAACAAGAAACATGATTAAAATGTTTAGGCAGATGAGCAGATCATGGCAGACAGGAGGCAGGAATAGACTGCAGTTTCAACTTTGACGGACAGAGCAGCAAGAAGCCTTGCATCATGATTTTTTCCTCCAGAATGACAGCAGGAATAAAGCAGGAAAACTGAGAGGACCCATAGACACTCTGAAGGAAGTGGATTGCTCATGCAGTACACAGTATTTTTTCAGGCTACTATACAGTATTTTTAAGGCTGATTCCTGAGTCAATATAGATGTAATATAAAAATTATAATGCCCATATATTATATATAAAGGACATTGTAAATAAATAGTAAATATTTAATAAACTATACATATTTATAAAAAAATCTTTAAACACATTTTGGGGCCCTCTTAGTTGCAGCTACAAGTAGAGACTCTTTGAACTAACCAAGTATTTTTCTAATAAATATAGATTTATAGAAAAGGTTACTAAGGTTTAAAAAAAAAGATCAAGCAAAATTAAGTGGGGATACCATTTACTAGTATTATTAGACACTGACAGTTAAAATTTTGCCCTTTTAAAAGGAAGTGATCTTTTTCTGATGTAAAGTAAGTCTTTATATCATTAATAACCATTAATTAATTTTTTTTTTATTAAACATACAGTTCTAAGAAATTGCCTCCCCCTCCTTTTTTTCTTTATTCAGGCATTGCAGCTCAGAAAATGTTACTCTGAAATAACGGCACTTCAACATGAACCAGCCTCAAAGTTTTACTGGTCTCCCCTTCCTTCCTATGTCTCCCAAGAATGAAGCTATTCTTTGAACTTCTTTCATCTGCCTATAAACTGGACCTGCCAAAGAGAAACACAACTGCTTTCTCTGAAATTTCATTAACCAGAGAACATTAAACTTCTATCACAGAGGAAGAGGCTGAAAATTAAAAACCCTACCTAGAGCCCAGATGAACTTAGTCACAAACCACTGCCTGCTCTCCATCTCATTCAATTTCCAAAGAAAAGTATTAACTAATCATTGTCTGAGCATTAGGCTCATTCATTCATTTCACCCTAAAAATAATTTGCTATCCTGCATTTCCCCACGTCCCCTTCTGATCAAGCACAAGAAGGGTATGAACAAGGGTATATAAGTATCTGTACCCCATTGGGTTACTGGGTAGTCATTTTCCTGGATTCCCCCATGTACACACGTTAAAATACATTTATATGCATTTTTCTCAAATTAATCTACCTTTTGTCAACTGATTTTCAGCACACCTTCTAAGAATAAAGAGGACACTCTTCCTTCGTCTTTACACAGGTAAGTAAGTGGTCCCCTAGTAATTAACTAAACTGCGAAAAACAAGCTGACACTCAGACCTAGAGATGAGCATACTGACATACAACTGAGCTCCTCTAACAAACAGTTGTAACCTGTCACTCCAAGATGCAGCCACAGGTACATTCTTGCAAATGAAATCCAGTAACTGCCCCTTAGACCTTTAAGTACAAATTAAAGAGGCACTACAAGATGGCATTCTTATTTAGTAGCAGAAACAAATTAGCTTTTCAGGTAAATAGAAAAAAAATTATGACAGAAATAATTTCCTAAATATTAAGAAACGGAACAAATTACTTTAAAATGAGCCATAATATCATAAAAAAAAGATAAAGAACCAAATTTTAAACACTGTTTAGCTTTCCTAAGGCATTTTCTACTTCCTTAGCACACTTCTTCCCAAGGGACATTTCTCTAAAATTAAGGAGCTTAAACCTACAAGTTAAACTTTCTTGGAAGTATTGTATTCTGTCTTTATAAACCAGTATGTAGAACTGCTGCCACCTGCTGGCTCCAAAGTATGAAGACCAAGCAACCCATGGCTTTCAAGTCTTGGGTACCATAGCATTCACTCTGACTACAGCTCAGGTTTAACAAAGGTGATCATTTGTATGTTAGCCACAGAAAAGGAGCCTGTCTAGGATCTGTGCATGTGTGCCTTTGATGAAAACAAAAAAAATTATTAAACAAGAAAATGAATATTGGAAGAGCTGTTTTCTGCTATATAAAGGCAATAGTCTAGTCAGTAGTCAACATTCTCTACCTGCCCGCACCTGACAGAAACTCGGAGTAGGTTGACTTGTTGCTGATCAGAAAAATAACAAGAAATAAGTATAGTATTGTTCTGTATCCGAGATACAGAATTTTTTAATACCTGGTCATCCCTGGACTACAAGCAAAACCAATGAGGTGCTTGATAAAATGTAAGTTCCCTGTCCATGACCAACACTGACATACTGAATCAGAATCTTAGGAAATAGTACCTTGAAATTAGTTTTTGTTTAGATCAATTACTCCACAATTATTCCAAGGTACAATATGGTCTGAGAACCAAAGAAAATTAAGCAGAAAATAAGCTGCAAGAAACTAAAATATGGTTCTTTAAAAACAAACTAACACCCTTCCTTAAGTTTGATTACGTAAAAAGAGAAAAAATACAGAAAGCAAAGAGAAAAGAGAGAAAAGACAACAATAATCTTGAGAGCATAATGCATGCCACTTTAGAGCAGTATATTTGGAAACCTAAGAGGAAACTGATGGTTTCCTCTAATAAAAATACATATTACAAAATTACCACAGAAACATACTTCGAATAAACCCATTACTGCACAAAAAACTGAACAGGTGATTAGAGAACTAGCAGTGAAAAGGATAATAGAGGCCGGGAGCAGTTGCTCATGCCTGTAATCTTCCAGCACTTTGGGAGACTGATACGGGCAGACTGCTAGAGCCCAGGGGTTCACAACTACCCAGCCTGGGCAACAGGGTGAAACTCTGTCTCTATTAACATATAATATGTGTCTCTATTAACAAGTAGTAAGAACTGGTAGAGCATTGTGGCATTCTGGAATAAATGAGTTTAAATCCAGACTCTGCCGCTTACTAGCTGTTTGATTTAGAAAAGGTACAAACAACCCTATGCCTCAGTTTATTCAACTAAAAGATGTGGATAATAATGGTATCTTGTATATCAGGATAATATCAGGATATCCTATGTGATAGGATCCATAGGATCCACTGTTCTGTGGATTAAACAAATACATACATTTGTTTAGAATTTTTCCTGATATGTAATAATTTCTACTTAATAAATGTTACCTGACATTATGATTTATTATCATACTGCTCTCAAAGAAGGAATATGTGCAAAAAAACTAGCCAGTGTTTGTCTCCCATAAAATGATATCCCAAGGCATATGCCAGTAATACGTCTTTATATTTGCATGCTGCCTTCCACTTTTCAAAGCATTTTCACATACCTTGCTTTAACATCTAAAAAACCTTATCATTATTCTTACTTTCTATGAGGAAACTGAAGCCAAGGATATATGGAGACTGTTGTACCCTTTTTCTCAGCTACATATTACCATGCAATGTTACCTGTACACTCATATTAGCACCTAAAAAGTATAACATATAAGTTACCTGTACTTGTATGTGTAAGCATACATATAAGTATTTGAACATATTAAAAGTAATGGCAAAACCATGATTATTTTTGTACCAACTTATATATCACTGTCCTACAAGGAGTAGGTTCTCAATAAACATATTAAAATAAACTCACCTGGTAAGTCTTAAATTTCTAGTTTCCTTTCTACTAACTACCCTACCTCCCTAACAACGAGTGTTACAGTTACATCACATGTGCCACAAGATACCTATGGAAAAGTAAAATAAATTATAAATATGGATGGTACTTCAAAAATTAATACTTTCAGACCTACCATAATGTCATCCGACTTCTTGAGTTAGAAAATTGGTAGGATAAACTGGCTAGCCATATGCAGAAAGCAGAAACTGGACCCCTTCCTGACACCTTACACTAAAATTAACTCCAGATGGATTAAAGACTTAAACATAAGACCTAACACCATAAAAATCCTAGAAGAAAACCTAGGCAAAACCATTCAGGACATTGGCGTAGGCAAGGACTTCATGACCAAAACACCAAAAGCATTGGCAACAAAAGCCAAAATAGACAAATGGGACCTAATCAAACTCCACAGCTTCTGCACAGCAAAAGAAACAGTCATCAGAGTGAATCAGCAACCAACAGAATGGGTAAAAATTTTGGCAGCTTACCCATCTGACAAAGGGCTGATATCCAGAATTTACAATGAACTAAAACAGATTTACAAGAAAAAAACAAACAAGCCCATTCAAAAGTGGGCGAAGGATATGAACAGATACTTTACAAAAGAAGACATACATGAGGCCAACAAACATATGAAAAAATGCTCATCATCACTGGTCATTAGAGAAATGCAAATCAAAACTACATTGAGATACCATCTCACGCCAGTTAGAATGGCGATCATTAAAAAATCTGGAGACAACAGATGCTGGAGAGGATGTGGAGAAATAGGAACACTTTTACACTGTTGGTGGGAGTGTAAATTAGTTCAACCATTGTGGAAGACAGTGTGGCGATTTCTCAAGGACCTAGAAATAGAAATTCCATTTGACCCAGCAATCCCATTACTGGGTATATATCCAAAGGATTATAAATCATTCTACTATAAGGACACATGCACACAAATGTTCACTGCAGCACAGTTTACAATAGCAAAGACCTGGAATCAACCCAAATGCCCATCGATGATAGACTCGACAGGAAAAATGTGGCACATATACACCATGGAATATTATGCAGCCATCAAAAATGATGAGTTCGCTTCCTTTGTAGGGACATGGATGAACCTGGAAACCATCATTCTCAGCAAACTGACACAAGAACACAAAATCAAACACCGCATGTTCTCACTCATAGGCGGGTGTTGAACAATGAGAACACATGGACACAGGGAGGGGAGCACTATACACCGGGGTCTGTTGGGGGTGGAAATAGGGGAGGGACAGCGGGGGGTGGGGAGTAGGGGAGAGATAGCATGGGGAGAAATGCCACATATAGGTGAAGGGGAGGAAGGCAGCAAATCACACTGCCACGTATGCACCTATGCAACAATCTTGCATGTTCTTCACATGTACCCCAAAACCTAAAATGCAATTAAAAAAAAAAAAAAAAAGAAAGAAAATTGGTAGGATAAATTTCATTGGCAAATTTTATGGTACACAAATGCTATCAACAAATGCCCTATTCATTTACGGAAAAAGGACTAAGGAAAAATTTACATGCATATACACACAGAACCCTATATCAAAATCTATTTGATCATTAAAACCTATTTGATCAGAGAGATCAGAGCATAAAATGCTTCAAACATAAAAATGCATGTCGTATCACTTTAGTTGGCTTATACACATTGGGCCTAGACAGTAATTCTTAGACAGTAATTCTAGAACATGGGGCTAGCAATAAAAAGCAACTAACACTTAAGATGCCAGACTGCATCTCTTCTGATACAGCAAGAAACAACCAGAATTTTATACTATCTGTTTTAGGGGTCGGGTCACCTGGAGGAAAATATTTATCACTACCATGAAATGTCTAACTTCTTTCCAAACATTTGAGATAAACACTGCATCGCCAATACAGAACTCATACCTATACTTGGATTAGAAATAATAGGAGAAAGATCCTATACAGAATGCCAAGCCAACTCCCAACAGTAATAACAAACTTTACAGAGCTATTATCCATTCAACAAACATATTGATCAAGCCTTCTGCTGGGTGCTAGAACCCATGGCCTAGTCCAGAGGTTGACAAACTATAGTCCACAAGCCAATTCCTGCCTATTTTATGTTTTTGTAAATAAAAGTTAATTGGAACACAGCCACACTCATGTGCTTATGAACTGTCTATGGCTGATTTCACACTACAACAGCAAAAGTGAGCAAGAAGAGACTATCTGGTCCACAAAGCCCAAATTATCTGGCCTTGTGCAGAAAAGCATATCAACCTCTAGACTAGAGGGAGTTCATAGCACATGTATATCTGAGAGCCAATGGTGTGAATATTCCTGGGGGAACAGAGGTAAGATGTCAGGCAAAGCTTGCTAAATGATGAAATGGTTACCTGGGACTTAAGTAAAGACTGCAAAGCAAACTGACACTAAATTAAAAGTAGGCTTTAGGTAGATAGGTAGAGTTAATCAAAGAGAAAAGGGCCAGAAGAAATAGGATACAGAGCATGTCTCAGGAACTGCAAGAGTTTAGTATAGCCAGAATGTAGTATACAAAGTGCTGGAAGATAAGGTTGGAGAAAACTTGGCATATAAATGTATATGCAAAGATGAAAAGTTTATTTTAAGCATATATGTCATTTGTGTTTATACTTGCAAAAAACAACAAATAACCTACCACCTCTGGAAAGACACACAAAACCAATAAAGACATTGCAGGGAAAATAATGGATACTGAAGATGACAGGACAGATAAAAGATGGGATTATGGAGATGTCACTAAATACCTTTAATAACTTTTTTGTTTTTTAAATTTCATGGACACATTGCCTATTTTAAAATTATATATTAAAAACATGGATTTTGCCATGAAGAAAATATTAAAAAAATTTTAGCAAGTGAAACATGCAAATTAGACTACTCTGTAGATGCAACACACAGGAGGGCTAGAAGGAACAGGGAGTACTTAGGAAGCTATTAACAGATTATTGGCTGTTTGAAGCAAGTATATTAACAATGTACTGTGTATTATTGTAGGTATTAACAATGTACTGAGTTTCCAACAATATGAAGGCGTAAAATATACGGTAAAATTAGCTCAAAGAGTGAGAGGGTAAGTGAAAGGAATTATAGTATTGTAAGGTTTTCACATTGTTTTTAAAGTAAAATAATATTAATTAGAGGCAGACTGTGGTAAGTCAAGGATGAACACTATAATCTCTGTATCAACCATTTAAAAACTAAAAACAGGTTTAAATAAAAAGCCAAAAGAGGAAATTAAATCGAGTTCCAAGGAAATTTTTTTTTTAAAAGAAAAGCTGTGATTAATTCACCGCCAAAAAAATAGGAACAGAGACATCAAGGAACAAAGAACAAACAGGGCAAAATAAGAAGAGTAAGATGGTAACATAAACCCACCAGGAATGAAATTAAATGAAGTATCAATGTAAGCCCTCCAATTAAGACAGAGACTGTCATATGGAATAAAAAACAAGAGCCAACTATATGCTTTTTATGATACGTATTTTAAAAACAAGAACATTTTATAAACTGATAAAAGGATAGAAGAAAAATACTAATTCATAAAAAGCCAGAAATACCTGTATTAATACCAAAGATTTCAAGACAAAAATTATTCACAGAACCTAGAGATAAACAGAGACATTTATAATGCTAATAGAATCAATTTATTATAGACAAAACATTCCTAAATGTTTGTACCAATTAACATAGTTAAAAATATATAAAGTAAAAATTAACTAAAACAAAAACAAATTCACCATTATAGTTGGGGGACAATACCTCACATAGGAAAAGCAAACATGAATAGTTACATCAGATTAATGATATATGAAATCCATAAGAGTTGTTGTCCAATGATGAGAGTGGAGGTGAGTAAGTGTAAGTAGCAGGAACAAAGAGAAAAATTAATTTGAAATAAGAAATGGAGTACTATGTAGATAGGATTGCATATACTACAGGTATGTGCACCTCACTTGTCTGGATATTAGAGTCAAAGGGAAATTTAATTATCAAATTTACTTGATATTGCATACATATATTTATTATTACATATATATGTTTCTCTTACCAGCATTACTGTTAAATTCATAATTCTTCCAAGGGTATCAATATAGTAGACACTGTCTTGATACCATGAATCACAGTGCAGGTAATTATACATTCCAAAAGCATGCATGTGTTCCAGTGTATATTGATCATCTCGAAGTTTTACTTCTGCCACAGCTGAAATACAAGAAAAGCAAACATAAACATCAATAGCTTTGCCTCAGATAGTTTCTTTCTGTAGAATGCCTATAAGGCAAAGAAATCACAGAATGCCGATCACGAAGGCCTTCAGGACAATTCACTGTATCATTCATTCAAAGATAATATCTGGGTACTGTGTACATAGGGTAAATAGTAGCTAAAACTGACATGATCCCATATCCTTATTAGACTTAGACTACAGTGGCCACAGGAGATAGAGCGTTTTATGTCATGACCCTCTTTTAGGCACCTCTAATAATTACGAATAAAAAGAACAGAAATTCTAAAATGGAAGAATTTCCCATCTTTCAGGAAAATATTAAGCCCAATTTATAAAATGTTTATATACTTTAAAAATGTTTTTATATACTATTATCTTATTCATTTTAATACACATTAAGAAATAAACTTAAAACCTCATTAGACAGTTATACAAATAAATGCAAACACAAATAATGACTTCACCAATGTTATACTATATCTTTTCGAAGAGTACAGAGCAAAACAGTATCACAGCTAGATTAGAAACAGATCTCCTACTTAACAGAATATGGTTTTCTTCACTTAAGCATTAGCTGCTTCCCTAATTTTAAATCTAGGAAATGTGATCTCTTCCTCTCACTCTTACTGCCCTTCCATGAAGATGGAAACTTTTATAGCTCAGAACTGCTGATAACCTTGAATTAATTTCTGCCCCAACAGGAAACATGTAAGTGAATTATGCTAGGCCAATATCCTACCCTAGTATAAAACTCACTTTACTGTATTCTGATTGCAACTGTTTTCTTCTTTTCCCCAAATGCTCACCTGTTCCCACTTCCAATATCTGCTTTGAGTCCTGGCTGACTTATATTCATTTATATAGCAACTAATAAAAATCTAAAAATAAATAAAATTTCAATAGGCATCGATGACACAGTGATGAGCAAAGAATGGAATCTAGCTAATTAGCACTTATGATACAGTGAGGAAATGGGCACTAGTCAAATAAGAATAAATATTTTAACCAAGAAGGTGAAAGACTTCTACAAGGAAACTACAAAACACTGATGAAAGTAATTGAAGAGGACACAAACAGACATCTCATGCTCACGGATCAGAAAAATTAATAATGTTAAAATGACCATACTACTCAAAGCAATCTATATATTCAATGCAATCTCTATCAAAATACCAATAACATTCTTCATGGGAAGAAAAAAGCAATCCTAATATTTGTATCGAACCACAAAAGACCCCAAATGGCCAAGGTAATACTGAGCAAAAAGAACAAATCTGGAGGCATCACATTATCTGACTTCAAAATATACTACAAAGCAATAATAACCAAAACAGCTTAGCGCTGGTATAAAAACAAGCATATAGGCCACTGGAACAAAATAGAGAATTCAGAAATAAATTCATATACTTATAGTCAACTGATTTTTGACAAAGGGGCAAAGAACAGACACTGGGAAAAGGACACCTTCTTCAATAAGTGATGTTGTGAAAACTGGATATTCATAGCAGAAGAATAAAATTAGACTCCTATCTCTCACCATATGCACAAATCAACTAAAAAACTATAAAAATACCAAAAGAAAACAGAGAAGAAATGCTTCAGCAGAATATAGGCCTGTGCAAAGATTTTACGGTTAAGATCTCCAAAGCATAAGCAAGAAAAACTAAAAGACCAATGGGATTATATTTAACTAAAAAACAAAACAAAACAAAACAAAACCCTTCTGCACAGCAAAGGAAACAAACAACTGAGTGAAGAGACAACCTATAGAATGGGACAAAATATTTGCAAACTATTCAACTGATAAGGAACGAACAACTTTTTTTGCCGTTGAAGTAAAAAAAAAAGTCCTATAATAAAGTGGACAAAGATCTTAATAGACATTTCTCAAAAGAATATATGTGTTTGAATCTGAGTCACAGCACCAAAAAAAAAAAAGAATATATGTAAATAGTCAACATGTATATGAAAAAAAGTTCAACATTACTAATTATTGAGGAAATGCAAATTGAAATCACAATGAGAGATCATTTTCCTCTGGTTAGAATGGCTATTGTCAAAAAATACAAAAAAATAACAAATGCTGGCAAAAATGCGGAGAAAAGGGAATGCATAAACAGTGGGAATGTGAATTAGTACAGCCATTATGGAAAACAGTACTATAACTACTATACCACAATCAGCACTCCCACAAATGAATATTTATCCAAACAAAAGAAAGTCAGTATATCAAAGGAATACCCACACTTCCAAGTTTATTTCAGCACTATTTACAAAAGTCAAGACATAGAGGAAACCTAAGTGGTCATCAAAGGATGAACAGATAAAGAAAATGTACCATATAAACACAAGGAAATACTATTTAGCCATAGAAAAGAACAAAATTCTGTCATTTGCAGCAACATAAATGGAACTTGAAGTCATTAAGTGAAATAAACCAGGCACAGAAAAACATCATATATGCAGCTAAAAAAGTGAATCTCATGGAGGAGGAGAGCAGAATGGTAATTATCAGAGGCTGGGAAAGATAGGAGTGAGGAATGAAGGGAGGCTGCTTAATGGGTATGAAAATACGATTAAAAGTTCTCATGTTTGATACCACAGTTGGGTGACTACAGTTAACAACAATATATTGTATATTTCAAAACAGCAAGTACCAAGATAGGTAAAAGATTTCAAATGTTCCCAACACAAACAAATGGTAAATATTGAAGGTGACGGACACCCTAAATACTCTGATTTGATCATTTCACACTGCATGCATGTATCAAAATATAATATAAAAATCCCACAAATATGTATAATTATGTATCAATTTAACATATTTTGAAAATAAAAAACATAACTATGTACAAGCACACCCACTCCTCTACTTACACCAGACAGAAGGACACTCAGTAAAAAGTAGAAAGAAAAACTTGTGTTCAAAGAACCAAAAGAAGGCCACACTGGCTGAAAAGCAGAGAAACAAGGGGACTGTACAGGAAAGGTTGCAATAAATGAAAACTGGGCAAGAATTGGATTATGAACGACCTGTCATTTACTTTTGTTGACAAACTCAATTTAAAAGAATTCATTAACAGTTTTTAAGCAGGAGAGTAAAGTTCAGATTTGAGTTTATAAAAGAGTACATATAATTACAATATGGAAAACAATTAGGAATAGAGCAGGGTAAATCCAGGAAAATCCGGAAACTATTGCAATCATCTGGTTGAGAGATCATGGGAACATTTCACAGGTAAAAATCCTAATTACGATAGATTCGATAGAGGTTGAGGAAACATATAACACAACTTATTTTACAAGGAACAGTTAGAAACATGTATTCTAATGATTAGGAGGAAAACAATGATCCATTCTTGGTTTTCTAGCACCACTGTGTGGATGAAACGCAATACTGCAGGATACGAGCATGGTAGCACAAGGGCCCAAACAGTAATATTAGACAACGATATAACAAATACATTTTCTTCATATCTGTGGAAAGACCTCCAGGCAATCCTGAACAAACTGGAGGCTTCTTAGACATCTGCCTTATTACAACACCTCACGACTGTTTCATTTCAACAAGATAATTTACATAAGTTATTAGGACACAGACGTGAGTCTACTCCACGTTACATGCTATTTTGTAAAAGCCTTATTAGTGCATAGAAAAATGATACCTCTCTGGCCCCAAATGAGAAAGAAAAAGGTATCACATGATGATAATCATGTCAATCATCTTGATTATAAAAGTGGGAGGTAGAGCAACTGAAAGTAGAAAAGCAGTGTCCAGAATGTGACAGTTCTTAACTACTGGCAGAGCTCTTTCATAGAGTCCTCCCAAAAAAAGTAGGGGCAGGGAGGCTTTAATCTCTGCATCAATCTTTGTAAGGTTGAAGAAGAGGAACTTTTTACAGAGAAGCCACTCTTTTGTTTTCAATGCAAGACATCATTATTACTTAATGATATCTTGCATTGAAAACAAAAGAGCTTTGCTGAAAAATCCTTATCTCTTAGTCTTTTAAAAAGAACCTAGGGGCCAGGCACGGTGGCTCACGCCTATAATCCCAGCACTTTGGGAGGCAGAGGAGGGTGGATCACGAGGTCAAGAGATTGAGACCATCCTGGTCAATAAGGTGAAGCCCTGTCTCTACTAAAAATACAAAAATTAGCTGGACATGGTGGTGTGCACCTGTAATCCCAGCTACTCGGGAGGCTGAGGCAGGAGAATTGCTTGAACCCAGGTGAGGCGGAGGATGCGGTGAGCCGAGATTGCACCATTGCACCCCAGTCTGGGTAACAACAGCGAAACTCCGTCTCAAAAAAAAAAAAAAAAAAAAAAAAAAACCTAGGGCCTGACAAGGAATCTCCCTTAATATTTGCCCCAAATCCTATGACCCTCAAAACCTAGTTTTCCATATGAAAACCACAAAAGCCTCATGGAGCCTCAAAAGCCTATAGTTTTTCATTCATACATTATTTACTGAATGTCTAACATATGTACCAGACATTATGGTTGGTGTTAGGCACACACAGGTGAATAAAACAGACCTGTCTCCTGCACTAATGGTGCTAATGCAATAATATTCATTACTATTTCTTGGCTTCTCAAAATATACTATTACTTGAACCACATGAAATTCCAATATTCAACTCTTTGACATCAATTAAGTATGATTCAATCTAATATTTACATAAGGAAAGTACAATGATTTTTAAAAAGGGCGGAGAAGCAAAGAACATTAACTTACAGACAAAGGTCACTTCATAGACCACTTATCTTCTAGAATCAATCCAATAAGTCTTCTTTTCACCTAGTTATGGAGCTCGCTATTTGTATATGAAGATGTAAAAAAGTAAAAGTACAACCATGTAATGAATTAAAAAGCAAGACTTAAGGAACATGGGAGGAGTAGAGTTAAGAGCACTGCTCCCATAAAATTTTACGCATATTTCTCTGACCATAACACATTCACGTGGCTATCTTCCCCATCTTTTCCTCCCTAAGAGTAGAGAGGAGTTTTACACTCAACTCTACATAAATAGAATGGTTACATGGCTTTTCCCTCCCTTTACTCTAACTGTAGTGTAACTCTTTATCAGCTTTTCTTCTCCCTGCTCTGAAGAAAGAAAAAGGCCAGAGTGACCACAAAGATCATTAGAAAAAGCCTGATCTTTAGGGTCAGCTTTGCCACTGATGAACAGCTTGGTTAAGTTAGCTCACCTTATTGCTCATTTCCTCATCTATAACAAAGGTTATTAACACTAAATGTACAAAGGCATTGACAAGCTTCAATCGAAATATGCAATGTATTTACTATTAATGTATGGCACATAAGATTAAGCGTTGATTTCCCTGTTCCTTTTCTCTCATCCAAGGCTAATTCCCACACAGGTGCTTATGACTCAGTTCTTTCTGCCAGAAGTTATCTCCTCTCCAATGGTGTTTCCCCTCCACTTAAATTTGCTGAAACTTCTTCACTCACAAAATAAATTAAAAAGGCTTCCTTTTCTCCGTCTGGCCCCTAAAGCAGAGCTCTCTCCTACTCTGTTCTTCTCAAACTTCTTTAAAAAGCCATCTATACATCCATTTCCTCACTATCCTCATTAGCCCTTTTCAATTGTTTCTAGCTCTATTATTCTACAGAAATTATTTTTTCACTTAAAAATACACATTGAACAATTTTTGTTTGCAGCGAAGATGAGAGAATAGGAACCAGATTTATCTTTCCACCAGAAACAACCAATAAGATGAAATAAACCAGAGAAAGTTCAATGAAACAAGTTTTCAAGACATCAGACATCAAGCAACAAATGAGACTTAATGAGGTTAGCTCTACCACCAACCTAGTTTACTGCCTAGACAAATTTCCAGACCACAGCACAAAGAAGGGAAAGTGAGATAGAACCTGGCAACCTCCCTGAGTTGAAGAAACTGGGCTACCTGGGGCCATCAAGGGAGCTATAGTTTATCAGACAGAGTAGCAGAGAAAAGAGAGAGGCAGAGAGAGGTCCAGAGATCTGAGAGTCTGCCTCAAGTACTCAAGAGTACTAATGGCATGTGTTGGAGATGATTATCCCAGGCTAGAGAAAGAACCATCTGAAAGGGTTAAAGAGAAATCTTGGGCACTCAAGCAAGGCCAGGAGCCATAACTACTCCCAAGAGGCAAAACGGAAAAAACCCTTAATTTGTGGCCAGTAGGTAGTATTCACAGGAAAGTCTTGCCTCAGTAGCGGGAAGTAACCCTAGACTGAGCACTGCTCCAGACCAGACTAACAAATCATAAAAGCAAGAACCAATGGAATTAATCTGTTTCCAAGTAACTCAGCTATATCCCAGAAAAAAATCCCAAGAACATTATAAAAATACAAAGATATCCTGCACCTAACAAGGTTAAATTCACAATGTCTGGCATCCAATCAAAGATTATCCGGCATGCAAAGAGGAAAGAAAACAAAACCCAAAATAAAGAGAATTATCAATCAATAGAAGCCAATATAAAACTGACACAGAAGCTACAATTAACAGAACAGGATATTAAAACAATTATTGCAAGTGTACTCCAGGTATGTTCAAAATGATAAGCAGAAGCATGAAAGATTTAAGTGAAACTTCTAGATGTGAATATTCATATGTGTAATACACACAATAAATAAAAAGTTTCATTATTTTTTACTTATATTTATAAATAAAGAAGCCTTTTTTATATATTTTGTGAGTGGAGTACACTTGCAATAATATTGAAAAATACACCAGATTGGATTAACAAGAGATTAATATTGCCAAAACAAAGAAGATAAACAAAATTAAAGGCATGAAAATGGAAACTATCAGCAATAAAACAGAAAAAAATATAAAGAAAAAATGAAATGGGAATTCATGAGCTGAGGCCAACTTCTGTGATCTAAAAATGGGTAACCGGAGTCCTCAAAGGAGAGAAGAGGAAAAAAAAATGGGAAGAAATAATGGCCAGAATATTGCCATTGATCTTGATAAAAACTATAAGCCCAACAAATTCCAAACATAAGACTCATAAAGAAAACCACAACTGGGCACAATATTATCAAACTGCTCAAAACCAATGTAAAAGAGAAAAACCTTAAAACAGAAGAAAAAGGGCATGTTATGTATAGAGCAACAAAGATAGGATAATGTGAGATTTCTCATCAGAAACAATATAAGCAAGAAGACTGAGGCATAACTTTAAAGTATTGAAAGAAAAAACTGTCAACCTAAAATGCCGAAGGAACAGAGAGATGGTGACAGAAGGGCACAAAGAAACTTTGGGGATGATAGCTAAGTTTAGTATCTTGATTGTGGTGATGATTTCACGGGGGTATACATATATCACAACTTGTTAAGTTGTACATTTTTTTTTTTTTTTTTTGAGACGGAGTTTCGCTCTTTACCCAGGCTGGAGTGCAATGGCGCGATCTCGGCTCACCGCAACCTCCGCCTCCTGGGTTCAGGCAATTCTCCTGCCTCAGCCTCCTGAGTAGCTGGGATTACAGGCACGCGCCACTATGCCCAGCTAATTTTTTTTTGTATTTTTAGTAGACACGGGGTTTCACCATGTTGACCAGCATGGTCTCGATCTCTTGACCTCGTGATCCACCCGTCTCAGCCTCCCAAAGTGCTGGGATTACAGGAAGTTGTACATTTTAAATGTATACTGTCAATTATGTCTTCATAAAGCTGTTTAATGTATAAGATAAATTTATCTCCTATTTACCAGACATGCTCCAACCCTGGAGATAAAGCACTGAAAATAATGGACATAGGACCTTCAATACAAAATCAATAATCTTAACAAAGAAACATACTGGATGCTACGAAGTATGATAAAGTCTATGAAGTACTGGTTACTATGGCAAATTATAGTACAGATTCTTTACTGTAGATTCTAACTAGGTAGTCAAGAAAGGAATCCCTGAGGAAGTAACGCGTAAGCCAACACGAAAAAATGAAGTATAAATTAGTTGGGTGAAATATAGGTGGGAAACATATAAAAACATATAAAATGGCATGTGCTAAATAAAGATTTTAGGAAAATGATATTTATAAATGCCTAGGAAGGGAACTGCCGGATAAAAGGGCAATTACGATTCTATTAAAAATAAGTTTTTTGTTTAGTTCTTTGGAATAGAAAAAGACAAAGTGACATTTACTGCTTATGTAGCAAAGTAAATTTTGGTATGATTTAATAACATTATTTAAGACCAATAGAATAAGCCTCAGTGCATCAAGTTCTTGACATCAGACACCATGTCAGCTTTACATCTTAAATGCAGTGTTTCACCTAGCCAAGGTGCCCATCAAAGGTTTGTGGAATTAAAGTGAACTCCTTCGGTTAGAATAAAGGAAATCAAATTATCAGGAGCTCCTCAATTATACTTCATATCTCTAGAAATGATAGTTGTTAAAAGAAATAATCTCTTTTTCATCATCCTCAAGTAATTCTTAATGAAAAACCCCTTCTGTGAACTATTGCATAGCCTCCTATTTTGTCTCCAGTCCTCTCATCTTCCAAACTCAACCTCCACAGAACCCGAGGTAAGCTTTTCAACTCCTAAATCTGTTCACTTCCCTTCTACTTAAAATGTGGTACTCATACACCATGGAATATTATGCACCCATGAAAAGGAATACGATCATATCCTTTGCAGGGACAGGGATGGTGCTGGAAGCCACTATCCTCAGCAAACTAATGAAGGAACAGAAAACAAAACACCACATGTTCTCACTTATAAGTGAGAGCTTTACAATGAGATCACACAGACACAGTGAGGGGAACAATATACACTGGGCCCTGTTGGGGGATGGGGTAGGGGGAGGGAGAGCATCAGGAAAAATAGCTAATGCATGCTGGGCTTAATATCTAGGTGATGGGTTGATAGGTGCAGCAAACCACCATGGCATCCATTTACCTATGTAACAAACCTGCACATCCCGCACATGTACCTTAGAACTTCGAAGAGAAAAAAAATCAGCCCAAAGGGGTGGCTTATGCCTGTAATCCCAGTACTTTCTGAGGCCAAGGCAGGCATATCACTTGATGTCAGGAGTTGGAGACCATCCTGGCCAACATGGTGAAGCCCTGTCTCGACGAAAAATACAAAAAATTAGCCAGGCATGGTGGTGGGCACCTATAATCCCAGCTACTTGGGAGGCTGAGGCAAGAGAATCCTTTGAACCCAGGAGGCAGAGGTTGTAGTAAGCCGAGATCACACTACCGCACTCCAGCCTGGGCAATAGAGCAAGACTCAGTCTCAAAATAAATAAATAAATAAAATCTTCAAATGGCACTTGATATCCTCCAGTTGTACATCCCAAACACAGAATCTAAGATTAACGCTGATGAAACGAGTATGGAACAAGAAAAACTTTGTGAGTTTTTTCTAAAGTTAAAAGTATTCAATGGATTGTTTATTGTGAGATTTTTGCTTCCTGCTTTCTTGGTGTTAAAATATCCTTTTGTTTATGAAAAGATGGGTGAGTACATGATAGTTTTTAAGAAACATCTCCACCTAGTAAACAGAAAAGTTGACAGAACTATGGCAGCTGAGTTTTACTTTGTATTGTAATGGCTCAATACAAAAATGTCAGGGAAACACTGAATGACTGAAAGTCCAAAAGGCAAACAGGGCCCTCACTGATCTGTCTCCTCTCACTTTCCCAGACGTTTTGCTCCAGCAATCTAAGAGTGCAATAACATCCAACATACCACCTACTAATTATTTCTCTTTCCTCCTGCTTTACCATGAATGGAATGACCGCGACAATTTCTTCTCTTCTTCATACACTCAATTTATTGAGTACCTACTATGTGCCAAACACTAGATAAAGGGTAGTGAGCAAAAGAAAAACATCACTGTTTTCAAAGAACTCATAGTCTAGTGGAGGAAACAGACAATAAATCAAGATAGAATTTGGGCCGGGCGCGGTGGCTCAAGCCTGTAATCCCAGCACTTTGGGAGGCCGAGGCGGGTGGATCCCGAGGTCAAGAGATCGAGACCATCCTGGTCAACATGGTGAAACCCCGTCTCTACTAATACAAAAAATTAGCTGGGCACGGTGGCGCGTGCCTGTAATCCCAGCTACTCAGGAGGCTGAGGCAGGAGAATTGCCTGAACCCAGGAGGCGGAGGTTGCGGTGAACCGAGATCGCGCCATTGCACTCCAGCCTGGGTAACAAGAGCGAAACTCCGTCTCAAAAAAAAAAAAAAAAAAATAGAATTTAAAAGGCCGATAAGTACTGTTCTATGGAGAATGCAACGACGTAGCCTAAAAGTGAAGGCAGGAAGGCTAGTCAGGAGGCTACTACAGTTTACGCAAGAGATAACTCTGATTTGGACTAGGGTGGAGGCCTGGAGATACCAAAATGTGGAGCTGCCTGGACTTGCTGCCAAGTAGACAGGGGCCAAAAGAAATAATTCCCAAATGACTCCAGCACAAGTTTCTCTTGGAACCAACCGGGGCTAGTCCCCTAAAGGATAAGAGACCACATGGAGAACATCTGAAATAATCTTAAACCAGCCTGTAGTCTGAGACCCCATCCCCACCCTCCAAACATATGAGGAAGTCCAGCCAAACGAGCAGAGCTGCCTAGCAGATCCATTACTGAACAAAGATGCATCAATGAGCCCAACTAGGACTAGAAGAACCACTCAGTTAACAGACCTGTAGACTTGTGAGCAGTAACAACTGTTTCTGATTTTGAGCCACTGAGTTTTGGCTTCACTTTTTAATGCACTAGCTAACTAAACATAGCGGTACCATCTACTGACATGGAGTGACTGGAAGAAATATGGTGGCAAAGAGGAAAAGGAAGCAAATAAAAAGAAAAATCAAGCTTATCCTCTCTCATCCTAGTCAACTCTTACCCACTCTTCAGAGCTCAACTTAGATATTAACTCCTCCAAGAAGCCTTCCCAGATCCCCAGGCTAGTTTAGGAAAGATATTCAAGTACTACCATTGCATTTTGTACATATCCCTATCACTGCCTTCCCATATGGTTTTATAATTATCTATTTACAATTTTCTTCCTGTTAATAGTCCTCTTCCGTTATGGAAGGTGTCTTGTTCATTTTGATATTATCAGCACAAAACAGGCACTCGGTAAATATTTCTGAATTTTATAAATCAATTACCAACACCTGTTTTATATTTTAATGTCTGTTATTATAATTAACTCTAGATCACTATTTCTCAAAGTGTGATCTCTGAGAACATGCATTAGAATCAGCAGGGGTTTGTATTTTAAAATGCACATCTCTGGGCTCTATCACAACGAAAATGCAGTTCTTAAGTTGTAAAAACAAGAGTAAGGATATTCTACCCAGCTACAGATAAAACAAAAAGTAGCAGCGTGGGAGCTAAATCAACTTTTTCCTCACGATCTTCTAGAGATGTTCTCTACCACAGAATTCTTAATGTGCCAGGACCTGAGTAACTAAAAATGCTATGACTGGAATGTAGTTTCTCTTCTAAGAAACGGCTGTCAGTCAGAGGAAAGAGGAGCTGCGGGTCTTCCAAGGAGGTGTGGTTTCTCAAAGCACACGTTCATAAGCGATGCTCCAGGAGGAAGTTATGTCCTGAGCGTCCCCCGAAACAGAGGCCAGGCTGTGAACACAGAGCGGCCAGGGCCCGAGGCAGCACCCACACGCCAGACCCCAGACCTCAGAGGCTGGGCTGCTGAGTGGAGGGTCCCAAGGTCCCGTTACCGAAGAGCGCGCGAAGGCGGCTCACACCGGTTTCTGGGATGGGTATCATTCCCCAGAAGCAGCGGCCAGGGTGAGTCCACCCAAGCCAGATCCGCTGTGAGGAAGGCCAAGGTGGCCTCGCTTGCCAGAAAGAAAGAAATTGCGGGAAGGGCCAGGCCAGAGGCAGCCGAAAGGGGAAACGAATGGAGTACGAAGGGCGCCGCCGCTTCCCACCTGCGTCAAGCTCCAGCTGGTAACAAGGCAGCGGCTCAAGAGAGAGCTTGTAACCCTCGAAGCGGGGATCCAGCAAAGGTCTCTTCACCCGTAGGGAGCAATTAGCCGCCACCTCCATCGCTTTCCAGGCTCGTAGCGTGAGAATTAATAAAGCTCTCGTTGAAAGCTCCGCGCTTCACGCCTCGCACTGAGACTGGGAAGCGGCGTGGTTCCCATCCCAGAAAACACTGCGGTGCGAACTGCCTTCTGGGAAATGTAGTGTTCGCGGAAAAAAGCTTAGACTGTTGCATGCTGGGCTATGTAGTTCTCCCGGTACTTAACGCCTGTGCGACGGCAAGGTCTGAACTCTCTTACCCACAGGGCCTAGCGACCAGGAGGCGGCCCGCGCTGGTTAAATTCTCACATTATAGGCAGGGTGGCGAGACCCCGCCCCGGAAATGCGTGTTCTAGCTTTCTGTGTGCTTAGGTGCCCGAGCTACTGAGGGTCTAAGTCCGGGCAGCCGAAGAGTGTGGTAGGTAACGGTCGTCAGCGCAAGGGTCATTTCGTCGCTGGGAAGGGACGGCCCTCGCCCGCGGTGATGGTGGTGAGCTATGCCCGTGGTCCTCAGGGCCGGGACCCGGGCCCAGCCCAGGCTCCTTTCGATGTACTGTCTTTCGTTAGCGTCCCCAACCCGCGCTCGCGGGCCTATAGGGCTCTCCGACAGGGCGTGCTACCGGTGTTGGCCTGAAGCCAGTCCTCGCTTTGTTTTCTGGCTCCTCCCCTCCCGCCTCTCCCGCTGTCTCCGCCCTGTTCTATTTTCCCTAAGAATGTCTGAACTGGGAGGGATACCCTAGCGCCCTTGTTTTACCAGTGAGAAAACTGAGGCCTTTAAGAATTAAGTGACTTGTCCAAGGTCACTATCCGTATTTTAGGGGCCAAAACGAGATCAATTCAATATTCCAGGATCGGTATTGACTAGACTTTGTAGTTGTATTGAAAATGTTAGCCTCCAGTTACAAAAGCAAGCATTTCCTAGTTCTTACTCAACTCCTCCTTTTCCGTGTTCTTCTCAAAAAAGAAAATCAAAAAATCAACTCTGAAAACTCATTGCCAGTCTGAATTTTCATTAGGCCAGATGGGAGACAACAAAAGTAATCTCGTTAGTTACAGATTAGATGGGAAAACGTTAGTTTATGCGAAGTTTTATTTAATTTAAACTTTTAAGTGGCTTGAATGCTTTCAAAATCTAACTTTCCTTTCAGCATCTTTTTGGTTTGGGTTGTTGGTTTTTACTGAAAATTGAGGACTTTGTAGGTTAGGAATTAGTTTGAGTTTTGTTTTCTCCTTATTCCACCAGCAATGTGTGTGTAAACACACACACACTTAGTTTAGCACTTGTAATTGTGGGTTCATTCTAGTGAAGAGTAAAGCAAAGCACTTAGAGTCTTATCTGGTATTTATTTATTTATTTGTTTATTTGAGACGGAGTTTCGCTCTTGTTGCCCAGGCTAGAGTGCAATGGCGCGATCTTGGCCCACCAGAACTTCTGCCTCCCTGGTTAAAGCGATTCTCCTGCCTCAGTCTCCCAAGTAGCTGGAGTTACAGGCATGCACCACCACGCCCGGCTAATTTTGTATTTTTAGTAGAGACAAGGTTTCTCCTTGTTGGTCAGGCTGGTCTCAAACCCCCGACCTCAGGTGATCTGTCTGCTTCGGCCTCCCAAAGTGCTGAGATTACACGTGTGAGCGAGCTCGCTTGGCCTTATTATTATTATTTTTTTTACTAATAGTGTTTAATCTTTTTTTTGGTATTTTACATGATTTCTCCCAATTTTTGGTTGCAGCCAGTGTGCAGAAGTGATCGGCAGTTATGTTCAGTTTTGGAGCTTCAAAGTACTTGAGTTCAAATTCTGCCTTTACCACTTTCTATCTCTGTGCCTCAGTTTCCTCATCAGTAAAATACAAATTATTTTATTAACATAAATATGTAACAATACGTTCTGGGAATTAAATGTGATCTTTTTTTTTTTTTTTAAAGAAAACCCACACTGCATTAACCCAGTGCCAAGTACATAAGTGTTTAATAAAGAGTAATGATATTGTTAACACATTTGAAATGTATCACCCCTTCAACTGATAGAATGGTAAACATGTTAGGATGCTTGCCTAGAGGATTTAAAGAAAATGCTTTGTAAATGTTCTATATCTGAAAATTAATGTTGATATCCAGGTTAGCAAGATGAACAAAGATGCGCAGATGAGAGCAGCAATTAACCAAAAGTTGATAGAAACTGGAGAAAGAGAACGGTAAGTAATAGACTGTGTTAATAAATTACATTTCACCATCTTTAGTAGTTACCTTCTAAGAATCTAAGCAAGAAATGAAACATATCACTGGAAAGAATTACAGACTATTGAGATTATAAAACGTTTCTATTTCTAACATCTGGAAAAAATAATTTAGGTTTGTTCAGTATTGAAGGACTTGGAGGGAAGTGGTGATGTAGAAAGATGAGCAAGAAATGACACTTAAAGGATAATTTGACGGAGAAGAAAAAGCACATACCTTAATTACAGTTGGAGATATAATGATACCCGGGTTTTAACAGGGAGACAACGTTGTGAAACGAGCTTTGTTTATCAGACTCTTAACCTTGAAGTAGCAAGTGCTGTTTCTACTCTCTAAAACACTTTTCCTTCTTTTCCTTTTTAGCTAATTCTAGCTCATCAGGTCTAATTTATATATTGCCTCTTCAAGGAATGTTTTTATTAAGTCCCAAATACCTTGTTCCAAGGTAGCGTTTAATCATCATTGTATTCTCACCATCTACTTGGCTAGTTTGTGTCCTCCAGTATAATCTAAGTTCTTTAATGGCAAAAAACAACATTGTATACTCGGTGTCTAATGCTTTGTGTGGTTCATAATTAACCAAGTAAATATCTGCAGAATGAACAGGTTTAGAAGTACAAAGAAGGGGATGAGGAATCAAGAAAGGCTACCAGAAGCAGAGTTATAAAGTGAATAAGACAAATAGGTATAAGGAAGAGCGGGGGTCTTTCAACTCTACCTGGGCATTAAGGCAATCAGATACGAGCTTACATAATAATAAAAGAGGTACATCTGTTGCGGACTTTATTTTTGAATGATGGGCGTCATTAAAAGGTTTTAAGAAAGGGAGTGACTAGATCACGTTTACACTTTTAGGAATCTTACTCTCTTGGTGTGGAGCTTGGACTTGAAAGGGTCAAGATAGATGGAAGAAAAATGAGGTAGAAGATTATATAGGGTTGAAAATGGAAAGCTACAAAAATGGGAAAGAGATTTTAGAATTTTAATAAAATGTAGAAACAGCAATCCTAAAATGAGAAAGGAGGCATCTAGAACTGTGTCTTGGGTAACGTAAGAAGATAGTACTGCTGGTAATGAGTATGGATTATCTATTTTTGTTTGTTTGTTTTTTCATTCATGCAGCTTAAAGTTACTGAGTTTCTATTATATGCCATGCCCTGTTAACGTGTTGGAGGTAACAGTAGTAGTACTGCTGGTAATGAGTATGGATTATGTATTTTTGTTTGTTTGTTTTTTCATTCATGCAGCTTAAAGTTACTGAGTTTCTATTATATGCCATGCCCTGTTAACGTGTTGGAGGTAACAGTAGTAGACAAAAATGGAGTCTTTGTTTCATGGAGCTTACGTTCTTATGGGAGGAGACAGTTAAAAATGTGTAATATGTCAGATGGTGATGAGCACTAGAGAAACAATAAAGCAGAGAATAAAGAGGTGTAATATTTTAGATAGAAAAAACAACAAATCAGAAGGATATGAGGGAGTGCAGGGACTCTAAGTTCCTGAGATAGGAGCTTGCTTGGCATTTTTGAGGAGCACAGGGATGCTAGGGAAACTGAGTAAATTGGGTGAGGGAGACAGGAGGTAGTCAGTGGCATAGCTGGGGAGAAGGCAGATCATGTAGGCTGTCATAAAGTCTTGGAATTTTATTCTGAGTAAATTGGGAAGGCACTGGCGGTTTTTGAGCAGCAGGAGAAGACTTAAGTGTACAAGGGAAGAAGCAGGGAGACAACCTAGAATGCTGTAATAGTCTAGAGAAGAGATGATGGCTTGAACTAGGGTAGTAATGGCAAAGATGGTGAGAAACATACGAATTCTTGAACCCAATAGGATTTGCTCATAGATGGGTGTGTAGTGTTAACAAGGCAGCTGAGTGGAATGATAATGCAGAGATTCCTAGCCTGGAGAACCAGAAAAATGGAATTCCATTCTCAGAAGAAGAATGAACAGGGATGAAGTGTTATAGAGTCAAAAGTTTGATTTTGGCCCTATTAAGATTGAAATTCCTAATTAAATATCGAGTGAGAATGTCACATAGTGGATGTCTAGGTATAGCGAAAGTGGTTTGCTGGGAAAGAGAATTTGTTTGGGATATGACCTTTTTAAGCTGAAAAATTAAATGATTTAGGTTGAGGATTGAAGATTTGTAAAAGTGGGTGTGGCAAAAGGATTAGAAAATATTTTATTGCAACTGTGATGCCATTGGTTGCATATACACTGCTACTTTTTTCTTGAGAAAAAGAAAACACTGCCAATTAAATTATGAGAGGCATGCCAATTACTGAATCATTAAAATGTGGGGCAACAACAGTCTTACAGTCAATGAAATACAATTGTCATTTTGTAGTTCAGAAGCCCCATAGGCTGGGATCAAAAAAGGGGGTAGTCTGTGAAGTTAGAGGTGATGGGGGAAATAGAAGAGTGAAAGGATAAGAAGTTGAAGTTAAAGATGGATTTTGGAATTTGAAGATTTCAGAAGTGCAGCTGCTCCAAGTTCAGTTAATACTCTCTAGATATTGTAGAAGACCCATGATATACCTGTTGATATAGGATGGTAGAAAATATATAAGGTGGCCAAAAAAATAGAGCTTCTTGAAAAGTATTTTAGCCCCTCCACTTCATTTAATTTTACTCATTAAGTGAGACCCAGATGAAATGAAAGGCCCAGAATTTAAGTACTTGGCATAACATCAAATAATTAGCAATAGAACCAAGATTAGGCCACAGTTAAAGTTTTGTAACTGGAAGGCAGGAAATTTTTAGTTGAGCACTGAACCTTTGCTTCAAACATTCCTAAGATATTATACATTATTCAATTTGAAAACACTTCTTTTTCAACAGTCTCAAAGAGTTGCTGAGAGCTAAATTAATTGAATGTGGCTGGAAGGATCAGTTGAAGGCACACTGTAAAGGTAATCAGTTTCATTTGGAAGATAAACGAATCCCATTTTTCTGATCTGGATTGGTTTGGGGGTTATTTTAAGGTATATTGAGTACTCAAGCATAATTTTAAACAATATGGAATTTAATCTTGTAATGGTTTCCTCTTCTCAGGGGCATATGTAGACCTAATTCCCAAAGTTTTAGAAATTTTATCTGTTTTAAAACAAGTGAAGCATGAGCACTTAAGATTTTCTCTGGCATCAAAATGTGGAATCTTCTGTCTTTCAGCAACATTGTTATTTCTTATATTTTAATTTAACAAATGGACCACTTTAGATTGACAGACTTACAGAAATTATCTCTCTTCTGTCTTTAACGGTGTAAATTTGAAAAATTTGTCTATGAAAGCTCTTAGAGATTAAACTTAAGAAAAAAAAGTAGAAGGGAAGCTTGTTAAATTGCTGGGTATTGTTGATACCATTTGATAGATTACACTTTTCGCTAAGAGGAGCCTCTTTTCTGGCTCAGCTTTTGATATAATGGAATTCTGGATATTTTTAATGAGTCCCCATTGTGTTGTAATGGTTTCTACAAATAAAAATAATAAACTCTATGTAAACTGTGAGAAGGCAATGTGACAAATTAGCAAAAGCATAGACTTTAAAGCCATGCAGATTTTCATTACTAAAAGAATAGAGCTGGATTTCAACTCATGTCTGGATGACTTATTTAATCTTTAAGCCTCAGTTACCTCACCTGTGAAGTGGTAAAATGCCTAGCTGGTTAGATCATTGTGAATGTTAAATGTTGTAAAGCACTTAATAGAGATCTAGTAAATGTTAATTATAACAGTTTTAAGTTTCCAGCATTTTACAGATGTTAGACTTGAATATTACAGTTTAAATTCATTATGTGTTGCAATTATTTATTAAGTTACAAGTTATTTAGCTGAGACGTATGAACAGATTTTTATCTTTTAGATCTAGAGAATACTTGATGTGTTTGTGAGGTTGAATTAAATTTTCAGTGTCCTTTTTTTTTTTAAACCAGTCTGCACTTTAAAAACATGATCTTAACCCTTCCTCTATGAAAATCTTTCTTACAGATAATGATTTTAAATGATATGATTTGTTTTTTGCTTTTGCATAAGAGGTAATTAAAGAAAAAGGACTAGAACACGTTACTGTTGATGACTTGGTGGCTGAAATCACTCCAAAAGGCAGAGGTAAGGAATACAGATTGTGTTAAAGGAGACATGCTGCATATGTGATTTTTTTAAACTCTTGCTGATTCAGGTTTTCTTTCTTTTTGTAAGGAAAAACACTCTTTCCAGAATCATTTAGGTACCTGAATTGCCTCTTGTGGAAAGAGTTAAAATTGTCTACCTGCCTCACTAGCATAGTCTGGGAAGTAACAAATGAGATACTAGGTTTCAAGATTCTTGGACTCTAGAACAGTGCACCAATGCAAGTTGATACGGTTGTTCAAACAAATAATTTTTAAAATATGGGATTTTGTAGAGACAAATAGTACATAAATCTAGGATTTATAAACCTTATCAGATATGGCATGACTCAAATATTTAATAATTCAAAATCTTATTCCAGCCCCTGAGTCATTGCTTCTCTATCTCTTTCCTTTTTAAAAATTAATGAAGGTCTGTCTTCTTGAATGTCTACTTAAGAATTTGGTAACTCCATGACTTCATGTTCAGAGTAATTCATATTTAAGACTCACAATGCAGCGTTCTTAATTTCAGCCTTTAATGGGCTTGTTTACAGAAGGCAAGGGTAAGATAGGAAATATATTAAAACTGATGATGTGTAGTAAATGTTGTCAGGAGCTACATCATTGTTATCTTAGATATAACTACATTATTTTCATTTACTCTGATGAAGTTGGGGTTGTAACTGGAAGGTAAATTGGATGGCCTAAGTTGTTTTCTCACATAGAAATTGTGAAAAGAATTTAAGTGTAAAAAGTACGTAAGTTTGAAAATTATTACTACAGAACATGAATTTTTAACTCTTCCCTGCTGGGAATAAGCTACAGAATCCCGTGGTCCTTTTCAGCCATCCCTATAGTCCTGTTTACAACTGGAAAACCTGACTTTTTCTTCACATATGTCTCAGGGAAAGGGAAAAAAAATTATTGTTCCCCTTGTGAATTTATATTTTTAAATTTCTCTAATTTCTTTTTGTTGTTGTTGTTTTGTTTTCTTCTGTGACTTGCACTTAGTCTGTTAACATTATTTAGGAACCAGCTATACTGGTTAGAAACTATCCTTTACTTCTCCTTCTGTACTTGAACCTTGAATATTTCAATGTCTTGTAGCTCACCAGCTAGAGAATAAGCAAATACAGAAAAGAGAAGTAAAAATAGATGATTTAGCTTATGTTTTTAGTCTTCTTACAGTTACTAAGAGTAAACTTTTTTTTTCAGAGTTAATTCACTTTATTTTTCTTGTATAAAAACCCTTTGTTGTAGCCACAGCTGGAGCCTGGGTTCTCTGCACAGAGACATATTTTTTAACACGGTAAAATTGTCATTTTTTTAGTTCACAGTTCTGTGAACTTTATACATATGTATAGGCTCATGTAGCTACCATATCAGAATACAGAACAAACAGTTCCCTCACCCCTAAAACCTCCCTCATGGTATTCCTTTATAGTCACATCTTATTTCAAGGCAACTAACTGCTCCTGTTCTCAATCACCATAATTTTGATTTAAGCTATTTTTAGTATACATATTGATAACATTTCCAGTAGACTTGAATTAATTATGTGGTCTTGATTTGTAGGTAGGCTTAAACTAAACAGTTTATAAAGAGGAAAATCTTTCTTATTAGATTTGTATAATTTTTAATGGAAATATTGAACTGTATCTGAGATTTTCCATTTCCCCTGAATACAAGTAAATACATTAGACGTTTTAGTTAATCCCCTTTTTTGCATTTATGATTTAATGTTCTGAATAGATAATTGTCAAATGGATCAAAAGTATAACATGACTGTTGTAATTTTTTGGATTTTTGCTAGCTCACAGTATATATAAATACAGATATCTTCTAAAACATACCAGTTTATACTCCAGCTAATATGAGACTGCTTCCTTAGTCTTGCCAACACAATGTTGCCAACACAGTATGTGTATATACATATATATTTTACCTATGTATATACTTAAAAAATATATTATAGGTTTATATGTATTACATATGAATATATTTAAATGCATATTTTTATATATGTATAAATATATATACCTGTATATTTTTTTATTTTTGAGATAGGGTCTTGCTTTGTCACCCAGGATGGAGTGCAGTGGCATGATCATGGCTCACTGCAGCCTTGACCGCCCAGGCTTAAGTGATCCTTCTGCCTCAGCCTTCCAAGTAGCTGGGACCACAGACACACACCATCATGCTCCACTAATTTTTTTAGTTTTTGTAGAGACAGGGTTTCACCATGTTACGCAGGCTGGTCTTGAACTCCCAGGGTCAGGCAGTCCTCCTGCCTCAACCTTCCAGACTGTTGAGATTATAGGCATGAACCATCACACCCAGCCAACACAGTATATTATTGACCTTTGTATCTTTGCCCATGATTGGTAAAATATGCTATCTGAATGTGGTTTTAATTTCATTTCTCTTCTGAGATTCAGACCCTTTTATGTTCAGGATCTCTCCTTTTCTTCATTTCTTTTGCTATTAGCTTTTTGATCTTTTCCTTATCAGTGTGAAACAACTGTACAATAGAAAGATCACCTTTTTCTGTAAGAACGTTTCCCCAGTTTTTATCGTTTGGATTTGCTTATGGAGATTTTTATTAAGCATAAATTGTTACTGTGTTTTAATCAAATATTTCCATCTGTTATAGCCTCTGCATTTAAAAATGGTGTTCTTTACTCCTAGTTTAAAGAATATTCTCGTGTTCCCATCAACATGCAGTGCGTTTAGGTATTGATAGTTTATTTTAAAAAATGAATTGCAAGTAGACACTTTGCTTTGTCAGATAATGTTACCTATTTTTTAAATTGACCTTGAGGGTTATTTATGAAATTCTTATGTTGTTTATCAGATCTTAAATTGGCATGTATTAATTGGAACCTTCTTACTCTTATTTTTTTTTATTTTTGTATTTCAGCCCTGGTACCTGACAGTGTAAAGAAGGAGCTCCTACAAAGAATAAGAACATTCCTTGCTCAGCATGCCAGCCTTTAAGATTGAATTAGATTGTGTTGTTCTGTGGTTTTATTTCTGAAAGTAAAACTTGCCATAAATTAGAAAACAGTTTCCCAAAATAAAATCCTTTTTTGTATGATGGTATACACTTTTCAGTAATGATGTATACATTGTATTGATTTTTTTCCCTAAATGTGTTATTTTAATAAATATCTCATGAATGAGTTTGAAGTTTGCTTGGATTTTGAAATGAATGGGACTTTGTCTTTATTACTAATTCACCAAATTTGTTGAGAGAGAAAGCAATTAATGTAGTTTAAGTATTTAGTATGTACAGTTCTCTGTGTTAACAGCTGAGAAGTAAGCAACCTTTTCTGACTGCATATGGTGTATTCCTCTTTTGAGTCCCCATAATATTTTATAAATTGTAATGCCCCATCTTGTACGACAGTTGTCTTATTCATATTGTTTATATACTGAGGGATAGGACTGGGTCTTACTCATCTTTATGTGCCTTCCTTATGCTTCAAAGAATTTACCATCTAATGGAAGAGAACATTTGCAAGTTGGCTTCATACCAAGCTCCTTCCACATACTCTACTCATCTGAACTTTGAATGCAGAATCTATAAATTGCATCCCCACATACTAAGGTCAAGGAAGAACTTAATGGGAAGTAATCTCCACCCATTAGCTTTACTCTGACATCAGGATTGCCAAATCCAATGGATTCCTGTCTGTTATGTGACTTCTACTGGAAAATGCGAATGTTGACCATCCTGCCACTTGGAACTCTCTTCCCACTCCTCACATTGCTTTTCCTACCACTGGAAGTTCCTTCTGTTTCTTGTGGAGTACCTTTCGCTGTCTGGAACTTTTAGATAATGGTGTTTCCTAGGGCTTTCTCCAGGGCCCTCTGCCTCACTAACTGGATATATGCTTTTTCTGGGCAAATCCCAGGAAACTTGGGTCAGACCGTGTCTTCAAATACAGGTTGAAAAATGCTAAACTGTATCTCCAAACCAGACTTCATCCCAGCCTCCAGACCCATATACCCAACTGCTATGGATCAGCTTTTTAGGATTTCCTCACTTCAAACTGACCTTACCTAAAATAATGATTTTTTTCCCCAAGTAACTGCCCCTGCTATATTCCTTATTTCTGAATGGTACCTCCCAGATACATAGATAACCTGAGGAGCTTACTGAAATGCTGACCTGAAGATAAGGGCCATGGCTTAAGATTCTGTATTTCTGACAAGTACCCAGCTGGTGCTCATGCTGCTGATTGAGGACACCTTTGAGTGTAGCAAGGCTGGAAATCATCCACTGTGTGCCCTCTTAATTGTCTTAGTTCGAGCCCAGATTATTGCAATAGACTTAATATTTCTTTGCTTTAGTTGATCTATGCCCCCTCCAATCCCTATTCACACAGTTGCCTAAGTAGCCCTAATAAAATGCAAGTCTGGCTATTTTATTCTCTTGCTTAAAATATCTCAATGCAGGATGAAACAGCATTAAAACCTAGGCATCTTGTTTCTCTAGTTAGACTAAGGAGTTCCCACTATAAAGTTGTTTCATCCCTAAGTACCTTAGAAAATCTGTCAACCTAGAAACCCCCTTTCTCTTAGGCATCTCATTCCTGTTTGCCCTTCATAATTAAACTTTAGTTGCTAAAACATTTGGACATTCCTCTATCTGACTTAGATCCCCCACTACTGTTTCTATAAAAAGTAGCTATGTGTAATTCCTCTTCAACACAGTGGTTCTTGAACTTTTGCAGGCCTCTACTGGAGAGGAGGAGACAACTTTGCATGATGCTTATTTGTGGATGAATGGGCAAGGGAAAAAATGAAGGAAGAAACAACTGAATGAACAGTATGGGAATATGAGAAAAGGTATAAATAGGGTATAGTTGAGGAAAAGATTCAAGTTGATCTTTGGTTCACTGTTCCAGAAACAATTTCATCTTTCTGATGAATTTAAATTATAGTCTGAACCAACTGGGATTAATTATGTAAAGTTTTGAGCCTGAGACAAGCACACAATCACAGAACCTACCCAAATGAGTCTTTTGTTTCACTTCATCTCTTATAAACCAATGTTCTAAAGTAAATGATAGGGATGCTTCTCATTCTGCTACCTATTATCACGATGAAAACAATCGTAAATAGTATACAGCAAAGGTGAGAAATAGCGGGTAGTTCTTATTTCATAGTACTGTATATGGAAATAAACCAAATTTGCTTACAGAGATACTATTTTATTACCTCAAAAATATATAAACATGAAACTATTTTAAAATGGGATTTTAAAATAACTGAATTGAGAACATCCCAGCAATTTCGAATACTAGAGAGCATAGCTTTAAAATGATAGTGCTGAGAACTCCCCCACCTCTACCCCACCACCTATAGGCTTCTTTGACATCTTATAAATGTTCTCTAGTTTGTATCCAGAATCATTGATATCTTTCAAATAAACCAACTTTATGAACATCTTGACTCACATGATTTATTTCTGTAAGCTAGGAATATATTCTTTAAAAATCTTGCACCCGTTCACATTCAATGTTGGAAATTCAATAGGATTACTGTTACATGACTGCACCAGGTGAGTAAAATACTAATTAGGATTACCATAAGCTTCTTGTATAGGATTAAAGAAGACTCAACTAAATTATTTATGTAATTCACTTTGCTTTGGCATTACAAGTGTATCATTTGATTGAGCAGTGCCAAGGCAGGAAATGGATGATGCTGGGGACTGGTAATTGGATATGGGACTTTTCATAACTTGATCAAAAGTTCCATCCAACTGAAGAGAGCTGTGACAGCTGTTCAGTAGCTGATGTTGGAAGTGATCCTGGAAGAGTGTGTGTGTGTGTAAAACCTGTCTTGTAAATGACTCGTGTTACTCAATAACTTCATAAAACCCCTCATATTTATCATTAGAAACCACACGAAAGTCAATGGATGAATCTGCCAAGAAAACTAATGAGTGCAATTAATGCAGGTTCTAGTCTCAAATCTCTGATACTGAATTACCAGGTAAGACTGACCCCTCTTCCTCAGTTTCCTTATCTGCATGATAGGTCTGATAGTGCTTACCTGGAAGGAATGAAAATAATAAAACATTAAATATTAGTAGAATAAACAAAAAGTAATATGGATTCATGTGATTTTAGAAATAATTTTAAAAATATAAAATTTACAAAGTGTTTTCTAGTTGTATAGAGATACAGTACATGAATTACACTTATGTGGAACATAGCTGCTTTTATTATTTAGGAATTTCTATCTAATGTTAATTACCATAAGAGTAGCTACAAAAATGAAGATGGCCAAAGTAATTTGATTGAAATAGAATAAATACTATAGTAGCACTTAGCAGGGAAGATTGAAATTATCGTAGTCATCTTCGTCTCTGTTCTATTATGAAGTTCTCTATGACATGGACCATATCCCATTTATCTTTTAATCCTCTGCGCCTAGTAAATTATTGATAAATTCTTTAAGTAAGTAAGTGGCAAAAGAAAAAATTGGCCATGTATGAGTTTATTCCGGGCTTCAAATTATACTTGATTATTCTGTTATCAGCCACAAGAGGGCACTTGAAGCCAGTATTTTGGTCCTCTCTGGGGCTTTAACTGAACTGTGTTATCCTTTCAAATAGGTCCGCTTCCAATTCAGGCCAGCCAGCCAGCTTTTTCAAGATGAAAGTATTACTTAATTAAAACTTAATGTGAGGACTTCAGAAAGTGCTTCTTGTATAAATTAAGATGAAGCTGCTGTGAAACGTAGATGTTGTTTAGCTGGGATCATTTTCTGAAGCCAATTCAGCAATTCAAGCAAGAAGATGATTTAAATAGCATACACTGCTACTTTAATAGTCTATTTCACCTATTGTATCGATAATAATAATACCATTATTAATAATTATACTATTATATAAATAATAAAAAGCACAGTAAATTCTTAATAAAATGAAAGAAAAATAATTTTCAATGTTTATTTTCCTTGCTGTATGTTCTTTCTCATAGCTTTTTTAAAAGGTAATAATATTCCTATTTTCCTTTTTTAATCTGTATCATTTTGTCAAAACACACACACACACACACACACACACACACACACACACACACACGGTATGAAAGAGCCTTATATTGTGCCAAAACCCTGTGGCCACTGAATGAATGTTGGCTTTTGATTGCAATGGTAAAGAACATCAATAAACAAAGACATGTAGAACCTGCAGTCCCGGAGCTGCGTTCATAATTTTGAGTACAGGAGTTAGTGCCAGTACTTATCACATCCATCAATGCCACGGCTTTGTGCCATATACCTTTTTACCTTTGTGCCATATACCTTTTTACCTTAGAATATTTTGTTGAGGGCACACCCTTGAGAATTTATACCTCCTAGACAACTATGTATATCAAAGTTGGATTTTTGCTGGGCTAAGAGCCATAGAGTAGAATAATGGAAATAGAAGTGTTTATTAAACGATAGCCTGTCTGATATGCAGGTGATTTAAATAATGATATATATTGTCTGATTTGAGGAGCATTCAGTTGGGCTGAGATACTGACAGAATGTGAGTGAGTGCCCTGGTTCTCTTTCTCTTCTCAGTTCTACCATTAAGATGGTTAATAATTTCTTTACTCATTTGGGGGTTCATGGGATAATTGCCTTTCAACAATGAATCTCAGATTTGCTAGAGATACTAGCAATATAATCAAGCATAAGAATTATGGGTGCTTCTTTCGAAGGGTTGACCTAAAGTCGAAGTTATAGTAAAGAGCTTCACAAATCCATGTGTATATACACACATACTGACACACATGAATTTGTGAATATGCTGTACTATTCTTCTAGCTATGGTACTCATAAAATGATTTTGTGTGTGTGGGGGGGCCTATTATTCATATTTCACCTCCTACATAAAAATTGGCCTTTCAGATAGACAAATTTAGTAAAATAGAGCAGACATCTTCACTGATCAGTTGCATTTCCTATGTTTCTGCTCTAATTATCTTATTTTGTAAAGACTTTTTGGAGACCTCTAATGAAATGCCCCTTTATCATTATTATCACTCCCCACATGCTCTCATTTCCCTCCTAACCAGCTTAAATTTGATCATTATTAAGCTTAAAATTAATCCAGTTACCATTAGAAAGTCCTTACTATTAACCTTAACTTTTCTTTCTTTTTTAGCTAACCACAAACAGTCCTTCTAAACCTGGCTACTCTGAAAGCTTAGTCCATGTGTGCATGTGTTTATCTGAACTTTGTTGAAGAAAATTACACAAACCTTCTGATAAGTCTCATTTTAAAATAAAAACCACTACATTGTGAAAAACAGTTAGCATGAATTTCTCGAAAGAAGTCAGCGTCATTAAGGAATGAAACACTAAAAAAAAGAGAGAAGAAAAAGCAAAGGCAGAGACTGTGCTAGATTAAAAGAAAGATATAGTAAAGGTTAAAACAGTGTGTCATCCTTGATAAATAAACGAAACACAACTATCCAAAACATTATTTGGACATTTGGAAAAATTTAACCAGGGACTGTAGTTTCAGTGTCAAATTTCTTGAGTCTTACACTTGCAATTGTGAAGAATGATCCTGTTCCATCTTGACATATTTAAAGATGAAGTGCCACATTGTAACTCACTCTCAAATGCTTTAACAGCAAAAACTGGTACTATATAAAGACTATGAATAGAAAAATGAATGGAAAAAATGATACTATATACTATACATGGAGATAGAGAAAGATTTAAAATGTGAATCTAATAGAAGAGTATATACTTCCTTATTTTAAATAACTTTAAAAATTTTCAAAATACAAGTGTGATATTTTTGCTTCATTTAAAAAAATGAATAAAATATTAGAGACAACATAAAAATATTTTCTGGTTAGGGTACACTTAATATGTATGAAACAATAATATGTATGTCAGCATTCCTTTTATATCTTTAGATAAATGTTTTATATTGTTTATATAACTTGCCTTTATTTCCCATATTTTCAAAAAGCACTTTATTGAGGTATGATTGACATGTAAGAAGCTATACTTATTTAATGTATACAATGCAATGAGTTTGGGGATAAGTATATACCTGTAGAACTATGACCACCATCAAGGTCATAGACATATTCAGCACCTCCCAGACTTTTCTCCCTCACCCTTTGGTATTGTTTGTGTGTGTGTTTGTATGTGTGTGTGTGCGCGTGCACGTGCGCATGTATGTAGTAAGAACACTTAACACAAGATCTATCCTCTTAGAAAATTTTAAGTATACAATACAGTGTTGTTAGCTGTAGGCACATGCTGCATAATAAATCTCTGGAATTTAATAGCTGAAACTTTGTATACTTTAACCATCATCTTCTCATTTCCCTGTCACCCCAGACCCTGACAATCATTCTACTATCTGCTTCTATCAGTTTGACTATTTTAGATTCCACATGTAGGTGGGATCATACAGTATTTGTCTTTCTGTGTTTGGCTTTCTTCACTTAACGTTATATCCTCTAGGCCCATTCATGTTTTCACAAGTGGCATGATTTTTCTCATTTTTCAGGCTGAGTAATTCTAGTGTAGATGAGGGTGCGTAAATGAATGTGGAAGTGTGTATTACATTGTCTTTATTCATTTATCCATTGATGAACACTTAGGTTAATTCCATATCTTTGGTTACAGTGAATGATGCTTTAATGGACATGAGATGCAGACACATATTCAAGATCCTGCTGGGTGTGGTGGCTCATGCCTAGAAACTCAGCACTTTGGGAGGCCAAGGTGGGCAGAATGCTTGAGCCCAGGAGTTCCAGACCAGCCTAGGCAATATGGTAAAACCCCATCTCTACAAACAGTTCAAAAACTAGCTGGGCATGGTGGCACAAGCCTATAGTCCCAACTACTTGGTAGGCTGAGGTGGGAGGATAGCTTGAGTTCATGAGGTCAAGGCTGTAGTGAGCCATGATTGTGTCACTATAGTCAAGCTTGGGTGACAGCTGACAACTTGTCTTTAAAAAATTCTGATTTCAATTCCTTTGGATATATACCCAGAAGTGGAATTGTGGGATTATATGATATTTCTAATTTTAATATTTTGAAGAATCTTCATGGCTCTACTAACTTACATTCAAACCAACAGTGTACCAGAATTCCCTTTTCTCCACATTCTTGCCAACACTTATCTTTTGACTGTTTGATAATAGTCATTCTAAAAGTTGTGAGGTGAAATAGTGGTTTTGATTAGCAAATCCCTGATTGGTGATGTTGAGCACCTCATCACATAGCTTTTAGCCATTTGTATGTCTTCTTCTTTAGAGAAATATTTATTAGGTCCTTTGTCTATATTTTAATTGGATTGGTTTGTTGGTGGTGTTTGTTTTTTGTTATTGAGTTGTAGGCATTCCTAATATTGTGGATATTATTAACCCCTTATCAAATATATGGTTTGAAAATATATTATTTCATTGTATAGATTGCCATTTCACTCAGGATTGCTTTCTTTACTGCAAGAAAGCTTTTTAATTTGATGTAATCTCACTTTTTTTTTTTTGCCTGTATTGTGGTGTCATATCCAAAAAATCATTGCCAAGACCAGTGTGAAGGACGCTTTTCCCTGTTTTCTTCTAGTTTTGCTGTTTCATGTCTTTAAGTTTGAGTGTTTAATAAATGTTTGAGTTTTTGTTTTTATGATAAATGGATTAAACAGTTTTTTTCTTTTTTATGTGCATATCTAGTTTTCCTGGTATAATTTATTAAAAAGACTGTTATTTCCCATCTGTCACCCAGGCTGGAGTGCGGTGGCATGATCATGGTTTACTGCAGCCTCAACCTCTCAAGCTCAAGTGATCCTCCTATCTAAGCCTTAGGAGTAGCTGTGACTACAAGCATGTGGCACTACACCTGGCTAATTTGCAAAAAAAAAATTTGAAGAGTTGGGGTCTCAGGTCTCAATATGTTGCTCATGCTCATCTCAAACTCCTGGGCTCAAGTGATCCTTCCACCTCAGCCTCCCAAAGTATAATGATTTTTTGATTACTCTATTTGTTATAGCTTTATAAAATTATTTGAAACCAGGAAATGTAATGACTTCAGCTTTGTTCTTCTTGATCAAGATTGCTTTGGCTTTTTAGGTCTTCTATGGTACCTTTTGAATTTAAGAATTGTTTTTTCTGTTTCTGTGAAAAATATTGAAATTTTAATGGGAATTGCATGGAATATGTATATTCCTTTGAGTAGTATAAACAGTTTAACAGAATTAGGTAGTCCAAGCCATGAACATGGTTTGAAAAGAAATAATGGTCACAACCTCAAATGAACAGTTTTTCCTGCCCAAGAACTCCAGCACACTTTCCTAGGGTATACGCTTTCCTGCTCACCAAAATTCCCATTCCACACTTCTCTCCAGCACTAATAACACTGCCTCATGCTTATGAAGGAAACAGCAGCAATCAGACAAGAACCTGGCATCCCATCTCCAAATTTGCCAGCCTTCCTGAATCTGGACCCATACATTGAAACTTGCCTCCACTTGTCCCCTGGATTCCAGCACCTCTCTTCTCAATGATCTCTCTCTTAGAGTTGTCCCTCCCTGACTTTCACTGGAATTTTACCCCTTGGCTACATCAGCCATAGCAGCATAGTCACTTGACCTGGTAAGTATAATCTTTTATAAAACCATGTCTTGATCATATATCTCCCTTTAGAAACAGCCCCCTTCCTCTGCTCCCATTATAAGCTAAACTTTTTAATTGGTTTTTCTCGACTTCTTCACCTCCCACTCATCTCGCTCAATTTGGGCTTATGGAAATTACCATTTCACTGAATCTATCTATGTCCAAGTCAAGAGAGATTACTATCTTCTTCAGCCTCCCAACAGCATTGATAACAAATGATGATTCTACATCCTCAGACATGGTCTTCTCTTAATTCTGCATTGCAATACTGTTCTACTTCCCCTCTCACCCATGGCTGCTGTCTCTCAGTCTTATTTGCTAACCTCTCTTCTGCTAGACCTCTAACTGTTGGGGTTTCCCAAATCCTAATCATATGACCCATTTTCTTTTCTATCTTTACCCTCTGCCTAAATCAGGTGTTTCTAACCTCTTCTGAGTCCCTTTGGAAGTCAAGTGTAGGCTATGAACTCTTTCTCAGAATACTATGTTTAAATGTACAAAATAGTGCAGCAAACCACCATGACATGTCCTATGTAACAAACCTGCACATTCTACACATGTACTCCAGAACTTAAAGTATAATAAAAAAAATGCATAAAATAAAATTTGTAGAATTATACAGGAAACAAATTATATTAAAATTGTAGTTATCAAAATATTTCAAAATAAATGCATGATATTTATTTTTATTAACCCCGAAATAAGACAATATATTCTAAGTGCAAGTAACTTTAAAAGTGTACCTTATTTTAAAAGATCAGGGTAAACTTGTTTCTTAACTTGATAAGAACATTACATTGTGGGGTTGTGATTGACAGGATCACATGTTTGTTATTGTTATGAAGGACATTTTGTCAATTTCAAATTTAGGTTTAATGTTTATAAGTATTGAAACTCTTGATTAGTTAAGGGATGTATGTGTGTGTGTGTAGCAACAAGGATGTCTTAGTTTATTTGGGCTATTATAACAAGATAGCATAGACTGGGTGGTTTATAAACAACAGAAAATTATTTCTTTTAGTTCTGAAGTCTGGGAAGTTGGTGATCGAGGTGCTAGTGATTTATCGCCTGATGAATGCCATCTTCTGATTCATAGAAGGAGTCTTTTCACTGCATCCTTACATGGTGGAAGGCGTGAACGAGCTCTTTTGGGCCTATTTCATAAGGACACTAATCCCATTCATGAGGGCTTTCCATGACCTAATCACCTTTCAAGAGCCTCCCACCTCCTAACAGTATAACTTTGGTATAAGCATCACTTTCAACATATAAATTTTTGGAGGACACAAACATTTAAATTGTAACATAAAAATTAAAGTTTTTTAAGCTTATTTTACAAGGCCAATATAAGCTTGCCTCAAAAGATACCAGAATCCTCAAAGGTTTTTTGAGTTAAACCCTACCTATAATGATTTTGAGCCTAAGATCAAATATTATAAACTAGGACAATGTTTTCAATACAGTTTATATCAGAAAGTAAAGAATTCTGGGTATATGGTTCAAGTTTAATACTATTGAAATAGAAGTAATTTCCAAAAGGGTACTAAACAGTTTCCAGATATTTATAGATGTCTATTTTCAAAGAAATGGATAGTTGTCTAAGGGTAAAATATTTCAAAGTTTGGCAAGGATGTCAGTTTCTCTATTGATCTTACAAATCAGCTATATATTCTAGAAAGATTATAATATTATTTAAAGTAGAAAGCCTCATAATCTTGAAAGTTTTAGCCCATCCACTTAGCTAAAAACAGTTGTCATGAAAGCCAACCCACGCATAAATAGTTTTTTCAAAGTATTCTGAATGCAGAATTTCTTTTCAGAAAATTAAGTAGTTGCCCTTAACTTAAACAAGCACTTAAATCTTACCCCTCAGCCCCAAAATGAATTCACATATTTATGGTCAATTGATTTTCAACAAAAATGCCAACAACACATGATGAGAAAGGGCAGTGTCTTCCAACAGTAGGGCTGGGAAAACTGGATGTCTTCATGCAGGAGAATGCAATTAGGCCCTCATCTCATACCATAAACAAAAATCGTCTAAAACAAAAATTTAAATGTAAGACCCAAAACCATAAAACCACTAGAAAAAAATATCAGGGAAAAGCTTCATGACATTGGTGTGGGCAATACTTTTTTTTGAATATGATTCTAAAAGCACAGGTAACAAAAGAAAAAAGTAGACAAATAAGCTAACATCAAATTTAAAAGCTTCTTTGCAGCAAAGGAAACATTAACAGAGTGAAGAGAGTATCTATTATATTGAAGAATATATTTGCAAACCATATATCTGATAATGGGTTAATATCCAAAATGTATGTGGAACTCTTATAACACAATAATAAGGAAACAAATAACTAGATTAAAAATAACAAAGGACTTACATAGACATTTCCCCAAAAAAGACATACAAATGGCCAACAGGTATACGTCAAGGTGCTCAGCATTGAGCCAGTATAGGAAAAAACTCAGTCCCGGCAGATAAGAGACATAGTAACCTAGGCCCTCCTGCCCTCCTCCATAGGCCTCAAATGTCCGAGCATTTCCCTGCCCTACCTTCCTGCCTCCCTTAACAAGCTGACCCAAGTCAGGAAGTAGAAAGCTGCCTCTTCTTAACTTAGCTGACAGGGCTGAATTCCTAACCATAAAAAGAAGAAACCATTTATATCCTTGAGTGATGTCTTCCAAGGTTGCTGAGGTAAGACTCTGGCATTCCCAATAACAACCAGACCAGATCCAGCCAACCAAAGACAAGATGAGTGAATTCCAGCACTGACCTTTCATGAAGTTTTTCCTCATTATAGTCTCATTATAACACTGAAAAATCACACCCAGGGGTGGTGATTTAACATGCTAATGAGACCTATGACACATGAAGAAATATGTTATCAAACTGTGCAGGTGCTAACAGTTTCCTGCCTCCATATGCCCACACATAGCTCCTTTTCTCACTGCAGCTTCCTTAAAATGACAAGATCCAAGCCCTTTGGGGAGCTGGCACTGGGATCTATGTTCTGTACACTTCTCCCCTGCATTGCGTGAGCTGGAAGCCTATTAAAACCTTGCCTAAGAAAAATTTCTGTTTGGCCTCATGTTCATTCCTGTTTACTTGAGAGCCTAGAACTCAAGAGTCTGAGCTGCAGTAAAACCATCACTAATCATCAGGGAGATGCAAATAAAACCACAATGACATATTACCTCACACCTGTGAGAATGGCTATAATAAAAAAGACAAAAGGTCACAATTGTTAACAAGAATCTGGAGTAAAAGAATCCCAGTACACCATTGGTAGCAATGTAATTCAGTACAGCCATTACGGAAAATGGTAGGCAAGTTCTTCAAAAAATTAAAAATGGAACTACCATATGATCCAGCAATCCTACTTCTGGGTATATATTCAAATGAATTGAAATAAGAATCTCTAAGATACATCTGAACTCCTGTGTGCATTGTAGCATTATTCAAATAGCCAAAATATAGAATTAATGTAAGTGTACATCAATAAATGAATGGATAAAGAAAATATGGCATATATACACAAGGGAACAGTATTCGGCCATTAAAAAATAGTGAAAAACTGCCATTTGCAACAACAGGGATGAACCTGGGGGACATTATGTTAAGTGAAATAAGACAAATACTGTATCATCTCACTTACGTGTGGAATGCAAAAAGGTTGAACTCATAGAAACAGAGAGTAGAATGTTGGTTATCAAGAATTGGAAGTGGGGGACTTTGGGAGATGTTGGTCAATAGATACAAAATTTCAGTTATTGGCTGTCAATTAAGTAAATCATAGGATATTTAAGCAATTTGTAAGACAAGTGAAATAAAACAAGTTTTTTTTTCAATTTGTCCATTTTTTAGCACTTTTTATTGCTTTAACCCTCAGGTAGACACAAGATTTCAGGAGGAGTTTAGAACCATGCTCTTCTAGGAGTGTGAATATTTTTGAGCATGGAATTTCATAGCTTTTTGTGTCTGTGCCTTACTACAAATAATCATTCTCATTTCTGATATACATAATTTTCTCACAGTTACTTTTAAAATACACACTATATTCATGAAAAAGTAATCACAAATACCCATTTTACAACACAAAAAATACAAAAAAGGAATTTGAAGAAATAAATAAGTAAATGAAAGAGAAGTTGACACTCACAGAAGGTATCCAACTTTGTAAAACCTTTATTACTGCACAATATGTTAGCAATAATGAATGACTTTAACACGCTTCAATAATTGTCTCAACAGTCAAATATATTCAACATTACCTGGGCTGTGTATCTCCATACAAAGTTGCCAAAGGAGAGTTAATAATTTTTATTTGAACCATCCAGTATTTGCACACTTAAACAATTAAAAACCTTTCATCTCTTTCCAGGTATTAAGCAACAAGATTTCATTGTTTGTTGTCTTCCTTGCTCTAGCATTTTTTCTCTACCATGTATTAGTTTTGAACATACTATGCATTTCACTTATCTCCACCAAGAATGTAAGCTCCACGAGGACAGAGATTTTTCTTAATCACTGCCATTTTCTTAATGCCTAGAATACTGACTATATGTTAAAGGAAAACTGTTGTTTTCCAAGTACCTCATTTTGTTCACCATCTTTCACTATTATGAAATTAGGCCCTAAGTTGAGTGATACATTCACAATTGAATTCCTCATTCCCTCTAGTTCTGCAAGAGTTTCTATCAATTCCTTATCATTTTATCATTGCTTTTAAATTAAAAGCAATTGGTCAAGGGACTAATAAGTTTAAAATCAGTCTCTCTTTTCACTATATAGGTCAGTAGAACAGGCTACATAATTGGTGAGGTCTCATGCAAAATGAAAAGTGAAAGCCTCTTGTTAAAAAAATATTAAGGATCTCAAGATGACAGCAGAGCATTGAACTGAGTATGGACCCGATGTGATTGTACAGGTCACACCCACCATCCTGGCCCTTTAGGCAGGGATTTGTTAGAGCTAAATTTTTGAAAACCTACAAAAGAAACACAAGGTTTAATAATCAGGATTCTATTTTTATGTTTTCTCATGTCCACATCCCATGATGAGTCTGTGCTGCAAAGGTTTGAAGATTCTAAAAATGAACAGAATTTAAATCATAAATTACATCAACTACATAACTGCTTTTCTGGTTCCAAGTTGACCTTTTGGTCTATGAATTTCCATCTAATTACAATTATTTATTGGGACATTATCCCATCTAATTATTTTAATAATTCAAGACCAAAATTCTCACTGGTGTGATCTTTTTTAGGACATTTATTTATCATATAAATAGTCACTATTTAAAGGGAAAAATCAGCTAAAGATGCTCATTCATTTAACAAAAGTTTATTAAAAATTTATATATGCAAATTATGGTGCTTGTTTTTTTAAGGCATTATAAGACAAGAAAGAAGGCTAATTTACCAGAAATCAACTTGCCTGAAGCTAATTAGTCCAATAATCAGTTTGCTGAATGACTAATTAGCTAAATTTGCCAAATTAGATGACTGCAGTTTAATAGAAGTATTTACCAGCTTTCATAAGATCATTTAATTTGAGTAACTAATGGTGATACATATAGAAAAAATTATATATACATATAATATTGGATACATATGTATGTATATAATATGCATACCTAATACATACTTTATATATATTTAACTTATTCTAAGAAGACTAAGTGTGAAAGAAAGTGAAGCTATCTCAAAGAACCTAGTATAGAGAACTATGCAATTAGTATGTGTTATATAGAAAAATAAAATAGGACACCATATAGTAACCATATTGTATTTTCAATGTTGCATGCCATTTGCTGGTTAATATACTGTCTAAAAATCTGGTGAAAAAATATTTTAAAAGTTTGGCAAACAGGTCAACATAAAAAATTCTAAGCACTTTATTGATATACCCAACACTTAGAAGTTTTCCTCTTTGCTATAAATGTTCTATTTACAAAAAATTTTAAACTAATAAAAAAGTGCATAGGATCATACCTACACTTAAATTCAAACATTGATTAAAATTTGCCAGTTTTATTTTCAGCAAAATCATTTCGAAGTAAATTCCAGACATGAAGATATTCCAACCCCAAATACCTTAGCATGCAATTCCATCACTTAATAACACTCCTTAAGTATGATACCACTAGTATACCTAATGAAATGAACACTTCCATAATACCTTTTAGTACTTGGTACTTAATCCATATTCATTTTCCCTAATTTGTTCTGCAAACGTCTTTCATAGCTTTTACTTTTTTTATTTTTACAAACCAGGATCTAATAAAAGCTTATGCATTGTTATTTGGGCAATAATCATTTAAGTATCTTGTAAAAACACATAACATTTCCAAATGTAGAAACTGCAAATTAGGTGAGTGAAGCTTCTCACCATTTTTTTTTTTTTTTTAGACGAAATCTCACTCTGTTGCCCAGCCTGGAGTGCAGTGGTGCAATCTCTCAATCTCTGCTCACTACAACCTCTGCCTCTCGGATTCAAGCAATTCTCCTTCCTCAGCCTCCAGAGTAGCTGGGATTACAAGGCATGTGCCACTCCACCTGGCTAATTTTTGTACTTTTAGTAGAGACGGGATTTCACCATGTTGGCCAGGATGATCTTGAACTCCTGACCTCAAGTGATCCGCCCACCCCCTCCCAAGGTGGTGGAATTACAGGTGTGAGCCACCACGCCCAGCCGCTTCTCACCTTTTAATAGAGTAGGAAGAGGTGGGCAATCAAGAGAACCTGAGGTTAGGTTACTAAGAACAGTTGGAGGATTTGGAATTAGCCCGTGGGGGCGGGGGGTGCATTCAGTGGGGAATAATAAACTGCATTCCCAAGAAAGTCAGAGACACCTGGGTTTCATTTCTGCTTTCTGGCATCCCAGAAACAGGTGAGCAGTCCCGGGCCTCCCTCCATGTCAACAGTAAGCCCTCGCCCTAAGTCTACTGAACTAGGGGGCAGTGGAGGGGCTAAGAGAACTGGCTTTGGAGTCTCTCTGCTTAAGTCCTCACTCTGTACTTGGGTGTAGGTCCTTGGACAAGTCACCCAACATTTCTGTGCCTCAGTCTACTGCTTGGGAAAACGGGCATGATAACAATAGTAACAGTTCTATTGGAACTACTGTCTGTATAACACTAGATGCCGTGTGTGGGACATGCTGAGAGATCAGTAAATATAATTGTCAAGTAAAGAGATAGCACAATCTCATATGAATGTGAAGGGGTGAAAACGCGTGGGGTTTGTGTATTAGGTGGATTTATAGGCCCACCTGGGGAGGATTAATGACCAATTCAGATAGGCAAATGATAGTATGCAGGGAAAGAGAGAAAACAGAAAAGAAAAAAAAAAAGAAAATAGAGGAAGAGATCTAGGGAGACCTCAACGACCATTGATTCCTTTCGTCAAAAGGAATAGGGCCCTTATACCTATGGGGACAGCCTTGGGAAGGCAGCACCCGGGTTTGAGTGTGGAGGTTTGATTATCACTGACTGGCCCGGCCCCGGCTTGGTTCTTCCGTGAAGGTTCGTGTGTGTGTGTGTTTGTGTGTGTGTGTTGGGGGGGGGCAGTGTGCGCTAGCGCGCGGCCAGGCTTGGTTCTCCGTTGAAGGTTTTTTTGTGTGTAGTGTGTGTGTGTGTGTGTGTGTGTGTGTGTGTGTGTGTGTGTGTGCGCGCGCGCGCAAATCCCAAAGGCGCAGCCCGAGAGCGGGGGCGGAGCGGGCCCCTGGCGGTCCAGTTCCCCTGCGCTCCCGGGGCGAGGCGCGCGCACCAGCGAGTCGTACGCAGTCCCAGGAGCGGAGCTCCAGCACTGGCGCCAGCTGCGAGCGGAGGGCACCGACTCCGCGGAACTGGCTTTGCAATGGGACACCTGTGGCTCCTGGGGATTTGGGGCCTCTGGGGGCTGCTCCTGTGTGCCGCGAATCCCCGCACAGGTAACCTTTTGGGAATGCTAGAGAGGCTAACACGAGAGGCCCGCGTAGACACTACCTCTGCTCCCGGGGTTCTGGGAGTGGCGGGACCACCTGGCATCTGGCTGAGGTTGTGAGTTACAGGACGAACCTGGGGACACCAGGACCTGGATAGCAGGCCTAGCAAACAGAGACAGACGCAGAGAGAGAGAGAGAGAGACAGAGACAGACACAAGGGACACAGAGAAAGAGATTGTGAGAAATTGCCTTTAACTCATCAGTGCTGCTACTTGAATGATGAAATCTCCCACCAGCACCCCCAAAGTGACACAAGTGACAGGACATTGAAATTTGGTGGAGGTGTGGGGACTGGGAAGACGCAACCTGATTCTGTTTTCCTCCACTCTTCCTGGGTCGCTTTCCCCACAGAAGAAAGGGCAACAACTCCCCCACTCCCTGTAGGATGGGGATGGGCCCTCGTGGCAGGTGTCAGTCATTTCCAGGGGCAGCTGCCTGGTGTCTTCAAAGTAATACCCAGAAGAGGGCTGGGAAGAGACTGATAAGAAATTGGAGTTGTCTGTAGAGATAACAGGAGGATGAACCTGAGATAGGCGAGGAGCAGCACTGTCTGGAGATAGGATCCAGCTTCCTCACTGGAGTTTCCTACTCTTGGCTATGGGCTGCCCTGAGATAATGAATGTGCGGCAGCAATAATGTCTTGGAGCTCTTGGCAAAGACATACCCGAAAAACAGAGGCATTGGGTCTGGGGCCTTGGAACTGGTCTCCTTTATGTTGGACAGTTTTTGTGTTTTTTTTTTTTTAACTGTAGGTGAAGTCCATTTGAACCCTTTTTAAGACAGAAATGAACTATCCAATCATAATTCCCTTAACCTTTTTGTATACATCCATTTCAAGAAATTGATTACTTCTGTGGCCTTTCTTTGTATCATCACTTAAATTTTCTCTACCTACTTTGAAAATTTCTTTTAGGACTCCAGTAATTACTAGATTACAGTGTAAGCAGAAAATACACACCTCTATCCACTGTGTAGCTTTGCGTTGTTTTAAAGAATTATTTGCAGTACTCCAAAGGAGTAGCTTACACACCCCTGCTTGCCCAGGCAGTTCCTTCTATCTAGAACTATCTTTATCTTTCTGTTGACTGGTCCAATCTAACTATAATCCATATTTACCCTAAAAAATGTGGAAGGGGCATCTTTCTTTATAGAAGCCAGTGCAACACAAGCAGTGTGGGTGACATGCTCCTTGAGTCACTCATGGCCTCTATGCACTCCTCTGTCTCTTAGTACTGTCTAAGCTAAGCTTTTGGAAAGTTAGGACTGTTACACATTTCTGTATCTCCAGGAAGCCAACACAGTTTGTTGAATGAATTAGTGACCTTTGTATAAAGAACTTGCTGTCATCAGGAGGCTAGAAAGATCCCAGAAATAATCTTTCCTGAAGCCACGCTCCCTCACAGAAAACAATTTCTTCTCAAAACCAACATTTCTCTGTGTACTTGGTCTAGTCGTTCAACCTACCTAGCACTGCATTTCTTGTGTGCTCATAATGACCTGATTCTTCTTGGTGTCTGCTGTTATGTGAGCTGTTTAGCATAGCTATAGATCTGCAGTTAGCAGGGCACTACATGAAATTAAGGATTTAATAAATGTTTTATAATATGATAAATAAGTGATGAAAATGATCATGTGTTATTTTTGCTCTTGGTAGCACCTAAGATAGTGCTTTGCACAAAGCTAGTGAGTATTAACCAAGAATGACTCTGTCAAGTCATTGGTAGAGCCAAAAATAAAACTTGGGTGAATTTTACTTTCAGTCCTGTAAACTTCACAATGTTTACAACAATCTAGCCTTGTGGTATATGTTACAAATTTTGGTGATTGAAATTAAGAACCTAGTAATTTTACCTCTACTATATTTTAATATTTTCAGATGGCTCTGAAATAATCCCCAAAGTCACAGAAATAATACCTAAATATGGCAGCATAAATGGAGCAACAAGGCTGACTATCAGAGGAGAAGGTATGGTTGCTTTTTTGTTTGCCAAAATTGAAGTATTTTAAAGACTATTTCATATTTAGAGCTTTATGGTTAAAAACAAACAAACACCACTGGAGTTGTTTCTTCACTTGGCCGGAGTAGTAAAACTCTATCTTCTTTGATAGCTAGTGAAATTCCCAAGAGTCTTTATCAACTTGATCATCTGAATTCTTATTACACTTACTTGCTTAGCATCAATATCTGGATTAATGACTGAACTACAAGGAATGCAGTTAACCCAACTCAGCAATTATTTGCTTTATTCTTCATGGATCTAATAACATTTAATTTAATATTAAAACATCTTGTGGGTATTGGATAGAATGTTGATAAGAGAGTATAATAGAGAACTAGTATGTTAATGAAAGAGGACAGGCAATAGAAAACTTTGGATTCCTTCTGCCATCCAACCCCAGGCTTCATAAAGGCAGAGGTCACACATCGTTTCCCTTTTCCTTGCCTGGTCTTAGGATGAAACATAGAAGGCAATCAGTAAATATATTTAATGCACAGCTTTTCCTAGGATTAAATAGAAATATGTGTTTCTTTCAGCCGTAAGACCTTTGCAATAGAAATGATATTAATATTCAGATACTTAGGAATTTTTGAAGAATAAGAAACATTTAAAAATATTAGCAAAATCTATTGTTTTTTAAGAAATGAAAAGTTTTATAGTTAACAAAGATATTTAATTATTTTGTCATATAATGTAATATCTTAATGCTTCTATTTCTGCAGAATTCAATCTCTTGATGATGTGCTTAAAATGGTTTATGCCTCTACATTATGAACAATATATTTTGGATTGAAGTGTTATTTTTTAGAGTTAAGATCTGTGAACAATGTATTTGTTAAATATATTGTTTCTTATATATAGATCATTTTAAAGATAACTTTAACCATATGTTTCTTATACTGTGAATTGCTCTTAAGATGGTATGCTTGAAAGTTATTGGGTTTTAACAGAAATTTAAATGCCATGAGAGAAATGCCCAAATTAAGAAAGAAGAAAAAGAAAAAAGAAAACACCCAGCCATTTTTTTCTGTTTCCAGACCTGAACATTTTCTGATCTAGGAACTATGGCTTGAATTTAAGCATATAGACCCAGATCATCCCTAGTTTGAAATAAGAAAAACAAAATATTCTCTTCTTATGGCATTTTGGAAAGATATCCTTTTAGATCTAGCTAAAATGTGATCTTTTCTCTTGTGTGGATGTTTTGTGGCAATTAGGCTGAGGACACTTAAGTACAAAGCCCAGAGTGTCATATAGTAAATTTCTACTTTTCCCATCAGTCCCAGTTTCTGGATATGTTTAGCATTGCAGATGCTTATACCTCCTGATTTGTCTTATAGTCCCCTGTCTTAACTACACACTGCAGATGACTAAAAACGTGTCTTTCTCAGAGACTGAGTCTAAATACTGCCTTATAGAGGCAGAGAATAGAATAGTGTTCATCGGAAACTGGGAGAAGAGGAAGTGGAGGAGGGGTATTGGTCAAAGGTACAAAATTTCAGTTATGCAAAATGAATAAATACTAGAGACCTACTGTACAGCATGGAGCCTATAGTTAGCAATACTGCATTGTATACCTAAATGTTTAGCATTGTATACCTAAATGCTTACAAGGAGAAATCTTGTTACATATTCTTATCAAAATTTTTTTTAAAATAAATAGTGCAGGAGGAAACTTTTGGAGGCAGGTGGTCTGTTTATGACTTTGCTTATGGTTATAGTTTTATGGTTATATACGTATACCCAAACTCACAAAATTGTATGCATTAAATATATATAGTTTTTGTATGTCAATCATACCTCAATAAAGTGGTTTAAAATAAATTTAAAAATGCTATTTTAATATAGGCTTTTGGGTACCCCTAATATGTACAGAATGATATCTACAAAATGATAATGAATTTCCAAAACACACCAGAGGTTCTATAGCTACATGGATGAACTTAAACAAAGTTTATTTGGAGGGACTATATTCATATAAATCACCAGTGTTGTCTCTGATAGATTCTCTGTTTTTAGAATTGTATGCAGTGCTAATTTATCAATCAAACAAGAACAATTTCTAAAAGGAATTGTAAATTCTGGATGACTACCTAACTATTGGTTTCATACTACTTTTTAAAATGTTTTATTTTTGTAAATGTCATTATAAAATAGTAAAATATTATAGAAACACTTGACTTAGAAAGTGAGTTCTCTGAAATTCTAGCCAGTGGAAAGATCTACTGTTAACATTTTAGTGTATCCAAATGACTTTTGACTATTTCCAAACATAGTATAGTATTGACTTGCAAACATATGCCACAGCATTACTTTGTTTAAAAGGCTGTGTTTGGGCTGGGCACGTTGCTCTCTGCCTGTAATCAAAGTGCTTTGGGAAGCTAAGGCAGGAGGATCACTTGAGGCCAGGAGTTTGAGACTAGCCTGGGCAACCAGCCTGGGCAGCATAGCAAGACCCTGGCTCTACAAATGAAACATTTAAAACATTTGTCTAACATGATGGCCTGCATGCCTGTAGTCCTAGCTACTTGGGAGGCTAAGGTGAGAGGATTCTTTGAGGCCAGGAGTTCAAGGCTGCAGTGAGCTATGATTGCACCACTGTACTCCAGTCTGGGTGATAGAGTGAAATCCTGCTTTGAAAACAAAAAAACCTCATAAGACTATGCTTCAGGAGATATAGATACATTATTTTACTTTTATGATGCCCAAGCCAAAGTGTTTTGAACAATGGCATGGTTCTAGAAATTATTATAACTCCTTCTGAGATGACTTGTTTGATTAAGAGCATTATAATTTTGGTAAGTTCTGGACTGTTTGTACTATATTGTCTTTGTTACTTTATAGTCATAACTTGTATTTCTTAATTGTCTTCTTTGATAGTTATCATGTTTGGTTTTACTTAAAAAAATCAGTAAGATAAGAGGAATGACATTTTACTTTTGACTCCTTTTCTAGCTATTTCCTTTACAATTTCTGGCACAAACATTTTTTGTTGAAATGAAGTGTCGAATTATATACTTTTAATAATATTACAGAAAGCATATGGACTTTGGTTCAGTCTGACTGGCTTTCAATTACACCTTTGCCACTTCATATCGTATGACTGGGGCGAGTTACTTCGCTGAGCCTCAGCTTCCTCATGTGGCCAACAAACGTGAAAAAATGCTCATCATCACTGGTCATTAGAGAAATACAAATCAAAACAACTTTGAGATACCATCTCATACCAGTTAGAATGGCGATCGTTGAAAAATCTGGAGACAACAGATGCTGGAGATGATGTGGAGAAATAGGAATGCATTTACATTGTTGATGGGAGTGTAAATTGGTTCAACCATTGTGTAAGACAGTGTGACAATTCCTAAAGGATCTAGAAATAGAAATACCATTTGACCCAGCAATCCCATTACTGGGTATATACTCAAAGGATTATAAATCATTCTATTATAAAGACACATGCACATGTATGTTCACTGTGGCACTGTTTACAATAGCAAGGACCTGGAACCAACCCAAATGCCCATCAAAGATAGACTGGACAAAAAAAATGTAACACATATACACCATGGAATATTATGCAGCCCTAAATAAGGATGAGTTCATGTCCTTTGCAGGGACATGGATGAATCTGGAAAGCATCATTCGCAGCAAACTGACACAAGAACAGAAAACCAAACACCGCATGTTCTCACTCATAGGCAGGTGTTGAACAATGAAAACACATGGACATAGGGAGAGGAACATCACACACTGGGGTTTGTTGAGGGGTGGAGGGCTAGGGGAGGGATAGCAGGGTGTGGGGAGATTGGGGAGGGATAACATTAGGAGAAATACCTGATGTAGGTGATGCGGGGGTGGAGGCAGCAAACCACCACAGCATGTGTATACCTATGTAACAATCCTGCAAGATCGACACGTGTACCCCAGAACTTAAAGTATAATTGAAAAAATGGACTATTAATTCCTACTTCTTAGGACTGTTGTGAATATTGAAAAGAATGCTACATCTAAGGTATAGTAGAAACTATATATTAGAGCTATTTTTGTTTGCATTATTCTTTGCATTTATGTTATAGGTCTGGTTTAATTCCTTAGGAGTTGGCTTCCATCCATCACACTGTATGTTTCTTTCCCATTGTTTTGAGTGTTACAACTTTCAAGCAGGTTAATACACTCTTAACACTCCTTTTTTAACTAGAGAAAGCAAAAGAGCCTGCATTCTTCATGACTAGTGCTAGTTTTAATAACACTGACATTTTCCATGAGAGCAGCCAGGCATTCCTTTTGGATTGCTGTTATCAGGAGACCCAGGTTTGTGTGCTTGGCAATTCCTGTCTCCAGTTTTTCTGCAAAAGAAAAAAAAATACATCAACATGTCAGGAATTTCCATCTGAAGCCTCAACCTTTTCCATTTCCCGGGTACACTCAGTCTTTCCTGTAATCTTTGTGCTTTGGAGTACTTCCAGAGGTGGTGTTTTTATCCTCAATCATTTGTTTAGAATTATACTTTTTTTTTTTTTGAGACAGAGTTTCGCTCTCGTTGCCTAGGCTGGAGTGCAGTGGCGTGATCTCAGTTTACTGCAACCTCTATCTTATGGATTCAAGAGATTCTCCTGCCTCAGCTTCCTGAGTAGCTGGGATTACAGGCACCTGCCACCACACCCAGCTAATTTTTTGTGTAGTAGAGACGGGGTTTCGCCATGTTGGCCAGGTTGGTCTTGAGCTCCTGACTTCAGGTGATACGCCTGCCTCGGTCTCCCAAAGTGCTGGGATTACAGGCATGAGTCGTAGTGTCTGCCCTAGAATTATACTTTTAAGTTAAAATTCTTTAAAACAAGATTTTTTTGTATTTTTAATGCTTTAGAATTAGTTTAAAAGTCAGAAATAATTATATATTTGTTTTTTGAGCAATATTAATATTCATAAATTATTGTGGATTTGGTTCATTATTTCCCCATAGATTTTACTCCTAGGACTTTTTCACATATGCTGTATATATTTGACATTATAGTAACTCCTAAGCTGAAAATGATATCGTCTTTTGTTGGCATTATTTTTCAGAATGGTAGTTGTCTTAAGAATGCTGAAGAACAGATCCACATTACCTATCATTGATGTGACATGTACATGATAGGAATATGAATATATATATGTATCTCACATCTGGAACATCATAAGTAAAACTTTCCATTCTTTAGTTGGTTGTCGGGAACTCTTCTGTGTGTTCCATACTCAATGTGAATGCCAAAGAGAAGCAAAATTGACAAAAGGAAAGAGTGGGTTTACATGTAACTTGCTTTGCAGTGTTCTCATGTCTTTTCACAGTTCCGTTTTAGCAATAACTGTCTTTCTAGATTCAAAATTGCAAAGTCAATACAAATGTCTCTCACATGTAAAATTAATATTTATATTGTACTTTAACTAATGCTGGATGAGTTGTTTGATTAAGCTTAGGAATAAAGTGATATTTATTAAAATCTCTACCCTTCATTGAGTTTCCATTTACTTTTTCTGTATATTAAGGAAAAGATAGCCTAGGAGCTAAGAACATAAGGGCTGTAGGAAGTCTCCAGCCTGGGTTTGAATCCCAGCTACCCACTTACTGATTCTGTTATTTTATTATTATTATTATGTTCTTATTTTTTTGAGACAGAGTCTCGCTCTGACACCCAGGCTGGAGTGCAATGGCACAATCTTGGCTCGCTGCAACCTCCACCTCCCAGGTTCAAGTGATTCTATGCCTCAGCCTCCCAAGTAGCTGGGATTACAGGCGGGTGCCACTGCATCACGCTAGTTTTTGGTAGAGACGGGGTTTCACCATATTGACCAGGCTGGTCTTGAATTCCTGACCTTAGGGGATCTGCTCGCCTCGGCCTCCCAAAGTGATGGGATTACAGGCGTGAGCCATTGCTCCTGGCCTCTGTGTTGTTTTTAAAATAGGATATTAATGATGAATGTAAATCTCAGGATTTTTGTGACAAATAATAAGAGCAGGTATCTATTGAGATCTTAGTGAATATCTGGTACCATGTTAAACATTGCAAATAAATGATCCTTTCTTATTCCTAACAATCCATTAAGATAGATTGTGGCCATTTTTCCGATGAGGAGACTAGGCCAAGAGGAGTTTTGTCTTGCCCAAGGTCATAATGGCAAGGAATTGTTACAGCTGAGATTCCAGGCCAGAACGTCAGTGTCCAAAGCCTGGGTGTTTCCCATTAAACAGCACTGGCATCTGCCACATAGCTTTACCAGAGCTGGAGGTGAGAGGTTTTGGTATCTGATGAACATCAGGCACAATGAAGTCCTGCTTTCAGGCCTGCAAGAAAACAGAAGTATTCATGTTGTCTAGCAGACCTTTGTGGAACACTGAAAATGCCTAATAATTTAAAAAGCAGTTGTACCACAGATATCTTCTAGCAACCCCAATTCTACCACTTCAACTATTAAAGGTTATTTAAGGTGAGCACATATTGTAGTAATGATTGTTTTGTTGAAACGTTTTGAAAACTGCTAACATTGTAAGGTAAATAACAAATATTTATCTTTTTCTAACAGTATTATAAATAGAATATTTATATTATAGTGCTATTTATCATATTGCATATAGTATTATACACAACATTTAAAGGGTTAAATCTACATCTCTGAGTTTACTATTTTTTTTGTTTACTGTTGTTAAGTTTATTATTGTACTATGGGATGATATGGTCTGTAGGTAATTAAATTCTGAAATTTAAATTGCTTATAAATTTACAATGACATGGATACAAATTTGCTAGTGCAAAAGAAAAATTTTCGTAGTTCCAAAAATAATACTACTGGTTAATTTGCCTAGAGTTTTACTGTTAAGAACCTGTGATAGAGAAAAATAGTATTTAAAAATTCACATACTGTTAGAATTCAGAATTTAAGAATTTTAGATTTTGAAGTAATCTGGGCAAAAGCTGCTTATTTCCTCATTTAACTTTATTCCAAAGCAGTATAATATAAAATTTCATAGAGGTGTGCAATTTACTTTGTGAATTAGAACAGTATAAATACCTTTTAAACATTTTTATTAGGAGAACATTTAATTATAGCATTTAATTAATATAACACTAATCTTATTCATAGGTTTTATTTCTTGGATTTGTTTCAAAATTGAATATTGTTTCAAAAATATAAAATATTCTTATGTGTCATACAAGACTTAATCTATGTTTAATTACTTCCAAATGTAGTTTTGAATTTTCATATATTTATAGAAAGATTAAAATAATTTTTATCTTTGTTTCACATTATCTTTTTATCTCTTTCTGTTAGATATCACATCAGCATGCGAATATACTGTTATCCTTCCCACTTGAAAAAAAGTAAAAGAAAAATCATCAGCCTTCCCCTTGCTCCATACCCCTCTCCAGCTACCAACTCATTTCTCTGCTCCTGTTTGTAATTAAACTCTGAAAAATGATAGCAATATTTGTTCTCTTCACTTCACTGTCCTCCAATCTTCTCTTGAACTCAAGCCATTTACCCCAGCATTTATCCCATTGTTCGTTGAGACAGCATCTTCACTTCTGCCCTTATTCTATTCTCAGAACAGCAGCTAGTGAATCTTAGACAGTGTAAGTCACATCATGCCACTCCTCTGTTTCAAAGCCTGCAATTATTCCCCACACTTAAAAATAATCTAAGCGCCTTCCTTTCTGGTCTCCTCTCCTACCATTTCTCTTCACTCATACTTCTTCAACCATACTTGCCATTACTTGAATGTACAAACCTGGTCCCACCACAGGGCCTTGGCACATTCTGCTCCTTCTACCTAAAATGAACTTCCTCATGGCTTGCTCCCTCTGAAAAGCTTCCATGACTGTCTATAACACATACACATCTTCATGGTGTCACCTATGACTTCAGTCCTAAATGCTGCAAGGTACCTCTAAGGTTCTTAAGTCACTTTTCACTGTCAGCCTCCCTGGTGGGCAGAGCCATTATCAATATACACAGTTGGTAACTTCGTAAGCAGGAAAAGTGGTTCATGGTAAGAATGTACATGGGCTCCTGGGCAGTGGCAGAGGACTTCACTGGTTGGTTAGGGACTGAAGAGAACAGGATTGGAAGATCAGAAATTAGAATGTCTTAGAAAGAGGCATATGAAGGGACTCAAAGTAGTGAGCATAAAGCATACAGATCTATATGTCTCAAGTTAACTCCCTCAAGAGAGCATCCCCCACAGAAGAGATGGAATGAACAGACGGATTGGATGATTCCTCCAGGAGCTTCTCTCTGTGGTCACCGCATGGCCATGGGGTAGGGGCCATGCGTGGGCCAACACCATGGGCTCCCTTTCACCAAGCCTAAATGACCTACTGCTATAGCTGAATGCCTGACCTGCCAGTAGCAGAGACCAACATTGAGCTTTCAATAGGGTACCATTCCTCAAAAAGTCCTCCCAGCTTCTAAGTGACAAGTTGATTACAGTACTGCCATTCTCCCACGGAAAGAGCAGATATTGATTGTTACTGGAACTCACACTCCGGTTATGGGCTTTGCTTCCTCTTTCCACAGTTCTCTGCCAGCACCATCTTCTGAGCTTACAGAGCCTGATATACTGCCATAGAATTCCATAACATATTGCCTCAGAACAAGAAATGCATTTTATAGTGAAATATTTGTGATGATGGGCACATGACCATGAAGTCTGTCACTCTGAAACATCTGGCTTAGTAGAATGGTGGGACAACCTATTAAAGCTATGGCCAAGATACCAACTTGGGGGGAAAAGCTGTTCTCCATAACATCGTATGTTATGGAGATGCGGTGGGATGCTGTTCTCTATAACATCGTACATGCCTTGAACCAGTGACAGCTATATGCTGTTGTTTTGTAATAGATGCACGGAGCTGGAAATAAAGGGCTGCTTCCCTTCACCATCACTCCCTGTTATCCAGAAATTAAATTTGTGTTTTCTGCCTTTGCAACCTTACATTCTGCTGGATTTGTAGTCTTAGTTTCCAGCTAGAGAATGCTTCCATCATGGGTCACAATATGGATTCCACTGAACTGAAACTACCACCATTTGCCTACTCAGTTTGAATCCATCAAACATATTTAGTATGTTACTAGAGATAATCAGTTCTAATTATCACAAAGAAATAGGGTTGTTTTAACTTAACGCAGATAAGGAGGAGTCTGGAATTCAGGGTATTCATAGGGATATCTCTTGGCTTCATGTCCAGTGATTAATGAGAATAGGCAATTGCAGCAACCACCACCTAACAAGGACAAGGCAATTAGGAGCTCAGACTTCTCCAGGATGAACATTAGTGTCACCCCACTAGCTACAGTGCTGGCTGAAGGTAAGGGAAGTCTACAATGGCTGATAGCAAGGAGGCATAGTGAAAATTAATTATGGTTTTAGGACTAGAGTAGTATAGCCTGTAGCTTGTCCTTCTAATCCTCTTGTATTAAATCTTAGCACAGCTTTTAGCTGGCTATCTCTAACACTCTTGTATCAAATCTTAGTAGAGGTCTCAGCTGGCTACCACCTTGAAGACTTGGTGATGGATTGTGCTTTATATGTAGGCCATAAGTAGCTATGTGTGGTGTAGTGGGTAGACTATATCGGATGCCTTTTATCCTCAGCTTTACATCCTCTCATTCTTACCTCTAACTATAGCTAGAGCTGTGGCAAATAGTTCCTTATGTACTTTGACTCAACTTATGCTTCCAGCTTCTTGCCTGAGTTCTCATGCCATGTCTTTGTCAATTATTCAAGAGGACGTGTCTAGTGCAGTAACTCAGGACATTGGAACTCATATGGCATATACCTATGTGCAGTGTGAAAGTGCAGAAAAAGTTATTTCCCCCAGGGAGAACCCTCAACCAATGGGGACCAGATTTGATTAATAAATGCTTCTTGCCATTGATTTTTTTGATTTGGAAAGACATGCTATATTTTCCTTAGAAATTCCCAGCAATATTGAGCCCCAGTTGTCCTCAGGGGTGCCCAGCTTTTCTTTCCTCACATTTTGCTCTCCCTCATACCTAATAGCTCATTGCCTAAATAAACTTTGTGCAGGCAGATCCTCACCCCAGATTTTGCTTTGTAGAAACCTGAAATAAAGACCTCATCCCTTATAAAATAGTGTTCTCCTCTTCTACTCTTTTTAGCCTTCATAGCCTGCCTTTTTCACCCCCAGATATAGAATCTGGTGCTATGTAGGTTCAAGGTAGGCTCTCTGTAACCTTGGGTCTGTCATCCATGAATCCAACCAACTGTGAATGAGAAATGCAGTATTCACCAGATGTGGAATCTGTGGATACTTGTCCTTCAGGGCTGACTACAGGACTTGAACACTTGTGGATTTTGTTATCCAAGGGGATCCTGGAACAAATCCCCATGAATACTAAGAGATGACTGTATATATTCTCCAGCAATACTTTTATGAGTAAATTAATTAAAGACTATTTTTTGTGCTTCCAAAGAAGATTACAATCATAAGTATAAATATGAAATTGGTTCACTGCTTGCTTCAGTACTGTTCATGAAATCATTTACTGTATGATTTGATGCCAGGTGACAACTGTTAGTTCTCTGAAGATAGAATATCATTAATAATAATTAAATCTTCTTACTTTTCCAGGTTTTTCTCAAGCAAACCAGTTTAACTATGGAGTTGATAATGCTGCGTTGGGAAACAGTGTGCAATTAGTTTCTTCTTTCCAGTCAATTGCTTGTGATGTAGAAAAAGATGCAAGTCATTCAACTCACATTACATGCTATACTAGGTCTGTTTTAAAGTGTCTTTAATCATTTTCATCATATCAGAAGTTACAGTTATGAATATTAGTATTATAATAGTTTTATTACCCTAGCTATTATAATTAATATTTTTCTGATTATAGGTGATTATTTTTCATTTTGTGATGTTTAGACTATTTTATACCATTATTATATTCAATTATACTGCTATTTCCACATATTGGCATGATAAAAAACATATTCTTTATCTTTTCCTGTGTTATTAGAGGTATTACCTTATCATTATTGAGCTTTTTAAAGAAGTTAAATCACTACCATTTGTAATGATGTGCCTCAAAATACCAAAATTATGCTTTCCTTTTCAATTTGATTAATTTCATTCAAAATATTCATATAGTTGTTAAGATTAAAGATAATCATTTTGGGTTTTTTGTTTGTTTTTTCTTTTTTTTTTTTTTTTGAGATGGAATCTCACTCTGTCACCAGGACTGGAGTGCAGTGGCATAATCTTGGCTCACTGCTACCTCTGCCTCCCAGTTCAAGTGATTCTCCTGCCTCAGCCTCCCAAGTAGCTAGGATTACAGGTGCCCACCACTACTCCCAGCTACTTTTTTGTATTTTTAATAAAGACAGGGTTTCACTATGTTGGCCAGGCTGGTCTCAAACTCCTGACCTTGTGATTTGCCAGCCTTGGCCTCCCAAAGTGCTGGAATTACAGGCATGAGGCACTGCGCTCAGCCAAGATAATCATTTTGTATAGTGACATTTCAAGTTCTTTACTATCAGCCCAAATTCACATATGTTATTGGCAACTTAGGAAAAATTTTGAAATTCACTTTTAATTGCCACTTTCAGTATTGACCTTAGAAACAGATAGCACATATTCTAGAGGATTTCCTTTGTGTTAGGCTTGTTGGCTGTTCTTCACCAGGAAAAGCTTACTTAGGGGAAACTTAATTAACTAGCCCTTGTTAAGAAATGAAGCATGGAATAACTGATTGTACCAAGGTGATATGTTACTATTTTAAATGTTTATTATTGCATTTGTTGTTATTACATTTGTTGTCCTTTTAAATAAGCATCAATGTGCATAGACAGAGTAGGCATTTGCCTGATGTTCATGAGGTTAGAATTTGCAATGAAGAGTTCAGGATGGAGATCGTCTTTCCATAATATAGAATGGAACTTAACTAGACATCAGTTGTGACATTGGACACTTTCTGTCAAAAATGGCAGGCAGCCTGGGGCAGTATTTTTCATTAATACTATATACTGAATAAAAGAGGTATTGCATGTCTCATATATTGTCATTTTCCTTCTAGAGCAATGCCAGAAGGTTCCTACACTGTTAGAGTCAGTGTGGACGGGGTTCCTGTTACAGAAAATAACACCTGCAAAGGTCACATCAACAGTTGGGCATGTACCTTCAATGTACGTAAGAGTCTTCTCTTTAATTTATGTATAGTTTATCTTGCTTTCTTTCTTGCAAAACTGAATTTTTATTTTTTTAGTTTTACAGATTATCTATTTCCACATTTAAAAATACATTAGCATGTAATAAAGGATAATTTTCCTCCATTTAAATTATCTTCCAGAGTTAGAAAATGTCTTTTATTTCTGATTTGTTTCCCTTCTTTTAATTTTATTATTAAATTAACTTTCATACTTCCAACATGTATTTTCTCCTTTATCTCTACTTCTGCTCTTAGTGGGATTCTCCCTTTTCCTATTTACTTCAAAGTAACTACCTTTCCTTTCTATGTAATTTCTAATGTAATGAGATAAAATATGCCTGCATGTGGTATAAAAGCCACTCAATATTTAGCTGCCCCAAATAGAAGTATTAGAAGTAATACATTTTCTTCTAAGCATTATCCTATATATATATATATATATATATTTTTTTTTTTTTTTTTTTTTTTTTGAGACAGAGTTTCACTCTTGTTACCCAGGCTGGAGTGCAATGGCGCAATTTCGGCTCACCGCAACCTCTGCCTCCTGGGTTCAGGCAATTCTCCTGCCTCAGCCTCCTGAGTAGCTGGGATTACAGGCACGCGCCACCATGCCCAGTTAATTTTTTGTATTAGTAGAGACGGGGTTTCACCATGTTGACCAGGATGGTCTCGATCTCTTGACCTCGTGATCCACCTGTCTCGGCCTCCCAAAGTGCTGACAGACTTGAGCCACTGCGCCCGGCCCATATATTTTTAAAAATTTTATTTGTTTTAAGTTGTCAATTACTGAGTACTACGATGTTCTAATATAAAATGAAATACTGAAGAAAACAATAATGACTTCTGTCTTAAAGAAGCTTCTATGATTCCAAAATATATTGCCAAATATGATTCCCAGATATCTTTGGCTTTCTTCTCTTTCTGCAGACGTGGAACCATGTTTTGTTTTCTGATATGTCACACCTAAATGGCCCCAAAGCAATCTAAAGTCAGCATATCTCAAACTGCGGTTTTTGTATTCCTCCTTAAATCTACTTTTTCTCTGATTATTTCTCACCAGCTCAAGCTAGAAACCTGTTGTCCTTCTTGGTTTCTACCTCCCTTCACTTTCAGCCCCATGGCTATTAAGAAGCATGATGATCCTATCTTCTAAATTAACTCTTAGGTCCATCTTATTTTTTCTTCTTTCCTACATGAGAGTTACATTATGAATATTGTTGAAATTTAATAATATAAGAAATTATCTATTTCACAAAACTAGGAACAAAACAGATAAAGCTGCATATTGACATTATTCTTTTACAGGCAAAAAGTTTTAGAACCCCAACAATAAGAAGCATCACACCTTTATCTGGAACTCCAGGTCTGTTATATGACATCTGAAATAGCTTTTGGTTTTGTGGTAAATAATATTTATTTTTTAGTATATAAAATTATACCTGCAATTTTTAAATAGTATAGTACCTACAATTTTTAAACAGGGTCTTTTTTCATTATAAAAATAACTATCAGCCAGGTACGGTGGCTCATGCCTGCAATCTCAGCATTTTGGGAGGCCGAAATGCAAGAATTCCTTGAGCCCAAAAGTTTAAGACCAGCCTGGGCAATATCATAAGACCCTGTCTCTAAAAAATAAAAACAAATAAGTTAGCCAGGCATGGTGGCATGCATCTTTAGTCTCAGCTACTTGGGAGGCTGAGGCGAGAGGATCACTTGAGCCCAGGAGTGTGAGGCTGAAAGTGAGATGTGATTCAGCTTACATGACAGAGCAAGACCCTATCTAAAAAGAAGAAAAAAACTACACACACACACACACACACACACACACACACACACACACACACACACATATATATTTGAGACAGAGTCTCACTGTCGCCAGGCTAGAGTGCAGTGGTGCAATCTCAGCTCGTTGCAACCTCCGCCTCCTGGATTCAAGTGATTCTCCTGCCTCAGCCTCCCGAGTAGGTGGGACTACAGATATGTGCCACCATGCCCAGCTAATTTTTGTATTTTTAGTTTCACTATGTTGGCCAGGATAGTCTTGATCTCTTACCTCATGATCTGCCCTCCTTGGCCTCTGAAAGTGCTGGGATTACAGGCATGAGCCACTGTGCCTAGCTTACCAATGTTTCTTAAAAATGATTTTCAGTGGCTATGTCTTCATCTACTATAATATATTTATCTCCCCCTCCCCCTTGGACATTCAACTGGCTTCCAGGGTTTTATTACAACAACTTTATTATACCAGTTTATAATCCCAATGGCAATAACTGAGAACACCCTTTTCAGTAACCTTGACAATTCTAGGTACAATTTTTTTCAAGAATTTATATATAAAAAAGTAGGTTTACTGGACCCCTTCTTGACACCTTACACTAAAATTAACTCCAGATGGATTAAAGACTTAAACATAAGACCTAAAACCATAAAAAGCCTAGAAGAAAACCTAGGCAAAACCATTCAGGACATAGACGTAGGCAAGGACTTCATGACCAAAACACCAAAAGCATTGGCAACAAAAGCCAAAATAGACAAATGGGACCTAATCAAACTCCACAGCTTCTGCACGGCAAAAGAAACAGTCATCAGAGTGAATCGGCAACCAACAGAATGGGAAAAAATTTTTGCAGCTTACCCATCTGACAAAGGGCTGATATCCAGAATTTACAACGAACTAAAACAGATTTACAAGAAAAAAACAAACAAGCCCATTCAAAAGTGGGCGAAGGATATGAACAGATACTTTACAAAAGAAGACATACATGAGGCCAACAAACATATGAAAAAATGCTCATCATCACTGGTCATTAGAGAAATGCAAATCAAAACTACATTGAGATACCATCTCACGCCAGTTAGAATGGCGATCATTAAAAAATCTTTAGACAACAGATGCTGGAAAGGATGTGGAGAAATAGGAATACTTTAACACTGTTGGTGGGAGTATAAATTAGTTCAACCATTGTGGAAGACAGTGTGGCGATTCCTCAAGGACCTAGAAATAGAAATTCCATTTGACCCAGCAATCCCATTACTGGGTATATATCCAAAGGGTTATAAATTGTTCTACTATAAGGACACATGCACACGAATGTTCATTGCAGCACAGTTTACAATAGCAAAGACCTAGAACCAACCCAAATGCCCATCAATGATAGACTGGACAGGGAAAATGTGGCACATATACACCATGGAATATTATGCAGCCATCAAAAACAATGAGTTCGCGTCCTTTGTAGGGACATGGATGAACCTGGAAACCATCATTCTCAGCAAACTGACACAAGAACACAAAATCAAACATTGCATGTTCTCACTCATAGACGGGTGTTGAACAATGGGAACACACAGACACAGGGAGGGGAGCACTATACACTGGGGTCTGTTGGGGAGGAGTCGGAGGGGACAGTGGGGGGTGGGGAGTTGGGGAGAGATAGCATGGGGAGAAATGCCACATATAGGTGAAGGGGAGGAAGGCAGCAAATCACACTGCCACGTATGCACCTATGCAACAATCTTGCATGTTTTTCACATGTACCCCAAAACCTAAAATGCAATTTTAAAAAACTAGGTTTAAATTTTTTTCCAACTCTTCGATTTATGTAATTAAACTTATTTTTTGCCTATTGACCATTTGTATTCCTCCTTGTATACATTACCTGTTCATCTCTTTGGCTTAATTTAAAGTTAGTCATCATTTTTCTTATTAAATTATAAGGATTCTTTATATTTTGAGAATATTAACCACTTATATGTTATATGTAATAAATATATTTCAAATTTATCATTTACTTTTAAAATATATTAATGATTTTTCTGCCACCTGGATGTTTTGATTTTTATTATCAAATCTATAGATCTTAACCTTTGTTATTTTTTCTTCATTTTTAAGTGATGGTAGACCCTACTAACCTAACTATATATGAAATGTATATAAGTATTATATAAATATTATATATATCAACATATAAATATTAAATAAATTTTCATGTACTTTTCATTAGATTTTATGGTTTTATTTTTTATATTTCATTTTTATTTCACCTAAAATTTCTCTTGCTTTTTGGTACAGAGATCTTTTTTTTTTTTCTCAAATAGTCACCCATTGACCCAAGCAATACTTATGGAATATCATCCTATGCTACACTTCTTTAATCCATAAACGTTTACAGATACTCATTCATGTTTTATTGTGTTTGCTAGAATTTTCAGAACAATGCTAAACAATAGTGGCAAACATGGGGTATAAGTGTCTGGGTCCTGGTTTTATTGGAAAAATCTCCTATGTTTTCATATTAAGTGTATGGACAGATCGTCTTACACAGAATCTTTTTGGGGTTTTTGTTTGTTTGTTTTCAGGTACACTAATAACAATCCAAGGCAGAATCTTCACTGATGTGTACGGAAGTAATATTGTACGAAGTTCAAATGGGAAAAATGTTAGGATTTTGAGGTAATCTTTTGATGCAGAAATATATTCTTATAACTCATAGATGAGATATAATATTCCAAAAAATGGATCCAATAATATTAAATCCTATTACAATGTGATAGAACTAACCAGTGTTTTTTTCAGCCATATGATAGGAAGTAAAACAGACTGTTGGAAGATTGAGTGCCATAAAATCAATGGTCGATAGATATGTCTTTCTTTATTAGTCTGATGTAATTTCTTACTGTTTTGTGATGGATATATTAATGGAAGTCACACACAGACAAGTCCAGTAGTAATTGAGTTTATTACTAGAAACCTTTATTACTTAATTTAACTGCCTCATTTTGTGCATAAAAACACCTGAGACCTAGAGGTCACATAGCTTTGTCAAGGTCAGGAGTAGAACACAAGTCTCCTAACACAGTATTTGACACTTTTTCTACTGCTTCATAATGTACAGGCAAGTGCTGAAACCAAATATTGTCAATAACTCATTAACAGGCCAAGCTTTGAATCCTGTTTTGTCCATTTGCCAGCTGTGAACTAGATAGTTAATTTTGGCTAGTTAGCTAACGTAAAAAAAAAAAAATCCACATTTTGCACTGAAAACTAGTGTTGCCACTAGAGTTTCCTCCTGTAGCATAAATGGCATTATTTCAGTCTTGTCTTTAAAGACTGAAGGGCCTATTTATTTCCTATAGCGAAAAGTATAGATTCATGATTATGGCTTTTGAGATACTTTGTGTTTATCAAACTCATGCACAAAACAGGTAAATGGATAAGTTAAGCGAAGAGTTCAGATAGCAACTCAGCAATTAGAGAATTTTTTGAATGCTATAAAGGTGAGGTATATATACACACGCATTCAAATTATAATTTGTGAAACAAGCAATTTAAAATATTTTTATAAGTTAAATAAAGATTCATCTGGCATTCTATAAAATAGAAGCCTTAATTAAATCACATTTGTATGCATCTATAATTTCTGAAAATGTTCATACTAATTCTTTATATGTAATAAAAGAACTACCAAGTAGAGAGATATTTAACATTTTATATGTGCAGATTAGTAGAAGTAAAAATTTTGTCTGCTTCAATATTGAGTGTTATGCATGGTTTATATTCATTAATTCTTAGGCAGGGTTTTCTAAGTCATCCTTTTCCATAATGAGGCCAGGAAATAGAAAGTTTAACTTTCAAAAAGAGATTCCTTTTTTCCCCCACTGAAACTGGAATTTATTTTTGCTTAAGATATGACTTTAGATGGAAATTATTTCATGAAAACACAGAATTGCAGTGAGAGGGGACCTTAGAGGTCAGGCTACCTAATCCTTGTACTCTGGAAATCCTACATGTAAATATAGAATTTTTTCACACATCTATTAATGTGTGGGTGAGAAAGTCTTGGAGCTGAATTTATCTCATTTCCACCATGTTAATTATGATACCAGGACTCCTGAGGCAATTTATTGTGCCTGGATTCTGTTAGCAGGGAGGGAGTTGAGAGCAGTGGGCTGCGTTCAGGAGAACTGCTTCTCACAAATCTTGTCCATGCAACCAAATATCCAAATTCAGACCAGGTACAAATTATAAAGGACATGCAAATGAATAGAGGGATTAGTGCTTACTAAGGAGCTTTTGATCTAAAAAGATCAGGTAAAAAGAATTCTAAAAAAGTATGTATTTAAGACCAAATAGGGTGGGTTTACTCTAGATATGCATACCTGGACCACTGTGGGGATTATCAACTGTGATTAAGAACGTTGCAGCCCAACTGAGTTTGAATTCCTGCTCTACCCTTTATTGTCTGCAGGCTTGGGCAAGCTACTTCAGCTTTCTGTTTCAGTTTTTCATCTGTAAAATTGAAGGATAATAGTTACTAACTCATAAGATGGTTGCAAGTATTAAACGTTGTAGGAACCTGTAAGTGTTAGCTACTACATTTATTATTTAGCTAGAATAAGGCAGGAGGTTAGAAGGAGAATTTAAATCCATGAATGTGTATAATGGGTACAATAATTCAGTTTACTTGCTTTACAATCCTAATGTAATGATCAGATGAATGGACTTATGTGTAAAAGTATATTAAAAAGTTCAGAATTTTCTGCAAACAAAAGTCCTTATTTTCTATACTTCGAGTTTGTATCTGGTCTTATTTTGAGTCTGGAATTTGCTATCACAAAAACTGATGGTTTATTCTGGTGTTGCAAAGAATCTAATACCAATCAGTCACCTGCTAGTCTCCAATTGCTTCAGATACTATTGGCCCCAAAGTAATAGGTCAGACCCAATCACCTGGGGAAATATGGAGGCAGATGTTTTCCCTGCAACCAAACTCTGGCTCTTCTCAGCTTCTTATTTTCATTTATATGTTACTGATGCTGTTAGACACCCTCTTTCTCCTGATAACTTTGTGATGTCTGTGCTGTTTACCTTAATTCCCATATTATAGAACCTACTACAAAACTGTTTTATTTGAGTTGATTGAATTTCAGATGGACAAGTTTATTATCTGTTTCTATCTTGTCTTTTCTTGTAGTACTTAACACCTTCTAACACACCAAATATGTTATGATTATCATGTTTTATTCATCTTTCCAAGTTAAAATGTCAGTTCCATGAGGGCAACAAAGGGATCTTTGTTTTGTTCACTGATGTGTCCCAGTACCTAGAGCAGGGACTGCCATATAATAGAGGTTCAGTAGATGTTTAGTTGCATGCATAAGTGAATGATAATAATAAATGATTGAGAAAAAAATTTAAAGGGGCCAGTGAGGTTGGTGGGAGGAGTGCATTTTTGAAAGTTTGTTAAACATAACTTGATCTTTTCTGATAAAAATATTTATACAGAGTTTACATTGGAGGAATGCCCTGTGAGCTTCTCATACCACAATCTGATAATTTGTAAGTAATTCAAATTATTTTCTTTATAAAAACAAATGGCAGATATAAGCATACTAAATTTAAATAGTAATTGTTACCAATACTGCATAGCTAAATGCTTTATAATACAGTATAAATTATAATATTTTACATAGAAAATTAGCAATCATTTTTATAGTTAGGTGCTACCTTGTATCCTACTCAGTCTCCAAGATAGTATGATATGAACTATTTAGATTTTTATGAAAAAAAGATTTTTTTAGCACTATCTTTATCAGATGAGATCGGGCATGTTCAGGGTGTTATGGACATAGACAGTTTTATCTTTATCAAGCAATTATTTCATTTGGCAGTATCTCACACTTTTCAAAAGGAACATTAAAGAGCATAGCCAAATTAATTATAAAATATTGTTATAAAAATTTTATTTAAACATCTTCAGTAAAGTCTGGCAAATAGCTTTATTTTACAAAAATTTTTATTGTAACAACAATTTCTTTCCTAATTCATATTCTTAATAAGTTGTTTTTAAGAGAAACACAATAGTCTAACATTTTAGTGTCAATATAAACTTTGACATTAACTTTTTTTATTAGATATGGTCTAAAACTGGATCATCCAAATGGAGATATGGGTTCTATGATTTGTAAGACGACTGGAACTTTTATTGGCAAGTGTTGGTCATCTTTCTTCATAATGCTCATAATGCCTTATTCTAGTTCCCTGTTTTGTATTCTCTTAGACCTTCCTATTCTGCCTTTTTGGATCACTTTGTTTATTTATTTACTTTTCTAGCATTTTCTCTTTTCCTTGGGTTCTCTTCACTTTCATGCAAGCATATATGAATCAGTATTTTCTTACAGTATACACATAAGGTAAACTTCTTCAGGTTTCTCTTTCTTCTTCTTTCTCCCTACAGCATTCATGTCTAATTTGGCTGTTTTACCTGTTGCCTTATTTTTGCTCTGTTCTTCTTGATCTATGTCCTCCAGACACATAGATCTTTTAATTGTGTGTGTGTGTGTCTATGTGTGTGTGTGTGTGTCTGTTCTCACTTTGTTGCCCAGGCTGGAGTGCAGTGGTGCAATCTTGGCTCACTGCAACCTCTGCCTCCCAGCTTCAAGTGATTATTGTGCCTCAGGCACCCAAGTAGCCGGAATTACAGGTGCACCACCACGACTGGCTAATATTTGTATGTTTAGTACAGACAGGGTTTCTCCATGTTGGCCAGGCTGGTCTCAAACTCCTGACCTCAGGGGATCTGCCTGCCTCAGCCTCCCAAAATTCTGGGATTACCAGTGTGAGCCAGTGCACCTGGCCTCCTTTTAATTCTTGAATGGGCTTCCCTCCCTTCTGTCTCAGGCCCTTTGCAAACTTCCTATACTGAAAATTTCAGATAAAATGTTATGTTCTCACAAAGGCCTAGGTCATCACCTGTCTTACATTCTCAAAGCTCATTTTACTTTTTTTGAAATAGCCTTATCACAGTTTTTAGTTCTCTGTGTCATTGCTCTTGGCTAATTGTTCCTTCCACTAGACAATATGTTCTGTTAGAAAAAGGACAAGCTGTATGCTCATCCCGCATCTGCTCTCTCAGCCTCTAGCAGAGTGTCTGAACAATTAAATAACTGTTACATGAATAAAAGAAATTTCAGGGAAATATGGTTACATATCTGTTCTCTTATTATTCTTTATTCACAATCATATTTTGTTAGGTGTTTCTAGTTATAACTTCCAGACACCTTATTATGTATATTTTTATGCAGTGACTTCTTTAAGACAGTTCAACTTTTATTTCTTTAATGATAAATAGAAAATTGGATAAGTACAATTTTGATTTTATACTTTTTCTCTGCTTTTAAATCAGCTTCATAATATATTGTTCTGTGATTGAGAATTTAATTGATTGTGTATTTTAATTAATTCCAGGTCATCACAATGTCAGCTTCATCTTAGATAGTGATTATGGAAGGTAGGCCATTTTGTAAATGATAATTTTTATAATTGATTCAACTGGGTAAATAAGATAAAATGTATATTTACTTTGTGCCATAGATGCAGAGTTTAAAAAAATTAACTACTTGCTTTCCCCAAATTAACAGTTAGAGAGTCTGTAACTTCTTTTCAATCTTAATTTATGCTTCACACATAACCTCTCTATTGTAGGGAAATCTAGCTAATTAACTAAAAAACATAAAAATTAACTAAAAAATTAACTAAAAACATAAAAACATAAAAATTAACTAAAAAATTAACTTAAAAACATAAAAATCTTTACTTGTGTTATGGAAAAGTATAATTTTATGTCTTGCAGCTTTTCTGATTTTATTGTAACTTTTTAAGTAACTAAAGTAATTAAATTTGGATTTAAACTAACGGAAGAATAAATACAACCTCATGGTTAATATTACCTGATAAAGGTTTTCTTTTAAGTTATCAAGACAGAGAGAGTTGTGAAAGATGATAATTATATCTTTCAATTGTGCATCTTAGCAGCAATATTAATAACTCATATTTATGACTTTTAATAAAACTAGAACTCATTTCCTGATGTTCTACATTCTAATTTCAGTAGGGAAGATCATTTTACATTTATAGAAAATCTCAATGCATGTTGAAACCCCATATTATAGATAATAATAGTGAACATTTAGCAGCAGGCATGGTGTTAAGCACTTTACATACATTACCAAGTTTAATCCTCCCAAAGAAGCTCCCAAAGATAAATTGAGTGTTATCATCTACCCTATGTTACCCACTGGGAAAATGAGACTTAGGAACATTAAATAATTTGCCTAGGGATATTCAGCTAGTAGGAAGCAGCATTAGTGTGCAAACCCATGCCTTCTAACTCCAGGACCTGAACATTTTATTCCAGTGCTTTGCCATGACTGATGGAGTGGTTCACATCACTCCAACCAGTACCACATTTCATCACTACTTACCATCCTGATCCAGGATTCCATACCATAGTAGTATTTCCCCACTCTTGGGAGCATTTGCAAATGTATAGGAAAATCCCCTGGCTATCACAGTAACTGGGTATGTTAATGGCCTCTAGTGGGCAGGATCATGGTATGCCAAACCCAAATCAGTTTTTCTGCCCAAAATGTTATAGTGTCTCCCATTGAGAAAGTCAGTTGACAGAAACCCAAATAAATTATATTATTTAACACTCAATCCTAATGTAACTATAGTAGATCTATAATAGGAAAGATCTGTTAATTTCTTTTTTGTCTCTGAATGATCAGAAATCTGAAAAAAATGGCAATGTTACAATAAAAGTAGATGCTATTCCTGGTAGCACTCATACACTACAAGCAAAGGATGTGATTTCGTACCTTCATTCATGGAACTGCAATTGGTTAGTGAACTCAGGTACTCTGTCATTGTATTTAGAGACCATCTACTTCTAGATACCTAGAGGCAATAGGTATCATTATAGCAAAATGATGCCTGGCTGGACACTTTTTTATAGAACAATATAGGCTAGACCAAAACTAAGAGCAAATCAGAGTGAAAGATATATAAATGATGCTAAATACACCTTCGCAATTTACGTGGGGCACATGACTTAGGGTCCCATAACTTAACAGTTCTCTGCAGGAATGACCTACTTTTACATATGACTTGATAAGACAGGGCAACAGGACTGTATTGAGCATATTAGAAAACCATGTTAGGAGCTACAATTATTGAGTTTTAAATGAGTTTTTGAACTATATATGGTTTTTTAAATGCTCTTAGTAGCAAGCTTCCCAAGGTGAGAGAAAAATGAATTCTTAGTTCTGAGTCTATATGAAAGGTATTAATTGCCAAATCCATCATTTGTCTCTCAGAGAAATAATTATCCAAAAATAGAAGATTTGAGTGATCAAGGTTGAATGTGATTGATAAGAACCCATAAATCAATATGCTGCATTAACATGCACAGAAACTTTCAATTTAGAAATGCCAGCAAATTCACATATAATAGAAGCAAAAATACTGCATTAAATTGTTGATTTTATGAACTTGATTTATAATTCAACCCCCTGCCCATTTTTTTTTAAAGCCAGTGGCTATCCCTTTGTACCAATGTCTTAGAATTGAGGAAATTTATGCTTCTGTATAAAATATTCTTATGAATTTAAGATAACTGTTAGAAATATGACATTTATGATTTAAAAGCCTAGTTTTAAGATTACGTGGTATTTTTAAAATGTTAAATAATTCTTTTAACTTATAAAATTCACATTTCACAAATTTCATGAGCATTGCTGAATATCAAATGAACCAATTAAAGGCCATTCTGTGGCATCTATTCTGTATTTCTTTTAATAGCCAACCTTCTCTCCTCTGTTACCCCAAGTTCAAACAACAGCTGTTCCAAACTGATAAGGTTCAGACGAAGCTGCCTTAATTGAGAAATGCCTAGTCATTATCAATGAATTAGTGAAAATAACCTCAGTGTCATCCAAAATAAATTACATTCACATTTTATTTCACAAGGCAATTTCCCTACTAACTTAAGAAGCAGAGTTAATTTTTGAGATGCAGGATCTGCCCAGACACGATATCGTTGGAGCTAGCATGGTTTCAGATCTTTGGGAAATCAGTCAAGAGACGTCTAACATAAAAATATGAAATCTAGTATGAACTTCTTAAGTAACTAATCTAGCATAAAATATTTCCAAAGACTCTTTAGTCTTACAAATGCACATGGTAATACCTGGGTTAGATTTACAGGAGTGTTAATTGTTGGTCTCAGTGACAAGATTTGCATGATCCTTTTAGATTCTAATTAAGTATATTACAATTATGATGAATGCAATTTGAGTTTAATATTTGAATTTCTCAACTTTTCTACTGGAGAATGTCTCTGAGGTAATTAAGGTAACAGCATTTAATTCAGAATTATTTTCCTCAATTCTTTAGGTTTATAGAAGTACAAGTGTGTATATCTGTGAATAATAGGCTCTGTGTTTATTAAGGACGGTTTTAACCTGGTCAATTGTTGCTAATTTGCTGTCATCCACTTGCACTCTCACACAGATTAGTGGGCAGGGGAGGAGTACTGTGTAATACACAGGTGAGGATACACAGCTCTGGACTCAAACTGCCTATGTCCAATTCTGTGTCTGCCACTTATGCACTGTGTGATCTTAAGCTAATTCTCTGAAATTCACCTACCTCGTGGTTGATGTAAAGATCATATGGCTTAATAAATCAAAAGGTCTTAGCATGTTCCTGCCTCTTAGAACCAAAAAGAGGTTCTAAAAGAAAACAGAGTGGGATGGTCAACAGAAGATCCCAGCCTTTATGAAGGGTAATTCTCCTGCATGCTTTTTTATGTCAGTATAAGTCAGTATAATTTCTTTTTTTTTCCTTTTTTTTTTTTTTTTGGAAGAAAGAAAGAAAGAAAAAAAATGAAGAAGAGGAAGAAAAAGGAAGAGAAAGAGAGAGAGAGAATGGGAGTATTGCTTTCTTGCCCAGGCTAGAATGCAGTTTAGTAATGGGTATTGAAAACCTCTTTTATACCAATAATTATACTTAATGATGTAGACAGGAAGGAATAAGGGAAGAAAATAACAAACAAGCAGCCAACCAATATTTCATTTAAACCTATGAAATGCTATATTTCATTTAAACCTATGAAATGCTATGCGATTACTGAGGAGTGATTTACTTCCAATTATGTAGTCACTGTTGGAATAGGTGTGAGGTGGTAATGTATGTTTTGTGTATTTGAATTGGAGAGTTCTATAAATGTTTATTAAGTTTACTTGTTCCGGGTCTGAGTTCAAGTCCTGGATGTCCTTGTTAATTTTCTGTCTGGTTGATCTGTAGAATCATTAGCTCTTCTTGTTACATTGATCCTTTTGCCATTATTATGTAATGTCCTTCTTTGCCTCTTTTGATCTTTGTTGCTTTAAAGTCTACTTTATCAGAGGTGAGAATTGCATCTCCTGCTTTTTGCTTATTTGTTTATTTTTACTCTCTGTTTGGATGGTAAATCTTCCTCCTTCTCCTTGTTTTGAGTCTTTGTGTATTATTGCATGTGAGATGGGTCTGGATGCAGCATACCGATGGGTTTTGGCTTTTTATCCAATTAGAATATATATAAGTTTAATACTGGCATTTGATGCTAGCTGGCTGTTTTGCCCATCAGTTGGTGTAGATTTTTCATTGTGTTAATGCTCTTTGCTTTTTGGTCTATTTTTGGAAAGGCTGATATTGGTTGTTCCTTTATATGTATAGTGTTTCTTTCAGAAGCTCTTGTAAAGCAGGCCTGGTGGTGGTGAAGTCTCTAAGTACTTGTTTGTTCGCAAAAGATTTAATTTTTCCTTCGCTTATAAAGCTTAGTTTGGCTGAATATGAAATTCTGGGTTGAAAGTTCTTTTCTTTAAGGATGTTAAATATTGGTCCCCACTCTTTTCTGGCTTGTAGGGTTTCTGCTGAGAGATCTGCTGTAAGTCTGATAGGTTTCCCTTTATGGGTAACCTGACCTTTCTCTCTGGCTGCCCTTAGTATTTTCTCCTTCATTTCAACTATAATAAATCTGGCAATTATGTGCCTTGGGGTTGATCTTCTTGAAGAATATCTTTGTGGTGTTCTCTGTATTACCTGGAGTTGAATATTACCCTGCCTTGCTAGGTTGGGAAAGTTTTCCTGAATAATATCCTGAAGAGTATTTTCCAACTTGGATTCATTCTCTTCGTCACATTCAGGTACACCTATCAAATGTAAATTAGGTCTTTTCACATAGTCCCATATTTCCTGGAGACTTTGCTCATTCCTTTTTATCCTTTTTTCTCCAATCTTGTCTTCCCGTTTCATTTCACTGAGCTGGTCCTCGACTTCTGATATCCTTTCTTCTGCTTGATCAATTCGACTGTTTAAACTTGTGCATACTTCGTGAAGTTCTCGTGTTGTGTTTTTCATCTCCATCAATTCACTTATATTCCTCTCTAAATTGTCCATTCTCGTTAACATTTCGTCAAACCTTTTTTCAAGGTTCTTAGTTTCTTTGCATTGGGTTAGAACAAGTTATTTTAATTCACAGAAGTTTCTTATCACCCACCTTTTGAAACCTGCTTCTGTTATTGGAACACACTCATTCTCCATTAAGCCTTGTTCCATTACTGATGAGGAATTGCAATCCCCTGTAGAGGGAGAGGCATTCTGATTTTGAGTATTCTCTGCCTTTTTAGACTGGTTTCTTCCCTTCATTATATATTTATCCCTCTGTCGTCTTTGTAATTACCGACTTTCTAACTAGGTCTCTGAGCGAAAGTCCAACTTGTTGATTCCCAGCGCCGAAATCTGAGCAATCCACTGCGCTGGCCAAAACAGCGGTGTTAAGATTGATGGTGCTTTTCTGCCCGGGAATCTCCGGACTCTGCACCAAGAACTGCCGTGCTAAGGTGCCAGCAAAACCGCCGCACTGGCCACAAGAGTCACTCTGGCGACCCGTGGGGCTCCTCTGCTGGGAATCTCTTGGTCCGTGAGCAACAAATATTCGTCTGAAAGTGTGGCGTCTTCTCGTTCTCTGCGCTTTCACTGGGAGCTACGAGCCCGAGTTGCTAGTGATCAGCCATCTTGGATCTCTCCCAGTATAATTTCTTAAAATCAACTTTATTGAGATATAGTTCGCAATTCAGTAACAAATGTATATACATATGTCACCAACAACTAAACCAAGATAAAGAATGTTATTATCTTCTCCCAAAAGTTCCATCCTGCTCTTTTGCCGATTATGACATAATTTCTATCACTGAAGTTAAAAAAAGTTCCTAAAGATCATTTTAAAGCAGAAAATTTAACCTTTTTTTTAAACAGGAGTCTTCCACAGAAAATGGCGTATTTTGTTTCTTCTCTCAGTAAAATTTCAATGTTTCAAACATATGCAGGTATGTGACTTTTCTTTCACTCTAGGGTGTGGGAGGAAGGCAGTGTATAACTGATTCAATCAAACCAAGGATAATGAGTGTAAGGTGTATTATATGATTTTATGTACTGCCAGGAAAGGAAAACTGTCAAAGGTAGGGAGTCTAACAGGAAGCCCAACATTAAGCAGGACTTTCCCCCCAACAGACAACATTGTTAGTGTAACATAGATTGAAAAATAAGATTGGTGGAGAGAGGGAAAAAAGTCTCCACTGACAATTCTCAACCAAAAAGCAGTGTAGATAACTCTCAATTTACGATGGGGTAATGACATCATAAGTTGAAAGTACTGTTAAATCGAAAATGCATTTAATATATTGAATGTGTATTAGCTTAGCTTAGCTTTCCTTAAACGTGCTCAGAACACTCACATTAGTCTACAATTTGGCTAAATTGTCTGACAGCACAGTGCTCTTTAGAATACAGGCTGTTTACCCTCATCATTGCGTAACTGACTGGGAGCTGCAGCTGGCTTTGCTGCCCACCATCAGGAGAGAGTATTTACTGCATATCACTAGCCTGGGAAAAGATCAAAATTCAAAATTCTAAGTACTATATGGTTTCTACCAAATTTATTATCATTTTTGCACCATTGTAAAGTCAAAAAATCTGAAGTCTGACTAGTAACTTGGAGGCCACTTAAAATCTCTCAGATTTATGCTCTCAGTGTAGTCCAAAATAATCCTCAAGAAGATTATAATCTAATTTAAAGAGGTCTCAAGTTGATAGTATCCCTTGGAGAGTGTCTGAACACAAATCATCCTGAAAGAATTATACTTCATTCCAGGTCAGGAGTAATGGAAAGATACATTCAGATTTCAAAGATGTTAAAAAAGGTGTGTCCTGGAATCAATCAAATGTGATATATTGGCTGGGCATAGTTGCTCACACCTCTAATCCCAGCAGTTTGGGAGGCCAAGGCGGGCAGATCACCTGAGGTCAGGAGTTCGAGACCAGCCTGACCAACATGGAGAAACCCCATCTCTACTAAAAACACAATAATTAGCCAGGCGTGGTGGCGCATGTTACTCAGGAGGCTGAGTCAGGAGAATCACTTGAACCTGGGAAGCAGAGGTCGCAGTGAGCCAAGATGGCACCATTGCACTCCAGCCTGGGCAACAAGAGCAAAACTGAGTCTTAAAAAAAAAAGTTATATATCTTGGCTTTTCCTAGAAGTTTATTTAGTGTGAAATTCATATGATAGAATACATAGATATTTGACAGAGTTAATAAGGGTAAATTTTAGTAAGAATCTGCCATATGTCATGTATTGGACTATTTTACGATATACTTACAACTTTTGTATACAAAACCACAAGAAATTCATAGTTAAATGTATTAATATATGAGAAAATTATAAGAGGTTGGTAAAAATTCATTCTTCAAGAGCATATGAAAGAAGAGGTGGTTCTACCTGCCTTCCTGCTCAGCTCAGGTTTTCCTTACTCCTTTAATGCTCACATTACCAATGTTACTTTAATACCAGTCACCACTAAAGCTGGGTCCTCATGGAATGTAAGTCTCAGTCAATGCCATGTTTATTGTCCTTTTGCAGGATTGCATCAGAGTAAGTAATGAAACACCTAATTAATGCAGTTGATAATCCATTACCTGTGTTAGGCGCTATGGCTAGGTAATTTGGAATTTTTTAAAAATCAGGCATTTGGGTTTATGTGTAATATTTATGATATTTTATTTTATGTGCTTTCCCCCAGAGGTCACTACGATTTTCCCTTCACGAGGAAGCATTCAAGGTGGCACCACGCTAACAATAAGTGGGCGGTTCTTTGATCAGACAGATTTCCCAGTCAGAGTTCTAGTTGGAGGTATTTCTCATATTTTTTATATATTACTTTATTACCACAAATTCTGTCTGTTCTTTAACAATTTGTGAGAATAACAATGGTCTTTTCTCAATTCGTGCTTTCAATTAGAAGCTGAGTATTTTCACACAGGCATTTGGTTCTGGGGCTTGATACTCTTTCCGCTGCAATTTTCCAGCGAGGGCCACTCCCTGCAGCCTTATGTGAATAAGACGTGAGCTCTGTGGTTGGTGCCAATAGGCTTTGTGTAGCAGCATTATAGCTGCCATCCACAAATTCCTCACCACAGTTTGACACACCTACCCTTAATTTAGAAGCTCTTAAATGCCTTTTTTGAATGGTTGTTATTTCTCAGTGAGTTAGCTAATTGTGAGGAAATTTAAAGTAATATTTTGGGTTATTCTCCTCATACTCTTCTCATATACTGTGCCTCATCTGGACATCAGTAATCACTGATGATATTGGCCTTGGAAAGAACAGTAATTTCAATGAGTTATCTGTTTACAAATGCATGTAGGGCTTGGGTCTCTGGTTATGCTTCACTTTTATGTGTTCTGTCCAGATCTGTTCGTAAATAGAAAGCTATGCAGCTCAAAAGGAGTAAATGTGATAGTGGGACTGTTCTCATTCAGGCATAATGACATCACTTCTATTGATAGGCAGGGGACAGTATGCCTGCCATGCAACAAGCGTATGCATTTCTGATATAGTCCTCTTGCTCAAGTACTTTCTACATTTTACAGAATCTGCCCATAAGCCAGCCAAAATGTGATTTCAGAAAAAAAGAGAAATGGATATTAAGCAACCTCATCCAATATTTATATAATCTTTCCTGTCTGCATGAATCCTTGCTGGTCATCAGCATACATATTAAAACCTGGGCCATAAATATTTAAAATTCATATAATGTATTAATCTGACCAGATTTTATGTTTTAAACATTAAAACCAGGACCATAATGCACTTTTAATTTATGTAATATGTTTTATAATCTGATCTTATGTTTATTTTGCATACAACTATAATACAATTGATATGAAAAGAGAACATAATAGTTTTCTATCATCTTTTACTACCATTAATATGGCAACCAGATTCAAGGTTTTGAATTCTCAATAATGTCTTGAAAACATGATGTCTATGTGTCTTTCCTTTGCTTCCAATAAAATGGGTGGTTGGTTTAATATACTGTCCCAATTTACTGTTTTCTGGTTCAAATTTCTTGCATCCATAAAATATTCAAAATAGTGAAAGGGTCTGGGTGCTGTGGCTCATGCCTGTAATCCCAGCAGTTTGGGAGGCTGAGGCAGGAAGATTACTTGAGTGCAGGAGTTCGATACCAGCCTGGGCAATGCAAGGAGACCTGTCTCTACCGAAAATAAAAGAAAAGAGAAAAGATAAGACAAGACAAGGAGAGGAGGGGAGAAAATTAATTAGCTGGGCATCATGGCACACGCCTGTAGTTCCAGCTATTTGAGAGGCTGAGATGGGAGGATCACTTGAGCTCAGGAGATGGAGGCTACAGTAAGCTATGATCTTGCCACTGCACTCCAGCCTAGGTGACAGAGCGAAATCCTTTCTCAACACACAAACAAATAAAATAGTGAAAAGTAGTGTCAAAATTTAAATGTTCCAACTTGGCAAAAATATCTCTCTCCATCTCCCTTGTCCTCACATTTCATGAGTTGCAATTGCCATTTCAGTGAATACTTACTGAGGGCTGACCATATGTGAGGCACTGTGAGGAACACATGGAGGTTTAAAACATAGACTCTTCTCCCAAGTCTAATTGTGCTTATGTAAAAGTTATAATAGCTCTCTTTTAGGCTTTTTTCCCCCCCTGTTTTGGTTTCAGTCTGTCTGTGAAAATGCCATTTAACAATTATTATTCCTCTTTTATTTTTTTTTAAGAACTTGAACTAAATCAGCATTTTTCCTACCCAAGAGGTCTGAGATCATCTACCTTTGCAAATTCTGAACAGCATGGATTTATTCTGTAACTTTTCTCCAAAGAACAAAATAAAAGTGTTTACTTTGGACTCAGAAGAGAGATCTTGTACAAAGACATAGTTTTATCAAATTTTTTTATCTCAGAAATTATGAAATTTTCTCTCAGTCTTGTGATGTTCTACCAGAAAAAATGTTGCTTTGTGGAAGTATAACAATTACTGGGTGAAAAGCTTTAACAGAGAATATGTAAAAGAAATAAAGAGCCCCAATTTCGCCTCTTGTTTATGCAACTTTGTTTTAATTGCAAAAGTACTTAAAGATACACCGATGTAATTTGCATTCTGAAGTTTCAGTAGTAATGGTTTTGTATCTTGCTTCTCTATAGGTGAAACTTGTGATACTTTCAATGTCACAGAAAATAGTATATGTTGCAAGACACCCCCCAAACCTCGTATTCTCAAAACTGTATATCCAGGTAAGTAACCACAGGGAAAATGGCCATTTCTATACTTACATAAAAATAATATATTAGTAAAAATATTATTTGAACTTTTTAGAATTTAGAATTTGTAGTAAGAATCATAAGAAATTTCCTCCAAGTTTTAAAATTTACATTTTCTGGATTAGAAAATATTTCTGTTAAATTAGCTGCAACAAAGCTGCACCCATTGGAGAAAAATCCAGCCTAAATTATCCAGACACTGTACTGAAATCAGCACATCTCTATTGAGAGAGTTTAATTATGCTTTTATTTCAAATTAAATTATGATAACTAAAACATGGTACAGTCTATGTAGAAATTTTTTAAATGTCTTTTTCTGATTAAAAAAGATAAATAGGGGAAGTTAAATATTTACTTGTCTAGAATAATGTGGGAGTGAAAACAGGAGATGAGAGAAATGTTACTCTAAATTCTTTTCAGACTTTCAACTTGTGGCTCAGTGAAATTGCTTTCCTATCTACAGTAATACCACTGAAATGTTGTTCATGTGTCTACGTGTGGTGTGTATCTCATATCTTGTGTGCACAGTGAAAGTTGTTTATAATTGTGTCATTGTTTCACACTTGAAGCCAAACAAATTGCTTATCAACCAATTAAGTTTCTTTGGTTTGAATATAGGAAAAAAAATGAACATATTTAAGAACACAATTTTGATAATTTATAATTGATGACTTTAAAGAAATAAACACTGCTGCTATAAAAGTTTGAAGTGCTCAAGCTTGTCCTCAACCAAATTCAGCTGAAAAAGAGTAGCCACTATTTTCTATATACAGACAAGTTTAAAGTTGCTAAAGGAAGAAATAAGCCTAATTGTTGCAGTTGAAGGAAAAAAAAATAGAGCGATAGCTCCTTTCTGATTAGGCAAAAACTTAATCACAGAGTTTGTTCTGGCAAGTATAGGTACAGGTTATTGAGAGTATCCTGTCTTTGATTCTCTTCAAGAAGGAGAAGAAATCCTAGAGCAGAAGTAACTTTTTTTTTTTTTTAAGTAAAACAAATATTGTGAGAAACCTGAAATCCAACAATTTCTCTTCTTGGATTAGTGGCTTTGTAAACCATTAATTAACTTTTGTTAGAATAGTCAAGGCAAAGGTTTTGTAATCAAATGGCATGAATCTTTAGCACCATCAGTTATATCATAAGTAATAATTACTATATATTTTTATCTTACGTAAAGCACTTTTTAAATGCCAGGTGTTTTACATATATATTAAACATAATCCCTATAGCAACCATGCAAATATTATTATTACTCCCATTTTACATATGTGGAAACTGAGGCTCAAATAAGTGAAGTAATAATGAACAAATTGCAGACTGCCCTCTGGGTACAGACGCATGTAGGGGAATGTGTAATTGTTTTATTTGCACATATGTTAAAAATATGAATTGAAATGCAGAATCTATAACCAACATCTAAATAGCCATTGAGACATTGCGTGATGTGATGAAAGGCTTTTTTTATTTCATTACACTTAGGAGGGAGAGGCCTGAAGCTTGAGGTATGGAATAATAGCCGTCCAGTACATCTGGAAGAGATACTTGAATACAATGAAAAAACACCTGGGTACATGGGGGCCAGTTGGGTAGATTCAGCTTCCTATATTTGGCCCATGGAGCAAGACACATTTGTCGCACGCTTTAGTGGATTTTTGGTGGCTCCAGATTCTGATGTTTATAGATTCTACATCAAAGGTGATGACCGTTATGCTATTTATTTTAGCCAGACTGGACTTCCAGAAGATAAGGTAGGAAAGCCTTAGAATACTATTTAATACTATAAAAACATTATGGTGATGTTTATATTTATATTACTTACTTTAAATCAAAACTAACGAATATATTAAAAATTTATGAGAAATGATTTCATGTCTTTTGGCTCTTGGCTATTATACCAAATATGATACAAGATATAAGGTGGTAGAAAACTTATAGCCTATGAGAAAACTTCCTGTATCTGAAAATATTTCATCATTCTGCATTTATCATTCTACTTTTATCTCTTGGATATGAGATAAAAGTCATTTCTCTATTTTGGTTTTTCCATAAATAGAATCATACATTCAATTTCATATGTATTTTTTCACATATTAGTATTAAATACTAGTGCTATTAAATAATTTATATAATCACTTTTTAATGACTAAGTAGTATTATTACATAGGTTTACTAAGCTTAGATAACCATCTCCCTACTGATAAGTTTTTATTTACTTCTCATGTTTTATGACCACAATAATACTCTATTGAACATCTGTGTTCGTTAGATTTTTCTGTATTTGGGGTTATTTTGTTAGGACAATTTCACAACATGAAACTAACAGATCAAATTAAAATAACATTTTATGACTTGACTTACGTGGCAAGATGGCCTCCCAAACTGGGTGCTCAAGTTTAAATTGCTACCTGTAATTTATGAATTCTAATTTTTATCATAGTTTGTACTCCAAAGCATGTATACTCTAATCATTCCTAATGGGAGGCTCAAAGTCCTCTCACTCTAGTATACCAAACTATTTAGCAATCTTCGGCGTCTTTCAGGCTTACTTCTAATGATCTAATTTGGATTAAATCTCTCAAAGTTCTCCACAGAGAAAAATAATATTTTATTTGACAATAGCTACCTTTCTCCTAGTATGTATCTTTTTAGTTTCCACTGTAGTTTTAATTATGGAAAAGCTGTGATCTGCATAGTATACTTGGTACAGTAGTGCTGATGTTAGTAAAGGGTGGAAGGAATAAAGTGAGCTTTGATAATTAAAAAAAAATTTAAAGCATAGTAGATAACATCTTAAAAGAAAAAATATGAAGTAGGTTTACATTTTTCTACTTATGAAATTTCTAAGACTAAAATAATAAATGATAAATAAATGTTGGAAAGGTCCATTAATAAATTCTCCTTTTCCTCTGTCTCTATCTCTCTGGGATTAGGTGAGGATTGCATATCATTCTGCCAATGCCAACAGCTATTTTTCCAGTCCAGCACAAAGATCAGATGATATTCATCTGCAGAAAGGAAAAGAGTAAGGTTTTTCCTTGTCATTAAATTACTGTATGGTATTTACAAAGTTTAAGTTTATTTTTTAAAGTATTTTCAATTTATTTTTATTGGCAGAAGTGATATTAGCTTATTGACTTAATTTATAATTGGTCATTCTCTATAAGTTTATTCAAATTTGTTTATTTTCAAGAATACTAGCATTCAGCTAACCAGGGAAATTAGAAGTCTAAATTAACCCTGTTGCCAAATTACAATTTTGTGAAATTTATTTAATCCTGTCCTTAGTTCTTCACTTGGACCTTTCAGTCAATCTACCCATGTAATTTCTCTGTTCCTGCAGCTAAGCTCTTGAGTATTGCTAGGGAAAAATCACTAAGCCACATGGATCGTTGCCACTGTTAATATGTATTTGTTATTCACCAGTTTAGTCCAGGCCCTGAGCCAGGTACTGGAAATTTAAGAATATTAAAATACACTCCCAGAACTGAAAGAGCATATCATTTAGTGTTGAAAGGTCAAGTCCAAGAAACCAATGAGTAGGATTATCATCCAAATACCAGATAATCTCATTCAAAAAACCATTCAGAATTCCTAGAAAACAAGAAGATAAAAGACATGATACATTCAAAATGGAGAATGTGGAGAAATGGAGTTATATAAAGAACATCAAAAGATGCACTGAGATCATATTCATCATTTGTATCTGTTAGATTTTCTATATAACAAAGCACTTCAGACTATACCAACTTCAAACAACAAGTGTGTATTATTTCACACAATTTTACAGTTGGCTGAGCTGTTCTTTCAGTCCTGGTTAGTTTAGTTGGGGACTGGTGGCCTAGAATGCCTCACTCACATGTCTGGAGCCTCAGCAGGCATGGCTGAGTCTTAGATATCTGAGGCATCCCATTGCACATGGTCTCTCACCGTCCAGGAGGCTAGTCCAGGTTTGTCACATTGTGGATGTGTTCTCAGCAGTAAAGGGGGGGAGTCCTAATGCATACACACTCTGCAATACTCTGCTTCTGTCACATTTGCTAATATTGCATTGCCCAAAGCAAGTGGCCAAGCCTAGACTTAAGGATGAAGAAATAGACTTCCCTTCTTAATGGGAGGAATATATTTTTCTTTTTAAATTTACCACATCATCCTTTCAGATATTGATGAGGTTATGCTCAGAGGCAGCATCACGAAGATCTTACAGAACTGGACAGAGAGTGTTGGGATCTATGGAACCTGGCAGCAATCACACTTAATGTTCTCACTGAGGTCTTAGTAATACTGACATGGAGAAAGCATTTTATTCCTTTTTTTCCTCCTTATTCTACTTTCACTTCTTTATATATTAAACATTTTCTTCTATAACCATGATAACTACTGGTCCAGGCCAGGATAAATGGAATGCCTGATTAATCCCTACTGGAATTGTTAGTACATTTTTGGACTTTGGCTTGGTCTTGGAAAGTGAGTTCAGTCTACCAGCTTGGCAGAAGCACAGAGCTTGACTGAAACAACTCCTAATACATCTGCTGCCTGGTATCTGTGCTCCTGCAAAACCAGCTTGGAATTTACATACTGTGCTTACAATGATGGCTGTGAATTCTGAAATTGAGGCCACTCTAGCCAGTTTATTGTACAGTGGTTCTCCAAGCCTTTCCAAAGGTAGCTAATATTGCTAAGTCATTCTACTCAAATATTAAAAATATAGTTCCATCTAGTGAATATCTTTTTGGTTACCTTATTCTGTTTGGAATTCTCCCTCAGTTACTGATTTAAAAAAAAAAACTTTAAATCCTTAAAATTCCCTTAGCCTTTTTTTCATATGGAGAAAGGAATGAAAATATCTATTTTATGAGACTTTTGTAAAGATTAAATATAATAATATCTGCAAAGTGCTTGGTTTATTGTCTAGCACAGAGAAATAACCTAATTAATATTTTTAAGCCACAAGTAAGGATGCAAAATTTTAATGGTTCTTCTTTGAATTCTGCTCCTTAATTAGTGTTGGTCATTTCAAGTCAGCAGAGCTGTTGAAGAGGTTCTTAGGGAAGCCAAGAGCCTGATATAATCCCCAAAGATCAGTTCCATCGGGTGATGATCCAGAACCCCATCATTCTACACATTTGAAAGATCACACATTTCCCTCATTCAGACTCTTTCATGAACTGTGGATACTTATTCTCCCTATATAAGAATATATGTTGAGTGTTGTGAGGCAATTTAGGGAAGTTTCCAGCTGTCCTCTCTAAAGATGTGAGCGATGGTGACATCGCTAGAGATTTAGAGGAGAAGCAGTAGTTTTGTAGTCTCCTGTAACAGCTGGTTAGTGAAGGCATTATCCTGGGTACACGGTAGTATAAGGGGCAGGGGACCGCAAGAATCAGGAATTCAAAATATAAAATGTAAATCCCATCCAGCTAGCAGGAGGGCCATAGTAAATCTGACCAGTGAAAGTTTCCTGAGGCAATGTTTTATTCCCCAAGTTATAAATGGAGCCAAATTTAAGGAACATGAAAGTAGGAAGTTTTATTTCTGACAAATATAACCACTCAGATATAAAATATATGCTATGTCTAAGACTGCCATTTTCTTGAACACATTAAAGTATTTAACCTCTGCAGGTTGTCTGTGCTGTATGCTAGGGACAGTGTTATTTTTCAGGATCTTGAGTATAGGAAATAGTATCTTCCTCAATAAATATTTATTGACTAAGCTGAATGAATTGGTCATGAATGAGAACAACTTCTAATGCAGATATCTTATATGATTCATTTTATTTTAGCAGACTGCTGTGAAAATTTTAACATTTGAATATTTAAAAATCTGAGTTACTGCAATGTAAGTCATTTAACAGGCAGGCTTTTAAGATAATGTTGATATTTTATTCATTAAAATAATTTCATGACAAGTGCTGTGGAAAAAAAGGTTATATTCATTAGTTACTCTATTTTCCAGATATTATATTGAAATCTTGCTGCAGGAGTATAGATTAAGTGCATTTGTTGATGTCGGACTGTACCAGTATCAAAATGTTTATACTGAACAACAAACAGGAGATGCAGTAAATGAAGAACAAGTTATCAAATCCCAGTCGACAATCATCCAGGAAGTACAGGTTTGCTATAATTATAGTTCCATGTTATAGAAAGCAAATGTTCAAAGGCAGGATCTCAATTTGATTATAATTTTACTGGGTAAGACACTATTTTAGGTGAAAGCAGGTATGAACAGTTATTGAATTATGACTTTGAGTGTCTGTATTATAAACCAAATAGGCTGTTACTTGTCATTTGTGGTAAAATAGAGCAATAAAGTGACATTAAATAGCTGAATTATGATTCTTTTAAAATATATATTTTCATGTATTAAAAATGCTTTTTTAAATCAAAAAATAGGTTATAACATTGGAAAACTGGGAAACAACTAATGCAATTAATGAAGTTCAGAAGATCAAGGTAACCAGCCCATGTGTGGAAGCTAATTCATGTTCACTTTACCAATATAGATTAATCTATAATATGGAAAAAACTGGTAAGTCATAAATAATAAGGGAGATACTGTCTCTGTTCATCTGCAGATTGAGCCATAAAGTATTTGTTCTAGTTGAATTCTACTGTCTGGAAAATAGAGTTTTGATGATATGCTAGACAAAGAAGCAGAAAAATATATTATGAACAAAAGCCTTCAGACTGGGATAGAAAATGACATCCATGCAAACAACTTTCTGGCATATACCATCATTTTCTGAGAATAATGATAAATATATATCTAAATGCGTATAGAATTTATGTATCTGTGACTCATAGCTGTAAGTAAAGAAAAGAGGAATTATGGATAGTCAACCCAAATGGCCATAAATAATAGACTGATGGGATAGATTGATGGATAAAGAAAATGTGGTACACCATGGAATACTATGCAGCCATAAAAAGGAATGAGATCATGTCCTTTTCAGGGACATGGATGAAGCTTGAAGCCATTTCTTTAGCAAACTAACACAGGAACAGAAAACCAAACACTGCATGTTCTCACGTATATGTGGAAGCTGAACAATGAGAACACATGGACACAGTGAGGGGAACAACACACACTGGGGCCTGTTGGGTAGTGGGGTTGGCAGCAGGAGAGCATTAGGTTAGGAAAAGTAGCTAATGCATGCTGGGCTTAATACCTAGGTGATGATAGGTTGATAGGTGCAACAAACCACCATGACATACATTTACCTACGTAACAAACCTGCACATCCTGGACATGTATGCCAGAACTTAAAAAAAATTAAAATTAAAAAAAGGAATTAAATTCATCATTGCACAGAAGTAAACATGTCTTTCAATTTTTGAAATTAAGTGATAGGCCTATGGAACACTAATTTATCAGCTAATAAACAACAATGCATTTCTATATTTTGTAATAAATCCTAAAAAATAACTTTTGCTACTACTGTTAATTGTTTTAATCAGAAAATATTGATGGTTGTTGATTCTTTGCCAAATCCAATGATTGCTACTGTGGGAATATTAAAACAAAATATGAGCCCTGTCCTCAAAGAGATCACAAATTAATTAGTCAATAATATTGACCTTGAATTAATTTCAAAATACAATTTCTCTAGGTGAGAACTTACATGGTACAGAGTATAGGTGCTTTAAAAATTTAAATACAAGACATCAGTGTTGGCTGTGGTAGCTCAGAAAGATTTCAACTTTTCTGTTTGTTTTAATCCAACCTAAAGTCTTCCTACCTGCTGATGCTTCTGAATTCATACTGCAATCAGCCTTGAATGATCTCTGGTCTATAAAACCGGACACAGTTCAAGTAAAAAGAACACAGAATGCCCAGAGCTATATCTACACGATAACATTCATATCAACTAGAGGTAAACATGTATTTAATTTTGTACTTTGGTAGGAAACAAATGTGTATCCTGTGCCACTCTAAAAGTACCATAAGATGACAGAGAAACAGACTTGCTTAATGTCAGGAGAAGCAGAAATTAAATGGTTATTTTTTTTCTATGATAATTTAAATTTTACTTGTATTTCAAGGAATGTACAACTCCAGTGCATGAGAAATGCACTATATGTACTACAAATGTACTTTCCATGTAACAGCTTACTTTATAATTTAGTAAAAACTAGTGAAAATATTCATTCTGGAAATAAAATTTAGGCAAATCAGTATTGTCCAGAAGACACTCATCTGGTCAAATCCTGCCTAATGAAAGGATTTTGTGGTCAAATTCACATGTGAGACACTGCATATCATGGCTCTTCCTTGAAGACTGGCAGAGCTCATTGCAGTATTAAAACCCCTGATGAGTCCTGCAATATTAAAAAAAAAAAAAAGGAAAAATATCAATTCACCTGTGTTTAATACAAACTTATTTTATCTCTCCATATTTTTTTCAAGTAATAGCTATTAACCTCCCATTAATGTTTTACAGAAAACACTTTTGGAAATATTGACATAGATATTCTGCCTTCAAGTCAGGCTTAACAACTAGTTTGGCTATTTGGTATATTTAGCTCAGAAATAGATCCCTGAATGTGTGTGTATATGCATGTGTGTGTGTTTACTTTTCTTTGGGCAATCATTTTTCAATTTATGTAAGGAAAATGTTACTTCAATGTTTATGTCTCATTTTATGAAATTGTTTATTTGATTGTTAATAGAGAATAAAGAATTTGATGTTTTGAAATCAAATTCTTTGGACACTTTTTGAAAAAGTATCCAAAAATTAGATTGTCAAAATACTGTATAAATAAACATGAATATCTTTTTTGTTATATTTTTATACATCAGAGAGAATGTTTAAGGCTTCAGCAAAGACCTTAAGAAATAGGGTACTAAATCATAACTGGGTAGATTTTAAGACTTTACCAACAAAAAGAGTCATAAAGATCAGTGAGATTCCACTGGTAGAGCATCCTTTCAAAGAGGAGAGACATTCAAGGACAGGCCTTATTCCTCTAAAAGTGGCATGGTATGAACAAACCTCACAGGTCAGAGACTGTTTCCTGGAATTCAGCTTTGTGCCCATTTCATGTCTAAAGAAAATAGCGATATTCCAGCTGTGCATTTTTACTAAAATAATGGTACTAGCACAAACTAAAAAAATTTTTTTGAATATTGTACTGCTCATTGATCTTTATCTCATGGTCCTAATACATATGTCTGTTTATCTTATAATACTTCCTTTTAAGCCACAGAAACAGCACCTTAAGTATATAGCACTTTGTTTTGCTATTTCTGCTATGGATAAATCTCAAATTTAAGGATCTACATCTTGCCCATTCTTCCTTCTTTTGTGATAATGGAACACCAAATGAAACCAATTTGGCTAAATTGGAGTATCTATTTAATATATATAATTATGTATAGTTATATATATAGGCATTTTATTAGTTAACTGTTACAAATTCTGTTTGGTACTTAATTTCAGGAGACTTTGATCTGCTTGGTTATGAAGTCTTTGAAGGGAATAATGTTACACTGGATATTACAGAACAAACCAAAGGAAAACCCAACTTGGAGACATTCACACTGAATTGGGATGGGATTGCTTCTAAGCCTCTCACTCCATGGTCATCAGAGGCTGAAGTAAGCAGTGAATGTTTCTACCATGCATTTTTCCTGCACCCTCTCACAGCATTCACAGGTCATTTGTAGACAGATGGGAAAGAGACATTACTTCCAAAAATCACTGCAAATTATTTATCACCTGATCAACTTACCACAATTTATGTATTGTTATATACTGTTATATAATGTGGACACTTTTATCTGAAAGGAGACTAAGAGACAATCTAGTGTAGCTACCTGTTTTTCCAGACAAGGCATCTCAAAGTTTCCAAAGCCTTGCCCTGCCTATGTGTGGAAGCTTTGAGTCCTTCTGCCCACACTGGCATTGTTCTTCACTCAAAACCCAATTTGTCATTCTGTAAAATCAGAAATTCCTTGAGAGATGTAGTGTGATACAAGCTTAGCTATAAAGTATTGGTTAGTTTAAATATCCTAATATTTTATTAAACAGAACACCATTTAAATGTCAACCTTCTATAAAGAACACTTTAAGGAGGAGTAATACATTCTTCTATTTGGTGTGATGGGTTGGAGCCTGCCCATAGTGAGGAGAGAAGGGAGGAAATATTCCAAAGACAAAAGAAGGAAAAGGGAGTTCTTAGGTCTGTGCCAACAGGGCCTAATGTATCTCCATAGGGGGCAGCTATTCAAAAAGAAAGAATGCTTGTGAGTTATTACATTTTGACAACTATCTGGACAATGAAATTAATATTTGTTTGAAGACTGAAGAGTATATATTGTTTCAAGCCCTTAGTTCTAAATAATAATTATTTCTGTTCTTTGCCAGAGAAATTGATATGAAAATTATAGGATACTTGTGAATACATACTAATTTTTGCATAATCTGCAATAATGTATTATTTTTGAATAATTATAAATACAAGCTTACAGTATATGCATGTAAACTTTTTTTTTTTTTTTGAGGCGGAGTCTGGCTGTGTCACCAGGCTGGAGTGCAGTAGCATGATCTCGGCTCACTGCAACCTCCACTTCCCAGGTTCGAGTGAGTCTCCTGCCTCAGCCTCCTGAGTAGCTGGGAGGCACGCGCCACTACGCCCAGCTAATTTTTGTATTTTTAGTACAGACAGGGTTTCACCATGTTGGCCAGAATCCATTGACATGTATAGTTTTTTTTCAGTTAATTTTGAGTTAGTTGGAAAAACTATTTATTTGGAATCTATCTAATTGGGTACTAATTAATTTAGGTTTGCTTCATTGCTCTCTTTAAAAAGCTATTAAACAAATGTCTGCCTTATATAATAACTATATATGCTCATATTAGCCAATTGTAACTACTGTTATTCTAGAATAAAAGTCTTGAAAACTCATTGACCACTAAAGTTATCACACTAACTTAAAATTATTTAGAAAACTCATAATCGTGACTAAAAATGGGAATTATGAAAATGTTCTATTAGAACCAATTAGAAGAATCAGTAGTAGTTATTACTAATTACTAGTGTTCTAACTTTTCATGAAAAGAAGTTATTGATGTTTATATTGTTAATTTAGTTTCAGAGAGCAGTGGAAGAAATGGTTAGCACCAAGTGTCCACCACAAATCACAAATTTTGAAGAAGGATTTGTTGTGAAATACTTCAGAGACTATGAAACTGATTTTAATCTGGTATGAAATATTTAATGAACTGCAAAACTGACCAAATACAATTTATATAATGATTTGAAATTTTATAATTTCTGTTTTGAATTAGTATTAATAATTTTGTCATTCACAGTCAAATTGCAAAAATGACTTTGTTATACATTTATTGGTAAGGCCTGTTGATAGGTGGTATTGGTAGTGCCTTCTATAATTTATTAAAAATTTTTTTACTACGCATTGATTTTCTTGCTAGAAAGTAGAAAAGCTGAGCAAAGTTAAGATTTGCAGTGTTTTTGTTTATTTTGTGTATTAAGCCATTGTCACATTGCTATAAAGAAATACCTAAGACTGGGTAATTTAGAAAGAAAAGAGGTTTAATTGGCTCACAGTTCTGTAGGCTGTACAGGAAGCACAATGTTGGCATCTGCTCAGCTTCTGGGAAGGCCTTGGGAAACTTTCAATCATGGTGGAAGGCAAAGAGGGAACAGGCACATCATTTGGCTTGGTCAAGAGCAAGAGAAGAGAGTGCGGTGGTGCCACACACTTTTAAACAACCAGACCTTGTGAAAACTCACTTACTATCATGAGAATAGCACCGACAGGATGGTGCTAAGCCATTCATGAGAAATCCACACCCATGATCAAATCACCCCCCGCCAGGCCCCACCTTGAATTTTGGGGATTACGGTTCAACATGCGATTTGGTGGGGACACAGATCCAAATTATGTCATTTTGTTTGTGTTTTCTTAACATGGATGCACAGTATATCCTTTCTCCTCATTGGCTTCAGAGAATGTGGGGCCTTATATATTTTTATGTATTATGTAGTTCTATATAATTGCTTCTCTTGCTTTTTGATATAACACTGTGGTTAATTAGTACATGGCCCAGTCATTATTTCTTTCTTAATGAGATTTTTAAAAAATATTCAGTAAGGGGAGAAAATTGAATATGTACTATCTAATTCTCATTTTCAAGACTTCAGTAAGCCAGATATATGCTATTTCCAAGTAAAAACTGTAAGAATAAAAAAAGTATAGTTATTTAATTCAGATCAACACCCTAGGTATAAATATAAGTCCTTAAAATATATCTCTCAGGTTACTTTTCAAGAGCGGATTAGTGAGAAAAAATGTTTCCATTTAATGGATGACCTTTTCAGCTTCATTTAATAAATATATGTGTATTTATGTTCTATTCTGAATGTATACTAGCAGCCATGAGGATGGCACATGTAATTTACCTCCTACTTTTTTCCTACTTCATCTCTCATCACTACCTTCACATGCATTTCCACGCTGCACCTAACCTTAGAGTTTGCATTTCTAGCACCATGCTCTCTCATACCTCTGCTTTTTTTGCACATATTTTGACCTCTCTCTGAAGCCCCTACTTTCTTTTTACCATTTGCACTGTGCCTTTGACACCTTTTTTCCATTCCAGCCACTCCTATTTATCTTTAAAAACTTAACTCATTTGTCACTTCCCCTGAGCCATCTTTCTTGATGCTTTTATGTGAGTTAGATGCCTCCTGTGAGCCTCAGAATGATAATCATTGGCTTCTTTGTCTTAGATGGGTGGCCTCTATCTACAGGGATAGGGTTCTTCACCACTTGAATCCTGAAGATTAAACAGCAAACGCACAAACAAACAGAAACCTGACACACAGTAAACACTGCATAAACACTCATGGAAAGAATGAATAAATATCCGTACAAAGTTCATAATGTAAGGAGAAAAACAACTTGGAAACTAGTCAAATACTGGCATAAGGGATTATATAATTATGGATCCAAATGAAAGCCTTAGATTTCAGACAAGGAAGAAAACATCTCAAGTTAAAGTGATCAGGGAAACAGTGGGATCTGAATTGAACCTTGAATGGTTTGGGTGCATACGTTGGGGGAAAAGCAGAACAATAGATCAGGTTTTCATTTGAAATATTATCGTTTCGGTAGGAACGTATTAACAGAGGGCAGAAGACAGCTGAAACTGATGCTTACTGTGGTCGTTACTCCCTGAAAAACCCAGCTGTTCTTTTTGACTCAGCAGATGTTAAACCAAACAGACTACCATATGGAGACATTTTATTGTTTCCTTATAATCAGGTAAGCTCAATGAAATGATATGCTAATTGAATCTGGACAATATCTTGGTAATAAAATTTCATGAAATTTTAAGACAGGAAAAAATGCTTGCCATGTGAATAGTATGTCATATTGTAACAGGCGCTACAGTGTAAATTCTGGGTGCTTGTGGTTTCCTCTTCTGAAGATTCTTAAAATAATATATATATATAAACACACATATATATATGTATATAGCACCATGTATCATGTATTATATCTCTCTTTTAATTTCAAAAAAAATTATTCGCACCCAGGTTTAAATACTAAAATAATTAAAAATATATAAGCTCTTTCATTTTTCTTCATTAAGTAGGAAGAAACAAAAATTGATAGCCATCATAGGATGATCTTGGGTATCCAGTCAGGGAGAAGTGAAACAATATTATGAGCAAAAGCGATGGCAGTTTTACTAAGGGTATTTAAGACTGTTAATCATAGATTCACCCTTTCTCCTATTTTAAAATTCTTAAATTGTGGCACATATCCTAAAGTTCAAAGTTCTTAATATATATGGCATGCTTAAGTACTTGGGGGACCATTAAAATTGGTATTTAATTACTATTTTACAGTGACATTCATCTCTATCTCTAAATGTTCAATGATATTTACATCCCATTTAATCTGCCTGAATGTTTACTTCTCTTCTTTTCTATGTGCACTGGACTTTTAAATTTACTGAATAGCTTAGAGTTAGTACATAACTCCTCTCCACAGGGAGTGAGTTGTTTCCAGTTTTAAAGTAAACTATACCTAAAAAAAAAAAATAGAGAATTAATCATTAATTGTAAAGTCACTTCAACATCACTTTGTCTATAAATTTTTTCCCAATTCTTCTTCTGCAGTTAACTAGCTGAAATTAATCATTTCTTTCTCTGTGTTCTGGTACATTTTATGTGGAAAATGCTCAATAAATATTTATTGACTTTGAATTTATCTGAATTGTTACAAAACAATGTAATGATAATATATTGTTACCAATGTTTTTCGTATTTTTATATAGTTGTGTTTAGCATACAAAGGATTCCTGGCAAATTATATTGGTCTAAAATTCCAGTACCAAGACAGTAGCCAGATTATTAGAAGCACTGATGTACAATTTACATACAACTTTGCTTATGGAAACAAGTAAGTTACACTATGAATTTGAAAACTTAAGTGATATCACAGTATATAAACTACAAAGATAAGACAAATCCATTTCTTGGAGTTTTATGATTTTGTTTTGGTCTGTTTGAGGAGATGGGGCAAATCATACACATGATGGATTTAACTGCAGTTTTCCTATCCTATGAATATACATTAAACAGAAATAGTCATGTTATAAAGAAATCTATAGATTATGAAAATAAAAATTGACTGTGTCATAATCACCCATAACGATAAAAAGACAAAACAATGGTACACTTTAGAATTTAAATTATGTTTTACTAAATCTGATAATATTCCTAGTTACTGCTGGAAGGTAGAAAGAGACAGGCTTATCAAAGTATTGTCATTATACTTTGATCACTGAAAAAAAAAAAGTGAGTAAAGATATTTTGAAATAATGCTTGCTATGCCAAAAGTTAGACACATAGAAATGCAAATAGAGAAACATGAAGAAATGAAATGAACCTAGAAAAAGCTATTTAGTGACTACAACTGTCATGCCCTTAAACACAGTTTAGTTCTATGTACTCATTTTTGGGGTTTTATGAATTTTTATATCTTCTGGAATGTATGTCAGTTGTTACTGCATTTTTATACACAGTACATGCAAAAATTTCATTTATAATACAAACAATAGTGAAGACATACACAGAGACATACACTTTTCTATTTTATAAAGTACTCCCCATAAATTGTTGTTGTTTATTAAAGTATAATTTATGTAAAGTAAAATTCACTCTTTTTAAGTGCACAGTTAGTGAGTTTTAACACATGTATACAGTCATGTAACCACCACTCCACTAAAGACATAGAACATTTCCTTTCTACAATTTTAGAAGTTTTTCTTTAATATAAAATTTATCTCATAAAAATAACCATGATGTGATTTCCATACCTTGAAAAGATTTCTCTTTTTTTGCTTTTTTCTGTTATAGCTACATCACAATCTTTATTTTATATAGGTCTATACAGTTTACATGCTACTTTAATACATGTCATGTAAGTTTCCATCATTTTATAAGTTATGGATAGTACTCTTCTATTATAATAAGATAGGGAGAGCACTATTTTCTTCTCATGATAGAAGAAGACTCTGTGACTCAGAACTGCCATGTGTGGGACGGGTGTGAGGCAGAACCAGAGTCTCCTCTTGACACCCAGACAGAGAGTGAGAAAATGATCCAAAGTTGGAAATAAAACTAAATGTTGACCATAAACAAAACAAAGACAAGAAATTTAAAACAGGCAAGATGTTAATGGAGAGGAGAGTAGTAAGATGGGAAGAAAGGGCAGTCTTGATGGAGGAATAAATTTCTTGATGCAGAAGCTGCTGCTCAAATCTGCAATTTCAATTGTCCTGTTTTCTACATCATCCCAACGCTATTTTTTGAGAAAGGGTCTGTTTCTGTCACACAGGCTGGAGTTCTTTGGGACCATCACAGCTCACTACAGCCTACCTTCTGGGCTCAAGTGATCCTCCCATCCCAACCTCCCTCTGAAGTAGCTGGGACTACAGGTGTGCACCACCACACCCAACTGGTTTTTTGTTTTTGTAGAGATTGGGTCTTGCCATATTGCCACAGCTGGTCTTGAACTCGTAGGCTAAAGCAATTCCCCCACCTAGACCTCCCAACATGCTGGGATTGCAGGTATGAGCCACCGTGCCTGGACCCCAACATTATTTTCAAAATGCATTGGCCAGTTCCCAATTCACAACTTTAGAAATTCATATACTCTAAAAATTGTTGACATATGTTGGACTGGAAGGGAAACCTTGTTTGTTAATGGTTTTAAAAACTATTTTAGAGGACAAGAAGTGTGAAATGGGAGACAGCCATGGTGAAGGCCTGGAGGTGCTCCAGCAAAGCTAGGTCCCCGGGCTCTATCAAGAGGAAGTCAGTTGTATTCACGGGGACAGTGGCAGGAACAGTGACAAAAGATGGGACCAGGCAAATGGGTGGGACCATATCAGAGCTATCCTTCCTGTGGAACTGGAATGACCTTATGTTTAAAAAAAATGAGGGGACTGGGCAACATGGCAAAACCCCATATCTACAAAAAATACAAAAATCAGCTGGGCATGGTAGTGCACACCTGTGGTCCCAACTACTCAGGAGGCTGAAATAGAGGATTGCTTGAATCTGGGAGGTCCAGACTGCAGTGAGCCAAGATTGCGCTGCTGCACTCCAGCCTGGGTGACAGAATGAGACCTTGTCTCAAATAAAGGGGTATGTGTGTGCGTGTGTGTGCAGAGGAAGTCATATCTTCAGTTTTCAATATAAAACATCAACATCATATTTGAAGTTTATATCTCTGGCATCATATCCTGAGCATATGGACCTAATTCCCTTCAGATACTCTGATCAATCAATGGATAAAGTGAAGGCAACTGTGGACCAAGTTCACATTACAGATGTCAGAATCTCTTTAGCCATGAGATAGGAATCCACAGTCCAACAGGTGTTTGCTGGAAGGAAAATCTTTAATAAGGGCATTAAGCTTTCAAAGAATTTTTCAGGAAACACAAAAGTCCTGCTTCAGATATTCCTTAGTTTCTTGAAATAAGCACCAAAAAGATAATGATGGATGTCTTGTCCCAAGTATAAGATCTCCACATGTTTCCATAGAATGTAAAGACAGAAAAATTCTTGTTACACAAAGACTAAGTTCATTAGATACTGAAGTTTGGTAGAACCTGAAGTGGACTTCAAAGAAGAGAAAGAGAATAATGCCTGAGCTCTATATATTCTGTGGATGGTGTTTGCACAGAATCATATGATTTTGATAATAATTAACAATATTAATTTTAACAATATTCTTCTAATCCATGAGCACTGGGTATATGTCCATTTATTTGTGTTGAGAGAGATATATTAGTATTGAAAAAGATGTTGAGTTCCCCAAGGCACAAATATATGCCTTGGAGGTCATGACACAGTTGAGTCTGCTGTATAAAATGGGACTGAAGCTAGCTCCTGGAATGAATGAAATGAATGGGAAGAATTCTGCCGTTCCACAGAGGAATTACTGACTCAGAAGAGGACATCCTTTGTTGGCAGTCATATAGGTAGATGCAATGTCAGGAGTCGAGCCAGCCCTGCCCCTGTTAGGTGGCAAGGAGCATTAACAGTCCATCAGCAGAATGGTTATGTACCACTGCTTCATGCCCAGTTTGCTTCATATTGCAGATAATCCCTTAGTCCATTATAAAGCAGAAATACTTCTTGAAGGGACATCTCAAGGTACATTTTGCTACAACAAGAAGGAATCTTTTAATTGAACAGTGAAATCACAATTTTACTTTTGAGGCCCATCACCCTTACATTATGCTCTCCTCCACTGCTACAGAATTTTGAAACATTTTATGGATCCTCATTCTTCATCAATCAAGTCATCACTTACCATATTATTAAATAGGTCTCTCTTATTAGCCTATAATTTGGGATGGCTGAAGGGAGATGGGGATCGTAAATGGGTACAAAAAAATAGCTAGAAAGAAAATAAGACCTAGTATTTGATAGCACAACAGGGTGGCTAAAGTCAATAATAACTTAATAGTACATTTTAAAATAACTAAAAGTATAATTTGATTGTTTATAACACAAAGGATAAAGGCCTTGAGGGGATAGATATCCCATTTTACATGATGTGATTATTATGCGTTGCATGGCAGTATCAAAACATCTTATGTAACCCACAAATACATATACCTACTATGTACCCACAAAAAAAGAAAACTAAATTTTTTTTTAAAATTAAAAAATGTATCTGCTGTGTAGTAATTTTAAGATGCATTACATTTGATAATGTTCATGGATTTTCTTTACCTTTAATGTTACAAGACCTTTAAACAAGAATATCATGATTGTTAAAAATAACAGGGTTCCCTTGATAAAACAATTACCAGTCAAGACAAAATAAATTTATCTGCTTCTAACAGGTATTTCTAGACCTGCCTTAATATAGGTCAGACAGTCCACCTAGATGAAGTAGAACTATTAGTATTTGTTGTTTTCAGTACAGTGTTAGTGTTAAAAGTGCCATTTCCCACCCCCCAAAATGGTTCTACGGCCTTCCAAAAAGTGGTTTATAGTTGTAAATCAAATTTAAAAATCTTAAAACAGCCTGCCTTTCTTTTCAAAAAATGGAATTATCTCATCACAAAGGCACAGTGTGCAGTTCAGTTTTGCTCTCATTTGCAGTCTCCTTTTCCCTTATAAAGGGTCCTGTTCAACATGCCACATTTTCTAAGTTGTGGTTTTTAAAATTTTAGACTCATATAATTCATTGTACAATTGTACATTGAGGCCCTAAGTACTTTTTAAAATTTAAAGTGCACTTTAACTTAATGACATTTGCATACAATTTTCTGAAACTGATATGTGTAGTCTAGTCTTTGATGAGCAAGAGGTGGATCCCATGATGAGTTTATGAACCATGAAGAAAATGAGACTATAAGGTGCCCAAACAAACTAGTCAGTTAATAACTACAGTGATAGCTGATGAAAGATTATTGTTAAACTATACTTATTTGGATGGCAGTATTTATATCTGTTACAAACTCTTATAGCTTTAATGCTTAACTGTAATTTATGAGATTCAAATACAGTTAATATTTAATAGAAAATCTTAATCTAAGTTATACATTTAAAAGGTATCATGCAACCATTTATGTCTACAAATAATACCCTTCTAGCACTTAGAACAATGGACAATGCTACTCCAGGGAACTTTCCTGGAAGCGTTATCAAGTTCCAGTTTTGCTTCTTAGCAGCGGACTGAATTTACTGTTCTGTGCCTAGTATTGTTGACTAAAATTGATGACTTCATTCTTGTGTCTTGTTTTGATAATATGCCCTACACCAATGTGTGTGCGTCCTAGTGTCCTTAGTTGTTGTTACACAATGTTATTTTATATTCCTGTGGCTCCTGCCAAGGCTTTGAATAAAAGAAAGACTAATTTGTATACAATGCTAAATCTTTTACTGCCAAGTTTCTGCCTGCTGTGCCTTGTTATGGCTGCTTTTTGGTGCTAATAAAGCTCCCTTGATGGTCTTGTGGGAAAAAATATTTTTCTCTAAAAAATTGTAATGCTTTTAAAAGTATATTTGCTTAAACATTACCACTGATCTATACAAAAAATTAATCAACCGTATTTCAGCTGGACTTACACTTGCATAGACCTTCTGGATCTCATAAGAACAAAATACACTGGGACAAATATTTCTCTTCAAAGGATTAGTTTACAGAAAGCATCAGAATCACAGTCCTTCTATGTGGATGTAGTGTACATTGGACACACATCTACAGTCTCAACATTGGATGGTATGTTGTATCATTTTATCTCTACTGTAATCTAAATATGGTAAAATCTTACCATGGAAATTATTTTTATATTCTGTAGTATGGATAGAAACATTAATCTCTAAATATTAATGAGTCATTTTTTTATCTTAATAATATTATGATTTTATATTTTAATGAATAGGGCAAGGTGATTATTCTAAGGATAAATGAATACTTAATGTAAACTTTCTTACAATAGCATGAATTTGCTTCATAGTCCAGGATTTTGTTTATGAATCAATATACTATGGCAAACATTTTCATTTTGCTTTGTTTTATTTTTGAGAAACCAACTACCATGAGAGATCTATTCCCAAAATGCAACTATTGACATTGACATCTGTCTACTAAGATTGACTTGAAACTTTTCATAGAGTTGAGAGTGATAATGAATACTACTACAAATGAAATCTTCATTTCAGTAGTGTTAGTATTGTGTTTCTAGTCATGTTAATAGACATGACATTTATGAGATATAATAATAAAAATTAAACTCTACAATCTTTTTAAAAAAGATATAATAATAATAAAAATTAAACTCTACAATCCTAACTCCAAATAGTCACCTTAAAAGTGACTTTTCCCATTTTTGAGAGAGACGTTAGATTCCTTCTCTTTGGAACTGCTTTCAAGTGCAAGGTGGTGAGTTATTTTTTCTGACACAAGAACAGAAAACCAAACACTGCATGTTCTCACTTAGTGGGTGTTGAACAGTAAGAACACATGGACACAGGGAGGGGAACATCACACGGGTGGGGGCTAGGGGAGGGATAGCATTAGGAGAAATACCTAATGTAGATCACGGGGTGATGGATACAGCAAACCACCATGGCACGTGTATACCTATGGAACAAACCTGCACATTCTGCACATGTACCCCAGAACTTAAAGTATAATAAAAAATGTAAATGTTACTACTTTATTGTCACTCCTTTTGAATCTGCTGTCACCAGACCTACATTATAATTGGTGGAACACATGTATAAGACAGATGGATTGTGTTGGGATAAATGTTGTCATTCATTAAACAATATTCACTTAGCACCTACTATGTGTCAGGCATTGTATCAAGTACTAAGGAAAGAGCAATGAAGAAGACAATCTTTGTCCTGCCCTCATGAAGTGCACATCCTAGTGAGCACCACATTTGGGGGACGTTGAACAGAACAGAGCTAACTGGCCCACAGAAGGCTAGAGGAAACCCAGGGATTAGTGTCTTTTAAATATTTGATTTTTACTTGATAGGGTTTATATGTCAAAAGACACAAAGCTTTTTCATATAAAAGTGAAAGTTTAGCAAGCTTCACAAACTACTTGCCTTCAAGTCTTCTTTCTAATACTTGATTTTAAATATTTTATTCCATGACAATGTTGATATTATTTGATGATTTTCTTTTTAGCAACAGAAGCAATGCAATTTTATCTCCCATCTATTAGGTTGACTTCTAAATTATTTTTACACCAACCTAATATTTTTGTTTATTTATATTCTTTAGAAATGCCCAAGAGAAGACTTCCTGCATTAGCAAATAAAGGAATATTTTTAGAGCACTTTCAGGTGAATCGGACCAAAATAAATGGACCAACTATGACACACCAATATTTTGTTACCATGACTTCATATAATTGCAGTTACAATATACCCATGATGGCTGTGAGTTTTGGGCAGGTAAGCCTAGAATTTTGCATTAATTTGAATGTAGTGAATTTTATTTTTAAGTTTTTTTAAATAGCCAACATAGAGATAGAATATCTTTAATAGAAAAAGGTAACTAACTATACTAATATTACATGATTTAGAGCATGAAATTGAGTTTAAGTATTAAAAATTCTTCAAGGAATATGTCTATGGGAAGGATAACAGGGAGAAATACCCTTAAAAAACAAGTCAGATGTAGAGTTTTCTCTGTGGACTTAAAAGAAAAAGTTATGGACTCTTCCAATAGAGATCCTTAAACAGAAGTTATTGAAAGAAAAGTTGAGATTCTGTTATGCTTTTAAATTGTTTCTGTTATAAACACCATTTATTTTTGTTTGCATGGAAATTTATACAAGGGAAGAAAAAAGTGCTTTTTTATAATTCTGAAAGCATCTGAACAATTTTTTGTACATTTATGATAATACTAGTATTAAATATTATAAATATGAAAAATTTAAAAATTTAATTGCTATAAAAATATTCAATGAGTTTATTTAATTTCCTGCCACAAAACAACAAACAAGTATAATAAGCTCAAGATTAAAGGTTAAATAATCATTAACCATAATAATTGGATTAGAGCCTCATAGAAAACTTTTTGCAAAGTACACAATTTTATGATTAAAATTACTGAAAAACTATAAAAACTCAAAAAAAATTGCCTTTATCTCACCCTGGGCCAATATTTTAATCTTTTAAAAATTAACATTTTACAAATGCTTTCCAGTCTTTTGCTCTTAGCTCTATTAGAAAATGTAATAACTAACACAGGGCTTTGTATTCTCAAAGCATCTGTATCAAAATTCTCCCATTTTTCAAAATTCCTCAATAAACTAACAGGTAATTGTAACCTCTATCTTTAGTTATTTGTCAAAGCTTACACTGAAGAATATGGGACTTAGATTTTTGTGACCTTTTAAAAAAAATTCAAGTGACAAATACATGTAATGCACATATGTTAAATGTATAATCAATAAATTGTTTTAAGAACTTTCACTTTGAAATAATTGTAGACTCACATGCAGTTGTAAGAAATAACAAAGTACTATTTTTATATCCTTCATGCATTTTCCCCCAATGATAATTTTTTGTATAACATAGCATAATATCATAACCAGGAAATTGACATGATAAAGTCCACTGACCTTATTCAGATTTTTCCAGGATTTTGTGTGTGTGTGTGTGTGTGTGTGTGTGTGTGTGTGTGTGTGTTTGTGTGGTTCTTGTACAATTTTACCACAACCAGAACAGTTCTATTACGAGCATCTCTTGTGCTACCTTTTTGTAGCCATGCTGTCACAGTCATCTGCCTCGTTTCCTTCCTCCTGCACTCACTTATATGTGGCAACCACTAATTCATTCTCTCAATAATTTTGTCATTTCAATAATGCTACAGAAATGGAATCAGATATTATATAGTGATACAAATACATAGCTTTTGGAAACTGGCTTTTTTTCACACAGCATAATTCCCTTGAGATTCGTTTAAGTTGTGTTGATCGATTTGTTCATTTTGATTGCTAAGTATATTTAATGTTATGGATGTACCAGTTTGTTTACTCACCCGTTGAACAGTTGAGTTGTTTCTTGGTTTTAGCTATTTTGAATTAAACTGCTATCAACATTCATCTGTAGGCTTTAGCATGACATAAGTTTCCATTTTTTCTGGGTTAAATTCCCAACAGTGGAATTACAGGGTTGTATGGTAAGAATATGTATAGTTTTTAAAGAAAATACCATACTTTTTCTGAAGTGGTTGTACCATTTTAGATTCCTACCAGCAGTGTACAATCCAGTTTCTATACAGTCTTGCCAGTGTTTGGTGATGTCCCTATTTTTAATTTTAGGCATTCTGGTAGGGTGTGTAGCGATGGCTCATTTTCATTTTAATTGATATTTCCTAATGGCTAATGATGTTGAACATCTTTTTATGAACTTATTTGCCACCTACATATCTTCTACTGTAAAATGTCTAGGTATAAATCTTTTGTCAGATACGTGGGTTGCAAATATTTTCTCCCAGACTGTACCTCACCTTTTCATCTTCTTCATAAGTTCTTTGACAGAACAAAGTTTTAAAAATTTTATGAGACCCAATTTATCATTTTTTTCTTTTATGAATGGTGTGTTTGGTTTCAAGTCTAAGAACTTACTTAGCTTTAGGTCCTGATGATTTTTCTATTTTTTTCTAAAAATCCTATACATTTACATTTTATATTTAAGGCTGGGATCGATTTTGAGTTACTTTTTATATAAGATGTGATTTTTGGTTCAGGTTCATTTGTTTGCCTATGCCTCCAATTGTTTCAGCACCATTTATTGAAAGGCCATCTTTCTTCCATTTAATGACGTTTGAACCTTTGTCAAAAATCATATTTGTGTGGGCAAATTTCTGCGTTTTCTATTTTTCCCATTGGTCAGTCCCTCCACCATCACCACACATTCTTGACTATTGTATCTGAATAGTTAGGCTTAACATTGAGCAGAGTGATTCTTCTCACTTTAGTTTTTTTGTGCAAAATTGTTTTAGCTATTCTAGGTCCTGTGCCTTCCCAAATAAATTTTAAAATAAGATTCTTTATGTCTACCAAAAAACCTTGCTGATATTTTGACAAGAATTACATTAAATCTATAGACTGTTTTGAAGAGAATTCACGCCATTGTAATATTCAGTCTTCCAAACTATGAACACAGTATATCTCTCCATTTATTTGTCTTCTTTGTGCTGTGCTTTATGAGCATATTTAGGCCTTCATTCATTACATTTATCAGAATTTTGCAATTTTCAGATCAGGTCTAGTACATGTTTTGTGAGATTTATGTATGAGTTTCATTTTCTTTGAGCAGTTGTAAATGGTCTTGTGTTTTTAAATTTGAAATGTAATTTATTTTTGTGTGTTTATCTTGTATCTTATAAACTTGCTGAATTCAACACATTTTTACAAAGTAGATACACTCATGTAATCACTACCCAGATCAAGACAATCATTAGCTCCCCAAGTACCTTCCTTGAACCTATATCCTTTCTTGAACTCACTCCTTATCCCAATAACCACTATTTTGACATCACTACCATTAATTATTTTTTATTGCTCTTAAACTTCATATCAGTAGAATCATATAGTGTGTACTCCTTGGATCTAGCTTCTTTCATTCAATTTTGTGAGATTCACATTGCATATACTGTAGTTTCATTCTTTTTCATTGCTGTGTATTTTTTCATAGTGTAAATATACCATAATTCATCCATTCTATTGAACAACTTTTGCATTATTTCCAGCTTGGGACTATTATGAATATAGCTGCTATGAACATTCTTGCTTATGTCTTTTGGCACTAATGTTTATTCATTTCTGAGGGCTAGAAGTCTTATCATTTTAAATTTTATAGAAGTAACAGATAACTATAAGGATCAGAAACAGGAGAATATAATTTTCACTATTAGGATGGCAGTCTACGAATTTCTATAGCATGTGCTGCTTCTGTCAATTGATTAGCACTGAACATTAAATGACTATTTTTTTTAGCCTGGGTCAGACACTGTATTGATCATATAGTTTCTTAAATTGTTGGTTAGGTTTTCAAGACTCCATGTAGCATTTTTTGAAAAATTGTTTTAGTTTTTAAATAGCCAAGACCACATCTCATGCTTCTTTGCCTCTCTGCAGTGATTAGCACTGTACCTTGAACAGAGTGCCTGCTCAATAAATATTTGTTCCTTGAGTGATGGAGGGTGCATTCTGAATTAATGAGGTATTACTGCAGTTCCAGTTGATTGCTACACAGATGACTGAGTTGACTATGGCCTCATTATTGCAGCTATATAGGTATGGCTTGTGTTGATTTATGTGACACTCCTTAATGTTCTGAAGAATCTTGAATACATGAGGCTCATTTATGTCATGTCACAGGATTGTACCCTGATGAAATAAAAATCATGTAAGCCATTGTTAAGTTTAATCATTTTCTCAATATTTATTTTTGGAAATTAGATAATCACACATAAGACAGAGAATGAGATTGTCTACAGAGGAAATAATTGGCCAGGCGAGTCAAAAATTCATATTCAAAGAATTCAAGCTGCATCTCCACCTCTAAGTGGCAGCTTTGACATTCAAGCTTATGGACGTATTCTCAAAGGTATATGAAAAAAGTTTAAAATATTGGTATATACACACACATACATATGTATAATGTTATAATTCTCAAAGGTATGTGAAAAAAGTTTAAAACATTGGTGTATACACACATGTATAATGTTATAAAGTACTAAATGTTATTTTACTTGAGAATTACTACTTATTGATACATGCAAATATTTATTTGATATATAAATAATATGTGATATATTAAAGTCACACATACATCTACGTTAGTATATGCCATATTAGGGTCAGTTAATAGCCAATCATAATGTTGTTTCAAATTCTTCTTTTTAATAGATTAGGAAATAATTCACCTATACAACGCTATTTATTTTTATTCTTTTAGCTTAAAAATAATATTTTTAAAAGTCTGCAAAATTTATAACAATTTTTATAGCCACTTTTTAAAGGCAGTTGAAATTATGACTTTCATAAGTCAAAACTTTCTATAGTATCTACATTTTTAAAAATAAGCATTCACTCCTTACTGTGGTAGCCACAAACAATAACAATACTATTAAAATATTACAAAAATTGAGAATTGGAATATGATTTTAAAAGATATCTATAATTTAATTAACTGAATCTGTGCTGTCCAGTATGACATCCATGAGTTATATGTGGCTACTAAGCACTTAAAATGTGACTAGTGCCACATGTCAAAATATAACATTTGAATATATGGGATTATATGCCATTTATTATTAAAATATCTTACCTAGTTTTATTTTCCTTCTAAAATATAGCTACCAGAAAATATACAATTATATATGTGGTTCCCACTACTTGTCAGTTGGACAGTGCTAATCTAGACAGCCATAATGAACATTTTGGTGTATTCCTTTCTAGTAGTACTTCTCTTACATTTTATGCATTTGAGACTATGTCAGCAATACAAAGCTATTGAGGACAAATGGCATTTTTAGGTTTTCTTCACTGCTTTATCCACTATACCAGTTATATTCCCAAATGTTTGTTTCTCTTTTATATTCATGACTTACAGTTTATCAGTAGCTTCAAAGACATACACGTTGTCGATTAATTTAATTAAAATAGATTTTTAAAATGAAAGTATTTTTATATTAAAAAATTATTTTAACACTCAATATACTCTTTGACACTAAAACTATTTTATTTTTATTATCAAAATGAATTGATGTGAAAACATCAATTGATATTTGATATTTGTGAATTGATAATAAAAATATTTGATCCAAGGCCACAGTTTGAGGTACATTACTCATGTAATTTTTTAAAATAATTATTTATTATTACTTTGAAATTGATAGATAAAATTGTATTTTTTTCCGGTAAATATATAAATTCTTGGCATAGTAGAATGCAAATTTTATTTTTACTACTTTGGAGGGAGACATAGAGTTTACAAGTGATAATACATAGAACACATTTCATGTACTTTAAAAAGGAAATTCGTTTGTGAATTTATTTCATTTTATTATTTTTTGAGACGCAGCCTCACTCTCACCAAGGCTGGAGTGTGGTGGCATGATCTTGGACACTGCAACCTTCGCTTCCTTTGGGTTCAAGCGATTCTCTTGCCTCAGCCTCCCAAGTAGCTGGGATTACAGGTGTGTACCACCACACCAAGCTAATTTTTGTATTTTTAGTTGAGACAGGGTTATACCATGTTGGCAAGGCTGATCTCAAATGAACTCCTGATCTCAGGTGATGCTCCCGCCTCGGCCTCCCAAAGTGCTGAGATTACAGGCATGAGCCACTGTGTCTGGCCGGTTTGTAAATTGTGACTTCTGCTGTTTGCCACCCCTCTGTGAGTGCAGGCCTCCCCACCGGTGTGTCAGCTGCAGATCTACAGTTTGCTCTCCAGAGTCTGGAGGGAATGGGAAGAGTCTCAGTTACACGAGACGGAACCTGTGCTGGCTACACGTGGAGCATCAAGTGGAGAAGCACCTGTGGAAAGCAGAATCTGCTGCAGGTTCCCTCATTTGGCTTGGCTTCTCTTTTCTTCTACATGTTGTTTGCTTATTTGTGCCCCGCCTTATTCCAAAAAGAACTGGAAGCTATGTATATTTTTAAAATGCAAGCTATAGACTAAAATTTCTTTAAAAGTAAATTAAGGAGAAGGTTTTTCTAAATTAAGTTGAACCAGTGTTCTCTTTCATGGAGAATAGCTGCTGGTACTTTCCTCCATATCCCATTTAGAAAAAGTCCAGGAATGTGTGTCTTAGAATCCCCTTGACAGGGGCAGGTGGAGCACAGTCAGGGCCTGTCTCAGAACTAAATTGAACTAAATCCAGATGTATGCTAAGCGGGTACCAAAGAGAATCAGCCTCACTATCGTTCTACCATGAGAGCTGTATTTTGGGGCCTTGGATGCTTTTGTGGTTACAAAGATGACCTTTTCAAGTTCATAAGGGAGTAAAACCTTAGGCAGTCAACTAATTACCTTTCTTTAGTAAGAGGGAGAAAGAGAAAGGGGGAAAGGAGTCAGCCCCAGAGTATGTGAAGGAGAAGAATCTGGGGACTCAGATTGTCAAATATTAAAAAGATGATGCTTTTGGCCAGGTGTGGTGGCTCACATCTGTAATCCTAGCACTTTGGGAGGCCAAGGCAGGTGGATCACTTGAGGTCAGGAGTTCCAAGACCAGTCTGAGCAACATGGTGAAAACCTGTCTCTACTAAAAATACAAAATTAACTAGACATAGGGGTGCATGCCTGTAATCCCAGCTACTTTGGAGGTTGAGGTGGGAGAATTGCTTGAACCTGGGAGGCAGAGTTGCAGTTGGCCAAGATTGTGCCATTGCACTCCTGGGCAACAAGAGCAAAATTCTGTCTCAAAAAAACAACAAAAAAAAAACAGATAATACTTTCTAATGATGATGAGAGTTCAAGGAAAGTCTCTCCTATGTAATGTTGCTGAGAACAAAAATTAGAACAACTTTTTGGGAAGATAACTTAGTAGTATCTTAATACAGATACCTTATGATTCAGCAATATCATTTATATAACTCTAACCTACTGAAATAATAAGATAAATGTGAAATGATATAGGCACAAAGGTAGTCACTGCAGCATTATTTGTAAGAGTAAAAACCTAGAAACCTAAATCCCCATAAATAGCAGAAGGATTGTTTATATTATGTAACTTTCACATTGAGCACTATGCAGCCATGTGTAGACCCACGTATATTCACCTGGAAAGAAATTCATCACATAAGGTGGAAAAAAAATGCAGAACTCTACTCATGAAACCATTTGGGGAAGGAGAGAAAGTGGAGAAGATAAGGAAGTGGGGGCAAAAACAAGTATGTAAACATAGCACACAAGTCTGTATGTATGTGCGTAATAGTAATAGTCATAAGGATGTGGGGGTTATTTTAGAAAAATACATGGCTGGGAACTGAATTAGAAAATTCCACAATGAAGATAGCTCCAGTGACTGGCCTCCCTTGGCGTCTCTGCTGGTGTCTGTGCATCTATTCTCTTCCACCTTTTCTAATCAGTCTCCTCTGCTTATTCATTATTTCTGTTCCATATCATTTGGCTCACACATGGGCCAGCATGGAGACTCCTATCTCTTTGCTAGCCCCTGAATGCGTCAGAAGGTTGTCATATGTGCAGAAGAATTTTGTCAAGAACAAATTGTATATATTGATTTGACCTGGTTTTATTTTTACCATTGGAAGATCATATAATTCCAAAATTAGATGAAAAACGAGAGTAAAAGTAAAAAATGATACAGGGAAAAGTTGACCCTCAGATAGAAAGAGGACTCAATTTTTCAGTTATTTAACAATAATTTATCAGTTATATTCAGAAAAAGCATAGGACATTTTGAGAAAATCAAATTTAGTAGACTCATTTTGTTTAGATTTGTTTTTTTAATTATAAAAATTCAAGTTAATTTTAGTTTTAATTCAAGTTGTAATTGATGCAATGTATGATATTGCAATGGTCTTAATGTATTTTTCTTGGATAGGTTATGTTCATTTTTGAAGAGGCTTTTTTTTTTTTTTTTAACTGACTACAATGGTTTTGAATTTTATTTTACATCCTTGACTTTTATTCACCTTCACCCATGCTGAAATTTAAAATGAAAAACTAGTGTGGTCATATTTGTTATAACCTTTCTAGTAAAATAATTGTGTGTAAAAATAGATTAATGATTCCAACATTATTGGAGAAAAGGCTAACATGACAGTTACAAGGATAAAGGAAGGTGGCTTATTCAGACAACACATACTTGGAGACCTGCTTCGTACACCCAGTCAACAGCCACAGGTATTTTTGAAACTTTTCTCATGATGCTTAATGTAATTTTAATAGTATAAGTAGTTTGTAATATGTTAAAGACCTGGTAAAACAGGAGGATTGACTTCTGTATTTCATGTGAACCTTTGTCTTAACATTGATCAACTTAATATTATGTTATGACTTTTGGGAAAAGTATCTTGCTTATGATAAAATAGTAGATTTTTTAGCTCAACTCTGCCAGAAACTGAAAATATAGTCTTTCATTTAATCTTTACAGCAGCTCTGTAAAAATGAAGAAATTACAGTGTAAACAGATTAGATGACTTTTCCAAGGGCAAGAATGAATGAAATATCAAAGTAGAAAAAATATAGACTAATTTCAGTAAACAAGCAAACCAACAAAATTCCATCACTTTTGTTAAATCCTATTAATATTCTACTGCTGCCCCTTTGCCCCTGTTCTCTAGCTCCTTGTTTCTTTATTTGAAGGTTGAAGTCTATGTCAATGGAATTCCAGCTAAATGTTCAGGCGACTGTGGATTTACATGGGATTCTGCCATTACTCCCGTAGTCTTGGGTACAAGCCCTTCTCAAGGTAACTTTCTGATTTTTAACCTATACTAGGGTGTGAAAGATAACTAGCAAAATGGAAACTCTGTTAATGACTTTTAAAACTATGTGTATACTAGTGTCACCAGCTAAAGCAAGCAAACAGTTCTACATTGTGAAAATTAAAAACCCTATCAGAGAAAAAAGCTATGGAAAGGGCACTAATTATTCATTTTTGAAAAAAAAATATTTCCTTTGAAGTTGAAATCTTGCCTTTGGAGTAGAGGATTCACTAATGCTAAAATTCTCTAGTTTTACCAGTTAGAATCAGTCTCTAAAATTTCACTTGGACCTTAAGGCACTTTTGTTCAATTCTACTAGCTAGGGTATTAAGTGGAGTCTTGTATTATATGAGACCACATCCTCTAGGAGAGTTAGTATTAAGAGGCTAGTAACAATACATCTGCTGTTTAATAAAATAAAATAATCACGTCCTAGATTTGAGAATAAGAGATATAAAAATTATTGCCAGGAACCCAATCTAAGGAACGCATTATACCATTTCTTCATAGTGTGTTATTGCTTCAAAAATATGGTTATGCTTTGTGTCTGAGCAACAAAGAATTGAAATAAAACAGCAGGAATAAGGATAGTAAGGGATGGCTTTTTTCAATCAGAACAATACATTCAGATGCTATAATTACATGTTTAGTCTTGATGGATGGTAGGAAAATTCATCAGCTAATTTTATATTGGTACTTCCCAAAAATCATTAAAATTTTAAAAATATTGCATTTTTGTGTTGAAAGAATATATTCTTCAGACGTTTTAGAACAGTGATGATTTGGGGTAATTCATGTTACGTGAGGTTAATACTCTCAAGAATAAGGATTTGATGAACTTTAATTTGGTTATAGTCCTTTGGTATGCTTATGTTTATATCCATTCTTGCATTTTGTAATGATTTCCCACATCTACATGCACTTTCTGAAAAATTATTTCTTACTCAACATAATCTGAATTGCCTTTTGCCACATTTTGATCATCTTTAAAATTATGAAAATGTAAGCATAAACTATAAAAATACATATACTCTTCACTGAAAATTAGCAGCTGCTAACATTTTGTCATATTTACTTCTAATCATCAATTTAAGAAAGAAATATTATAGGAACAGCTAAAGTTCTCTTTAAGTATCATCCCTAGACCTAGTCCCCTACATAACTTTCAAGGGACAATCACAGTAATTAATTATTGTATGTGTATTCTTCCATGACATTTAAAATACCTTTTTTATATAACACACACACACACACACACACACACACTCACACTCTCTCTCTCTCTCTCTTTCACCAGTTTTATAAGCTTACAAATATTACAATGTAAATATTATTTTACATCCTAAAGTGTCCCAAGCACTTTAGGATGTATATCATCCTAAATAGAGGAATCTTGTTTTCTTTTCAAATGGGCAGCGTCCATACCACTAATTGTGTGGTTTATCCTTTCCTCATTAATTTGCAATGGCAAGTCTGTCATATACTAAGTTACCATATAGAGATGTCTGTTTAATTTTTTTTGTTATAAGAATAATTTGTTTCCTTATCTTATGCCATGCTTTCAGTCAGATAATTCTTTCCACTAGTCTCTTCTCAACGCACAGATTCAACATATAAACAGATGTAGAGTAATTCAATGGAAATAAAATACCATTGACAAATAAATGTGGATCTTTCTCCCTGCTTGCCTATTAGACTTATTGTTTATATCTTTTGAAGATAGGCTTATTTTTCTCTGAAAAATATATGATTTCATTACATCAGATTTTATTTTTCTAACTTTAATATTGTTATTTAAATTGATCATTTTTAGGGTCCTATGAAGAAGGCACAATTCTAACCATAGTGGGTTCTGGATTTTCTCCTAGTTCAGCCGTAACAGTCTCAGTTGGACCAGTAGGTTGCTATCTTCTTTCTGTGGATGGTAGGTCCTTTTAAAAACTATTAAGTCTAATTGTTCTTCTTTAAAATAAAGTGGAATCAAAGAGCAGTGTCACAATTATCTTGATTAATTACAATTATCATGAACCAGTATTACTATTATCATGATCCCTATAAGATCACGAAATTGACAACCTGGTCTATATAATGCCTTATCTTTTAAATCTTTGATTATGACCACAGACTATTTCACTGTTGTACAGTATCTTTATCCTATAAACAGTTGAATTTTGTCTTGTTTTTCCCCTTCACTTGGAGGTTACATGAACTCTTTCCTGCATCGGTGTGTCTCTGGGACACAAAAATGAATGAAATGCTTCTCTAGTGTTCAAGGTCCTGTCTGCCCATGTTTTGACAATACCATGCAGGAAGAAGATGTGGCCATCTCCTGACTTCTAGTTACACACACCCTTTCTCCATTAACGTAGAATTTAAAGATCATTCACATTTATTTTTACCTCTTGAAATAGTGAAGGTCATAGCTATTTATTTCCCTAAAAGTTGTCTTTCATAATTCTAGGAGATTTTTCTTATCTTAAATCAATTGAAATGACGTAAGTAAATTCATTTACCAAATCCTTTCTGTTGTTTTTAATTTAGATCTTTTATGCATTGTTAAGCTGTAATAGTCAATATGACAGCTGTACTATCGGTGTTCTAAAGAAAGTAAGGAAATGTTTTCATTTAAGTTTTGTTGGTTTGTTTTTTTGATATGGAGTCTCACTCTGTCACTTAGGCTGGAGTACAGTGGCTCACTGCAACCTCCACCTCCCAGGTTCAAGTGGTTCTCCTGCCTTAGCCTCCCAAGTAGCTGGGATTATAGGTGCCTGCCACAACACCTGGCTATTTTTTGTACTTTTAGTAGAGACAGGGTTTTGCCATGTTGGCCAGGCTGGTCTTGAACTTCCAGGTAATCCACCCACTTTGACCTCCCAAAGGGCTGGGATTAATGACGTGATCTATCATGCCTGGCTTTCATTTAGTTTTTAATCATCTTTCTTGATAAAACCTAGTATTTTGCACAATTTTGGAAATAATGCATTAGACCAAAAATTCCAGAATAATTAATGTAAATGAGCTTATAAACTAGTTTTTTAAAATATTGTGACAGTTGCCTGTTTGGGGTACAGCAGCATCAGAAGCAGATTTACTTTCATTATCAGTTTACCTGTTTTCTAGGAGTGTCTGATTCATAGTCTAGAGTAGTTTGTAAGGATTGGTCCTCCCAAGATTTCCCCACCCATTGATATATATTCATTTTCTTTGGATATATTTCTTGGATCTAAAAATGAAGGCCAATGTTAGTATTTACAAGTATAACATTTGTCATAAAACCATTTGATTTACCATTTTCTTCGTCTTTTTTTTCCTACAAGAAAAAGAGATTAAGTGCCAGATTCTGAATGGAAGTGCTGGACATGCCCCAGTTGCTGTGTCCATAGCTGATGTTGGACTAGCACAGAATGTAGGGGGTGAAGAGTTCTACTTTGTTTATCAGAGTCAGATCTCACATATCTGGCCTGATTCTGGAAGCATAGCAGGTAATGGTTAATAGTTTAAACAGAGAGAAAATTACGTACATTTCCATCCCTTTCCTGTGCTGTTTTTATAACAGAGTGAGGGGGAGGAGCCCAAAGCTTCCTCCTATGGAACAAAGGAGTGTCTCCTTTGAGAAGGCACAGAGATTAAATGGTCGACTAATTCTTTTGTTTCTTACAAAGTACAAGTCGGGGTGCTGCTTATACTTACATCTTAGGTTATTGAATTAATATCATCAATTATTACATGTTTCTATAACAAGCACATCAATTATGTCAAGATAAGATTTATTAGTTGTTATTCTGCTTACCAGCTGCTTCATTTGTAACCACAGTCTCAATGGAGCTACTTGACCCAGAAAAAGTTCTGAGAACAAATTGGGGAAAGGAGGGCTAACACAGAGGATGGAAAGAACATAACACATTTTTCCTGTCCTGCTTCATTTCCTTTATATGTTTGTTTTTATATTAGGCATAGTTTAGATTTTTGTGCTTTGGTTTTGATCTTTTTGGTATGTTTTATTTTACTTTATTTCATTGCTTATTTTTAAAGTTTAGTTTTCCTTTTACTTAGCAGTATTAAAATTTGAGATTTGGTGAGAGTCTTAATTCACTGTACTCTTCCATCCACAGAATGGTTAAGTGGATAGAAGCAGCATAATTTTTCATAGTATGAAGGCACTATGAACAATAGCAGATGCTGCTACCAGTGCCCCAAAGCACATGTGTGTTGCAAATCTATGTTATTTCATTAAATCACTTAACCCAGCTCCTTTATGGTTCCAAGCATCAGCGCCCAGGCTCAGGTGTGTGGTGGTGATTGTACTCATCTCAAGTCTGATCCTTGATCTATTTGCCAGTCCATCTCTTGGATAATTAGACAATTCTCAAAAGATGAGTTAGCTGTTGCTAACATTTCTTTTTGTTATAGTTGAACTGGTTTTGTTGTTGTTTTTTGCTTTTCTTATGAAGGTGGTACGCTACTGACTTTATCTGGATTTGGCTTTAATGAAAATTCAAAGGTATTAGTTGGAAATGAAACCTGCAATGTGATTGAAGGGGATTTGAATAGGATAACCTGCAGGACACCAAAAGTAAGGCCCCTGATTTCAGTCATTTTTTCTCCTAAGTCTGAAATCTTATAAATTAGGAACCATCTCAGTGGGAGGGGGCAAGGGGGGGACAAGTGGTATATTTACTTAGGAACTGCACGGTTTCTATGATGCTCTTTGAAATTTATTTCTTCCACATCTTTCTGCTAAGATTCAAAAACAAAATATTATCTCCACATTCAAGATACTTAAAATCATGAAGAAAAGAGACACATAAGCTAATATTAATGCATTTCATTTGAATTAATTGAAGTAGTTACAAAGTAAACATAAAACACAGTGGAGAGAGGGTGTCAGAAACAGTTTCACAGGAAAATTGATGTTCCATCAGAAGTTGAGGATGAATAAGAGTTACCACATAAATCGGAGGATGAAAAAATAAATGAGTACTCAAAAGATTTCAGGAAACTAAATCTAGAAATTAATGGTTTTCAAATAGGAATACATTTTGAAATGTGTTAAAAGTTTCAGTTTAAATGTGTTAAATTTTCAGTTTCACACAAAAAAGTAAAGTTCTCCATGGAATGTTGCATCTGAGAACCAATTATTATTCTTTATTTTTAAAACATAGTTTTAAAATTTAAACTAAGACTTTGGTTCCTTTATTATATGTCAAAGCATAATGAATCCAGTCACTATTTAAAAAACATATAGCAGAATAAATGAGGGTATTATGTATTTGCAAACTGCAGGAAAAAAAATTAATCGTTTTTTTTTTTTTTGACTGAATGTTGGAGATGAGAATCGAGGGGATATGGTAAACTAAAACTTACTTTGTTTACATTATGCCATTCAGTTAAACAATGAATGTGCATTAAATAAATACTAGATGTGAAGAAATATTTTTCCTAATTGGGAAATGCATAGATGCTATATCTGCAAAAGCATCAGATAGTTTTCTTAGGGGGTGTAAGTGCTTAGTCTTGGATTTTGGAATGAGATCTTCAAAAGATATAATAATGTGATTTGTCAGAGAAGAGAAATTAGAACTATTACTTGTCTATTTTAAAACAAAAAGTCAAACTTCAATATCTTATGCTTTATCAGAGAATCACTTGTTCAGAACATCTCAACAATATTGTGAAGCCATCAGAAATCCAATAATATGGATGCATTTAAATTGATCATAAAACTACTATATCATGTAACTTTATTTTGAGAACTCAAGCATGTAACCTATATTTGACACCACAGCTTTCTAAATATATGAAAATTGAATCTGATTCATGACTTTGAAATAAAACGTCTTCAGTAGTTTATCCTGAACAATTCTATTTCTTTTCAACCCTTGCATTTCTGTATCTCAACAATTAATATTTTCTAATTTTTTCCTCTTATTTTAGAAAACTGAGGGTACAGTTGATATTTCAGTTACTACCAATGGATTTCAAGCCACAGCAAGGGATGCTTTTAGTTATAATTGCTTACAGACACCAATTATAACTGATTTTAATCCAAAAGTACGAACAATATTAGGTAAGAAATTCTTCAATAAGATCAGTCATTTGACATATGTATAGAAAACATTTCTAAAAAAGGCTTTCGAAGCATAGTTTCTTCTGCAGTTTTGTTTCTTAAAGTGAAACCAGTTATAGTTTTATGTGTGTGTATGTTTTACCATAATCTATTTATTATTTTACATTGAATATGTGCAATGAGGAAATAGTAAATTTTTTAGAAAAGGACTTTGCCATCGCTTTTTACTTTTGAGCAATTGAACATACATTTCATCCCTTTGTGGCTGTTACCAACTCTTTCGTTGTTTTTCCTTTTGCCTCTGAAAGTGTTAGGCTTTCCTAAATCCAATGAAAGATGAGAGATGAACTGATTTATTTAATATGCAAATTTCACACTTGATAACAAGTTGAACTTTTGCATCCTTTTTTAAATTTAAAATACTAGGAGAAGTTAATTTAACAATTAATGGCTATAATTTTGGAAACGAACTGACACAAAACATGGTGGTATATGTTGGAGGAAAAACCTGCCAGATTCTTCACTGGAACTTCACAGATATTAGATGCCTTTTGCCCAAGTTGCCTCCTGGAAAACATGATATCTATGTAGAAGTCAGAAACTGGGGTTTTGCATCAACAAGGTATGATAATGAATATAAACTTGATAGAATTGTAGGACACATGGGGCTAATGGAATTGGGGTAGGAAAAGAAGTAGACATTAACCTTTAGATGTTAATTGCTCTCTTTACCTTTTTACATCTTCTTTTGCAAAAGATGCTGAGAATATCTCATACAAGTGCAATATGACACATAGTTTTGAGACCAATACCATTCAGATCAGGTTGTAAAATTCTCTGTACAACTAGACTTACTTGTATGTCCCATGATTTTAATTCATTCAGGAAATGCTTATCAAGTAGTTTCTCAGTGCTGCTGGCTGGATTTACAGTGGATTAGAGGGGCATTTCTGCTGCATTAAGGGATGCTCACAATTTTCTTAGAGAGACAGATTTCAAACAGAGGACTACATCAAAAGTTTAATTGTAAATATGAAAAATGCTAGGAGTAAGAGATATCAGGTGCAGTAAGAGTCTATAATAGAGAGAGCTAACATATCCTAAGCAACAGGGAAGGGTTCTGAAGGAAAGGATGCAGGGAGTCTTTCTCCAAATCAGTTTTTTGTAAGTACTGAGTATTTTTTTCCCTGAAACTATTTGTTAACTGGTAAAATTTTAGTTCTAGTATGAGGAAGTTATTGGTTAAGAATACTTAAAAAAGGAAGAAGCTGAAAATTTATGGATACAAAAAGGCCAATAAAGCTAGTGTCAGAGTAGAAAGATGATTGCAGCAAAATCTTGCAATAAGTAAATGAAGATGAGCAACATTAAACGTAAACGTCAGCACTATATCCATCCCTTCTTGGTTTCACAGGGCAGAGCTCACATGGGTTCTGTATTGGCTTGTGCTTTAGTTTGAAAATATAATGGGTGAAATTGACACCAAACAAAGTTGTGTATTCAGATTCAAGAAATACCACGGTTATACTGTGGAATTAAAAGTTAACACAATGATTCATGTGAATTTTTCTGCCTCTCTGCAGTTACTAGGGAAGTTGGGATGTGGAAGTCAACTTTCTATGTCATATCAGAAAAGCGTTTACATTTTGATGGCCTCCTAGCAGATGCATTGTCTGTAACAAAGCAAAATAAATTAAAAACTATTCTCATTGAAGTAGTGGGAAGGGAAACTCTGACAAGTTTTCAACAAACATGGAATAATAACTTCAAATTAATTACACAAAATGTTGATTACTCAAATGTGTGAGATTTAATTGCTATTTGTAAAGTAGAGTTGCCTTTTTGTTTTACCCTAATGAAAATATAAAATATTTTAAGGGATTTGATGTATTTCTTGTGACCTCAGTTCTTAAGAGCATATTTTTCCATAATATTGTAGGATCTTTCATCTCAAATTCTTCTGCCATTAGAATTTTCAGAAATGTAATTTTCATAGTTAGGGAAAAGTATTGAATATGCCATCCAAACAAATTGAGATTGTGATAATTGCCAGATTGTCCACCTTGAAAAAGTAATGTATAATTAAATATCCAATTATTTCCTCTTTCTAAAGAAATCATATCCTGGCAAGAATTTAGCAAGATAAACCAATAAAAAGCTCATTAAATAGTCTATCCAATTTTTTTTCAGAGACAAATTAAATTCTTCGATACAGTATGTTTTGGAAGTGACCAGCATATTTCCACAAAGAGGCTCCTTGTTCGGTGGAACTGAAATCACCATAAGGGGTTTTGGATTCAGCACAATACCAGCTGAAAATACCGTGCTGTTAGGTAAGAGCTTTATTCATAGGAAAATGATTATCATTTTTCTCAGCTTAAAGGATGTACTACAGGTGCCAATAATTACTGTGTATTTAAGTATATGCAACATATAGAGTGAAGGAGTTGTTCTGAAAATGATTAGTACTCACATGATTACTATTAGAAAAGAAGTACCAAAGATCCTAATACATAAGGCAGAGCTTTTTAAGGGCCTTGGCTGTTGATAAATTATACTTCATCTCTATAGTTCACAAAAAAATTGACAAAATGTTTGCTGTTTAAAAATATCCAGTATTTATTCTTTCTAGGGTCCATCCCTTGCAATGTTACATCATCATCAGAAAATGTCATAAAATGTATTCTTCATTCAACTGGGAATATATTCAGGATTACCAACAATGGAAAAGATTCAGGTATCAGCCATTTATATATTATAAAAAATTGGAACCACTTAAACCTGAAATTAATTTGATTCTTCTTTATTTTATACTTCAAACAATTGAGAGACTAAGTATTGTTATTTATTTTATAATTTGTCAGCAGTATCTTCTTGACATAGAGGGTCACATACAGAATGAATTAGTGGTAGACTTGAGTCTAGAAGGCTGTACTTTATATTTCCAAGTTCAGGAATTGCCATTTGGTTTTGCTGTAGTACAGAACCTCCCAAATTGTTGTAGTTTATTATCAGTCATGGATTTCCAAATGAATATTCCAACTGAAATTGATCATAGCTTTAAAAAATATTCTATAATATTTCTATTTTATTCTAATAAAAGCAAATTATTTATTGCCTTTTCAATTTTTTTTCAAATTATCTGTTGATCATCACTTTTGGAATTTTGTGACTTAATTTTTCCTTATTGTCTTATTACCTTTCCATTATTTCTATTTGTTTTTTTAAGTGCTTAAATTATGTACATAATAAAGTTTGAGTGTTGATTTGAAAGTTTTCACTAGTGATTGTACATAAATTGCAATGTTGTCAAAGATAATTATTAAGAAATTATGTTTTTCTTTTAAAATATGACTCAATTCTTGCTCCCAGTGCATGGATTAGGTTATGCCTGGTCACCATCAGTCCTAAATGTGTCTGTGGGGGACACAGTGGCATGGTATTGGCAAACGCATCCCTTTCTTAGAGGGATAGGATATAGGGTTTTTTCTGTCTCCAGTCCTGGAAGTGTAATTTATGACGGCAAAGGATTCACAAATGGAAGACAAAAATCTACATCAGGTATGTTTCTGCTTATTGGTTTTGCATCATGCTACTTTTTCCTAGATGTAATAAAATGACATTTTGTTTAGATTTAATACAGTAGTTTTACATAAATAATATACACAAATGCATAAGGTGACTTGACATTTTGTTGCTGCAGTAAAAATGTTACTAATGAGTGTAAGCAAGTTATTTTATACGTATTCAAATGAATTCTGATATTAGAAATGTCTTTTATTGATTCTGTGATAATCAACCAATTGAAAAACATATTGGAAAAAGCAAAATGCAGTAAAATAGGAATATATGTTTGAATCGAACAAATCTGGTAGCAAGTGATGAACTCTGAGTGACTGAAATCAATTTAAAATCAGTATTTCTTATAGGACAGTTCAGTGTAAAATGTACCTTTTAGATTGCCTGTTTTGTTCTGTATATGTAAGAGTTTAAACTTTTCACTCATGAAAAAAATTAAATTTTCTTCCATTTCATGTTGAATTTTTCTTTAAATTTTGGTATGTTATGCCAGACTTGTCATGGTTTTCTAGAAAATCAATGTTGGATCTTGTTTTCATGGAATGTAATTTCGTTACACATGATAGCTTTTAATAGCCAGCAAGTTTTCTTACTACATTCTGTTGACATTTCATACACATGAAAAATAAGAAACTGTCATCTGCATGTGCATTTAAATGATCATTTCAAATTGTTTTCACTCTCTTTTCAAAGATGCATTAATTGCTTATATTTATTATGTACAATCTCATTTTATGGCAGGTTCATTTTCTTACCAATTTACTTCACCTGGAATCCATTATTATAGCAGCGGGTTTGTTGATGAGGCGCACTCCATTTTTCTCCAAGGAGTCATTAATGTTTTACCAGCTGAAACCAGGCACATTCCCCTGCACCTGTTTGTGGGTAGCTCTGAAGCCACATATGCTCATGGTAAGATAGTTAAAGATGGAAACTCTATTACACAGGTGACCCAGGGTATAAGTGATATATCTGGAGCAGGCAGCAGATGACTGAGTCTAACTGTGCTTCTATCTTACTAGCCACATGAGCCTGAATAGGTTTGGGCTTCTCTGGGGCAGGAATTTATTCTCTAAAATAAGGATTATGTTAATATCTTCCTATCAGCCTCTCTCCCAGAATCCTTGTGTGCCTCAAATGAGATGTAATATAAAAAAGTTCTGACATTCTGTATGTGCTTGGACATATATTAAAATGTAAGATGATGTTATTATTTCCCCATGGGATCTGGCCTTGGACAAATTGATAAATAAATCAATTTTATATTCACCTTTCTCTCTTTACTGTGACATCTTTGTCCAGGTCTTTAATATTTGTGCTGTCTAAGACCCATTTGTCATTTTGTTTTTCAAAAAAGATTTACCAGAATTTAAACCATCATCATCAAAATAAAGAATAACGCAGTTTGAAAATGGTTCTCGTTTTAGAATATTATCCATGACTTACAGGCAGTTCTTTTGTCTAAAGGAGGACCTGAGAATTTGCACTTGGGAAGCTCTGTGGCAGGCTGCCTAGCAACAGAACCCCTGTGTGGCCTGAACAATACCAGGGTTAAAAATTCAGAAAGATTGCTATTTGAGGTTTCAAGTTGTTTTTCACCATCTATAAGCAACATTACTCCATCCAGTGGAACAGTAAATGAACTAATAACAATTATTGGACATGGCTTTAGTAATCTCCCATGTGCTAATAAGGTAAGAATATAAATATCTCCTTTGTACTTCTATTATATGTTCCTAACAAAAGTAATTTGACAAAAACCTTGTAATTTAATTTTTACCAGCTTTATTGAGATGTTATCACATACCATACAATTCACACATTTAAAGTGTGCAATTCATAAGCTCTTAGCATAGGCACAGAGTTGGCATTCATCACACAATCAATTTTAGAACATTTTCATTACCCCAAAAAGAAACCTTAAAGTCCTTAGATACATACCTAACCCATTCATCTATCCCAGCCCAAGGTGATCTCTAATCTACTTTCCATGTCTATAGATTTGGCTATTCTGGACATTCCTTATAAATAGAATCATACAATATGTGGTCCATTTTGACCAATTTTATTTATTTTTCACTCAGCATAATGTTTTCAAAGTTCACCTAAGTTGTACCATGTGTCAGTACTTCATTTCTTTTTATGACATCATAATAGTCTATTGTATGTTAAATGACATTTATCCATTCAGTTGATGCACATTTGGGTTGTTTTCACCTGTTATTATGAATCATGTAGCAATGCACATTTTTTATGTACAAATCATAATTTAATCCAAGAGATGCCTTAATCAGCTCCTCCCAAATTAAATTTATGAATAAAAGATATTTATTTGCACATGATTAGCTTTTTAAATTTATAGTTGTTGCTAATATAAAATTTGTTTATACTGGAGGTATGTATTGACTGGTTTTTTATTTTATATTCATTTTACTTACAGGTTACAATTGGTAGCTACCCCTGTGTCATAGAAGAAAGTAGTGATGATTCAATTACGTGTCATATTGACCCTCAAAACTCAATGGATGTTGGTATCAGGGAAATTATCACTTTGACTGTCTACAATCTGGGCACTGCTATCAATACATTGTCCAACGAATTTGATAGGCGATTCGTACTTTTGCCAAACATTGACCTGGTGTTGCCAAATGTAGGATCGACTACAGGAATGACAAGAGTGACCATAAAAGGCTCTGGATTTGCAGTTTCTTCTGCAGGTGTAGAAGTCCTTATGGGTTATTTCCCATGTAAAATTCTATCTGTGAATTATACAGCCATCGAATGTGAAACATCCCCTGCTGTCCAACAACTTGTGGATGTATATCTTTTAATACATGGAGTGCCTGCCCAGTGCCAGGGAAACTGTACCTTTTCATATTTAGAAAGCATCACTCCTTATATAACAGGAATCTCCCCAAACTCTATCATAGAATCTGTAAAAGTTATTATTGAAGGAGAAGGTTTTGGGAATGTTTTGGATGACATTGCTGTTTTCATTGGAAATCAACAGTTCAGAACAATAGATGTTAATGAAAACAACATCACTGCTCTTGTGACTTCTCTCCCAGTTGGACGTCATTCTCTTAGTGTTGTGGTGGGAAGTAAAGGCTTGGCTCTGGGAAACCTGTCTGTCAGCAGCCCCCCAGTAGCATCTGTCTCACCAATTTCTGGAAGCATTGGTGGTGGAACTACATTGGTGATCACAGGAAATGGCTTCTATCCAGGCAACACCACAGTCACTATTGGGGATGACCCTTGTCAGATTATTTCCATCAACCCCAATGAAGTCTACTGCCACACTCCACCCGGGACTGCTGGAATGGTCGGTGTGAAAATCTTTGTTAATACAATCTCTTATCCACCTTTGCTTTTTACATATGCCCTGGAAGATACTCCATTTCTCAGAGGAATTGTCCCAAGTAGAGGTACTCCAATATCTGCCTTATTATTTTGATATTATATTACCAATAATATGTATTAGTATAGAATTGGAATGATATTTGTAAATAATCATTAAGGTGTGTTTATAGACAATCCCACTTACAATTAATACATGGGATTTAAGTTCCGTGTAGTCTCTATTGTATGATTATTTTTCACACATTTATGGGATAACAATTTTAGCCAAATTTCAACTTCTACTTAGGAACAAAATTCCCGTTATGTTGACCTATATTTCAAACAAGGAAAAAATAAGTGAAGATAGACCAGAACTGGTAATTCATTCATGTTATTGATGTTGATTTGCACTAGAAATACCAGTTAAAAGTCAAAAGTTACAATCTTCCTTACATTGAAAGTGTTTCAGAGTATCTTATTTCCATGAAACTACAATTCAGTATTAACTTATTAACATGCTAGAATTCTTTTTAAGGAGATCATTGGCACATTCAATGGAGAAAATATTATAAAATAAGATTTTCTTACTTAGCATGACTCATTTTTTAAATTTAACAATAGGCTGATATATCTTCTTGTTCCTTTGTCATTATGCTATGCTGCTTCTGATAATTTTTGAGCTATTAAAATTCTTATTATTTATGTACTGAATTCTGGAGAGGAAGCTGTAGTGTGATAGCTGAGAGCTTGGCTCTCAAATGGTTCAAATTTTGCTTCTTTTAATTTCCAGTGATGAAATTTTGGACAGGTTTTTTTAAGCATCAATTTCCTTTTTTATGCAGGTACACATATTATAAAGTTAAAGAAGTTCATTCATATAATATAACTTAGAATAGTACATTTAATAAATAACTCATTAAATGTTAACCTTTTAGAAAAGTCTTTTTTAGGTTACATTATAGGGAAATATATCGGGTTTGGGGTAAGTAGTATTTTCTGCCTTCAAGGAGTTTCCTGTAGAAATTTTCTTTAATATGTCAAATTTTCTCAGTTTGAAAGAAATGTGAACAATAGCAATGGCATATTCCTTTTCCCATATGGTTGTAATTATTGCAAATAAGGGCATATGTTTCTTATTTCCACTGACTGTGTCTCTTCCCATCTCTGTCTTTGAATGTTTCTTTCAAAACAATGTATTCGGAGGTATAGGAGACTTGTAGATGTCTGAGAACTGGGTGATAAAGCACACTGAGAACAACACTGTTCCATTTGAAAGGCAAATTTTCAAGCAAAATTAAATGTTAAAACTCATAAAACTTTCTTTAGATTGTATCTTAAAACTATTCCTAACATGAAATATCTCTTTAGTATATGTCATGTTAAAATTATTATTTATATTTAAGCCATCCTCACTATGGTCAATTATATGGTAATTTTTACTATTACCACTTGAATAAAAATTAAACTACTACTTGAGGGCACTGCATTTGCAAAAAGTTATATTGACTAATTTTCATTTAAAATTTAGATACATGGCTATTCATTTGAACAACCTATGAAAAATTCCATATGTTTAATGCCCTCAATGTACATTTGTCAAAAGAAGGAAGCAAGAGAATAGTCAGAATCTAATTCTTTGTTCTATGTGCATATATTGAAGGCATTAACATCAACATTCACCTATATGTCTTTAAATTAATTCCTTTTTTCTGTATTTACCATCTTACACCCATTTACATATTGTAATTTGTTTACCAAGTCACACCTATCAAAAATGTTTGAATTAAGAAAAATGTAGTCCCCCCTCAAAAGAGTTGCTAATGTCAGAAAGAAAGGTACCAAAAATAAAGAACAGTAAGCCTCATCCTTAAAATATTCTCTAACCCACCCTGCTCAGACAGTAATACTTCCTAACTCTACCTCTCTTCTCTGTTAGTGTGAATTAGTAACTTACAACTCAGTAGAATGGACAGAAGGGCTGGAAAAATTATAAACATTGGGATAAATCACATATTTAATATACAGTAGACTAGTGTATATAGTGGTCAAAATGTATTATATGACATAGCATGTATTGTTAACATTTATAGTAGTTTTAAAACATTGGGCATTCTTTTATTTATAAAAGTAAAGAGGTATATCTTTAAATGCATTAAGTATTCGTATTTCGATATATTTATATTGTGTGCTTTTTTTTTAAGGTCCACCGGGAACTGAAATTGAGATTACTGGATCCAACTTTGGTATTGAGATCTTGGACATCTCAGTAATGATAAACAACGTTCAGTGTAACGTAACTATGGCCAATGATAGTGTGTTGCAGTGCATCGTGGGAGATCATGCTGGGGGCACATTTCCTGTTATGATGCATCATAAGACAAAAGGCTCAGCCATCTCCACAGTTGTGTTTGAGTACCTGCTTAATATTGAAAATATTAATCCAAGCCAAGGTAGTTATAAATATGTGGGAACCTGCCTATATTCTGTTTCAGTAAACACTTATTTAGAAACCTTATTTAGAAAGTAATATGTTCCTCAAACATATAAAATTTCTAGTTCTCATAGCACAATACAAATATTTTTCTTTATGCAGCAAATAAATAAGCATGTAATTGTATAATTATTTCAAAATACTAAATTTAAAATGTAATACCTTATATTTCTTAGTGATATATGATTATTTAAAACTTAATCCTACTTAAAATGACAGTTATATATGGACATTTTTTTTAAATCATGTTTAGACATCACTGGTATGTAATTATTTCTACATAAATTAGTATCTTTTTTATTTAAAAAAAATTTTGGTTAAAAAACAAAGTATAAACAAACCAATATACTTGTAATTAAAATAGTAATTGCATAGATATGTTTTGCCTACTCTGAAATCCTTTGTGACATCTCTTTTAAAAAAATTTTTAGTTCCTAGAAATAGTTCAAATAAATTACCAGATATGACATTTACTCAGTGAAGATTTTAAAACACTACAATCAAAAGAGATTCAGTTGCATTAATAGAATAATGCGCTATAATTTCAGTTGTAAGAAACTTTTCATTTAACGTAACTTACTTTCAGGTTTTAAAATACTTTCAGGTTTGATGTACAGAGAGGAGGTTTTATTTTAATTAGTTTTGTTTTTCCTTTGTATTTGTCTTCCCCAGGGAGCTTTGGTGGGGGTCAAACCATGACTGTGACAGGCACCGGATTTAATCCACAAAATTCAATTATATTAGTTTGTGGCTCAGAATGTGCAGTTGACAGGCTTAGATCTGATTACACAACATTATTATGTGAAATTCCATCTAATAATGGTAAGTTGTCAGAAAAATAATGGCAGTCTTTGAGAACTAGTTGATTTTATAAAGATCAATTAATTTCTTTTTTCAAGTTGGATTCCTTGGAGTAATCAAATTACTTTATGACTGTCCTAATTTTAAGCAATTTCTTCAGAACATTTTCTAGATTTACATGTCTTTTGAGATTCATATATTATAGATGGAATTGTTTATAATAAATTGCAGTTTTTCAGTTTATGGTATAAACTGATGGTTCTTAGTTTATGGAGCATCCCAAATGGAGAACACATTTTTAGTTCCCATTAGATTATTAGGCTTCTATTAAAGGTAGGAGTTCCATTAATGGCTTAAGTGTCAACCCTGTAGTGCATTGCTAAACTCAAACCTGACCTGTGTCTTTGGACAAGTTATTTAACCTCTCTGTGCCTCAGTTTTATCATCCGAGTAAGATGAATCACAGTAGTCTACTGGGTTATTGTCAGGTTTAATAAGTTAATGTATATAAAGTGGATGAAATGATGTCTGGAACTATATGTAATTTGCAATTATTCTTACTCTTATTTATTTTTAGTTAATGGTTAAGAGCCTGGTTCTAAGGAGTCCCTGAATCTCAATTTTGTTGCTTACTGTGTAACCCTGGCTAAGTAACTTAACTTCTCTCTGCTTCAGTTTCTCCATGTATTAAATGGAGATACTATTAACTCTAATTCAGTGGATTGTTGTGAAGATTAAATATGTGGTACTTTAGACAACAAATCTTAATTATTACTTAAAAAAATTTAAGAAGATATTTAAACAATGTGAATATTCTAGAAGAATAAAGGATATGTTTTATGTGGATACATTTTTTAAAATGTTAAAATTTATGAAGCTTTTCTAAATGTTGTTGCTTCTTTCTCTGACTTCCTTAACAAAGAATATTGAAAATGCAGTATTTTTATCACTGAGCTTACTTATCATTTCAACACCAGAGTTTAAATCCTGATTTTAAAACAGACATGTAGCAATGCTGTCAAGACTTGTCCAGGTTGTAGGTTGTTTGTCTTAACACTAGCTCTGCATCTTCTCTTGATGTGTTTGCATCAGGTTTCTGTAGTACTTGTCTCTGACCTTGCCTTCAGCTGTCACTCCTTGCTGTTGTCAGTATGCCTGCTTTGAAGCAGTTCTTCCCTCCTTCCTGTTCTAATTTACAAAGTTGGATCCTCTAGAATTGGAAAACTAAGCAGGCAGGTTTGTAGAATATTCTACAGAAAGAGTCTCCCAGGGAGGGTCCAAGGGCTTTTCCCTCTGCTGATAATGATCATGAACTTTGTAATGTTTTTGGCTATTGCTAGAGGCCACTATTCTTCACATGTAGTGTAGCTATATTGGAAAAGAAAGATGACTGTGTGAAGAAGAAGATGTTATTGAAAATGTTTGGAAGTTTTGGAAATGAATCAGGGCCTGATGCCAGAACTGCATTCAGTTTGATCCTCCTCTTATAGGCAGGGGCGCTGAACAAGCCTGTGAAGTGAGTGTGGTTAATGGGAAATATTTGTCACAGTCTACAACTCCATTCACGTACGCAGTGTTCCTGACTCCACTCATCACTGCAGTATCTCCCAAGAGAGGCAGTACGGCAGGAGGCACCAGACTGACAGTCATGGGGTCAGGATTCAGGTACTGTCTCCATACACACATCATTGTTATGCATTTCCAGACTCAAGCCATTACGCCTGCTTTCTCCTATGCCCAGACAGTGCTGAAATACATTATGTAACGTGTACCTATATGCTTGTAACTTATGCTTAAGGCGGGAATAGTACTAATTACTAACATTTAGTGAGTATTTATTTTGTGGCAAGCACCTGTCTACCCACAAAGAAGTCCTGCCTTACTTCCTGAGATGTTTTTACCTCATTTTATGGTTAGAAGACTGTGATTAAACAAGTTAGATAACTTGCCTCAAATCCTAGTATGTAGCATCACAAATATAAATCACCAATATACTTTCCCCAACATCTTATCTCCAGCCATGGTCTGCTTCATTGGGTCAAAGAAACATCTTTCCCTACAGCAGGCCTATTCCACTGTAATTGGCCAAGTTCTTTTTCTTAAACATACTCATTATTTGACTTAAATTTGTGTACTGCACTGTCCTCATTATTCAAGTGGCGAAGGCTGAAGTCAAAACACCAGATCATATACACCATAGAGGCTCATTGTAACTCCTCAAGCAGTTATGATAACCTTGAACTTGCATTTTTACCTGGAGGTTAGGTTCTAAAGTCCACAAACATGATGAAAATGTCACATGGTCAAGTGATCCTTGAAAATCTCTTTTAAAACTACCTATTGGGAGACCAACGTAGAATCACTGAACAACAACAAAAATCACTGTTTTTGTTTCTTCAACACTGGAACCCCTGATAGTTACAGTCCTATTTTCTGGACTCTTAACCTCTACTTTTTTTTCAGTAAATATTTTGAAGTCTTAATACTGAAAAAAAGTGACAATCTGCACTTTGGTGGCCAATAGGATCAGGTTATTATTTTTGCAATAATACATGAGAATAAAAGGGTTTGACAACGTGATCTAGAAATTTCAGGAAAACATACATGTTTTGCTTTCCCTTTTTCTTTACAGTGAAAATATAGAGGATGTTCATATCACCATAGCTGAAGCCAAATGTGCTGTTGAGTGTTCCAACAAGACACACATCATCTGCATGACAGATGCCCATCCTCTCTCAGGGTGGGCTCCAGTTCACGTCCACATCAGAGGTGTTGGCATGGCCAAACTGGTAATAGTGCTGTTGGGTATAGAAATCACAGCAATAGAAAACTAGCATTATGGGAGGTGGGCTAATTGGTAATGGATGTTTCACTTTAATGTCTCCAAAAAAATAACTGAGCTATGACTATAAGACATTTAAAGTAGCTTACATTTTTTGTTGCTTTTTACTAAAATTTTCATTATTTTAGATTTTTGATTTCTCTGAGTTGTGGGGTAATTGGCAATAGATTTTTAAAATTTGATTATTATTGTGACATAAACCAAGAGGCAATTATAACACATTTTAAGTAGGTTAGATTTTATTATTAATAAAATGTTTTTTGTTTATATATTTTTTCTTTTTGAAAAATTGAATGAAAAACTTTGGTTAAAATCCCTAAATTGTAATGTCTCTTATGTTCTATTACAGGATAATGCTGACTTTCTTTATGTTGATGCTTGGTCCTCCAATTTCTCATGGGGGGGAAGATCTCCCCCAGAAGAAGGGTCTCTTGTTGTTATTACCAAAGGACAGACAATTCTGCTCGATCAAAGCACTCCTATTTTGAAAATGTTGCTTATTCAGGGTAAATTTCTGAATATCTGTTCATTAGACTCTTCCTGAGAAATATTTCTGTGAAACTGATTTAATCAAAATCCACAATTACAAATATCCATAGTTGCATCATCTTTTTAATACACAGTGTAGTTCTGGGCTTTCCAAATTGAGTATTACAATCCATTTGTGGTTATGATATTATCTAATGTGTTGCAGCAAGCATTTTAAAAATGAAATAGGATAGAAAGTATCAGAATAGACTGCATGCATATGGATAAGTACCTTTTAAAGCTAAATGTTGTTTTATGAAGCTTTTGGTTCAGTAACAATGCAGGGGGGCGGGGTGTGAGCATGCCCACCCACTTTCACTGATCACAACAATAAAAGGTATTTTCCACTTAGAAAAACACTGATGTAGTGGGTCCCAGGGGTTAAAAAGTCTTAGAGATTTGTTCAATTCTATCCTAAATGATCCCCTTGACTCCCTTTGGAAGACAGGTGATTTTTACCGTTGCCCGTGAAACTGTTTCAGTTGTTAGCTGGGCTTATCTCTGCTGCTGTAGTCTATTTTTCACTATAGAAAACTAAACAACCACAATTGTGATAATTGGATGTAAAAGAATCATTAATTGGTAAGAGTAGACTGCTTGAGGATTTAGTGCACAAACTTTGCCATAACAGATTTAGCCTCCGGAAGACTCCTGTATTGTATTGTACTATTTTTAACTTCTGGGATAATAGAAAAGTTTCAGGTTTTTGCAGTTATTAAATATTGGACCTTTGGACAAATAAAGTTTTACTACTTACAAATTTACACTACTCTCATAAAAATGTATGTAGGTATGATCTTTAATAATGCTAATCAGGCTATAGCTGTTAAGAGTGCAAATTAATGGGTAAAAGTTCAGAGCTAATGTTGACATTGTAATGGTTTTTATAAACATGCTTTTCTTTCATTGCTTTTGTTCTTAATTTATATTTTGAGGTGCTCTGTTTGTAGAACTAATTTGCATAGCTGAGCTATTAAGTAGCATCTAAAATAAGCAATGGTGAAGGGAAAATAATCTTCCCTGGGTTTTGATTTTCTGTAAACTCCCATAGTTTTGTCTGGAGTTTTTATGCTTTTATGTTCCCAAAGAACTGAACTGAAGTTACATGCATAACAGTAGCAAGACATGAATGAGGAATTAAATTTTAATTTAATGTATAATTTAATAATTATGTTAAATTGTAATTAATAATTTAATCGGTAACTTTTGACAAAATTTGTCCTTGTGATGTATTTCAAAATTGTATGATTCATAGGTGGAACTCTAATATTTGATGAAGCTGACATTGAACTCCAGGCAGAAAATATTCTAATTACAGATGGAGGCATTCTTCAGGTATTCAAAAGAGTATAATACATGTTCATTTCTAACCTCTCTCCATTTATTTTTTTAAATACTATGTGTAAAACAGATACTTAATTATGCCAACATCTCCTAAGTTTATCTTTGTTTAGGTCTCTGTTATTAGTATAAAATCCTTTTTGCGGGGGAGAAGTTTTTCAGAATATTGTGTTTTTAATGGGAAGATAGTAGTGTATTCCCATAATGCAGAATTTACAACAGAACAGGAAAGAATTAACTCTGAGATGTGGCTAAAATCAGTCAGTATACCTTTGAAAGGTCTGGCATAGTGTATTTGGCTGACTAGAAAATTAAAGGTTTATCTTTCAGAAGAAAGATGTGAACAACTTAGTAATTAATTCTCAAAAGAGAAGAGAGGATAGAACTACTTTTGTGTGAGTAGCATTGTGGATTTGGGGTTTTAATTTTCTGAATGGCATTTGTGTTATCTTTTGCAGATTGGGACAGAGACATCCCCATTCCAACACAAGGCTGTCATTACCTTGCATGGGCACCTGCGATCTCCTGAGCTCCCTGTCTATGGTGCCAAAACACTGGCTGTGCGGGAGGGAATCCTGGATCTGCACGGTACTGTGGCTGAGTGGCTAAGGGAGTTGGTAGAGGAAGACTCACCAGACACCAGTGATAATTGTCCTGATAAGATTCTCTAAGTGAAAGTGTGTCAGCCTTCTCATATCTTTAGATATCCCCTCTTTACTCCTTCCTTCTTCCCCACATCCAAGCCAGGACAGCCCTGACATCAAAACTCAGAACCAGGCTGGGCAAGGTGGCTCACAGCTGTAATCTCAGCACTTTGGGAGGCTGAAGTGGGTGGATCACCTGAGGTCAGGAGTTTGATACCAGCCTGGACAACATGGTGAAACCCTGTCTCTACTAAAAATACAAAAATTAGCCAGGCATGATGGTGCACACCTGTAAGTCCAGCTACTCAGGAGGTTAAGGAGAATCGCTTGAACCCAGGAGGCAGAGGCTGCAGTGAGCCAAGATTGTGCCACTAACTCAGGCTAGGTGGCAGAGAAATACTCCATCTCAAAAAAAGAAAAAAAGAAAGAAAAAAAAAGGGGAGACTCAGAACCAAGGTCACCCTTGGGAAAGCCTTTCTGGGTCTTTCTACATTCTTTTCCCCCTTTCCATGAGCTTGCAAGCTTTTGTTTCATTTTACACTAACCATAGTACCTGTCTGTTACATATACTATATACATGTGATTGCTTGTTTATTTATCTATATAAGAAGACTAAGTCTAGAAGCAGAAGAATGTAAATTTTTATATTTGCATCTGACAATGGAGTATCTCTGAAATATAACAATAGATTTATAGTTGTGGATTTCTATAACTATATCCCAGAACATTGTTAGCAAGTGATCATGTTTGAGGTACCAGGGCAACATACTATTTAAAGGAAGCATGGTGTGAATCCTTTTTATATTGAAGTTTTCTACATTGCAATAATCTATCACTTTTATAAATTTAGAATACCATAAACCTAATACCTTATTATCATAAAAGTCCTACATGGGGCTAAATATATATACTATGTAATTTCTTAGAAAAGTCTACATTTGATTCTAGATTATTAGTTTAACCAATTCCTACCAATAATGACAAAGATAATAGACTTCTCATTTTGTCAATATTATCACACCCCATTTACAATGTGTCCCTGTAAAAAAGATGGTCATAAATAGGGCATATCATTGCAGAAGAATATTTTTGGACAATTTTTATAGTCTTATACATGTTATAACAAACATAAGTGTTACTTTTATAAAGCAAGCATTCTATATATTTCTTTTTGAAGAAATGTATGAAATGCTAAGGTAAAATGAAACTTCCCAACATTGATTCAATTTAGGAAAAGATCAAAATGCATAAAGTTCTCAATAACCAATCAAACACATCTGAAGAAATACTCAGTGTATATGTTGGCTCTAGGTGTGCCTGTTCCTGTGATCTGGACTCGCCTGGCTCATACTGCAAAGGCAGGAGAAAGAATTTTAATTTTACAAGAAGCAGTAACATGGAAACCGGGAGATAACATTGTAATTGCAAGCACAGGACACAGGTATGATGTCTTCGGGCTTAATGATTTTTATTTAGAAAAGAAATGTTTAAACTGTGTAAAGAGAGACAATTCAGATGATGCATGACTATTTGGTTTAAATTTGAAATCTCTAATAAAGAAACATGAAAAGCCAAATACAGATTTGCCAAGTGTTAACATTAGGTTGATCACAATTGTATTGCATTATAATTGATAGATTTACGATAAGAAAAAACATAAATTTGAATCTAGGAAATAAATATGTCCTAGTAAAATTTATGTTTTACATGGTTTGGCTCCCATGTAAGATTCTATTTGAAAAAATAAGTGTTTGACTACTAAAAGTCATAGGGTTTTAAATAAATACCTTAATGAATGCAAAAAATGTAAATGAGCTTCTTAGTTTGAGGTCACCAAAGAACATGTTTGAAAGAAGCTAGTAAACTTTCTTATCTTACAGCCTTAGCAGTGGTTCCCATTGAGCAAAATTGTTAATACTGACTAAATAAAAGAGAAGAAATCATTATGCAAAAAGTGATGAGTCACATAACCTTTTAGGTGCCTGTTATTTTGAAACTGAAACTGCTTATTGCCCTTAATTTCTATTTAATTACGTATTTTAGCAAATAAGACGTAAAGAAAAGAAAATTAACATAACACCATCAAATATAACAGAGGTAGGGGAAATAGGAGCCTTATTTTTGCTTTATTGTTCAAATTATAGATAATATAATCAGTAGATAATATAATATCAATTGTAAAATTGAATATGGTTGTGATTATCAGAAAACTAACAGTAATTTATGATAAGAAACAGCTAAATTGTGTTAAGGCCATGATTCAATTTAAATTTAAAATTCAAGATAGCATTTTGAATTTGCCACATTCCATGCTAAAAATCAACTTGCAGTTATTAGGAAGAGTTAAATATATACTGAGCTTTAGTCCTTATTTTTTTCTGCCCTTGGAAGAAATTTTAATTATATAATGGCAAAATAAAAAAGCAGAAAAGTGATAGGGCTTACTAACAAATAGAAAATCTTCCATTTATGGTTTTTTGTATCACATGTAGGTTTAGGGTTTAGCATGGGGCCATTTAGTTTTCAGAAACAAGAATTAAGGAGTTTCCCACCAAATCTAATTGTTCACTATGTCATTGATAAATCCCGTTTGAGAATTTGCAAAGCCAGTGATTAAGAAAATGCCTTTAAACGTCAGTTTGCCTATGTCCAGCTCCCAGCATTACCACTTATCAGTTTTGTAGTTGTATTATCTTACCTCTCTGTGCTTCAGTAAAATTGGAATGCTATTAGAAAGGATTACATTAGTTAATATGTGTAAAGGAGAAAAAGCAGAACTTGGCTCAAACTAAGTGCTTATTACACTTAGTGTTGTTATATTACAACAAAGGAAGGAAAGATGTGTTTAGGTACATATAACATAAAAATGCTTTTCAGAACTACTTTCTAAAGAAATCATCACATCATCTGAATTGAAGAAAATTCAAGAGGTTAATCTAAAGCCTTTTTGCATGCCACCTGTGAGATCTTGTACCATTGGTTTGCCCTTATCTCTAAGCATCCTTAATCTCCACCTCTCCCTGTCCCCTCCCCAACAATTCCTTCCCTGCATCTTTTGGAATGATTCTTGTCCCCATACACCCCCATGTTGATAAACAACTTTGTTCTCCTGTCTCCTGTAGCATCTTTTTTTATCCTTTATGTTAAAGTTGTAAACTGCTTAAATATTATATGCTTTTCTTCTACTTTTCCTGATCATCCTTTGTTTTCTTTCTTTAAACCCCTACCTTCTAGTTTTCTTCTTCACAAAGCTTTCTCAGTGACCTTCTAATTATGATCATTCTTTATTTCCTCTGTATCATCAAGTTCTTTTTGTCTGCCCTTGACATGTCTCTCATCAGCTTTCTCTGCTCTCAGTTTGATTTAGATTCTCAGTCTCTCACACCTGGAATATTACATCATCTTCCTATTTGGGCTCCATTCCACTTTCTTTCCTGCATGAATTAATTCTGCATTAATTTGTTCAATCAATCACAACCTGTTATTGAGTTGTGACAGGTGCTGTCCTAAGTATTCAGCATATAAAATAATTGCAATGGGTCTCATGCCTAGAAGAGCACACAAGTCAATGGAAGGGACAGAAAGGTAGATACCTCATAGGAGTGCAGTGTGGTTGCTCTGAGCACTAACAGGGCTTTATGCAGAGTGTATTGAGAATGCAGAAGTAGGTTTGGGAAAGTTGAGAGAACTGCTTTGAATCGTTTTCACATGTGGCACTGTCATTTGAACTGGCATTTAAAGGAGGAAAAGGATTTGCTGAGGGAGAGAAGGGCCAAAAGAAAATGTTGGGAAAACACAGAGGTAACTCCCTTAAGCTTACCTTTGTTAACAGCACCAATCACACTTTAGCAGATAATATTATACAATCAAGCATTGACACACTTGTCTTTTTAAAATTAGGGAAACTTTCTACTTGGTATCCCCAGTGCTTAGTTCTATGCCTAAAATGCGGGTTAGACCCTCAATAAATGTTTGTTGAATGACTAAACGCATGAATGTTTACATTATAGAACTGGCAAATCCCTTCTGCTGTGGCTGAAATTTGGGATATATTTGGAGGAATGGTAAAAATGAGACCTCCTAAACTTCAACTCAATCATTTCTTTTCTCTGTTCAGGAACTTTCAGTGACTCCCCTTTGTAAGGGTTCTCAACTTGTGCATGACTGACATTTCAGACCAGATAATCTTTGTTATCTTGGGGAAATCCTGTGTATTATCTAAAAACAACCCTGGCCTCTACCTACTAGATGCCAGTAGCAGCCCCCAATTGTGACAATCAAAAATGTCTTCAGGCATTGCTAAATATTCCCTGGGAGGAATAAAAGCATCCTCAATTGAGAACCACTGAGTATAATCCTCCAAGTTATAAATGAATAGTTTTCCAAATACTTTTTATAAGCTAATACAGTTCTAGAAACAAATGTAGAACTTGAAAAATATTTAATTTAATTGAATGTATTTGTAAAATTTAATCAAGCAAGAATAAAATAATTTATTGAATATATTTGTAAAATTTAGTTAATTAAGCAAGAATAAAATAATTTATCCTAATTTCTGTTCAGAATATTATATGGCATAAAATAGTTTCTTATTTTGCAAAGAAGTTTTTAAAATGAATAAAACAAATATACCAAAACAATATATTATGTCAATTTATATTAATTTTGAAAATTTTCTGTTAAAATTTTTGCAGACACAGTCAAGGAGAGAATGAGAAAAGGACTATTGCATCTGTATCTGCTGATGGCATAACCGTAACACTAAGTAATCCACTAAATTACACACACTTAGGAATTACTGTCACACTCCCTGATGGAACTCTGTTTGAAGCAAGAGCAGAAGTTGGAATTCTTACGAGAAATATTTTAATAAGAGGATCCAATAATGTTGAGTGGAATAACAAAATTCCAGCATGTCCTGATGGATTTGACACAGGTAATTTTAGCAGCTCTCATTTGGTTGGTATAATTATGCCATATATTTTAAAAAACTAATTGGTTTATATTGAAATACATTATTTAAATATATTTCATTATAAATATCATTAAATATAATTTAATGGTATAAATCTTATATCATTAAATATCTTATAAATATAATTAAATGTGGAAATCTGGAAACGCTGATAGTATTTGTAACATGAAGATATTTGAATATATTTAAGAAAAGTGGTTAATGCTGACACTGGTTAATGCTGACACTGTAATGGCAGAAATAAGTGTACTTGGATTCTGTTGATAAATTCTCTTCCTACACTTAGGATTCATTCTTATGTTTAGATTAGACCTTGATGATTAGTTTTACATATTGTCAGCAAGAAACTGCATTATTTAGATTTACTCAGAAAATATGGAGAATTATATTTGATAGTGATATAAAGATTCTGTTTAGCAAATCTTTGATTCATCAAGCCTTTTTCAATTTTCCAGAATTTGCAGTTTATCAGAACAGTGTGAGAGTGGATTTATTATGGAATGATATTTAATTAATTCCTAGACAGATGATGGATGGTCAGAAAAATTAATAGATGGAATGATACGGGGAAAAATCTATATTGATCTGAGCCAGTGAGGGTAGGCTAAGTCAGAGTTTTTCAGTGTCAGCACTGTTGGTATTTTGGCCCAGATAATTCTTTGCTGTGTGACACTGTCCTGTGCATCATGGGATGTTTAACAGTACACTTGGCATCTATCAGCTAAATTAAAGTAGTCTCTTCCAACAACTGTGACAACCAAAAGTGTTTCCAAACATTTCAAAAAAATTCCCTGGGGCAAAATTGGCCTCAGGTTAAGAGCCACTGGAATAGGTTATACTCTATTATAAATAAGCCCAAAATTTAAAATATAAAAGTCTATTTCTCATTCATGCTACATGTGTCCCATGTGGGTCAACAGGAGGGCTCTTCTCATTATAATTGCCTTGGGATCCAGGCTTACGAAGGATCTGTCTCAGTGTGGGCTTCTGTGATCTCTGAAGCAGGAGATGAGCTTGCTGGAGAGTAAAGCACTAGCAACTAGTTGCTTTGGTCTTGAAGTGACAGGTGTCTCTTCTACTCAGGGTCATTGGTCAGAACTGATTCCATGGCTATGCCTAACTAACTTGAAGAGAGTGAGTTAGTGCAAACCCCTGTATACCCAGAAGTAGAAAGGAAATGGATACTGGTGAACCTTAATGATGTTTATCACAGTTCCCATATCTATAGCAGGAAGCATAATGCATCTTACAAGTCTCTGTTAAATATTTTATGTAATCATTAATATCATTACAAACCTATTAGTAGTTGAATAATAACTGGTAACAGCTTAAATAATAGCCTTTCCTTTAAAGGGAAGTATAAGACAGACTCATGGGATTTGATGTCAAATGAGCTACGTTCTCATTCCAGTTTATCTGCATCAAGTCTCACAATGTACATGAAACTTAGTTTCATCCTGTTTAGGTTAAGAATATTTTCTGTTCTATTTACTATAGTATTAAGAAGTAAGAGACATAATGCATACTCTCATGTTCTACAAATATAAAATTGCATTGATTATGTTAATCCTCAAATCTTGGGGAAGGCTTCAGAAATAATAAAACTAAATACCATTATCAATATTCCCTTGATCATTCAAAGATTTGTTTAGTATATTCTCTGAAAAATACTTTGCATTTAGGAAATGCAAAGTTGAACAAGACAAGGTACCTACCGATCTTACTATCTAAAAGAGGTAATGATATGAATGCAAATAATTACATTCTAGGATGAGGTTGAGATGACATGTGAATCAAATGATACAATTAGTTATGAGAAAAAAATCTTCAATATAAGAGGATTGTGAGATTTTTTTGATAATGATGATGCTTTAAACACTGTTTTAAAGGAGAATTTGCTACACAGACCTGCCTCCAAGGAAAGTTTGGAGAAGAAATAGGAAGCGACCAATTTGGAGGCTGCATTATGTTTCATGCTCCTGTACCTGGTGCTAACATGGTAACTGGGAGAATAGAATATGTAGAGGTGAGAGGCATTATTGCTAAATCACAGGGGTTTGCTCATGGTTATCCATATGAGAAATGTGTATTGAGCTCCTGCTCTTTGTCAATGCTACTAATAATCTGGTAGGGGAGACAGATACATAAGTAAACAATTTTAATACACTCATTTGATCATGCCAAAATTTTGTTTCTCAAATTTTCTCACACCCCCAAATCAAATTCATTAGTGATTCTATCTTCTCTACCCACAAAATGCTATATCCAGAATCCAGTCTATTTCCATACCTCCACCTGACCCTGAGCCCAAGCCACCATCTCCTCCCACCTGGACTGCTGCGATTTTCTCCTACCTGGTCTTCCTGCTCCCACCTTGCTCTAATAGAGTCTCCACACTGCAGCCAAAATAAAATTTTAAAACTGTAAATCAGATCTTGTTACACCCCTCTTCAAAATCCTTCAATGGCTTCATAGTATACCTAAAATAACAAGTACAAGTCCATCCCATAGAAACCATGTGATCTGACCCGAGATGCCCTCTGATTTATCTCCTATGAACCTATGCCTTGCTCGTGCCATGCTAGTCACAGAGGCTTCCTTATGTGTCCATGTCAAGCACATTCCTATGTCAGGTCCTTTGTACTTGCTTTTCATTCTACTTGGAATCCTCCTCCACCAAATACTTGCATGGCTCACCCTCTTATTTCAGTCAGATCTTTTGACAAGTGCACATGCGTGCACACACACAAGCACACACACAGACACACTGGCATCCTCTGTATTGAAAGAATGTTCAGCAAAGTGATTAATAAGACCATCAGCTCTAGAGTTAGACCAACTTGGGTTTAAATGGAACTTAGTAACCATAAACAAGATACTCAGCCTTTCTAAACTTTCATTTATTCATCTGTAAAATGAAGTCAATGGTAAGTGGCTACTTTAGGGGATTATGGCAAACATTAGGATCATACATGTAAAAGAGCACAATATCTGGCATACAGAAAACATTAAATGTTTCTTATTATTACATAAGAATCAAAGTAAAGGAGAAAAAGAAGTCTTTTAAGGGGTTTTATTTTCTAAAACACAAAAGTTTACTAATAAACCAAGGCAAAAAGCAGAAGAGTCAAAGATGGCTTTTTTCATTCTTTCATTCATTTTGTAATAAGTCTGGTGTGTTTTACACTGTATAAAACAAGGTGGGTTGGGGGTTGAATAACATTTTCAAATGATAAACATAAACAATTTGAAAGAAATAAATGTAGTAATAATGATATAAAATTTGAGATTTTTTTGAAACAAGAAAATATGAGCTCAACATCTGAGTTATTACTAAATAGCTGTGATTTCTGGGTTTAACAGGTATTCCATGCTGGCCAGGCTTTCCGGTTGGGGCGATATCCAATACATTGGCACCTGCTCGGGGATTTACACTTTAAATCTTATGTAAGAGGCTGTGCAATTCACCAGGCCTATAACAGAGCTGTTACTATCCATAATACACACCATCTTTTGGTTGAGAGAAATATTATATATGATATCAGGGGAGGAGCATTTTTTATAGAAGATGGTATTGAACATGGCAATATCCTTCAGTATAACTTGGCGGTATTTGTACAGCAAAGTACCAGTCTTCTGAATGATGATGTGACCCCGGCTGCATTTTGGGTCACCAACCCGAACAATACCATACGACACAATGCTGTTGCTGGTGGCACTCACTTTGGTTTTTGGTACCGGATGAACAACCACCCTGATGGGCCATCCTATGACAGAAACATTTGTCAAAAAAGAGTTCCCCTTGGAGAATTTTTTAACAATACTGTCCATTCTCAAGGTTGGTTTGGAATGTGGATTTTTGAGGAATATTTCCCCATGCAAACGGGATCTTGTATATCCACAGTTCCTGTGCCTGCAAGATTTAACTCATTTACTGCTTGGAATTGTCAAAAAGGAGCTGAATGGGTCAATGGAGGTGCCCTTCAGTTCCATAACTTTGTGATGGTGAATAACTATGAGGCTGGAATTGAGACTAAGAGGATCCTGGCTCCTTACGTTGGAGGATGGGGTGAAACCAATGGAGCGATGATTAAAAATGCAAAAATAGTTGGCCATCTTGATGAACTGGGAATGGGGTCTGCATTTTGCACAAGAAAAGGCCTGGTTCTCCCATTCAGTGAAGGCTTGACTGTATCTTCTGTGCATTTTATGAACTTTGACCGTCCCAACTGTGTAGCTTTGGGAGTGACATCCATCTCTGGAGTTTGTAATGACAGATGTGGAGGTTGGAGTGCAAAGTTTGTTGACATCCAATATTTTCACACACCAAACAAGGCTGGCTTTCGCTGGGAACATGAAATGGTATTGATCGATGTTGATGGCTCACTTACAGGTAATGTTATTTTTTAATTTGTGCTAAAAATCCATTGGAAATATGTTTGTGTTAGCACAGAGTTGAATTGTTAAAGTAGACTTATGTGCATATAGATCTTACCCAATACCAAACTTTACTAATAATTTAAATGACAGAGGCAAGCACCAGGCACAGATGAGATTCTTTTCTGGAAGAGCCCAACCTGTCAGAGACAGCCTCCAAATATGTACTTTTTCTCCCACATTAGCACATTGATTTTAAATTAACAGAAAATTTTGGGCAATATTCATGAAAACATTGATCACAAAAGTAAGCCACTTCAGTTTTAGAATGCCTCCATTTTATACTCAGTTAATTGTACAGATAAGAAACCGCTTATATGACTACCCTAATTCTCCAGTCAGTTATGCTCTGGAAACATATAAATTGCAGATTTATTTACAAAAGCACTGTAGACAGACTCAATCTATCCTTGTGAAAATACTTTTAAGAGAATAAATAAGTCACAAACCTGCTGTGAACCCTTTTCTTCCAATCTAAATTCTAAATTTGTAATTTATTCAAAGAATACCAAAAAAGAACAAAATTCAATATACATTGTAGGTTAATTTTTTTTAGCATTTCAAGTTCAGAGTATGTCACATTTTCAAAGTTCATAAATATTCATGATTTCTAGAATTTAGCATCTTTACAATTTGTAAGTGATAAAAATCTGTCTAAATAAGATAGCAAGGATATGTGCCTCATCCTTTTGAGTCAGTCGACAGGTAAACCTATAGACAGTTATGATTTGCTTTTGAAAGACTCTGAAGGATGAAAAAAGATTCATCTCAAAATTCAAACACAAAACTTGAATTTTCAGCCACAGTTGTTAACTTCTGTCTCAAGTATAATTGTGGCTTTGAAGAGGGAGAACGTTTGGATGCTTTTGACATATAAAGCTTTGTGTAATGTTTATTGATTTACTTAATTCAGTTTAGGTTTTTAATATTAATTGGCAGTCTACCAGTTTCAAGTAAAGGCTTTATGGTCATAACACCTGGATTTAAATTCTTTGTGTCCTTGAATAGCCTACTCATCCCACTTCCTCTCTCCAACTTTGACTCTCAAGGGTACTTCAGACCCTGTGTTTCAGCTAAATCCACAATAAGGTACTGACCAAAGAGCCACTAGAAAGCTTCTGGATGAGATCCCCTTGCTCCATGCAAACAAACAAAAAATTACCCAGACCTTTAGATTTTATTAGTGGTACTATGGGTCACAATTCTGTATATTGTAGACCCTTTTATGTTTTTTAATGTGAAATAAAAACCTATTTTGTTTGTTTGTTTCCCAGGGCACAAAGGACATACCGTCATTCCACACAGCTCATTGCTAGACCCTTCTCATTGCACTCAGGAAGCTGAGTGGAGCATTGGGTTCCCTGGATCAGTCTGTGATGCTTCAGTCAGCTTTCATCGTTTAGCATTCAACAAGCCTTCTCCAGTATCTCTGCTTGAAAAGGATGTGGTTCTTTCAGACTCTTTTGGTAAGTGGAATATATTAGTTTAAACCACTAATTTAAATATATATTCCTAAAGTTTTGTCATCATCTTCTTGCACTGTTACCTGGTTGTTCAACCATTGCAAAAAGTATAGTATTTAGAGTCCAAGCAGGAAACAAATAATACTCTCAAAGTAGGTGTTTGAGGAGCATTTACAAATGCAGAAGCCAGCACAATATACTGCTGATCAAGGAACCTCCAGACAATATTATGACAGAGAACAGGAAAGTTGGCATAGTCCTTTGGAGCAAGTAAAAATGTAGTGTTCCTGCCACTCAAGGCAAATGTTTTTGATTATCTTTGCTGATTGAGATGGGATGAGGGAGCATTTACTAGGTTAATAGCTGTATACCAGGTACCAGGGATTGTGGATTTACTGATTTGTTCCAGTAAAGGTACAATACCTGGAACAACAAATATGTTTGAGGTCATTACCTGACTATGTTGCATTAATTTACTGTCATTGTTCATAATTCGTCTGGCATTTGGACTAGCCAAACAAGCAAGCCAAGTTGGGATGTGGTGAAAATCCTGATCCTCACATTTCTTAAATCTTCTATCATGGCACTAATCTCTGTATTTCCTTCTCTCAAGGATTTAAACTTGCTTTTATTTGATTAAGGGGATGGCAAACATGGTTCCTAGAGTATCCACTTAATTCCTCTTACTATATTTGACCCTATTCCCTTAGTTGGGGAACCAGTGTGGGAATTCTGCCAATTACTAAGTCTATCTAGTCTCGCTTTACCTGACCTAACCTATCCTGACTGGTTCATATCTATATCTTCTTTATCATTCCATCCATCATCTCTCTAGAAATTATTAGTTTTAATATATCTGTTTATAATGAATCTACTCAATATATACTGTTCTGATGGACTGTGTATTCTGAAAAATGGAAAAAGCATTGATGAATTAAAGATTTGCTAAACAAAATCTTTATATCATCATCAAATATGGTTTTTTTAAACACTTTCTGGATAAATGTAAATGATGCAGCTTCTTGACAACAATATGGAAAACTGAAATAATCAAGGTCTAAACACATAATAAGGAATCATAAATATAGAAAAAGTTTAATAACAGAATCTGAGTGCACTTATTTTTCCTCTTATAGCATCAATATTTACCATTTCTCATCAGTATTGCAATACTTTCATGTTACTTTAAAATGCTATCAATATTTTTGAATTTCCCCATTATATTTACAAAGTAGAGACTTACCGTTTAAAAATTTTAAACGATGTATCTCAATATAAACCAATTAAGATTTGAAAATGTGTAGCATAATTTTATCAGCCACATGATAGCTGCTAAAATTACCTATGTCAAATCCATCAGGACATGCTGGAATTTTGTTATTACACTGCATGTTGTCAGCTTCTCTTATGAAGATATTTCTTAGAAGAATTTCAGCTTCTGCCCTTGTTTCAAATGGAGCCAGTCTTTTAGATTTTATATATAATTCAGGAAGTTGGGTATTTCTGAATTTATGACATTATAGCTTTCTTGTCAAGTCTATCTGTGCCCTTTGGTCTATTCCCTTCAAGAATTAAGATTTTTTTTTTTTATTTAGTCACTAAGCTGTGAATACCTAGAGGGCAAGATCTACAAACTTATCTTTCTGATACCACAAGATTCCACACAGAATATTGTAAATATAAAGTACTCAGCAAGTGTTGAATTAAATGGAATTAGTTGTGATATGCAGACCAGATTGCAAATACTCAGACCAGATTTTATATATCTGTTTCCACTATACATTCTGGAAATGAAGAAATAACCATAAGATGTACCCATGACTCTACTAGACTTACTGTGAGATTAAGTGAAGACTTATCCGTCACTTGCCCCTTGATAAGCCCCCACTCTGGCTGGTGGGCCATTTTCGCATGTAGGCATTGGTGATTTCAAGAATTATTAGCATCAGTTTAGAGCCAGGATCTAATAATATGGAAGGTCTGGTTATTTTTATTTCCCTAGTATAATTGGTCACAGATTTCTTTCACTCAGCGGTGGGGCTTTTGGTCTGTGAATTGGCTTGGATCTAGAAAATAGAGAGTGGATTTCCACTTAGTTAGACTTCTGAGTTAGACTTCTGTTATCTAATACCTTAGTTTTCTTCCTATATGCACACCAAATATCACCTTAGTGTGCTACTTATCTAATCTGTGGAATCTCAAGATCAATCAGCTATCACAGATTCCTGCAGGTCAGAACACTGATTAATCCTCTGCCCAGATGTTATTGTGCCAATTAGACCTACCTTTATATCTAATGGTTAAGCACTGACTCCTGCCACTTTTAGATTCCATTATTCTTAGTGGGATCAGAAAAGCCAATTCTATGGCAGCATCCCCTATCAGCATTTTCAGCATCGAAAGAACAGCCACTATCAAACTTTTCAAAGGGCTAGTAAGGGGGGAAAATGCTATTTCCATTGCTAGCCTTGAAAAGATGAGGGGAAGGAACAGTTATGTGGACCCAGAGACAGAGCTGTATGAAGAAGGCTGCCTGAAGAAGCTGTGCCCCTTGGTTGAGAGATACAAGAGCCCACCAAGATCCCCCTACATTCCCTAAGGGTGAGAGTCGGGAATAAATACTTCTCTTTCACCTTTCTCCTTCCCTGTCTTCTCTACTGTGTTTCCTACTGTCTAAACCCAACTAGAAGCCAGGAGGCGAAGGAACAGGGTAGAGAGGGTGGAAAGTATATCTACAGGAGAAAACGTAAGTGCGCAGCACCACTTTCAACATTCATTATGATGATATAAGTTATTACATTTGATTTTAAAACATTCTTTCTAGGTTTTTTTCCCCTGTGAATTAAATGGGTCATGTACCTGCTATCTGAGTAATAGCTATACCTACTGTCACAGTGTCTTAATAATATAAACCCAGAAACCACTACTTTCATTCTGATAAATAGATGTCCAGAATGGAATGATGTTACTTAAACTTTTAAAGTCTGTGGTACAATAAGATATTTTAAGCAAAATATCTATGAATGTTTCTTCCAAATAAAAACTGAAACAAAAGTAACCAAAACATCAAAATCAAATGAAGTTATTTTATCCAATAAAATGATATTTTAGTATTTCCCATTACTATGTCATAGAATAGTTTCTTATTTAATCATTCTTTCACATGCTTTATGGTATACCTGTGAGTAAACTGAACATTATTAAAACAGGATTTAAGGTATACATTTATGGAAAAGCAGAGATGTGCAACCTTACTAAGTAAATTACTTTAAATATACAACATGATAAAGTGCATATTCTTTTAACTATTGATATTTAAGAACTAATATTCAAATATCTAAGTCTCTAAGCTTTCTTTTTGTGGTCATTTTTAGTGGTGGTGAGAATTTTAGAAAGGAGGTTTTGTTTGCTTTGTTTAGATTCTGGTTTTTTTGATTTAGGAGTCTGGTATTTCTGAATTTGTGACATTATAGCTTTCTTGTCAAGTCTCTCTGTGCCCTTTGGTCTATTCCCTTCAAGAATTAAGATTTTTTATTTAGTTACTAAAATGTAAATACCTAGAGGGCAAGATCTAAACTTATCATTCTGACACCACAACATTCAACACAGAACATTGCAAATAGTAACTACTCAGCAAGTGTTGAATTGAATAGAATCAGTTGCAATACTCAGACCAGATTGCAAAGTAGAGGAAACACTATGCCAGGCATTTTACTTCTGGTTGTGAAAAAAAGAAATCAACTTTATAGTAATGTACATTTGGCTACTTTTATTTCCATTAAAGTCAAATAAAATTATTTACTTCTAAAAATTAAAAACAGAAAAAGATAACTTTTCTTGATTGTATATGTTTGCTAAGTAAAACAAAGGTTTAAAAAGTACACTAGATTAGTGGGAAGTAACGGTTTGCTATAACTTTACATTTGTCCTTATATATCTTTATTAAAGCATTTCATGCATGATGGTGTATCTTTATGTAAATATATGTATAAAGTTACAACAGATGGCAAATTAATTTAAGACACTTGCTCTTAATGATCCTATTTTTAAAAAGTATCAACTTCAAAGAGTTTATATTTCAGTCCAAGATACTTAAAACCAACATACTTGAAATGAATGCAGCTTTAAAAATTAGGAAAAACACAACTTAGAAAAATGGAAATTAGTTTTACTTATGAAACTGAATTATTAAGGAATGTCAGGTTAAAGTGTAATCCCAAGCATCAGAAAACTTCAGTGGAGGCTGGATACGGTGGCTCATGCCTGTAATCCTAGCACTTTGGGAGGCCAATGTGGGCAGATCACATGAGGTCAGGAGTTTGAAACCAGCCTGACCAACATGGTGGAACCCCGTCTCTACTAAAAATACCAGATAAATTAGCAAGTCATGGTGGCACATGCCTGTAATCCCAGCTACTGGGGGTGGGGGCGGGCGGTGCTAAGGCCAGAGAATTGCTTGAATTCAGGAGGCGGAAGTTGCAGTGAGCCAAGATTGTGCCACTGCACCCCAGCGTGGGTGACAGATAGAGACTCCATCTCAAAAAACAATAAAAAATTTAAAAATTAAACTTTAGTGGAGTTTAGTTCTGCAAATCCAGGAGCAAATTCTAGAGGTTTTGGATGATTTTAATCAACTCTTATATGTTAACCATTGCTTCACAACAGACTATCTAAAAACTCAATATCATAAGCTTAAAATCATTTATTCTTATGTGTCCAGGGGCTGGGTTGATTGAAAGGCTGGGCTCACCTGGGAGGCTCTGCTTCAATATAAGGCTTTGCTTTTTACCAAGGGCTGAGCTCAGGTAACTCCACAAGTGCTTGTTCCAAATGTCAGACAAAGGGAGAACAGTTACCTGAGGGAGACATTTTTCTTCGTGATGATAAGAGACTCAAGAAGTCAAGCCTCACTGAGCAAGCACTTTTCAAGCATTTGCTAGTGTCAGTTCTGCTAATGTCCTGTTGGCCAACATCAACGAAGCAAGGAAGTCTACTTTGCCCTCAAGGAGAAGAGAGGAGTGGATATTTGCTGAACAATAATCCAGATAGTCACAGTTCTTTTCATACTTTTCAGGATTTTTTGGTAGTATAAATTCTGAATGCCTCTGCTCCTGAAGCTTTTAAAATTAATACTAACTCATAAAGCATAGACATTCATGAATTTGTTCTCCCATGACATTAGAATTGTGTTTGGCCTTATTCTGAAAAGTAAATGAATGACAGATTGTTTTATAATCTTGCTTCTGACTTCTGCCTCCTAAATTTTTAAAATAAGAGGTTGTTAATTAAACATAAAATCCAATCTGAGATGAAAAGTAAAGCAAGGGGGAGAAAAATAGGGGCAATTAATGAAAGACCTTTTCTTTATATTGTAAGAGAACTTTTCAAATCTTCTATTAAAGTTATCAGGCAATCTCTTGTGACCAAAGCATTACTAAATTATATAGTTTTTCCCATAACAGATAGTTCAGGTTCAAGGTTTGTATTCCTAAAATGCATATATCTTCATCAGTGTTAAGTGATAGGTCTAGTTGTAGCCTTGTTCTTCAAGTACTTTAAATCAAAACTTCATTAAACTCAAAATTATTTACTACTAAAAATTAATATGTTATACAGATTTTAATTAGTTCCACAGATATAGGAAGCTTTAATAAAGAATCAGAGCTTATGTTTTTTAAATATTTTATATCAAGAATTCTGAATAACTAAGTTCTTAAAGAATAAAAATAAAATTATGTTTATATCAATGATATTTAAGTGATTATATTAATATATTTAAGCATTTTCATTTTAGCAGTTGTAATTTCATGATGTTTCAAGTGTATATTTTCCTAAGGAATAAAGGCTCCATCTCAATTCAGAATTCCAAGTTTGAAAGCATTTTACTTTCCAGTTGAATGCAATATTAATCATTTCAAGTCTTTAAACAAAGACATTTAGAACATAAGTAATGAAATGCCATATTAATCTCTTTAAAGACTTCCATCGACTAAACCAATATTTTGCTAAACCAACTAAAGTAAGCCAACATTTGCACTTGTTTATAAATGGAGGAGTTTATTAGAGGTAGAGATTACTATTATTTGTTTGTTCTGTGTTCTATAGGCACAAGCATTATTCCATTTCAGAAGAAACGACTGACTCATATGTCTGGATGGATGGCTCTGATTCCAAATGCAAATCACATTAACTGGTATTTTAAAGGTGTGGATCACATAACCAACATATCATATACATCAACATTCTATGGATTTAAGGTAAAAATCCTCATACTTATTCACACACATTGTCAGGCCAGAAGGACCTTTCCTCACAAATTGATCTATTAAAATCCTGCACATTCCTTATGACCCAATCTGAATCTAAGACGTAAGCCAAAAAAAAACACCTCATTTGAGAATCAGAAGTAAGCAGTCTTTCTGCCACATTGCTGTAGTACTAAGCTTATGCCCCTGTCATTACTATCATGATAATAACTTACCATTACTGAGTGTTTATGATATCTCAGGCCAGCAGTTAAAGAATTTATTTTTTATATTATGATATATATCAGACATACAGAAAATTATTTTTAAAAAAGACCAGTATCTAACTCTATCTAAATCTAACATTCTGTGAGTATTTACTTTCTAATTTATAAAAGAAATAAAATATTGTAGATAAAGTGAAATCCCTCTGTATTACTCTCATCTCATTCCCCACTCTCCATCTCTAACAGTAACCAGTATCCTGAATTCTGTGTTTTCCATCTCATACATGTTCTTCCACTTATACTACACATTTGTGCATCATTGTTTTAAATATTTTTAAACATTATAGAAATAAAATATTGTCTACAATTGTCTGTCAATTTTTAAAAAGAAATAAAATATTTTCTAAATATATGCATATATACACACATACACACATATACATGTAAGTGTGTACATGCGCATATATATATATATATAGAATACATGTGTATACTTAATGTATGTATACACACACACCCAGGAGAGAGAGAGAGATCCTGGAACTAGCATTATTGTCATAGATGTGGAAAATGTTAACAAAATGGAAATGCAAGACAAAAAACAAACTAAAGCCAAAACTTTTAAATCTTAACATAATATAGGGGCTAATTATTAAATGTCATTAAAATTAATGTATTATATGAAGAGTATTAACATACAAGTCACATTTTTCTACCAACTTTTTAGGATGAAGACTATGTAATTATATCACATAACTTTACTCAAAATCCTGATATGTTTAATATTATTGATATGAGGAATGGTTCTTTAAATCCATTGAATTGGAATACTAGCAAGAATGGAGACTGGCACCTTGAAGCAAACACTAGTACTCTATATTACTTGGGTATGTATTGTTAGGCAGAAGTGATATTTTATATAATGCTTTGTCTAAAGGATGAGAAAAATTGCTTAATAAGCAAATGTATTATACAATACCTAATATATACAGGATCCAATAATGTTTGCTGAATGGAAAAACTGGAGACAAAATTTATTCTTGAAAAGGTTTTGAGTTGAATTAAGAACTTTCATTCTAAGTTAGAGATGACACTAACATGCTTATACACTGACAGTTTTATATCATGGACTTAGAGAAAGTGAATACGATGGAAGTTGGCATATATTTTGTTTCCATTTTTATTATTTATTTGGAAAATTTAAATATTTAAAAATAAATTTTAAATTCTAAAAGGATTCATTTTTTTATCAAGATATTTTGACTATGTATGTCTTTATAAAACATACATTTTGAGAATTTCTCCACACCTCTCCCATACATATGAATTATAATTCAAGTTACTACCTAAAGAAGATTTTCCAAAATGCCATAATTTTGTTTACATTCAAGTACTTTGGTCACCATGTTCATTTAAACCACTTTTACTTAATTTTCAGTGTCAGGAAGAAATGACCTTCAACAGAGTCAGCCCATTTCTGGGAACCTGGATCCTGATGTGAAAGACGTTGTTATTAATTTCCAAGCTTACTGTTGTATTCTCCAGGATTGCTTTCCTGTACATCCCCCATCAAGAAAACCAATGCCCAAGAAGCGACCAGCCACATATAAGTACATAGGCCTTTTGTAGTTAATACCCTTCAATACCTCTTGACGTAATTCTTTTTACATGTCACTCCTGGGTGAAATAATAATGCCTTACTCCTGCACAATGTCTTGTAGGTTGCAAAATACTTTCACACTCACTGCTGTGCTTGAGCCTTACAAAAACCCAAGTAAGAAAATGAAAAATTCTTACAAAAATTATGTGTGAAAGTTACTGGTAACTTCACAGTTGCAGAATGTTAGATTTAGATTTAGATTATTAGACCTGGCCCAAATTTCTTATTATACAGATGAGAAAGTTGACACCCAGTGAACATAGGTGCATTACCTGAGATTGCAGAGCTCACTGATGGCATATCCAGTACAGCACTAGAAACTTGGTCTCCTCGTGAATCCAGTGCTTTCTTAGCAGGTGCTGTCTCTAGAATAACCATCATAGTCAAATCTTATAATATAACTTAGTTAAGTTTCTTTCAAATATATTTTAATTCTTCTAGTTAAAAATGATATTTCTCTCTTTGTAACTTAATGTAGCTCTTTACTTACGTTTCTCATGTGAAGCATCACTTTCTAACTTGTATTAGAGTGATTATCAGACACTATGGTACTAGTACATTTGTTATTAATTTTTAAGACCCTTAAAGCCACAATCCTGATTTGATTATATTTGCAAACGTTATGGATAATAACACTGATAAAAAATGATGACGATGCTAAAAACTAGCATTTAGTGGGCACTGAATAGCCCACTACTGTGTAATAGGTACAACTTAATGATATTTATTAAGTGAATTGCATTTCAAAATAAATAGATACTGTAGTGGCCATTTGCCAAAAGAACAAAAATTGAATTTGTTTATATATTTATTCAACCATTAAAAAATATTTACTGAGTATCCACTATGTGCCAGGAATTTTGGATTCAATTATGAACAACATAGATGTGATCTCTGATCTCACTACACTCATATTCAATCCAAAGAGACAGATGACAAAACAAGCAAATAAACAAAAAAGTAAACAAGATAAAGTACATAAGTGTGAGTTGCGATAAATGTTATAAAAAGAATGAATATGGGGCTAGGACAGAGAGCAATATGGCAGGGACGGTCTTTGGGTGGGGTGGTTAGGAACACCCACAGGGAGGGTTTATGCCAACTGCAATCCAAAGGATGAGGAAGAGCTCGCTGGGTGAAGGGTGGGAGACACCTAGGGAGCAATTTGTCCAGGTGCCCTGACATAGAAAGGGTGTGGCATGTCCAAGAACGGATAGAGAATCATTAAGGCTGGCCCTACTGAGCAGGAAAGAATGGCCTGGATATGGTTCTGGAAACAGACCACTTAGGCCATGCAGGTAGTAGTAAGAAATATGGAAACTTTTGAATGATTTTAAGCTGAGAAGCGACATACTCTAAATTACATTTCAGAAAGACCCCTCTTACTACTCTGCAGAGTATGTATTACAGAAGGACAGTGGAGAAAGCAGGGGCTCCTAAAAAAGCCCTAGAGAACTTAGACATATAAACCATAAGGTTTTTGGCCAAAAAGCCCTTATGCATTCTAAGGTAGATGTAATTATTAAATATTTAACATTAATTATGACTACTATAACATATTTAGATTGGTCTAGACCAGAATATGATAAAGGTAAATTATGATAAACTACATGTATATGCCATGGTATAGTTTTTCTTTCTTCCCATGGTATGAATTTTCCTCACTGGAAATAGTTATAATTGGATTGATAATTTGTATTATTCAACTAAGTATGAATATACAAAACAAAACAGAATCTTGACCCAGAAGTGCTACCTTAGGATTAAAACAAAGTTCAAGCTATGTAAATCAAATGCTTAGTTAAAGAGGCCTTTGTTGATCATAACAATGGGAAATAATAAGAAGGGGAATGCATAACATGATTACTGATAGTGATAGTAATGGTAAGGATAAGAATGAAGGGTTATGATTGTTGAGAAAAGCTAAATACAATCAATTACTGAATGTGTGCAATGCTGGTCACATTATTTAGTTAGGTAGATAGACCCCTTTACAAACTCCATGGAAATTGCTTTGAGTACCAGTAAACCTTTAACCACTAAACTCTTTTTAAAACTCATTAAGATGATATTTTATAGCAGGATTTTTTATCAACAGTTTCCTTAGTAATATAAATGTTTAATAAGAATTAAACAAAGTGTATATTGGCCCTTATGTAGAATTTCAGAATTACTATCATAGAATGTTTAAATTTTTTACTGGATCTGGAAAGCAGCCTGATTGTGAATGTTTTCCAGTGGGAAAATATCACCAATTTTATGATAATATCCTTTATAAAAACTTGCATCAAAAGGTAGTTTCTAGAAGGCATAGTGATGAAAACTGAAGACCATTTGTCCTCCCTTGCACTTTACAAAATTATTTTAATTGAACCTAGCCTTCACTTTGGATACAGACCTGCCACCCCCATCCGCAGCCCAGAGCTTAACCACATTGGTGCATCCTTGTCAGTTCAGAGACCATTCTTCTACTCCTTTCTTCACAAAATCTAACCAGCTATATCCTCTACCTCTATTCCCCATGAAATAGTGCCATGTGTCAAGGGTATTTAAAAGGATGAAGCATGCATTTCTTTTTTCTTCTCCATCATGTAAAATCTTAAAGGGAAATGGAATGGTTTACATTTTAGACAAAATTAGGGTATATCACAACAAGTAGTAATTCATGGAAGTATTTCTCTTCTCTTTTCAGTTTATGGTCAAATGATTCTTTTTGGCAATCATCACGAGAAAATAATTATACTGTACCTCACCCAGGGGCAAATGTGATTATACCTGAAGGTAAATACATAAACATAAATACATAAAATACATAAAATACAAATGAATAAAATGCTTGCTTTTATGTAATTTTAACACTATGGCAGGATAGATGTCACAGTAGTTAGGTTTCTACTTTAATGCAGCACACCTTAGGGAAAAAGCAAATGTGGAGAAGTGGAATCTATTAATGCATTCCAGATACTAAACCTGGCCTTCTGGGGTTTCTGTGGATTTAAACCTGACTATTAACAAAAGCAGATTTTCTGGGAGAGATTGGAATCAGGTATTATATGAAAAGACAGGTCATAAACTTACTCAAAACCAGGACTCACTGATAAGCTTGTCAATGTTTTGCTATAGGCTGTAATCTATGCATTATGCTATATTTCTTAAAGTATTGTTTTATAGGAATATGGATTGTAGCTGACATAGATATGCCATCAATGGAAAGACTCACTATTTGGGGGGTTCTAGAGCTGGAAGATAAATATAATGTAGGAGCTGCAGAATCTTCTTACAGAGAAGTTGTTTTGAATGCTACCTACATATCACTGCAGGTAAGAGTGAGGGCCTTGTAGTTTATATCTTTATTAATCAAATTCTAAAATGTATATTTAAATAATAAGAAGGAATTGGTGTGAATAAAAAACACAGCTGGCTCTCTAGCCCATTAAATGAAAGTCTCAGGTAAGTCCAATATATTTCTGCTCTCCTTTAAATTATGGACTAAACATTTCTTAGGAATAGTTATCATGGGACTCTTGAGTCTGCGGTTAGCCCAGTTTCAATTCTGTATAGAATATCTGTGTCATTATGAGGTCAGCCTAAGCCAATGGCTTGTTCCAACAAAGAATCCTAGGAATGCTGGAAAAATTAAAAGAATTTAAGCCTTTTGTTTTTTTAAAGAAAACAAACAGTATTAAAAAAAACAAATGGACATAGATGGAATTATGAAAGCAAGAGAAGATGAATAAAAATGTCGCTGTTGTTCGGAACAATCCTCATATTCTCTTTTAAACCCCAAATGGTCTTGAACCTGTACCAGCTTAATCAGCTCAATTGTTTTGTTAGTCTTATAATATTCTTCATGAAAAAGAATAGCTTAGCCAAAAAGATATTAAGCACCATTAAAAGAATAAGTAATTAGAAGCTTTTCTTTGAGAAAAGAACTAAAGTCCAGAAACTTGGTTATTCATATTTTAAAAGTGCATCATATTTTGATTAGAGGTATGGTTTAAGGTAAATTAAAGTTACAACTGAATCTTTACCTCATTGTTTTTTAGTTGGGTAACCATGAGTAAGCATTTGACCTCTTTTACCATTAGTTTTCTCACCAGTGAAATAAGGATAATAATACTAATTCATGAATTTAGTGTAAAGAAAGGTTAAGCGCTATATTGTATGTGAGACCTTACACATTATGCCTGATATGGAGACAACAAGCATTTAATAATCGCTATTAGCATTAACAATGATGGCTCATAAATGGCATAGCTTGGATGTAAGTGTGAAGAGCATATTTTACCTATAGGATATTACATTCAAATACAGTATGGTCTGTTCAAACACCACTAGTTTAGGTCTTATGAAATCTCAGTTTTAGGTCTAGTTCTGTCAGTAAGTAGATATTGAATTTGACCTTTGAAAAATCATTTAAACTGCCTATCCAAAAGTAAAATTAAAGTCACTTCCAGTTATAATGCTGTTCTTTATATAACAAAACTCATTCCTTTTTACTAGGGGAGTCTTCCAGTGACTTCTTAATTCCTTTTTTATGGGTGGAATTTTTGTCCTGGTTAATTTTTAAGTATTAACAATTTTCTGCTTCATTTCAGGGAGGTAGATTAATTGGTGGCTGGGAAGATAACCCTTTTAAAGGAGACTTAAAGATTGTTCTTAGAGGAAATCATACTACCCGAGACTGGGCTCTTCCAGAAGGACCAAATCAAGGGTCAAAGGTCTTAGGTGTGTGTCTCCAGATAACAAAAGTGTCAAATCTGTTTTGAGAATCTACTTTAAAATATATGGCACTAAAGTATCTATCAGTTCATAATGGAAAGTACTTTATCATAATAATAAGTACTTCTGATACAAAAGTATCAGAAGCTTTTACAGAAATTTATTTATATTAAAGGGTTATAGAAGTAGCAGAGATTTTTAGAATTAAATCTCATTTAACCAGATAAAAACAGACATACATGTATGTATTTTAAACCAAAATGTAATTTATTACAAAACTAACTTTAACAAATCTCTTTGTATGTATATTATTTTTTCAATCTGGTTTTCTTCATACGGTTTTCTTTAAGCAATACCTTTCACATTTTAGTACTTTTCTCTAAAAGGTAACTTTCTTACACATTATTCCATTTACATTATCAATAAATAATCTGTGGATCAGTTGACAATTATCCAATCACAGCTACCGCTGAGATCTAATTTCCCAGTTGCATTGGTGTATTATGCATATTCTTATTTGAGCCCAGAAGCAAATGACTTTAAAGAGTTTGACCTGGTCACAATTAAGAAATGCTTTTATGCATGCTATTGCATATTTATTTAGGAGACAAAAATAAATATGTTCTACCACTGTTTTACTGTACAGTTTCTAAAACTGATACCAAGTAAATAAGGATCTAAAAAAAAATTCTTGAGATTGAATTAGCTCGCCATTCACAAATGTCCTGAGGCAGACAAATTCAAGCTTAAAAAACATATGTTTTTATTTCAAAAGTAACACTTTAAACAACATAGAACAATATAAAGAGAACCTATTCATAAAGAATATACATCTTTCTACTTCTATCTCCCTTAAGGACACTAGCATTAGTTTAAAAGTTTTTTGTGTCTTCCTATGTTTTTTATCTATGCCTATATTCATATTACACATACTGATTTGTGGTGATAGTATTGTTCCTTTCATAAAACATGGTCAAACTAAGTATATTATTATGTGATTTTCTTTTCTCAGTGAACATATTATGAAAATCTTTTCTGATCAAAAGTTACAGATAAATCTCTTTTATAGCCTATTACTCTACAGTATTAGTATATTAAACTTTATTCCATCCTTTTCTTATTGATGTACATTTGGATTAATTCCAGTTTCCTCGTGTTTCTAAATATTGCTGTGGTTAGCATCTTCATTTGTGTACCCTTGTATGCTGGCTTTAATGTCTATGAACCAGATTTCCAGAAGTGGGTTAAAGAGTCAAAGTCTTCTTACATGGTTCTAAGCAGAGAACACCAATTTTTCTAAAATGTTTCATCACATAATAAAATGTATCAATGAACATTTTCATTTTATGCTAGCACCCAGCTCAGACTGTGTAGTGAATAGGAGTGTGCTTTTCTTTTTAGGGGTGTTTGGTGAGCTGGATCTTCATGGAATTCCACGTTCAATATATAAAACTAAGCTCTCAGAAACTGCAGATGCAGGTTCCAAAATCCTGTCTCTGGTGGATGCTGTGGATTGGCAGGTAAAGAAAATAATTATGTGATAAGAAATGAATATACACAGTGGGTCAGCTGAAAAAAGTTTCTATTTTATTCTTATGGGCATTCATGTGATTGACCAGATGAAAAATGTGTATTTTGTAATAAGCTTGGAAAAACTGATGGGATAGGAGGCATGTAAAAATTGTGGCTTCAATTGTCCTTCAGAATAAATGGAGAACATTGTGTGTGTGTGTGTGTGCGCGCATATATACATATGTATGTATATTTTATGTATATGTTTTATAACTAATACATATGTATATACATTTTATGACATATGACTGTAGATTAGTCACACAATACATGACATATATATTATGTATATACAAACTAATATATATAATATATATTAGTCATAAACATGTATATACATAATGTATATTAGTCATATTTTATACCAATGTATATGTCATAAAAATATGAACATTTTTGGATAAAATTATTATAAATTCTTGCAAAACAGAAAATGGAATTATTTAAAATACGTTTTATTACCTTGATTACCTCTTCACTTCTAATATATGATTTTACACATTGATTTGAAAAGAAAACAAATTCAGACACCCAGTGATATCCAAATACTGCCTGTGTTAAATGGGATTTTTTAATAAAGTATAAATGGTAGCAATTCTCATCTCCACTGTACTCATAGATGATGTGCAAGCCATAGAGTCCATATGTTTTATAAATACTTTTTTTATGCCAAAAAATTAGAAAAATGGATGGATTTCTTCCCCAAGCTCCCAGATCTCAGCAAGCTCCTTTCTGGTGAGAATGAGCTTTAGAATCACAGAACAAAGACAGCCTTAGTTTGAGCAAATCAAAGCAAATCATCAAAACATATGGGTTTGCTCTCTTAGTGTAGTTTATAATTGGTAAATAGAAAGAGAGTTTATTGAGAAGTATTCTGATCTGTTTACAATATGTCTTTATTTGTGATAGTTCTGGTGTGATTACTTTTTAAAGTGAGTAATTAAATGATTTCAATATCCCTATGATTTATCCAATTAATATTTTCTGCAAATTTTGCATCTGAGTAATATTGTGTCACACACTGTTCTAGGGATTTGGGATTTAGTGGTGAAGAAATTTGTCTAAGCTATTATGAAACTTGCATTAGAGTGGGAGATACAGATACTAAATGAACAAATAAATATCTATTACTTTCAGATAATGTTCATAATGAAGGAAATAAAACAGGTAGCGTGATAGAGACTGCCACGGCAAAGGGTAGTAGATAACATTTAATATTCCAGAGAAGATATTTGTCAAGGGTACATCTGAACAGAGATTTGGATGACAAGGAGGAGCTCAATATACAAAGTTCTAGGACTTAGCCTTGTCCTTTAACTTTCCTCAGGTTTTTCTGCCCTTCAGGAATAACAAGTGATAGTTAATTGTGCTAAACAAACAAACAAAAAAGCTAGGGAAAAAATTTCAACTCTTAATAATATTGTCCTGATCACTTTTTAATAAAAATGTGCGCATGTTTGCTTTGAATGTCTTTACTTTTCCAAAAAAGATAAATTGCTGTGATTACTAAATGACCGAATTAAAGTTAAGAAAATGCTGAGATAATTCAAAATTTAGAATTCTTAATATCAAACACAAGCATATGTTTTGTTTTGTTTTGGGCACAGAGTCTCACTCTGTCACCCAGGCTGGTGTGCAGTGGTGAGATCTCAGCTCATTGCAACCTCTGCCTCCCAGGTTCAAGCGATTCTCCTGCCTCAGCCTCCTGAGTAGCTGGGACTACAGGCACAGGCCACCACACCAGGCTGAGTTTGTATTTTTAGTAGAGACGAGGTTTCACCGTGTTGGTCAGGATGGTCTCAATCTCCAGACCTCGTGATACACCCGCCTCAGCCTCCCAAAGTGCTGGGATTACAAGCGTGAGCTACCGTGCCCAGCAAGCATATGTATTTTTAGAGACTTCAATGTACTGTTTTTTCTTTCTGATAATACCATAATTGCCATGAGATATCAATTAAATTTAAATTATTTAATAATGATATCAAGAAATATAAACATATTTTTAAAATTGTTCTTACATTTGGCACTTGAATTTTTCTAAGGAGGGAGAAGAGATTGTGATAACAACCACAAGCTATGATTTCCACCAGACAGAAACAAGAAGTATCGTTAAAATCCTCCATGATCGTAAAATTCTCATTCTTAATGATAGCCTTTCCTATACTCACTTTGGTAAGTGGCTACTTTTTAACCAAATAGATACATAACTGTCTTGAAAATTCACATTTACTCTGTAATTATAATTCTTTGATAAAACATCTCACAAATATTTTAAGGGAGCATTTTATTCAGATTGGCAGTGATACCCAATGAAGGCTGCTCTTTCTGCGTTGGCTACTGATAGGTCCCACTATGTGCTTTCATTCATTCAGCAAATATTCAGCAAAGACCTACTGTATGACATTTTATAGGGTAAGGCTCAACACTTTCTGTTTAAAGTAAGCTTCTAGGTGATTCCTGTATACACTGAAATTTGAGAATCCTTGATCCAAAAGCCTGTTGTCCTAATCTGTTTCATGGATATATTCTTTAGCTGTAAATGCATTTAGACAAGCAATAATAAGAGGATAAAACTATAATTGTTGAGGAAAGAAGGAATAAGCATGATCTGCAGATGAGTTTTCCACTTACAGGAGCAAGGCCTTCCCAGCACTCCAGGCTTTTCCCATTTGGCATGGTACCTTCATCCAAATCTCAGGAAGTGGGAGCAGACAGTAGTGTAAAGTTAGAAAATCCTTTCACAGGCTTTTGGTGCTCACAGGAACTCCAGCTGCAAGACAGCATGATAGACTAGCAGACATTTGACCTGCAGGAAAAAGAAACTGAAAAGAACTTCTCAAAGTAGTACTTTGATAGAAGCACATGTGTGTCTATAATTCTATATCATATATTTTTCTTTAAATCATAAAAAGAAGTTTTATTTGACAAATGTTTCATTGTAATTAGTTGTAAAACAGGTGGTTTTTGAATTTTGACATTATAGATTCTTTCATTTAAAATAGCAAACATTTTTCTCTGTTTGAAATGCACCTGCTTGTCTTAAAGTTTTGAATAACATTTCTTAAAATGTAGCATTAAATCTAGGTTATGTTTTACAAATTGTTAAAATGTAAATGTACAGACGGTGTTGGATATGATACTACCTATTGATGAAGACTTGTTGATACAAAAATACGCCACAGGAAAAGTGGAACAAACCAAGGTTTAGGTGGTAGGAGTGTTAATAGCTATGTGTTGTTGATTCTCCTCCCAGGTTTGGGCAATTCTTTTACTCATCTACCTCATTTCCTCATTTATTAAAATTATAATTCACTTCTCAATTTGCCATACACCAGGGTTTTCATGTATAATTTGAAGTGATTGTATACTGCCTTCAAGATTTGTTAAGTAGTAACTTTATACTTGTGGATTATAACCATTTTGGTGTAAATAGAGAAAATATTTTTGCTTATATTTCATTTTATAAATATTAGTATCATAATAGCACATGGCCATCTATATATGTTTAAACATGTAAATCTAATAATTCATGCATTCATGTTGATTTTGGCTTATTAGAAAGTTGTTTAGCATACGAACTGCAAAGGAATTAGTAAAGACAGATGTTTCTCAGCATTGGCAATAATCTATTTATCTTTATACTGCAGCTGAAAAATACCATGTCCCTGGAACTGGTGAGAGCTACACATTAGCAGCTGATGTTGGGATACTGAGTAGGAACATCAAAATAGTTGGTGAAGATTACCCAGGTTGGTCCCAGGACTCTTTTGGAGCACACGTTCTGGTTGGCTCATTCACCGAAAATATGATGACATTTAAAGGTTGGTGTATATTCAGTTTATTTTTATAAATGAGTATAACATGGTCTCATTTATGTTTAGTCAGCTCTTACATAGTTTTCACTTTTTAATAAGATTATGTGGGAAAAATAAAGCATTAAAAATGATTATGTAGCCCAGGTGTTACCTTCCAAGTAAATTCTCTTAAATTATTGCTGTTAATTTTATCTTCACAGTCAAAATGAATTATCAAATTAACAATAACCTTAGGCAACAGCTAGACCAGTCTTTCACGTAACAGAGACAATTTTATAATAAGTATCACTGATCATGTGTTGGTTTTTGTTTTGTTTTAAGGAAAATTCCAAGCATACACTAAAAATAGAGAAAACAATATAATGAATCCCAATGTACTAATCACCAGCTTCAGTGATTATCAACTTTGGCCAATCTTGTTTTATCTATACCTCCATCCACTTTCTTCATGCTCCTGGACTGTATTGAAGCAAGCACATATTAAATCATCTAGAAATATTTTAGTATGCAACTCTAAGACATTTTGGAAAACGTCAACAAAGACCTAAAAATGTTAATTTCTTAATAATAATTTATTATCTTCAAATGACAGTTCAAATTTCCCCAGTATCTTTGTTCATTCCCTCCCGGTTCAAATAAGGATCTAAATAAGATCCACATTGCAGCTGATTATGAATCTTAAATCTCTGATTCATTTCTCTTTCCTTGCATTTTACCTACAAAAGAAGTTGGTCTTATTCCGTGGAGTTTCCAACAGTCTGGAATTCAGTGATTGTCTTCCTGAAATTTAACTTATTCCTGTCTCCCTGTATTTCCTATGCATAGGTGATTTAAAACTAGAGACTTCAACAGACTCAGGCTCAATTTTTAAGCCAGAATTATGCCAGACAGGGTGTCTCATGCCTGTAATCCCAGCACTTTGGGAGGCTAAGGTGGGAGGACTGCTTGAGGCCAGGAGTTTGAAATCAGCTTGGGCAATATAGTGAAATCCAGTCTCTACAAAATAAATAAATAAATAAATGAAAAAATAAAAGGGGTACAGTTGGCAGTGTATTTTTCTATACTGATAGAAAAATACACTACCAACTGTAAATGTATGATTGTTTCTCTCTTATGATGTTAGCAGCTACTAATTAACATTGCTTAGATTCATTAAATAATTAAGGTTTAAAATTTCCTCCTCATTTATAATAAAGAAAATTTCCCCTAAACAACCATTTGACTGCCCTGAAAGATAGTTCATATAGGATATACAGGAAAAAATCCTTTATTTTTCCCCATATTGATTAGGTTTCAAAATAATGTGTTGGTTCCCAAGCATCATCCAAAGGTGACAGGGAGTTTGTATTGTTTTGTTGTTAGTATCATTATGTGCTCATGGATCAAACTATTTGACATGCTCAGATCCATTGGGATCGTTAATCTGATTAATACTCAGAATGCTCCATTATTGACCTTCAGAACCTTTTCATGCTGATGCCTGTCCTTTTGACATGACTTAGTTTTCTAAGCCTCTTTACTTTCTGATATGGAAACACATATTGTAATTTTTTCTAAGACTAGAACTCAGTTGCTTCTCCTAGTAATTCTGGTTCTTTTTATTGGAAGATGTTATTCGGATCCCACAATCTGGGTACTAGGAGTAGAACATCCATTCTTGATTTGAGCTGTTTCTGCAGGTTATTCACTTGTTCAAAATATTGACTATTTCATTTTGCAACAGATCTATTTTAGAAAATCTTTATATAGAACAAACCGCAATCTCACTATAGCCTCTACCTGTTGGTCATAATCTGCCAGGGGAAGCTTACCTGATGATGACAGTGCTGATGATGATGATAATGATGGTGATGGTAAAGATGATCATGATATGAGATCACAGGCACTGTGCTAAGCATTAAACACATACTATCTCATTTAATCCTCATAATGTTATGGCGTAAATATTATCCCTCTTTTAAAGATGAAAAAACAGATGATTAAAGGGTAAAGTTGCTTTGATCTTGAATACTAATTTGTGTCTTTCTCATTTCAAATTTGGTGATAAACCCTATTCCTATGACAATCCTTCCTTGCTCCTATACATTGTTTTGCGATGTGAGTAAAGACAACACATCTATGGCTTTTGTAAGCCCAGATGGTTTGTAGTAATCATATCTTCTTTATCATTATCTTATTATTCATACCTTCTCAACAATGTATGTAAGAATTGGCTCATGGATTTCAAGGTAGGCTTTTCCCTTCTAGTACAAAATAACTTTTATCCAACATATCCTGTTAAGTATCAGTTTTTGAACAAAGAATATTCTCTTTCGTTATTTCCCAGCCATGAATTCCTGTGCCTCAGTTTTTTAAAAATCTAGATGACAGAGATATATAAGTTCCTAACTCACAGGGTGCTGTATGAAAATTAAAACCCAATTGTCTGTTATGCATTTAGTACAGCACCTGATACAGAGCAATCTCTCATGGATTGTTATTGCTATTATTCCTAGTCTATAAAATTATTCTTTGTCACCTTGATGGGACTTATGATAAGCTGACCAGCAGATAATTGGCAATACATATTCTGAAAGAGATTATAAAAGATAATGTCCTTAAAAGCTCTGTATGGCATCAAAATGGAAATATCAGGTAAATTATATCTATGCCTTATATCATGCATTCTCAATGGGAAAATATCCCCCCCAACCCCCCGCCCAGGAGGAAAGACCTAGTGCTTCGTTTGGGGGCAAAAAATATTACAATGGTTTGTGGTTCTCCAGTGAGCCACTGTATACTAACAGATATATGTTATTAAAATTTTGGGGGGTGGAGTGGAGGTTCTTAGGAAAAAAAATGTTGAAAAAGGCTATTTGTGGGTACAACGAAAAGAAGTCTGAGAAATACGACCTCTTCTAGATTAAAGGAGCAAAGAAACTAATGAGTTTTCCATGAAAAATTTGATCAACTTTGTGTAGCTTTTCAAAAATGTTTTATTCTAACTGTTTTAAGAAAAACAAATTTTAAATCTTTCCCTACCTTAGGAAATGCAAGAATAAGTAATGTGGAATTTTATCACAGTGGTCAAGAAGGCTTCAGGGATAGCACAGATCCAAGATATGCTGTAACATTTCTTAACCTAGGACAGGTTTGTGCTTTATTTTTAATTTTGTGTATATTTAAAATATGCAAAATATTTTTATTTTCATTTGACTTATAAATAGTCACATCTTATATTAGCTAAAATGATAATCTAATATAATAAAACTTTCTTGGCCCATTAACTTTTTAGACCATTTTTAGACCAAACAGCATTTGATTCTACCCATATTGTGTATTTATTTAAGGTCAGTAAAAACCACAGGAAAAGTAATAGGGAGGGTGAAAGAATTAAAGATCTATAATAGTGGTTTATATCTCCACTTTATTTTACAATGACCAAAAACATTTTCCCAAATGGTTTCTATTAAACAAAGGGAATATGGCTTAAATTTCTCAAATGAAATGCATGTCTGTATATCTATGCCTCTGTCAAAAGTGGGAAAATAAATATTACAAGAGGGCTGGTGATTTAAGAAAAATGAGAGACAGCATATTTCTTAGTAGAAATAAAAAATTATCTTGTAGGTTTATATTAAAACCTCTAACCTATTCAATGATTGGTTCCTATAGACATTTGAATTGTAACCCCTTGTCTAAAGTATTATTTTTTGTAATTTAAAAAACCCTACTCATCATAAACTTCTGAAAAAATAATTTTTAGCACCTTAGCATTTTATAAATGAAAATAGAAATATAAATGTATAGAAAAGCACTTAAGAATTTTAAAATCTGCATTTAACGTAAGCATATATATTTAATCTATCTAATAATTCATATATGTGGAAATTTCCATATTTTATATATGGTTAAAAACTTATGAAGAAATCATCTTTAAGAGAAAGTGAATTGAGTATTGATTATTGATCAAGGTTTGTTTATTGAAAATCGTTTACTTCATTTTTTTCTTTAAATATATTATAATTTTATTTTAAAAATTTTCACTGTATCCCAATGTTTTATAGATTCAAGAACATGGCTCATCTTATATTCGAGGCTGTGCTTTTCACCATGGTTTCTCTCCAGCAATTGGTGTATTTGGGACAGATGGATTGGACATAGATGACAACATCATTCACTTTACAGTGGGAGAAGGTAATATAATAATAAATAAATAATATTTTGGTCCAAATTATTAACTGTAAACTCTAGAGACAAGCTGCCCAATTGATCTTTCTGTGAGGATGGAAATGGTCTATATGTATGCCATCTAATATAGTAATTACTAAGTCACATGTGTCTATTGAGCACTGAATTATGGCTAGGAGCTGAATTGTCACTGAGGAACTGAATTTTTAATTTTAATGGTACATAATTGTACTTAACTTACATTTAAATAGCCACATATTGCTATGGCTATCATATTAGACACTATAGCCTTATAACATGGAAGCATTTTCAACAGACCACATGCTTATATGAGTTATCTAATCACTAATTATTTAAATTTTTATGACTTTTAAAATACTCCTCACATATCAATCACAAATATTATTACAAAAAAAGGCTATATACAATAATAGCCTTTAGGTATTATTGTATATAATATACCATCTTTAGGTATATTACATTGATTTTTGTCAGTGTAAAGTATAATAAACTTGTTTAATGTATACAAAAGCTGTGGGTGTGTTTAAATAAAATCTGAGATGGACCCTGTGAATCCACATAATTAACAAGTGCACCAGAAGATTCTAATTCAGGTAGTTTATTAAAGAGGTAGAGTTCATTATCAAAGAGTTCAGAGGACTCCTTCAAAAATCTCAGATGATCATTTGTCAGGCTTAAAGTAGAAAAATAATTTTATGGAAAAATCTAAACACATTACCCATAATAGTCATTTCAAATTGACTTATGTATTTTGGGGATTTTCTTTTCTTTTTTTTTAACAGGCATAAGAATATGGGGGAATGCCAACCGAGTCCGAGGGAATTTGATTGCTCTTTCAGTTTGGCCAGGAACCTATCAGAACAGAAAAGATTTAAGTTCAACTCTCTGGCATGCAGCAATTGAGGTAGTGAGAACAAACTTAGAATTTTACTAAATTATAATTTATAATTAATTATATCAGTTATTAAAAGATATCTGATAAAATACGCTAACTAAAAGAATGAATGCACTTTTAAAAAGATGATGTAAGTTTCGATAGCCATTGGTATTTTTTCTTTCTGTTGATGTTCATTGGTTTAAATAGTTCTCTTACCTCCTTTCTTCTCCAACATTATTTCAAGTTCCAGCACAGAGTCTCTTTTGCTGCTACTCAACTGAGTGCTTTGGGCATATTACTACTTAATTCTGGATTTAGTTTCCTTTCTAAAAATGAAAATAGACAATGGAGTCTCTAAAATACTTTTCTCATCTAAAATTGTCATGATTATATATGCAAGGTTATTTTACTTATCTGATATTACTAACTGGAACCTTCTTGTTCCCATGAAGTTTTTTCATTTACTATAGGTGTTTGTTTAGATATAGAGTAAGTTTGTTTAGATATAGAGTAAGATTACAAACAAGAAAAGAGAAAGTGGAGAAGATAGCTTTCTCCTATTTTATCCTCCTATGACATAGAATCAAAAGAAACTAAAAATAGTTCTTTTTGAAAGATGCAATAAGGACTGAGTATTGCTTTTGTGCAACTATTAATTATTACCTTAAGGTAAAATCTGAAAGCTGAAATTTAGTATTCATTTATGAGGTAAAAAATATTCTCTTTTCATCTATTTATAAATATCAAATGTCAATTCCAAATCTTTAAAATTATCTATGGCTTTTGAAAGAAAATGTACTTAATTAACATTATGAATTTCACATGACTATTTTTTATCAGAATCTTTAAAAATAAGTGTGTTTAATATGATTGCAATTTTTGACTGTTTTGCTGACACCATAGGCAGAAACAAAATGTGTGCTCTATGCTTCCATTTTTTGCCACTTTGACTTGGCTTATAAAAATAAAATTGTTTAGCAATTATCTAACACTCATGCTAACCTACTTTGTGATTATTAACAAATGTTATGTAAACTAGTCAGTGTCTCCACTGAATCTTATGGTCTACTCTCATTGCCTTACTTGTCTTTTTTTCAAATTGGTAACGAAGCGTAACTAAAAAGAGCCTGTAAAAAGAGCTTGCACCTGGAATCCTAGCTACTTGGGAAGTTGAGTTAAGAGGATTGTGAAGCTTAGGAGTTTGAGACCCACCTGGGCAACATAGAGAAACCCTGTCTCAAAAAAAAAAAAAAAAAAATATATATATATATATATATATATATATATATATATATATAAATTTATGTATACTTTTATATAAATATATATTTATATTAATCATATATACAAATATATATAAATATATATTTATCACTTTTTCAGTGATCGCAAATTCCTGAAAAGTGTCAACATTGTTGTTACTTTGTTATAATACTGGAATTTGTCCTGTGCCTTGTAAAGTTTAAGCCGCATTCAGTGGATTTCATGACTGAAATAGGAAATAATCTCTTTAATGTAGTTTTTAAATTAAGTCCAGGGTATAGTACCTAGTGATAGTTTTACACCAAGAACGTAGTATAATTTCAATACATCATTTGTAATTAAGTTTGAATGGGGTAAATAATAAATTAATTTTTTCCTCTTCAAAATATAGTTATAATTAAAGGTTTTCATAAGTACATTGTCATATGCTTACTCTCTATATAAATGCTTACTAGCCTGATGCAAAGTGTTTATTTATTGTTGCACTAGATAAATGGAGGGACCAATACAGTTTTGCAGAATAATGTAGTTGCTGGCTTTGCAAGAGCAGGATACCGCATTGATGGTGAACCTTGCCCAAGTAAGTCTTTTAAACTATTGCTAAAACTAGGAAATAACCTGTCCAAAATTGTTAGAAATAAATAATTATTGTTTGTTAGTTCAATATGTAATATATTTTTCTTCTGGGCACTGAAATAACAAGATAAATTATTTCAAGATAACATTGGATCTAAAAAAAAAATGAATAGGTTTCTAAGGAAAACTTTATTTTCCCAAGTTTATGATCCCAAAACTCCAACAGCAACTTGAGTTCTTGGTTTGGTTGGAATTGGGATAGTAAGTGCCTCATCCCACTAACATTTTTACAAAAACAGCACTTATTATGGAGATACATGCCGACATATGCCATTATTTTAACTTCTGGTTTAATAAAATGAATGCCCACTATTCAATATGTTAAACCTGCATGGATCAAAAAGTCAATGAACATGAACAGACACTTCTCAGATATAGATTTCTCTATATTAGGTTAGTAAAACTTAAGAACTAACTGAACATCTACTCTTTTGGCAAGGCTGTAGTGTAGGGAAAGCAAAACATTTATACATTGCTGTTTGAAGGACAGAACAATGTAATCTCTACTTAGATTAACATGACAACATCTACCAAAATCACACGTGCATTTCCTTTGACTTGGCATTTCCACTTCTATGAATCTAGCTAGCAGTTGCCTTTACAAACTTAGAAAATTATTTATAAACAAGGTTATTCATCACAGCATTGTCTTTACCGGCAGAAAACCAAAAGCCACCTTGTGTCCCACAATGGTAGAATAGTTACATAAAGCCAGACAATGGAACACTAGACCACTCTAAGAAAGAAGGCAGAAGAGTTCAATGTATTGATATGAAGAAATCTCTAGACTATTCCTAAGTGCTAACTGGAGAGTGCTAAATAGTTTATATAATGCTGTTTTAGGTATAGTGCATATAAAATATGTTTTGTGGAAGAAAGGGAAGGAATAAGAATGTATATGGTATTTGTATTTACATAAGGAAACACTGAAAGTATAAAAATCATAGGAATTGGGAACAAGGGGACTCCATACTTACAACTGTATACTTTTAAAATAACCTCTATATTAAATTATTACCAGATCAAAAAAGTAAAATATATAATAAATCTGCAGACTTTACCACTCAAGAAATTTAAAGGAAGTTAAAGAAAATGGGACTTTCTCTGAGAAATGTGTGTCCTTTCCAGAGTTGATTTTAAAACAAATATCAGTATAGTTACTTTTTAACAGCTTTATTTGTTATGATTTATATAGCATAAAATTCACCTTTTGAAAAATATACTAGTTAATAAATTTGTTTTTAAGATTTTTTGAATCAGCATTTTTTTCTGTCAGTGCAAACATTTTTACACTTAAGCTGGTTTTATTCTTGTGCAAAATACATTTTGAAGGAATAAAAACTACTTTGTCAACATAACTGATTCCTTGATATATACTTTTGTTAAATATTTTAGTTTCCAACAGTTTACAGTGGCTTTTCTTTGACTTAAAATTTTAATATATGTAATTTCTTTACAACTTCAATGAAGTTATCCTTATGGGTTTTTCAACATCAAAATATGATCTTTGAATATGAATATTTACTACTATGTATAATGTTATGTAATGCATTTTTCACTATGTTGATATTCCTAAATAATTGAGACTATTTATAAGGAGATTTTGGAGTTATAGCAACTGAAATTTGAAATATTACAGAGGAATGAAGGGTTTACGTTTCTATAATGGTACATCAATTTATTTGATCTATCTCCCAGAAAAGAGTCTAGGAAGCTGGGGAAAGTGATATATACTTGGTTCAAGGGTCAAACCCTACTTGTTCATGCATCTATACTGTGTAACTTTAAGGGAGAGAAATGTAAAAATCTTCTTGCGCAGGAAAATTATCAAAACCAGGAAGATCATAAATAAAATGTAAAACCCAAGGGACTAGGAAGAAGGGAAAATCAATGGAAGATAAAAGGAAACAGATACCAAGGAACCTGAACAGGAGAGCTGGAATTAAGCACAATTTAGGAGGTGGTGCTGCTCTTTATAGGCAATACCCCAACTCATGCCTGTTTAGAGGAGGGAGTTATTAAGGTTATTGAACTGAGTTGGACATAAGTAAAACTTTCATTAAAATCCACTTTGTTCTACAATTAATAAAGAGTATAGTTGCCATTTGTTGCAGGTATTTGCTAGGCACTTTATATGGGTTATTTCATTTTATTTTGAAACAATTCTGAATTAATAATGAAAACATTTCACATATGAGGAAACTAAGGTCCTAAAAGGTTAAACAACTTTCCCAAGCTGATGCATACACCAATTGTTAAAATATTTAAAGAGCACCTATCTCTCTACTACCTTTTAGGTTCCAAGAAATGATGGTGAATTAGCTAGGCACAATGTCTTCTCTCATTAAGCTTACATCTTAGTAGGAGAGAAGAGATGGATAATTAACAATAAAATATCAAGTGAAAGGAATTTTAACTGCAATGTAAAGTGATGGAGCTGTTATTTTGAATCAGGTATTAAGGGAAGGTCTTTTAAGGAAGTGACATTTAGCTTGAAAATGGAATGGCCAGAAGGACACAGCAATGGAAAAATGTTCAGAGGCAGCATTTCATAGACAGAAGCTGTACCATTGTGTTTCAAGTTTAGGCTTATTTATATCTAAATCCCACGCTCTTTCTAATATAATTAATGTTTACTTTAATCAGATAAAATAATGCAAGGGTGTTAACACTAAACTTTTGGAAATGACTATACAGTTATTTCAAGTAACAGTGAAGAGACTAGACAAGAGTAAATACTAAATAGAATAAACCAGGTGAGGTAGGGCATGCCTGTAGTCCCAGCTACTCAGGACGCCAAGGCAGGAAGATGGCTTGAGTTTGAAACCAGTTCAAGCAACATAGTGAGACTCCATCTCGAAAACATTTAAAGAAAAATACTAAATAGATTGAACCATAAATGGCAGAGCCATAAAAGTATTTGATCATATTAAACCTGATATCAGAATTATATATGTAACTTTGAAAGAGTTTTGTTAACTTTAACTGATACTGTTTATTAATACTGTATGACATGAATTATAATATTAATTCTCTGGTTCTATCTTTCCTTCCAAGGCCAGTTTAATCCTGTGGAAATGTGGTTTGACAATGAAGCCCATGGAGGTTTATATGGGATCTATATGAACCAAGATGGCCTTCCTGGATGTTCTCTTATACAAGGATTTACCATTTGGACATGCTGGGATTATGGAATTTATTTTCAGGTAAGTGTGATTAAAGATGGTGATTCTTTGTTTTCTTTTATGATTGTCCTTAGTATTATGTAACCTGCAAATTCTATTGCAGACCACAGAGAACGTGTACATTTATAATGTGACCCTGGTTGACAATGGAATGGCGATTTTTCCAATGATTTACTTGCCAGCTGCTATATCACACAAAATTTCCAATAAAAAAGTACAAATTAAGGTAAGAAATTAATACAGCCACATCATGGAGACAAAAAATAACTCAGAGAAGGGCAGAATTATTGAAGCACTAATAAGAATAATCTCCTTGACTTCTATCTCTGTTTCGCCCACATCTCCCTCCCTGCCTTGCTCCCACTGCCCTCTGCCTACAAACTGTTCATTCTTATGTTTCCTCCTCCCTTTCCTTCCCTCTTCTTGCTTATCACTTGCAAATCTTGCAGTAAATTTTCACTTCCTCTATGAAGTTTTTTTCTGAGCCCACTTAGGTGGTAATGACACTTCCTCCACTTTTTTGCTCCTACTGTTCCCTGGATATGTTTCCATCCCAGAAACATAAGATGTCATTATATATGATTATTTACATGTCTTTCTTCCCTCTCCCATTCTCAGTGTCATTCCAGTAGGGGGTAGCAATCACATCTTTTTCATCTTTGTTTAATGAATGATCCACTTTTTGAATTTATAGTTTGTGTTTTCCTACAGTAGAATTCAGTATTATTCATTATCATGTTTTCTTTTAGTAAGAGCTATTATTAATGCTATATTGTTTGGCTTATTTCTAAACAGAGCTCATTAATTGTTGGAAGTAGCCCTGGGTTTAATTGCTCTGATATCCTAACTAATGATGATCCCAATGTTGAACTCACTGCTGCCCATCGGAGTCCTAGATCTCCATCAGGTGAAAAATTTGGAACTTTAATGTTGGTGTTCATATGAGTGCATATTCAGTTTTCATTAATTTTTTTTTTTTTTTTTTGGTAAAAGGTGGGAGAAGTGGGATTTGTTGGCCTACCTTTGCTTCAGCTCATAACATGGCACCACGAAAGCCCCATGCAGGGATCATGAGTTACAATGCCATCAGTGGCCTTTTGGACATCTCAGGCAAGTACATAGTCTTCTACAAATCTTCTCAATTAATTTCTATAAAGAATATATAGATGATAACTAATAATGTTTCATTGTTAGTAAAAAATTATTTAAGTGAATTTTGATAGGAATCTGCCTGAACATCCAGTCTACTTCTAGGCCCCTTGTCAACCAGTTAAGCCACTCATCACTACCCAGGAGTCCATATTTATCCTTACCTTGGATCAGTTCTTTCTCCACAAAAAGTAGATGACCCTGTGTATGACCCAAATTTCATTTTTGAGCCTTTGACTTACATTTTTCTCACAACATGTCATGGAAATTTGGGCATTTTACTTAATGTGGGCCATCACTATTTCCAAACTTCTAAAAGTCATTCCAGCAACGTATTAAAACTGGCCATACTAGAGTATAATTCCCTTGGAACAGGTCCTGTGGAAGAAGAGATTTGTCTTGTAAGGCTCTGTTGAGGTCCCTGATGATTTCAAGCAAGTATAGCAGGAAGTTACTCTCTAATAAGAAGGAAATACCATTTATAGGCATCCAGAGCATTCAGCACATTCTGAGACTTCAAGGTTCAAGTGCCTCTTCCCATATACCTCCATCTAACTTAGCATCCCACTTTATTTCTGTCAGGGCCCTGGCTTTGATGTAGGGGATTTGGTAGGGCTCAGAACACAACCATCTCTTAAGTTGTAAAGTTCTGCTAATCTTACACTGAGATCCTGAAACTTGCTTTGAATTTATGATTGACCACCATAGCTTTCATTTTCTTTATTCAAAGCATCAATGAAGTAGAAGCACTAATGGAATTCCTATACAAGTGGCTTATTGAAGGTATGCTCCCAGGAGAAAGGGAGTGAGAGAAGTATTAGAATAGCGCAGAGGAAGGAGCTAAGCAAGGATATGACCTCAACTGAAGTCCAGCTTCTTCTGCCTGATACTTCAGAGAGCTGTGAAGTATAAATTGTGCCAAATATTTTTCTCACATGGAGGCAAAAGGTTCTTCCATATCTCTTGTCAGTTAGGCATGGCTACTTGTGGTAGTGGAGGGGAGTACACAATCTCCCAAGTGAGGGAACTCTCAAGTGGCTCAGGGTAATTCTTTAGAGAAGATAACAGCTGGCCAGGTATGTGTGGTGGCTCATGCCTCTAATCCCAGTACTTTGGGAGGCTGAGGTGGGTGGATCACTTGAGGACAGGAATTTGAGACCAGCCTGGCCAATATGGTGAAACTCCATCTTTACTGAAAAAATATAAAAATTAGCCAGGTGTGGTAGCAGGCATCTGTAATCTCTCACGCCACGGCACTCCAGCCTGGGTGACAGAGTAAGACTCTCTCAAAAAAAAAAAAAAGAGAGAAAGAAAGAAACAAACAAAAACTAGAAGACAGCAGCTAGAGTGGTTTGCAGCCAATACTTTATAGGAGGAGGTAGGGATTGGGTGCACTGGCTCAGTAAAAGAGATCTGGGCAGGGCACAAACAGCATCTGCTACTTTGATATTTTATTAATACTCATCCACAGGTTCATATTCCTGTATACAGACTCTTCTTAGGGGAGAGTATAATTAAGAAGGGTCATAGATAAAACATAACTGATTTAAGAATTTTAGAGGTCACCTTTTGCTTTTTTGTTTAGTTATTGGATTTTTAAGTACAATAGAGATTAAGTTTCTGAATCTAGTCAATTTTATCTTTTAGCCACATAATATATACAAAGAAGCCAAGAGAAAAATAATGTTTCATTTATCTTAGCTGCATAATAACCCCCCCAAATTTAGAGTCTATAAACAACCATTTAGCTCATGATTCTGTAGATTGGCAATTTGGGCTTTGTTCAGCTGGGTGATTTTTCTGCTGGTCTCACCTAGGCTTGTCCATTAGATACCATCAGTTTACAGGATGGCTATGGGCTGGTTAATCTAGGATAGCCTTACTTCCATCTCTGGTAGTTGGTGCCTGCTGACAGTTGGTGCTGCCATTAGCTGGGGTGATAGGAGTGATGTTTCCCAGGCTTACTCATATGTTGGAAGTCACAGAAGCACTAAGCACTAACGGTTTCCCTGGAGCACTAAGAAAGAGCAAGCTCCAATATGCAAGCACTCTCCAGATCTCTGTTTATGCCGTGATTGCTATCGTCCCATTGACCAAACCAAGTCACATGGCCAATCCAAGAGAAAATGTGGGAGAGCATTACCCAGTAATATGGATATTGGGAGGCAACAAGCTACCACAAAGAGTGGCAGACTTATTTACCATATCGGGTAAGAGCTCCTTGTTTTGGTAGTGACAAAAGATGTGTTTGGCAAAATGTGCATGAAATAAATCTGATTTTACCACTTTCTTTAGAGAAAATAATCACTTTTCTATTATTTATGTTTTAGGTTCAACATTTGTTGGATTTAAGAATGTTTGTTCAGGGGAAACTAATGTTATATTTATTACTAACCCTTTAAATGAGGATTTACAACATCCAATCCATGTGAAGAATATAAAACTGGTTGATACTACTGAACAATCAAAAATATTTATACATAGGCCTGATATAAGGTAAAATACATAAAATAAAATAAAATAAAAATTTGCTGGGTGTGGTGGTGTGTACCTGCGGTCCCAGCTACTCAGAAGGCTGAGGCAGGAGGAGTGCTTGAGCCCAGGAGGTTGAGGCTGCAGTCAACTATTATCACACCATTGCACTCCAGCTTGGGCAACAGAGACCCTGTCTCAAAAAAAAGTAGGTACCTCTTCAGACAAATGCAGTATTTCACAAATAGTTTGACTTCATCTGATTTTGCTTTGCTGACAGCCCAATACTTACTCCTTTAATTATTGTTGAATTCAGTTGAACAATCAATCAACACTTTAGATAATTCAAGATGAGGCCAAAATACCATCTACATTTGAACTTCATGATAAAGTTATCTTATCTCTTATTGTTATCTATAAAAGAGTTACTAAAATATGTAGCATAATAAATACAATCCAAGTATATTCGTATATCCATAAACAAAGGTCTATAAGAATATATACTAAACTGCAATTGGTGATGAGCCTAAAAGCTTAGAATAGGAAGGTGAAAGAGATTGGGCTTTTAATAAATCTTTAGATTATTTTATAGTAAGCAATACTTTCATAATTTTTAAAGACAAGAAGGAAGGGAAATAATGATAAAGACTTCCCTCCCAACAACATGGATTTTAAATGTCCTGTAGAACAATAATCATTCACCTGCTCTCTAGAGCAATGTTAGTATATTTTGAAGAATGCATAAATAAGAAATCTGTCATTCAACAATAGATAGAATAGAAAATTGGAATTCTGATTTTATATCCCACAGGTATGACTTGTCCTTTTAAAATGTTAACAAATTCATAATCATAGACCAAAACAACGCAATGAAAAAGCAGACCTCATTACAATGCTAATTACATAGGCTACTTGGTCCTGCTTTGAAACCTCTCTGAAATAAGATTCAATCAATCAATTTTTTTGATACCCTCTTAGCAAATATTCAAGTATATTCATACTGCTCTCTAGAAACAATGAACTGAATCATTCAACTTTTCTCCACAGTAAGGTCAATCCATCTGATTGTGTAGACATGGTTTGTGATGCCAAAAGGAAATCTTTTCTTAGAGACATAGATGGCTCCTTTCTGGGGAATGCTGGTTTTGTGATACCTCAAGCAGAATATGAATGGGATGGAAACAGCCAACTAGGAATTGGAGACTACAGAATCCCTAAGGTGATGCTCACATCCTTGAATGGAAGTAAAATTCCTGTCACTGAGAAAGCACCTCATAAAGGTTTGTTGGATATTATTCTGTTGTTAGGCCTTAAGCTCATGAAACAAAATATGTGTTTTATTTTTAATGACTTATGTACTCAACCAATAACTTATATTTTCTACTTCTTAAACTTGCATAACGAGAAAAAGATATTATGAGGATTTTGTTTTTACAAACAGATTCTGTATTATTGCTAAAATGTATATACATTTGTTTCTAGGAATTATTAGAGATTCAACCTGTAAGTACATCCCACAGTGGCAGAGCTATCAGTGCTTTGGGATGGAATATGCATTGATGGTTATTGAAAGTCTGGATCCTGACACAGAAACTCGAAGAATTTCCCCAGTGGCTATAATGGGCAATGGTTATGTAGATCTCCTTAATGGTAGGTATTTAATAAGCGTAAACTAGAGTTCCTAAAAACATTTGCTTGTTATTAGATGCATGAAGCCATCTCATAAATTTTTTGCCACACACAGCTAGCAAATATCAGGCCTTCTTTGCCTTCCATTTCTAAGAATGAGCAGGCTGGGCACCATGGCTCACACCTGTAATCCCAGCACTTTGGGAGGCCGAGGTGGGCAGATCACCTGAGGTTGGGAGTTCAAGACCAGCTTGACCAATATGGAGAAACCCCATCTCTACTAAAAATACAAAAATTAGCTGGGCCTGTAATCCCAGCTACTCAGGAGGCTGAGGCAGGAGAATTGCTTGAACCCAGGAGGTGGAGGTTGCAGTGAGCCGAGATTCACCATTGCATACCAGCCTGGGCAACAAGATTGAAACTCCATCTTATAAAAAAAAAAAAAAATGAGCAATGTGCAGGAGAGAGACTTGATGTTGCAGTATCTCATTCAGTAAAGCAAGGACAGTTATTTAAAATTGGCCATTGGCCATTGAAATAAAAGGAAGAAGGAGGGGAAGAGGTATGGAGAGGAAAGCAAGAAGGAGACAGGTTATTTGTGGAGTGATCTTCATACCTTTATTGATAAGGTAGTATAAATATTTTGAAGAAAAAATGGGTCCAGGTATCTCCAAAACATACAATTTGCCTAATGTATATTAAAAGTTGATAATGTGTTATTTGGAATACTTGACAAGCAGTATTCTCAGCTTGCTCATTTTTTATTCTCATGAATCTTTGGAAGACTTACCTTGCCATCAATGTGTTTTCATCTCTGATTCCTTTGATTGTCAAGACCAATCTGGTCAAGCTCCAGAGTCAGGTTTCTTCCATTCTGGTCTTAGGAGGCTGTAGCAGAGAGGGAAGGTAATGGTCTCCATGAGGATGCAGATCAGCTTAGGAGAACAATGCTTTTGGAATGACTAAGATGAATTTCTAAAAGGTACTGAAAACACAGGACAGAGATTCATTGTATATCCCTGAAATGACACCAGGGGCTCAAAACTTAGTCCCTAAACAGGCTTAGATTTATGTGCTGAAAGTGCACATAGCTTGGATTAGTTGGATTTCTGTGCCCTTGTAGTGTCATATCATGTACTAAAATATTCTAGAATTCAATAAAATAGCTAATATTCAACAAAATTATAAATGCTTTAAAAACTGTTTACAAGAATAGAATGAACTAAATCAGGAGTATTCCAAAGTTTCATAATTTTAGGGCTCTCTTCACTTCTCCCACCGCAGTGTGTGCTATGCCTGGTTTCTGTGACCTGTGGTCAACCCAGTTTCAGATGCTGCTTTTTGGATTTTACAAAGCAGAGATCATGAGAACAATTTTAAAACTGTCAATGAATAATGGAGTAACTGAGGAGATGTTTTCAAATTGCTCTGTTTTATACAGTGGAGAAAGCTTTCATGGTTTTATTCTTTTATTTCTCTTTTCTGGCAAGCAATAAAAGTTTTCCATTTACAGTAGTGACAAGGCATATTTCTTCAATATGAATTTAAATTTTAAAAAGTGACTATCAATTTAAAGAAGTCTTATGTAAATGATAGCAGCACAGAAAAATCATGAAGGTATTACAAGAATCACTGAAGCTTGGGATGCGCTATACTAGATGGGGAAAAAAATTCCTCAAGATAAAAGTTACAGAATACTACTGAAGTTTCCTTTTGAATATTAATATTAAATTTTATTTATTTTAAGAATATGACTTTTTGTCACTTTAAATTTTTGTTATACATAGATATTTCTTTATGTTTGTTTTCAAAACCCACAAAGAAGGTGTATTTAAAAGTAGGATTTATATTTTATATGCTAAGGAAAAGGTTAGGCTCTACATAGCTTTAGAAGTTTATATTGATTTAAAATTTGATTAAAGTTTATTTATAAATATTGATAATGCTTCCATGTAAGCTAGGAAATTCAGCAAACCTAATGAATAAATACATCAATAAAAGTCATCATTCCATATTTCACTCAATGTTTTATATATGTATAATCTCAGCCACTTTAAAACTAAGTGAAATAGAGAAGCTTGTTATGAAAGTCATTTTAAACCTGCTCAGAAAATGTTTGGATTCAGGTAGAAAAGCATTCATTATCTCTTGGCTTTCTAGAGGGTTCGATAGAGTGTTATTTCTTAGGTGGCTTCAGTTCATTAATGAAGTCAACAATCTTCAACAAAAATTTCTTAAATTAAAATTAAAATGGAGGAAGATTAATGACTTGATTAGACAAATGTGTTTGTTGAATTTACAAATTAACTAATTTAAAAAAATGAGTGCATGAGTGAAAAAACAAACTATGAATCAATGGTTCAGACATTCAAATGTCCATGTTTTCCAGGTACAGAGCCTATTGTTAACAAATTAACTCTGTTATGGCACATTTCCTAACAAAGAGCCTGAGAAATTTCATTTCCCACTCAAGCTTATATTTGGTAGAGAGGAGAAATGATCAAGCATTTTCTTCCTCGTCATGTGGCCTAGGCTTGAATATTATCATTAAAGTAGAGATGGATGCAAATCTATTTCTCTCAGTGACCCTCCAGTACAAATTCGTATTAACACATTAATGTACCCTTGTTAGCCTGGCCAGTGTAAAAGTAAGAATGATAGGAAGAAGTTTCTTCCCTTCCTTCCCTTTTGAGCCAAGGTTTGAGAAAGAGCTTAGCTGGCTGGGTAACAGTGGATCGGTAATAGGTATAAATGCTGAACTTGCATTTGAATTTGATCACTGCAATTTATTTTTAATACAATTACCTTCATATTTTATACTAATGCATGCTACTGGAATATGTGCTTTCATTTTGCATGAATTTAGGCCCACAGGATCATGGCTGGTGTGCTGGATATACATGCCAGAGAAGGCTGTCCCTGTTTCACAGCATTGTGGCTCTGAACAAATCTTATGAAATTTACTTCACTGGCACTAGTCCACAGAATCTTCGACTGATGTTGCTTAATGTTGACCATAACAAGGTAGGGCAGGATGTCTTAAGAGTTATTGCTGTTGATTATTTGCATATTACTTCTATCTGCTAAAACTAGTATCTCCTACCCTGTTCTCTCTCGCATTGTCAGCCTTACAGCTCATTTCCAAGGATGCATCAGGGTATCACTGAAATTATTATTAGCCTAGACGGTTTCCATCAGCCTGAAGGTAAAAGTACGAAGCATCACCACCATCCCCTTGCCAGATGCACTTGATTCTGGTGCTCCTTATTTGAGGCATGACAGTGATGCCTATGATTTGCATGATTAGCAAGCAAACCTGAATTTTTACATAAAAATAGGGTACATCCAAAACTGATCACTTGGAATTATATACTTATTCTTCCATGCTGCTATTATACATTATATATGTTATATATGTCTGAAGTACACTTTTGGAATTCAGATATTGCAGCATTTTATTTTAAATATCTTCAATAATGTCAAGTCTTTGCTAGAAACTGAACTCAGCCAGGATCGTTAAATTTATATATAATGGGAAAAGAGTATGAGTTGAAGCAGGAGTGTCATAATTTAGATTTTCTCTTTTTTAAGAATATGAGACTTCAAAGTCCCAGGGTGTTTTAATGTGAAGAAAGGATGCTGATAGGTGAAACAGAGAAAGGAGTAAGTAAAGGAGGTGCCTGCCCCTTCCCAGGCAGCAGCAGTTCCATCCCTTTGCTCCACACAAAACTTTGGAACCACTCTTGACTCCTCTGTTTTGCTCACATTTCTCATCCAATCCATGTGCAAACTCTTTTGAGTTCCTCTTCAAAACACCAGAATCTGCCCACTTCTCACCACCTCCACTGCTACTGTCCTGGTTGAGCCTTTCCTAGACCATGGTAATTGCCTCCCAATTCCTCTCTTTATTTCCACCTATGCCCTTCTAAAGTCTATTCTCAACTTAGTAGCCAGATACCTTGAGAATATGTTAGATCACATCTCTTCCATGCCCCAAACCCTGTAATAATTTCCCTATCGGTCTCTTTCAAAGTCAGAATCCTCACCATGGCCTGCGAAGCCATGGGAATCTCTCCCATCCCCCCACTCAGCTCCTTGCTGTTCCTAAGGACACCAAACATACTACCCCCTGGGCCTATGTTTCTGACGTTGCCTCAGCCTAAAACATTCTACTCTAAGTGGCTAAAGTTACCATCTTCTCAGATTTCACTTTCTCAATAGGCCTCCAAGATCACCCCTCTTTGCTTGGCTCTCCCAAGTTACTCGCACCCTGATTTACCTTTTTTTTTTGCCATGGGAGTCATCACCATTTAACATGTTTCATACTTTACCTTTTATTATTTCTACTATTTTTTTTTATCTCTCCTCCCTCTTGAATATAAGCTTAAAGAAGGCAGTGGCTCTTACCGCACTTAGAATATTGGATGGCTAAAATAGGAACTCAATTTTTCTCTTTTAAAAAATTAGAATACTCTAACTCTAAAAATGAGAATGGTGACTACAAAGTAATGTGACTGTTAATATTCTGAGCCTCTGAAGGCAATATCAAAAGAAGATTCCAAAAACTATGTATAGCTTATTAAACTCTGTATTAATCCTTTCCTGTTCTTGGAAAAGCCAGTCTCTTTATGATCATAGTCGATAACATGAAATGTAAGCAATATAAACATGGAAAATGAATAAAATTGAATCGGAGAGGATAGTTGGTTTGACTGAGTTTTATTAGTCTTTCTACCAAATTTTTCTCAGAGATAAGCATTTTTTTCCCCTAACCTTAAGTATCTAATTTTGTGTGGTTACATTATACAGAGCACTGCTAAGTCCCCCTTTTCCTGCTCCTGGTATTGAAAACCTGTTTTGTACTTTGTTGTCTTTTAAATGAACCATTTTTTAAAACTTAGAGATACTCCTCTAATAATTTCTCTTATTATACTTTTCTACTGAGAATCGTCAATTAGGGGTTAAGTTGTACTATCTGTATGAATGGTTGAATGTAAGCCCATTTTAAAATTTTAGTTCATCACTTATCCCAAATCCACAAAACTTAATTTTAATATATTGCAGAAAGAATACATAATTGAAGGACAGCTTAAGTGCTAAATTCTAGATATTCTATTTTGTTGCTTTCTTAAAACAAAACTTCCTTTTTTCTTAAATAGGCTGTTGTAGTAGGAATTTTCTTTTCCACACTTCAACGTTTGGATGTCTATGTGAACAGCTCACTGGTCTGTCCAAAAAATACAATATGGAATGCCCAGCAGAAACACTGTGAACTTAATACACTTCTGTACAAAGGTATTTTCTCAGCAAAGAGCAGTACACATGGAATGTGTATAACATTTTAAATGTCTTATTATTAATGTTTTTAATTCCTTATCTATTGGTGATACAGAAGAAAATAAGTTTTTCGCCACAGTCCACCAAATACTAAGATGTGTTTATTTGTAACATGAGTGTCCTGAAAGATCACTCCTAATGGAACTTACTTATCTGTGCACATGCAGATATGAGGTTTTGTTTATCATGGACATTTTTTGCTTCCTAAGAAAGCTTTCATTCTACATACATTGAGATCAGTCATTCCCATGTCCAGAAGAGATTTTGCTTAAAATTTTCACCTTATCTTGGCTTTACTTCTATTTCATAGAGGTTAGAGCCTAAATTAATTGGCAGTCATAAGAATTATTGCTAAGAAAGCTAGTATAACATCAGCTAAAGGCTGTGAAGTAAATATGATAAAAATTAACTCTTGATTTAAATGACACATATGGAAGAGAATAAACTTATTCATTAACTGATATTTGTAAAACCAGGATTTATCTCTACTTATGTAAGTCTTTTTGTTGAACAGGGTTCTAATGAGGCCAATAGTAAACATTCCATTTCACATGGCTACTTATCCTCATATTTTGATGTGATCCATCATCTTAGCTAACCATTATATAGATGTGTGTGGTAGATCATAATATGAGCTAGACTTGAGAGTATGAATGGGTAATCTGTATGCTGTACCATTTATAGAACAAATCCGATTCCTACTAATATCATGAATGCTAATAAACATGAATGTTTCCAGAGACATTACTATATGTCAGGCACTGGTCTACATGCTTTATATATAACTCATTGTTACTACATCATAGTAACTCTATGAGGTAAGCACAGATGAGTAAATTGAAGCATAGGAAGTAATTTGCCAAGACAGTGGTCTTAGTTCAGTCTGTCATAACAAAATACCACAGGTTGAATGGCTCAAGCAACAGAAATTTATTTTCTCTGGATCTCTGAAAGTCTGAGATCAGGGTGCCACATAGTCATGTTCTGCTGAGGGTTCTTTGCTTGGTTTGCAGATGGCCACTTTCTTCCTGTATCCTCACATGGCTGAGAGAGTGCAAGCAAGCTCTCTGGTGTCTCTTTTTATAAGGGCACTAATTCCATCATGAGGTCTCCCCCTTCATAATTGCATCTAAACCCTATTTCCTCCCAAAGGCTCTCATCTCCAAATATCATCATCTTGAAGGTTAGGGCTTCAACATGTGGAATCTGGGGACACAATCCAGTCCATAGGAGTCTCAAGCTTGTATGGCACACAACAAAGACTCAAAAGCAGTCTAGCTCTAAAACCCATATACTTAACCATTATGCTATATTGCCTCCTTTTAAATTAAGAAAATCAGCATTACTACTTTTTATACATAAATAACTGTCATGAACAAAATGACATTTATAGCTTAATTTTAATAAAATTTTCACTCTTTTCAAATAATACATATGGTACTGAGCACAATGTCATTCAGAGTCTGGAAAATAGAAACTATCTTCATAGGCAGATCGTTCCATTAACACATATTGAGCCCAGACAAATGCTGAATTGTGTAATTAGTAGTAGAATAAGACATTTGGCTTCTTACCACATTTCGTTGTGAGGCTCATTAGAAAAAAGAAATTAAAGTTTTAGAAAGAGGAAGGAATTTTACAGTAATGAGAAAAACAGAGCAGATAATAATAAAACATTTGTAAAACCCCAAAATATGTATAGATCCATAACACAGGGATATTGTTTTGTTCTCCGTAGACATAACGTAATGTCAAGATTTGATTATGCAGGTGCTGAAGAGCTGGAAAACAATTCCACCACTGCCCTCTTACAGATAAATATGTGTGTTATGGTAGAGGTGGTGGTATTTTTCTGAAACAGTGTTGCTTTTAAGTGAACTTTTGCTTTGGCACTTGGAATGCAAAACAATATCCCTGTGTTATGAACCTGTACATATTCTGGGGATTTCCCAAATGTTTTATTATCTTGGTCTCTGCTCCTTTCATTACTGTGAAATCCCTCTTCTTCCTAAAATTTTATTTTTCCTGGTGAGCCTCCCAATGAAAGTGGTAAGAAGCTACATATCTCATTCCACCACTATTACACAATTCAGCATTTGTCTGGGCTCAATATGTGTTAGTGGATTGATTAGCTCTTAGACATTGTTGATACTCTGCCATAAAATCATACATATATTCATTTATTATAATGATCTCAATCACTTTTGTAAAATTCAGTTCCCTAGCAGAATTTGTTTTGCATTAAGTAAAGATTTTTCAGGCTGAAATGTAAGCCTGTTTAGTTGGTATAAGATTCTTCTGAGATGTTTTAATATATACTTCATTTTTATTACACAGTTTTGTCCTTAGTTAAAATAGAAACACTGAATTGTAAATGCTCTTTTAAGAGTTGGCATATAGCACTGCATAAATTAGATGGCTAGTAAAGTTAAATTTATATTTTTAAATCACCAAATGCCTTCAGTCAAGGCTTTAAAATTATGAGCATGTGAATAGTGTTTCAAGTAAGTATAGGCTCCTGGGACCATAACTCAATTTGTTTCTCATTTATACTGTGTCTATATAGCTGATTAGTTTTAAAAACAAACAATGTGTAATGATTGTTTGTGGTATTTTTTAGAGGAGTGGCTTTAATTTCTCAAGTCAGTTCTGTAAGTGTTTTGGTTTTTAATAGGTATGCTTTCTTATGAAACAATGATAAAGTTGAATTTTTGGGGATTTTCTAAATTCAAACAAAGTAATTCATGTTGACTCTGATCATATAAAACACTTAGCTGTGCTGTTCTGCCTTTTTTCCTTCATAGACCAATTCCTTCCTAACCTGGATTCCGCTGTCCTTGGTGAAAACTACTTTGATAGAACCTACCAGCTGCTTTATCTTTTGGTTAAAGGAACTATACCTGTTGAAATCCACACTGCCACAGTGATATTTGTTTCTTTCCAATTACCTGCTATAACAGAAGATGACTTTTATACCTCTCACAATCTTGTTAGAAATCTTGCCTTGTTCCTAAAGATACCAAATGACAAAATCCGTATCAGCAAAATGATAAGAGAGAAGAGTCTGCGGAGGAAGAGATCCATGGGATTTATAATTGAAATAGAGATTGGAGACCCTCCTATTCAGTTCTTAAACAATGGCACCACAGGTATGAATAACAGGTGTTTGAGATGGAAGAATGCAATTACCAAATCTACATCCATAAATAACCCAATCAGGGCCTGATGAGCCAGGCTTCATCAACTCCACATCCTGAACCCTCTAAGCACCTAGAGACCCTTTTTCCTTCTTTGCTCCTATAATACCAAACTCTTTTGGAATTGGAAGGAAGATGAGCCTCTGTTTTGTTATTGTGGTGATTAGTATATTCAATAAAAGAATTTAATCTAATATAAAAAGATCTGGGAAGACCCACCTAAGCAAGTGACCTTATAGATAAGGGATTAAGGATGAAAATAGTCAATGAAAAGACAGAGGAAAAGGTGTTCAAGGCTATGGAAATTGCTGGTGAGAGTTTGGTGCATTTGAAGAGAGGAAACAGGTCCAATTGCTCTGGAGTAGAAGGAGCCAGGAAGGACAAGCTGCTGGAGGTGAAGCCGAGGGGTAGACAGGTGCTAGACATGGAGAGCTTTGGAAGTTAAAAGAAGGACTGTGAATATTTTCTTAAGAAAAAGAGGAGATATTCTTGGATATTCTGAGCATTGGAGCGGTGGATTAGACTTTCCACAGTAAAGTCACAGATTCACTCTAGCAAGGGCAGATGTGCAAGAACATAATCTGTCTTTATTTCCTATGATTGAGCTAATCATCCTTACCAGCCATCATCCCCTCCCTCTGTCCCTCACTTCCTATTTTTTATCAAAGATAAAAGATAAGCTCAACTGTCCCATCAGAGATATTTCTGCTGGCTTAAATCATTTCCTTAGGACGACTCAGTTTAGGCACTTGGGTAGATGTTCAGCTCTTCAAATTTTCTTTCTTTTCATCTGCTCCTTTCAAGTTGGGGTCTGAATACTAAGGGGCTGTCCTGGCCTCTGTCCTCATGTTATGGTCTTGTCTTCACAGCCTCTGCTACAGAGTGGGTCATCTTCTCTGCTCTACATATCCATCTCTTGAGGTGCTACTGAACTTTCCTGGTCTTCTGGCATGCAATAACATCCCCTGCTGCTAATCTGCAATCATGCCTTTGTCTTCAGTGGTCAAGGACAAGTACTCTGACCTACCCCTCCCCAAGAATAGGAGAGGCAGGTATCTGTCAGAGGAAGATCTACCATCCAGCTAATGAAGTTTAAGCTACAAGCCCCCTCACTGATACAAGTTCTGGGAGGCGCTTTCACTTTCAGTGCCCTAGGAGAAGTCTTCATAATGTGGTCAAATCATTGAATGTTATTATGAAAACTACAAAAGTACAATTTTTCTGCATTCCTTTTCCTAAAGAGAGCCTCCAGACGTGTATATACTGCAGTTCCACTAAGTTTGGATCTACCCTATCTACCTGTGTTCAGTCACTTTATTATTATACTCTATGGCTCTGTGTAAACCTGGGTACCAGGTGAAGCTCTCACTTTATGCCACTAGGGATCTTCACTCATTTTCCCAGGAGGTTTGTTTCTAGGCATTGACTCTATGCACCTACTACATTCTCACTCTGAAATTCTACCAGCTAAGCAGGCAGAAGTTTCTTCCACTGGGGGATAAGTCTGTGGGAAGGCTTGCCTGCGTGGATGGAGGTGTTTATAAACTCTTGGTTGGAAAAGCACAGGAAGCACAGGCTTGTGTTGCAACCAGATCTCCCATGATGTTCTCTGCCCAGAGCCATAGTTAACTTTTCTTCATCAGTTCTGTACTCACTTGGACTTACAGGCTCAGGGTTTGGACTTAGCATGACTTTGCCTGTTACTTTAGTCTAGGAGTTGTAGAGGGCCCATGGCACACATACAGATTACTCACCTACTCTTAGAAATCCCTTGTGAGCCCTTACGTGTCATGAGGTCCAAAATTTACCACACTAGCCACTAGATATCCAAAGAAACTGGGATTTATTTTCTGTATGTGACATACATTTCCACAGACATAATCCCTCCTACGCCCATCCACTTAAAGCAGTTTTAGCTTGTTAGATTTATCCAGACAGGTATAAGACCACTGAAGAATGTGGAAGTTAGGGATGGTGGGAGGGACAGGCTAATGGCATGTTTTCCAAACATAGACTGGGATAGGGTTTCAAGTCTGAAGGAGAACCCTACAACTTGGTGAATCACAACAAAATGTTGAGAAGTGGCAAGAAAGATGTTCATGTAGTTGTTCTCCCGGCTCCTTGTAGCTTTTACATAGTATTAGGATATCCAGAAATTCACAGATGACCTAGAAAGGGGTCACCTATATGTTAAGGCATTCTGAGCAGAGTTCTGGAGTCAGGAATAAGAGGCCTTCAAATTAAGGTCTTTGGTTTCTCGAGGCAATCAGCAGAAAGGAATGCCATCACATGTCTAACAGTCAGCAAGAACCTGTTAACAGTGCAGACCGGATCAGTCCTGCCATTCTGTGCCAAAAACCACTGAAGACAAAGTAGTAATAGTAGTGCACAGACATCAACTACTACTGCTACAGCTAGATACACAAGCCCTCAGACTTGGGGTGCCTAGTTGGAGAAGGCTGTTTCTGGAGGGAGTATGAGGAGAGGGAGGAATCTGAAAGACTGAGCCTTTTCCCAAAAGAGTCTGCATCATCCAAAAGTGACCTTTTAAACTGAAAAGGACTGAAATGCCTTAGGACTGTGGAGTTCACAGTGTCATGTCAGACCTGCTGGCCCAAGATGTTACCTCCTTCTTCCTGATCACTCTGAGCTTTATGGCTTACCTTTAATGGAAGAAACTCAGTGATTTGAGTCCTCAAGGCATGATTCTGGATATAGAAAGTACAAGGGGTTAGCAAGGCCTGCAATACACCAAAATATTATCCTAGTTTACAGTTGTTTCTTAAAATACCAGTCTGACTTCACAGAGCCAGTTTAAAAGTGGTTTTAATAATCCTGCTGATGTGGCTGTAACTAGGATTTTAACAGCAGGAACAGAGAGAGTTAGAAATTGATAATGGATTAGATGTGGTACAGTGGAGAGTTGAAGGAGCAAGGATTTAGCAAAACTACCAGGCTTCTGAAAAAAGGAATATGATGCATCAGGGTATCACTTTTTAAGGTAAGGACCAATATAGGGCCAGAAGGTTTAAGAGGAAATCCCAGACCTACCATGCTAGAAAAAGGGAACAGAAACTACATGTAATGTTAAAAGTAACTGAAAATTGTCAAATGTCCAAAGCAAGTAACAACTGGTTAGTAATTCAATAACTTTAGCAACTAATATATTAATACACACTCATAAAATGATAGATTCTAACTATCCTTCCATTCCAAAATTAACACTCTATTTTTTAAAACGACACATGATAGAAATGCATGATAATGCTACATTGGTAAACAAAGATTGACTTGAGAAAGTTTTAAATTTAGAGACATATATTCTTCCACTATGTTTTCATTCATTTTTCTTGTATCTGTTTTATCTACCTTTGTTTTTCATTTAATTCAAACTTAAAATATATTCTCCTGAGTTCTTCATTTTCCTGTTCTCATTAACATGACTGTTGTGTTTTGCTCAGGTAAGATTAGAAAGCCTTAGACTCCTATAATGTGATGGAACAATGCAAAGAAAGCTAAAGTGAAAAACTCTCATGTGTTCTCACAATTCTATACTTTAATAATTCAAATGTCATAATACTGTTTCCCCACAGGTCAGATGAAATTATCTGAACTCCAGGAAATTGCTGGTTCTCTTGGACAAGCTGTAATATTAGGAAAAATCAGTAGTATCCTTGGATTTAATATTTCTTCCATGTCTATTACTAATCCCCTCCCCAGCCCAAGTGACTCTGGCTGGATTAAGGTAAGAAAATGCAAATAGAAAAAAAATGCATTTTTTGCTACTTAAAATATAATTACTTATTTCTTCTTTTAACTCTTTCTATTTCAAGACAATAATTTGGAAGGCATGTCTTTATTATTTATTGTTGACTTTTTATAGGCTCGCTAAAATGATAATAAAGTTGTCTGAACAAAGGAGCATATCTTCCAAAAATTGTGTATTGCTTCCAAATTTGCCTTGTTTTGCATATTTATAACAATCCTTCATAAATTTAATGGAGGAAATATCGTAATTATATTAATTTTACATATTGAGCATATTTTAAAATAAATAATGAATATATTACACTCAGCCTGGCTAAAATGAGTTTGCTGCTGAGTGTAGTTTATCATGTAGAAACTGGTTCATCACTTGTCCATTCACAGGTAACTGCCCAGCCAGTTGAAAGGTCTGCATTTCCTGTTCACCATGTTGCCTTCGTGTCCTCACTCTCAGTGATCACTCAGCCGGTGGCAGCACAGCCGGGACAGCCATTTCCTCAGCAGCCTTCAGTAAAGGCAACAGATTCTGATGTAAGCCATAACTCAAAATTTTACTTAAGTGAAGGAATTAAGCTATAAATTCTAGAGGGTGAGCCAGTTTCATTCATCCTGGTGTGCTGGCCACCTGAGGATCACACAGCCCCTTTAGAAGTTGGACTAATATCTAAATAGACCATCTCGTACTGTCTTAAAATGTTCATGTTAAATGAACTTCTTCTGCTGCTCAGATTTATGAACTCTTCGTGTGGAATAAGGAGCTTCTTTAGATTTTCAATTTATAATGACACATTTTTAAAAATAAGGTTTTAAATATATTTTTTAAAGAGTGGAAATAAGGCAACTGTTATAATTCTCTCCTTTTTTTTTTAAAGGGTAACTGTGTATCAGTTGGAATTACTGCACTAACTTTGAGGGCCATACTCAAGGACTCCAGTAATAACCAAGTTAGTGGCCTTAGTGGAAATACAACAATTCCATTTAGCAGCTGTTGGGCCAACTACACAGACCTTACTCCCCTTAGATCAGGTGTGTGCACTATTTTGGATCTTCACATATATACCCATAAATAGAGATAATTATAATGTTCTTTTGGTGAACAAAGTATTCTATAAAACTCTGGTCAATAAATGATAGAAATCAGAATGCTATATTTTGCCTTGTTTCAGAAAATATTTAATCTAGCTTAAAGTAGATTTAATGGCTGGGCCTGTAATCCTAGCCTATAATCTTAGCACTTTGGGAGGTCGAGGAGGGTGGATCATGAGGTCAGGAGATCTTTTCAAAAAACCAGCTCCTGGGGCCCAGCTGCTGTGTAAACTTCCTTGGGGTTTTGTTTACATAGGTAAAGTTAGAACTGCCTCAGTAATGGCAGACTGCCTCGGTAATAGCGGATGCCCTTCCCCCCACAGAGCGACCATCCCGTCAAGCTCAAACTGCTTCGCTGGCTGTGAAACTCAAGCTAGTGCATTTCAGATTGCTGGTCTTTGTTGGGGTGGGATCCACTGAGCCAGATCACCTGACTCTCTGCTTTCAGCCCCCACTTTTTCAGGTGAATGGGCAGCTCTGTCTCCCAGGTGTTCCAGGTGGCAGTTGAAACAGCTGCCCAGATTTGTGCGGGTTTTTGTGCTGGAAACCCATGGCACCAGCTGAAACAGTCATCCTGGAAACCTGCAGCACTTGTCAGCTGGCAGGTGGGAGTCTCCTGGTCTGTGGGCCATAAAGACTGCAGGAGAAGTGCAGTATCTGATCTGGAGTGCCAGAGTAGCTGGAAAAGCCCCCGATGGCCTCTGTTGGTTAGGAGGGGGATCCTCCAGTTTGTTGCACTTCCTGTGTGAGGGAGTGCCCCACCCTGCCTCAGCTTGCCCTCCTTGGGTACACCCACTGTCCAACCAGTCCCATTGAGATGCACCTGGTGCCTTGGTTGGGAATATGGAGATCACTCGCCCTTTGTGTTGCTCTCACCGGGGACTGTGCTCTGGAGCTGTTCCTATTTGGCCATCTTGGCCACACACCCCCTTTTTAACATACAGATTTTCAAATTCAATAAAAGAAAAAGTAGGCTCATATAACTTTGATACCTTAAGGAGGAGTTCAGAGTTGGGCTAGAAAGTTGACTGTAGTCTTTCTGAAAGCCAAGGCAAAAGAGAAAATGAGTATTATCATAATTTACAGTACCCATCAAATAAAGAGACCAGTTGCTGTGGAGAATTAATAATATTCTCTGAGAACAGAACTAATGTCTCCTGTGACTTCTCAGAAAGTGTGCACAATTAATCTGTATTAAGTGATATCATCATCATTGATGCAGTAAATACAGCCATGACTGCTACAATTATGTTTTTTAAATACTATCTTCATATAGGTTGATGACATGACTCTGATTGGTAAAAACCATCATACTAGGGCCTGAATGATATATTCCCAAACAGATCTCTCTTGGTGATAAAATGTAGAATATCTAAAGGAATGAAATGGATAAACTGCTTACATTTGAGAAAGGCCTCCATTGTTGTTTGTTCCAACCTCGGGCCCATTTAAGACAGTTAGGGGCCTTAACGTCTGAAAAGGCTATGTAGAGGCACCCCCATCAATTTTTTTCCCCTGATTGTTTTGTTTCTCCATGCTTTGGTAGTGCCCTACACCAGATATATCCAGTCTGCCTACTGGGCAGCAGTATCTCAGCCTAATGTTTGATAATTAAATGACAATGAGTTCAGTGTTGTGCTCCTAGATAAGTATCTAGTGTTCCACTGCTTTCTGGTTAAGAGCAGAGCTAGCTTCTTTTAACTATCAGCCCAAATGGAATGTTTTTATGGGAAATGAGACACCTGACAATAACCCTACTGAAAGGATGTTTGCTTACCTCCTCATGAGGGTGGACCCAATAAGTGCTCAGTGGCAAAGACCCAACCTTGTGACCAAGGTCTTCAAACTACAATGTTTCAAAAGTACCCAGGATCACTGGAGCACAAACACACTAAAATAGGTTTTGGCATTTTGCTGTGGCAACAAAATAATAATTAAAGCACTTTTCTTTAATACATTAAGTTTTCCTTCAGAATTCTTGGAGTGTCTATCTCACTTGCTATGGAAAAGCACCAGTGCTCTTTACCTGTCCATCTGTCCGTCCTTCCTTCCTTCCTTCCTCCCTTCCTCCCTCCCTCTCTCTCCCTCCCTCTCTTCCTCCCTCCCTCCTTTCCTTTCTTCTTCCCTCTCTCCCTCCCTTCCTATAGTGTCTATCTCACTTGCTATGGAAAAGAACGAGTGCTCTTCACCTGTCCGTCCGTCCGTCCGTCCGTCCTTCCTCCCTTCCTCCCTTCCTCCCTCCCTCCCTCCCTCCCTGCCTTTCTCTTTCCCTCCCTCCCTCTCTCCCTCCCTCCCTCCTTGCCTTTCTCTTTCCCTCCCTCCCTCCCTCTCTCCCTTCCCTCCCTCCCTCCCTTCCTGGAGTGTCTATCCTACTTGCTATGGAAAAGAACCAGTGCTCTTCACCTGTCCCTCCCTCCCTCCCCACTCTTCACTCTTCACTCTTCCCTCCCTCCCTCCCTTCCTTCCCTCCCTTCCTTCCCTCCCTTCCTCTCTCCCTCCCCACTCTGTCCTCTCTCTTACCATCTCCTTCTCCCCTGCCCTCTTCCTCTCCCTCTCCCCTTTTCTTCATCAAGTGTGGCATCTCAGTTCCCTGGTTATGTACAATAAGGAAAGTCAAGTATAGGTATCTCTTCATTATTTTTAAATCAATTAGTCAGTTTGTAGATTAACCACAGTAAAATTATAATAACAATAAAGCATTAGTGAGAAAATTAACAGAACATCTTTCACTGACTCTTTCTAGCAGGTTACCCCCACAGTCACTGCACTGAAGGAAATCCCCTTGCTGATCAGACTGCAGCCTGACAGGACAGCACCTCTCTTCTACATATAGCTACATAACGAGCAAAGCAGGGTACTTGGATAGAGGAGATATGGGTTGTGGTTTCTAACACAGAAAATGGTGATGGAAGAATTGGGTGAGAAACAAGTGGGAGAAAAAGTTCTGAATAAAGAGGGTATTGCTAACAGACATTGGGACATAATTTGTTTAGCATCCTATGTGATGTTTAGTGTTTGTTTCAGTTTCTATTGCTATGTAACAAACTAGCCCCAAATCTAATAATTTAAAACCATTTGATTTTCTCACAATTGTGTGGGTCAGAAATTTGGGCCGGGATGACTCATCTCTGTTCCACAACATCTGGGGCTTCAGCTGTGAATTTCTATTAGCTAGGGCTGGCTAAGATGGTTTTATTGAGGTTATATCTCCATGGACCTGATTCTGGATTTTGGCTGGGTTCTTCAGTTCTCCTCTATGTGGTCTTTCCATAAGGCTAGCTTGGGCTTCGTCACAGTACTTCCAGAGGAGAAAATCAAAAGGACTACCCTAAATAATTTGCTCATCAAAAAAATTAATAAAAAAATTCACCTGTCATAAAATTCAGATTTTTTAATGCAAAAAGAAAAAAAAAATTTAATATACCATTGTCAGGAATTGTCAGTGACAGAAAATTCTATAGTACAGTGCCCATATATCCTGAAAGTTATATAATGACTTGCTACTGTTCATGAAACCACAGACATGATCAAGATCTAATTATATTCTCTTCCAAAAAAAAAAAAAAAACAGAAATGACTTTTTGGAAACAACAGAGAAAACAGATGAGTAAAAACTTACAGGGCTGTACAAATATTAGAAACACCATTCTGTGTGGTGACTACTATTAATGATAGCAGTAGACCCAAAAGAAATGATAGCAAGGAAAATATGTTGGTTGTCTCATATTAAAAACTCTGGGAAGATTTAACCTGGAGGTTAAGTAATATTTGGATGGGGGCTCTTTAAGTTTTTTACATTCTAAACACAAGTAACAATGTTTCTAAAATGTCTACCTGAAGTAATGAGAAAGGGTTACAGTCTTGTAATACAAAAATAGCATCTAACTTCAAACAAATGTGAAAGATGGTAGAAGTTTTTGGAATCTGGAATCTGAGTAGAGGGCATATGATTTTTTGCTGCATTATTCTTTCAACACTTTTCTTGTTTGAAATTTTTCAAAATAAAAAGTTCAGTATCCATCCCCACCTCCCCCAACTGAGACCGATGCTTCTCCACTCCTAGGTCAAGTATGAAGGGGTGAAACAGATTCAACACCTTCATCTCTCTTCCCTATTGTCCCTCATGTCCATTTCCAACAGCCTTTGCCCTGTCCTGGGCACTAGGAAGGGGCCCTAAGAAGAAGGTATTGCTGCTTCAGAAAGAAAATCTACCCGGCTTCCCCACTGTTCAGTTAATGGGCAGATTGAATTCATCTAACTCTGAGACCCTGTCTACACTTGCCTGTACTTAAACTAATTTATTTAACTCAACTTTCAAAAATATTTCATCAGGATCTAAATAGCGTTTTTTCAGTCAATGAAAACCAAATTAGAACTGTTTGAAAACAAGTAAAAACAAATCAAACACTATGATGCTTTTTTTTTCCAGGTAAAAATTATAAGATTGAATTCATACTGGATAATGTTGTTCGGGTAGAATCCAGAACTTTCAGCCTGCAGGCAGAGTCTGTCTCTAGCAGCAGCAGCAGCAGTGGCAGCAGTAGTAGTAGCAGCAGCAGTGGCGGCAGCAGCAGCAGCAACAGCAAAGCATCAACTGTGGGTACATCTGCTCAGATAATGACTGTAGTAATTAGCTGTCTGATTGGAAGAATGTGGCTCTTGGAAATATTTATGGCTGCAGTTCGACTGTGAATATAACTTTAAGTAAGTAGAGTTCATTAAGATAATATTTCTCCACATATTGAAGTACCAGTATTTACTGGGTAAAGGCTGTGTGCACAGCTCTTGTGCATGGTATTACTGTGGGGACAAAGAGAAAGTAACAGCCTCAATGGCAGAGACAAGACAACCTATGGAAAGTGTTATTCACTACATGTTGGTCTCTAAGAATGTGGTGAAACAAGGCTGGGCACGGTGGCTCACACCTGTAATCCCAGCACTTTGGGAGACTGAGGCAGGTGGATCACCTGAGGTCAGGAGTTTGAAACCAGCCTAGCCAACATGACAAAACCCTGACTCTACTAAAAATAAAAAAAAATTAGCCAGGCATGGGGGTGCGCAACTGTAATCCCAGCTGCTCAGCAGGCTGAGGCAAGAGAATCGCTTGAGCCTGGGAGGCGGAGGCTGCAGTGAACTGAGATCCCACCACTGCACTCCAGCCTGGGTGACAGAACGAGACTCTATCTCAAAAATAATACATACATACATACATACATAAAGTGGCAAGTAAAAGTGCAGGTCATGTCAGAACTCTTTTTGAATTGCAGGATGCAGATTCTTAGCTTGAATTGATTGGGCAGTAAAGTGATCACTTAGCTGAAAAGTCCAGAAGTTGTCTGGTTTCTCAAACAGCTGGATCTAAGGACTCAAATGATATCTTCCAGAACCTCTGTCTCTTTTTTAATCAGCTCCACTCTCTTTGGTGTTAGCTTCACTCCCAGGCTGACTCTTAATCACCCCAAATCCTCATTACAAAGGTACCCGTTATCATCCTCTACCGGCCCCTCAGCCAATGCAGACAGAGCTAACCTCTTTCTCAACAGTTCAGCAAAAGCCCCAAAGCTATGTCATTGACCTGGCTTGGGTCACATGCCCATTCCTGAACCAATCATTGTGGCCACAGCATTCTAATTAGCTTGGCCTGGGTCACGTGGGGTAAGGTAATGAGAATGGTGAAGGTGTGGTTTCACTAAGGAAAATAAAGATGCTAGTAGTACTGGAAGTGATAGGCAGACAGAGACACTGAATATTAGAGAAATTACTAAAAAGGAGAGGTTCCTATATGATTAGAGATGACTGCACATGTCATTGCATTATCAACACATGAAAGTCAGAATTGTATAAAATATATAAGATTTGGAGAGGGAGGGAAAAGGCACTCAAGAACAGGAACATGATAGGAGCAACGAAAAAATGGCAGTGGAATAAAACATCTTCAGTTATACATGTTTAGCACAGAATTCCTCATCATCTCCTTCAAATATACTTCTCCAGCTTCCCCATCTCAGTTAATGCCAGTGCCATTTTCGCCTCCATATTGCTGTCAGATTTAGGTTACGTAATGCTAACAGTAATCTCAAATCCTCAACTATTTCTCACTACATGAAAAAAATATAACCAACATCAAAGGCCTTGAAATCAGATTTGAAGACTGCCTCCTTGTACCAAATCATTTCCAGTAAGAATTCTCTCCATCCTACATATTCCCTATATCTATACCTAGGCTGTTTGCCTCTACTCACCAAAGTCACCTCTCCCAGCATCCTTCCAGTTCTTGCTCAAATGCCACCTCATCCAGCAGGTTTCCCTTCTTCCTTCCCACTCTACATTTAATTCTCCTCTCCCTTTGTCTCCAAGTGCACTTTGTGTTTGTACTATTATTACAGTCCTTTCTATAGTGTACTTGTATTAAGCTTATATTCAAATCTATCTTCCTCACCAAATTGTGAGCACTTAGAAGACTGTATACCTTACATATTATAAGTACTAAAAATGTGGTTTAATTGATTTTAAATCTTGAAAGTGAAAGTTAAGTCTTTACCTCTGAGTTAAGGGGAGATGTTGAGTACAGGGGTATTGTAGGCAAATTGTAAAGAGCTTTGATTGGAACATATTAACCAGTTTGTAATTCATTTAATGGGGGAGAGTTTCTGACAGGTTAGTGAAAAAAAGTCACATAAGAGATACTGTATAATAAAGTTGAGGAATTTGAGGTGGGGTAACAATTTAGAAGAATACTAAAGCATATTGAACAATGAAAGCCAATACTAGATTTTAAATTTAAATCTAAAGGATGAGGGGACATAGTAAGGCTGGGAAGTGACAAAACAATCTGGAGGCTGAAACAAACCACTGGGGTCTTTCTTAGAAAGCCAGAAAACAAGAAGAAGGAAATCCTTTCTTCTTTCCTAATGGCAGAAATCAACTGGAGTCCAGTGGTCAAGGGAGAAGCATAGTTTGCAGAGACCCTGTCTTGGCCTCTTATAGCTGATGATAGATGGAGTTTTATGTTATTTTTATGCCAATTTTCTTGTCTCCAGAATAGTAATAAAAGTAAGACCAGTTGTTTATTTTACAATAGGATGACAAATATTTCTTTATTTCTTCCCAGAAGCATTAAAATATAAGATCTAATTAGCTAAATATTGCTCAATATATATTTGTGCATTTTGCATTGCCTCATTAAGTGCAAAAATCTTTATTGAATTTCATCCTGCTTACTCCTGACAACTTTGGTACTTTACCAAATTAATATAATTCTATTTTCAAATAATTAGTAAATGATATAGCTCCTAAGTTTTTCCAGGACCTTTTCCAAATAAAAAGACTAATCAATGTCTTCTTTTTTCCTACTAAATAAACTACCATTTTTCAATTAAGATATAATTTAAACACCATTAATGAATTAAAATGCTGGATTCTTTATAACTTTGCATTCTGAACTAACAATATACTACTTTTAAGAGAATCATGAAATTTCACCAAATAAAAGACCTTATATTTTAAATGTGTATTTTTAAACGTGAAAAATAAAAAATCTTGTATAAGCATCAAAATCTATAAATTTCTACCAAAAAAACCCATTACTGATTCTAACATTAAGTGGGTAAACTTTGAAATACTGTTAACTATACCATAAAAAAATGAGAAAAGTTAAAATTAATGAAATATATTATAAATTATACTGTATGCTATTACTACTTAAAATTGTTTTGTATTGTTTTCATTTTTCAGGAAGCTACTAAAGTGCTGTTCTGAAGAAGAGGCTGAAAATAAAAATACGAGAATTGCTTGTTTATTAGCTATTTTGTTGTGCAACAGGCAAAAGTCTATAGCATTTTCATGAAAATATACTAAAAATATTTTTATAATATATAAAATGTACTAATTAACTTTAAACACAAAAATCAGATTTCTTCAAAATATAAATTTGTTTTGATTATTTTTATTTGTATATTCTTATTTCATTTCAATAAACTTCCAGAAATCTGTCATTTGGAAGTAGATATGACACCTCTAAGTTACTGTACCAACAAATCATAGACTCCTTTAAATAACTGAAAGTGCTTGTCTAGTTCAGACTTAAGCTCTTTACATCAGATTGGAAGCATTTTAAGTATTTTTCTTAATACTGGGGCAGGGGGATGGTTCTTATTTTCTCTATCAATTTATAAGGCTTTGATTTCCAACAATCTAAGCCATTCTAGTTTCTAAGGATTTTGGAAAGATGAGTTTATTTTCACACAATCTGAGTTGCTGTCATTCAGATTCACAGTAATCTCAGGAATTCTAGACTGTCCTGTATTTCTGGATTTGCCAAACTCTGGCCAATATTCTAAGAAAAGTTTTCTTGTCCTTGGAATGAGCTCTTGGAACAAGTCCAAACTCCTTCTCTGCCTATCCCTCCTTCCCACTCAAAACTGCCACTACGAAAAGGATGACTCTCCTCAATCTTGGGCACCAGTTGAGGGTGTTCCCTCAACTGGTGGATGCGTATACACTGTTTACTACATGAATGAAGCATAAAGTGTGGGGACGTCGACAATAGAACAGAACAAACTTATTTTCAAGAAGATAAATTGTAGAATGCAAAGAAGCTACAGACTAATGCAGCTAAGTTAAATAAACTCTCTAATACTATTAAAAATTGCAAATTTTTACTCAGAAAATTCTAAAGGGAATACTTAATTTGACAGAACTCCCAATAAAGACATTGTAGCCTTATCCAGAGCTGGTAGATTTGGTACTCACGAAAGTTACCTTCCAGCAAGTGACACTCAGCAAACATTTGGGACAGCTGAGAGAATTCAACAAAACCCATACCTTTGTCTCTTGTATACCATCTCCTGGTACATGCACCTCAGATCATTGTTAAGCTTGCTTAGCAGAAAATGTATAAACACTTACCAAGTAGTAAAATTAAATATCTTGGTAAATGTGGCATTTCACTCATTTGAGCAGTGTCTGTTAAGTGTTCTAGTAAGTAGGAAGGCTACAAGAAATAAGGTGCTATGCCTTCTCTCCAAGAGTTTTCAGATATTCGGGGAAAGAGTGGAAACAGACCATTTCAATACAGCATGATCACTGTCTCAGGGAGAGAGACAGAAAAAAGAGAGGAGAGGGGAGAGAGAGAGAGAGAGAGAGAGAGAGATGGGTGGAGTCTGGGTGGCACAGACAATGGCACTTGCCTGGGAGAAAGAGCATCTTGTGAGTATGGAGATGGATGAGGGGCAGCTTCCAGAAGATGCCCAGGATGAGTGCTGAGGAATAAAGCATGGGATTAAGGAAAGCTGTCTCAGCAGAAAGCATGGTGGCAAGAGTGAAGACCACCGGATAGCAAATGCCCTGAAGGCAGGGGCTTTCCCTTATACAACACTTTTTTCCCTGTCATCTAAAAAAATGTCTAGTACTGGTGGAGGGTACAGTTTTAACCAGATACTCAAATAGAATTTTTGGCTAAGACAAAGTACAAAAGCAGATACCAGACAAAGATGTTACACTTTTTAAATTAGGAAGCTTAAAATAGTAGGGATTTAAAGGAGGATTTTTGAAGAGCAGTTCTTTGGAAATGGCTGTGCTGGGGATGCCCCTTTTCAAAGGGAAAGGAGTGAGGTACTAGCTCCTAATACCAAGTAAAAAGAAAAAGACTTTCATTAGGCTCATAAAAAACTTAACAGGTGTTATCTGAGGTTTGGGGCACACAATGGAGTGGTGTCTGAGTCGTGGCTAATGCATCTAACCAGAGAGTAGCTGGCTGAAGTAGCTGATAGCAGCCAAGTCTAGGGCTGTAGTTTAGAAGGTAACAGCAGAGCATCACCTAGAGTTTCTTGGGCAAAGGATGTGTCCCATGAATATGATGTGGGCCGTGTGTAAGAGAGAGAGAGACAGACAGAGAGAGAGCATGAGGTTGCTAGCAATATGGAGGCTTTATGCCTTGTTCAAGAGGGCTACCTAGAAGGGGAGTAGAAGGAAACTGGGAGAGGACCACTGGAGGCCTAGGGGCTGCAGAAAAAGTTCAAACAAACAGCTAGAATAGAAAGAGTTACAATTTTAAAGGAACTGCAGATAAGAGGTCCGTGACAAGGTAGTCTTGAAAGTATACATGAAAGCCCCTTCATGAGGAACATTTGCCATGTCCAGAGAGCATTGATACTTGATTGTACAGCACCAGGTACTAGAGCACTTTTATACTCCTCTCAGTTCCAACCCTGGTGGGGTGAAAAACCTCTGTTCCTGAGATAGGGAGGGGGAAAGAGACCCAACATGGGCCATTTCATGCTAAGACTTAAAAATCAGGCTTCCTAAGGCAAATCAGTTTACTTTTCATTCTGTGATACTTCCTTTCTGTTAGAAAACTAAATTCCAAAAACTGCAATTCCAGCATCTATGAAACAAATTCCTACATTTGGGTTCTGGAAGAGATACAAAAATATTCTTCACACCAGAACACTGTAAAAGCCATAAAATTGTCCACCATCTGTATTTTCTTACCTAAAGGTATAATTCAGTCCACTGGAATTTTTTTGTCAAGATTTTTTTGTTAGTTTTTAATAAGGAAATTTTCTAATACAAGTTATGTGGCAATAAAAGGATTCTAAAAATTGCTTCTTAGCCACAGACTTTTAAAAAGTTCCTGATTTAACTGCTTTAGGTTTCTGGCTATCTGCTTTTTAAGAACTTTCTAGAATTATAATACGTAATTGCTTATTCCAGACAAATTACAATTTAATTACTACTTTTAAAAATGCTTGAATTATTGGAACCATGGGCAATGTGGCTTCACATATCCTTTATTCATATGCTAAGCAACATTTATTTTTGCTTTTAAAGTTTTTGCATTTAAATAATATTTCTCTGAACATTCCTTAGAAATTGATGTTTAAATTCTTAAAATAACTTTTAAGAAGTGGCTATCTAGCTCTTGAACAAGTCATAAAAATCCTTTGGTGTGTTAATACTCTTCTATCCAAGACCTGAAATGTTGGTGAAGTAAATATATTGTTCCAATTTTAGTCAAAGAAACAGAGAATAAGAAGTTAAGAAGAATAGCTTTTTGTATTTCTCATAAGTGAAATGTTTATATCTTGTACTACTGTCTCTACTCCTTTCTAAATTCCATCACCTTCTGATCATTGCAGTGACTTCTAGATGGTTCATCTGTTTTTACCTCTTATCTATTATATCCAAAAGTGCTATTTAAAATACCCCTAGCACTAATAATAACAATTATCAATAATAAAGGTTTATCACATGTTCACTACATGCCAGACACTATGCTGTGTGCTTTACATGGACTCTTTCCTTGCAGCAGTCCTATGAGGATAACCTTATTCCCTTTTCCAAATGAAGAAACTTGAAACATTGAAAGGTTAGGTAAAATTCCCAAGTTCACAGAGCTACTAATGGTAAAGTCGGGATTCAAACCCAGACAATTTAACTCCAGAGCCCAAAGTCCAACATTTAATTGCTTCCCACTTTTCCTCAAGAATGGGCAAGTGCTTCATTGTGAAAAGTGTTTACTTCAAATTCCCATTCAAATTCTTGGTTTATACTTTACCACTTTTATGCCCTCAGACAAGTTCTTAGTTTTCCTTATTCTCAGTTTCTTCGACTATAAAATGTGGAAAGTGTGGTATTTGAAGACTGATGGTATCATATATATGACATGTAACACAGTGCCTAACAGGCGGTAAGTTTTCAATAAATTATAGCCACTCTTGTGGTTTTTATTTCCATAATGTTGCCTATATCATGTCAATCCCTGGCCCAGTAAACAGTTAGGCTTCTTGTTACACTGGAACAGTGCCTGGCATGTAATAAGCACTATGTGAGTGCTAATTATGAGAATTATTGGGGTGGGCACAGGGCCACTTAGAACAAAGACAATTTCCTAGCTTCACTTGCAGTGAAAGTGATCAACTTCTGTGCATTGGGTTACAAAAACAGACATTATCTCATGGCATATTCTAGAAACTGTCCTTAAAACATAGCTATTATGCATCCCTTTGCCCTTCCTTCACCCCTTCCTGTTTTTCCTGCTACGTGGAGCAAGAGGGCTCCAGAGACCTGGAGGATAAAGGCCAGTGCCTTTTACTGCTGCCTAACTTTTATTAGGAAATCTCCTTATTAAAAATCTACAGAAAAATCTTGACAAAAAAAATTCCAGTGGATTGAATTAAACCTTTAGGTAAGTAAAGACTACAGATAGGAAACAATTTTATTGCTTTTACAATGTTCTGATGTGAAGAATATTTTTGTACCTCTTCCAGAACCCAGAGAGCTCAGCTCAAAGGAGTTTGGGTTCCTGGCATTGTGGTGCCCTATACTACCATCCCTTGCTCCTTTAGGGTCTCATTGTTATTTGATGATGATACTAATCCTAAAAGATATACCTCCTGCTTTCACCAGATGTCTGAGATGGCAAAATTTGAAAGGAACAAGAGAACAGAGAGTTAATCCTTCCTACTGCGAAAGGTGGACAATGCCAGGGTTAAAATACCACATGCATCTTTGAGTTATTACCTATACCCTCCCAAATGGAAATCCTTAAACCTTGATCTGAATCCATTAGGTGTTGGGTTGGGGAACCTACTGAAACAGTTGGGGGGTCTTGTCCTTTTTCTAAGCTCATCAGTGGGCTTTTTCATCTTCCCTGTGATGGCAGCAGCTTCAAGCAGTGTTCAGTCTCCAGTGAAAGAAACATTAAGATTTATTCCACAATTTCCCTTACCCAGAGAGTAGCTACAAACACATTGTATAAGACCAAACAGGAAAAGTCTGCCACAGGGGACACAGTAGGTACTTGAATACTTGTGGGCAGTCTGACCAGCTACAAACCTCTTACCGCCTTACTTGCAAGTCCTAATATAGTACTGTAGTTATTATAATTCCATCATTCTGAAATTAGAAAGATGGTCATGAAAAAACTGTTTTTCCTAAGAATGCTGTTCACCCATGAATGCTGATTTTATTAGAGAAGTTTTTTTGGGGGGTTACGTGTTATGTATTCTTTCAACTTCTCTGAAGTGCTTAGCACACTCCCCATGGTAAGTGTTAAATAAACTTTTTAATAAAACAATGATTAGGCAGCATGATGAAACTTTTTCTCTCCTAGCTTTTTGAGATTAAGAAATCTTTTCAAAATATTACAGAAACTGCAATTTACCCTTACAGCCTTAATGTTTGAAGTAGCAGTGTATAAAATTCATACCCAGTTATAGACTGAGTAATTATGGTTGCTATGGTAATGGGCTCTGTGCCTATGAGCAAAAAAAAATAATTCCTTTTGTGCAAGATATTTATGACTGTGCCTGGCTACATAGCAAGAGCATTTTCCTTTGGTTTTTCATTACAGTAATTTATGCATTTAGGCAGATGATCATATATATATATATATACACACACACACACACACACACACACACACACGCACATATATTCTATAAATTCTTAGGAAGAAATAAATTTAAATTTTTCACATCAAACATTTCTAATATGATTATAATATGGATTTAATTTTCAAGTAAAAATAATCCTTAAAGGATTTAATTTCAAATAAGAACTACAGTAAAAAAAATAGATTCCACCATGAGGAGTTAATTTTCACTGTATGAAATGTACAGTACACATAGACCAACTCCTTTAACAAGAAATTCTGGTATGCCTTAAAGGGCCATAGGTGGTTAGAGAGAGATCCCAAGACAACAGTTCAAAATTAAGAGTTTAAAAAGCAACAATCAAGACACATATGCTCCCAAGTGAATTTGAATTGATGGAAGACTAAGTTACCAGATCATTTCGATATCTAGATGTGCTGAAATGATGGACACTGAGAAGAGAGAACAGACAAAACTTGGCAACAGATCTTGTTATGAGATAAATATCCCAAGAGTATTGAATAAAAGCCTGGAGAGAGAGGGGAACGGTTGTAGGTGTGCTAGTTCTGACAGCTGCTCTTTCACCCTATGCCTTTAAAACAAAGGGAAGAAAGGAGGTAGAAGTGGGGTATGGAGAGTTGATTTCTGGCTTTCCCTGTTTCCCTATGTTAATGTATACATGTACATTAACATGTATACATGTTAATGTAAAAATGTAAATAAAGTAAACACGTCTATTTTTGGTTGCTGATGTACATAAAGTTCACTTCTATTCCTTGGAAGCACTATTCCATGTTGTGAGCTAAAGGGGATTGCACTGATCTTGAAGATAATAAATCTGTTTGTTTCAAAGCTTTCACCAATTTATTGCTGTGTTTCCAACACATTTACACATATGGTATAATATTTAATTTGCAAAATAAATCCATAAAGCAGGAATTATTAACCTAATTTTGCAGATGAGAAAACTGAGGCTTCAACTTGTTCAAGGTCAAAGTCATAAGGTCCATGATGCTGTAGCTCAATGAATGAGTCTCCCATTTTTACTTTTTCAATTCATGTACAAGATAATGTTACAATCTACTGTTTTTGTTGGTTGTATGAATCTCAATACATTTACTGTTAGAAATAACAAAAGGCCTTAGACTGCCAGATCCTGTTCAGATCAACTCTACTTAATTCATAATACAGATGAACTCTATTATAAGTTTAATAATGATGCGGACATTAGCCAGAGGTATGATGTTGCTGATCCTCACTAATAAACATAAAATGAGAATTCACCTCTTCTTTTTATTTAAATTTATTTCTACTAAAAGATACGGATTATTTTTCTTGATTTCTATCCAGTCCCCTTCTGAAGGAACCTGGTTAACTCTAAATTGCTACTAAATCTTGAGTCTTCCTGTATTGAGCAATAAAAGTTACTGCTAATTATAGTAATAATTGTGAGGAAAATTTTATTTAAATACTTCATGGAAAGTTAATTTTCATTCAATAGAAAAGAAATAAAAAATCTGCTTCAGACTGTTTGATTTCTCTATTAAGTGATTGACTCTAACTAGTATATGGTGATTTCGAATATTAAAAAACAAGTTACAATTTTCCAGAATATTAAAGTTTATTATTTTGAAAGCAAGTAAAATTCTCCAGTAGTAAGATTAATAAAACAATTCCTTAAAATTATCATCAGAAAATCCCATGCTTTCAAATGTGTCTGCTCAAAGCTGTCACTCTACGAGTAGCAAAGCTTTGTTTTACTTGATCAAGAAATGAATGTGACTTTATGATCTGTATTCAACCATGAACAGCTGCTCATTAATAAAAAGGCATTAAAGTCCAAGTTAGAACAGCAGGTCTAAAATTGTGTTTGAGGAAAAAAATCCCACCCTTTGGTGAAAAGCCAGGGAAATGGGTTGGGAAAGATCTCCAACTAGAGAGCTGTGTTTGCAGTCTGCTCCTACCTCCTGGGCCAGGTCAGGTGACAAGGCTGGAGTTAGCCCCAGCTGGAGAACTCAGAACAAAGCCTATGTAGGCTTTGAAAGTGGTGGGCTGGAGGCTGATAGTGTGAATAAATCAAGCTGGCGATTGGGCAGAGGCTGATCAGAAGCTTTCAAGTGGGCAAAATGGTTTGGACACAGAGAAGGCAGAATTAACTCTAGTCCACTGAGTAAAAAGAAGTTTATATATCAGGTTCTATCCCTTATCTTCCTCTCATTTGACATTTGGTGGTTCCCCACCCCCACCCCACACAAGCTTTGGGCAGAGGACAGGACTTAAAGTTGCTTGTTCCCAAGAAGTGGTCCCTAAACCCAATCCCAAATTATTGACTTGTGATCCCAGTCATGGGCTTACTATTTAACAAGTAAAGATAATTTTAAATTATTCTTTTATAGGTAATTCTAAAGTAAACTTTAAGTTTGCAGTCTTTAGTGAGCTTTGTTTTCTGTTTTGCTATTGTGTTGGGAAACAAGTACTCAGTAACTAGCTGTTTCTGGAAAATTATATACCTTTCGTTTTGTTTCATTTGGAAATGGCAAATTTAATAAAGAAAGCTGAAGAATAAAGGAAAAGAAGAAAATATCCTGGGGCATAATAAATCATTTAAAGCAAACATGTAACTCTTTAAGAAAAAAAAATTCAAAACATGTTTCTATCCAAATATAGGTTATTGGATTTGTTCCTGTTTTTATTTATTGATTGATTTTTGTTTGTTTGTTTTTTGAGACAGGTCTTGTTCTGTCTCCCAAGCTGAAGTGCAGTGGCCCAATCACAGCTCGCTGTAGCCTTGACCTCTTGGGCTCAAGCGATCCCTCCCACCTCATCCTTCTGAGCAGCTGGGACTACAGGCACGCGCCAAAAAACCTGGCTAATTTTTAAATTACTTGTAGAAACGGAGTTTCGCCCCGTTGCCTAGGCTGGTCTTAAACTCTTGGGCTCAAGTGTCCCTCCTGCCTCGGCCTCCCAAAGTGCTGGTATTACAGGCCTGTACTACCGTGCCCAGCTAGAGAATTGGATTTTTTAAATCCAAAAAATTTTAGAAATTTTAGATTGGAATTTGGGGATCAGAATTCTAGAGATTAAAGTTAGAGCAGGTGTTTAAGGGACTGCCAGGGGCTGCATGGCCTTTGGGAAATGCAGTTACTGGAAATGATATTGTAGTAGCGCATTAGCAGTAGTGCAGTAGTAGTAGTAGCTGAGGTAACAACTATTATCTATGAATGTTTGCCATATGCCAGGCTCTGTGCTAAGAAAGCGTTGCAAGCATTACTATTCCATGAAGTAGGCACTAGTGTGGACATTGTACTGATGAGGAAATTGAGGTGAAGAGATTAAATGATTTTATCCAACTTTACACAGAACCATTCCAGAGCACGAGTCATAAACATATCCTTCCCTTCTTGGAAATTAAATTATTAATAAAAACGTGGTGCAAAATGAAAGGAGGACGGTGGTGGTAGATTATCACAAAGTTCACAAAGTTAAGTGCGTAGGGGGTTGCTGGGTCAGGGTGGGAGAACAAAGGCAGTTGTAGCAAAAAAAAAAAAAAAAAGCATATAAAGAAAAAGGCTGGTTGAGGAACAATTTGCATAAACTGATTTTAGCCTTAGACCATATTCACTTCTCTCTCACCAGTCACTTTGCAACTGTGGAGCATAGTATTCTGAGGGTCCCTTGCACATAATAACTGAGAACTCGATCCTTTTCATAGCATACAAGATAAAAAGAAGAATCAGGCTGCAAAGAGAGAAGCATGAAGGAAAGAACATCTCAGGTTGAAAGAAGGGCGCGTGAGGAACAAATGCATGGACACGGTGAAGTGCCACTTCTTAATATCTAGTTAAACAAAATTCAACTAAAAATTACTAGGAGGAGGCTACGTCCTGAATGAAACTCCTTATTCCGCATCTCTGAGGTGGCAAAATACCTGAGGGGAGGGGGTCGGAGATCCCTCATTTGTTGCAATGTAAAGTTTTTTCCTTGGTCGCATCTGACAGAGGGGTTCTGTGGGCTGAAAAGAAAGAGGCTCGGCTGGAGCGGATGCACTCTGGAAGGAGAAAGTAGGGACGTCTGGCATAACCATGCGCTCCGTGAAGAAACAGTCAAAACAGCTCGCAATAGTCCCAAAAAGCTACCCCTCACCGAACCTAGCGTGCCAGTCGCCGCTTGCCCCGCTCCCGTCGCTCATTGGTTCCCAGTCCCGACGTCTGACCCGTAGCCTCTCACCCATTGGGCTAGCCAGGACGTCGGGTGGAGTGCAGAAGTGAGGGCCTGGAGACAGCCGAGAGCCGCCTTAAAGGATGGCGAAGGGGGCGGGGATAGAGGAGGAGTTGGGGGCGGGCTTCCCGAGGAAGGGGCGACCATGGCAGCTGCGCGGCGGCAAAGCTGGCTGCTGCGGAGCTCGCGCCCGGCTTTGAATGAGCGGGGCTGGGAGTGAACGGGCGGAGCGCGAGCTCGAGGAATAGACTGGCAGCGCCCGTGAGCGCGCCTTGAGCGCGCGCGCGGCCCGCGGCAGCTCGGAGCCTCCGCCGGGCGGGCGGGGAGGGGGAGGGGCAGGTGAGTGTGTGCGGTTCGCGCGTGCCTGCGAGGGACTATCCTCTCCCTACCCCCACCCTGACCCCAGCCCTAGTCTTTGGGGCACCTTTTGCCTTTCGCCGTGGGCTCTTCGCCTCGTCCTGTACTTCCCGCCCTCCCACCTTCCCTTTGCCCCTCCACCCGACCTCCCCAAACCCCCCACCGCTGCTCTGGCGTACTGTTTCCGGGTGAAGGTGACCTCTAGGGTGAGAAAAACTGCCACTGGGAGTGGGACCCGGGCGTGCAGCCTTCGCCATGCCCCACTCACGCGTGGGAGACCGGCCTGCGGGGTACCGGCCCGGAAAGCACCCAGCCTCCGAAGCCGCCTTCCTCAGGGAAATTTGGGCGACCTTACTGCCCTCGGTCTACAGGCCTCGTACCTCTCCAGGCCGATTTTTCCACTATTTAAATCCTAGTCCACCTGGCAGCCAGCTCCAGCAACTTAGAGCGTTTCACGTCACGCCGGGCGCAAGGCGTCGGCTTGTATAATCCGAAAACGCTCCTGTTTTTCTCATCTGTGCAGTGGGTATGATGTTTTTTTTTTTGTCAACCAATTTCATGTGGGTAATCTGAAATGAAACCACTTTAGTTATGAAACTCTTTCCTTTTGAGTTATTCAGGAGACCTTACTCCGCCTTCCTAACCGCCCCAGTGGTGTCACAGATTTGAAGGCCTGACACCCGGTTGCCAGACATGGTACAGAATGTTCGATTTTACTACCGCTCTCACACTTCTGCTTCTGTTCCCCTTCTCTTACTTGCTGCTGCCAAAACTTTATTTTTCAAATTTAAGTGAGTTCAGGTAAATTTTATTTTGGGAGCTTTGTGGCATTTTCTGACCCACTTCAGAGTTCAGATTGAGGATATTCTGCACTGTACTAGATCATATGGTTTTTCAAATTTTGGTATGAAAAGATTCGGAAATAGTTTAAGAAACACAGCACTTGTTTAGTGTGTACTGAGAGAAATTTTGGCTTGGCTTGTTCTATGAATGGTGATATATTGAAGCTACTCGAAAGGAAGTCTAGCAGTTTACCGAGAATTTCAGCAAGAAGAGATATAATACATTTGATCTATCAGTTTCTAATGTAGCATTCTTTTTTTTTAATTGTAGGAATTTTTTTTTCAATTAACATGGTAGAACTCTCATTCCTGTTGATTTCCTAGATATGTCATTTCTTCAAAAGCCTTAATGAGGATACATTGCTTCATAGTTTTGAATCTCATTCTGCTATACCTCAAATTTTTGTCTTTGTAATTTTTAAGGAGATTTAATGTTAAGATTAGATTATATTAACATCGCTCAGTTCTACAAAGTGTTTTAAAGCAACCGAAGTGTAAAGTGGCCTAAGATACTTATCAAATTGGTGATCTAGAGGGCATTTCAAAAATCACACTGAAGCAATGTGTACACAATTAAAAGGTTTCTTAAGTAGAATATGATATGGGGAGAGCCTTGGGCTTTGGGGTCAGTCTCTTTAAATCCTGGGTGAGTGAATCAAAGTCTCACTGTCAGCCTCATCTGTTAAACTGGAGTAGTGAAAAACTTACCTCTTTTGGTTGTCCTTAGAAGATTCCAGTGAGGTGATCGAACGTTGTCTTGAACGTTCAAGTGCTCAAGGAATGTTAATTTCTTTCCATTGAACAAACATTTGAGTACCCACTGTGTGCCTGGCTTTGGCTGAGACCTGTAAATACCAGAATGAGCAAGACTGATGGAGGTCCTGACTCCTTAGTTTCTTGCATTCCTCAGGAGTAAGTTTATGGGCAAGCTGTTGACACTTGAAAGTGAATGCATGGTTTCTCTATACGGGGTTGGTAGTATTTGCCAACTTTCATATCCGGAGTAGCAACTGAAACATAGTAGGTGCTAATATATAATCATTTAGATGAATCAGAATATTAAGTAAACCCAGGTCCCCAAGGATATTCCTGCCTGCCAGTTAGTGTAATTGATAAAAATCAAAGTGTGGCTTGATCACATTTTCCCTTTTTTAGTGCAACTTGTTGGAAAATTTATCTTGGAAGTGGTAGTATCATTGAATTGTTAAGAATACTCATTGTTAATGAGATGTCATTGGCTTCTGAATGAAATAGACCTAGGTTTGAATCAAGTCATTGGATGTAGGAACATGAGAATAGATGCTTACTCTGTGTTTAATTCTGTGAAACAAGGACAATAATATCTATCTCATAAGATGCCTTTTTGAGTTAAGTGAGTTAACATTTAGATAGGGCTTGGTCCATAGTAGAAAGTCATTGAAAACAGTTCTCCTCTTTTATTAATCACAAAAGAAAATTTTCCACAGAATGAGGATATTTTTGATTCCTGGTGTAGGGAATTCTATTCTGCAATCACTACAAGACTGAGTTTCTATTTTTTATTGAGGAAAACAAACCTTTAAATTTTACCTCCAGTTACTATAGAAGTCATTCAAGTTGGCAAATATTTATTAAACGATGACACTAACAATATTTGGAAAGGTGATGGCTATGTTTACCAGGGCTGTATATGAAATTTATTCTCAACTCTTCATTCATGTATCTCTTAAAATTGACAGTCCTAAATGGTAAATATCATCTTCTATCTTTACAACATCCTGATAGAATATCTCCTTGGTTTTATTCCCTTCTCTGCCAAGTACCACATGTTCTATAGTCTCTTTACTAGTTTTTTTTCCCCTATAATTTTTCTGAAAATGTGGGCCAATTTTCATTTGAGAACGTTTGCTTTACTTTTGGTTTAGAGTTTTGTTCTTAACAAATCAGCTTTAAATGAAGTGGCTATTCACCATCTTAATTTTTCAGATCATTCTCATGAAGCAATCAAACTTTTTTTTCAAGTCTTACTTTGCAAATGGTAACTGAAGGTACCAAATGAATAAAATACTCTGGAGAAGGGTTGTGCAGGGCAAAGTAAGGTATAGAAATAACCATAGGGCCTGGCGTGGTGGCTCACGCCTGTAATCCCAGCACTCTGGGAGGCCAAGGCGGGCAGATCACGAGGTCAAGAGATCGAGACCATTCTGGCCAACATGGTGAAACCCCGTCTCTACTAAAAATATAAAAGTTAGCCAGGCGTGGTGGCATGCGCCTGTGGTCCCAGCTGCTCAGGAGGCTTAAGCAGAAGAATCGCTTGAACCCTGGAGGCGGAGCTTGCAGCGAGCCAAGATTGTACCACTGCACTCCAGCCTGGCGACAGAGCAAGATTCCATCTCAAAAAAAAAAAAAAAGAAAGAAGCATAATACAAAATAAGAAATGTTTCTTCTCAGAAAGAGTAAAATGATAGAAGACGACTTTACAGTAGTCCAACAAGAGATAATAAATTATGCTAGATAGATTACAGTGGAAATAGGAAAGAATTTGGGTAGTACTGGGAGATTTAATAGAGTGCTTTTGGCAATTAGGTATAAGGAGATAAGAAAGGAGCTGTCAGCATTGTTGCATGATTTGAACCTGAGTAAACCAGTGATTGGGATGTTTTTGACAAAAGTATTTAAATTAGTTGTGTAAAATGTTTAATATTCCTCTGGTTTATTTTCTTCTGCAGTCACGGTTCTTTTCATCCTCTCAATTAATAGGCCACTTCTAGGCTAGGCATTCAGTAAATCGTTCAGCTCATATGGAAAGACAGCCTCCATATGTACAAAAGCACATGAGCATTACTAAGGGAACCTTTTGGAGCTCTGTCATTGTACCTTAATCGTCTACAAGCCCCTTCTGACCCTAGAAATAGAAAGGAATAGTGCATGTTTTGCCTTTCCTTAAAAGGAACCAGCAGTGATGACTCCACAGAGCAATCAGAATCAGATACTATGAGAGTTAAGTATGTTTTTCTGGCTTTCTCATTTTGTTTTATTCTTATTTTTTATGTGTTTGTTTGGAACTTTTGTATTGAGGTATAGCATACAAACAGTACATACAGTGAAGTATGTGGTATTACTACCCAGATTGAGATACTCGATCTTAGCTGTCTAATGCTTCAGTGTGCCCTATCAGAAATGACCATTATTTTTTTACTATATAATTTTTAACCCATTCAGTGTAATATTTTATTAGGTGAAAAACTGCATTATGTGCTTATTTCAAGACTTGAGGAGGTGATTGCTTATATCTAGTAATTAAAAATAAAACTGAGTGTTCTCAGCTTGAATCCCCATGAAATGCATTTTTAGAAAGCATGGGCTGGGCATGGTGGCTCACACCTGTAATCCCAGCACTTTGGGAGGTGGAGGCAGGCAGATAACTTGAGGCCAGGAGTTTGAGACCAGCCTAGCCAACATGGCAAAACCCCATCTCTATTAAAAATGCAAAAAATAGCAGGTGTGGTGGCATGTGCCAGTAGTCCCAGATTTGGGGGTGGCTGAGGCACAAGATTGACTTGAATCCAGGAGGCAGAGGTTGTAGTGAGTCAAGATCATACCACTACACTCCAGCCTGGGTGACATAGCCAGATTGTGTCTCAAAAAAAAAAATAAATAAAAAGTATCCAGAATGATTTTACTCCTTATGTTTAAAAATGTTATTGCTTATGTAATGCTCATGTAAGGTAATTGAAAAAAAAACTAATCAGCATTTCAGTTTTAAGGAATATATAGCTGTCCCTTTAATGTGGTCATATGATAATTATTACTTGAGTTAGGTTTTATCCTTTTTTAAGTAAGTATGTGTAGAACTGAAGTCCAAATATACCGCTTGTGCTTTTTTATTTTGGAAAAATATCAAATTATTATATGTTTTTTCTTTTTAAGAAATCAGTACTCTAAATAATTGTATTAATCAAGTGTTGTGATTGTTTCTAAAGGTGTTACTAATGGATTGAGAGGCCAGTCTGTTTTAGTTGTGATTTTGTTATTAGCTGGTTGCTTCACCATGAGCAGAACTGTTAACTTCAGTGTATCTTAGTTTCTTCATTTAGAAAATTTAAGAAGTTGGATGACATATATTCTTCAGCTGTTCCAATGACAGGAATCATGATTCTAAATACTTAATAATTCTCCTCCTTTGACAAAGAAAAGTCAAGGAAAAGCTAAAACATGAGATTTCATGATCAGAAACATCATTCCAGTAAGTGTATGCACAAGTGCACACACATGTGTGTTTGCCTTTGTATTCTTATGACTTGATTTAACATGTGGTCTATTCTACCTCTCAATAGTGGAAAAATGACTATCTCTCATGGATTAACAGATTTTTTTCTCTCTTTTGTATTTATTTTGAGACTCTTAGAGCATTGTCATAGTTAACTTAAGTATTCAACTTTAACTTGTGCCAAAACTCATCTTAAGAAATTTTTTTAATTAAATAGTGATTATTAGGGTAAATATGCAATTCAAATATAGTATAGGTGACTAAAATGTGTAAGAAAAAATTGGAAATAATAACCATGTTTCAAAAGGCTACCAAGGCTGGGCGTGGTGGCCCACACCTGCAATTTCAGCACTTTGGGAGGCCAAGGGTGGGTGGATCACTTGAGGTCAGGTGTTCGAGATTAGCCTGGCCAACATGGTGAAACCCCGTCTCTACTAAAAATACAAAAATTAGCCAGTGTGGTGACGGGCACCTGTAGTCTCAGCTACTCGGGAGGCTGAGGCAGGAGAATCGCTTGAACCCGGGAGGCAGAGGCTGCCGTAAGCCGAGATCACACCATGGCACTCCAACCTGGGCAACAGAGCAAGACTGTGTCTCGAAAAAAAAGACTACCAGAATAATACCAGTTTTACCATTTTTAGAATCTTTATTCCTATCATTGCCATGGCTTTAGTTTTCAATTCCTGTAGCATCTCTTTTGTAAAGACACATATCTTGTTATTTAATCACAGGAAGGCAATATGAGTGTGATCTTTAAGGACTCTAAAACACTGCAGCCAGACTATCTGGGTTAAATTCCAGTTCTATAACTTATCAGTTCTTTGTCTTTGGGCAGCTTACTTAACCCCTCAGTGCCTTAGTTTTCTTATCTGAAGTAGGGACAAAATAATACTTGTTTCAAGTCCTTTCCAGGGTTGTTGTGAGCATTAAATGAGTTATTACATGTTAATCACTAAGAAGAATGCTTTTTATATATTAATAGTAAGAGATAGCTATTAGAGTATATTGAAACGCTATTGTGAAATCAGATTTCTGTTCCTAGAGAAGTTCTGAAATATGTTTCTTATCACTAATTGTCTTAGTTTCCTAATGGAAGTTGGCTCTCCAGAAAGTAACAAATAATTGATACAAGATAATCATGGTGTTGACTTTTTAAATAATATTCTAACCAGAATATGAACAATGTTCTAAGTGACATAATATTGTTCAAAAATGTCTTTGTGTAGATTGTTTTAATAGCTCTTTTGAGCTATAATTGAAATGCAATGAACTGCATATATTTAAAGTATATAATTGGATTAGTTTTGATTAATATATATACACTCATCTATAAAACCATCACCACAGTTGAGGCAGTAAGTATATCCATTACCTTCGAAAGTTTCCTCATGTCCCTCAGTGACTCCTCCCTTCCCCATTATAAGGCACTGCTGATATTTTCTGTCACCATATATTTGTTTATAATTTCTGGAGCAAGCTTGTCTAATCTATGGCCTCTGGGCCTCATGCAGCCTAGAATGGCTTTGAATGCAGGCCAACACAAATTAGTAAACTTTCTTAAAACATTATGAGATTTTTTGTGTGATTTTTTTTTTTTTTTTTAAGCTTATCAGCTTTCATTAGTGTTAGTATATTTTATGTGTGGCCCAAGACAGTTCTTCCAGTGTGGCACAGGGAAGCCAAAAGATTGGATACCCCTGTTCTAGAGTTTAAAAAATACTGTATAAGGGATCATACAGTGTATACTTTTTTGGTGGTCTGATTCCTTTCATTCAGCATAATTATTCTGAGATATATCCATGCTATTACTTGTAACAATAGGTAATTCCTTTTTATTCCTGAGTAGTAGTATTTTGTATGTACATACTACAATTTGTTTACCCACTCACCTGTTAATATACATTTGTGTTGTTTCCAGTTTGGAGCTATTAAATAAAAATAAAGCTGCTACTCAAATACAAGTCTTTATATGGCTGTATGATTTTCTTTATCTTGGGTAAATTACTAGGAGTAGAATGCCTGGGTCATATGGTAGATGCTTGTTTAACTTTGTAAGAAATTGCCAAACTGTTTTTGAAAGTGGTTGTACATTTTACATTCCCACTACCAATGTATGAGAGTGCCAGGCGTTCCAGATCCTCGCCAATACTTGCTGTGGTCATTATTTTTAGTTTGAATCATTCTAATAGATATGTAGCAATTTCTCACTGTGGCTTTAATTTGCATTTTCCTAATGATTAAAGATGTTGACCATCATTTAATGTACTTATTTACCATTTATATGTTCTTTGATGAAATATCTAGTTAGACCTTTTGCTCATTTTTAAATTGAGTTTTAAAAATATTATTGAGTTTTGAGAGGTTCTTATATATTCTCAAGTACTTCATCAGTTATTGCTTTGCAAGCATTTTTCTCTCAGTTTGTGACTTGTCTTTTCGTTTCATTAATAATATTTTTGAATTGTAGTTTTTAATTTTGATAAAGTCCAATTAACCAATTTTTTCTTTTATGGATTGTATTTTTTTTCTACTACCTAAAAAATCTTGCCCTAATCCAGGGTCACAAAGAGTTTTCTTTTTTCTTTTTTTTTTTTTCTTACAAGTTTTATAGTTTCAGACTACATTTAGGTCTATGATCTATTTTTAGTTACTTGTAACTGGTGCCAGATATGTATTGAAGGTTTTTGTTTTGATTTTTTCCATATGGATATCCAGTTTTACCAGAACTTTTCTTAATAACTGTTCTTTTCTCTCTGAATTACCTTTGCATCTTTATCAGATTTCAGTTGTTTGTATGTATGTAGGTCTATTCCGATACTTTCCATTGATCTATTTGTGTATCTTGATTCTAATACTACACAGTTTTGATTACTGAAGCTTTATAACAAGTCTTGAAACCAGATAGTCCTAGCTATTTTGCATTGTTCTTTTTCAAAGTTCTTTTGGCTATGATATAGGTTCTTTGCATTTCTATATGAATTTTAGAAATTAGGTTGTTAAGTGTACAGAAAAAACCTGCCAAGATTTTGGTTGAAATTGCATGGAATCTATAGCTCATTTTGGGAAATTTTGATATCTTAATAAAAGTCTTCTATCTCTTAAAAAGTATTTTTAAATTAATACAGGTCTTTTAAATGTTTCAGCAATATTTGATAGTTTTCAGTAATCAAGTCTTTAATTAGATTTGCCTTCGAGTATCATATTTTTATGCCTATATAAATGTTATTTTAACATTTCAATTTCTTGTTGATTGTTGTTAACATGTAAAAATACAATTAGTGGTAGATCCTGTTGAATTTTCCACATGGACTAACACACTTTTATTTTTTCCTTTCCAATCTGGATGCCTTTTCTATTTTTCTTTTTTTTTTTTTTTTCTGTATTGCTCTGGCCAGAACCTCTACTATGATGTTGACCAAAAGCAGAAAAAGCAAACATTCTTGTGTTGTTCATGGTCTTAAGGAAAAAGTATCTACTTTTTTTCACCATTAAGTCTCATGTTACTGTAGGTTTTTCATAGATGTTCTTGATCTAGTTGAGAAAGTTCCCTTATACTTTGCTGCATTTTTTTTTTCTAAATAGGAATGGATGTTTTGTCAAAGGCTTTTTCTGTCTCTATTGATAATGTTTATATGTTTTTTCTTTTTTAGTTTGCTAATATAGTGAATGACATTTGATTTTTAAATGTTAAACCAATCCAACATTTGCAAACTAAGCACCAGTTTTTTCACAATGTAGTATCCATTTATATATTGTTGGATTTAATTTACTAATATTTTGCTAATGAGATTTGTATCTAGATTCATAGAATAGTAATGGTTTTATTTTCTAGTAATATTTTTGGATTAGTATCAGTGTAATACTGGCCTCAAATAATGGGTTGGGGAAATACTCCTTCATTTTGTTGGCAGTTTGTATAGAATTGGTATTATTCCTTCCTAAGTGTTTTGTAGAATTTACCAGTGAAGCCATCTGTGCCTTGGAGATTTTTGTAACTACAAATTCATTTCTTTAATAAATATACAGATTTTCAGGTTGTTGTTCTTGTGCTTTAGTAATTTGTCTCTTTCAGGGAAGTTGTCCATTTCATCTCACTTGTCAAGTAAATATGGGCACAAAGGTATTGGTAATAGTTCTCTAGTATCCTTTTAATATCAGCTGACTAATAATGTCATCCCTCTTATTTATGATATTGACAAAATTCTGTTATTAAGGACACATATTTCAGATTGTTATGTACTTTTTATTAATTGACCCTTTTATCACTGTGAAATGACCACTTTTATACCTGGTAATGTTATTTTCCCTATAATCTGTCTAACATTGAAATAGTCATTTCAACTTTCTTGTGATTAGTGCTAGCATAGTATATTTTTTTCTATTCTTTTACTTTTGACCTATTTGTATCCTTTTATTGAAATACTTTTTTTGGTGGCAGCATGGAGGGGGATCTTCCTTTCTTATCCAATCTAACAATCTCTGCCTTTCTATTGGAATACTACACCGTTTGCATTATTGAGATTATTGATATGGTTAGATTCAGGTCTGTCATCTTATTTGTTTTGACTTGTCCCATCTGTTATTTGTTCTCTTGTCTTTGTTTCCTGCTGCCTTTTCAATTGAGTAGTTTTTATCTCTCTCTTGTTTTATTGGTTATGACCAGCCCTTGCCCCTCAGAATATATGATTTAATAGACTTACTAGAGGTAGTCCCAGGTATTGGCATTTCTTTAACAGATTCCCAGATTTGTGAACCACTGGACTAAATGAGCTCCATGGTAACTTTCAGCTTACTAGCTATGTGACTTTGGTCTAGTTATTTGACCTCTCTTAATTCAATTTCCTCATCTATAAAATGGATATAAGAAAATATATTCATCTACAAGTAAAAATATTTAAAATGTTTTAAATAGTATTCTGTTCATGTGGTTCAAACTTTAAAAGATACACAAAGATTTAATATATACTATTTTATAATTTTTTGATTTTTTTGAATTATAAATTTTTGTATTAATAGATTTAGGTAAAATTATTTTCAAAAACCACTTGGAATGAAGAGTTTTTTCTTTATAGCCATTTAAAACTCAAAACCTGGTGTTTGAATTGTTAATATGATTTTTATATTATAATTTTAAAATTTACAGTGTTATAGTGTCTAGAGAAAAATACAAAATATTTTAGATTTTTCTTAGTGCATAATAGGACTTTTCAGGACAGGAGTATGACTTTTCAAATCAATTTAATGCAGTTTTTTGTTTTGTGCCTTTTCCACAGGTTTTGATTCTCATCATGGCCATCACCCAGTTTCGGTTATTTAAAGTTTGTACTTGCCTAGCAACAGTATTCTCATTCCTAAAGAGATTAATATGCAGGTAAATAAGTTTTATGTTCAAACTAATCTGTTTATCTCCTCACTGGTTTTGGATACCTACAAAACTTCAAATTTCATGGACAGGACAGATTATATTTAAGTTGAATATCTTGATTGCAATATTTATTCATTAATTCCTAGTTGTCTTAAAATACTTTTCCTCTACTTCAGATTAAGAAAGTAGAGGTTCATTTGTTTTTGTTCATTCAAATTCTTACACCTTTCACTAAAATTACACGCTTAATACTATTTAGAAATAGACCAACTTTCATTATTATAATCATCAGAGAACTTTGATATATTTAATTATTTCATTATGAGAATGTTTTAAAGTGGTTAGGTGAAATTAGGAATAGGTTTTTCTGTCTGTACTACAATAGTGTTGTTTTTATATTTTTTAAAAAAAGAGAAATCCTAAAAAAAAAACAGCAAAAATTTCTTTTGTCTGTTTAAGTAACATTCCAGAATATGTACATAGTTAAGGACAGGTAAGTCATTTGCTTTAGGACATCATCTGTAGACTTCATTTCCTTCTGTTTTGTCACATGATCATACCCAAGACCTATGATTTCTAAAATGTATGCTGAGACACCTCAGGGCTTTACATGAAATTCACAGGGATGCCATAGAATATTTTAAATTTTCCAGTGAAACATAGTGATAGCATCTATTGGACACCTCAACTCAAAGTAGTTCACATTTGCAGCATTAAATCCTGCAGTATTTTTGTATGATGATGATCTTGAATGTTTGAGATATGTTTCTGTTTACTTACATTTTTGGTGACATCTCTTTGCAAAGCCAGGATTTTAGGTTGTAATTAAAAGCAAGTACTGCACAAAATTAATGTAGAACCAAAAACAAGAATGATGGTTTCCTCTCTTATTCTAAGTCTTAAGAAACTGTGCAGGATTCAATAGGCACACACATTTTATTAATAAGTACAGTGATTGTGGTTATTTAAGAATAAAATAAAAATATTACTTTTTCTTTAAATATGTATTTTTTACGGTGGCTACTATGCAGTTAGGAGATACATGAGTATTGAGTTTTTTGGGCTACCTTATTCAATGGAATTGTTAGGTGTTTCTTTTGGCCTAAGGGTCCTGTGAAAAAGTTACTTACATACTGAAAGGAGGGTGTAGTAAAAGAGGAAATGGACAGCAATCAGCTCTTTTTTTTTTTTATAGATGTGATTTAGACGTTGCACACAACAATTTTGTCCACTGCCTACTTTCCAGAGCTTAGTCATATGGCCCCCTAGCTGCAAGGAAGGATGGGAACTACAGTCTCTGGCTAAATGGCCATTTGATGGCTGCTAAAACTCTTGAGACTTAAGTGCCATTGAATTTACTCCTAGAAGTAGAGTGGTCTGGGATTAAAAAACAAAAAAAGTCCAGGGTATTGCAAGAGAATAAGTGGGTGAAATAGAGTAGAGATGGTCACCGGAACAGGAGAAGTCAAGAAAGAAATGGAAAATTTAAGTGGTTGACTTGAAATCACCCAAGAGGATAGGATTTGGGAAGCAGAAAAAGTAGTGAACTAAGTGTTCAAATTACCAGAGAATGAGGAGGATAATGGCCAGCAATTCACCAGATAAAGCAAGATTAAAAATGAGTATTAATTGCCAGAAGGCAGGAAGTTATAAGAAGTATTATGTTAACAGTGGTGATGAATTACAGATGTTTTCTTTTTGCACCTCTATTTTTTTAAATATTTGTTAAAAATAGGGTAAGAAATTTTGTTGATTTTAAAATATTAAGGAAATTCCTATTGTCACTATAAATTTCTATTGTAAATGTATATATATTTAGAATTGATTGTATGTTCAGTTTTAAAGAAAACTGACCCTATGTTAGGATAAGCTTCTCTTTGGTGTCTGAAGGGCCCTTAGATCATGTATTTTAAAATACCAGACTTGACCAGGCATGGTAGCTCACGCCTGTAATCCCAGTGCCTTGGGAGGCCAAGATGGGAGGATAGCTTGAGGCCAGGAGTTCAAGAGCAGCCTAGACAACACAGCAAGACCCCATCTCTACTAAAAGAAAAAACAGACTATGTCACGAATTTCATAAGAGACTATATTACTTTTCTATTTACTCTTTAAACAAATATAGTTTCCAGTGTGTAATAAATATAGCTGACTTTATCAATTAGTTCTTAGTCAATGCTTTATGGATTATTTGAAGTGAAGTAAATGACTAATCAACTCCACTACCTGCCATTTTTTGTATGTTTTGCTATATAGCAGGCACACACTGTCTAGGAGTTTTAAATATGTCTCGTGACTAAATCCAGACAACCCAGCAAAACTAGGTTTGAATACCTGCATTTTTTAGACGAGGCTGTTGAGGCTGAGAAGTAGATAATTCTAACTAGACACAATAGAAGTAACATTGAAAATTGTGGTTTACACAGATTCCACAGCCCATGTTCTTAACAACTGAGTTATAGTATATCCTGTTTAATGAGGTGCTTTTCCTACTAATCCTTAAAACTAAGTTACCGTTTGGTTCAAACCAGTGATTTTTAAACTTCTTAATAGTTAATCTTATCAGAAAACCCCATGTGTAAAACATAAAAGTCAACCTACCCTGTTTAAAACAGCAAAGGTGGCCCAGAACTTCACCCTCAGAACCCATTGCACTCCAAGGAGCATGCTCTGAAACCCCCTTGCATTTTTGTTTTTGACTTTATATTCCTCCTGAGTTTATTTGTAATTCTGAATCCTAAGGCAAAAAGCAGTTATGTTGTTCTGTCCAAGATTTAAAAAACATTCACAAAATGTCTGATTCATGACTTTTTTTTTTACCATAAATTAATGAGTAACTCTTAATTATTAAAATCAATTAAATTGCCATACATAGTGCTTTTACTTTGATTGTTTTGGTGGTTCTTGAAATAAATTATTTCATTTTTGTTTCAGATCTGGCAGAGGACGGAAATTAAGTGGAGACCAAATAACTTTGCCAACTACAGTTGATTATTCATCAGTTCCTAAGCAGGTAGTGTTTTGTTTTGTTTTGTTTTTGAAAGATTAAATAAGTGTCTGTCCCAGAACAATATTTTTAAAACTGGATTGCAAATCATTAGTAGACTATAAAATTGGTTTGATTTTTGTTGCTGTTGCTAAATTTTTCTGAAAATTCTATTTGGTTCTTCATTTTATCCTGTTTCTTTGCTGACATTTTCTATTTCGTTTTCATTGGTTTCAGGTTTTTCCTATTACTTGTTGGAACATTTTTATAGTAGCTGTTTTAAAGCCTTAGATAATTCCAACATATCATTTTAGAATTGGTATCTGTTGATTAACTTGCCATGAGAATTGAGATTTATTGATTTTTATATGCTGAATAATTCTGGGTTGTTTCATAAACATTTTGAATACTATGTTTTGAGACTTTGTCTTACTTAAATCCTATGGAGGAGTTTGGTATTTTTTATCAGTTAATCTGGCTAGACTTAGACGAAAAGTTCCAGTTCTTCTTTTGTGGGTTTTAATGTCAGTTCAGTTTTCAAAGCATTTACTTTTGTTTTACTTTTTTTGTTTTTTAATGGACAGAATAGAGTAAGTAGAATATATCAGAATGTCTAGTATTTTTTGAACTTTTGATCTAGTTTTGATATATGATATAAAATGTATATTTTCCTGTGGGTCAAAAAAGTGTGAAAACCAATGTTTTAGAAAGCCCATTTTTCTAATAAATCATCAATGAGATCTTCATTAGGTTACCCTTTGTGGCTGATAATATTGATCAATTAAATTTAGACAGATGTTGAAGAGTGGACTTCGTGGGATGAAGATGCACCCACAAGTATAAAGATCGAAGGAGGGAATGGGAATGTGGCAACACAACAAAATGCTTTGGAACAACTGGAACCTGACTATTTTAAGGACATGACACCAACTATTAGGAAAACTCAGAAAGTATGTTAAAGATTTATGCTTTTGAAGATTAAACTACTTTTCAGATTCCTGTAGTTAAAATCAGATGATATAATTCACATTTATTAGAAAGCCTATTTCTAATTATCAATTGTTTGTTTTTTGTCATGTTAAGAATTTTATATGCTCAAGTGATCTAGACTTAGTTCTTGTAAGCTGTACCCCAAGTCTTTTAAAATTATATCTATACTGGTATCAAAATCCTACTATAGGTCAGATTCTAGACTCCAATCTCTGCCATGGAGACCAAGGTGAATTGGATAAGAGTTCTAACAAGTTCTTACTTTAGTAATATCTACAAACTGATAAATAGATTTTATTGTTTGTAACCATTATAAAACTGATGTAGGACTCTGAGAACTTAAGAGTAATTGTGAGTTCGTATTAGTCATCCATACATTATTTAATCCCTTTTGAAGTGAATATGGAAGACCACATAGAGATGCAGGGAATTAATGAAAAAAGTAAAATGCTTGAATATTTTCCTTTCTATTTATCAAAATAGTACGTGTACTTTTTTTAAATAAAAAAATGTAGGGATTATGACTTCCGATCAATCTCTTAGCCAGTTCTACTTCCCAGAAGCAGCCACTCAATAATTTTCTGTTTGCATTTCTTATAGTGTTTGTCATCGTATCTATCTATAATATAGTTATATTGCCATTTCTTGTTTACCAGTAACATTGTCCATTGACATTCATACTATGGTAAATGAAGATTTACTTCGTACTACCCTTCCTGCTCTTCTTTCTCCTTTATTCCAGTCTGCCTCATTAGTCACTGCTGTATCAGAAAAACACACTTAAAGCTCACTTTCTTGTTCAAACATAGAAAATATTTATATTATATATCTTACATATAGATAGATAGATAGATACATAGATAGATAGATAGATAGATGCACTTTTTAAAATTAGGACATTATTTATTTCACATTTTCCAATACAGTTTTTCCTCACCTTCTTCCTCTCAGTTGATTGCAGCTGTACATTTATATTTACATTGTCTAGGTTGATAATATTTACATTCTTTTTTGTTGAGTTGTCCAAATGTCTCAATGCTAAAACACATTAAATTGTATATTTTTAAAGGATCCTTTAAGTGAATTTCTTAGTAGATGAATACCTTGTATTGTGTAAGTATACTGCTGCTTTCAGTAGGAACCTAGTAAATTACTATAGTGCCTTATTAAATTAGAGTGGAAATGCTTTGAATAAGGCTACCAACGTATCATATAAGTGTATTTGATGCTACTGGCCTGAATGAATTAATAAGCGATATTTAAGCATAGGTATTTCACATGCTGAGAGAGTTATTTATACTATTGACAGGATATGATACCTGTTCTTACTTAATATAGTAACTAAAAGTGATCAATTATATTTTGGGGTCTAGGGAAAGTAGGAAAGAAAGAAAATGAGACCGTGTTAATTTTTAAAAGTGAAATACAGTTTTTTTAGTATGTAACTGATTTGTGCAGCAGTTGACTGAGTAATTGGTATTAACAGACACTTTTTTTAGTTTTTACATTGTAAATTTAAAAAATAAGTATTTTAAGCAATTACAAAATGTTTTGGTTGTCTGTTTTAATGTAGTGATTTGTAAAATATCCCTATAATTCTTTTTCAATTAATCTTTCAGATTGTTATTAAGAAGAGAGAACCATTGAATTTTGGCATTCCAGATGGGAGCACAGGTTTTTCAAGTAGATTAGCAGCTACACAAGATATGCCTTTTATTCATCAGTCTGTAAGTATGTTAATAGTTCTAGGGAAAGGCTTGGTTTTATTTCTGTTTTCTTTAAAGCAGAGGAGTAAAATCTAAATGAGTTTAGCATAGTATTTATATTTTTGTAACTTTAAGACAGGTTTAGCAGTTCGAGAGAAGTTAATCTGGAGTTTTACTCATCCTAACCTTTTATAAAATTGTAAATTACATTATATACTAAGATTAAGGTCTCATTGTACACATGAAAGAGAGAGGCACAATGTTATTTAAAAATATAAACATCAGAGAGATTACCATTAAAATGAGAGATTAACCCTAATGGTAGATTACTTTAAAGTAAGTTATGAATTGTTTTCTTCATAGAATGTATTTTCATTTAAAGTATGACTTAATTTTAAATGGTTTGACTTAAATGAAACTTTTTAAAGGAAAAATTTTGGAAAGAAATAGACAGCTGAGGTTCTCAACCTTGGGAGCATATCAGAATCAGCTTTGGAGGTTTTTTAAAAGCACAGGTGTCCAGACCCCTCCCTATCTAAGCTTTAAGCATGCTTTGGTTGATTGATTATATTATCTATTGTTATATAACAACTCCAAATTTAGTGACTTAAAATAATAACAAACATTAATGTCACACAGTTTCTGTGGATTGGGAATTCAGGTGACTAAACTGGGTAGTTCTAGCTCAGACTTTCTCATGTGTTTGCAGACAAGTCATTGGGTTGGGGCTACAATCATATGAAGGCTTGACTGTGGTCAAAGGATTCATTTAAAAGACAGCTCACTTCCACACCTGACAAATAAATGCTGTTTGTTTGCACAAAGCCTCAGTTCCTTGCTGCACCTCTCCAAGGAGCTGCTTGAATTTCTTTATGACATAACTGCTGATTTTCCCAGTAAGTTCTAAGAGAGAGAGTGAGATTACTTGCTCAGGGTGACACCACAATGCCATTTTGTGATGTGGTTTTATAAGTGATACACTGTCACTTTCATGTTATTTTATTAGAAGCCAGTCACTAAATCCGGCCCACACGCAAGCCTCTACCTCTTGAAAGAAGGAATGTCTAAGAATTTGTGGACATATTTTTAAATCACATCTATCAATCTATATATTTTATTTACTTGTTTAAACTGCACAGGTGCTTCTGAGGTCCCTCTCCCCAGGGGACCCATGTATATGTATGTTTTTAATTCATTGATCAACAAACACTTTTTACTAAAGCCAGGCCCTGTGGCATTAAAAGATCTTTGCCTCAGAAAAATGCATTCTAGTAGGGGAGACATGATACTAAATAAATGATCACGCACATCAATGTAATTACAAACTTTGACAATTCCTATGCAGTTATATGATACTATGAACACAGACACCACAGATACTTCTCTGAATAACATAGCATAATGTTTAATTTTTTATTTTATATATTTCAAAATTAAACTTTATTCATATATTTGATCTATATTGGTAAAGTGCTTCAATCCTACCCACTGAATTAGTAATATTTGCCACCTAACTATAATTATAATACTAACATAGCCCATTGTAAAGTTGTAAATTATAACTTCTTACAGAGTTGAGAAGGGGTAAATAGGATAGATGGAGAGTGTCTGCAATGCTCTTTCCACATATTTTCTTCCCAAACAGACAGAATAAAGGGGCATTGCATAGGAGTGGATGATAACCTCCTCTTTGTTTTCTTTCTTATTTTTTTAATTGTACTTTAGGTTCTGGGGTACATGTGCAGATCATGCAGGATTGTGGCATAGTTATATACATGGCAAGGTGGTTTGCTGCCTTCATCCCCCTATCACCTATATCTAGTATTTCTCCCCATGTTATCCCTCCTCACCCCCTGCTGTCCCTCCCCTAGCACCCCTCAACTGACCGCAGTGTGTGATGCTCCCCACCCTGTGTCCACATGTTCTCATTGTTCAACACCTGCCTATGAGTGGGAACATGCGGTGTTTGGTTTTCTGTTCTTGTGTCAGTTTGCTGAGAATGATGGCTTCCAGATTCAGCCATGTCCCTATGAAGGACACAAACTCATCTTTTTTTTTATGGCTGCATAGTATTCCATGGTGTATATGTGCCATATTTTCTTTATCCATTCTATCATTGATGGACATTTGGGTTGGTTCCAAGTCTTTGCTATTGTAAACAGTGCCACAGTGAACATACATGTGCATGTGACTTTATAATAGAACAATCTATAATTCTTTGGGTATATACCCAGTAATGGGATTGCTGAGTCAAATGGTATTTCTATTTCTAGGTCCTTGAGGAATCGCCACACTGTCTTCCACAATGGTTGCACTAATTTACACTCCCACCAACAGTGTAAAAGTGTTCCTGTTTCCCCACATCCTCTCCACCATAATGATTGCCATTCTAACTGGTGTGAGATGGTATCTCAATGTGGTTTTGATTTGCATTTCTCTAATGACCAGTGATGATGAGCATTTTTTCATATGTTTGTTGGCCTCATAAATGTCTTGTTTATAAAAATGTCTGTTCATATCTTCCACCCACTTTTGAATGGGTTTGTTTGTTTCTTGTAAATCTGTTTTAGTTCTTTGTAGATTCTGGATATTAGCCTTGTGTCAGATAGGTAGATTGCAAATATTTTTTCCCATTCTGTTGGTTACTGGTTCACTCTGATGATTGTTTCTTTTGCTGTGCAAAAACTCTACAGTTTAATTAGATCCCATTTGTCTATTTTGGCTTTTGTTGCCATTGTTTATGGTGTTTTAGTCATGAAGTTGTTGCCTGTGCCTATGTCCTGAATGGTTTTGCCTAGGTTTTCTAGGGTTTTTTTTTGGTTTTTTTTTTTTTTTTTTTTTTGAGACAGAGTTTTGCTCTTGTTACCCAGGCTGGAGTGCAATGATGCCATCTCGGCTCACCGCAACCTCCGCCTCCTAGGTTCAGGCAATTCTTCTGCCTCAGCCTCCTGAGTAGCTGGGATTACAGGCACGCACCACCATGCCCAGCTAATTTTTTGTATTTTTAGTAGAGACGGGGTTTCACCATGTTGACCAGGATGGTCTCGATCTCTTGACCTCGTGATCCACCCGCCTCGGCCTCCCAAAGTGCTGGGATTACAGACGTGAGCCACCGCGCCCAGCCCTTTTCTAGGGTTTTTATGGTGTTAGGTCTTATGTTTAGATCTTTAATCCATCTGGAGTTAATTTTTGTGTAAAGTGTAAGGAAGAGGTGCAGTTTCGCTTTCTGCACATGGCTAGCCAGTTTTCCCAACATCATTTATTAAACAGGGAATCTTTTTCCCATTGCTTGTTTTTGTGAGGTTTGTCAAAGATCAGATGGTTGTAGATGTGTGGTTTTACTTCTGAGGCCTCTGTTCTGTTCCATTAGTCTATATCTCTGTTTTGGTACCAGTCCCATGCTGTTTTGATTACTGTAGCCTTGTAGTATAATTTGAAGTCAGGTAGCGTGATGCCTCCAGCTTTGTTTTTTTTTGCTTAGGATTGTTTTGGCTATGTGGGCTCTCTTTTGCTTCCATATGAAGTTTAAAGTGTTTTTTCCAGTTTTGTGAAGAAGGTCAGTGGTTGTTTCAGTAGCTTTAAAAATACTTCTTTACTTTCAGAAATGTATATTATATAATCAGAAATATTTTAAGAATTTTTAGCAAAGTATGGTGTTATATATTGTCAGGAATGAAAACTTTATACATTTTATTTCATTCTTACAGGTATATATTTAAAACAGTATAATATTAAATAAATCTATTCACAGATTGGTAAGATTAGTACCAGTTATTTTACACACAGTCACTTCCACACCTACCTAAACAGTCGAGCATGACCATAGTCATTGGTTTTTGGAAGACAAAATGAATCTTTAGAGGTCTGGCTTGGGGAATAGTGAGAGGTAGTGACCAGTAGATGATGCCAGGTAAGAAAGACTGGAAAAAGGAAGCATGACATAGAAGTATTTCAGTAAAGATAAATTTTGCATGATTTGTCATTTTTGCCTAGGATTGAGACAGTAAGTGCCAATAAAAAGTCCACAGTAAGTTACATATGCTTAAATGAAGATGACTGTGCTAGTTTTTTTTTTTTTTTTTTTAATGTATTGAGATGGAGTTTCGCTCTTGTTGCCCAGGCTGGAATACAATGGCACAATCTCTGCTTATTGCAACCTTTTCCTCCTTGGTTCAAGCAGTTCTGCCTCAGCCTCTCAAATAGCTGGGACTATAGGCATGCACCATCATATCCTGCTAATTTTTTGTATTTAGTAGAGACAGGGGTTTACCATGTTGGTCAGGCTGGTCTCAGAACTCCTAACCTCAGGTCATCCACCCACCTTGGCCTCTGAAAGTGCTGGGATTACAGGCGTGAGCCACCATGCCCGTCTGACTGTGCTAGTTTTTAAAGTTCAGCTTGCAGTTCTCAGTACAGATTAGTCCAGTCAAGCATTTCTAATTCAGTCTGGGATCAGTCAGTTCCTTCTCACTCTGTCGCTAACTCCCTCATCTTACTAAGAAGAGAAAGAAACAGAAGAAATGTTCTCTTGTTGTTCATTCCAAAGGTATAGCAAAGAAGAAAATTTAATATAAAAAATATCCCATAAAACATAAAATAAAAAGAAAGCTGGACATGCCTAGGACTGTTGAACACTGAAAGTCATGCATCAGTTCTAGGCAACCAAGAGCAAAATCATTTGTACTTTGTATAGGACAGGGTAAAGAAGTTGAGAAGACACAGGAGATTGACAGGTCCTGAGTTACGTGTTAAGATACTCTTTTTGACAGCTATCTGGAGAAAGGATGGTTATTTTACTCTCTGAATTTTGTTTTACTTTTTACTGTAGTCTGAATTAGGTGACTTAGATACCTGGCAAGAAAACACCAATGCATGGGAAGAAGAAGAAGATGCAGCCTGGCAAGCAGAAGAAGTTCTGAGGTATTTCAGTGGCATTTATATTGCAGCCTAAGTAGAAGAACTAGATTTCTTCCCTAGTGTGTTTAAAGTCAAGGGAGCCTATTCTGCCAAATATTATATTTTTCTTCATTTGATTCTTAGATAATCTGGACGTTTTTTGTATTTCAGACTGCAGATACTATTTTATATGATTAAAACTTCACAGAAACCAATAATTTTAAGCACTATAGGAACAAAAAGCTCTATTAATGGCAAATGAAATGTTATATATGCATGTATATAAAAGGTTTTGTATATATATGTTTTATATATAAGGTTATATACATAAATATGTGATACATACCATATTGCAAGCTTGATATGTCCACTGTGAAATGTAGGCCACCACTATATATTCCTCCAGGTCAGAAGTTACAGCTTTATTTCCATTTCCTCATGATCTAGCATTGTGCCCAGCACTGCACATTCAAATGAAAATAACTTATGTGACACTCTGCATTTGTACATATATCTTAAATGATGTCCGTGAAAGCCCTATGTGTTAGATAACATAAGTCATGAACTACCCATTCTACAAAAAATACTATTCTGGAAGTTTTAATCTTCATTTTTTTTGGTTGTTCTTTTTTGTGTGTGAGCAATAAACATAGTTCTTAGTACTGCTACATTAAGTCAAAGAGTAAAGAGAAAATTTAAAGAGAACTAATGACTACGATTACTGATTTTAAAAACTCAGATATTTAAATATATCTAGAATTATGTATATATTTTTAAAATCATGTAATAAAATACAGCAATATAAATTTTTTTATTTTAAAGTTGATTGTTTTTACCATAGGAATAGCAAACAAATTATTCTTATCTGACTCTCAGCGAAAAAACCTAATTTCATTTTTGTATTTTCCTTTCTTGTCTTTGTCAATAAATTACAGTTACCTTGAACAGCCAGCAGAGGGTGCATATCAAGTCCTTTTTTTTTTTGCTGTTTAGAGGATGTGACATTTTAAAATTCAGTCAATAAAATTGTGAGAGTTTTTAACATTTAGTTTTTATTTGGTTAGTATAGCTTTTATAAAGGAAATATTTTTTAAATTGTGAACTGTAACACTTAGGATGTTGCATGGATCATCAAAAAAGATAAGTCATCTTTTTAAACTTCTGTATTATTTTTAAAATAAATAATAGACACAGATGTCTGAGTATTTTAGGACATTTCAGGGATTCTAGTAATTATTAGTGCCATTAACCACAAAGGCATAGGAAGGAGCTGTCCTTTTCAAATCCAGGAATCTCACCATAGAGTTCATGCCATGAGTTCACAAGTATCTTAACATTGTACAAAAACCTTTTCTTTTTCATTCCATCCTCTTACCCGCTAAACAAAACAAAACAAATGAAAAAATGTAGTTAAAGACTTAATGTTTAACCTTTAAGGACAGCTTGCAAAAGTGAGATTGTTTATCCATAATAGACATGCTTCATGCTGCAAGTATATAGATAGAGCCAAAGAAAGATGGAGGCAGCCATATATTGTTACTGACCCTGAGTGGACACTGAGCATTTAAAAAGTATATCCACATTTCATATCTTCTAACTCTGAGCTTTTTTCCTATTGCCACTATAAAATACTGCCAGTACTGTGATCAGTATTGCTAAGGAAGAAGATTCTGGTACTTTAATAATTCCCAGCATGAAACTGGATAGGTAAAATATATTTTTGTCTGTAGCTATCTCTTAAGTTGTCTCTTTTGCCAGGAACTTTAGTTTTTGATCCAGATTGAGTATCCCTTTCCAAAATGCTTGGGACCAGAGTGTTTCAGCTTTTGAAATTTTTGAGACTTTAGAATATTTGTATTATACTACTGGTTGATCATCCCAAATCTGAAAATCTAAAATCTGAAATGGTCCAGTGAGAATTTCCTTTGAGCATCATGTAGGGAATCAAAGTTTCAGAGTTTGGAGCATTTCAGATTTCAGATTTTTGTGTTTGTGATCCTCAGCCCTTATATTATTTCAGCTCTAGTAATAACCAGGTCAAAGCTTCATTATCTTACTTGTTTATAACCTAGCTAGCCCTTTATAGTTTTTTTTTTCTACCTCTCTTTTTCTTCTGGTTTGACATTTTTTAGTTCAGATTATTAGTTTTTCTTGAAAGTGATCAGAGTGATGAAAAATAGATTTTTTAAAAACTATTCTTCAGAAATTAATTGATAACAAAAGTCAAAATATTGCCAAAAATAGTTTTTTTACTTTCTTGAATTTTGGTCATCCATAATTCTGCCTGCTCCTGTTTATAATTATGATTGAGAATTGTACATACATTTCACTCATTGTAGTCAGCATTGAGCTGTCCCAGACATAGATAATCCACTCTGGATTTTTCTTCATATAACCTAATGTTGCCTATTCCGTGTCCAGTTGTGACCTGTTGCTTCCTTCCTCAACATTGCATACTTGAATGATTTTCTCACACCCTAACCCTTCAGATCCAGGACCAACTTATGTTCACTCTGCTCTCTCCTGTTTCATCATCCCACTCCTACCTCCACTCCCTACATAATCAATGGAAAGTGTAAGGAAGACATATGTATTTCACAAAGTATAATTAGTAAATACCTGCCACTCTTTTTTTTTAAACTTTTAAGTTTAGGGGTGCAAGTGGAGAATGTGCAGGTTTGTTACTTAGGTAAATGTGTCAAGGGGGTTTGTCATATAGATTATTTCATCAGCCAGGCATTAAACCTAGTATTCATTAGTTATTTTTCCCGATCCTCTCTCTTTGTCTAACCTCCACCCTTCCAGTAGGCCCAGTTTGCATTGTTCTCCTCTATGTGTCCATGTGTTCTTATCATTTAGCTCCCACTTATAAGTGAGAACATGTGACATTTGGTTAAATACCAACCACTCTTCTCCTTGGTAGAGCTAGTCACATATTAATCTTGAAATTTGCTTTTAGCTTCTAGGTAGAAGGTGTGTCTTAAGTTTTCATTTTCTTTTTGGAGTGTGTGTTCTGTTCAGCGGTGTTCATCATGCACTTTACAAACTGGCTGTTTATAACTACTATAATAACAGGAGATTATCAAGCTCAATATCAAGCTTTTCTGAACAGTATCCCCAGAAAATGATGTGGTTCAGTTGAAGTATTGTTTTATGAAATGGAGATAATCTGAATAAGAGGTGTCAGAAAATGTGGGTTCGTATCCCTGCACTTAATCCTATGACTTTGGGCAAGTCACTTAGCCTTTATGCCTCATTTTACTTATTTGTTAAATAGAGATAATAATTTATTCTATTTCACAAGTCATGTTCTAAGGACTGAAAGAAATAACTGTTTTTGAAAACCTTTGGAATTTTTATATTAGAAGATTTCAAGACTTTCAACATTTTATTTGGTGATAGTAAAAAGGCACTGCTCTTTCTTTCTAGAATTTATTTACCATTATTTTCTAAAAGTAAAAATATAAATATGTTTCTTTTCAGGCAGCAGAAAATAGCAGACAGAGAAAAGAGAGCAGCAGAACAACAAAGGAAGAAAATGGAAAAGGAAGCACAGCGGCTAATGAAGAAGGAACAAAACAAAATTGGTGTGAAACTTTCATAACACATGTTCTTCAAATTTTATCATGCCAGTAGGAGAAATCTCAGCTCCACAACCCAAGCAACATTTGTATGGATTTAAGAGTATTTTAAGAATATACACTGCTTGATTTTAATACATTCATCAGGCCATCCAGGGCGCCAGGATTCTCCCAAATTACTTTGAACTCTTAGTGATTGAGACTTAAAAAAACAAAAAAGACTTGAGACAATATTTTCTTCAACATGCTCCAAATATAAGACATTTGTTTGCTGTAAAGTATCAAAAATGGAATATATCAGTACCTCTCAAGCTAGTATTTCTAGCTAAATAAATGGTGTATATAATTTTATGGTGGAAAAGAACTGTGCTATCTGTTATGATTTCCTTCATTGTGCATAATGATAAAATAAATAATTTTAATATTCTTTTGTTTCCATGGTACCTGACCTAAATTAGACAAATTGTAGGGCTTTAACTTTATTTTTCTTGTCAAAAGTTGGTGTTGACATTTATTTCCTCTAATTTGAACTGGTATTGTTTACGTTTATATAACATTAAGGGATTTGGTGATTTTCATTTCATGAAAATGACATTAAATGCAATAATTTTATTTATCATAAAGATTTTGCACATCATTGTTTTCTTTTGGATGGTGTTGTAATGTCATACATACTTGTAATTTATATCGCATGTGTAAACATTGAAAATCAACTAAAATGACATTTGTTTTACATTATAACTTGTGAGTTTTAAGAACTAGTATTAATAGTTTTTTCCTTTCATTATAGATTTTAAGATGTTGTGGTATCCTTGAGTACCTTAGTACTTCCTCCCTCCAAAAAGCCATTAATTTACAAATGCATAAATCCATCAGGTCAAATATTTCAAAGCTTTTAAATGATTTCGATATTAATTTGATATGTCTGACATTATGCAGGTTACCTGTGTTATTGGCTAAGATAACATTATTGATTCATTAAATTATAAACAAAGGTAGGAATAATAATCTTTTATTTATGGCGTTGTTTGGCTCCAAAACAGTCTTAAGGAAATAGTTAAATACTGTGTTTATAGGGAAGAAAATGTAGACTTGATAGTTTAAAATCCCATTAACCTTTTCACCGCAACTGAATTGCATCCAGCCTGATTTTCCTATCATCTTCGAATTTTTAAAGACTTACTTTTTTTTTTTTTAATTTATTTTACTTCAGGTACATACTGTACCTGACATTTCTCCCCATATTATCCCTCCCCACCCTTCCCTCCCTCCCCACCCCCCGTTGTCTCTCTCCTACCCCCGCCAACTGTCCCCTGTGTGTGATGCTCCTCTCCCTGAGTCCACGTGTTCTCGTTGTTCAACACCCACCTATGAGTGAGAACATATGGTGCTTGGCTTTCTGTTCTTGGGTCAGTTTGCTGAGAATGATGGTTTCCAGATTCATCTAAGTCCCTACAAAGGACATGAACTCATCGTTTTTTATGGCTGCCTAGTATTCCATGGTGTATATGTACTAAATTTTCTTTGTCCAGTCTATCATTGATGGGCATTTGGGTTGGTTCCAGGTCTTTGCTATTGTACACAGGGCTGCAATGAACGTATGTATGCATGTGTCTTTATAGTAGAATGATTTATAGTTCTTTGGGTATATACCCAATAGTGGGATTGCTGGGTCAAATGGAATTTCTATTTCTAGATCCTTGAGAAATTGCCACACTATCTTCCACAATGGTTGAGCTAATTTACACTCCCACCAACTGTATAAGAGTGTTCTTATTTCTCCACATCCTCTCCAGCATCTGTTGTCTCTAGATTTTTTAATGATCGCTATTCTAACTGGTGTGAGATGGTATCTCAGTGTGGTTTTGATTTGCATGTCTAATGACCAGTGATGATGAGCATTTTTTCATATGTTTGTTGGCCTCATATATGTTCTCTTTTGAAAAGTGTTCATATCCTTCACCCACTTTTGAATGGAGTTGTTTGTTTTTTTCTTGTAAATCTGTTTTAGTTCTGTGTAGATTCTGGATATTAGCCCTTTGTCAGATGGGTAGATTGCAAAAATTTTTTCCCATTCTGCTGGTTGCTGATTCACTCTAATGATGGTTTCTTTTGCTGTACAGAAGCTCTGGAGTTTAATTAGATCTCATTTGTCCATCCTGGCTTTTATTGCCATTGGTTTTGGTGTTTTAGTCATGAAGTCCTTGCCTATGCCTATGTCCTGGATAGTTTTGCCTATGTTTTCTTCTAGTGTTTTTATGGTGTTGGGTTTTATGTTTAACTCTTTGATCCGTCTGGAGCTAATTTTAATGTAAGGTGACAGGTAGGGGTTCAGTTTCTGCTTTCTGCACATTGCTAGCCAGTTTTCCCAACACCATTTATTAAACATGGAGTCCTTTCCCCCATTGCTTGTTCTTGCTAGGTTTGTCAAAGATCAGATGGTTGTAGATGTGTGGTGTTTCTTCTGGGGTATCTGTTCTGTTCCATTAGTCTAGGTCTCTGTTTTGGTACCAGTACCATGCTGTTTTGATTACTGTAGCCTTATAGTATAGTTTGAAGTCTGGCAGTGTGATGCCTCTGGCTTTGTTCTTTTTGCTTAGGATTGTCATGGCTATGTGGGGTCTTTTGTGATTCCTTAAAGTGGTTTTTTCCAGTTCTGTGAAGAAGGTCATTGGTAGCTTGATGGGGATAGCATTGAATCTATAGATTACTTTGGCAGTATGGCCATTTTCACAATATTGATTCTTTCTAACCATGAGCATGGAATGTTTCTCCATCTGTTTGTGTCCTCTCTTATTTCGTTGAGCAGTGGTTTGTAGTTCTCCTTGAAGAGGTCCTTTACATCCTTTGTTAGTTTTATTCCTAGGTATTTTATTCTCTTCATAGCAATCGTGAATGGGAGTTCACTCTAGATTTGGCTCTCTGTTTGTCTGTTATTGGTGTATAGGAATGCTTGTGATTTTTGCACATTGATTTTGTATCCTGAGACTTTGCTGAAGTTGCTTATCAGTTTAAGAAGATTTTGGGCTGAGATGATGGGGTGTTCTAGATATACAATCATATCATCTGCAAATAGAGACAGTTTAACTTCCTCCTTTCCTAATCGAATACCCTTTATTTCTTTTTCTTGCCTGATTGCTCTGGCTAGAAATTCCAATACTATGTTGAATAGGAGTGGTGAGAGAGGGCATCCTTATCTAGTGCCTGATTTCAAAGGGAATTCTTCCAGCTTTTGCCCGTTCAGTATGATATTGGCTGTAGGTTTGTCATATATAGCTTTTATCATTTTATGATACGTTCCATCAATACCTGGTTTATTGGGAGTTTTTAGCATGAAGGGCTGTTGAATTTTATCGAAGGCCTTCTCTGCATCTATTGAGATAATCATGTGGTTTTTGTCTTTGGTTCCATTTATGTGATGGATTACATTTATGGATTTGCATATGTTGAACCAGCCTTGCATCCCTGGGATGAAGCCTACTTGGTCGTGATGAATAAGCTTCTTGATGTGCTGTTGCAATCTGTTTGCCAGTATTTTATTGAAGATTTTTGCGTCGATGTTCATCAGGGATATTGGCCTGAAGTTTTCTCTTTTAGCTGAGTCTCTGCCTGGTTTTGGTATCAGGATGATGTTGGTCTCATAAAATGAGTTAGGGAGGATTCCCTCCTTTTGTATTGTTTGATACAGTTTCAGAAGGAATGAAACCAGCTCCTCTTTGTATGTCTGGTAGAATTCGGCTGTGAACCCTTCTGGACCTGGACTTCTTTTGGTTGGTAGGCTCTTAATTGCTGCCTCTACTTCAGCCCTTGTTATTGTTCTATTCAGGGTTTCAGCTTCCTCCTGGTTTAGTTTTGATAGAGTACAAGTGGCTAGGAATTTATCCATTTCTTCCAGTTTACTGGTTTATGTGAGTAGAGCTGTTTGTAGTAATCTCTGATAGTAGTTTGTATTTCTGTGGGATCAGTGGTGATATCCCCTTTATCGTTTTTTATTGCATCTATTTGATTCTTCTCCCTTTTTTATTAATCTGGCTAGTGGTCTGTCTATTTTGTTGATCTTTTCAAAAAAACAGCTCCTGGATTTATTGATTTTTTTGAAGGGTTTTTTGTGTCTCTATCTCCTTCAGTTCAGCTCTGATCTTAGTTATCTCTTGTCTTCTGCTAGCTTTTGAGTTTTTTTGATCTTGCTCCTCTAGTTCTTTCAATTTTGATGATAGGGTGTCGATTTTAGATCTTTCCTCTCTTCTCTGTTGGGCGTTTATTGCTATAAATTTCCCTCTCAATACTGCTTTAAAGGTGTCCCAGAGATTCTGGTAAGTTGTGTCTTCGTTCTCATTGGTTTCGAAGAACATCTTTATTTCTGCCTTCATTTCATTGTTTATCCAGTCAACATTCAGAAGCAAGTTGTTCAGTTAAGTGGTTGTGCTGGTTTGAGTGTATTTCTTGATCCTGAGTTCTAGTCTGATTGCACTGTGGTCTGATAGACTGTTTGTTATGATTTCTGTTCTTTTGCATTTGCTGAGGAGTGAGTTGTTTCCAATGATGTGGTCAGTTTTAGAGTAAGTGCAATGTGGTGCTGAGAAAAATGTATATTCTGTGGATTTGGGATGGAGCGTTCTGTATGTCTATTAGATCCGCTTGGTCCAGCTCTGCATTCACGTCCTGGATATCCTTGTTAATTTTCTATCTCATTGATCTAATATTGACAGTGGAGTATTGAAGTCTCCCACTATTATTGTGTGGGAGTCTAAATGTCGTTTTAGGTCATTAAGAACTTGCTTTATGTATCTGGGTGCTCCTGTGTTGGGGGCGTATATATTTAGGATAGTTAGCTCGTCCTGTTGGATTGATTATTTTACCATTATTTAATGTCCTTCTTTGTCTCTTTTGATCTTTGTTGGTTTGAAAGACTTACTTTCTTAAGTTATTGCCTAGAATTGACACTATGTAAGATTTTAAAATGTCATAGATACTCCACAGGCCAAACATTGCTAATATATTTTACTTAAAGTGATATTTCATAGAAAAATCGTGAGTTATGCAATGAGAACCCTTTAAGCCCTTAGCCCAAGCTTCCAGACTAAATGTGATTACAGAATAAGATGAAACTTAACTTTGGTACAGAGCATTTTATAGCCCCAAATTATATTTCCAGTTATATTCATTAGCATTTCTGCTAAAAAACTCCCAACTTAAATAGAATTGAGCTCAAAGTGTTAGTAATGTATTCTCTTCCTTCTTTGTATTTATATTTAGTTATCATGGGAATACAACATGGCTTCTCTAAATTTGAGGTTCTTAAAGGATCACCTCCTTTAGCTCAATTACTTGTGTTGCTTTTCCCCAGTAGCTGAAAAGTATTTAAGTTTGCTTTGGTCATGATTTTCAGGTGTGTGAGGTTTTTTTGTTGTTGTTTGGCTTTTTGGTTTTTGATTATTTAGAAATAAAGACTCGTTAGAAATTATAGTATGATTGATTAGGAAGAAATAGATTTTTCTTGTAGAAAGAACAGATAATTCTGGAATTTATTTTACCTCTATTGATGTGTAAACTAAATTCCTGTATTAAGTTGGGTATACTGTGGTCCCAAAAGTAGTCATTGAGTTAAATGCGTATGACAAAAACTTCATGATAGCAAACTGTCTCCTTTAGCTACTAAATTTATGGTTTATCATTTTTGTTTTCTTGATTTCAATAAAGAATTGTCAGTTTTAGATGCTTATTAGAAGTAATAAGAAATACTGGTAGGCTTACATAGAATTAGTGAAGTTTTAATCATTTACCAAAGTTGTGCATTTCATGTGCTAAGATAACAAGTAATCAAAGACGTGAAACTTTGTGGTTTTTTTTAATGCAGACATTTCATGATTTCTAGCCATTTCTTCTTCTTAAGCTTTACCTAGGGATATCCTCTACTTGGCTCTTCTTTTAGTGTAGCATATTTGAGTTGACATTTTAGAACTGAAAATTTAAAATTCTGCATCTGAATTTCTCAGTTTTGACGTGCACTCACCTCTGGGTTTTTTCTAGGTTGTTTCTAGATGAAGATTGGTGATTGGGCAGAAGGTAACTATAGAAACCAGCATCTGGATTGAGCTTTCAACACCACTCTACAAGCTACCACCATGGTGTAAACCTAACCATAGTCAGTGTTCCAAAAAGCCTGAATTTTGTTGAGAATGGTATGTTTACTAAAGGATGGTTTGAACCAGACAGAGCTAACATACTCATTTGATCCTATTGAAGTTCAGATTTGGAATACATCAACAATGATTTTCATACTCCTTAAGCCCCTTGCTCAAAGGAAATCTTTAATTGGGTTGTAAGCAAACAAGACAGAGTTCTGGATGGATCCATGCTGGGAGGTTGGGAGTGGGCTAGACCCTACGGATTGTTCCAGGGAAGGAGCTTCTACCCTGTCAGGTGAACTGGAGGGCTGAAGAAGATAGTGGGTTCATGAAGAGTATATTTAGTAGCTAATAACTTGTTTTTGTCATTTACATCTTTTTTTTCTAATTTGTATTGCTCTGTCCTAATACAGTATGAAAGGATTTATATTTTTGTTTTTGTAATTTCTTTCACTTTTCTTTAACGAAAACTGCCCCAAGTTTACAAGGAACAGCTAGGCAACACCTTTTGTACTCAACTGTTTTTTGTGTTTTTTTTTTTTACATTGCCTTCTACTTTTTTCTTCCATCCCTCTTGGTCACAACCATTGGGAATTCTCAGTAACCAGAGTAAGTTTTGAGAGCTAGTAAGATGCTTTTTCACCAGACACCTTCAATCTTCTATAGCTTGAAAGAAACACTCTGTTCTAGGGACCTCCCTTACCATCTTTTACTGTCATACAACAGATTTTGTTTCTATCTTTTCTTACCTGCTGCTGACACTGCTAGTTCACCAACAGAAACTTTTGCAGAGAAGCTCACTGAAAGTCTACAGCCCGTGCAAGATAATCCTAGCCTACTCTTTCAGGGGACTTCATTTCAGGGGTTCTTTCTGTAGATGCTTTCCTTATATACATTGATCAGATCACACCAGCTCTGAGAGATTCCTAGAATTCTCAGAGCTGCTGTAGAAGTAGTACAACATTAAACAAATTGCCAGAGTTTGCAAGTCTTTTAAATGTAAATGTTGGTTGTAAGGGCTGAGACTATACGTAAGTGTTCAGTATTAGCACTCAGTAATTGGAAGTTGCTATGAGGCCCTGTATACTTACCACATCTCACCATGCAGTGGTACTGGCAGCCCCTTCCCTGCAAAGAGTGGGAGAAGTTGTCTAATCTTGCAGTATTTTATGCACACTTAAATTGAACTTGAAATTTAGCAAGAAAGAGAAAATTTATTATACGTCTCAGTCTGACTAATTGTATCAGTGACTCTTAGCAATCCTGTAAGAGAGATATTACCCTTATCTCACACATAAGGAAACCAAAGCTTAGAAAATAAATCGTGTACTTGATTAATGGAATGAAAAATAGCAAGCTTTGAGAGGAGGTTATAATAGTGGTTAATCAACAGTGTATGTGGACTATGATTTCTCAGTCCTCTTCTGATGAAACTATGAGCTGCCAAAAAGCCTTTTAAAGTTTCTCCTAGTTCTTAATGAAGATAGCGTTACAAATTATAGTATATAATACCCATTTGTGTTTTCTAATAATTTGATAAATATGAAGAAAATTAGCTTGGTTTTAATTTTCACACAAATGACAACTGTAGTTGAATATCAATGCCTTATAATTACGTATTTGCAGTTTATTTGGGTCAGATAATCAAGGCAAAATGAAATGTGATTTATATTCACACATCTGCAGAAATAAGCCAATTAGCTCACTAGATTGGGTCATAATTCTAACGAGGTCAAGGCCACAGGTTCTATGCATGTGCAGACCAGTATCGTACCTAGAGTCCTTCCTGCTTCAAACTGTCCCTAACCTTATCTAGTTATCTTATTAATGAGTGTCTTTAGGATTTGGTTGAGAGAATGAATGGCACAGAAGAAAACATCTCCTTGTTATAGAAAATTCAAAGGACATACTCTGATCAGCGGTATGTTGACTTATTCTTGGACCAATTTTGGCTCTTTATAAGATATTAAACTACTGCTCATAATTAGTTTTATTTGTCAAAATATTCAAACCTTAATTTGAATCCTTATACAGCAATGCCATTTTCAAACCTGTTGACTATTCCTGAATAAATGCAGTGCTTACCTACTTTAGGGAGAAAAACACCACCATCATTAGATATAGTGGCCTCTGAAATCAACTCAGCATTTTATTGCAGTGTTAAGTGAAGATGTGCATAAGAATATAGATATATTTAACTTGTCACATTTAAGTTTAAAACACGAAAATACCAGTGCTTTTATTGCTTTGTGAGGCTCTGCAGTGCATCTGAACCTCGTAATTACCTAATCTGTCTTGATTAAAAGGAGCCCTTATGGAGTGAGACAGTGCATGGACGATCATTTTTAAAACTTGTCTATGTACAGCTTCCAGTGGTAGATGTAAAAATTACTGTCTGCTTTCGTTTTTCATTTTCTGTATACAACTAACAAGCCAAAAATAACATGCTGGTTCAGAAGAATTAAAGGTCAGTTTAAAATGCCAGCACCTATTGTTTACTGTGGAAAGCGAGGCTGGCAAATCATTTCAAACACTGCGAGCTATGTAAATTTCGAGGAAGGGAGGGAGGTTCTTAACTGCACCATCAAATTAGAGAAAGCCATGATACCTACCTTTGATATTAACAAGGGGAGTCAGACTTGATTTTATAATACATCATCATCTGATATCATGACAGTCTCAGATACTTACATGGCTTCTATACTCAGAATGAGTTAAACCAATAGAGCACTGGCGGACAAAATTTTATAACAAAGGTTTAGAAAACAATCCCATTAAGCATTCCTTTATTTAGGGCAATAGACAAACATATCTTCAGCATTTACCAGAGCAGTATTTCAATTAACTACCAGTTTTCATATATGAGATCTTACATGAACTGGAAGTTTTCAAAGATCCTGGTATATAGGGAAATGACATGCAAGCTGTTCTCAGAAGTGATACCAGAACCCTGCAGGGGGCCAGAGGGAGGGCAATGGCTGGGCTCCCAGCCTGATGTCTATGTTCCAAAAACTGCATTTCTATGTGTTTTATATATAGGGATTTTTTAATGTCTAAAATACTTAAAGTATATTTTTCAACAAAAATAAATGCTACTAAAAATATTTCAATATTTTAACAAAACTCTTCTAAGTAACTCTTAAACCTTTTTTACTTAGAATTCTTTGGAGTTATTATTGTAACCGTTAGTTATAACCATCATCATTATTGTGGGAAAATCAGCAGTCACAGCAGTGCATATCTTCCAGTGGGTTTAAAATAATTACCTGATATAAACCTGTTTTATTCTATTTGGACTTTCTAATTGTTTTTGTTCAGGCAAGACAATTGAGACTTTGTTGACATTCTTTGAAAATTTGATTGTTACTAGGCTACTGCCTCATTGTGCATTTTTTGCCTGGCAAGATTGTAAGGAAATAAAACTTTTTCAAGTGCTCACTGACACAAAATGGAAATGGGAAACTACCCCAAATCTTTTAAAATGAAAAACCCTCAAGAGAAAAACATATCAGACCCAACCACTACTTAGGCAGGGCAAATGATAAATGCAAATCACAGACTTGCTTTTTCTTCTGCCACAAATGTCAGAAACGCTTGGCATCTGAGTGCATTGCATTTTTTTTTCCTCTTCTGAACAGCTCAACTTGGAAAGGTCAACATATCCCTTTGGGAAAAATCTTTTCTTATAAATTGGAATGTTTGCACACATAACTGTAGGAAATGTTTAACATTTGCTTTGATAAGACAGCAATTTGTTCAATAGAGTGGAATTGTTCTTTTTTTTCCATTTCCTGCCTGTTTGTACATCTCAGGCACCCAAATCACTGAAAGCAACTTTGAGGCACTTTTTTCTATGGGATCAGATCATGCTGTCCACAAAACCAGCCAACGCCTTGGGCTTCCGAAAGGCAAAAATGTTCCATCTTTTATTTACTCCAAGGGACTCATTTGTGAGAGACTGTTCTGAATAAAAGTGGTAATTTTCCACAGACTGTACATGCTGAAACCCGGAAAAGGGAAGAGAGTGAGGGTGATGGGATGTCCAGTGTCTCCAATGAGTTATGTTGTTTGAATCTTTTGGTTTATGTAAAGAAGGATATAGGACATTAAGACAAAAAAGCTATTTCCTATTGGTGATCAGCTGCATCCAATTTGACAATCAACAAATATTTGTGGTTTGTGGAGAATTCTTTCTAATGAGAGCCTATCCTTTCTCTCCAACTTGAATTGATGGAGAATAACGCCGAATTTGTGTAGTTAATATTTGTTTCTATGGAAACAGATACCCAAAACAGGCTTATAATTTTTTTTTAAGTAAAAATGCTTTTAGCAATGGCTTAAAATAAAACAAGGAGGGACTTTAAGGAAGATACCAGTATCTAGGTATTGATCTGGGCTGGACTACAGGAAGGGACCTGAGTCCGCATGGCTCATTATTTTGGGACACTTCTGATTATTCACCTCCAGAAATAGTTTCCCTTCCATTTTAAACAAATCCTTCTACTGCTGACTAGAGCTGCAAGATGTTTAAATATAAATGTATGTGCTTGAGACATGCGTGTATTCCAATAGCAATGTCCTATCACAGACAAATCATCTGCTCACACACATTCCCATGCCCTGCATCCTATTTCTTCTTTTCAAGGGCTCTCCTTCTTCAATTAATTTATAATTTTTTTCTTATTTTTCCTTCCTATGTCATTAATTTGTTTCTCTTCATTGGCCCAATCAGAAAAGCATACAAACATGTTCTATCTCTTCTCAATATTGAAAAATTAACCTTTGACATCATATCTCCTTTTAACTACCATGCATTTTCCTATTCTCCTTCATTGTAAAACTTAATAAAATAAAAAAATTCAGCAGCACATATTTCTTTCCACTGTCTCTCTTCCATTCACTCTTCAACCTGCTCCAATTGGCCTTCCATCCCCATTTCTCCAAAGAATGATCTTGACATAGTCACTAAGACCTTGCTGTCAAAGCCAGTGACTATGTAACCATTCTCATATTATTCAATCTCTTGGTGGGATTTCAACACAAATTGACTGCTCCATTCTTGAATCACTGTCTTCTCTTGGTTTTTAAACTACTAGTCCCCTAGTTTTTCTCCTATATTTTGGGCTGCCATTTCTCTGGCTGTTTTGTTGGTTCTTCATCCTCTACCTCTATCTAAATGTAGAATTACCTCAAAAATCCATTTTTGACCTTTGTCCCTTCTCTTCACTCTTCCTGGATGACCTCATTTGCTCCCATGGTTTTAATTACCATGCAAATGCTGAAAAGGTTCAATTTTATAACTTTAGTCCTGACAGCTCTCTTGATTTTCACATTTAGATATGCAGTTACTCTTGGTATCTCCACATATTTTAATAGACATCTCAGTTTTATTTTCCCAAACCTGTTTCTCTTGAACTCTTTGCATTCTGAGCCAATAGGGCCACCATTTATCCAATTGCTCAAGCCAAAAACTGGAGTCATCCTTATTTTTTTCTTTTCCTTACTCCACATTTAATCCATCAGCAAATCACATTAGTTCTATCTTCAAGCTGTTTCAAATTAATCTCTGTATCTACTTCCACCTCCAAATTTTCATCACCTTTCATCTGGACATTACAATAGACCCCTAAATGGTGTCCCTGAATAAGCTGAAATCTCTACCATGGTTTATGTGGCCCCATATGAACCAGCTTCTTGTTTACTCCAATTCGTCCTTCTCACTCTGCTGCAGCCACACTGACCTCTAGAATGCTCCTGTCACATGCTAAGCTCTTTCTATCTAATGGTCTTTGCATTTGTTCTTCTTGCAACATTTTGTCTCATATCTTAACATAATTAACTCTTTTTAATCCATTCCCACCAATGTTATTTCTTCAGAGATGTGTTCCTTACTTTCACCTCTCATACATGGTCAAAACACCTTATTTCCTTGGAGGCACTCACCACTATCTGAAACCATCTTTTGCTTATTTGTTGGCATGTTGTGACCTTCACAGATACAGAATATAAGCTCCTTGAGGACAGAAACCTTGTCTGTCTCTTTCTTGTCTCTTTCACTATTTAAGACCCATCCTGGAAAGTGCCTAGTTAGTATCTGAGTACCTGGTATTTGCTGGATTAATTCATTCATTCAACAGCAATTTTTAGACTTCCCACTATATGCCAGGTACTGTATTCAGTTCTTTTTAAATTTTCATTTATTTTTAAAAAATTAAAATATTTTAAAAGTATTTTTTGGGTACCCAGTAGGTGTCTATATAGGGCTCATGAGATATTTTGGTACAGGCATGCAATGTGTGTGTTATAATCACATCATGGAAGATAGGGTATCCATCCTCTCAAGTATCCTTTGTGTTAAAAACAATTCAATTATACTCTTTTAGTTATTTTAACATGTGCAATTAAATTATTATTGATTATAAGTTCCCTGTTGTGCTATCAAATACTAACTTTTATTCTTTCTTTATTTGTTCTAGGTTCTTGACACACATCTGTGAACAAAACAGAACACAGATCCATGCCCTTATGGAGTTAATATACAGTATGGAAGATGGGTGATAACCAAGGCATTATATAAAAAAAGTGGTATGTTTAAAGGTGATAAGTACTATGGAAGAAGAGTTTCTGGATGAGAACTTAGGGTATTCTCCAGGTCACTTCTCTTTGTGTGGTAAAGTAGAAAAGCCTTTTGCAAACAAACACTTGAAATCATGGATTCTGGAGATGAGCTCTGAGATCCTGAACATTTTTTCTCTTTGAGGCTTAGCTCCCTTATATGTGTAAAATGCTAATCTCAAAATTTTGGTGTAAGCACCAAATGAATATAGATCAAATACCTTCTTATCCCTTCCCAGCCACCAGCCCTCATCCTTATTCTGGGGAAGAAAGCTATATGGCACTAACATATTCTCCCTCTCCTGCACACTCTTAAGCATGCCTAAGAGAAATCAACCCAACGTTCCTGAAAACCCTCAAGATGTTTACAAACATCTTGTGGACAAACAAGTGCGTGGGTAATTTAAGAGCAAACAAAGCTACTTTTATTCAGAAATGATGCTTTTTAAGTAAGGGTAGGAAATTTTCACCTTTCTTTAATAACTCTTTTTCCCTCTTTCTCATTTATTCAATTCTTACAGACCCCTATTGATAAAGTGTAAGATTTGCTATTTATTGTCTTCCTTATACATTTAAGTAAAATCACAGAAATGATTATTTTATAGGAGGATAAAACATTTAAATGGAAACACTAATCTTTATTTTCATCATGCTGAAGTGTGTGGTTACAATTGCCAATAAAACACTATATATAATAAGCAAAAAATAAGTTAGTACATTGTAAACTTACACACAGTTTCATCAATTAACAGTTTAAGAACAAACAAGCCATTTAAGACTTTGGAGCTACATTTAGTAAAAAATTGCAAACACTTAAATCTTATCAACCCCAAGTAAGACACTAAAGAGCTATTCAAGACTTCTTCAAACCAATTACACAAATACATGTTTATTTTTGGTTACAGTCCCCTGCTATGCACAAGACCATTGGAATGCTGGAACAATTACACATTTTAAAACGGCACAAAGCAAAGCAAGGAGATAACATGCCAGCCTTAGAGAAGCTGTCTTGAAAGTGCAAACTGCTTTTTCTCTTCCTGAACCACTAGGATAAGAACGGGTACCTCAGACGACACGGCAGGGTCATAAGCATGCTTTCTATACTGCACTGGTGGGACATTTACTGGAACCAGGTCTCCATGCCTTTGAAGATACCTCTGGTTTTAAACAGTGAACAGGCTTCAACTAAATATAGTGCAAATCAAATACCGAGGAGCAAAACAACAGAATAGAGACCGTCACAGATCGACCTCCTGTTTCTCTACCTGGCACAACCCACATGGGACACATTGGCACACGGTTAACAACAACTTCTATTTAGGTTTTGATGTGGAAGGCAGTGCGGCGGAGCGAATGCAGGGCAACCACGCAGCAGCCCCTGAGCAAGGCCCCGATGTTATAGACAGGATCCGTTCCCCCTCTCTGAGTACTGAATGCCCACAGAACCGTGGGGACCACGGGGGCAGCCACAGCCAGGAAATCCACCAGGAAGCTGCTGCTCCAGTACTGCCTCATGACGCCCCCACGAGCCAGTGGGATGACCCCATCCAACCTCTCTTCCAGGCAGGCTGCAAAATCCAGCTCTCTCATGACGCGGTTTGCATGAACTTCCGCATCCACCTTGGCATAAGGGGTCTCCACGGGAGACAAAAGGATGGCTGAGTTTGGATTTCTTGGAGTTAAATCAATCACTAAGGCAGGGAGGGACTCTGGGAAGCTCTCCATCGAGTCTGGCTCAGACTCATCAGGGGATGCCAAGCTTGATGGACAGGGGTCCTGGAGCTTCTGCAGCACATTCTGAATGAGCTCCGAGATGGCAGGGCTGTAAGGCACCACGTCGGTCTGGACAGCTCGCTCCACCACCACACTGCCCTCCTCCTGACCCACCACCATGGGCAGCAGCTCCAGGACGTTAGCCCCAGGGGTGGAATGCACAAGCTCCAGGTCACCAGATTCTGTGGTGGCGGCTGTCACCATCTCATCTAATACATCTGTGCCGTCGGCTATGCTATCTCCCACCAGCAGCTCCCTGTCAGCCCCTTCCCCCGTTTCCTGCTCTTCCAGAGATAACCCATCTGCCATTGTGTCAAGAGGTGGGTTGAGGGCTAAGCTCTTCTCTGGGGAATCACATGGAAAGTCTAGGCACAGTTCATCCCTCAGAGAGCCACTGTGTGCCATCTCCATGCTCTGAAGGAGAGACTCCAACTTCTTGTTTTGGATGTTTATGTCCACAAAATATTTCTGAATGCCTTTATCTTTATCAGCCAAGCTGCTCCGCATGGTTTCAATGACCTGTTTGAGCTGTTTAATCTCTTTCCTGGCTTCTTTGAGTGCCAACTGGGCCTCTACTCGGTGGCACTCCTCCTCAATCCAGTCCTCTCGCATGCGGGCTAGCTGGGACTTAAGCTCCACGATTTCACTTTCCCTAGAGTGCCAACAAAAGCATGGTTAATAAAAAAAAATTAACTTTGATCTGGGCAATAGACAGTTCTGGCAAAGAGCCAAGAGCTCATAATCTAATACAACACAACTTGAGAAAACATTCCGGCCTAAACTTAAAGAAGCAGTACATTTTCTCTTTGGCAGAGATTAGCCATGAACTTTCTCTTTAATTGTAAAATGGCTAAAGTAATAATAGTAATCAGAATCAGAATCAAAATAGCTACCACAATTTCCTTTTTTTTTTTTTTTTTGAGTACTCATTATGGGTCAGACATTGCCCAAAATGTGTTACAAGTCTTCAACTCAACCCTCAATATTTGAAACTTTATGATTAGAACAACTTAGCCTCTCTTAGCCTGTTTTTATCTCCATAGCCTACCTGTTCCTAATGTCTATAGTTTGTGGAAGAAAAGGCCAGTTCACTTTTAATTACCTATCAAAGACAAAGGGGAGACTGGTAAGTTTTAGCCTTGCTAAATTGTTCTGATGGTATTCCAATGATAAACATTTTGGAAATCATAAAATGCTCCACGTGGCAGGGACTTTACATGTTGACAACTGCTTATTCGATCTCCTCTCAGGATAATACTGAATTCATCCCACACTAAGGAGAATCTATCCTAATTTTCAGATCCTTCACTGGACAACCCTATTCAAGATATTGGTATATAAATTCTTTCCTACATAGAATTTTTTCACAGTCAGTCCTTACATTCTCAGTGGATAGGAAGTCAGAGTAGTCAGGATCCTCATATATATAAAGAAACATCAATATTGCTCTTTAAGTTTAGGCTAGAATATTTTCCCAGGATTTGCTAAATTCTCATTTCTTCCTCCCTTGAGTGCTCAAATCCTCCCATGGACTCCTCAAACCACAGACCAAACACTTCCAGACTCAGGGTTTGACTCACCCCAGAAGAGAGTTTGGGTCTCAGTTCTATTTCAGACAGATGAGGAACCAAATTAATTTGGAAGATGAAAAATGTCCTCTCCTCACAGTCTATGCCCTTATCTGCTCACAGTTTTAGCAACCAAGGTCAGTGAGTTTTCTCCATATCTTTGTGGCAGCAGAGGAAGAGGTTTGAGCTGATCAGGTAGCTAACCCCAGACTCTTAGAGAATGCAAATGCCACCTTCACCCTGAACTCACAGCTACACTGGTCAGAGCTTTTCTGGTCTGTTCCAAAATGTTCCAGGGGAAAATCATCAAGCAGAAAAACTGGCCTGCTGCCAAGATATCAAAGGTCTTCTCTCCAAGATAAGATCTCTTAAGCATGGGCTTTTTTTTTTTTTCAACAACACTTGGCCAAGAACAATGAGCCCCTTCCTTCGGCACAAAAATAGCATGCAGGAATCACAATGCACACAGATATCCATTCGTGCACGAATATAAACAGGGCTTAATTGGTCCATGGTGTGTGACCATTGTGGAAGAAAAGGCCAGTTCACTTTTAATTACCTGTTCTGCTGGAAGTATGGGATTGTTCCTGCACGTGTTTTTGCCATTTAAAAAGTCATGCACACACCCAATTATTCACCTCAAAGCTGTACACACTGGGAAAAAACAACAACAACAACAACAACAACAACAAAAGGATGCCCTCTAACCTACAGGTCTCCCTGAACTCCTGCAACAGTCAAATCACACAGAATTATGAAATGGCTCTTTTCAGAGGCTGATTTTAAAAATTTGACAAAAACTGAATACAATCATTTTTTCTTTTCTTTCTGTAGGTTGGGTTCATATTTCATTTTATGGAAAAAGCAGCTATCGCAAACCCCACTGTGCAAGGAAGGTAGGTTCACCTTTCATGGAGTCGGCGCTCGGATTCCTTCAGCTTGGTCTTTAGGTGTCTCACTGTAACCTCTTTCTGCTGCAGAGGAGTCAAATACTGCTCTGGGTTTGGGGGTCTGACACCATGATTTTCACCGCAAGACATGTACCTTCCAGAACGCCTGAAACAAAGTAATGAAACGTTACTTTTGCTATTTCCTTTTCTATATAAAGAAAAGTAACACACAGTGTTATCAACTGAATGTTGTGCCCTTCAGAATTCATACGTTTAAATTCTTACCCCAATATGATGGCATTAGGAGGTGAGGACTTTGGGAAGTAATATAAAAGGAACCCCAGAGAGCTTTCTAGCTTTTATTTTCCACCTTGTGAGGATACAATAAGAGGTCAGCAGTCTGCAGCCCAGAAGACAATCCTCCCCGGAACCAGATCTTGCTGGCACCCTGATGTCAGACCTAAGCCTGCAGTATGTAGCCCATGGTTCTCGAAAGATTTGGACCAAAGTCTAGGGCACTTTGTTAAAGCCACCCACATTGAGCCAGACATAGTTAACAGCTTGAGAAGGAATGGCAGCTGTGTGCTGGGGTCTTAAACCTCAATAACAGGTGACCTCACTTCAGAAGGTGAGCTGTAATAGAACTGCCAATCTTAAGACTGTTAATTGCTTTGAAGATTGAGGCAGGTATTTGTGTATTTATGGAGAGAATAGGGACAGTGGAAAAGGAGAATTTTCTATGGCTTAGGAATGGTCTTATACATAATAATGCACAATTGTCCAGGTGCCAGAACTGTCAGTTCAGAGTAACATGCGGCACAATGGGTGGGGGACTGAGGATGGGCCTGGGCAGAAGAGAAGAAAGCAAGCAAGGTGACCTAACTTTCTGCACAGTGTGCCACTGCCTAAAGATCCTGATGGCTATTTGCTGAATGCAAGTTGTTCTAAAATCAATCTCTGCTGTGAGTATGCCTGTTTGGAGGAAATGGAAAGGTCCTTCTGAAGGGAAGAAGTTTCTACCTCTATTTAACTCTCCCCAGTGTGTTTTATAAGAGAGCTCAATGTTTTACAAAACAGCCCTTGCTGGAATCTTGACTCCTCTCAGGCCTGGCTGGGAGCTGGGAATCCCTGTTGTAAGAGAGCTGACTGACAAGAACAGGGCTGCCCAGCAGGAAGAAGATCGAAGGAGGAAGGTAGCCAGCTCCCTCTGACTCTGAACCCAGTCTCAGCCACTGTGCTGCCAGCTCCCTGAGCACCTGCCTGCCTCCAGGATGATCTGTGTCCATGCCTACCATCCAGTCTTCCTGTCGTGGTCTCTTTGGAAATGCAGTTCCTTCTTTCTACTCCACACTCCCCATAGCCTCATACAAATTAACTTCTTGCTTGCTCTTTAGACTTCAATTCCATTTCACTTTCTCAGGGAGACCTCCTCTGATTGCTCCAGACTGAGTTGGATCCCACTCCCCACCTTTCACACACCTCTGGAGCAACAGATGCCTACAGAATCATCTTAAGTTGTTTTTGTTTGTTTTTTGAGATGGAGTCTTGCTCTGTTGCCCAGGCTGGAGTGCAGTGGTGTGATCTTGGCTCACTGGAACCTCTGCCTTGCCTGCTGGATTCAAGCAATTCTCCTGCCTCAGCCTCCTGCTGCCTCTGTGTTATTTTCTCTCCCTATCCAGGAACTGCTTGGACTGTTGTGCCTTGTTAGAAACTGTGGTTTGTGCTATTTCTGCAGCAGCCCTTGAAGAATCAGCTGAATGTGGGAAAAGAAAGCGCAGTATCTTGTAGAATCAGGCAAGGGATCAAGAGTTGTCTAACTTTTTGTTTTTCTTTTTTAAAGAACAGCTTACCAAGTAGGACAAACTAAGGTGCATGAATTAGGTGAGCAGGACTCACCTCATGATGGGGCTACAGTCGCTTCCTTTGTAGGAGCCTGAGTTGCTACTGCTTGGGGAAGAAGGTGCATAACTGGGATGGATATTGACAGGGCTCAGCTGATTCCTGCACAGCATGGACAGAAGGTCCTTTTCCCGCGGAGATGATGGGCTGCTGCCAGGCTTGTGTGATGAAGCTCCATTACTCCGCCCATGAGGACCTCGACTGGGAGAAAAGCATGAAAAATGTTAAAATCCTTGGGGCTACAGATGCCCAAGGTCTAATGTCTTACTCCCTAAATCTAAGGAAATCCAATTTATAGCGTTGAAAGGGGCAATACAGTTATTTGTGTAGACTGTCCTTAGGAGTAGCCTTCTTCCCACCTGGCTGGTGTTTTCTCTCCTTCTGTCAACAGCACAAGCAACCTCTCCCTCTGTTGTTCTTTCAAATAGTTTCTGACCATAAAGCTTGTTTTGGATTACACCCAATAGCCTGCTAAGAACATACACAATGTAGAATATTGACTTAGCTCAGGTTTATTTTGGAGGCTGTTTTCAAGATGTGGTTTTTGTTCTAGTCCACCTGTTTCAGTTTAGAAGCATTTGCGTTTGGTTCATGTCAGGGTAAGAAAATTAAGGTGGTTCATTTGGAGGATGGGGGAAGGTGGTAGCCCATAAAGGAGGAGAAGAAAACAGGGCAGATAAACAGAACACACATAAATGTATAGTCTGTAATTTTGATCACTTAAAAAACTATTTTTTCATTTTTTTCTAGCCCCAATGACTTAAGACAACCTTTGTCATTTAATTGTTGAAATGCTATAACAGCCCATCTTGGTTCTCCTGCCTCTTGCCCTGCTCCCTCCAGTAGAAGGCTGGCCTGTGGCTGGAGTGGTCTTTCAAAATGGAATCTGATTCACTGTCCTCCTCAAAGCCTTTTGATGGTTCCCCACTGCCTCCAGAACAAAGGCCAGCCTCCGTAAGATGGTTCACAAGGTCCAATCCCACCACTCCATTCAACCCCATCCTCCACCACTCCTCCCTCCTCCCTCTGTACTATAGCATTCCAAATGACTTACTGAAGGATGCATGCTTGACCATCCGTAGCTTTTTGATCTCATAATCTCTGCTAGAATGTTCTCCTGCTCCCTTCCCTAAGCCCCTGGATACCAGGATACTTCCTACTTTGAGACTGATAGGGACTTACTCTACAGAGCTTTCTCTGAATTCTTCCTTCCCTAGGCCTGTGTAGGAGCACCTTTTAATGCTCTCTAAAATTTGGTGCAAATTTCCACCACTGGACTTATCACATGGTGTCACAACTGCCTACTTACTTGTCCTTCCTGCTAGACTAGGCCATCCTTGAGGGCAGAAACACAGCCTGTTCTTTCTATCCTCCTACTTTTGATACATGGTAAGTGTTCCCTAAAGGACTGCTAAATAAATAAACCAGGCGTGAGTCACTGGAACTGCCACTTAGTAGGAACTTAAGCAAGTGAGCCACTTAACATAAGGATCAAAACACACACGCACAAGCACACGCACACGCACACACATGCACCTTTCCTACCTTCCTCACAGAATTCATGTGAAAATTAAAGAATGAATGTGAGTGCATTCTACAAGCTATTAAGTGTAACTCAACTAGAGTATTATTAGAGTATAAACTTGTTCAAACCTCACCTGTTGCAGAGATTTGATACCCACTAGTGTAAGGAAGCATCTTGAGAATGTTGAAATTACTTAAACAGGATAAAAGTTCTATGTCAGGAATATTACTCGATGGCAAAAAAAGAGAGAGAAAACAAGATACCCTTCATATAGTAGTACTGCTTCCTGACAATCCTTTCTTTGCACAGCTATATCAACTGACATCTTAATGAGAAATGTGTGTAAATGTGAATGCGAGTGTGCATAGGGGTATACTTGGCTTTGAAACCATTACTTATTTACAATCAAATATAATTTCAACTGGCTGTCAACCTAGCAAATCAAACATAAACAAAATGTAACCAAGTTCTAAAGTGAAAGTTCTTTCCTTTTGAAATTCATTTGAATAAATGAATGCCGCTCTTCTCTTCGTGAGAAGAGGACACTTTACATGGAACAGATGGGCTGATGGCTTTCTGACAAACCAAATTCAGCAGGCTGTGGTAGAAAGAACTTCACGAGTAGCTGAAAAGAACATGTACCCTGGTGTGCATTTTCTTTTCCATGCTTCACTTCTAAGTCTGGCACCAACCAGACTATTTCTTAATCTGATTTTGAGAAATATGGAGGATTAACTATTACAGGCTAGGTGGGAATGTAAAGAGCTGTCCCATATTTTGACTTGGAGAATTTTATTCCAAGTTAACTTCCACTGAGGACCTTCTGTGACCCTAGCACTATTTCCTATGGTCTCTGAATATTGTTCAGGAAATAAATTATCAGACTATTTATAATAGCTAACTTTATTTTTTGAGACAAAGTCTCACTCTGTCACCAGGCTGGAATGCAGTGACACAATCCTGGCTCACTATAACCTCCGCCTCCTGGATTCAAGTGATTCTCCTGCCTCAGCCTCCTAAGTAGCTGGAACTACAGGCACGTGCCACCAAGCCCAGCTAATTTTCTATTTTTAGTAGAGATGGGGTTTCACCATGTTAGAATGGTCTCGATCTCTTGACCTCGTGATCCGCCAGCCTCGGCCTCCCAAAGTGCTGGGATTACAGGTGTGAGCCACCATGCACAGTCTGTAAGAGCTAACTTTTTAAAAAGAAGCAACATGCTTAAAAATATCAGTTCTCTTCATTTAATAGTTCAAATGCTAACATATATAGGTACAAACTCATTATAGGCATTGATAGTAAACATTTTCAAAGGGGAAGCTGAGATTCCATGTTTGCCATGCCATGTACTGGCAAACCCAATGCTATCCTCTTCAGCCCATCCGAGATCCTTTGGTCTGGTGGACAAGAAGAACGAAGTCCACAAAGAGGAGAGAAAATTCTGCTGACCCTGCACCCTTCTACAAACCTGAATACAGCAACTGGAAGGTTAGAGAAAAAGAAGAGTGAAGGAGAAACCTCATGAGTGACCTGGGTGAATTTCTATTCCCTGACCATTGGCTCTGGACTTCAGGTAATATTATTATCACCACCATCATCATCATCATCATCACCTTCACCATGATCTAGGGTTGAATTGTGTCACCCTCTGCAAATTGATATGTTGAAGTCCTAACTCCCAGTACCACAGAATGACAGGGCTTTTAAAAAGTGATTAAGTTAAAATGAGGCAGTTAGGGTGGGCCCTAATCCAATTTAACTGGTGTCCTTATAAAAAGAAGGAATTTGAACAGGCATAAAGAGAGGGAAGATAATGTAGAGACAGAGGGAGAAGATGGCCACTACAAGCCAAGGAGAGGAGCCTCAGGAGAACACAACCCTGCAGACAGCTTGGTATCAGACTTCCCATCTCCAGAACTGTGAGTAAATATATTTCTGTTGTTTAGACCATCCAGTCTGTGGTACTGCATTATGGAGCCCTAGAAGACTAATATAATCACTGCCACCATGATTACCACCATCACCAGCACCAGCAGCAGCAGCAGCAGCAGCAGCAGTAGCAGCAACAGTACCACGTCTCTTAATATTACATTCACCCCTACTGACAAAAACCACCTTTTACCAACCCTTTCACTAAGTTCTGGGCACCATGTCAAGCACTCACATATATCATCTCATTTAACTCCGTGGAGTAAGATGCTATTATTATCCCATATCCCAAAACAGGAAACTGAGGCTTGGGGTCACACACCTGATAAATAATGGAGGCTAACCTCAATCTCACGTCTGTCTAACTGCAAATCCCAAGGGTTTTCTTTTCCGTCTTATTTCTATCTTCCAAACAGATTAGTGTTTTAGTTTAAGAAATTACTTAGAAATATCAGTAGAGTTGGCCTTCTGTGAGACAAAATAATCTGTAAGCCTTTCAACTTTTGTTTTAAAAATAGTTTGTCAAAAATATTCTCTTCAACTCCACTTGTTCCTCACATCTCGTATTGCTTGACCAATCTTCCTGTTAGCCTTCCTTCAGGAAGCTAATTCTCCACAGAGAAAATTCATTCACTAGAGGGGAACCAGCCAATTGAAAGGATGACAAGCTACTACAGAGTTTGGCAGGGATACCTGGCTACTCTAGAGGATCTGCCCTCCATGCATAGTCCTCCAGAACATGAAATTTACATGAAATGCCTGAGATAGTCCATGATGAAAATCTACTGATGGTACTCTCTGTTGGGTGAGATTCTTTTATTTATTTATTTTTTGAGACAGAGTCTTTCTCTCTCGCCCAGGACTGGAGTGCAGTGGTGTGATCTCAGCTCACCACAACCTCCGCCTCCCAGGTTTAAGCCATTCTCCTGCCTCAGCCTCCCAAGTACATGGGATAACGGGCAACCACTTACATGCCTGGCTACTTTTGTGTGTGTGTGTGTGTGTGTGTGTGTATTTTTAGTAGAGACCAGGTTTCACCATTTTGGCCAGGCTGGTCTCAAACTCCTGACCTCAAGCAATCTGCCTGCCTCGGCCTCCCAAAGTGCTGGGATTACATGTGTGAGCCACTGTGCCCGGCCAAGATTCTTTTAAAAACTGAAGATAATAGATAGAACATTGCCATTTTCAATTTTCCATCTATTAATTTTTGTTAAACCTTTGAAGTCTATTGTTGCTTGGCTACAACAGATACTAATATAAGCATTCATCTGATTTGCATATAATTATATTTAGCTGTTTTATGTTTAATATATCAATTTTTGGTCACTTAAAGAAACCATAAATTCTAAACTAGAATATTTTCTCTTAGTCACTCTGTATTATTGACACAACCTTGGAATTTAACCACAAACAGAAATTCCTTTGAAATATTTAAATTGGCTTTGCCTACAGGCCTTCCTTTTTTATTTTTTTGCCTTTCTATATTCTTTGATACCTTGTTCCATGTGTATGTCGTAATTTCTTGAATGGGTTAGATAAATGGTTTATTCTCAGAGCAAGCCATATCTGATTTACACAGAGAATGTTTACATTATGTCCTATATAATCCCAGAAGCACTTGGGATTGCCAAAATGGGGGTGGGAGGTGGGGGCGGGGGATAGAGCAATTGTGCTCTTTTACTGTGGACTTCACTCTTTCCTTATAGGTTTGTTGGCTTCAGCTATATTTTTAATGATAAAACTGTGCCCTGGGGGTCTCAGGTCCCTCTATAAACATCAGCTAAATCTTCAGCTCACCCACAAGAAATAGAAAATATTTGCTTGCTGAGTCCTGGAAAGGCAGGCTTTTAAACACTAAATGGATTTTCTCCAGGAAGAGACCTTAAAAAGTCACACAGTCCAACCCTCTCTTGGACACTGTGGCCCAGGACAGTAAAGTCAGAAGCCAGGTCCCCCCATGTTGTGTGGCTCCCTCCATAGCTTCCTTCAAGTCCCTGCTCAGAGCTCAGCTCATCACTGAAATGTCCTACAACCCACCAAGCTAAAATATACCACAAACAACATTACTCTCTATCTCCTTTCCCTGAGTGTTTTTAAAAATAATGTAATTACTTTTAAAAAATAATTATATTATTTTTCAATTTATTGGTCTTCTTGTCCTACTAGAATGAATATAATTTTGTGGAGTTTTCTTTCCTCATAGTGGATGGTCAATAAATATTTGTTAAATGAATAAACGAAGCCACTGGTAGCAAGCACAGAATCCTGGGGCTTACCATCCCTCCCACTAAATGTGAATAGTGGCTCCCATGTTCTCATAGTCCTCTCCCTCAATTCAAATAACATCAATGGAGAGCATTGGTTTAAGCTTGCTAGGCTCCGTGCTCTGACTCAGCATTCTACCTTTATTAACTTGTTTAATCCCAACGATAAACCCTCTGAGGTAGTTAGCTCTAATTTACAGATGAGGAAAACGAGGCATGGAGTAGTTAAGCAACTTGCTCAGAGCCACACAGCCTGGAGTTGGTGGTGCTGGCATTTGAGCCAAAGCAGCCTGGCTTCAGAGCCCACACACCCAGCCAGTGTTCTCTCTGGGTGGCCACCTATGCCTATGAACTTTACGACACTTTCTTCACTCCCTCCCCAGGTAAATGCTGGGAGTGGTCAGGGAGTAACTGCTTCTTTCACAAAGGTTAAAAATGGAAGCCCAGCTAGGGGAAAAAAAGGGTGAAGTCACAGGCTTCACAGCTAAGAGACTCATAGATTCATGGAGGGGAGGTTGGTGGAAAGTGGGAGACCACTAGCTTCCTACCCAGGTAGGTACATAGGTGAGTGAGGGAAAGAGAGAAGGGACAGAAGGAGGAGTGGGCATAGAGCCAAGGGCTGGATGGCAGACAGCCATGGATGGACAAACACAGGTGTGCCATGTGACCATAGTAGGCAAGGCAGGAAAAAGTACCAGTTTAAAATCACTAACCCCCACCAAAAAAAAAAACCGACTGAATAATAAAAATAATAAAATATGAACAGACAGTAAGCTGGGTGGTTCTATGGATGCATAGATGCAGGTGAGTCACCTGTGTAAAGCATCTTAATTACAGAGCAGAGACGGTGCCTACTTGCGTGAAGAAGAAGACCGCTTGCTTCCCGCAGTCGACATATGGACCTCAGGAGCGGAAATGCTGCCTGTGCTGCTCGAGGAGCTAAAATCAGCTTCACTGCCTGAAAAACAACAGGGGAGAGAGAAGCATGAGGGAAAGAAAACTGGAGAACACGCTGGCCAGTTCTCTGCCTTCCAGGTCCCTGCTCCCTGCGTTTGCACGCTATTGGCAAGTGCCAAGATTCCAGAGCTTCCAGGCTCACAGCATTTTCCTCAAAGCAGGCAAGAGAAGGCCCAGGACAAGGACATCGTTTCATCAACACAGCTAAGACACACAGTAAGGCTGGTTTCATAAAGACGCCAGTCTTCCTGCAGACACTGTCAACAGTGACCCAAGCACACCAAAAAATGCACTGCTCTCCAGTGTGTGAGGCTCTCACTCGACAACAACAGGCTCACTCTACTTCAAGCAAAAGAAAAAGCAAAATACTTATCAGTCCAAGAGTAGTTTTTCCAACAGACTTTATCTTTGGGCTTCTGCAGTCAGCTAGTCATACTTCAATTTGGCACATTAGGTTTGGAGACAGTTAACCATTTAGAGGCAGTCGAGAAAGAGGAAAGCCTGGACCCTCAGACTGCCTGCGCCAGCACTATCTGAGGAGTGACTTTCTCTGACTGAAGTTTTGGTTTTTCTTTAAAGAATAGATCCTTAACAGAAAAGCAGAAATTTAACATTTTTAAACAGGATAACAATGATAGAACCTGTAAATTACACGGAAATTTGGAATTTTAGCTTCAGGGTAGGAGTACAGGCAAGGATGTTGATTAGTTTGCAAAAATCACATTATATTTTGAGTGCAGACTACAGTTGGGTGTGTAATTATAATAGAAACATGCTGTACGGTAAAATTATATAAATTCACTTTAATGAAAATATGTTCTGAAAGAGTAATAATGGAAACATTCTCATACACTTCCTGGGGAAGTGAGAGGAGGTGGAAGAGGCAAGCTAGAACAATGAGAAGAAGAAAAAGAATGTTTTAAAATGGTGAAGTACCTTGTGCTTTTGAAAATAAATCTAGGTATACTGTTTAATTTGACCTTGTTGTTCAACCCCTACAACACAATTTGTGCCTCTTCTGGTCTAGAATCCAGAGCCAGCTCATATTTCTGAGCTAAAGAAACTATGAATAGCCCAAATCCTTGATTTTCTAACAAGCAGTAAAGAATAATTATCATAATAATGACTTTTTTGAGTGCCTACTAGGTCCCTGGCCCTGTTCAAGATGCTTTCTATTCATTATATTATAATCTCACTATTTTACTATGGAGGAAACTGAGGCTGATTTGCCTGAGGCTTGTAGGTGATAAATCCTGTTCAGGACCAAATCTTCATGCTATTTCTTCAATACTATGCTTTGTCATCAGGAAGGCAGTGGGAAGAAGCAGGGGAACAGGAGAAGTTCTTAATGAAACTATGCATTACCATCTCCCTAACAGGCCAACATGAACCATAGGTACAAGATGAGGCCAGACTTTGGCCAACTGGAGAACAGATTTCTCTCTCTGATGGGTTTTATTAGTTTTGCTAGAGAGGAAGGTAGGTAATCACAAGGCAGAGAGAGAGAAAAAAATCCTTTCCCTGGTTTCCAGGAGCTCTCAGGAACTCCAGCCTCTAGGAAATCCAGGTCTCCAGGAACGAGACCAAGAATGACCCATTAGCCAGATGACAGCAGTGACTCCCAGCTCCCAGCAGAATTCTGGGAAGATTAGCATGGCAGTTTATCAGAACTGAGACTAGCTATTCCTTCTGGATTGGAGAGACTTTGTCTAATGATGTAATGAGCTCCTAGAAGTTCCCCAAACTTCATCAGTTGACTCTAAGGAATGCACTGTTAAACTGTAGTAGTTTGCAATCTCAAAGATTCATGATTGGTAATGCAGTCCAGTAACACGCTATTCCTGACAGCCTAACTCAACCAGCTTTGTTTGCCAGTAAATTACCAGTTTGGTTATTAAATGATAAAGATAGGCAATTTTCAAATATAGGTCTCCTGTGGTTATAGCCATCAGGTTTAAGATATTATTTTCTAATGTGAAATTATTACTCTGAAACACTCAGTTTTCATTCCTTTCACAAAAGCCCATTGATTGTAATTTAACTGCTTACATAAAAGCAGAAATTCTAGAACAGGAATAGATAATTGCTGAAAATCCATTGTTACCCCATAGTGCTTTTGATCTGTGGTAATTATGTTCTCTGAACTAAAAGGACAACTTTGTTCTATATTTTATTGGTACTGGAACTCAATATATTGACTTTTATGTATTTGCAGGGCCTAAGGTCACTTTGCTTCAGTACTTCCCTCTCTTACCTTCTGTATATCTGAAAGAGATTAGAAGGCACATTCAGGGACCCCTGCAGCTGTATTCAAGACTATTTGAATACTACGATAGTGAAAAATGAATATACTACTTCACAACTATTTCAATGTATGAATTTAAAAAATGTAAACTGGGTAATGCAATGTAAAAATCAATGAATTATTTTTAAGGGATACACAGGAAGGCTAAATATAATACATCATCTGATATAATCTCTTCATGTACTAAACAAAATAACTAAGAGAAAGGTTGGACACCTAACCCACTTCCCGCATTTATCTATTAGTTGGCAACAAAGATACAAGGAAGGAGAGGCACTCTTTATTCATTTCCTTTAAACAGTGTATGCAACTAAGGTATTGTTACAGTGCTCTTTTGGGTTACTAAAATCACACACAGAATACCTAACCTAAAAACAGAGAACCTCAGCTGGGCACAGTGGCTCATGCCTGTAATGCCAACACTTTGGGAGGCCGAGGTGGGCGGATTACCTGAGATCAGAAGTTCGACACCAACCTGGCCAACATGGCAAAACCCCGTCTCTACTAAAAATACAAAAATCAGCTGGGTGTGGTGGTGAGTGCCTGTAATCCTAGCCACTTGGGAGGCTGAGGCAGGAGAATCACTTGAACCAGGGAGGCGGAGGTTACAGTGAGCCAAGATCATGCCACTGCACTCCAGCCTGGGTGACAGAACAAGACTCCATCTCAAAAAAACAAACAACAACAAAACCATAGAACCTCAGCTAGAGAGCCTGGATTCAAAGCCTGCCTCTAATCCATGGTAGGTGGAGAGTTTTAACCAAGTTACTTCACTTCTCTGTGTCCCAGATTCCTAATTGGTTAAATAAAGATGATACTCAGCACCTGGCCCATAGGTTTCTTGTAAACAATGAATGTCATCCTCATCAACAGTCTTTGTTCCTCATCAATACAGTTTTTGATCAGCTGCCGGGTTAGTGGAGTGTTATTCCAGGACTGAACAGACAGGATGAATTTGATGACCTTTAAGACAATGCTCTGATGCCAAACTCCTGATGACTAAGCACCCTGCGGCAGAAGGCGTTTTTCCAACTATCAAGAAGCTATGCTCAGTTGCCTCCAGAAGTTCTGGCAGTTTTTTGTTTCACAGCACTGATGAACTCTTTTGGGAGATGTTCCTTTTATTTATAATGTTAGAGTAATAAGTGTTCTGTGCATGTTTGCTAATGCCAGGGAATTAGAAAAGGAAGGAAAAATGAAAACAAAAAGAATACGTGCCCAAACTGATAACTCATTAGACATATTTTTAAGCAGTGCCTGTAATCTGGTCTCTTAGGATGTTATTATTTTTGCCTGTTTTCAAGATATGGAGCAGTCCTCATACATCAGAATATCACAATATAGAGCAATCCTGAGCTCTACTAAGCTGTATTAAGCCATTATAAACCACTGATTTAAGTATCTCCAAACCCTCTCTTATCCTTTATCACTGCAAAGCTATCAAATTAATTCAGGTTGGACCACCTCAAATAGAGGCAGCAAATTAAAACAAAAAGCAAAAAATACCTAGTTCCCACCCCTTCTCTCCTAGCCTCCTTCTTCCCCGCCCAACCCACCAAAATACACCAATTTTTACATTTACAGGTCTCCAGGGAGGAGAAAGGAACCATTTTCATTGAAGCTAAGCACAGCTAATAAGGAGCAGCAGGAGCAGTGCACCCATGCAATTATGGAAGACACTATTAAAAGAAGCTGCTCTAAAGTACATTCAGTAGAACTGACTGTCAGTTGCTAAGGCTTGCGGGGGGTCCAGCCAAGGAATCCAAAAAACACTTCACAGCTTAAACAGGGTTTTTGTTTTAGTTTTTGCAAATTACTTTCCTGAACCCCCTGTAGGTATTTATCTCAGAAAGGGGATATTTGGTTAAATGATCAATACATTGATAAGATACATACACAGGTTTTGTTGCATTAGAGAATGAAAGTATTCTTGAAAAATTGTAATTTCCATTTATATCAGTTTCAGAAAACAGTTTTTTTTATTATGATTAATGTTCAATTGATGGACCTGCCATATACTTAAAATCATATATATATACACACACACACACACACACAAACATCTAAACACAAAAGAGAAGTTTGAACTTGAAGTATTTAGAAGTGAATAATTTGTATTGATAAATCCAACTACATAAAATAAAACTGCTTATGGGAAAATAGGAAGGTCAAAGACAAATGATACACTGAAAAAAATATTTACAATACATGATGAAAGGCTAATTCCCTTCATTTACCAAAAGCTCATAAAATTAGGAAAAAAAAAAATAACAGAAAAATGGGCCAAGGACATAATAGGCAGATGACAGAAAAATAAAAACAAATGGCTGATACACAGGAAAAGCAATATATAATCTATCAACGCCACTAAAAATATAAATAAAGGTAAGGATACTTTTTTCATCTATGTGATGGACAAAAGAGTTTGATAATACAAGCTCTGTTAAGGGTTTGTGAAAACAGAGTTAGTAAGAGCGTGAATTATGCTACATGCATAAAAATGAACACTGTACTGCTAGGAATTTATCCTGCACATAAGGATCCAAACAGACAACCTAGTCATCCATCAATACAGACTGGTTAAATCAGGTGGTACACCAGCCTAAGAGAATACTCCGCCATCATGAAGAGGAGTAACATGATCCTGGGTGTGTTGAAGTGAAAAGATATCAAACACCTGTTATTAGATGAGAAAAACAAGATGCAGAAAATTGGATATTACCAGTCTGCTTTTTTTGTAAATAAATCTTTAGATAATATGTAACCTGTTATATGCACAGAACATTTTTCTTGAGGGACAAAATGATTTTTATCCCTCAAGAAAAATGTTCTTGCGGGATAAAATGATCTGTTAATAGCGGTGTCTCTTGGAAACATGAAAGTGTCGATATAAAGTGACTCTTATTTTCATTTTATTATCTTTCTGAGCCATTTGGCTTTTCTAACCATGTGCACATTACTTGTATTACAAAATATGTATATGAGTCCACTGATGTATGAACAATCCATTTTTTCTTTTTAAACAATAGAATTTTTTAAGGAAAATGTTTTTATAATAAGAGTAGTCACACCATATTATGTAGTAATAAGAGAGTTCTGGAGTTGAGACACCTGGGTTTGAATCTTGGCTTCTCTACTTACTCTCTATGGTGCCTTGAGGAATGAATTTACTCTCTCTCTGCCTTAGTATCCTCATCTATAAACTAGGGATGAGGTTATTAAGTATTGCTAAAAGATTGTGGAAATTCAGGTGAAACATGCAGAGAAATTAGAATGATGCCCGGCATATAGCAAGCCCTTAATAATACCATTTTAGCTGAAGCTACTGACTGGTACAGTGGCCCAAAGGCCAGGAGATGGCTTCTCAGAAAAGGCCTTGATTACACTATCCCTTAAAAAGACCTATAATAGGAAATGCTTTTTTCCTACTCATACATTTTTAAAATTACTCTTTACAAAAGGTGGTTTTCCTTTTGCCATTGTTCAGTGAAGAGCATGTTTCTGTTTTTTTATTCTCTCTGTGTGTGTGTACACAATAGGGTGTGTCTCTGTGTACACAATAGGGCGTGTGTGTGTGTGTGTGTGTGTGTGTGTATACAATAGGGTGTTTCCGAAGATTCTGATTCTAAAAAAGACTCCCCATGGGCTCCTCCAAAAAGTTCTAGTTTCTCCTGGGTTAGAACTCTGCCTTCAGAACGTCTCAGATCTGAGAAAGGGAGGAGGCCCTAAAGAGGCCAAGAGGATCAGAGACAACTCCACTCAGTTCACTCCTGTACCTTGGGCTGGCTCAGCTACCTGTCCTAAGCAGAAATACAGGCAACCCATCTGCTGAAGAAGAGTGAATGAGAGAAATGATAAGCAAAGAGGGTGTAAAGAAACTTCAATAAACAAGAGGAGGTGAAAGTTTCTGACTAGAAGTAGCTATAAAGCCCAGCTCCACCTGTCACTAGCTTTGTATCTTGACCAAGTTTTTTTTTTAATTTCTCTAAGGCTTACTTATGTATGTATACACACACATTTTAAAAGGTTAATGTATTATTTGTTTAGCAAAAAGTTATTGAACACCTGCCATGTGTCAGGTCCTGTTTTAAGTGCAAAGACAATGATTCCCACCCCACTGGGTTGTTGTGAAAATGAATTCATTTAATGCATAGAAAGTACTTGACACAGTCATAAAAATGAATCTTAAAATTATAATTAATAATGCAATGACCCCTAAACCTAACTGTGTATGAAGATTACAATGGAAGTTTAATAATAGTGCATATTTCTGGGCAACTCTCCCAAGAATTCCAGTTCAGAAGATCTGGGAGGAGGGTGACCCAGCCATCTGCATTTTAGATAATTACTATAGTTGATTATGCAGCAGGTGGTCCATGAACCAATTGTGAGGAGGAGAGCTCCAAAGATAAAAAAGCGCCTGGACTTTCTCTCCAAGTCTTGTCAAAATTGCAAGAGTTTTCTTCAGTGAGATGTAAACAATGAGAGAGCAGAAGCAAAGGCAGGCCAGCAAGAGGAAGAGGAAGAAATTCACTGGCAAAGTGCACAGGAGAGAAGAATTTAATTTACAGAATGATCTGTACTCTCACGACTCTCCAGGAACACTTTCCTGGAGTGAATACATTGTCAGAGGACCAGAGGGAAAGATGGAGCATACATAAGGCACAAGTTGTTTGAAACTGGGCCAGTTCCAGCCAAACTCATGTACACAAATGTTGGCTTGCAAAGCTAGTAGGATACTTAACAGTTGGTTCATGGTTCAAAGTCCTCATAATCCTGTTGTAAAAGAGGATGGACCAACCAGTGTGCAGTTGAGGGTGTCAAAGGCCATTCAGTAGAGAAAAACATTTCACAATCCAGCATATGCTGCATTTAAGTTATTCCATCAGGGCCAACCTGGATTTTCCATGGCAGACATGCTTCACAGCATCAAAGGAAACGCACAGAGGCATTCGTCGTCTCCCACACTGACTCAACTCAGGAACCACTCCAGTGGCAGGCATGTACATGGGGCAGCCCTCCCCCCATTGCCTTTCACCCAGCAGGTCTGGGAAAGGTTACATCCACCGTGGTCATAAACTTCATCCTAGCTCATTATCTTAGGGACCCAGTAATAACAGCAAATCCTCCCTGAAGTATTTTCCAGACTTGTACATGTTACTTATCTTTGATTTCTTGTCAAATTTACCGAAGTGAACTGAATTTCTGCCCCTTTAAAAGAACTATCTGGAAAGCCTGCTGCTTCTATTTAAGGAGAAGCATTTATCCAGTGTTTACCAAAATGAGATGCCTGCCCTCCTGTCTGGCAGGAAAACCTAAATCAGGAAGAGCAGCACTAATGGTGGTGGTGGGTGTGGAGCAGGGGTGTCATTGCAGGAGGCGCTCATAGCGGAGGAAGGAGGTGATGAAGGGCTAGGAGAGAAAAACAGGGAATGAGACCCCAGGAATGACAGAAGGTCAGGAAGGGCTGGGATTTAAGTCTATGACTTGGTCCAGAAAATAAGGAGAAGGAAAAGCTGAGAATGTTTTGGAGTCACCTCATTTTCCACTCTTCTTCATCTCAGTGAGGTGGTGCTGTCTGCTTGCAATTCTAGACCACAAACAGAATAAAACACCCACTTACTGGGAAACAGATGACATAATTCACAACTTGTTGCCAAGACATCCAATGGGGCCCTTAAATAACGTTTTTTTTTTTTTTAAACTTCACTTCTGTACTTAAACGTGGCTTTTCTTAATTGACCCTAAGACCAAACAGCCTTGACCTTTCAATCCCCATCTTCATCCCCGCTGTGTGAAAACCTCCAGGGTACACCATCCTCCTGACCCACAGCTTCCTTCCCTCCCTTGGCAGTGGCACTCAGAGTGTCAGGAAGGTTGCATCTGTCTTGCACGTGGCTCACTCCTTGGACTTTCTCAGTAGCACTGACCTCCACCTTCTCTGCATTTAAACAGAGCAGAGTTCCAGCACTGGACTTGGCCATGCTCCCCTTCCAATAGCCTGATGAGCCTTCACCCTGGTTCATTAGTTATCTTCTCTCTCTTCCTCACTTGCATTTTCAGCCTCTATGAAGTTATTTCACTTTGCCTTTCATAAAATAATATGGTTTAGTAGTTTCAGTTACTAGCTGTGTGACCTTGGGAAAGACAAGCTCTCTGAGCTTCATTTTTTTTTCTATGAAAGGAGAATAATAAGAGTATCTATTTCATAGAGTTGCAAGGATGATATAAGATAACATATGTAAAACACATAAAAATAGTGCTGGGACTCAGTGAGCACTTTAAAATTTCATTATTATCTTTATTTCTCTTCTCATGATTACCCTCTTTGAACCATATCTAGGTCCCAATACATGTGAGGCCAAAATCTGGAAGACCTTAGAACAGGGGCAAGGAATGAGGTGAGGCTGTTGTGTGGTGTGACTGGCAAGAAAGGATTCAAAACAAGCATGAAAATAAAAAAAACACAGAAGATGATCTTGGCAGAGGATGGTAAAAATTCTCCTTATAGATTAGAAATCAATGAGTAAATCCTCAGATCTTAGCTGTATTGACATAATACTCTAGTTTCACAGGAAGGCCTGCAGCACACCAAGCAACAGGGAGCTAATGACCAAGCCCTTCTCATAGGTTCTGTGGCTCACAAAGAACACGTGGTGAGAGCCATTATCTCCACGAGTTCAGATTTGTGTGTTCCCCAGCTCTTTGCTAGCACACGTGGGCTGAGACCCTAGTCCTGCCTTCAGAGCGAGGCAAATGTCTCAGGAGGCACTCAAGTTAGGTACTAAGAGAGGTCAACGATGGGAAAGACTGTTTCTTGCTGGAAGCATGAAGACATCATGGAGGAGACATACAGAACTAGCCAGGTTTTGAAGCCATTCACAACAATTCAGGACTGTAGCAGGCAGAGCTGTGGAGACAGCACAAGGTGAAGGGAACAGCATGCAGAGATGGTAATGTTGAAAGAATGAGAAGCAACAGCAGGGAATGAGGCAATCAAGGCAACTTGGAGACAGGCAAATTTAAAAGCTTCTAAGACATAGGCCTCAGTGGTTATGACTGGTCAAGTTAAGAGTTGCTCATATTTGATGCACAGGTCTTTTTTATTTTCCTAAATTCCCACTTTTACTTCTCTAAAAAAAATATGCAAACATTTTACTTTACTCAGAGAGGTGAATATTAAAGAAAAGCAAGCATATATTTTTCGTATTCTAGGGATCCTACAGCCACAATTCTGTCTGAAGTGATTCCACTGACAACCCTTAATGGTCTACTGATCTGTGCCCTTTGGGATCTCCATTTAGAGGCTGAACCTGCTGACATGTATGAGGGGAGGAAGTGGCAGGTCAGAGAGTGCCGTACGGAAACTAAGCATGGAACTATTTTTCTATAGGTGAGTGACCTTTCATTATTTTCTCCGTGACCTAGAAAGCTGTTCTCTCAATTTCTTTTTATTTAAAGTGTCTCAGATACCACATTGCCATGTGTGTACCTATGCAACAATCCTGCATGATCTGCACATGTATCCCAGAACCTAAATTACCATAAAAGAAAAAAGAGTCTTAGATGTAAAAGAACTGGATTAATCATAATTCTTCGTTCTGGATATTCTCTCATCATTGGCCCATGCAAGACTATCTTTATTTATTTACTGACTGCTCTGTTAATGTATTTATGTTTTGTTTATGTTTAATATAATAAATGAAGAGACCGCCACCCATCATAAAAGCTAGAACATTGTCACTAACTTACATCCATCTATGTGGTCTTCCTCCATCTCATCTCCTGTTGACCATCTCCTTGCTTTCACTTTTACAAAGAATGATCACATTTATATATTTTTAAAAGGTGAATTTGAGAATTTTTTTAGTTGTTTTTAACTTTTTAAAATGAATAGGTTATCATGATGTATATAAAATCCTTTGGAACAATTTTCATTCAACATTATATTGCTAAAATTCTCCATATAGTTGTAGTGCATTCATTTGCTATATTAGAATGTGTACTTTTTATCCATAATTTATTCTTCATTCTCCCAATAATGAGAAAATGAGTTGACTTTATTCCAGTTACTTGTTTAGCTAAATTTTCCATTCTGATAAACATGTATTTGCATTTCCAGAGCCTAAAAAAAAATCAAAAGGAAATCTACTCTAGTAATATATTCCATAGGCAAAAAGAAATGTTCTGTGGATCACTTGTCCTTACATATTTGTATTTATACCCTCTTCCCTGTCATTATGAAGAATTAAAAGTAGTTATGAAGAGTTAAAAGTAAAACTAGAATCTGCTTTACCTTATCCCAATTTGAGAGTCCAACATGCCTAAGGTGACCCCTTGTCTTATAGTAGCTGCAAACCTGAATAGCCCTCAAAGATCAGTAATTACCTGATGCCCTGTTGAGTCTGGCTTAGGTCACTCCACAACCCTGTACTTAGCATTGGCAAGGAGGCGAGCCCATGAACATGGGAAACTGACCCAGAGTTGCTGGATTATGCTTACAACCTCACTGAGAGAGAAACCTCTTGTCCCAAAATGGAGAGGAAGTATGACGGGGGAAGGCTTCCCTGAGGGTATGTGCTGGTGTTGAATGCAGCTCAGAACTTGTTTCTAATTTCAAGGCTTAATTCCAAGTTGCAAGTGAAGAAAACATCTTCATTTTAAGGCAAACGCCACTGTTTTGGAGAAGGAGAAGCCACCATATGTCTCTATATTAGGGCTGGGTGCAGTGGTTCCTGTCTGTAATCCCAGCACTTTGGGAGGCTGAGCCAGGCAGATCAATTGAGCGCAGGCGTTTGCAACCAGCCTGGGCAAAATGGTATAATCCCATCTCTGAAAAAAATATAAAAAAGTAGCTGGGCATGGTGGCTTGTGCTTATAGTCCCAGCTACTTGGGAGGCTGAGATGGGAGGATCAATTGAGCACCAGAGGTCAAGGCTGCAGTGAGCTATGAGCATGCCACTGCACTCCAGCCTGGGTGACAGAGTAAGGCCCTGTCTAAAAAAAAAAAAATTTTTAAGTCTATATAAGGAAGTAACTACCATGCTTTAGAAATGTTAAAGGCAAAGTAGAAATTTCTATCTTTTGATTTTTATCTAAGTATCTATGTGTTAGAGCTGATGACTTGTCACTTCAAAATGTCTTTGTGAAGTTAAATGTCTGTTGAGCAAGTCAGGCAATTATGGCACAGATTTTAAACCATCCTCAGTGAGTCAGAAACATGTTCCCAGGTGGTGCTGATGCTGCTGGTTTGGGACCACTCTTTGAGAGTCAATGTCTCAGAAGAATGAGAAGACAACTAATTTAGCAGAGATGACATTTTATAAGATTAAATCACTTATGGGTAGAGGTGAAACCCAGTAATGTAGGTTTTAATAAGCCCTCCAGGTATACGGACACTACAGTTTGAGGACCGCTGCTCTAAGACAGGCCTATGCCTGAGATCCCCCAGCAGCTTCCTGAATGGCTGCCTCTGACAAAGGGAGAGCAGGCAGCTTGACTGTAATTTAACATACAGACACACAGTGTAGAATGTATTTTGAGAAGCATTTTTACTTATTAACACTGAGTGATACTAACCATGCTGTATGTAATTGACAATATGTATTTAGCAGCTGTGGTTAAGAGCAGTTTCTGACATTGGCAGGTCCAGGGCTCAAATATCTGCTCTTTCATTAAGGACAGTGTGACCTCAGGCAATCACTAAACCTCTCTATGCCTCAGTTTACTCACTGTTAAAAGGGACTAAAAGAGCACCTATCGCATGGCATTTTTGTGAGAATTAAATGTCATAATGTGGACTACTATAAGTTCACAGTAAATATTCATCATTATCATCATTAGCCTACTTATCCATGTGTTTGCTATGTGTGCTGCTAAACACTAAGTTTTTCTATAATTCTTGCATATGGGCACTGTAGACTTTTTTTTTTAAGTAATGTGATTTAAGAAGGAAAGGTATTTATTAAGTGACTAAACTCTAAATACAAGTGATAAGTTGTAGATTACCTGGCTTCTCTCAGCCATAGTTAGAAATGACTTGTTATGTTCACACACTGTTTGAAGTGCTTTACAGGCATTCTCATTTAATCTTCATATCAAGCATATGAAAGGGGTACAATTATTATTCCTATTTTGCAGGTGAGGAAAGTAGACAAAGGTAACTTGCTCAAAGTCACACAGCTCTTAAATGGGGATCTGAAACATCACAATAAGATTCAAAATATGCCTTAAACACCAGGAAAGTACACCTGCATGGAACTTTAAGATTTGGGGCAATTTTGCCACCTATCCTACCCAAAGTGCTTGCTTGCTCTTGCAAGGAGCACACTAAAACTTTTGAAAATACATTTACAAACAATCTGCAATAAAAGTCTTAACAAAATTATCATTATTCTGTTCTGTATCCCTTACCAGAGAGCAAACAATTTGTGAACACAGATGACACTAGCAAGGAGACTGCCCTTGGACAGTAAACCCTGGGGCTGAGTCATTCCTCTACTTTCAACCAAAATAACAGGATTGAATCTTCATTCTTAAGCAAAAAGTTAACATATTAGAAATATATTTAAAAGAAGTATTGCCATTTGAAACATCAAATAATTAGGGTTTTTTTATGGTGCAGTCTGAAGACCACCTGCATCAGTATCACCTGCACTATTTGTTAAAAATACAGATTCTTGACTCATACTCCAGATCCGCTGACTGAAATTTCTTTAAGTCAGTCTCATAATCCATTTTCACAAATTGCCCAGGTGATCTTCTATGCACAGTCAAGTTGTAAAATCACTACAATAAGTGGTTCATGATTTCAAATCTATCTGTTTAGTAACTGTGTCATCTGTCTGCTCTTTCCTATTCTGAATGCTCCACCTGAGGCCATCATCATTTCTCACCCAGAATTACTGAAACAGTATCACACTGTGCCCAGCTGCTCCTTGTGGCCCTAAGCAGTTTGTCTCCGACATGGCTCCAGAGAAGAAACCTCATTAGGCAATTCCCTTGTTGAAACTCCTCAATGGCGCCCCGTGTCCACAAAGTCCAAACTCCTTATCATGATTTACAAACCCTCCATAATCTCTTCAGACTGTCCTACCACAACACCTGCCAATGGAGCCATTCACAGTTTCCTGAAGGAGGCACTATAGCCTTTTGACTTCCAGTTTTCACACACACTGTTCCCTCTAGCTGGATTGTTTTTCTGTCCCTCTGGACCTGGCTAACTACTACCTGTTCTTCAGGTCTCAGTTTAGCCTTGACCTTTACCTCCTTCAGGAAGAGGATTAGGTGGCCCTCCTTTTTCTGACCTCACCCAGAATTTAACAAGTATTTGTCACATTGCACTGCAATTTCCTGTTTGCTTCAACATATTTGCCAGTATGCCTGTCAGCTCCTTGAGGGCATGTTCTTTTGTACCTCAGTATATCATGCACAGTTTAGCATAGAGTAGATGTGGTTATCTTGAAATGTTATTTCATAGCATTAAAAGTTTCTCCACCATTAGCATTTAGGAATAACTTCTCTTTCTCCAATTTTGCCATTTAGGTTGGATTGACAGACTGGTGTTATTTCCAATTAGGACAAAAATTTTCCCTTCCACTCCTACTTCCAACCCATGTGCCCAAATCTCTTAAATGTCGTTTTCGGCTCAGGATACCAGCATGCAAAAACCATGCTAACTGGAAAAATCTGTCTTGTTCATCACTGCATCCCCAGAGCCAAGAGCACAGAGCCTGGCTTATAGGGGAGACTCAGAAGAATATTTAATGAATGAGGGAAGAAAGATAGCAAAAGAACTTACATAAAAGACTGCAGAAATGATATCATTAATTTTTGAGAAACTGGAAAGGATGGGAGGTAGAAGATTGGAAATGGGCAAAAAGTCTGCAGGTCATAAACAAAGATAAAAGTTAAATTCTGAAAAATCACAAACTGCTGTTTGATGTTGATCTCCAGTAAAATTGTAGAGAAGGCCCTTTAATAAGGCAAGAAGGAGCCAGCAAGAGTTCGCTGAATCAGATGTGAAAAACAATCCTCATTCCTTTTCTGACAGAGTTATGACGGCCACATACATCACATATCTGGAGTTCAGCAGACGTTTAATATAAACACTTAGGATACTTTTATGAACAAGGTTGACATGTGTGCACTGGGTGATAGCACAGTTCAGTACCCACGGGATGTTGACGAATAGACTGTCTGTCAACCTCCAGGGAAATCTCTAGTAACACATCACCTGGCCCTGATGTCATCCATATCCTATTTAACATGCTTTATTAATGACATGAATGAAATCATGGATGGTATGGTGTTGACGGCAGACTCCTGATTACACAAAGCCTTGGAGGGATAACTAATGCAATGGATGACAGTGTCAGATAATAATGCCACTAGCCACTGTGGACTCAGAGCTTACTCTCTCAAGAACTCTACAGCTGCTATTTCCTTTAATCCTTCCTCCCAAAGACATACCAGGTAAACACCAGGAAACCAAAGTTCTGAGTGATGCTGAGACTCTCCTCAAATCATAGAGCTAGTAAGCAGCAGAGCTGGCTTATCTGACATCACTCTTGCTTGATCCTTGTGATCAGAATTCACAAAGACCTAAGAAAAGGGAACCAAGACAACAGAGTTCAATCTAGTCCATCTCAAGTATGCGTTAAACACTTCCTAAGCTAAGGCACTGGATGTGGGAGACATGGAGAAACACAGTTCAAATGCTCAAGAGTTTCCTAGGAGGAGTTGGGCTATCCAGACAAACAACCAGGATATAAGGCAGAATACAATGAGTGAAAACAGACAGGGAGGGCACCCAGAGAACACAGAGGGGGAAGAAATCCTCTTAGCTAGGATGAAGGCATGAGGGCAGGGGAATATGTTATGGGAGAGATGACACTTGAGATGGGCCTGATATACCAGGAATATAGTGTTGGGGTCATGGACAGGAGTTGACCTTGGATGAAAGAGCTCAAATGAACTAAAACACAGAGGAAGAAAAACACAGGGCATGTTTAGTATGCACATATATATATACACACATATATGAAATCCCTTGTTTGGCTAGAATATAGTGATCAAATGAGGAAATGCAGTCAAAGAGGTGAGTTGTAACCAGAGAGTTGAAAAATGTAAAAACTATGCTACAGGCAAGAGGGAACCATGACATACTGAAGGCAAGAGAGAGCCATGATGAGTTTTGTTTGGGGTGGTAACATGAACAGTGATGCTTTATGAAGAAAACACAACACCAATATCTGAAGGAGAGACTGGAGGCTGACGGGGAATTCAGGTGACTGTTACAGTTTGGAGATGGGTCATAAGGTAAGGAAGAAGGAACCCTGAACAAGGAGACACTTTCCAGGTAGCTCTTAGGTTCACAAAATTAACTGTGAACTGTTAGGTTCAAAATCATTTGACACCCCAGGTGAACAAAATGACTAAAAATAGAAAAAGGATGAAGTTAAACATTAAAAAACACGTTTATTCTTCTGCTATATGCTTGACTACAGTGCTACCCACATAGAAGAACAATCGAATGGAGATTTGTATATTTGGAAAAGCAAACAAAATCAGAAATATCTCAATCAAATGAAAGAATGTCTCATATATTGCCTGAAGAATTTGTAAAAAATTATATAATCTGATAAGAATGGATTGAGGTACTCCAAGATCAATGCTAGATTTTAGATTTACCCTCTGTGTATGGTTTCTGTCTTTTTTTTTTTTTTTTTTTGAGACGGAGTTTTGCTTTTGTTACCCAGGCTGGAGTGCAATGGCGCAATCTCAGCTCATCGCAACCTCCGCCTCCTGGTTTCAGGCAATTCTCCTCCCTCAGCCCCTGAGTAGCTGGGATTACAGGCATGCGCCACCATGCCCAGCTAATTTTGTATTTTTAGTAGAGACAGGGTTTCACCATGTTGACCAGGATGGTCTCGATCTCTTGACCTCGTGATCCACCCGCCTCGGCCTCCCAAAGTGCTGGGATTACAGGCTTGAGCCACCGCACCCGGCTTTTTTTCTTTCTTTGACAGGGTTTCACTCCTGTCACCCAGGCTGGAGGGCAGTGGCTAGAACTTGGCTCTCTACAACCTCTGCCTCCCAGGCTCAAGCAATCCTCCTGCCTCAGCCTCCCAAGCAACTGGGACTACAGGAGCACACCACCACACTCAGCTAATTTTTGCATTTTTAGTAGAGACGGGTTTCACCAGGCTGGTCTGGAAGTCCTGACCTCAAGTGATCCACCCACTCCAGCCTCCCAAAGTGCTGGGATTACACGCCCCTGTGTAATGTTTAATGTAAATTCTGTTTGCAAGCACAATTGTCAATACAATAAAACAAATGAGCTGGGTAAATTCAGACAATGTCTGGCATCTGTAGGGAGTGTGACAACAAAAGCAAATGGAGAAATGGAAGGCCTAGTAGGGTTGTTTTTAACTCTGACACGTGTTCAAGGAACTCAAGTGAGAAAGAGAAAAACAGAATAATGAAGTCACAAGAAGATATTTCCAAGATAAGTCCTGGCAGCACAACAGAAAGTGTCTGGATCAGGTGATGTGCTCAGTGGAAAGCAGGCGGAACAGCTCCTGCATGGCTACCCTGGGACACCTGTTCAAGGACCACAGAGCCCAGGGTCCGCCCCAGGAGAGGACACGCACCTGGGATGCCTTGCTCCTACTTCTGTCTTCCTGCTCGAGCTGGGGCAGAAGCTGACGAGAGGCAAAGTGCTCTGTCTCCAGCAGCAAGCAACAACATTTCACCTCATGCCATTGTCTATCAATTGAAAATTATTCTAACTCTCAAGCTTCTGAACAAAATGTTTTTGAACTCCCACTTATCCTTCCAAAAACATTTTCTACAAATCCTGGTGTGGTTTATAGCACTTAAAATGAATGAAGCATACTCACGATTGGATTATGCTCTGCACACAAATTATGCTCTGCATTTCCTTGGACTCGTTTAGTGGAGCCTTCCCCAGGATCTCACTCTCAGTGACGTCTGGCACAAAGCACATGTTCCCAGGCCAACCCTTCATTTGCCCAGCTACTCTGCCCCACCCAACCCCCACACACAAGTTAACTTTTAAATTCAAGTGTACTCAGTGTTCTCTACTTTCTCCACCCCTTCCCTCTCCAGCCCACAATGTTCTGTGAAAAACCAAAATAAAATGGAAAAGCAAAGCAGAGCATTACGAAAAATAAATCAAGACCACTCTTTTTAAGACCATCAGAGAATGTTTGCATGGCAGCAAAAAGAAGGGAATAAGTAGGCTTTGGAAATAGTCGTTTTGAAAATACCCACCCCAACACATTTTAAAGAGTACATATCTAAGGTGGTAACATTATTTTTAACGTGCAAGGAAATGTTAAAACACACATTTCAGTACAGTGGTTACCCCTGGGGAAGCCAGAGAATAGGATCTGGGAGGAGTGTGCAGGCAGCTTCCCTGGTGGCAACTCTTAAAGTGGAAGGTGAAATCACAAGTTTTGTTTTATTATTATTCTACCCAGGTCACACATAGGTCACATACATTTTCCTTAGGCATCACATTATATATAATATTTAAAAATAAAGAAGGGAAGCAGCAAAAATGAATTTAAAACAAAAGTTAACACAATGATTATCAGAGAGAGAGAAATAAAGAAAGAGAGAAGGAAAGAAAAGAAAAAATGAAAGAACAAAAAAGAAAATATGATCTTATTCCTAGAAAGGTTCACATCCTAGTAGAGAGCCATCTAAAAAATTATTATTAAATATAACATGGTGATCATAATACTAGAATTAAAAAAAAACACCACCTCTAAGGTCATACATAGTATTTAAGTTAACAACAATTGCATGTGACATTCAAATCTCTAAGTGTCTTTGCCTTAAAAATATAGTTTTACCCTTTGTAAGTATCAAGATTGCATTACATTTCCTGGGACCCTTCCCAGACCCCACAGTCTGGATGACATCATTGTCCTCTGGGCTCCCACTGGACACTGTGCTTCCTCCTGAAATGTATCACAATGTACAGGGATCCCCTGGTTTACTATTACTGACCCAGTGCCTGCGTCAGTGCCTAGCACATTAATAAACACTCATTTTAAAAAAAAATGATTAGCATTACCAGGTTCAGTTCTGTTAAATCGTGGCTGAGACTGAGAAGAAAAGGAAGGGTTGAAATGCTAAACGGGAGAATCTTTTCCAAACTTCAAGAATGACCCAGTGTTGCATGGGCAAAATCCCTTTACTGTCCCTGTTTCTCTGGGCTGAGCAGGATAGGAGGCTATGGCACAATCTGCAGGTTCTAGATGATTGCCCTGTATGCACTAATGCTTCTAACCCCATGGCTTGGATTTATCACTTCTTCCTCTAACGATGAGGGAAAAGGCACTGGATGTCAGGCAGAAACCCAGTATCAAATTCAGGCATAGCCTTCATCTTTCAAGAACAGTCAGGCCCGCCAGTAGTCTCGGCAGAAATCAGACCTTTCTGGCAGGGGCTCGCAGAGCCTGTCTATCTCAACCGCAAAGGTGAATACGAGAAGCCAAACCCTCAGGAAGATCCAGTTTCCCTGAATAATGTTGCCGCCATGTAAGACAAGGTAGCATCCCTTCCTCTGAAAGTGCCACAGTCTCTCCTGATGGAAAAGGAAGCAACAAATAGAAATGTTAACTGAGACTTCAGAAAGCTCCCAGATATGACCCGAAAATCATGACAGCAGCACCAAGTACCTAACAAACAACTGACAAATTGAGCACCATCAGAGCATGTGCATGCATGACTAATAACAATGGAATAGAAAGTGGGGCATTATTTTGTTCACAGAGTAGCAGAATGTAAGTAAAAGGTCACCATGCTAGCGGGGATGTTGCTAAGGATTTAATTGTTCCATTCAAACTTTAAAATAGAAGGCTTATTCTAGTTAGACCATCTGAGTTATATTGCATCTGAAATTATGTTTAGCTAAACATATTCAGCATGTATGAACATACATTGATTCCAAGTTCCCAGTCTCTCAAGACCTCATTTTAAACTACATCCTACAAATGTCACCCCCAGTTCTTTTCATTCAAGTGAGTTGGTATAGTCCTTGGTGCACATGCCACGTTCTTTCCAGGGAAAACAGAAGGAAAGAAGAGAATATGCCAGGAAGAAGTAGAAATTAAAGTGGCATTAAAATAAAAATAAAGCTGCAAAATATAATCTGGGTCAACTCTTCATGCGTTTTAAAATAAGCACCAGCAGGCTCAGCACATATGGCATTGATTTTATGTATTTTTTTGGCTCAGAAGTCACAGAGAATTGGTCCAAAAGGAAAAATCCCAGCATGGGGCCTATTTTGATACAGATTAATCAATCATTTCCCATTTCCTCCCCTCCCATCATTCCTCAAACTTTGAACTTAATGAAAAATGAAATTCTTTTTTCTTTTCCAAACTACGTCATGGAAATCCTTTCAGGAAAACAAGCAAACTTCATATTTGAACTTAGATTTTAAGCATGACACTTCAAATTCAAGTTATAAATGTTAACTAGATTTATGCTATGGCTCAGTCCCTTTTATATTACATATTTATTGTGGTATCTTACATATCCATTTTGCTAATGGCAACACAAATATATATATATTTTATATATATATGTATATAAATATACATATATATGTGTGTGTGTGTATACACACACATATAGTTCTTTAGCAAAACAACAAAGCCACACATTTGAAGAGAAAAAAACCACTACTGTATATTTCACTTTTTGTTAGCTACATTCTCATGTACATAAAATCCCACAATTCCCATCAAAATGTCAAGCACCTTGTAGATTCTTAGTAAGTATTTGATAAGAAATCTGATAGGCTGAATAGAATTGAAACAAAGAATTGTTCGAACGATTAGATAATGCCTCCATTGACTACAAGGCATTGTAAAAATGATGATAATGAGGTTTATAGTAATCATAATACAATAGAAGCTAATATTTTTTGTATGCCATATGCCATTGATTATTTCATTGAATCTTCAAAGCAGCCTTGTGTGAAGGGTACTCTTACTATCTCCACTACATAGATGAAAGAAAAGTTTTACAGGAGTGATTCAGGTATTTTGAGGTTAAAAAAAATCTCATACTATGCTGGTTTTTAGAAATGGAAACGGAACTTCATTGCAGATACACTGAGAAAGGGACACGGGGCCTTATACTGTTAATGCAGTAAAAGTTTGGAGAAAATGTCATTCACATGGTTTCCAGGGCTCCAAAATCATGATCTCTATAGAATTTCTCACACACCCATGTTTGTCTGCTGTTCCATGTACTGTGAGAAATTATATTTATGAAATATTGAATTAATCACCTAAAGCTTGACTCCAGTGACAAAGCTAGGGACAGAATAGTCCTTGGTACATTCACATTCTCAAAGGGTGGTACCTTTTCACCATTCTGGGCAATTAAAATTGAGTCATGACTAACCGTTGGAAAAGATGACATAAAAACAGTTTGTCCTTTGCCTAAGTAGTCATGAGTACAGAAAAGTAAAAAAAAAAAAATAACAATCTAGCATAATGCTGTGCTCACTTTTTATATGATTAAAGATGAATTTCTTTTATACTAATATAGTATATATTTTGTTTTTTGTTTAGAGTTGCCAGATGTTAGCTATCTACGTGAACAATCTAAATATCTTAAGTTTACACAATTTTAAAGTTACCAAACTAAAGTTGGAGTTACCATAAATATAGTCTTTCTTTTGTTTCTACTAATTAATTCTAACACCACAGGCATTAATCATTTGCCCAGCAGATGAAAAGTACTTTAAGATGACTCATGTGTTTTATAGTACTGCAAACTCAACCTTTATGCTCTTGGAATGTACAGTAAAGAGGAAGTGTTAGCTCACTTAATAATAAAAATAAAAATATTCCACATCCCAATTCCATGAACATTAACTGTGTCAGAATTTCAACTGGATGCCATGTGAGAAAAGTAAATTAAAACTGGTCAGAGAGATGTGCTTTGAGTAATTTTCATGGTAATCAGGCAGACATGGGTATTCCCTTTCCAAATCACATGAGCATGAGCAAGCTCTCTCTTGGTAATAAATACATCGTGTTTCAGCCTACACAGAGGCCCATTTCAAACTGTGCAGTGCCAATTAGCATTAATTGTGGCTGTATTCATCTATTCCCTTAGCACACTACTGGTAAGGCCAGGCTTTGCATTTACAAATGTAACATGCAATGCTCATGGTTAGAAGAGCATTCTAAATGTAATTGCCAGTGGTCGGTGTTTTTTATTTTGGCATCAAATTGACTCACAATTGCACAAATAGACTCATAAATGACAAAGAGTATTTAAAACAACACATGTGTTTATCTTTAAAAGTTTAGTTATAGACCTGCATTCAGAATATCTGAGAGGTGGAGATGAAAACTTGTTGTTAGGCTACATTTTGGCCTACCACAACTATCTTACACACACACACACACACACACACACACAGAGCATAGCCTCTGTGATCCAATATAATTATTTACTTACTGTGACTAATACTACTTACTTAGAAAGTAAGCTCCGTAGACTTTCATGGCAAACGTTGCCTCTGCAAACAGCCTCCCACCACAGGCTAGGGTATGTCTTTTGCAGAAATACAGTGTGTGCAGCTCATCTCTCAGTACAGTACAGTCTCACAGTGGAGTATCCATGGAGACTGAGCCTTTTGCATGTGCAGGGCAAGGAAGTTACTCTGCTGGCACCATAGCAACAGGAGGCAGAGGGAAAGCCAGCCTATCAGGGAAGAGCACTGGGCCTTCTCCCTGGTGACTGCAGTGTTTCCAATGAAACCATCGCCCTCATGAATGGACACAAAGCATTTGAAGAAATACCAAATTGTTAAATAGAAGTAAATGCCTACAAAACAGTCAAGATGAATCCCTGGACGATATTGGAGCAAAACATAAAGAATCTTTCCACATTGATTATAATATCCCAATGGGCAAGCAAGAAATTATATCAAAACTCCACATAGCCCTAAATTATATGGCAAACACAACATTTTTTAGAAAAATGCTTGGTGTATTCTATGAATTCCAGCTATTTAAATATGCATGACAGTTCAAAGCACTGCCAGAGAGAGGAACAGGGAAGCCTGGTTACTCTGAGGAAAGAAAATGGAAGACAGGGCTCTCTGGGACAATTTAAGGCAAAGTCCCTCTAAATAGAAGTTTGCTCAGAAAAATATGTTTAGTAAGATTCCACCAAAGCTCTCTATTATTTCAGAATAATTCTTATGAAGAAGGCATCCATGACAAAATAGGACCAATGCAGATGCAATGATGAGTGGACATTCAAATGCCTAAAGTTGTGCTATTTGTAAACTTTTCTCGTTTCCCATTTTATAACAATAATAAAAGTGATCATTTATTGAGCACATACTGTATACCAGGCAAATACTGTCACTACAAACACAGCTCACTGCCACATGCCAACACCGATTCTTGCAAAGATGGAAGATGTGCATGTTTACCTCGGTGTTGCGTAGTATTTATGTGATGCATATATTCCGCTACATATTAACACCTTTCATGATTTTCACAATAATGCAAAGAAGCTACATATTATTGTCCTCTCATATTACAGTTAAAGAAAAAGAGAGGATATATCCTTATGTTACCAAATAAACTCCCCCTGCTGCTCTGCGAGTGACCTAGTCCACCTTACCTCAATGTCTAAATATAAGGTGAAGAACTCCTTCTCCTGCAATTACCTCTCAGAAAAGAAGAAATCCCCTTACATTAGAGTCCTTTCAAAGCCTCTTATTACAGGGCTCTCTCATAATTACCTTCTTTGAACAAAAAGTACCATTTGCAAAAGACATATCGTTCTGAATTGGCTGCAATCAGTGCTAGTTTTGGCTCCCTTTGGAGGTTCGACTGATGGGATTGTTTAAAATGGAAGAGACAAAGAAATTCACAAACATATTTTGTAATTATTCCTACGGTATGACTCCTCCAGCCTTTTAATGATCATTTTAAATAGGAACACAGTCAGTGGTTAAGTCGTGGCAATCACAAAAACCTATATCCCCTTTTTGCTATCTGAACCTAGGAACTGAATAGCTTTGGATAATGAAGGATACTCATATATGTATACAAGACATATATGTATAAAAGACATATATGAGTATATGGAAAAAACAGCTGTCCCATGCTATCCAGCTCCCATGGAGCTTGTGACAGCCTGTTTGCTAGTTGTACACTAATGTCCCTCTCTATTCTCATTTTCCATAATAAGGACTCATTTGAATATGATGTCCTGGCTATAATTGGAAATAAAATGTGCCACTTCTTTATCCTGACCTTAAAATAACCAAGTCAGTGCCCTCTCCCCGTCCCTCTCCCCATCCTTCCGCCTGATATATGACAGCCAATCGGGTCCCACAGGAGAAGCCAAGTGTTTTGGGGGCACAGTTGCCTATAAGCCTGGATCACCCAAACACCCAGGTGCTATTTTGCAAGATACAAATAAACAAGTGTCTAGTTTTAACCTCTGAATTTTGAGGTCTCATTATAACTTATCTCATACCCTCACAGTACTGTAGGCTTGAGAAGATGTCCAATGAGAGCACCAGACATGGATTCAAAATAGCTTTATCTCACACATATTGAGTGGAAGGGAAGACTATCTTCCCTGGAAAAGTCAGATAAGTTAAAAGGTAGCTCTAGAGATGAGAAAGACTAAATACAAATTTAAAATGAAATATGAATTAAAAAGCAATGTTTCTAATTGAATAATGAATCTAAATATGTTTAACTAAAAATAATAAATTTTAAAAGCCACTGAATATTGACTATTTTCATCCACATCTCTACAGGTTTACTGCAGTTAGCAAATAAAATATTTTAACCAGATGTGGTGGCTCATGCCTATAATCCCAGCACTTTGGGAGGCTGAGGTGGGAGGACTGCGGGAGGCCAGGAGTTTGAGACCAGCCTGGGCAACAGAAGAGATCTCAGCTTGAGAAAAAAATTAAAACTAAGCTGGGTGCAGTGGTGTGAGCCTGTAGTACCAGCTACTGGGGAGGCTGAGGCAGGACAATCACTTGAGCCCAGGAGTTCAAGGCTACAGTGAGCTATAATCACACCACTAACTCCAGCCTGGTGACAGAGCAAGACACTTTCTAAAATGAATAATAAAAATCTCAGGAAAATGAGGGGACCTTATATATATGTACTATATCCCTAGACTTTTCTCTATTTCCACTGCCTCCATCCTAGGCTAAGCCATCTAAATTTAGTGTCCTGCTTCCAGTCTCACCTCTTGACAATCCAAGCTCTACAGAGCCGTCAGAGGGATCTCAAATACCTAAATCAAATTATTTCTCTTTTCTTAAAACTCTCCAATGTCTTCACATTACTTTAAGGATATAGACTTCATCTGTTACCACTCTTTGCCCTTCCCAACTCACTGCTCTGCCCACCACCTGCCACCCCAACCCCAATCCTCTCAAAGTATGAAACAACAAGGTTAAAGTCTCAGTTCAAACGTCACCACCCTAGACACTCCCTTGACCTTCCCCCTCATTTTACTTGTCATCATCTGAATTTATCTTGCTTGTGTGCAAACATCAGCCATCTCCTCACGTTAAAGGTAGGCATCTTGTTTTCTCACTCCTCTATCCTTAATGCCTGGAACAATGATGTCAGCATAGAGCAAACACTTAATAAATTTCATCAAATGAATGAATGAAAGCTAGTAAATGTACAGCCAGGACTCAAACCTATGTTTAGCAGAAACCTCTTCTTGATTATGTGGTGAAATGAGAGTTCCCTTTCCTTTACACCCCTTCAGAGCGATCACTTTGTTGCAATGTTACAAACATGCCAGTCCGTGTATCTTGGAATGCAAGCCTATTGCAGCTGTGTTCCTGAAGCATTACCCCACTTGACCGAGGTCGGCATTCATGTAGCTTACTAATGCTCCTTGGCTGCTCTCAGATACAGGCTTAGATGATAGAAGAAACTAACACATCGAATTGCCCAAGTGAACATACTATGCTGTTCAACTGGTAACTTTCTGTAAATAATCCTATAGTTCACAAAACGCCATGCAACAGATTGTACCAGCAGACAGTGAGGTCCAGGTATTTATCTCTCCGGCTCCTTTTCTGCTGGTGGCTGCATTCCTTGGCTTTGAAGTTCTCTCTTTCTCTAGGTTGGTAACTCGACCCTCCTCTGGCTCCTTCAGGATGCAGGAATGTCTCCAAGCTGTTGCCAGCACCCAGTATTTCACCGTATCTTGTCAGATCCCCTTAATCATGCACATACCTTTGCAGGCAGTCTCTTCAATAAATGTTGCTCAATTAGGGGGATGGGGAAAGCCCAACCTAAGCATATATCTGCATGATTTACAATGCTTGGTTTAGAAGTCTGTGTGTAAAAGAAGTTTCCAGGTTTATTTCTGTTATGCTGTCAGTTGATAAATATGTTGAATGGTGGGCGTCTGGTCTGCTGGAGCTTCCACTACTTTTAAGAGACCTATAATGCTTCCTTCTTAACATATTAGAGTACTGAGTAAGCGTTTGGCAGGCCCCCAAATCAGTGGCTAAGAATGCTGTGCATGCAATAAATCCTAGTAGACCCAGGATTTGGATGGCAGTTACTTTTGGAAAGAGGAGGATTATAATTCACTAATTCTTAGGGAAAAACCATTAAGGGGCCATTTGGTACCATTACATCAATTGGGTGCATCATCAAAAACACAGATGGGAGAAACGCATAATAGAAAGTAACTCATGCAGTAACCCTGCCATAAAGATAAACACGTAAGTCCACTCATCGCATTTAAGCTTTATTTTACTGGTTTGGTCCCTGCTGGGGAGATGTGATAAACTATGAAACAGCCTGCCATAAAACGTGATCTGCTGTATCCTGGGGGAGCATTCTTTCTCTCATGGTGAAAGAAAGTTTCAGAGATCTATTTTGGTATAAATACAAAAGCTCTTGCTTAAGCTGACAAACCCTAATGATTTTCATTTAAGAAAATATACATGATATGCAGGGTAGCACATAAAACATTTTGACGTGAAGAAAGGACTAGTTCATGATCAAGTAGAAAACACTGAAGACCTTAACATTTTTTGATAGTCACGTTTTTGCTGTTTATTTTACTGATTTGCATCCAAATGGCCTTGTATGTTCAACTTTCTGTACTTCATTGAAGTTACATTGAGGCTCACTGATCTTTTTATCAGCAACTGTCAACAAAATGTACATATAGACTGTATCAGCTAATTTATAAAAATTAGTAAGAATTTTTAGGGCTCTACAAACATTTAAAAAATGTGTTTTATATTAACACATCTTTCTTAATGGTAACACTCTCCTAGTGCAATTAAAATTACTCCTTTGAAGGTGGACCTTACCACTATGGCAGTAGTTGAGAGTTAGGAACAAGGCTACCCTATTTAAAATCCATTTACTAGCTGTGTGACCTTGGATGAGTTGCTTAACCTCCTTGTGCCCCAGTTTTCCTATCCATGAAATGAAGGATAAGGATATCCCTTTCTTGCACTGATATTAGGGTGAAATGAGTTAAGTGCTTGGAATTTTGCTTGGGACAGGCGGTGCTCAATAACTATTAGTTCTAAGAAACTAATCAAATTTCAGTGTTATTCAAGCCCACAATTACATCTAACATATCTTTCCAAATATTTTTATAAGGCTCATAGTATCCGAAATAAGCTTACAGCCTGTATTTGAGGCTGGGGTTTGCTGCTGAAGACTTGCTTACAACTGGTGAGCTATTAGAAAAATAATGCCTTGGCAAAGTGTGCAGAATGTTTTCATATAACCAAAATCTTCCCTTTTAACACTAAAATTTTAATTTTTTTCCACTCTGTGGAGACATTGCTAAAATGCTTGACACATTTTTCTGTCTTCATACATATTGTTTTTTGCCAACTCCACCATCACATTGATTCAGTCTGCTTTTACATCAATTACTGCACTAAGTGCTACAAGTGATAAAAGCTGGCGATGGCCTAAAACACTTCAAAGGCCACCCAGGATGGGCACAGTGGCTCACGCCTGTCATCCCAGCACTTTGGGAAGCCGAGGAGGGCGGATCACCTGAGGTCAGGAGTTTGAGACCAGCCTGGCCAACATGGTGAAACCCCATCTCTACTAAAACTACAAAAATTAGCTGGGCTTGGTGGCAGGCACCTGTAATCCCAGCTACTCAGGAGGCTGAGGCAGGAGAATCGCTTGAACATGGGAGGCACCCAGCTTTAGTGGTGTCTTGTTTGCTCTTTCATATTTTCCCATGTCTGTTCATTGTCAGCCATCAGCTATAAACTCACGCTCCTGTCTGTCCTCCTATAGCAAGTATTCCTCTCCTGTTATGTGAACTAGGATAACATGACCTGCTAGAATTTTGTTTCAAGTACACGTAAATTGTGTGTGAGTTTTAGAAGTTTTCTTGTACATAAAGTGCACAGAATGTGTGGCATCTATTTTAAGAGCGACAAATGACCATCAGCAACATTTGGTGAGAAATTACTTTCTGCTAGGTCCAACACGGAGCACTTTATATTCCTTAATTTTGTCTGTTTAATATTTTCTATAACCCATTTTACAGATGCAGAACACAAAGTCTCAAGAATACAACAAGTAGCTAAAGATCACACAGTTGTAAAATAATGGTGTAAAGATTTGAACCTAATATGCTGGACTCTAGAGTCTGGTGGTTAGAAAGTCCTCCTCCACCCCAACCCAATAATACAAAGGTACTTTTTCCCCCCAAGATAGGACAAGTTGGGTAACATGGGGGGAAGCTGTATAAATCTATGCTCTCAACTCCCCTCTAGTTTGTTCAAGTTATCACAAGAATGGCCTACTCTAAGTAAGTTGTCAAGTTGTTTTATTTCACAGAACCAGCTTTGAAGTGAAAGTGATGCTCGTGATAAGAACTGAAACATCTGTTGGCTTCACTGTGTGTGAATGAGCCTCTATTAAGGGAATCAGTGTTGATTAATCACTAACCTCATTGGTTCCTTTTGAGTTTTCTAGCAAATGCTTCTGAATGTGGGAAATAAGGTTTTTTTATGTAACCAGTCCTCTGCTATTGTTGTTAGGTTATTAGAGTTCAGCTCAGCCAGGTCTCCAATTTCAGTAGCAGAGGTAGTGTCTGATGACAAGGGGATATTAACTTAGTTTGAATGCTAAGGAGATAAAGTGACATCTTTCACATGCAGATTTCAACATTTCAGTTTCTAAATGTGGATTCTTTCAAATTTTAGTGACCCGAACCATTTGCTCTTTCCTGGTCTCCTTAATCGCCTCTGGTGCTTTTCTCCTTTCACATTTTCTACTTATTCGTTTAAATTGTTAACTTGTGTAATGGTTTTCCCACCTCTCCAATTAACTTTGTGGACAAAAAGATTCAGGACTTCCCTTGTAAAACAATGACATTAGATCTTTTTCTTCCTTGCCTTAAGATATTCTCCAAGTAGGAAGTCAAGCCTTAAAGGAGGCCTGTCGTTTAATGTTCTAAGGAAGTAATACAATTAGGTAGGTCTTTCATTTCTGGGTAAAAACAGTTTCATCAGGAAACTGATTGCAAACTAAATACAGAAGGAGCACCTGGGAGAAGGAGCACCCCAGATTCCTCAAAAATTTCCCAGTTGGAAAGCCTTCATTCCTTTTCTTTTAATCTGTACTACAGTCCAAATTTATCACACAGTCTTCTGCCTTAAATTACAAGCTCCCTAAAAGCAGAGATGCTGTGGAGGAGGTTCTTTGTCACAACTTCCCGACACTCCTCCCACACTAAACATAATCTCTTGCACAAAGTATAAGCTCTACTTCTCATTTAAGTATTTATTGGACAGCTTTAATACTTTATGACAGACACAATATTAGGCTCTGCAGATTCAGCCTTGTACGTTTTGCAGACTTGTAGATAAAAGAGAGACGTGAAAACACAAAGCCACTATCTAACTGGACTTCAGGACTGTTTTCTTTTGCTCCTTGGTGGCAATTTTTAATTAAATCTGCATAGGCATTAAGTGATAGAAGCCAAAATGACAGAAGGCTCACCGCCTCCAAGAAGTTTCCGGAATGGGTTCCTGCCTGGAAACAGGAAGGGCTTTCCTGCTGTGTGTGCCGCCGGGCCCTGCTGGCAAGGTACAGGCTTGCTCGGCTCACCTTTCCAAGCCCTTCCCAGTGTCCTGTGACATATTTCCCTTCGTCTTCTCCATCATCTACTCAGGGAACATTATTAGCTCTTTATCTTAGTGACCAAAGGGGTATTTTAATAACTCCTTCCTGAGGTGAACAGCAGTGTTTCTGAAACTAGAGCAAGGGACCTAAAATTAAATGGGCTTAGGTTACTTAATGTTAAAGAGTCCCTGAGCCTGTTTAAGAGCCACTAATTGCTTGCTATTTTAATAAATTGGTATTGTTATTATGAGTTGACTTATTTTTTAAAAAGTAGAGCATGCATCAAGAGTTGAAGATCCATTTTGGCTGGAAGGAGATGGCCGCTTGGGGCTATGGAGGAGGCAGGACATTTTAACCTGAGAGCAGTATCCTCTTGTGTTTTAACAGGTTACATCTCTGCATTCGATAAATTTTAGAGTCATCCAGGGGCCTTGCTTCCAGGATTTCCTCTCTTCATATTTACGAGACGGACAGGTTTGTTCTGCTAAAAGTTCAGAGAACTATAGGTCATGGTGCAGACTTTTCTCAAATACAAAGCTTACTGTACAGAACTGGGTCACACTCAAAAGTGGTAGCAACTTTTTCAGTGATGACATTTGAAATTTTAGGCAACTAAAAAAAACAAGCTTTAAAGACCCCTTTACCTTGGTTAAATATGAATAAATAAAAAGGTCAGCAACTAAAAACTGCTCAGGTGATATTTATGCCTCTGAGCAATTACATTAGAAGCAGTTGACAAAAGTGGTTGTTTGAGGCTTTGCCTTTGGGGAAAGGTCATTAAACTAGGATTCATAAATGCTAACAAAGGAGATCCATGAAATCCCTGAAACGGCATGTGATATTTTGTGCACATGGACATTCTTCTGGAGTATGGGTCTATAGTTTTAATGATTCTCAAGAATCCATGAATCAAAACAGCATTAAGAAAAACTGTTTTTGTTTTCCTTCTGTACATCCTTTTATCCTTCCTTTTTCCCCTGTAATTTCCTCATGAAGATGGAGAGCCACAATGCTTCCCCTCCAAATGAGTGGCTGATCTTTAGCAAATGAGTATTTTCTACAGGATTAGGGAATTGCTTAGTGTGAATTCTGTATATATACACAGAGTTCTAAGTATTTTGTTAACATGATTATTACTGAAACAAGGAAAGGCCATGATAATAGTAACTCTAATATAAACTTCATTTGTTCTTACTGTGCCATACTTATCTATTGTTTTACTATTTCCTTGTATTGCCATCACCATAAAAGGTTTTGGGAATGAGGTGGTGGGGGTAGGATGAGGATAACAAAAATAAAATCATTACAGGTTATGTTCAGATCCTACAATAGCTATATGATGAAGCATACTTTGTTTTTTTTTCAATCCATGAAGCTGACATTCTTTCTGATATCATTTTATCTTTTGAATCCCATAGCCTACCTTTGCTGCTGAGGTCAAGAAATGTTGATTCCCTAATATGCACTAGAGCCTGTGCTCTAGGAATGCAAAAAGAGGATGGCAGGGCTGGGTGTGGTGGCTCACCCCTATAACCCCAGCATTTTGGGAAGCTGAGGCAGGCGAATCACTTGAGGTCAGGAGTTCAAGACCAGCCTGAACAATATGGTGAAACCCTGTCTCTACTAAAAATAATTTTAAAAAATTTACCTGGGCATGGTGGCACTTGCCTGTAGTCCCAGCTACTTGGGAGGCTGAGGCAGAGAATCTGTTGAACCCAGGAGGTGGAGGTTGCAGTGAGCTGAGATCACGCCACTGCACTCCAGTCTGGGTGACAGAGCGCGACTCTATCTCAAAAAAAAAAAAAAAAAAAATTAAAAAGGTATGAAGTACTGACGCACACTACATGGGTGAACTTTGTAAACATTATCTTAAGGGAAAGAAGTCACCTACAAAAGCCCATATACCATATAATTCCATTTGTTTGAGATGTCTACAATAGGCAAATAGAGGCAGAGAGTAGGTGAGTACTTTTCAGGGACTGGGGAAAGGGGGAACGGAGTGACTGCTGAGGGGCTTGGAGATTCTTTTTGGGGGTGATACAAACTTTTTAGAATTAGTAAATGGCGACGTTTGCAAAACAGTCTGAATAGACTAAAAACTAGTGAACTGTATACTTTAAAGGGTGCATTTTATGGTATATAAATCATATCTCAATTTGTCAAAAAGCCAGTTGGGCTAAAGGAGACAAGGAGGCAGTCCTGGCCCTTGGGTACACAAGGTAATTGTTTTATTTCTTGGCTAAAATTTTACAACATTCTTTAATCATTATCTCTTTCTTAAATATCAAGGGTACCCAACACTCATTGTACCATTTCCATCTTTCTCGTTTATAGGCTTTCTTCTTCATCGTATAGCATTCCTTTTCTTTTACATATTATTCCAAAGTAGGAGACTATTAATGAATTCATCATGACTAACATTTATCAGGAACCACTAGGAAATAGAGTATTTCTTGATCACAGTTTAAGTTTTGCTCTGTGACAAAATGACCTAATCTTTGGTTGACCAAAAGCAAGATGAAGAATAATCCATTACGATATATCATGTACATCAATGACTCAGGGAGAACAAAAGCAGGAAAAGATGTTAGCGTCCAATGGAAGAAGACACAGGGCCAAGGCTTGGCCCCATCAAAATAAAACCATCTGTAGCTCCTTGCACAGTAATGTCATCACCAAACAAAACTTAGAAGACAAATGTAAGAAACGAGGACTCATGCAAGCTAATAACCTGTCTTTTCAGCTCTTAAATATGGAGAGCATAACTGTGAATGTTAAAGAGAATAATGCAATAGAGACGATACCTCCCCATGACAATGCACACAACCTTTTACTTTAAAGTTATCACTTTAGTTTTTTTAAAACTATCTTTGTTTATCTACTGCATGTATATTTCTGAGATACAAAGTATTTATATACATAGTGCAGATTCTAAGAACTGAGAATTGACCTTTTCTGATGCTGCTGGCGTTTCATTCATTGCAGTAATGACCTCTATTTCATTTTATAGCTTCTAATATTTTGTAATTATTGAACATTTACATGTGTATATACATATAATATTCATATTTAAATCTCTAAAAGAAAAGACAGTAACTAAGCTAGCAAGTATTCCCAGCTCGACATATTTGCATCAAGATAATGCCCAGCTCTACAGAGATTTGCATCAAGATAACCTGTTTTCTTCACAATGTGTGGTCACTTATGATAGTACTAAGTAATTGCTTAGTATAATTAAAGCTAGAATTAATCACATAGTTCAAATGTTTGTTAGAGCATCTAGCTTATATTTCTTCAACTTTGCTTCTTTCTATTTAAAAAATCTCTTTATAATGAATACATATGTCACTATAGGTCACTATAGTTACTCAATTATTAACAACTATTTCAGAGGATAGTCCACTTTCCACCCCGCCTCCTTTAAAAATGATGTTGTGGATGCTGGGTGCAGTATTAGTGATCCCCAACCTGATATACAGGTGTTTTGTTTCAAACGTGAAACTACTCCCATCATATTGTTCTGATGAAAACAATGACAAACTCACTGACCTGGTTTCACAAGGCCTGACTTCGATTCCTTCTTATATCGAGAGGACTGAATGCTTCCTTCACCCACCATTCCAATCGTGCATTTCTTTCTGGTGAAATCTTCATCACTTCCAGGGCGAAAGCCAATGGGGCTGTTTCCAGCATCTGAGGGTGTCTTCACAGGAGACACTGACTGGCTGCTGGGACAGCCTGTGTCATCTAGAAGACAGTAATCAATAGGTGTTTAATGATGAGGAGGAAATCAATGATGATGATGAGAAGCCATGTGGAGCACCATGCATATGCACACGTGTGCTCGCACGCGTCCACTCTGCTTATGAAGCCCAGGTTAATTGCTGTGAAGACTCTCTTTTCATGACGCTATTTTTATTTTCCATATTTTAATGCATGTTTAAAAAAATTTTTTTGAGACAGTCTCACTCTGTCACCCAGGCTGAAGTGCAGTGCTACGATCTCAGCTCATTGCAACCTCTGCCTTTGGGTTTAAGTAATTCTCATACCTCTGCCTCCCAAGTAGCCGGGATTACAGATGCATGCCACCACGCCTGGCTATTTTCTTTTTTTGTATTTTAGTAGAGACAGGGTTTCACCTTGTTGGCCAGGCTGGTCTCAAACTCCTGGCTTCAAGTGATCCACCTGCCTTGGCCTCCTAAAGTGCTGGGATTACAGGCATGAGCCACCACACCCAGCCCCTTGTAAGCTTTTTGATCACAAATATTTCTGTAACATTCATTTTGTCAAAACATAAAGATGTTTCTGTCTTAACACTTTATATAGTACATTTTTGGGTCATATATGTCCATAGATTTTTGGATGTGTTTGGTAATAAGTTGTTCACCAGAACAACTCAGAATCATTAGGGTGAACTCTTCAGAGTTATGTTTGGAAAATAGTTATGTTTCAAAAACAGAGTTATGTTTCAAAAAATAAAAAATCACTTGAATGTTATTGACCACATCCAGTTTTTGATCACTTGACTCATCCAATAGTTAACAGAATTTGAAAGATAAGTCATCTGGCTTTAGAGTTCAAAGAAGCATAGTGAAGTGATCCTGTTTTATCATATACACACAACCAAAAATACATAAATCAGATATATTGCTGTCTGGAGTAAACTGATAAGATGAAAATGAGATTCAGATGAGAAACATTCCTTTAACTTTCAAGTAACAGATTATTACCAGGGTGATTATGTTAAGTTAATATGAATGATATGAAGTGACCTGTGTAGATGCTTATTATGAAAACAGAAAAGTCATACTCCTGACTCCTATAAGTGCTTTCCACATTTATTTAAGTACTTATGATGGTTAATTTATTTATACTTTGATGAGCAGAACTGTATTGGACCTCAAAGCCAAATCAGTATTACTTAAAAATATGTCTACTCAAACTGATCAATTAGTGTCAAATTTACATTACTAAATAACTCTTTATTATATGGAGATGTTTTGACATCAGAGTTACTTTAGTAACTCAATAGACGAAAGAACGAATAAAGATATTTAGTACTAATAACTTTTCAGATGATTACATTTTATGAGTATTAAGGGAACTAAAATAATGTGCCATCTATCAAAGGCTATCTTAAAACTCCACAGCCTGAATAAAAACAGAACAGAACTAGGCCTGAATAAAACATACTGATTGCTAGAATCCATTTAAAGAAAGAATTATCATTGCTTCATTTTTGGCCTTTATTTCATTTTTCATTTATGAAATATCCCAATTCATGGAACAGAGTGAACTTAGCACTAATAAAATGACTTATTTCTCTTGATAATCCTGTTTTAACTTTTCGGTGTATTATCATATGCAGGACCTCTGTGATTTGTTTCTGAAAGTGAATGGTATTTAGTGTGCTGCTCATGCCTGCAGTCTTTGGTCTCTTTTAAACATGCTGTGTTCTTCCTGAACTCCTGAAGAAGCTCTGGCCTTGAATGACCAGGTGATGAGAACCTCTCTTGGTGGCTGTTGCTCAGCCCTTTCATCACTCGCTGCCCTTGCCTTTCGCTTACATTTGCGCATCCCAGGCTTCAACCCAAAGAGATTTGTGCTCCTTTTTAAAGGTGTAAAGCTGCTAATTACTCAGACACAGATTCCAGCAATTTTACAAGGCTCAACAGGTCTGCACATTGTCTCAGGAGAGCCTCTCTTAATTCCTATCTCAAAGCAGGTAAATGAATGAAATCTAATCATTCAACATTCCATGTTGTCTTTAACATTATTTCCTTATGAGTCAGTTCATAAATCACTTCCTTTGAAAGAGAGTGGTCCCCACAAAATAAAAATCTACACTTCAGAATGTCTACCCTAAAAAAACAAAACAAAACAAAAATACCCCCATTTTCTTGAAAACCCTCCGACTCACAGGGATAAAATTAAACAATTTCCAGTATTGAGAAATGCTGTCAAAATTATATCTTGGGTTTTATTACATTTTTCTGCAGTTAAATGAGAAAGAATGTGTACATACCATGTTTTCAGTGCTAGTCCTTTCAAGGACTAAATGCTGGGGTCTGGTTAAAATTCAGGAACCGAAATTATTTAGAGTGGTGGCAGTGTGGAAGGGGCAGTAGCAATTTTTCACCTGAAGTGTGACACTTCACCTGTCATCAGCATTTACAGCCAGGATCTCCAGAAGCAAGGAATGAGAAGATTAACACCTAAAGAAATCCTGAACTTTGAATACATCTTACAGCATTTAAGTCACTCCATAAAGATCTCTTACCTGTCTACTATCATGCTTCATATGGTGGTGGAGGGGGGAAATAATAGGAATATAAGACCTGGCCTTCATTGGTTAAATGAATATTTATCAAGTTCTGGCACTGAACCAGCCCACAGGCATTGTACCCAGGTCCCATTCTGATAGAGTTTATAAATAAGCAGAAAGGAGCTGGGGTCTATGTCACTTACAATGCACAGTTCTTGTAAACTAGCAAGTCTGATAAAGTTAATCCATATCCAAGAAAATGTGTGGGTTATGGGAGAAGCCTTGGGCATTTGCCTGTTTTGTCTAATGCACTGACACTAACAAAGGAATCTAGTTTCAGAAAGGGCAGGCTATGAATTTTTCTACTAGAAAATTCAAATACTTTCTCTTATGCAAAGTAAGACTCCAGCAAAGGCACAGAGCTTCCTGTGCCAGCGAGTAATCTAAGGTATTTTTCTTTGTGCAGCACTGAAGGAGACGTTATCTTTACAAGTCTTGTTTAGGGCTCCTTTTCTGCTCTCCCTCCTCCTCTCTTCCTCTTTATGGCCAATTGGAAGCTGACAGCCAGTTCAAATGAAGATAACACTCCTTTTCAAAATTCTATGTAAAATATTCTTAGTCCCCATTTACTCTGAGATTTTTTTTGAGACTTAAACTTAAAAGACTTCTGCTTCATTAAACAATGAAATAATTTGAGTATCTACCTATCATCTATCAATCTACTTTTTTTCTCACTCTGTTGCGTAGGCTGGAGTGCATGGAGTGCAGTGGTGTGGTCTTGGCTCTCTGCAGCTTCCGCCTCCTGGGCTCAAGTGATTCTCCTGCCTCAGTCTCCAGAGTAGCTGGGATTACAAGCATGCACCACCACATCTAGCTAATTTTTGTATTTTTAGTAGAGATGGGTTTCGACATGTTGGTCAGCCTGGTCTCAAACTCCTGGCCTCAAGTGATCTGCCCACCTCAGCCTCCCAAAGTGCTGCGATTACAGGTGTGAGCCACTGTGCCTGGCCACATTTACTCTGAGATTCTAAGAATAGTAAAGCCAAGCTGATGTCCTTTGGTTGTTTATATCTAATCTTACAATACTAAACTACATGTGGACTGAGCACATATTTAAGAGATTTATTTATTAAACTTGCTTCAGTTAAACTATGTGAATGTGCCTTCTGTTTTCTGCTGGTACCTGACTGCTGAATTTCCTGTACAACTGATAGATTTATAAAGATAAATTCATAATTTTAGCTTTTATAAGTTATGTTAATATGAAGAAATTAGCAGTGACAAAGATTTCTAATATTAGGAAACTGTTTCTGGGCAGGAAATGGCAGACATCCTGAATAATCTGCCCCCAAAGTGTGGGATGTTTCAAATTTCCAGAAGAATGACAAAACTATGAACATTTTAGTCTGGTTTTGCCATAGGGAAGCATTGCTCCAAGGCTTTAGGGAAGAAGATGTAGAAGACTGTTGGTCTATTAGAGAGAGAGGAATTTACAACACACACATACACAGACAGACACACACACACACACACACACACACACACACACACACACACACACACCCTTCTTACATAGTTGAGTTTTTACATTTCTTTCTCCATTATTCAAGGTAAGTATAACTTTACTTAAAAACCACAGGACCACTTTACATGTTTTATACAGGCTGTTCCATTTGAAAATATGGGACAATTTCCTTCCAAGGGCTGCTCTTTTAAATTCCCCTTAGACTGGTCCAAGATAGTCTCTGGTAGAACTCAGGTAAACATTACCCTCCTCAAAGCCACATCTAAATGATCACCTTCTACAGCAAAGGAGACTGATTCACATGTCCTCCTTGATTTTATTAGGAATTGGTTATTTTGTTGTTTTTCTTGTTACATTTGCTTAGAATTGGTGAACACACAGGATAAGGGTATTAGAAAGAATACAGATCCAGGAACTTCAGAGGTTGTGCTATCCAAAGTACTATTAAAAATACGTACCTCTAGGCTGCGCCCTGCATGGGGCAGGGCCCAGTGGGGACCCCCAGCCTTACTCGGGGACCCTTAGCCCCCCTGGGCTGCCCCAGGGACCCTGGGAGGAGGAGCTGGGCTGTCTTTTCTGTCATTTTCCCTGCCTCCCCTCCTCCCCCTGAAATCTGTTTTACTTCTTTGTCTGTCTCTCCATCACTGCTGTGTCTCTCTGTGGCTTCTGTGTCTCTTTCACAGTAGATTCTCTGAATCTATTTCTATCTCTCTTATTCTGGCTTTCTAGGTCTCTGCCCCTCACGATATCTTTGTGTCTCTGTTTCTGTCTTTTTCGGTCTTTCTGTCTTCTGGCTCTTAAAATATCTCTGTGCTCAACTCCATCTCTGACTCCCCACCCCAGGGCCTGTGGGGCCACCACACACCATGTTGTCAACCTCTGCAGAAGAAAGAAAGAAAAAAAAAATACACATACACACACACACACACAAACCTATGGAATGGGATAGTTTCCAAATTGTCATCAAGAAAATAAAAAACATGCTAAGGTCTATAAAGACAGATGGGGAGAAGCCAGCAACTATTACAATTTTATAGCTTAGATGTTGTTAAAAAACTGATTTAAAATCTGTATCTCCTCTCTCTTTACATTATAAGGTGTTTGAAATATAGGACATAGTTAATAATTATGCAATTACAATTCTGAAAAATATGTGCCTAAGTACTTTAAAAGTATTTTGAATCTCATTTTAAATGTACTTGCTAAATTAAATTAAATCTGTTGAGGTTGTTAAAATTTCAGCTTAACTTTTTAATTATAAAACTAATAATTCTCATTGTAGGAAATTCGAAGTGCAGAAGAGTACAAATAAGTAAAGAAGAAAATAAAGTCATACTATTCTCCTATAATTGTGTTACCCAGAAAAATATTTTGTGAATACAGTTTGCTTGCCTATTTGCTTTTTGCTTTATTATTTTTTCATCATATATTATAAACAGTTTCCTAATCTGTCATTGAAAATTTCTCCCTGTAACTTGCTAGGCTTGAAAGAAAGAAGCTATTAAAGACTAACGGGAACCAACACAAAGGAGTCCCCATCGGTCAACAATAAAATGATTTGAGTACCAAAAAGAATAATAAATGCAAGTGACCGATAATCATTGTATATATAAAAAATCTGAGCTCATGATCAAATAAGAAAACACACTACAGAGATAGAGAAAGGCCCCTTTTACCCCCAAAATGCCCAACTCCCTGGACGTCACTGGAAATGATCCAAGGACCAATTCTTTATATTCAAAATTGGCAATTAAAAGGAAAGAAAGAATTAGCATATATTTTTATTGCAAAAAGTATTCCTATATAACCTGTATCTCAGTCTGACTGAAATCCCTCATTGTTATTGCAAAGTTTGTCCTTAAAAAGCATTCTGGTTAATGAAAACAGATGGAATAACAGAAGTAGAAAATTACTATTTTGCAACATCGAATGAAATAATTGATTTAGGCAACAAACGTAAGAGACGGAACCATTAGACACAAGCTAATAGAGAGTTTACAGTGGAGGGATCAGGCCATACCCAAATGTACCCACTGAGTGTTCTTCCCATCACCAACAGTGAGAAAACTCTCTGATGGGATGTGAGATGAGGCACCCAGCCCTCCCTATGAAGAATTCTTACCACACACAAACACGCAATTGCCCCCAAATCCAATCAAGGCTTTAAAGCTAATGTTCAGCTTACGAAATATATAGAAAATAGAATAATAAGTTAAATTAGAGATTGTCAAACTGCAGCCTACAGGGCAAATTTGGGCCTGTTTTTGTAAATAACTTGTTATTTGAACACAGCCATGCCCACTCCTTTATGTATTGTCTATGGTGGCTTTCAAGGCTGCAACGGTGGGGAGTTGAATAGTTGCAACATAGGCCATCTAGCCAATGTCAAAAACATTTACTATCATCTGGCCCTTTATAGAAAAAGTTTGTTGACTTCTGGATTAAATGATACCACAAAAAAGCAAACAGGCACTTTTGAGAAAGTCTGGGATATTTTATTCTTCTCTATCATATGAAGGAATTATGTTAATCATGTTAGAAATTAAAATGGCACTGTGAATATGTAAGAAAATGTGCTTTTTCAAAAAAAAAGTTATGCATGATGAGGCATGTTGGTAGACAAGAAATGACATGATGTCTGGAGATTTGCTTTAAAATGCCTCTGCAAAGAAAAGAGAGACATAACAAATACAGCAATATCCTGATATCATTTAATCTAGATAAGTAGGTAATAAGCACATGACAGTTTACTGCACTATTTTCTATTTTTGAGTATGCTGTTTAAAAGTTTCAAAACATTTTATTTGATTTCTTGAAAACATTATTTTAAAGGAGTACTGATTTAAAATAGATATAAACAGCATTTTAAAAATTTGTTTATTTTCAGACAGAGCCTCGCTCTGTTGCCGAGGCTGGAGTGCAGTGGAACAATATCTCACTGCAGATTCCAACTCCTGGCTCAAGTGATTATTTCACCTCAGTCTCCCTAGTAGCTGGAACTACAGGCTCACATCACTGTGCCCAGCTTATTTTTATTTTTATTTTTTTGTAGAGACAGAGTCTTGCTTTGTTGGACAGGCTGGTCTCAAGCTCCTGAATTTACGTGGTCCTCCCACCTTGGCTCCCAAAATGCTGGGATTACAGGTGTGAGCCACTGCACCCAGCTGAACATAGTATTTTTAAGACCAATACTTCCTGTAGGAAATATTATTTTGTTTTAATTTTTCTCACGATTTTTAAAATTGCTTTAATACACATTTTATAGATACATCCTTGGGCAAATCTTTGATGAGCTCATAAAATGTATGTCTAGTGGAATTACTAAAACTTCCAAGAAGTTTGAAACAACTTATATTCCCATTATTGTATGAACATACTGCACTTACTAAATACCTGCCAATACTAAATATTATTTGGTTTACATATTTCAAGTTAATCAAAAATGAATTTTTGATGTCTTTATTTACATGTATTTAATTGTTTGTGAAGCTCAATGTCTTTGTATGTTCATTGACCTTTTTAATTTATTCTATGAATTGTTCAAGTCCTTGATAATTTTTCTGTTTGGATGTTCAGGTTTTCTTATTGATCTGTAAGAAATCTTTATATATTAAAGGCATTAACCCTTTGTCATATTTCACTGTTTGTTGTTTGCTTTTAACTTTATAATGTTTTTGACATTCAAACCTTGCTCTAGTCTGTCAAATCTCTCTGTATGTTCCTTTGTGATTTCTTCCAATACTTTTATGCTTAGAATGTTCTTTTTAAGATCAACTAAATATTTGCCTATACTTTCTCCTAGATATTTAGAGTTTCACTTTTCATTTAAATTAATTCCATTTGGAATCCACTTTAAAATGTGGTGTGAGGGTTAGATGCTAACATTTTATTAATATTGTAATTTTAAGGAAGTCTATCCACATTACTTTGCAATGCTTTTATGATGAAAATTTGAAAGCAATACTTTTTGCATAATTCATTTATATATTTCAGAATAATAGATTGCCCAAAGTGTGCATGTGCATATCACAAACTTTACTGATAATTTAACAAAAGTGCCTAAAAACCAGTGCCATCAAACACATTTGGTGTCAATTCTGATGAGCAAGTCCCTTTTAAAATCTTCTTGCTGAGGCTGGCAGATTGCTTGAACCCAGGAATTCGAGACCAGCCTAAGCAACATAGTGAAACCTAGTCTTTACAAAAAATACAAAAATTAGTTGGGCATGGTGGTGCATGCCTGTAGTCCCAGCTACTCTGAACGCTGAGGTGGGAGGATTACTTGAGCTCTGGGGGCGGAGGTTGCAGTGAGCCAAAATCTCACCATGGCACTCTAGCCTGGGTGTCTGAGTAAGAACCTGTCTCAAAAATAATCTTCTTACACCAATCACATGTGAGAATAAAACATCAAGTTCTAAAAATTACAACTATTAATAAAATATTTCTTCAAAGTTTAAGAGGCATCTCTAAAACTGCTGGCTCCTTTCTGAATTTAGATCTCAGAGCCCACTAGTTTTCAAAATTGTTGAACTAAACAATTCCAGAAGACACTTAAAAATAACATCAGTGGAGGAAAATATGATTTTGTGCCATAATGTCTTGAAACATTCAGTTATGGTTTGATTCTGTTCGATGTTCTGTTGTATAATTTGGGGGGCAGGGAAGTTACTGCTAGTTTAAAGAAACATTATTTTAAGCTATATGGAAATCTAGTTGATTCTCATGAACAATGGAAGCATTTACTGACTACTTATTCATCCATTCAACAAATATTTATTGAATGTCTACTATGTGTCAGACATTAATATAGCTCTTATTATGCTTATTGCTCCAGATACTAGTATTTTTGAAGATAATTTAATGGAGACAGATAAAACGTCACAGCTTAAACTCATGATTAATATAAACCATGTGAAATTCTTACCACAAACCATTCAGTGCATTTGTATGCACTGAAAGGATACAGGTAAGGCAAGAAAACTAACACTTATTAAGTACCTCTCATGTGGCAAACACATTAATTATTAACATACAATTTTAATAATATGTTACTGTTGGGAAAATGGAGGCTCAGAGAGGTTAAAAATTTTATGGACACAGAGCTGCTGGGCAATTGACTCAGGATTCAAACTAAGGTTTGTCTTACAAAGTGCCTGTTTTACTCACCACCATAAGCTAGCTGTTTTCTAAAATTTCCAATTTATGTTTGTTCCAAGAGGAAACATCAGCAATTCTGGGAATGCCCAAATTAAAAACAGACAAAGGAAGCTGTTAGAAAGAAGTCCTCCCATAATAAACAGACCACAGAAATGTGAGGCAAGAAACTCTTTCTAGTTGTTTCCAGTATTCCTGCCTCAACATATGTAGCCATATAAAATGTGTGCCATTTTGATAATTTTGCATTCTAGGTTTTCAATACCAACCTTGGGTTTCTATTCCTTCACTCAATTTTAGCATCTTTTTGTAGTGAGAGCTCAGAGATCTACAAAGCTCTAAAATCTGCTTCAGTATTATACAACATATTACTGATCAGTGGCTGATGTTGAAGTGTATGAATCTCATCCATCCATCCACTTATTTTTTCTACAAATAATTACTGATTTCCTACTATGTGTAAGATATTATTCTATATATAAGAGAGGTAATAATGAGTGAGACACTAAGATCTTTGTTCTTAACAAGTTCACATTCTAATGATGAGGAGAAACAGTTAATAAGTTAAAAAAATACATAAAAAGATGTTTTGGGGCCAGGTGCAGCAGTGGTAGCTCATGCCTATAATCCCAGCACTTTGGGAGGCCAAGGTGGGAGGACAGCTTGAGCTCAGGAGTTTGAGACCAGCCTGGGCAATGTGGAGAAATCATATCTTTTTTTTTTTTTTTTTTGATACAGGGTCTCATTCTGTCACCCAGGCTGGAGTGTAGTGACACGATCAGGGCTGACTGCAGCCTCCACCTCCTGGGCCCAGGTGATTCTCCCACCTCAGCCTCCCATGTAACTGGGACCAAAAGGTGTGTGCCACAACACCTGGCTAATTTTTTTCTTTTTTTGTAAATGGGATCTCACTATGTTGCCCAGTGAGATCTCCTGGGCTCAAGTGCTCCTTCCACCTCAGCCTTTCAAATTCCTGGGATTATAGGCATGAGCCACTGCACCCAGCCAGAGACCCTTATCTCTACAAAAAATAATTTTTAAAAAGTTAGCTAGGCATGTCCATAGTCCCAGTTATGCAGTAGGCTGAAGTCGGAGGATTGCTGGCACTCAGGAGATCAAGGCTGCAGTGAGCCGAGGTCATGCCACTGCACTCCAGTCTGGCTGACAGAGCAAGATCCATCTCAAAAAAAAAAAAATAGATATTTGGGATTTACTGTTAATATAGTATACTCGGTGATATACGTGGAAGGTGGGAAGCTACTTCATCAGATATATTGTGATAGAAGGCTCCTGAAGAGGTCATTTGACCCTAAACCAGAAAATGAGAAGGAAATAATCACAGAAAAGGCAGAGAAAACAGGGAAAAGAATTCCAGGCACAGAGAGTAAGTACGAAAAGCTCTGAGGCAGGAATATGGGGCATTACAGAAACCAAAAAGAGGAAGAACAATGGGGGAGAGAATGATGATGAGGGCAAAGGGAGGCAGAAGCCCAAGTAGTGCCGAATTGTAGGTCAGGAATCTTTAAGTGCAACAGAAACTGCAGTGTGCACTAAGCATGAGATAACAAAAGTTTGGTCTGCGCTTATAATGGAGAACAGACTGAATCAGTGATGATATATCTAGCTAATATTTACTGAGTGCCTATTAACTACCAAGCACTGTTCTAAACACTTAACACCAGTCTTAACTAACTTAACCTAATATTAATTAACTTAATGTAATGGTTAACTAACTTAATCTAATATTCCTCTGAGATAGGCACTATTGTCATCCTGATTGGCAGGGGTCATATGAAACTAGCACTAATGTTTACACCACCTGCCCAAGCTTGTAATCAGTAAGTGGCAGAGTTGTAGCATGAAGCCAGACAGGCTAACTCCAGAGTGTTTCTCTTTGTTAATCACTATGCTGCATGGCCCCTTTAAGAATGAAAGGAAGAAGCAAATAAACCCATTTGGAGGCTACTACCATAGTAGATATGAGAGGTGACAGAGGTTTGACTTGAGTGGTACTAGTGAAAATTGAGAAAAGTAGATACATTTGAGATAAATTTGGAAAAATAATTGAAAGTATTTATTTACAGTAAGGAAAAATGGAAAGGCTAAAGAATGTCTTCTTCTAGGTTTTTTTCTTAAACAAGTGGGTATATGGCAGTCATTTCTGAATTGGAGGAAAATGGGTTTATGAATGTGTAGGGGGTGAAATCAAGAATTCTGGTTTTGATATGAGACATTTGAGACACAAATTAAACATGGTCTTGGAGATATCAAGTAGGCACTCGGATAAGTGAGCCTGCAGCCCAGGGGGGACGTCTGGAGCATCACCACCCTACAGGTGAGACATTGAAAGACACAGGCCTGCATACAAGCTCTTGGGGAAGGCTGGAGAAGAAGAGGGTCAAGAAGGTGACTTGAGAGGCAGGAGGAACGCTCAGCGGAGCGGTTCACAGAAGCCATGGAGGAAAATCTTTCCTAGGAGAGGGGCCTGTTCAATTATGTTGAGTGCTGCTGAGTGGTCAAGGAAAATGAGGGCAGACAAGGGGAATATTAGATTTGGCCAACATAGTCACTCACATGTTTGCCAGGACACATTTTAGAGCCAGGATTTTGGAGAGGTTTTGCCATGAAGAGGAGCAGAGAAATGGCGGGGTGGGAGGAGAGTCTTTTGCAAATGAAGGGCAGTTGTAAAGAAGGAAGGGAGCTTCTTTTTCTTTATAGATGGGGAGTGCATATGTGTTAACGGAAATTAGCTTGTCAGAGTGACTGAAATGAACACCTCACACTAAGACATGTAACTTACATCTACAAAAGCAGAGTGGAGAGTGGAGTAATTATTTACTGAGTGCTTTCCTTGTTTCTTGGAGACAAAATAATCACTTCATGGATAAACATTCCCAGGATTTCTGAGCTATTTTGGAGCTTCGAGTGCGCCCATAAAAGTCACTCTGATGAAGCCCTGGGCAGTAAGGGAGGATGCAGGGCCAGGTGAGGTAAGCTCCATTTCTGCAGAGGACTCTATCTCTGGAACAACGGCCTAGTACATGGTTTCTACCAAGCATTAAGTTGTTTGATTTGCACTAGCAGCCCCTGAAGAAGGAATTTGGAGGAGGAAATACTTGGCCCAAATATTTAATGTAGAATGAGTAATGAATCTACCTAGATGTTTTGGTGAGGGAGGAGTTGGTGTTGAAATTGGGAAACAGAGGGTGACTCTATCACTGCCAGAAGAAAGGTGAGCCCTGGCATGAGGGTGGTGAATTTGTCTGTCAGGAGAACTTTATCTTATTCTTTTTTTCATATAGTTATGATCTTTCCAAAATAGGCATGATACAAATCTTTCTGACCTTCCCTCTCCTTAGCATTTTGGGTTTATTTGCAGTTTCTAGGCCATGCCTTTATAAAGGCTGAGTTATATTTTTTAAGTTTCCTTGGCAGGAGAACATGAAGGAGGGGGAAGAAGCAGAACTAGAACGATAGGAAGGGAAGAAGAGAGGAAGAGAGACAGACAGACAGAGGCCAAGAAGCTAATTTTTCTTTTTCTTTTTTTTTTTTTTTTGAGACAGAGTTTTGCTCTTGTTGCCCAGGCTGGAGTGCAGTGACACAATCTTGGCTCACTGTAACCTCCCCTTCCCATGTTCAAGCAATTCTTCTGGTTCAGCCTCATGAATGGCTGGAATTACCGGCACCTGCCACCATGCTTGGTTAATTTTTAGTAAAGTTGGGGTTTTACCATGTTGGCCAGACTGGTCTCAAACTCCTAATCTCAGATGATCTGCCTGCCTCTCAAAGTGCTGGGAGTACAGGCATGAGCTATCACGCCCAGCCCCAAGAAGCTAGTTCTTCAGCTCCTGAAAAACGTGTAATAAAGTAACTACAAACCACTTTAAGGACATCTGAATTAAAATGAGTTGTCTTATAGCAATGTGAATAGTTTTTCCTTTCTTTTCCACTTTTCTTCACAGTGAGAATCTGAACATGGTAATGGTCAAGATAGAGTAAGGGATAAAAATGGAAAATATTAAATAAAAAGCACTGTTCATTATACAGTTTATGTAATTGCTAAGTCTGAGCTTTTTCTATTTTGAAAAAAAATAATTGTTTTAAATAACATATTTCTATCATGGAACTTCTTTTTAAAAAGGGAACAAAGAAAGAAAATAGAGTCACAGAAAAAATATACTCACAGTCTAATTCCAATGACATTCATAATATAAAATTCTAACTTATGAAAGTTAGCCTCATAGACAAAATGTCCATCCACAGAAGAATGGTTGAATAGATTATGGTCCTCCGTAGAGAGACACGCCATGCTGTCATTACAATGAATGAGGGGATTTCCTTGTGCTGACAAGCAATGACAGCTACAGGTACTGCCTGGGATATGCATTTTTTGAGGGCAGGGGGAGCCATGTCAGTGTTGCTCATTGTTCTACCTCAGCTACTAGAAGAGTGCCTTGCACACCATAAATTTTGAATAAATACTTGCTTAAAGAACAGAAAGGATCACAGATCAATATAGCATAATTTCACTTTGGCAAAAAGCAAAACAAAATACATCATACAAATGTGATTAGCTCCAATTTGACATATGTGTTTGTATAACATATTTTATAATAAATGCATTTTTGTTACTTCTGAATTTAAAAATAAAAACATAATTAGCATTAAAGAAATATAATCCTCATAAACACTCCAGAATCAATAGAAGGGGAGCCTAGGATCCAGAGGGTCTTAAGAATTCTGAGAGACAGGTCAGTCTCTAACAGCGATCCTATCTGCCTGGTCACCCACACACAAAAAATAATAAAGGCTGAGCCAGCTGGTAAAGAGGCAGAGCCCAGAGAAATCCACACTGAGCAGGGAAAAGTTGAAGGCTGTGGTTTCTAATGGGATGGGTGAATGCTGTGTGGTCTCAATGATAGCACAATTGCGCATTTGGAAACTCTGTTTGGGTTCCCTAAAAAGAGAGAGCAGTCAACTTGAAATAACAGGTCTCCTTCTGGAGCCAGAGGAGCCAAGCAGCAGGCAGGGAAGCTTCAGAGCAAGACGAATGTTTCCAGCAGTGGCTGAGGTACCAGGTCAGGAGTCACTTTCTGCTCTAGTCAGTGGGAGGAGACTGGGGCTTTCTCAGAATAAAAACCACCTGGAGGGTGGGTGGGGTAGTAACTAGTGTTAAATCAAAGGCCTGGGAAACATGAATATGTGGCCTGTACTAATTATCCTTTTTTTTTTTTTAGACAGTCTTGCTCTATCACCCCACCTAGAGTGCAGGAGCACAATCTTGGCTCACTGCAGCCTCCACTTCTCAGGCTCAAGTGATTCTCATGCCCCAGCCTCCCAGGTAGCTGAATTACAGGTGTGTGCCATTGCACCTGGCTAATTTTTGCATTTTTTATAGAGATAGAGTTTCACCATGCTGGTCAGGCTGATCTCTAGCTACTGGCCTCAAGTGACCTGGCAGCCTCGGCTTCCCAAAGTGCTGGGATTACAGGCATGAGCCACTGCAATCAGTCATAATTACTTTTTTGATTGTAATTTTGGCTGCTCGTTTTTCTGATTTTTTTGTGTGACTGAAAAATAACAATTAGAATAGAAAGTGCTCCTCACTGCTCCCTAAACATGCCCTGCCCTTTTAGGACTCTGCTTTTACCCACATTAATCTCTCTCTTTGCAATTTTATGCTTAGCTTCTCAAACTCCCTCACAACCTTCAAAACCTTATGTGCCAGCTCTTGAGTGGGGCATTTTCTGGTTTTCTTAGCAAGAAACCTCCCTTCTAGATGCCCACAACACTAGGGTCATGGTTCTATTGTGGAGCTTACTCTTTTTGACATTTAGAGATGCTAAATTCCTCAGGAAAGGAATGTCACCTTCATCTAACCAAACTATTTAATAGAGTACTGAGTAATTTTCTAGTTGTCTTATTTCCCCAACTACTAAGATAGTGCTCTGCTCTCAGTACATTTTATAAATAAGAAAATTATTCACTTGTTCTGTTCTCATAATTATAATTTCCACCAAATTCCAACAAATGCTTACTAAGCAACTGTTAGGAGGCTGGGGGACTATGTTGTTCCTGCCTTAATAGGGCTTACAGTCTTGGGGAGTCAGGTAATCAAACAAACATTTTTAAAACCAAGCCAGGTGTGGTGGCTCGTGCCTATAATCCCAGCACTTTGGGAGGTCGAAGCTGATGGATCACTTGAGACCAGAAGTTCAAGACCAGCCTGGGCAATATGGTGAAACTCTATCTCTACTAAAAAAACAAAAATTAGCCAGGTGTGATGATGTGCACCTGTAGTCCCAGCTACTTGGGGGCAAAAGCATGAAAATCGCGTGAACCCAGGAGGTGGAGGTTGCAGTGAGCTGAGATTATGCCACTGCACTTCAGTCTGGGTGACAGAGTGAGACTCTGTTTAAAAAAAGAAAGGAAGGAAGGAATGAAAGAGAAAGAAAGAAGAAAGAAAGAAAAAGAGAAAGAAGGAAAGAAAGAAAAAAGAAAAGAAAGAAGGAAAGAGAGATCACACTACTGCACTTCAGCCTGGGTGACAGAATGAGACTGTCAGACAGAAAGATAGAGAGAGAGAGAGAGAGAGGAAGAAAGGAAGGAAAGGAAAGAAGGAAGGAAAGAAGGAGAGAGGAAGCGAGGGAAGGAAGAAAGGAAGGAAGGAGAGAGGAAGGGAGGGAAGGAAGAAACGAAGGAAGGAAGTAGAGCAGAAGGGAGAAAGGGAAGGAAGGAAGGAAGGAGGGAAGGAAGGAAATTTTAAAACCAGATAATGTAGAAAGCATAAAGATAGGACACCTAACCTAGATATTGAAATTGATCCTTCAGCTTCCTACTGTGATCTATAAATATACTTATTTGTAGTCACATCCAGTCTTCTTTTCTGCATGTGTCTTTTTTGGTCTACCTCAGTCTTGTTACAGTTAATACTTCTCTACTATTGTTATATCTTTCTCGCCCTCAATCTCCCTCTCTGTTTTATTCTTTACTATCTACTTCTCAGTTCAAAAACTTTATCAAATACTTGCCTCTTGATAAACACCTGTCACTGTAAATGCAACATTTGTTTTTATTCTATTTTCTGTTCCCCATCCCAGTTAAGCCCTTTAAAAACATTGTCTATACTTTATTTGCTACCTCTCGCTCACGTCTCAGCTGATGGGAGTTTGATACATCCCATCCCCTGATCACCACCAATTTGCTGCAACTGTTTCTGCGGAAGATCACTGAAAACCTAATGGTCTGACCCCTGAGTACTATTTGATGCACATTTTACTTAGTCTTGCAGACACACCTGCATCTCTTGGTTACTTATTTCTCGAAACTCTTTTCCTTTGGAAGTGGAGACACCGTCACACCTGGCTCTCATGCTTTCTCTCTGAATGCTCATTCTTAGGTGTCTTGATTTCCTTTTCCTGCCTCCTCTTGCTATACCTCAGAGTCCTCCCCGTGGTCCTCTAATTTTCTTCCTCCATGCACTTGCCACTGTTAATGTTATCAACACCCTTGACTTCTGCTGGTCACCATCTTAGAATTCTCTTTGGGGCTCCAGCCTTTTGTCTAAAATGCAACAAAGCCTAAATTGAACAAATTAACTTGACTCCCTGTCCTTCTCCCCAATCCTGCTATTCTATATGTATTCATCCAGTGGAGATTTAGACATATTCTTCCCCTTCCCCTTCCATTTGCAACTGGTGACTAAGACCCATCTGTTCCAGCCCCAAATCTCACACATGTCATTCATTTACCAGTCTTCACTTAGACTGCAGCAGTGGCCTTCAAAGTGGGCAGACTCCTATCACTCCTGCCCCCTCCCTGTCCAATACAGAAATAGGAAGACTTTCTAAATTATAAATTGGATCATAATGCTTTCTTGCCAAAAATCCTTCACTGGCTCCGAAATATCTTTAGAAATTGTAAAATGGCAGCCCATGATCCATATTCAGCTATGTACATGTACTATTTGTACCACAGAGTTAGTTTAAAAGCTGAATTTTTAAAATTCAGGCTATCTTTCATGATGACACAAATGTCACCAGTTCTAGAGTTCTCGCTGTTGTCTTCTACCGAGGTGCCCTCACTCTTTACATTACTGGCCTAGTTCCTGTATGGATCCTTGAGCTCATGGAAGAAGTTCTAAGCATGGAATAGGAAGTCTTGCATGACCTGGCCTGCCTGACTTTCTGCCTCTCATTTCATGCTTTTAACTCAAGTTTGCTGATGCCAAGGCTCATGTTTATCTACTACACCATGCTAATTAATGTTACTTCTTTTCTTCCTTGGGCTTATGAAATGTGAGAGGCCAATGCAAATAATAAATGGAACAACAGCAAACTCAAATTACAAGGTAGGAGTGGATGTGGAGTGGATGTGAATGAAAGGGACTGGGACACAGGTGAGTAAAGGCAGCAGTGTGGGAATCCCATCCAGATGGGATAATTTGTTACCTCATTCATTTCAGTGTCAGGCTTAAGGCAGTAAAACAATCGATTTTTTCTAACCCCTGTGTGTCATTCATTTTTGTAGCCTAAGCACAATTCCTGATCCTTTGCAGGCATTTAAGAGATGCTTACTGAATAAACATGTTTTGGTGAAGGCTTGCAAAAGGCTGAATGTCCTATCACTTCCAGGTCTCAGCCTCTTTTCGTTCTGCCTCTTTCAGTGTATCTACTGGGTGTTCAGGGTACACTCTTGGTGTTGGCATACCCCCTTTCAGTGTACACCCCAATCATCCCAATATCACAAAAGGAATATGCAAAATAGTAAAAAGTATAGATATGGTAAATTCAGAGAGAGGATTAATAGGAAAATTTAAAAAAAGAAATGCTTTCTCCTCCCCCTTACTTTGCTACCATCTGAACACAAGTTAAACCTATTATGTAGACATAAACAATATTATGGCTAAGATTAATGACATGGGACCAGTATAGATAAAGTCAGAAGCTATAATTTCTAGGGAACGTGGAGGCCTCCTTCCACATCCACCTTGCCCCATGGTCATTGGTTTAAACAGCCTGGCTGGCCACCATTTCTACCATCGTTGGTTCTTATTCATCTTGTGATGCCACTTTGGGCATCCCTCTCATACTCCTCATACCAAATCCCCAAATACACACAGAACACAAAGATGTGAGGCTCAGCCTTCAGCGTGCACAAGAGTTGTCTGGAAAGCCTGTAAAGTGCAGATTTCTGAGCCCTCTCATTTAAAGACAATAGTTTTGGGTAAGGTCATTGTATTTGAATTTTAAACAAGTTTTACTGAGGATTTAAAAGTAGGCAAACACCATACTCTGATACTGGAAAACATTCTCATAAAGACGTGTTTTAGAACCTAAAAGATTTTCAAGTTAAGTACCTTAATTTGCTTTCAGACATGGTCCAATTCCATCATGTTTACCTTTCACCATTCCTACTGCCAAGGATTTTTTATTAAGCGGCAAAAATTTTGCTTTTGGCAAACTGCAGTTACCACATTGTCAAAGAAATACTGCCTATGTGCTTTTTGTTTGTAATCTCTTTCATTAGGTGCATGCTTCTGTGGCGAGGCAGCTAAGCATTTGAAATATTTATTATACAATATTGCCTAGGTCTCATACTCATTAAAGTGATACTAAATTGATAGGGTCTTTTTTTTTTTTAATTCACAGCAGGCTAGTAGTCATTCAACTGTAGTATAATTTGGTATCACAGCTCACTTCACTTTAAGCAATTCATCTCAATTCTAATCATTATGTTCAAAGCTTCACTGTATCCAGATGCCAAGCTTCCCCAACTGGACAAAAGCACAGGAGAAATATTTGTTTGGCAAGGCCCGGTAAATTTTTGCAGGAATTGTCATGCCTCAACAGGGCACCAGTCAGGTTATAATTTGCCTTAATTGCTCTTGCCATAAACAGCAACAATGATTACCTCTAGGTCATCGGCACTCAAAGAAAGATTTCTTCTCAGCTACTGTAAATAACAAAATACTTTCTGCAAACACCTTACTTGGGATTAGACTGCAAAGGATCTCGGTTTTTGACCATTTAAAAAAATTGACCCAGTACATGTTTTTTTAAATGTGTTAGGTCACACATTCGCCTGTGTATCTGTGTGTGCACATTAAAATACATGAAAATAACTCAGAGATATTAGTGTTCTCCCATAATACAACTAGTCTTCTAACTGCATAATTCGTTCCACCTGCCATGTTTACAAGGCGCCCCAAGGAGAACTAGCTTAAAACCCAGCAATCCATCTGCCTCTCAGTTCTAAGGGGGTAATTATTGCCTCAACTAAGCAAAGAGGAATGCACAGCATGCTGCTAACCGTGTCAGGTGACTGACGTATGTGCCTGGCACACTCACCCAGGTCATCAGCTTTTCTAATAGTGGCTGGGGTCATGGTACAGTAACAAACACAATCCACTACTTATGGAAAAGGGGGAGAAAAATGGACAGAGACTAGATTCAGTGGGCCAAACCCAGAACACAAACCAAAAATGTGGGCTTTATCACTTCTTATATGCATGTTAAAAAACAAGAAACATGGGGGAGGAAGGACAGGTTGACCTTATGCCAAAACATTGGTTTAAAAAAACAAAAAACTTTTTTTTTTAAAGGGGACAGGAAAGCAGGTGTTTTGTTTCTACTAACTCCCTATTAACTGTACTTCCTTATGTATTTTTAAAAATAAAGCATTAATTAACATTTATCAATAATGTACAACGTTCTACTTGCTGTGCACACAAAATAAAGGCTGGCTTCCAATACAGTATAAACTTAACTGTCTCCAACTAAGCTCACAGTGACCAAGACTGAATACAAACCGTGAGGAATACTGTTTGAAGACTGGAATGATGTCCAAGTACAAAAACACTCATGTGCTGATGAAATGCACAGAGCACCTGCAGATCTTCAAAGAAATTTGGCTAAGAAGAAGCTATTAAAAAAAAAGAGAGCTCTTTGGGGACACACCCCAAATGAATTGCAAAAGGTCACATACAACTCCTTCCCTCTGAAATAAGGGAGATACAACATACAAATTAGCATTTAGAATATCAAGTCATTAAATGCTCCTTGCCAAAGCTCCCATGGGAAAACAAGAGGGAGGCAGTGGAGTGGGGAGGGACGATGCAAAGTGGGTAAAAACAAACAGATCACTTTGGAAATAGTTCCATTCTTTTAATTCCACAGGTCAGTAAATTATAAGAAAAAACTTGGGGTGGAGTAGAGGAAACATCCGCATTGAGTTGTCATTTATTTTGTTGAAGTAGAACTACTATTCACTATCATGAATTTTTGTTTTATTACAAATGATAGGAAAGCCAGATTCTCAAAATAAAGGATAATTCTTTATATTAAGTAAATTTTTATGAAGCTCACTACATGATATATTTTTTAAAAATAAATATTTTAGAACATATGATGCTCTTCATAATTAATGCTTTTGATGTAGATTTGGGGAAAGAGTCTTCCGTTTGCAGTTCTGAAAACGTAATTTTCAAATTAAATTTCATTGTGTTTGCGGTGACATCTTCCTCTATAATTTCATTACCAGATTCTAAGAATTCCCCTAATTATGCATGGCCCCTTTTACATGAGTGAATGTAATGATTTATAAAGAAGGTTGTGAAGCTGTGATGACAATAGATGCCGCTAAATTATTTTAGCTTTGTTGTAGTAGAGGCTGGTATTTTTTTAAGTATTGTATGCACCCTGTTCTCAAACTGCCATGATTAAGCCAGGAACACACATTCCGGCCTCGGTGTTAGAGTGGCTGGATTAAAACGAGCGATTTCCCCCTGCTGGTTGGACATGTCTTACATTCTCTACCTCACTGCCTGCAGCATTAACACTCCCCATAGTACCAAACCCATTTATTTTCCACCCACCAACCGGCCTCCTGAAGCATCATTAACATGCCCCCAAAGGCCTTGCTGCTGTCAATTTTAGCCTGCACAGCACTCAAAAGCCTTTGTGGGGTTTATCAGAGTTCTGTAGGAAAGGAAGGGAAAGGCATTAGACTCAACCCATGGGGAATTGACAACACAGGAAGATGAAGAGAGATGAGGCAGAGGCCCAGGAATGGAGGAAATCCTATCTGGAGGCAGGTTACAAGGCTCAAGATTGAAAGGTTGTTTAGAGACACCCATAATTATATGCTTCTGCCACTCAATTTTCAGCTAGTTAATGGCAAAAAGATCAATACCTACTTTCGATTTTCATGTACAGCATTATAGCCTTAGCCAGAGACAGGTCTCCTAGGAAGGAGGATGATTCAGGAAGTGGGTCTGGGGGAGAATGATTCATAACCAAAATCAATAATCTGATTTGCCTTCATATTTTCTAAAATATATTTGGGGTTTTCCTTTTTTGTTGTTGTTTAGAACAACTTTTTCTTTTTTTCTGATAACACTACTCACCCTGAAGTCAGTCACAGAGCAATTGATTACATGGAGAGAATACCAGGAATAAATGTGGAACTGAGTTATGCACACAAAGCTCTGTCAGTTTGAAATGATGTGCCCCGAGTTCATCCACACTCACCAGAGTGAGCGCTGGGCTCCAAAACAGAGTTAAAGTAAACAGCATTACATTCTGCAAATACAACTCTAGATTCTAGGAATATTAACTGTGATAGCTTCTCAATTACCCTTTCGTTTTCTTCTTGGGAGAATAGTAAGCAAAACAGCAGTGGGTTTCCATTTTAAACTAGATTCATATGATTGAAATAGTAAGAAATAAGTTTTAAAACATAATACTTTGATAGGTTTTTTTTTCAAAATCAAGCAGAGAATTTGAGTTAGATAGGGAAAAAAAAGTAAGCAGTGCAGAATTTTCAACATACAACTTATGCAGAGGACAGAATAATTTCGTGAAGGTATGTAATAAATCCAAAGCTGCATTTACAAAATCCTTGAAAAATGTAGCCGTGAGCCCTAAATGCAGTGGAATGTTATGTCCTGCTAAATGAGAGCATTAATCATAGCATCTTGAGTCATGTGTTTCCTCTCATACACGTGTTAATCTTCAAGTTCCATGTTCCCTAAATAAGTTCTAAAAAATTATCCACTTTGAAGCATTCTTCACTAGTCATAAGACAGTCACTCCTTTAAATTTTACACAAATTCCTAATACTTCTCAAGGAATGTAAGTCCTTCTAAGTCATGTTCTTCAATGGGAATAACAAGCTCTGTCAAGTGATAATGGTGGCACCTTCAGGAACCATCAAGAGATTTGTGCCCTTATCAAATATCCTCACAACTTTAAGGAAGCTTTCTTACTCCTGTGCCAAAACTGACATCCATAGTTCACTGTACTAAGAACCAGCATTTATCAAGCACCTCTGTAAGCCAGGCACTGTGCTAGGTAAACATTTAGGTATCTGATCTCATTCAACTTCATAGCCACTCTACAAGGGAAGTATTATCATCTCATTTTAAGAATGTAACAACTGAGGCTTAAGGAGGTTAGGCAACTTGCCGAAGGTCACACAGTATGTAAGTGGTGAACAGGCCAGGGATTCCAGCCCTTCCTGTAATCAGGCTTGGCAGATCACAAAGCCTGGGCTCTTGCCCACTAAACCATAAGGCCAGGCCAGCCTTGGGCTATAACTCTCCTTGATCTTGACCCCATTTGTTAGGAGTTGCTTTATCTTTGGGGAATTTCATAATTAGAGGTACACGGGCTTATAGAGGTTGCTAGTATAAAATTCAACCCAACATTTTTTCTAGATTTAACAAAGGAATGTATTTTTAAAAACAGTCATAGAATGGCAATCATTAAAAAGTCAGGAAATAACAGATGCTGGAGAGGATGTGGAGAAATAGGAATGCTTTTACACCGTTGATGGGAGTGTAAATTAGTTCAACCAGTGTGGAAGACAGTGTGGTGATTCCTCAAGGCTCTAGAACCAGAAGTACCATTTGACCCAGCAATCCTATTACTGGGTATATATCCAAAGGATTATAAATCATTCTACTATAAAGACACAGGCACACATATGTTTATTGCAGCACCATTCACAATACTAAAGACTTGGAGCCAACCCAAATGCCCATTAATGATAGACTGGATAATGAAAATGTGGCACATATACACCATGGAATACTATGCAGCCATAAAAAAGGATGGGTTCATGTCCTTTGCAGTTACATGGATAAAGCTGGAAACCATCATTCTCAGGAAACTAACACAGGAACAGAAAACCAAACACCGCATGTTCTCACTCATGAGTAGGAGTTGAACGATGAGAACACATGGACACGGGGGGGGAACATCACCCACCAGGGCCTGTCGGGGGATGGGGGCTAGGGGAGGGATAACATTAGGAGAAATACCTAATGTAGATGACAGGTTGATGGGTACAGCAAACCACCATGGCAGATGTATACCTATATAACAAACCTGCACGTTCTGCACATGTATCCCAGAACTTAAAGTATAATTTAAAAAATGAAAAAAAAATAGTCATAGAAACAAAAAGTTAGATTTTACATTCGAAATTATATGCTAGAAAAACATATGAAAATTCAGGTGTGAGGTTCCAATAAACTGAACCATATGAAAATGCTGTGTTTGTAGGTCACAACAGCCAGAAATACGTGACTTTCTACAATTCATCCTAACAGTAGAAGTGTAATTCTAGGCTATAAGGGATTCACAATGCACCTGCAGTGCACACGCTTCACGCCTCTGGTGGCTTCCCCAGGGTACTGTACCTGAGCAGAAGCTGTTGCTGCTAACGGTCCTTGCTGAGCGCCCAGAGCTGCTGGGGTTGAACTCTCTGCTCTCTTCCTCAGAAAAAGGAGACTCAGAGGCTGGGGACACTTTGTGCTGTTGTTGGGGCAGATGGGGCCGAAGAATCAACCGGGGAATTCGGCTTCGAGAAATCTCCTTGTCATGATGCTGCACTCTGTGCTCCTTCTCAAAATTGAACATCAGAAAAGAAAACAAAAGCAAAGGCATTTCCCTCTCTGAACTCCTGTGGGTTCCTTCAAGGATCAGTTTCTAAGAAATCACATTTCTGAGTATTGAGTCTTCACAGAGTAGTCCTTCTTATCTCAGTTACTGAATGAGCTTCAAAACTCTTCTACTGAGCTAACCTTTTTAATCTACCGAATAGCACATATCTGTGTGGCACATACACACACACACATACACACCACATATACACACTACACACTTCCACTCACTAGCTGGAAGGCATCCTACTTCCCTATGCCAGTCCTGACTTACCTTCCCACCCTGACTTCTATCACATTCAAGCTTCCGCCTCCCAAAGGCTCTTTATTACACCACACTCTGGCTTCTTACTTGATAGCCTTCAGACTTCCATTTTGCTTTCCCTAAATTAGCTGTGACTATCTGACTACTGTTTTCTTGTCTCCTCACAAAGTCGAACCCGATACCTGGAACAGTTATTTCCTGATAGCTTGCACACAATTATCTTTAAAATCCCTCCTCTTCTGGACAGGATCTTAATTATTCATTAATATCCTAGTACACAAGGCTTGTTGCCAACAGAAAAGCAAACACAAATTTGATACTCGGGAAGATGGCTCCATCTTTTACATCATCTTTAGTTTGTGTTTTCCTTACAGGACATCCGTTAGAAGAGATTTTTCTCTCTCCTTGAAAACTCAGTATGCAATACCCTGCCGTGCCTTGGTTTTAAAAATGCGTAACAGTAATATTTTCACAATGTTTTCCAACTTTTAAGGTGCTTTCCCAACCATTTTCTCATTTGATCTTTACATACCAGATGGTACATAGAGAGGACACCAATGAATGGCCCTATTTTCAGATGAGGAAACAGCCTAAATGGGGTAGAGATGCTTAGGCAAGACTGCAAACCATGTCAGAAGTAGAACGAACTTCAAATCCAGTGCTTTGCAGGGTCACCACCACCCTGCCTTATTAAAATGGACTCCTAGGAGGAGCGTTTTGCAAAAAATTCCACGGCTTCCTCCAACCTCTGCCACTGAAAAGGGACGCTTTGGCTTAGGTGACAAACACCCTTTCGAAACATGACCTACTGTTCCTTTTCTCAGACTTAACCAGGAAGGGTCACGGCCAAAATAAACACCTCTGGGAGGCCGGCACATGGCAGGAATTGAAGAGTAAACCCCAGCAATGGGGAACTTTAGAGGACCCTCAGGCATCCACTGTACCCAGGGGCCGCCAGCCGCACCCAGCCTCGGATTCGCCCTGCACATCTGCCGCCCAGCAGGTACCACCGCGCCAGCCCCTCCGCTGGGCACACCGCAGACCCTGAACCGAGGCGGGGTCACTGACACGCTCGAGTCCTCATTTCCCAGTCGCGAATGCATCAGATTCCTTTCATTCACATCTCACACACAGGACATCGACTGAAAGCTACACCCCACACTCCCAGTTTCAAGAGATGGGATTAACCCTCCAATCATGTCAGTCTCCAAAATCTAGTCCTCCAGTACCGCCTCCCCATCTCCTGAATCTCAACACCTAAGCAATGACCCCTGCCTTCTCCGGACCCCACCACCCCCTCTCCCCTCTTTCCCTGGACTCTAAACGTCACCCCTCCAGCTCTCATCCCGCCAGCTTCTCGCCCCGCAACGCCCGCCTTCCCGGCCCTCCAGCGCCCGCACTGCCCCGCACTCCTTACCTTGCTCTCTCGGAGGGGCCCCATCACGCCGCTGCCCGCCGGCTCCTCGCGCCGCCGCTGCCGCCGTCCAGGAGGAGGCACCTGCGAGCACGGAGCGAGGAGACTGCGCTGAGCCGGCGCGGGCTGCGGGCGGCGGCTGCTGCGGCTCCAACGCGCCGCCGCCGCCGCAGCCGCCGATTGCGCCGGGCTCCCAGGGCGCGCCCGGCCCCGCCCCGGTCGGACACGTGGTGCCGCAGTTGCCTGAGGCCGCTCCCCGAGCGCCTCCCTCACCTGCGGCCCTCAGGGCAACTCGACCGCGCCTGGGCGCGCCCCACCCGCCGATTTGGCCACGGCAGCGCCCGCCCCTACAAGGCCGCAAGTCCCTCCCTCTCCAAGGAGCTCGGCCCGGTAGGGGCAGGCTGTGGCTAGCGGTATCTCCAGCGCAAGGGTGCCCCCACCCTCGGCCTCAGGTTTGAAGCGGGTGGCGTTGGATGGAGTGACTGAGAAAAGCTGCGACATCGCAGAGAGGCAAAACAAAGTTTTCCCCTGGCGACCCCTCCTTGGCCTCCAGGTCTTAAGTCAACCTACAGCTGCCTCGCCCGAGAGCAGCGGTGATCTCTCTCCTACCGGACCCCAGCCAAGCCAGTGCGGCAGGACGACTGACAGCCTGCGTCTGAGTTCCGGGATCTCAAAGGCTGCGGTGGATTCTACTTGTGGGGGTTGCATCAGAAAGGCCTTCAGTGGGCAGCTCAGTCCCTCCGGCTTGGGGAAGCGAGGCTGCTAGGTAGCGGGAGAACAGCCTTTTCCCCAGCTCTGCCCAGCAGCTGCCCGGCGCCAGGAAGGAGCTCAGGCGCACTGCTAAGGGAAGAGCACTGCAGTTGAACTCAGAAAAACGAGTTCAAGCCAGCACTCCCATCAGTCCCTTCAGCCTCAGTGCCTTGATCCCTAAAGTTTTTTATTTTATTTATTTTTATTTTTTGTGGTCGTTTTTTTTTTTTTTTTTTCGTTGTTGTTGTTGAGACAGGGTCTGGCTCTGTGGCCCAGGCTGTAGTACAGTGGTGCCATCAGGGCTCACTGCAGTCTCTAACTCCTGGGATCAAGGGATCCTCCTGTCTAGGCCTCTCAAAGTGCTGGAATTACATGCAGGTGCGTTTGCCTGCCTGGCCTACGCCTACGGTTCTTGCCTCTTCTGAATTGCAAGTTTACCCTTGTTAAATTGAGGGATAATAATAGTGATACCTACCTCTAGGATAGCTGTGAGGATTAGATGAGGAAAACAAAACAGCTCTATCCAGCTGATTGAACAGAACTTTCCAAAGGGCAGCTAAATCAGGTCCAGGTGATCCAGTCAATATTTGCTGATGCCTTTTACATGACAGGCAGAAAAAGCATTTGTGATGCACACAAATTTGTTCAAGAAAGGTTAAAAATCTGTCCAACTGCAGACTTAGAATAGGGTACATCGCTGGGCCAAGGGCCTTGATTTATTATACTTGCTACCCTTAAATCTTATCTGGTGATGGAATGCAACATGTATAATGACTTATATACCCTTTATTCAGAATTGGAGAATATTCCAAGCAGCAATGTGACAGGTGAATACTCTGATCCTTACGCACTGGCGTCCTATATGGGAGGACTGTGCTCCTTGAAAACCGAGGGTTACTGTCCCCTTTTATCCATCCTCTAAACAGCTTTTCTCTGAGTCCTCAACTCTCAAGCCTAAGAATGTATGTTGTGAGTCTAGAGAGAGCCTGAAGCCAGAGGATTAGTGGAATCAATTTCCCTTCTTTCTACAACTCCAAAAGAGATCATCCTCCATAAATCTTCATGCCTTTTCAATCTACTTAGCTGTCTCAAGCAGTGAGGTTGATAATTTTAGGATTCTTTATTTGGGAAGAAGAGGTGATTAATTCATGCTTTCAACACTCACAGCTGTCTCAAATATGGACCTCAGGAAAGTGATGGTCCAGGATGATTCATACAACCTATTATTCCTAAAATTGTGAGCCTAGGATAATATACTGTGAGATAAGAACAAACTTTGAAAGTCAATAGATTCCTCTGAGTCCCCTACTTGGAACTGAGAATTGATACTGGGGACCTAATAGCAGAGACACCCTCCACTGAGCTAGCCAAGTGTCTTTCTCTTACTCACCTGACCCACACATAGCATAAACCACCAAGTGATTTCCATGCTACCCAAGTAATGACCGTCTTGAATCTAATTCCTTCTGTCCACTGTTTGTCTCCATTATCTTCATGTAGAGTCTAAACCACAGTCACCCGTATTGCAATAGAGGTCTAACTCAAGGTCTCTTGCTTTCAGTCTTGCCTCTTATTCCTTTCTATCCAGTGTTTCCAGTTTTCCACAAGTCTTTATGAAAAGCTAAATCAAGTCATGCTTCCCCATGAAAACTCATTAATGGTTTCCTGATTGTCTTCCAGGTAATATTGAAACTCCTTAATGTGGCGCACAAGGCTTTCCTGATCTGGCCACCTTGTTTATCTCTCCAATCTTGTTTCTTGCCACTCCTCTCTTTTATAGATACTGCCTCCCCTCCCTAACCTGCCTCTTTGGCCCCTGCCACTCTTCCCCTGCATACAAATGGATACTGCTCCAACTGTAGCGTTTGCATTTCTCAGAGGTGGAGGTTTTGTGTTCTCTTTTTTCTCGAGACTGCTGCACCTGCTCTTTCCTCTGTCTGGAACATTTCTTGCACTACATCTCCCTATCCTCCTCAACTCTTAAAGATACATTAAGTTTCATTTTAGACAGCTTCTTCCAGGAAACCTCCCCTGATGATTCCAGGACACTTACTTTTACCCCCAGGAGAGCTGTTATGATCTCCTCAGAATTCCCTATTTACTCGTTTGTTTTCACCGAAGCTTGTAGGCAGTGCCTAGTACAATTCCTGTTATATGGTAGACACTCAATCCATAGCTGTCAAATGAGTTAATGCATGAACGTGTGAATTCCATAACGCCATAAGGGGTCCATCATCAGTGTAGGATAAAGAGCACAGATACAATTTGCTTTGAAAATGATTCAAATAAAGCTGCCTCCACAATGTATTTGTATCTGATAATTGGGTGTATGCCTAAAAAATCCAATATGTGTTCAGTGACAGCTTTTACTGCAGAAGTGCAAGCACTGAGAGGCTGTGCAGTAGCCTTGCTGTCGCCATAGCAACCTAGCAGAGGGAGAGGCTGATGATTTAGTGTTCAGATGCCTCTTAGCGCTGTACTTTTGGAACCCAAGCCTGTTTTTCCACTGTTCTTAAAGGCAAGTTTTACCAATGATAATATCTATGCTGCCTTAATTTCATTCAAGTGTTTCTCATGTCATTAGAAGAAATGTAACATTTGGATGATACCATCAAAGAGATATACAGCATACTATGGTCTTCTTTCCTCTGCTTCAAAATATTCTTGTGCATCGTTTTCATTTTCTACTTAAAGACTTATTTTATGGTCTTGTTTTATCATCTTGTAGCTTCTTTAAAAATTAACGTATTTCTGGCTTTTAGAAAATATTAATGACTTTAGGATTGAATCTTTAAAGATTATAAACAACATACCTGTTCAAGCCTGGCAAGGCACAGGAGAGATAGGGTATTGTAGACTGGGAAGGAAGATAATGTCTTTATATAATTATTCCCCCAAATCTGGGATAAGTTATGGACTGTTTATGTGAAATTTGTAATTAAATCATTCCTACCTTTCCTATGCACAAAACTTTATATTTTCAGAACTCTTTCGCATATATAATCTTATTTGAGCCTCACAAAAATCCTGTGAGGTACATGTGGCCAATCTCTGAGACCAGATAAGTGAAAAAGCAGAGATTTTTATTACTAGGAATCCCCCAGACTGCAAACTTCACAGAGAAGACAATACAAATGCACTGCCGAAAAGAAAATGCCTGCAGCAAACAACCAAGACACATCACGGTCCCTCACATCCACTCTTCCTCGCATCTCACCTGTGTATGCTGGGGGCTTTCTTGGGCTCAATCAGGGCTGACAAAGCACCATCTCCTAATCCTATCAGCTGTGTGAGCAAGCACTGCCGTCTCTCTCGGTGACCCGATGTTGGGTGATCTGCACAGCAACAAGGAGCAGCTGACGTGCTTCACAACACGTCATGAAGGAAAGAAACTGCATTCTGGGGCATCCTGGGATTTTTCTGTGTGTCTGGTGTGGGGTGGGGTTGAGACCCATATTTTTCTTACCAGGGAGAGAGCTGCCTGTTTTCCTGTAAGAGCATGTGTGCATGATCAACCCTCTTCTTTTTTTTTTTCCCTTGAGACGGAGTCTCGGAGTCTTGCTCTGTCGCCAGGCTGGAGTGCAGTGGCGCGATCTCAGTTCACTGCAACCTCCGCCTCCTTTACCCAGAGGCGGAGTGCAACCAGAGGTTGCAGTGAACTGCAGTGAACCCAACCGATTCTCCTGCCTCAGCCTCCCAAGTAGCTGGGACTACAGGTGTGCACCACCACACCCGGCTAATTTTTGTATATTTTGTAAAGACAGGGGTTTCACTGTGTTGGCCAGGATGGTCTTGATCTCCTGACCTCGTGATTTGCCAGCCTCAGCCTCCCATAGTGCTGGGATTACAGGCGTAAATCACCACGCCAGGTCCAACCCTCCTCACCCTCCTCTTAATATGTGTGTTATTGTTACTATATGGTTGAGGTACTTTGATGTTGTAAAACTGAAATAACTAGAATTGCACAAGATCACTTCCTCAGGAGGGGGCCTAGAGGGTGCTTGGGGCAGGGAGGGCAGTGGGTAACCTGAGGCAGGGCATGCTTGAACATTCACTGGGCTCAGAGTGTGTCAATTATCTCTGCCCAACAAATGAGTGTTCAGAGTGTCCTCTCAGTGAAAAACAGAAATTAAGGGCAAGTCCAGAGGAAGAGGCAGAGGTTGGGGGCTTGGGGCCTTGAAGGATGGTAAGGGTCTGATCCTCTGCTTGCCTTATGGTAGAGCAGATATGAGATAGTCTTACCCCAAAATATCTTTTTGTTTGTGGCCATTGGTTCATCTTTGAAAATAGGGTAGGATACTTGTCAAAAACACAGGCACGGTGATTGCATTAAACAAAATGGGGACACATGGTTAGACAAGCAGGTGTATACTTATTGAGACAAGGAATCAGAATGATTGAAATTAAGAGGCTCTAGAAAGTATGAGTGTAAAGATTGCCATCTAAGTAGGGGAAACTGAGACTTGACATTTATCTAGTGAAATGCTTTATATGTTTGGACAATCTGTTTGTCTCACAGATGTACAGAAAAGGCAAAGGTTGTTAATCTGTAAGACATGAAAAGGAAAGCCTAAATCCACTAGTTAAATTCTAGGGTAATAGAGAAACACTTTCCTTCTCCAAGAAACCAGAAGATGTGAGAAAGGCAGCTGAAAGCTGCCTGAACCCAGCAGGGCAGCTATAGAGAGAGGATGCTTCTCAGACATGGCAAGCACAGAGCAGATATGCAGGCTGGAGGCTGTGAGGGGTTCACTCAGCATCCATAGCAGTCTAGGCTTAGAAAAAAATTGAAATCTAGGTTCCCAGAAAGCAGATCTATGGCTAGATTTGAATTACATTAAAAACAGTATGTTCTCCATAATTTATTTCCATAATTTTATGCTTTTGGCTTCCACTTTCTAGTACACATCTTAAAAATTAACTTTGTCTTTATTTCTGCTGAAAAACTGAGAGCAGGAGCAAAAGAGGAAGATTTTGAGCTTCTCTTCCCAAAGAACAAAAGCACTATTGCCGAATGAGGCCGAGCGCCCTCAGAGGCCAGCCAGATACTATAATGGCAGCAACAGCAGGGGATGGTTGGGCTGCTGGTGTGGGGGTCACTTGTGCAGTTGTAGAGCTGGGGATAGTTTCGATTGCTGCTTTATTCACACTTCCTAAGTTATTCCTGTGAACCACTTTCCTTTATACCTGCAATCTTGTGACCTTGTGAGTAAAGCTAGCCCTTGCTGTCTACTCCCAGCTCCTCTCTAATCCACTGCAGAAGAATTTGTAGGAAAATAAATTTGGAATTTGGGAATCTGGCCTATGTAATTTCATCTGCCCATGTGTCCTCTTTAGGTACTTCTGCCAATCAAGAGGAAAAATGTGCCTTTTAAAATGGTAACTAACTTTTCTTTAAAAAAGGATACTAAACCATGTTATCAAAATTTTGGAAAAGAAAAAAAGATACTCATTATCTCCTTGCCTTTACATCAATTATCCATATTCCTTCTGTTAGCGGTTCCATGTATTTACTTTCAGGCTTATCTACTGTGCATCAAAACCAGCATGTTAAAATAAGAATGAAATTCTAAGTGACATATGGCGAGTGAAGTTACTACTCCCCTCTGTCTTTTCTCTGATTATCAGGCACTGATCTGAGATACGGGGATCTCGGGCCTCCTTATCACTACTGACAAACAGCTGAGGGTGCTCCTGGAAGCCTGGAAGTTCCAGGGTGGCTTCCCAGTTATCTGGTCCTGGTGGAGACTGAACCCATCTGAAGCTTCAGAAAAAGTTGCTGATGGGGAATTAGCAAAGCTAAGGCTGGAGAAATGTCCTTAAGTCAGAGGCTGGTAGAAAAGTACCTGTGTCCCTTTCTAATCAGAAGCCCAGATACTAGCTCGCAATAATGTGATGCTAATTCAGGGAAGCACAGGAAAGTGAAATGAGTTTCCCAAGTCTGGAAAAAGATCTGTGATGAGAAAATGTAGTTTAATAAAGGACATGAATTCATGAGTTTCATAGGCCTGGAGTTGAGGACTTTTTTTGCCTCTGACAGTGCTACTTCAGGCAAGTTATTTAACCCCTCTAGGACTCAACACTCAGTATGTGCACTTTAGTTAAAAAGGAAAGAAGAACCAGTTGTACTAGTTTGTGTCTTTGAGCAAATTAACTTTTCTGTGCCCCATTTTTACACCTAAAAAATGAGCTTAATAATAGTAATTAGTTCATAATACGGTTATAAGGACTAGATAAGAACACACACAAAGTCTAGCATTTATTTCTGGCATATAGTTAGAGCTTAATAGATATCCTCTGTCCCTCAGGATCAAATGACTCCAATCACCATTGCTGCTTCCTGCTTGCTTGTTTCACATTCTCTTCATCCTAAAAACTTTCATCTTAATTTTTACTAAATGGAAGCAATATGTTTTCTCTTAATGACTTATGACATACAAAGAAGGAAACTGAATTTCTCATTAGAAAAGATATTGCCAGGACTTTTCCTCCAGAAGGTAAATCAAAAAATGTTAGAGTAGAAGGCATGGTGAATGCATAGACACCTATCACTCACTCATTCATTCATTCATCCCTCCATCCATCCATCCCTCACCTCTTACTTCATTCCTATTCTGAGCCATGTAATGCCTCAGCCACTGGTTCCAGAATATTCAAAGATGAACAATGATTCCTGTCCCAAGTGTCTCAAGGTCTAATAGAGACATGGGCATGACCATCAGCTGTTAAACCATTCAGTGTGTTTGCATGAGATCTGGGCACCCAGAGGGTTTGCCAGTATTTAAATTAGACTGGGGCTGAGATGTTCAGGGATGAGTTTTAAGATGAATTTTGAAGCATTGAATACATCCTATTATAATCTTCTTTTTTCACAGTTTCTTTCTCTTTATTGTTCCTTTTCTCTCTTCCTCCTCTTCTTCCTTTTTCTCTGCCTCCTCCTTTTTCTTTTTCTACTCTGTTTTTTTTTTTTTTTTTTTCTACTTTGAGATACTTCAGCCACCCTCCAAGCCCCAAGGATTGATGCAGAGGAAAACAGCTTTTGGACTTCCCCTTGAATCTTTACTACCTGGCTGTAACCTTCTAGAAGAAAGGGATTTTTCTCAAATCTTGATCAACTAGGACAGCATCAAGACAATACCTGGTGGTTTGTTAATTAGCAATAGTTGACGTTTTAAGAATACCATGTTATACTGCCACCTATGGGTTTGTTCGTGAAATTTTCTTTTGACAGGTAAAGTCTCGGCCTGAAATGTAACAAGGGTTAATGATGCATTTATTCTTTCAGGGCTATTGCAGAATTCAAAATATAAGGCTATACATAACTGGATGTCAATAAACAGAACATTATTCAGTATGTGTGAAATAATGAGCAGGTGCTTTGATAGACAATGGTTCCAAACTCCCTTCTGTTTACCTGCTGAACCACTTTAGGCAAGCTAGGTAACATCTCTGTATCTTGTTGTTCTTATTTGTAAAAGACATGTGTGGTTCTACTTAATAGGTCTATTTTGAGGATGAAATTCTATAACACTTGTAATAAGCCCAGCATAGTCCCTTGTACTAACTGGGGATTCAACAATAGATTTCTTGTCCTCTTTTCTTCTCCCCTTCCTCAATTCACAATGACCCAGAAGAGGATAAACTATGTAATTCCATTTTAACTGAGCAGTAGGGTAAATCTTTCTAAAACAATAATGATAAGTGATATTCATATGGTCACTACATTATCTATTCCTAGGCATCTATTTTAGTTTTTTTAAATTAATAAACTTTATACTTTTCAACAGTTTTAGGTTTACAAAAAAATAAGCGGAAGATACAGAGAGTTCCCATATACACGCTTACTGAGATCTATTTCAATCTTCCTGATTAGTTAGGTATAATTGTACTCTGGCTTTTGAAGAAAGTGTAAATAAGTGCCTGTCAAATGGTTCTATATCTCCCACCTTCCCCTGCTCTTTGCCTGCTCACTACCTTTTGATTTGCCTCCACGGTCTTCTCTGTCTCCCATGGTGGATTCAATGCCAAGACTCCTAGAAGTTTCCCAAAAAGTCTTAACAACACTGCCTCTCCTATGACCAGAAGGTGAGCACAATGGGAAAACCCCGCAACCCTGTGGATGAATGACATGGCAATGTGCTTGCTTTTCACCTGCAGTGGGGCTTCCGTGCTGCATGGCAATCATTTTGGGCTTCTAGCGAATGTTCTCTCTTATTCTTCACAATGTCTATTTTAAACTTCCTCCATATTTCAAACCTACCAACCTACCACCTCTGCCCTCATGTCATTCAGATGACCATTTTTTTCTGATTGACAGACAAAACAGTAGGTATTAAGAGAACTCTCTCAATCTCCTGCCTTCAAACCTGTAAATTCACCTGCCTCCACCACATCCTTCCCATTTCTGGTTCTTTAGGATGGAAGTTGTGTTTCTTCCTATACAAGGATAATTATTTTACCTGAGCTCTGGATCCCATAATTTTCGACCTCTTTTGGGATATTATCCTATCAGTTAGTCCCTCATAGGATTATTGAGAGTATCAGAGGAGTTAAAAACCATAAAGAACATGGAAGAGCACCCTGTACACACTAAATGCTCAATGAATGTTAGCTATTCTTCACCATCTTCTTCTTCTTCTCTCTTTTTTTTTTTTTTTGGATAACTTCAATCCATTTTTTTTTCCTACTGGAAATTTCACATCAGCATTTAAACATGCCAAAATCTTTCCCAATGAAATAAATGACTCTCCAAAGCTCTCATATATTTCTAGAAAACGTGATTTCTTATCCCCATTCATCACCAAGCTTCTGAAAAAGTTAGTTGTCTAGAGCATATGTCTCACACCTTGCTACCCCTTGAACCAATCCACTCCACTCATGTACTCACTACTCTACCAAATAGCTCTTCCCAGAGGTCACAAATTCTTCCATTTGGTTTAATCTGATGGCTAGTTTTTATCTTAACCTTGACTTCTCATCAGGCTTTGGCATAGTTACATATTCCCATATTTTTGAAAAGCACTTTCATTTTTTTTCTGGAACATTGCCCTCCTGATCTTCCCCTACTTCTTGGTATCCTTTCAGCTCATTCCTTAAATGTTGCTTTTGCTCACTTTCAAGGCTTCACCCTTTTGTTCTTTCATCCATCCTTCTCTCCTGGGGTAATATCTTTCTTTCCAGTAGCTTTAACTGCTATTTATAGACAGATCTTATAGAAATTATATAAATGCACACCTCTATCCCATGATTATCCCATAATTTATCTGAATATCTCAACTTTTATATCCCACAGGGTCCACAAACTCACTACACTCCAAATTGAATTCATCATACTTCCTCTAAAAGCTGATTTTACTTTTGTGTTCCTTCTGTGTTCCCTAAGTTGATAAATATCATCATGTAGTCCCTGACACCTGGGTGACATTCTTAACTCTTCTATCTCCTCTTAACCATTACAACTAATTGGAACCTAAGTCCTATTTGTTCTACTTCATAATTATCTTTAAAATGTGTTCATTTCTCTACCACTTCTTCCTGCCTGGATTTCCAACGTGGCCCCCAGACTTGTCCTATTCGGTTCATTTTTGAACAGTGGCCAGAATGTTCTCTTTACGGCACAGATCTGATCATTCTTTCCTCACCCCATATCCCTAGCCCCAACTGAAATCTTACAATGCTCAATACCGAAGTCAAGATAAACTTCATCCACTAGCATAGCTTGCAAGATCCCTCATGATTTCATCCTTGCATTCCAACTTTGGCTTTCACAAAATTTCCCTCTACCTTGAACATTCCTCTCATTCTCCAACCTCCGTTTCCCAACACCATCCAGTTCCTTTTGCCTTTCAGATATATTCACTGGATAATTTGATTTGTCAGAGTCATGAACTTTGCTCCTGTCTTGAGTGTGAAATAGGGTAAAATGATTTCTGGCTTTGAAAATGCTTTCTGCTGGAACTATATGGGTGTATTGTATAATGGAAAGATAAAGTTACATTAAAGCTATGATGAATATAGAAGTTGCGCTTGCTTTTGGGCTTGTAAAATGAGTTGAATAGCAATTCAAAAATAATTTTTAAGTGACCAAGTGAAATAATGACTTACAAATTGGCATAACTTGAAAGGCTTTTGACAAAGAAAATAATACATTTCATCCTATGTATTATAAAATGTTAATCTTAGCTTCATTATTGTAATGGATTCATTTCTCCTGAGTGAGAATTCAAAGAATACTCTTTGAAAAAGTAACCCTATGAATCCTTGTTATAGTTTTTCCTCCTGTTTTCTTCTATCACTTTTTTTACTTTTAGTATTAAAATAGAAAATAATTCTAAGTAAGAATTTATTTTACAAAAGACACTGTCATTTATATTTTCACATATTTATGTAGTTGCTTTGCTATATTTTTATCACTGTAACTCAGGATGATGTTGTAGTTTCAAATTTATATATGATCAAGGCTGGGCGTGGTGGCTTATGCCTGTAATCCCACCACTTTGGGAGGCCAAGGTGGGCAGATCATTTGAGGTCAAGACTCCAAGACCAGCCTGGTTAACATGGGGAAACTCCATCTCTACTAAAAATACAAAAAATTAGCCAGGCATGGTGGTGCACGCCTGTAATCCCAGCTACTCTGGAGGGTGAGGCAGGAGAATTGCTTGAACCCAGGAAGCAGAAGTTGCAGTGAGCCCAGATCATGTCACTGCACTCCAGCCTGGGCAAGAGAGCGAGACTCCATCTCAAAAAAAAAATTATATATGATCTAGGAAGGGCTATTTTTAAACTTGAAAATGGTTACTTTGGCAAGAGAGTATTGGAAACCTTCATATTATAAACCTGCTTTAAATATACTTTGAGAGTAGCCAATTTCCTAATTCTTGAGACACTGTATAGAACTCTAAGTTTGTTAAAACCAACGTGCTATATTTCCCTTAGAGAAGACGTGGAATTTTTGCATGTTTTTTTCTTTTCTTCCTGTCCTAATGTCAGCAGTCCTCTCCACAGAGTTCTAAATTCAAAAATACCTCTATAGGAATGGAAATGTTGAGTATGGGGAATAAATATAGAATTAAGAATCTTCTGTTTTTCATTTTGTCTTTTAATTATGTAATGTATATCTGAAAAATATTGTCTTAAAACGTGAAGATTATACATTGCTAAAAACCAGGAAATGAAGCAAACAATAATTAGGCAGGTTTCCTAATGCTCACTTAAGAATTGCCTTACAGACTTACACTTTTACTAACTGTATATCCTATCCCTTGAATTCCAGGCTTTTTATACATAAGTGATATTATTTATTCAACAAATATTAATTGAGCCCTTGCTGTGTGCTAATAGCTCTGGTGAATGTTGGGAGAGATTCAAGTCGTTTGCCTTGTTAGTACAGATAGGTGTGATGTCTTATTCTGGATTAAGCAATGTTTGAACTGCTATGTGGCCATGAGGAATAAAAGTAAATAATGAGCTTCACCCAAATACTGTTATTTATTTTAAATAACAAAATAAAATATTATTTTAACACTTAAGGGAAACACACGACACATTTAATATTAATATAGAGAAATTATATTTCTAGCTTTAAACTATATCTTAAGATAAACCAAGAATAAAAACACATAAAAATGTGACAAAAGAATCCTATTTATTAATACAGGAAAATGGTGTATCTTTTTCTTTATAATTAAGAAATGTGGATAAGTCAAAATTAAGCATCTTCTTTTTTCTCCCTTGGTTGGATCTTTGAATCTTTTCCACAGAGTAATGCTGCTTTTATAAACATTAAAAACTAAGTAGACATACAAAATTTTCTAAACAGTAGAAAATGTATGCATTTCTTCACCTCATTTTGCCTTACTGGCTCTATTATTGTATTTTATTATAGTCACTGTCTCATAATTTAAAATATAGCAAGAGATCATTTACAGAGGAGGTTTGAGCAAAAAAATTGAATGTTTATTTCCCCCTTTCCTTCTAAATTAGAGAGAATATGACACTCCTTTAACACAAGGTTTTCTGGTAGTCTTTTGCCCATCGGAAATTTGTTTGTTCTAGGGAGCTTTAATTTAAAAAGGCTGACAGCAGATCTGTACTTATATACTCCTGGCATTGGGCCTTCCATAGAAATGCACATTAGATATTCAACTCCTGTCTTAAGCATTCTATTCCTGTAACCTGACTTCATCCTTTTCTTTCCACTGTTGCCACTGAAACTGGAAATGACTGCAGAATACAAATCATATGATAAATATTTGGGAATTTGTCTTTGTAGTTTTTCAGAACCACTGCCAAACTTCTTGCCTGGAGAGCTGTGTGAGGCTTTTCAATCTGAAACCTTTGAGCAATCCCCTTCTCTAGCCAACTGGGAAGCATCCACATGATTTAATTGTAGCAGCCCTTCAAAGGGTTTAATAAACATTTCATCTTTGAATCTGTATTTTTCTAAAGGTGCTCATTTGTTGGCCATATATTTATACTCAGTAATTTCAAACACTGGGATGCATCTTCTTTATGGAGATGCTCAAATGTGATGCATATGGTTTGAACAGTATTAGCATAAATAAAGATTGTTTCCCTAAAATTTTTATCACAATGCTGTCCTCTAATTAGTCTGATCCTACTGAAAGACACTACCTGTGGGTTTACTTCTTCATTTACCAGTAAGCTACTAAGTGTACCATACAAGGTCCATTTATTGATCCTCTTGAAGATACTATAGCAAATCACATTGTCCTTGTGGAAGACAGTCCCAGATCTAACATCTTATCTATGAGTAGAATGGGTAGGACAAGTTTTAGGCTAATTAAATATGCTCAGGTGGCTCTGGATTCTCACTTTTAGGCCTTTTGTGATTTTCTCACTGACCTTACTTTTAAGCTGAGTTACTAACATATATAAAGGAGGGTTTTGCCTGTCCTATTTTTCTGCTATAATGAATGCATTCCATCTGCCTCCTTTAGTGTTGTTAAAGCTTCTTCTACAAACTTCTCAATTCATGAAGACAAACTGAGGATGTTCAATATAAGTTATAAGGAGAAATGAATGTAGCAAAAATGTAAACAAAGCCAGTGTTTAAATGTATTCATAATTGGTAGCTCTTGAAATGATGATTAAGACAAGATATTGAATGTAGGAAGGACATTTCCTGATCAAATAGGGCAGAAGCTTTTCTCTTCATTGAGATATTGGGGCCAATGCTTTCATCCAGTAAGCCAATATTCTTGTTATTTACATCCATTTTAAGGCCTGAAGCTGTATTAAGAATTATATTTATGGCTGGGTATGGTGGCTCATGCCTGTAATCCCAGCACTTTGGGAGGCCCAGAAGGGTGAATCACCTGAGGTCAGGAGTTTGAGACTAGCCTGGCCAACATGGTGAAACCCTATCTCTACTGAAAATACAAAAATTAGCCTGGCATGGTGGTGCGAGCCTGTAATCCCAACTGCCTGGGAGGTTGAGGCAAGAGAATCATAGAGACGGAGGCTGAGTGAGCCGAGATCGTGCTATACTACATGCCAGCGGGGGCAACAAAGCAAGACTCTGTCTCAAAAAAAATAATAAAATAAAAAATTAAAACCTCTGCATTCACCTGCTTGGCCTCTTTAAAAGTCAATAATTTAATATCTTTTTTTTTTTTTTTTTTTTTTTTTTTTGAGACGGAGTTTCACTGTTGTTACCCAGGCTGGAGTGCAATGGCGCGATCTCGGCTCACCGCAACCTCCGCCTCCTGGGTTCAGGCAATTCTCCTGCCTCAGCCTCCTGAGTAGCTGGGACTACAGGCACGCACCACCATGCTCGGCTAATTTTTTTATATGCTTAGTAGAGACGGGGTTTCACCATGTTGACCGGGATGGTCTCGATCTCTTGACCTCGTGATCCACCCACCTTGGCCTCCCAAAGAGCTGGGATTACAGGCTTGAGCCACCGCGCCCGGCCTTAATATCTTTTAAAGCGATCTCTCTCACATAGAGCTTATACACCATTTCAAAGAGATTAGCATTTGTGGTTTTGGACCTTCATGTTTTCCAATAACAATGAGAAAGGACTGGACTTGCTGAACAGGGGCCATTAGAACATGTGTGATGACTTTTCCAATAATGTGGCTCAGCTTACATTTACTTTCAGAAAGACAGTCTTGCTCCAAGTCCACTCTAAGATGAGCTTCTAGTATGGCAATGTGAGAAAATTAGCCAAAAGGAATTTCTGGTTTAGCCAATGTGTAGGCAATATCAAACAACTTGACAATCTGATGTCTCTTCTTGGCCTTGGCACCTACAAAACTTCTATTCATGATTACTGAATTGAAGTTCTCCAATGTTGCAGGGGTAGGGATTTTTCAAAGCAGATGGCTTTTTGTTGCATTTCACTGCCTAAATGTTTATTTACATTGTTCATTTTTAATGAGGAACCCATGATGCCATTGACAAAAGCATTATATTTCATATTGGCCCAATTTGAAGTTTTTCTTCTATACATAGAGAACAATAAATTTTACTCATCTACAACTCCATCACCACGTTCATAAGAGGTCTTCCGTTCTGTCTGCCATTTAAAACTTTCCCCACACCAAGAACAATTCGGTCATTCCCTTCTACTTCGGTTTTTCCACTTAGTCTTTTTTTGTGCCTTTCCCTACAAATCTTATAGACCTTTTGCAGCTTTCTGTAAATAGATACACTCTAATAAACTGGGTATTTGTAGGGAAAAATATATATTTACTATTATTAATTAGTTTTAGAAATAGAGGTGGGTATTTTTGTAAAATTGTTGCTTAAACCAGTTTTTTTAAAACATTATATTTATCAGATCCTAAGTAAACTTATTATGTGCAAATGTTGCATATATAAATATATATAAATGTTACATAGAAAAGGACAAAAATATTTGTCTTTATATCAACCTTAATATTTATGAGTCAAGCAGCCAATTAGGCAAATAGCTCTGATGAAATATGACTCTAAAATGTTCCTAATTTTAAGCCATCTTCTGACAGTGTCTATTTAGCTTAATTAATTTTAATAACAAATATCTAGAAACACATCTTTCCACACCGATTTCAAATTTAAAATAAAACTAGAACCATAGTTTTTGTTTGCAAATCAAAAGTAAAAGTCTTTTTACTTGTTAGCCTAGGAAGGAAGTTGGTTCACAGTTATTTGTAAGTTCTTTAAATTTTTGCGTTTACAGTTTTAATAAATGGCTTTCATCAATTCTATGTTGACAAGTTACAAGTTATTTTAACATTTATTTCATTATTTATACCTATTGGAGAGTTGAGTTTAAACTTTTGTACTGTGTATTTAACTATGTTAGTATTGCGTCTCATCTCAAATAATAAAAATGGGAGTTCATGACTGTTGTCTGATATCTTAATATTCACACTGGCCATTTTTCAAAACTAAGGTTTATTTTCTATGGCTCACATGAAAATATATTTCCAAGTGTACTGCAGCTAGCCTGCCTAACTGTTTACCAGATTACTACCTATCCGAACATAGGACAACCTTTAATTCACGCTAAGGAAAAGAATAACGTGGTTAACAAGAAAGTATGGGAGATGAAAGAAGTAAAAAGCAATATCCTAAATAAAATACAAACACATCTATTAATAAATAATATTTTCTACTCACTTGACAATTATTAATAAATATTTTTGACATTTCTCTTTGGCTTTACTGTCTACATTATTTCTTATTAATCAGATGTTCATTGGGTGTTTATTGTATTTATTCTGACTCTGGTACCTTTTTTTACTTGTGACAAATAAAAGGGAGGTCCTCATTCCACAGTGAGTGGAGCTGGAAAAGACATGAATTGCTGAGTATTGTCCAAGAAGATTTTGGAAACATGAATCTGTCCACCTACAAATCCATAGTGGCTTATTCTGGAAATGCTAAGAAATTCTCAATGTCATACCCAAGGATTATGAGATAAGTAGGAGAAGCTTGAGGCTAAAGTGATTAAAAGAACAAGGGAAACTAAAATGATCAAAAAGAAGTGAGGATGTTGCCTGAGAAGTCTAAAACTGTAAGGATTCAAATCTGAAAAGGCAAAGGCTGAGTGGATTTTGGACTGAAGTGTATATACCATACAGTGTGTAAATACAGTAATCTCACACTTGCCCACTCAGCAAATGCTGGAATATGAGCATGAGAGAGTACCTTCTGACTCCTGAGGAACTTAAGATGATGTGTGGTCTCCAAAGTGCAGAGAAGCTCCCTATCAGGGTGGAGAGCAGCTAAAGAAACTACTGGGCATGGAAAAAGAAATGCTAGCTTGGCACTTTGTAAATAAAAAATACTATGATGTTTAACGTGTAGAATGATACCAGTAACCTCATTTAGCTTCCTCTGGAGATACCTAGTGTCATCTATATAAATGCAGTGAGAATGAGAGATCCATTATGCAGGCTTAGACAGGGGTGTCCCTCTTTGATTCACAGGATATTGTAGCAGAGTGCCGTTTGCATATGCCTGGACCATACAGAATAGTTTTAACTCAACAAAATGGAGAAATGGCTTTAAAAAGTGCTCAGCAAAAGAGATGCAGATTGAAGTTAATGATGATAGCGCAGGAAGAAGCAAAGCAGAAAATTATGGAGCTGCCTCTTTTCCCAGTATGAAACTCTTCATTAGTTACATTATCAAGTAGAAACAATGGAGAATAAGCCACATATATTAAATATTAAGGGTGTGTGCTCAACAATTCTGTTATTATAGAGATGTGTGATAAAAGAAGTTGGTAGAGCACTGGCCTAGGGTCACATAACATGAAATATCAATGTTCATGTTTACCAACTTTATTACCTCAAGAAATATTTAAAATTGCCATTTTTAGTACCTCTGTGAGGTTCCCTTTCCTTCAGTGCTTTTAACTTCTCTCTCATGCTTACTGTGGAATTTAGATCTCCAGCTTGTCCAAGCTGAGGTCTTTTATCTTCAAATTTCACCTGGATGCTATTGTCCCAAACCCAAATTATATTTCAAATTACATGTCATTTTTAATTCTCCCCTAATTAGCTCCTCATTCCAAATTTATCTACGTTACCATTATTCCTTTAGGAAGTGAGATAGAGAATAGCATATAAGTTAAGAGCATTGCATCTAGGCTGCCTGAATTAAAATTTCTGCTCAGCTGTGACTTGGAAAATTTACATTTTCTTTATGAATTTTAGTCTTCTTATTTATAGAATGGGGGAACTATTGGTACTTACATCAATAAATGCATTCTGAATTTTGGGAAAACCCAGTAAAAGCACACAAAACACTGTCTGCACAGAGCAAATGCTCAAAATAATTAGCTATTGTTACTTTTTCATCAGTGCTCAAAACGCTGGGGTCATTTTCGGCCATCTCACCCACACTTTTCTACCTCCTGTTTCCTGTAAGTCACCAGGTCCTGTCTGCTCCTCTCAAAAACGACTCCTGATCTAGTCCCACGGCCACTGCCCACTCATCTTTCCAACGCAGGCTAAAGCCAAGAATCTCCGACATGGTCTTCTCTCTCTGCAGGCTCTCCCAGACTCTACCCGATTTCCACACTGGACTATATGAATCTAATTTTAGTATAGGATTTATCTTACAGACCTCTCCTCAAAAATTTTGAGTTCTCTAATATCTCTCAGAACATAATGTAAACCACGCCTTTGGCTTCAATAGTTTTTCAAAATTGGCTTTGTTTTATGGACTTTCTTGGCTATTCCAGCTTGCTTTCTGTTCCACTTTTCGGAACTGGAGTATAGGTTCCACAAAATTTAGCATTCGCTCTCCATTTGTTTTCAAATCATATGTTTGTCCTTTCTTCCCAACCAGATCTTGATCCTGAAGGCAAAGAAAGTATGTGTCTCACTTTCTTTTTGTTCTCCCAAGGCACCTGGCCCTAAATGCAGTAAACACATTATAGATACACGCCGCTGATCAATTGATTAAGAGATTTTATGATATCACAAGGTCATGGATGATATTTGAAATTGGTCATTAAGAGAAACCTGGATCTTAAGATATACTCTTGATTTTTGAGGTGGAAATCAAGAAGATAGCTACTTCTTTCTTCAATATGATGTTTAGTTTAATGCCACTGTCAAAGATTCCACAAATATCAAGTCAGTTATATGAAGTACAAGAAATATAAAGAGACATAAAGCATAGGCTCTCTCAGTCATGTCTTACGTGTGTGGAAGGGTCAGTTTCACAAAAATATATACATACATACAGATAGATAGGTAGGTAGGTAGGTAGATAGATAGCAATGGAATAAAGGCTGCAATAGGACTCACTTTGATCAGGACAGTAAAAGATATAATGGATCAATACAAGACAGTTTCTGGGTCAGATTTCACATTATATTTCCTAGGTAACATCTTTCATTTTTATCTGTAATTTGTATAAATATTCAAATTTTAGTTAGTCCACGTAGTGTGTATAATGGTAGTGAATCAATTCGGTTTGGAAACTGGTTGGTAAGTGTATATTTTTGGAAAAACAAGTTATAGTTAACATACAACCATGTCAATATTTGATAGAAGTGGGCATTTTTTGTTTTACGATGAAAATGTTTCTGGTGGTACTTTATTATTCCTTTTAGTCTTTCCTTATCCCTAGTACATTTTTTAATGTTAAGTTCTCTTTTTTTCATTTTCTCATTTTCTAGTATTCTGTCTGACCCTGGCCTGTATTTTATAGTGATTTTACTCCTTTTGCCCTCAAAAAACATGCCAGTGGTATTTTTTGGCTTTGTTTATTGTTGCTGATGCTATTTCATACTAAGTGGGTTGCAGGTGTCCTATACTTCTGAGTTAAAATTTAAATCAGAGTTAAAATTTAAAAGTATTGTGCAACAGTAAGAACCATAGGTTTAACTTATTGTATATGTCTGATTAGTGTTGCTATTACTATTAACAGGACTAATACAAATGTGGTATGATCATTTGATATATTAAGCTAAATAAACAGGTAATGACTAACTCTGCATGATGCTAACCATGATAATTTTAGGCTTCAATAAATCACATACAGTATATTTAGAAAATAAGAAATAAAAATTTGAAAGTTTAAGTAAATGAATAAGATTTATATAATGGCTCCAACTGAGAAGAAAAAAAGGTCACAAAAGAAGCATGTGCTGATTTATGGTCTTTGACATGATTTCTCAAAGTGTGTTGCCAGGAACTCAGTCCTGTAACTTGCTTGGAGAAACAAATATGCTCCATTATGTAAAAAGACCAGGAAATGCTCTATACCATATGGCTCTTTAAAACTTCTCAATCCAGATTAACCTATTAAGGGCCCTAAGAAATTCCCCAGCAAAGAGACCAATTTGACAACACTGAGCTCAGTATTTACCTAACTCATTTAACCACAAAGCTTTTTTTTTTCTCAGAAAATGTAACACCTGGCAGTCCCAGTGTTAGAAGAAACACAGTTTGAGAAAAGCAGGTATTGATTAAGTGCTAAAGAGATCAGAAGAGGGAGAGACCACTTGCAATTGGGCAAAACCATTCTGCAGTAGGAAAAATTTGGGTGAGATCTTGAAACTTGAGGGAAGATGAGCAGGTGACATCCCAAACAGGAAACACTGTGACTGTAAACACATAGAAAAGAGAGTACCGAGTGTTGAGAGGAATGGTTTGGAAGAAACTGCTAGGAAAGTAGAAGGTTCCTGGAAGGCAGAAGAACCATTTCTCAGAATAAAACCCTCTTTCTGGGGAAGCAGAGGTTCCTATAGGGAAGAAATGGGGAAATGGGCTTTAACACTGTGAAATCCATGCCACTAGTGAAGTGATTAGCAAATGATATATTCTAATTTTCCTTCATTGATATCCTTTTTAAAATGCTTATTTGATCGGGAAAGTTATTGCTTAATTAAAACTTGAATGGTGTAGGCCAATGCTGTCCAAAAGAAATATAATGAGTCCAGCAGAAATATATATGAGCCAGTTATAATTTTATAATATAAAATGCCTGATGCACTTTTAAATTTCCTACCAGTAGCATCAAAAAAGTAAAAAGCAAAAAGTAAAATTAATTTAACAATGTATTTTATTTAACTCAATTTAGTCAAAACATTATTTCAGTATGTAATCAGTATCAAAATTAAAATTAGTTGGCTTTTTTTGGGGGGATGAGCCTTCAACGTCCAGTTTGTATTTTACACTCAAAACACATCTCAGTTCAGACTAGCCATATTTCAAGTGCTTGATCACCATGTGCCTCATACTACTATATTGGACAGCACAAGTCTACACATTAGCATAAATCAGCTGGGTAAAGCGGGGTAGATTTGGGTGGTTTTCTAACAGTTTTGACCATGATCAGAAGTTTCAAATTATTTAAAATTAAGTGAGTAATTTGTGAGTAACTTGCTTTGCCAGTTTCTAAAATTTAAGTGAGTAACTTGCTTTGCCAGTTTCTGAAATTTATGTTTCCATTTTTTTTGGTTGAATTAAAGATAGCAAATTATAGGTTAAAAGGGATAAGCTTCACTTTTGACTTCAGATCAGCTAATTAATGTAAATAAATGACCATCAAGCTCTCTCTGGTCTGTTAATGAGTTAACGGTCAGTGCATTTCTGACACTGAAACAAGAAGGCTCTATTGCAGATGGCAGTTGACTAGTAACCACGTACATGTTCTAAGAAACTATTTTTTAGATTTTTAAAATTTTAAATGATTCCTCCTGCTGGTGCAGTCTCTTCACACTTCATCACATTTCTAAATAAGCAATCATATAACAAGTGAAGATTTTATGCCCTGAAGGCATTATATCAATACTTACCAAATGCTTCTACTTAAAATACAAAGCAGTTTTATTCACACTTCCCATTTTTGAATCCTCTAAGGCTGTTTTGGGAGAGGAGAAACTAGAAGCCTGCTGTTCAGTTTTTGTTTCCTACAAGTTCTCTTTACTGAGAGCTTGCACGTTTCTTGTTACGTTTCCAAAGCACATTTAATACACATTAGAATCTGAGTAAATATGGCACATTCTGTAAATGGAAGCTCTGGAAAACTGCTGCTTTCAAATGGAAGAGAATACCATGGCAACTGCTGTGCTTCTGTGAAGAGAGCTCTACTTGACCAACGTAGACGTGGATTAGGAATGGAAAATATCCAATAGCACAGCATACTCTTTGAAAGTTCATGGCTTTATTCCAGAGTCTCTGAACCTTGGCATCATTAACTTATTGGGCTGGATAATTCTTGGAGTAGGGTCTGTCCTTTTCATTGCAGGATGTTTAGCAGCTTCTCCAGCCTCCACCCACTAGATGCCAGTAGCAGCTCCCCCTACCCCCAACCCAGGTCATTACAAATAAAAAATGTCTCCAGATATTGCCAGACATCTCCTAGGAGACAAGATCATCCTCAATTGAAAGGCATTGCTCATGCCTGTAATCCCAGAAATTTGGCAGGCTGAGGCGGGAGAATCTCTTGAGGTTAGGAGTTTGAGACCAACCTGGCCAATGTGAAACCCTCCATCTCTGCTAATAATACACAAATTAGTCAGTTGTGGTGGCACATGCCCCTGTAATCCTTGCTTTTTGGGAGGCCAAGGCTTGATCACTTGCAGGCCAGTGGTGGGGGAGAGCAGATGGTGCAGTGAACGGAGATCATGCCATTGCACTGCAGTCTGGGCAACAGAGTGAGACTGCATTTCAGAAAAAAAAAAGTCTGAAAAAAATTTATTTAAAATTATAGCATGAGCTTTAATCTCAGAGTACAAATGTATTAATGATAAACTATACTACATTTACTTTTTAAAATAACTTATAGCCTTAGGAAAATGTATTAAAGTCATATAAGATTCTCTTGTACCCCACCTTCTCAATCTCAATGCTCTTGTTTTAGCTTATCATCTAATTTAAATATCCTACCTCATTTTTACATGGAATTGGCGTACCATAATGAAAGGCCAACTTTCATACAAAATTAATTATTACATACAACAGAGAGTGAAAAGATGTAGCAGCTTGAACCAACTTAGCTATATTTCAAGGATGTTTACTCCAATTATTTTTGTAATGACCTGTACTCCCTAAAAATAAACAGGAAGGACACTAAAACACCACCGTCATCAATTTGGTAGTTTTCAGTAGCGCCACAAAGAAAATGCAGTGATTTGTGTTTTAAATAGTATCTAAAACCTCTCCTATCACATAAAATATTGTATTTAAATAAAATGTTTCAAAGTAAAATTTACATTTCTTGTTTTTTTTTATTGTTTTGTTGTTGTTGTTTGAGACAGAATCTTGCTCTATTGCCCAGAGTGCAGTGTAACGATCACAGCTCATTTCAGTCTTGACATCCTCGTCTCAAGCAATCCTCCCATCTCAGGCTTCCAAAGTGTTGAGATTACAGGCTTTTTTGTTGTGGTTTATTTGTTTTGTTTTTTAAAACCAAACCAGATTAAAAAACACCTTAGCCCTGTCTATTGCTTGTCATGTAAAAAATTTGAACAGTTTAAGTAGAAGCACATTCCATATTTTAAAGCTTATTAGCTTATAAAATGACAGAAGTCAAGTTCATTCTGTATGTTTTACTGTTTCCTGAGCAACTCTTAGTGAAAGCTGGCATGACACCACAAGGCTTGTAATTAGAGGAGGCTAATGGACTTTTTGGCAAAAAAGTAGAGTCTTGTCATATTTTCCTTTAAATTAAGCAAACACAAGTATTCAAGTTGGGAATAAGGGAGAGAGGGAGGGAGGGAAGAAGAGGCTGGCGGGGGGAGAGAGAGAGAGAGAAAGAGAGAGAGACAGGGAGAGAGAGAGAGACTTTCAATAGTGTAGGAATTTCCAGTTAAGGCCTGAGATTTAAAGTGAAATGCGAGGTGTGGATCTGCTGTTTCCTTGGTTCTCACGTCTTACTGAACCATATGTGTTGCTAATGTTTAAAGATCCAACTATTTTAAGATTCTAATTATAAATCAACAACTTCATCTGGTATTTAAAGAATATTGACCTGTTCTGATGCTAGAAGAAAACTGGCTGGGTTACTTAATGGGCAATTTAAAATATTTCAAACCTATTTTAACTATATCATCATGACTTGGTTTCTTTAAAACCTAAACCAACATGTAGTATGAGTCTTCCACTTTTGTCTGTCTGTATGTATGTGTACTATGGAGAGTAGAGGGTAAGGAGTGATTTTGAGGGGATGTCACCACACAATTTTCCAACAAGAAAAATGAAACCTGAAAACATATTATTCACGGTAACATTAAAAATGGCAAAATAGTATCCTGCTATTTCAGATCATTGATGGCAAAGATAAACATATTTCAGAGCATCTTAGGGTGAACGCTGAGTGGTAAATGGTTTTTTTTTTTTGGGACAGTTTCGCTGTTGTTACCCAGACTGGAGTGCAATGGCATCATCTCAGCTCACCGCAACCTCCGCCTCCTGGGTTCAAGCAATTCTCCTGCCTCATCCTCCCGAGTAGCTGGGATTACAGGCACACACCACCATGCCCAGCTAATTTTTGTATTTTAAGTAGAGACGGGGTTTCACCTTGTTGACCAGGATGGTCTCGATCTCTTGACCTCGTGATCCACCCGCCTCGGCCTCCCAAAGTGCTGGGATTACAGGCGTGAGCCACTGTGCCCGGCAAATGTTTTATTTTCAAACTTGACAGTCCTTCTAAGGAGTCTCAGTGAAAAAGATTGGACTAGTAACTCAAGCTCAATAACTTAAAACTTAAAATTCCTTTTAATTTATATGATGTATATTTTATGAACATTAGTAAACATGAATATTTAATTCAATCATGTTAAATTTTGCATACAAATAAATTGAAATTCATCCACATGTCAAATTTTTAAGTGTCTATGAAAGAGGAGACATTGAAAACAGCAAAAATTTTACTAGGCTGATAATTTAGGTTTATTTCTCTGACACTGAATTACTTTAAAAAGCAACTGACTTATGAGTTTGGAGGTATTTATTGTCTCTGTCACAAATACTTGTAAAATCTGACAGAATAGATTACATGTATGAGTATTATAATATAAAACATATCAACATGTTGAAGTTTAGCTGGTACAGCATCTTATTGTCATTTCTGATTCAATCCTATGTCAGGTTTGGTTCAAACACTGTATGTTTTAATATCTGGAGTGCAAGTAAAACAAATGTGGATTCACTTATACCAATTAAAAGCTTCTTTGGGTTGATTCTTTCCCTTCCCCGCTTCTTTTCTCCAACTTGTCCAAAGAAAATTTGATTCTGCTAGAAGCTACTATTTCATAATAGAGAAGAATGCATTCAGAAACCATCATTCTCAGCAAACTGACACAAGAACAGAAAATCAAACACCGCATGTTCTCACTTATAGGTGGGTGTTGAACAATGAGAACACATGGACACGGGGAGGGGAGCATCACACACTGCGGTCTGTTGGGGGGAAATAGGGGAGGGACAGCAGGGGGAGGGGAGTTGGGGAGAGATAGCATGGGGGAAAATGCCAGATATAGGTGATGGGGAGGAAGGCAGCAAATCACACTGCCATGTGTGTACCTATGCAACAATCTTGCATGTCCTTCATATGTACCCCAAAGCCTAAAATGCAATTAAAAAAAAAGAATGCATTCATTGATTTTATAGTTCCCATACAATGCACATTTATTTGTTAGTTTAAATAGATGTTTATTCCTTTATTACAACTGTCTTTGTTCAAGTAAAATTGACAAAACCTGGATCCTAGCTACCTACGTAAAATAGAAAATCCATACATGTGTCATCAGTGGAGGCACTTTAATCCTTCAAAAACTGATGAATGCTCATCATAGTCACATTTATTTTTAGTATAAATATAGAGGTTTTAGCAGGCTTAGGTCAAACAAAGAAAGATCAGTAATGGTAACAGAATTAAGAGCAGAATCTAATGATAAATTCATTTTCATGATGTAGAAATTACCTTCTGTTTTATTATTCTTTTATTAGCTGTTTCCAACATACATATGTCTGCATCCACATACCAAGCTGAATACTAAGCAGTTTAAATTCTACTTTAAAAATTTAACAGTTACACTTTGCATATTCATAAAAAGAAAATTTAGAAAGATAAGTGTTTAATACTATTACCTTATATATTTAGCTTTACAACTTATTTTCATGTGTACTTGCTCATTTAATTTCTAAATACCTCCTGACATTTACTGTGATGTTGTTCCTATAAGACTGTTTTGATAAGGTTATTGTGTAATAATTTATGTTTTTGTAAGTATTACTGAATGAAGATATAAATGGCTTTTCACTTCCATAATTTATCTTTCATTATTGTTTAAATGTAAGATCTTTAAACAAAATTTTAAAGTAAAGAGAATTTGCATTTCTACCAGGATATGAGTTTTTACCAAACAATCCTGATTCTTTCCTTTCTTTTCTTCCCTCTCCATCTCCCTTCATTTCTTACTTATAATAGAATTCTAAGAGTATAATTCTATTGCTTTCTCTAAAAAAATAAGAGGGAGTGAGTGAGGGAGAGGTAGAAATAGAGTTAGAGTGGAAGAGAGAGAGAGAGAGAGAGAGAGAGAGACTTTGCTTTTGCTTTATGTTGGCATCAAAGGGATCCTTAATACAGAATTTTTCCCCTTTGTGCAAAAGGGATAAAAAATGGGTTCTTTTTAAAAGACAGAGTCAATATATCTCAAATTATGAATCTTCTAGATGAAGCTCCTTGCTTTTTCCAATTTATAGCATAGTAATTGGGTATGAAAATGCTGATTTCAAATATGTAATGTTGATTTTCTACCTCATAATAATTCTTTTGGAAAGAATAAACTCAAATTTACATGCAAAAAACATTTATTTATGTCAAAATCATTAAATTCAAGACAAATCTTACTTCAGCATTTCCAGTTCCCCCCTCCCCCCTTATTATAGGTGTGGCATAGTGTCTTCTTAAAAAGAGAGGAAGGCTATTTGAGTGCATATTTCATAAGCTTCTTATTCATTATTCATGCCATTACAGATAGAAGAAGTATATACACATGGGGCATTTTGTCAGATGTGTCCTTTGAGAAGTACACTCAGCCTAAACCTCAAAGAGTCTTTTTCAGTGGGGGCTGGAGGGAAGCTCAGTGAGGATGGCAGATGGCCCTCCTCAGATATATTCCTATACTGCAATTTAATTTTTGGCCACATGAATTAGGCCAACAGCACCTTACCCTAAAAGACTTTGAGTGATTAAAGCATTTGCAATGTTTCAAACTAGTTTTGTTCTATGTGTTTCAGAGACACTATTTTCTGAAATACAAAAATCAATCTCAAATTCAATTTTGGTAGGATTCATATCACTTTTTTAAATTGGATTTAGGCTTCTTGCAAGAAGACACAACTGATTTAGGCCTATGACTTAATTAATATGCACAAAAGATGCTGCAATACTTTATAAATATTTAATTATATAAATGAAGATGGCATGTTTCTCCCTACTTGAATTAAAAATGAGTTATTAGTATAAACCTTTTTGAAAAACTCATTTATGAAGTCAAAATGAACTAATAAATTGGATGGTAAAATGCACTATGTAATTTAAAAGTTGGGGGTGGCTCACAAGATGACTGAATAAAAACAGATTTGGTCTGCAGCTCCCAGTAAGATCATCACAGAAGGTGGGTGATTTCTGCATTTCCAGCTGAGGTATCTGACTCATTTTATTGAGACTGGTTAGACAGTGGGTGCAGCTCACAGGTGAGCTAAAGCAGGGTGGAGCATCACCTCACCTGGAAAGCACAAGGAGTTGAGTAACTCCCTCTTCTAGCCAAGGGAAGCCATGAGGGACCATGTCTTGAGAAACAGTGCATTCTGGCCCAGATACTATGTTTTTTCCATGGTCTTCACAACCCACAGACCAGGAGACTCCCTCAGATGCCTACACCACCAGGGCCTTGGGTTTCAAGCACAAAACTGAGTGGCCATTTGGGCAAACACAAAGCTAGCTGCAGGAGAGTTTTTCATACCCCAGTGGTGCTTGGAATGCCAGCGAGACAGAAGCATTCCCTCCCCTGGAAAAGGGGCTGAAAACAGGGAACCAAGTGGTCTAGCTTAGCAGATCCCACCCCTATAGAGCCCAGCAAGCTAAGATCCACTGTCTTGAAATTCTTGCTGCCAGCACAGCAGTCTGAAGTCGACCTGGGATGCTCAAGCTTGATGGGGGGAGGGATGTAGCCATTACCGAGGCTTAAGTAGGTGGTTTTCCCCTCAAAGTGTAAATAAAGTCACCAGGAAGTTTGAAATGGGCAGAACCCACCACAGCATTGCAAAGCTGCTGTAGCCAGGCTGCCTCCCTAGATTCATTCTCTCTGGGCAGGGCATCTCTGAAAGGCAGAAGCCCCAGTCAGGGGCTTATAGATAAAACTCCCAACTCCCTGGAAGTTAGAAGCACCTGGGGGAAGTGGCGGTTTTGGGCACAGCTTCACAGACTTAAATGTTCCTGCCTGCCAGTTCTGAAGAGAGCAGAGGCTCTCCCAGGATAGTGCTTGAGTTCTGCTAAGGGACAGACTGCCTCAAATGGGTCCCTGACCCCTGTGCCTCCTGACTGGGAGATACCTCCCAGCAGGGTCAACAGACACCTACCTACCTACAGGAGAGCTCTGGCTGGTAGCTGGTGGGTGACCCTCTGGGACAAAGTTTCCAGAGGAAGGAACAGGCAGCAATCTTTGCTATTCTGCAGCCTCTGTTGGTGATACCCAAGCACACAAGGTCTGGAATGGACCTCCAGAAAACTTGAGCAGACCTGTAGCAGAGGGCCCTGTTAGAAGGAAAACTAACTAACAGAAAGGAATAGCATCAACATCAACAAAACAGACATCCACACATAAACCACATTAGAAGGTCATCACATCAAAGACCAAAGGTAGATAAAGGGAAGATGAGGAAAAATCAGAGCAAAAAGGCTGAAAATTCCAAAACCCAGCATGCCTCTTCTCCTCCAAAGGATCACAACACCTTGTCAGCAAGGGAACAAAATGGGGTGGAGAATAAGTTTGATGAACTGACAGAAGTAGGCTTCAGAAGGTGGGTAATAACAAAGTCTTCCAAGCTAAGGGAGCATGTTCTAACCCAATGCAAGGAACCTAAGAACTTTGAAGAAAGTTGGATGAATTGCTCACTAGAATAATCAGTTTAGAGAAGAACATATATGGCCTGATGGAACTGAAAAACACAGCATGAGAACTTCTTGAAGCATATACAATTATCAATTGCTGAATCGATCAAGTGGAGGAGTGAAAGAAAGGATATCAGAGATTTAAGGAAATAAAGATCAACTTAAGGAAATAAAGCATGAAGACAAGATTAGAGATAAAGAATGAAAAGGAACAAACAGAGTCTCCAGGAAATATGGGACTATGTGAAAAGACCAAACCTGCATTTGATTGGTGTACCTGAAAATGACGGGGAGAATGGAACGAAGTTGAAAAACACTCTTCAGGATATTATCCAGGAGAATATCCCCAAACTAGGCAGACAGGCCAACATTCAAATTCAGGAAATACAGAGAACACCAGCAAGATACTCCTCAAGAAAAGCAACCCCAAGACACATAATCATCAGATTCACCAAGGGTGAAATGAAGGAAAAAATGTTAAGGGAAGATGGAGAGAAAGGTTGGGTTACTCACAAAAGAAAGCCCATCAGACTCACATCGGATCTCTTGGCAGAAACTCTACAAGCCAGAAGAGAGTGGGGGCCAATATTCAACATTCTTAAAGAAAAGTATTTTCAACTCAGAATTTCATATCTAGCCAAACTAAGCTTTGTAAGTGAAGGAGAAATAAAATTCTTTACTGACAAGCAAATGCTGAGAGATTTTGTCACCACCAGGCCTGCCTTACAAGAGTTCCTGAAGGAAGCACTAAATATGGAAAGGAAAAACCAGTACCAGCCACTGCAAAAACATACCAAATTGTAAAGACCATCAACACTATGAAGAAACTGCATCAACTAACGGGCAAAATAACCAGCTAGCATCATAATAACAGGATCAAGTCCACACAAAACAATATTAACCTTAAATGTAAATGGTATAAATGCACCAATTAAAAGACACGGACTGGAAAATTGGATAGAGTCAAGACCCATCGGTGTGCTGTATTCAGGAAACTCATCTCACGTGCAAAGACACACACAGGCTCAAAATACAGGGATGCAGGAATATTTACCAAAGAAATGTAAAACAAAGAAAAAAAAAGCAGGAGTTGTAATCCTAGTCTCTGATAAAACAGACTTTAAAGGAAAGTCCAACAGAGATCAAAAAAGACAAAGAAGGGCATTATTGCATAATGATAAAGGGATCAATGCAAGAAGAAGAGCTAACTATCCTAAATATATATGCACCCAGTACAGGAGCACCCAGATTCGTAAAGCAAGTTCTTAGAGACCTACAAAGAGACTTAGATTCCCACACAATAAAAGTGGGAGACTTTAAAACCCCACTGTCAATATTAGATCAACAAGACAGTAAATTAACAAGGATATTCAGGACTTGAACTCAGCTCTGGACCAAGTGGACCTAATAGATAATCTCCAGAACTCTTCACCCCAAATCAACAGAATACACATTCTTCTCAGTACCACATTTCACTTATTCTAAAATTGACCACATAATTGGAAGTGAAACACTCCTCAGAAAATGCAAAAGAACAGAAATAATACAAACAGTCTCTCACCACAGTGCAATCAAATTAGAACTCAAGATAAATAACATAGTACCTCATATAGATGTCTGGGGGTGGAGTGGATGAGCAGTTTCAAACAACTTTTAAAATCATGCAGGAAGACAATTCTTTCTCAGGCAGAGGTTCTCAACCTTGACAAATCTTAGAATTATCAGAAGACATTTAAAAAATATTGATGCATGGAGACCACCGTGTGATTCTGTCAGGGGCGTTTGAACTAGAGCAACTCCATCTTGAACAGGAGCTGGGTAAAATAAGGCTGAGACCTATTGGGCTGCGTTTCCAGGAGGTTAGGTGTTCCAAGTCACAGGTTGGAGGTTGGCACAAGATACAGGTCACAAAGACGTTGCTGATAAAACAGGATGGGGTAAAGAAGCTGACGTAAACCCACCAAAACCAAGATGATGACGGAAGTGACCTCTGGTCATCCTTATTGCTCATTATATGCTAATTATAATTCATTGGCTTGCTAAAAGACACTCCTACCAGTGCCAATATAAGGAAATCACCCTATATGGTCTAAAAAGAAGGAGGAACCCTAAGCTCTGGGACTTGCCCACCCCTTTCCCAGAAAACTTATGAATAATCTACCCTTTGTTTAGCATGTAAGCAAGAAGTAGCCATAAAAATAGCCAATGAGTAGCTCATGCTGCTGCTCTGCCCATGGAGTAGCTATTCCTTTGTTTCTTTACTTCTCTAATAAACTTGCTTTCACTTTATGAATTTGCCTTGAATTCTTTCTTGTGCAAGATCCGAGAACCCTCCCTTGGGGTCTGGATTGGGACCCCGTTCCAGTAACATCTTCCAATGTGCAGTTAAGGTTGGGAAACATTGCTCTTAGTTTGTCTGCACAGTAATGGCACTATTCTTATATAATTGCTTTGCTATTACACCTAAGTGACTTCAAATAAAGTGAGGTTTGGGGCATCAGGTAGGTGTGAGGAATTAAGGATAGCACAGGTAAGACAACTCTCCATGTTATTAGGAATGAGATGACTCTAACAGTAACAATAATTACCATAATTTCAGGATAGATTTCTGAACTCCTGCAGAAATATTATAAGTCTTGCTAGAGAGAAATCTGCCTTTAGAGCATTGGCCAACAATCTTTCCCCTCTTGCTGAGGTGGGAGTTTAACTGGTACCCACTTAATGCCAACTGGATTGAAGCCAATAAGAAAAACAGCTGCATTTAAATCCAGTTTCACATGCAAGAGTCTCCAAGTTGTAAACTAAACTATTATCTTCATGGTAGCTATTTTTGAAAATGTACACAGTTGATAGTTTAGCAATAAATAATACAACACATTTACTTAAGAGCAGATATGACACTTCAATCCTAATCTGTGAAAGCTCCCAACCAGGAGAACATATATAAACTCTCATATACTACAGAAGTATTCAATTTGTACAACTGCAAAACAACTAGCATATGACATTCAAATTAATTCAATTTAAAATGATTCTAGATCAAGAGCATTAATTTTCAGTTACAGTCTAGAGCAAAGCCTGCAGTAGAAAATTATTATATAATCTTTAATAAACTCTAAATAGAAACTAATTTAAACTTCTTCACTTAACTACCGTCAACCTGCCAAGTGTGGAAATGGCAGCATGCTACTATAGTTAGCAGCTCTCTCCTGGTCAGTCAGATCAGAGTGACTCAGTGAAGAACCCACAGAAATTAGCTTTGTATGGTTTGATAAAAGGAAAACAGCTTTCTACACTAATGACAAATTAGTGATAATTTTATAATGCATGATTTATAATTTCTTTGCAGGAATCATAAGTCAGACAGTACAAATTCTTTGCTATTTAAATGCTCACTTGAAAACTTAAATTTTCTCCTGATCCTTTCTAACTCCAAAACTAGGCTAATTTGGAATATCAGCAACATTTTCCAAATGTGATTTAGTTAATCACATGTTCCTTAAGATTTTTATGACAAATTTATAGCAAGAATATAACCCCTTAGCAAAACAAGTATACCTCTCTTACCACAACAAACAAACTTACCTCTTGGGAAGAAATGATTAAAAATTACTGGCTCCGTCAAATAGGAAGAACTACATAAGGCTTCAGTTCTGGAGGCAAGGACTGGAGACTTGTTCAAACTAGCCCAAGAGTCAAATGGCTGTCCCTAATCTTTAAAGGGAAACCAGAAAACTCTGCACTAGTGTGTACTGCTTCCGGGCACCTCCCTTTGTTCTAAGTAGAATGCTAATGCTAAAATTGCAATTTGCATTCCTGCTTACTCAGAACACTGATGCAGTCTGACAAAGCTTCCAGCTTAAATATCCTGATAGGGGGAAATAGTCCCAGAAGGTGATATTTCCCTTGCAGGCTAGTAAAACAAGCAACATGATGAATGTGTAAATTTGAACAGCTGGAAGTTTGTGATCACATTTATGTTACCTGATCTAATTTGTAACATATATTAGAGACATTAAGAAAAGAAATGTTTGGCTTCTTGTGAATGTCCATTAAGGAAGTCAAGAGTGTGTCTGAATGTTTTCACCTCTTATTTTTCCTTAGTGTGCAAAATTTTCATTGGCATACATGAAAACAGCTAGTATAAAAAGAGAAGGAAATTCCTTAGGGCAGTGAAATACAGATTAAGCCTAGTATAATGGGATGAAAAATATGAAAAAGTGATTTTTCACTTTGTACAAAGGAAATACAAAGCAGGGATTGCTATGTAAACTCAAATTTTTAAAAAGAAATTTAAGGTGTTTTATGTGCTATCTCATCCCTTCTCCTAGGGTCAAAGGATGAAGTTTCTTTTCTTCTTTTTATATATGATAATTGGATAACAGAATACATAACTCAATAACTGGGAAAAAAGTATTCTGGAGCAAGTGATCAAGTGATCACACATTTAATTTACTACAAGACTCTAGATATTTACTGATATATACAAGACTGGAAAGCATATCAATAATATGTCAGTCACTTCATGATATGGTTTGGCTGTGTCCCCACCTGAATCTCATCTTGAATTATAGTTCCCATAAACTCCACATGTCATGGGAGGGACCTGGTGGGAGGTAATTGAAACATGGTGTATGTTACCTCCACGTTGTTTTTATGATATTGAGTGAGTTCTCAGGAGATCTGATGGTTTTATAAGGGGATTTTCCCCTTTTTGCTTGGCACTTCTTACTGCTACCATGTGAAGAAGGACATGTTTGCTTCCCCTTCCACCATGATTATAAGTTTCCTGAGGTTTCTCCAGCCATATGAAACTGTGAGTTAATTAAACCTCTTTCCTTTATAAATTACCCAGTGTCAGGTATGTTTTTATTAACAGCATGAGAATGAACTAATACAGTAAATTGGTACCAGGAGGGGGTGCTGCTATAACGATACCTGAAAATGTGGTAGCAACTTTGGAAATAGGTAGCAGGCAGAGGATGAAACAGTTTGGAGGGCTCAGAAGAAGACAGGCAAATGTGGGAAAGTTTGAAACTTCCTAGAGACTTGGAGGGTTCAGAAGACAGGAAGATGTGGGAAAGTTTGTAACTTCCTAGAGACTTGTTGAATGGCTTTGGCCAAATGCTGATAGTGATATAAACAAGTAAGGCTGAGGGGGTTTCTGATGGAGATGAGAAACTCGTTGGGACCTAGAGTAAAGGTAACTCTTGCTGTTTTAGCAAAGAGACTGGTAGCATTTTGCCCCTGCCCTAGAGATCAGTGAAACTTTGAACTTGAGAGAGATGATTTAGGGTATGTAGTGGAAGAAATTTCTAAGTGGCAAAGCATTCAAGGGAAAGCAGAACATGAAAGTTTGGAAAATTAGCAGCCTAATGATGCAATAGAAAAGAAAAACCCATTTTCTGGGGAGGTGTTCAAACCAGCTGCAGAAATTTGCACAAGTAACAAGGAGCCCAATGTTAATCACCAAGACAATAGGGAATACATCAGAGATCTTTGTAGCAGTCCCTCCCATCACAGACACAGAAGCCTAGTAGGAAGAAAATGGTTCAGTGGGCCAGGCCCAGGCCCCCTCTGCTGTGTGCAGCCTTGGGACATGGTGCCCTGCATCCTAGTTGTTCTAGTCATGGCTAAAAGGGGTCAAAGTACAGCTCTGGCCATGACTTCAGAAGATGCAAGCCCCAACCCTTGGCAGTTTCCATGTGGTGTTGAGCCTGTGGGTGCACAGAAGTCAACAATTGAGGTTTGGGAAACTCCATGTAGATTTCAGAGAATATATGGAGTCACCTAGATGTCCAGGAAGAAGTTTGCTGCTGGGCAGAACATGGAAAACCTCTGTTAGTGCAGAAGGGAAATGTGGGTTTGGGGGCACTACCTAGTAGAGCTATGAGAAGAGGGCCACGGTCCTCCAGATCCCAGAATTGTAGATCCACTGACAGCTTGTGTGCCTGGAAAAGCCACAGACAACACCAGTCTATGAAAGCAGCTAGGAGGGGGCTGTCCCATGCAAAGCCACAGAGGCAGAGCTGCCCAAGGTCATGGGAGATTACCTCTTTCATCAACATGACCTGGATGTGAGACATGAAGTCAAAGGGAGAACATTCTGTAACTCTAAGGTTTAATGACTGCCATATTGGATTTTAGACTTGCATGAGGCCTGTAACCCCTTTGTTTTGGTCAATTTCTCCCATTTGGAATGGGTCTATTTGCCTAATACCTGTACCCCCATTGTTTCTGGGAAGTAACTAACTTGCTTTTGATTTTAAAGGCTCATAGGCAGAAGGGGCTTGCCTTGTCTTAGTTGAGACTTTGGACTTGGACTTTTGGGTTAATGCTGGAGTGAGTAAAGACTAGGGGACTGTTGGAAAGGCATGATTATGTTTTGAAATGTGAGGACATGAGACTTGGGTGGGGCCAGGGGCAGAATGATAGGGTTTGGCTCTGTGTCCCCCACTCAAATCCTATCTTGAATTGTAGTTCCCATAATCTCAACATGTCGTGGGAGTTACACGATAGGAGGTAATTGAATCATGGAGCCGGTTACCTCCATGCTGTTCTCATGATAGTGAGATTGTTCTCATGAGATCTGATGATTTTTAAAGAGTTTTCCCCCCTTTTGCTCTGCACTGCTCCTTGCTGCTACCATGTGAAGAAGGATGTGTTTGCTTCTTCTTCCACCATGATTATAAGTTTCCTGATGCCTCCCCAGTCATGCGGAACTGTGAGTCAATTAAACATCTTTCCTTTATAAATTACCCAGGCTCAGATATGTTTTTATTAGTAGTGTGAGAACAGACTATTACACCTCACCTAATGCATAACTTTGTTATTATTTCAGCAAGGAAAATCAGATTGTCTTTGGTCTTTTCCAATAAGTAAAATAAGTGTTTAGGTATTGTCAGTATGTGGAATGTTTTCAGCACTATTGAGCTTAGTTAACTTTCATTTTTAAGTTTCTAGCTGGATGTCAAGATGCAAATTTATGAATGACAAGAATTTTGTGTAATTAACATAGCTAAGCTACTAAATCTGTTCTTTTTGTACTTCTTTATGGAAAGTGATCATAAATAAGTTAAGTTCAAGACGATTGGTAAGTTTTCTAGACAAACTTCAGTGATGATTAGTGGTAACAACTAAACAGTAGATGCTGAATTTAAAAGTTTTGGTTCCAAAAATGTGGCATAAAGATAAGAAATACCAGACTGGGAAATACTGTGAATAAATTATATAATAGACTAATTAAACATCTGTACATAATTTTAATATAATTGTATAAAACATTATTGATCTAGCTCAGGGTGTTGTTGGAAACTGAAAAATAAGCCTCTGGAACATTGTTTCAAAAGTCTTTGACTGAACCTCATGACACAGCTACTTCACTTCAAAAAGAAGGAGGAGAAAACACTCTAGTTGCTAGAGAAGAATCACTGTAGTCCCCACCAAACGTTTCCAACTTAGTGCAGAGGGTAGAGAGGACTATCTATTCTTTTCCAACTCCGTCATTTTTCTTCCTCTGCTTTCTACATAAACCCAAAAGATGGCTCTGGCTCTGGGATTTTACACTTTTCCCCATGAATAAAGTTTCCTTTTTCCTGTTATGAAGAGGGAGGAAAGCGACTTCTTTACTGTTAATTAGAAAAGCAAGGTTGCCTAGGTAACAGATTTTCCATAAACAGGTCAAGAGAAAGATTTCTAAAGAGCTAAAATTTACATGATGCCATGAAAATTACAAAACCTCTTAAATGCTCAAGATAGGTTGGAATTTTGGCATACTAATGGTTAAAAACTCAGAATTAGATAGGCTGAGTTTTATTCTGAATTTCTAATTACCAACTGGGTAATTAGAAAAAATCTTTTAAATTAAGACAGTCTCTTAACTTTCCTCATTTCAGAAGGGGAAATTATAATAATTGTAGTGAGCAATAAGTGAACTGGCTTGTGTAAAACACTTAAAAAATACCTAACATTTAATATACACTAAAATATGATATTTTTACTTTCATAATTTAATGCATGAGGAAAACAGATAAATGTATATCCATTTCTATAACATGATAATTAGACAATGCATACCCCTTCTAAAGTGGGTAGCTGTAAATCAACACCATCTGATTGGTGCCACCAATTCTAGCTGTTTTTGCACTTATTCATTCACTAATGTTCTAAATCATTTAACGAATACTTTTTTGTGCACTCATTATGAGTTAGGAACTGTGCTACATACTTGAGGTAAATCTATAAAAACTTCAAACAGGTCCAGTCCTCAATGATCTTAAATTCTAGTAATATACACTGCTTTGTGTCATTATTATATTTTTATGCAAATGCAGTAATTATATTTAAGGTTTCTCAGGGACAAGAGCCATATATAAAAAATTTTCATAATCCTCACAATTAAATGCATTAAGTATTTCTTGACAATCTGTTATGGATCAAAAATATTCTACAAACATATAAATGTTAATACAAATAATGGTCCATCATTTGAAGAGGCATAATTTTTTCTTATTTAAAATTATATGAAAAATGGTCAAAGTATCTACTGTAATAAAAGTCAAAGAGAGAAAGCAATATTATGGAACTAAAAATATAAAAATGAAGAATTTTTAGAAAACAAATATAAATTGACAACTATTAATATTAAATATTATTAATTTAATAAATAAAGGAATTGTAGGAGGAAAGTGATAAAAATTTCCAAGCTGTACTTCAAATAGGTTAAAAACAAATATTTGCAAATTCATCCTACAAGCACATCACTCAGATATACAAACTAATAATGTCTGCAAGTTCTTTTTCTATGCTGATTATAAAAATTAACCATACATAAGTCAATATTTGTCTTCTTGTAAGTCATTAACTGGAAGAAATGCCAGTTGTTCTTTTTTCTTTCTGTACCTAATTCTGTAGTGAGGTCACTGAGGAAGAGCTTGTTTCAGCACCATGGACAAAGCACCCTCAACAACCTTATTCTTGGGAGCTACAGTAAATGTTCCCCTTTGGTTAAAATTTAAAAATAACTTTATAGTAGCCACCTTTCATTTTAATATATCTTAAAAACAAAATGGATACTAAAGAATATTCATACGGATAATATAAAGTTTACACTTTCAAACCCCTTCTCTCTTATGGAAAAATATAATGGCCCTTTAAAAGACATGCATCAATGTGATGAATGCATTAATGTGTCATTAGGTTTAATGTCTCCCACTCACTTAGACTATCATTCCATACCTTTTAAAGTTAATTTGATGTGTATTAATGGTGTGAAATTGATGAAATTATGAATTGAATTTCCCTGGGCACAGGTTAAATCAAGGAAGAAGGAAGATAACTAGTTAATATTACCTTCCACCCATTCTTCATTTACACTACAAAAGATGTCAGCTCTGCCCTTGGGAAGAAAATTCTCACGTCAGTAAGTTGAACCCAAATTGATTTTTAAGGTTTTAAGTCAGGAAACTGTCATTAGTTGGGTCACTGAAGGTTCACAGTTTTCTTTAGGGAATAAGGAAATATGTACTCTTCTGAGATTAAATTCATATTTCATTCCTTATTTTCAGAGAAATAGATAACTTCTTACTTCTTTCTCTTTCTGTATTCAACTTGCACATTTTAACTTAGAAGTTCATTCGGAATATTCTTATTTTGTAATCTCTCTCACATCCTACCATTTTCACATAAAATGATGTTTGGTTAATTTAAAAGCTGAATTAAATATTATGATAATAAATACCCTTACAATTAATGTAAACAACTGAAAATCTAAGGTTCTGGTCCCAAGAACATTTGATATGGTAAAACTTCAGTTCTCGGTATCAAGAAGACTGAATTCTAATTTTGAACTATGAATTAACAAAAATACTAAGAAACAGAAAAACACTCAGTTTATATTTTAAGTAAGAAGCAAAAGTATAAACTCACTATTTCATTTAATATTGGTGAATAACTAAGAGAATACAGAACTTTCTAGTCTTTCTAGTGACTCATGCTTCTCTGTCAAGTAAAAATGATTTCCAAACTAAAAAGGACAAAATAAAACTTGGCAAAGGAGAATAAAGCTTAGGCCAAGTCATTTCACTAGCTTCTCTTAAGACATTTGACAAGTTATGAACTGGGCTTTATAATCTCATCTTATACAAATAGAATTACGGTATCATTCTTAATGTCTATGAAGAACCGTGGACATGAGATGTCAAGATATTAAAAATCTAGAAGTCAAGCATATGATTCTAATTTTCAAAAACCAGAGAGAAGGGAAAGCCTGTGAAACACTGATTGATGAGACTGAAATGAAATATTGAACAATATTTTGATACAAATTAGCAAAATGGTTTCTGGATGCTTAGAAAAGAAAAATGTGACAGAGATCATCCTGAGCTTCTAAGAATTACCTGGACCAAGTCCAGATTTTTTTTTCTCTTTACAGATAGGCTTAGAGTTGGCAGAGCACATATATTTTGATGAGGCATCTGGCAAAGTGTCACATGGTATTATAGAGAATTTTGGTTGGGTGACAGTAGAAGTAATTAGGTCAGTTCAAATCTACTCTCAATATAAGGATAATTGGATCTTCCCAATAATTAAATGGATTGCTCTAACATTAGAAGTACTCACTCTAACCACATTTTGACAATTCACAAGACCATATAGAAAAATAATCTAGAACTAAATTTTTAATTTAATGTTTTCTTTAGTTACTTTAGTTACTCTGTATAGCTAGGCTTCTGCTCATCATCAGGCCCTGGAGCACCTTCCAAAGTTGTGTCATTGTACAGTGTTTCCTGATACGTTAGGTGTACTACTGGTGGTAGTACACACAGAATTTTAGGTGGTTCATGGATATCTTTTGTAAATATGTATTTGTACACTTTAGAAGAAATGTAACTAACATATAAAACATGGCATTTCATGGGTGGGCATTATTCCTTTGATAAAAGCCAAGTAAAAAATAATTTGTCAATTTAAGCAAGAATGAGTAAATAGTATGATTCATATTCAGAGATGATAAAAATTGTGAAGTATACTAGAAAAACTGAAGTTCTGGAAATACTGCCTTCTCCCAAGAAAAGAACATTTCTTTCATCAGAAGTGTGTACACAAGAATCTCTTTTTGCCAGCACCTGCTGTCAGTCTACAAGACCACGGAAGCTTTAGTTTCCTGTCTTCTTTGGGGATACATTTAGATATTCTGGGACTTCTGCCATTGGTGGCCAACCCCAAAGAAGAAACACCCTGATATGGGTGAGGGTGGCTCTGAATATCCACAAAAGACTTTTCAGATATTTCAATTAACTTAATTTACTTTCTTAATTTTTCTAATGAGAGATCTTTATGAACATCAGTTTTGTCTTTTTTTCTATCCTATCCCCTCTATCACTTCTGCTTGGTGCTATCTCTGGGTTCCGTCACCTGAACCACAGAAAACATCCTGCTAAGAGGAAAAGAAAAGACCAGTTGTAGACTCAAAACCTCAGTATTTTCAAAAAGACAAAAAAAAAAAAAAAAAGCGAAGAAAATAAAAACACCAGCTGTTATTTTTGTACAAGTACTATTTAAATAAAACACTTCCTCCTTCTTTTCCAAAATTTTAAATAAAAAGAAATTAACCAAACTGAAATTAGTGTCTATTGCCAAGATGCTATTTGATACTCTAGCGTGATTAGTTACGTCTTAACGGTATGTATGATCATTTAAAATATCAATAAAGTTATATGCAGGTGTTAGTTTGTACCACAAGTATTTTAAGTATGTATTAAATACTTAAAATAGCATATAGTAAAGTGAGGTATTTTGTATACATTCAGATTTAGAAAAATAGCCAATGTTGGAATTTGATGTATTTAAAAATGACTGTAAAGAAAGTTCTTTATTTTGAAATAATTATAGCTTCACAGGAAGTTGTAAAAATAGTACAGAGAGATCCCATGCACCCTTCACTCAGTTTTCCCCAATGGTTGTATCACATAACTACAGTATCATATCAAAACCAGGAAATTGACATTGGTGCAATGTCTCTTTATAACTCTATGATATTTCTTTTCTTTCTTTCCTTTAATTAATTAATTTTTGATACAAGGTCTTGCTCTGTCACCCGGGCTGGAGTGCAGTGGTGCTATCACAGCTCCCTGTACCCTGGGCTCAAGCAATCCTCCTGCGCCAGACTCCTGAGTAGCTGGAACTGCAGGCACGTACTGCCTTGTCCATATATATATATATATATATATATATATTTTTTTTTTTTTTTGGTGGAGATGGGGTCCCACCATATTGCCCAGGCTGGTCTCAAGCAACTGGACTCAAGCAACCTGTCCATCTCAGCCTCCTAAAGTGCTCAGATTACAGGCACAAGCCACTGCACCAGGCCTGATATTTTATCTTATGTGTAGATTTGTGTAACCACAATAATCAAGACACCTGGCTATGCCATCATCACAAAGATCTCCTTCATGCTACCCTTTTAATGTCACACTCTTCTCACCCTCAACCCATCTCCAAACCTTGTCAACCACTACTTTGTAGTATTACTCTTTTGTGCTTATCTTTTACATATTCTTACTAATATATATATATATATAAAACCCACATGACTATTAGGAGACAGCTGGTTCAAGTGTGCCACTGGCTACATTACTCACTCTCTGCAAGCCTCAGTAGATCATCTGTAAAAATGAAGTTTTGGACCCATTTTTTGTTTGTTCGTTTGTTCAGTGCATTAGCATTTAAGAATGCATACTTAGTTTCTATTATGATGTCACCTTAAAGACTATTAAATACAAATCAAGTGAATAAAATATTATTTAAATATGTACAGATCATCATGAATTGAACAGTGTATTTAAAATATATTCTGCATTAAAAGTGTTATCGTCAAATAAATCAAGTAACCAAAATCTGCACTATGATAATATATTGGTGCTCTAAAATCTGAAGCATATAAAAAATGATTTCACTTGGGTTCACCTCTCAGAGACAGGTGCTACTGCTCTCCCAAATGTACAAGTGGAGAAAACTTGGCATAGGGAATACCTGACTCCTTTTCCACCCTGTGGGAAGGAAAAGACAAACATTCCTAAAATGTGCCGCCGAAGAATCTGAGCTGGCATAAACTATAAGCTGAAGATTATGATCTGTAGGGTTCAAATGTGGCCCTTTTCTGAGAAGGGATATCTAGATGTTACAGCTGCCATTTGCTTCTGCTGCACAGGGTCTGGGGACAGGGCCAGAGGACCCAAGAGGAACCTAGCAGTGGAGACTTCTGTTTTCCTTGATAGCACTACCTGCTGGACACTGGGGAAGAGAAAATCAAAGATTTTCCCCAAGTGGCTTCTTTCATTTAAAAGCTCTCAGAATCTCTTTCCACATACTAAATTAAGCTAACAGATCTCTTCTGCTGTACAATTCACCTCTATTTTAAATCCAAACCTGTTGATACCACCCACCATGAGGAGGTTTTGAGTTCATCAACGTAGCCCTTCAACAACACATTAATGGAAAATGGGTCATCCTTTCTCACCTGGAATAGTCTTTATGAAAGTTTCCCCAGGAAGCAGAAACTTGAAAAGTGTCCTCTGGGGACTTGGGACTGTCTCCTTCTCTAGAGAGCTCAGTGGAGGCTTCTTGGAAAACACCTATTCCTAATTAACTCTCCTTATCAAAGGCCACCATTTCCAAACCCCACTCCTGAGGACAACCAGTAAAGGGAGATTCAAAACCGACGGCCTATGCATTGGCCAGGCCAATCTTGCTTGTTGCAACGAGGAGTCTAGCCCGATCATCTCACCAACCAATCAAACCAATCAAACAGGAATGCCTTCCCCCTGGCCTCCATCTGCTGAAAGTCCCCTAGATGCGCTCCGTTCGGAGCGCCGCATGTCGGCCCTCATTGAACCGAAGACCATCAGTTGCTCGCCCGTGTCGGCGGGTACTGACAGCAGAGCCCCCATAGACGCCCCAGTCTTACCCTTTCTCGCCCAGAAGGGCCCCATCGCGCTGTCCAGGAGGAGGCACCTACGTGCGCTCGGGAGACCGGGCCCCGGCTGGGCCAGGTGCCGGTGCGCACGGGACCCCGCGTCGCTGCTGCTTTGCGCTCAGGCCCGGGGAGCCGGGCCCGGCCCGCCTTAGCCCGTGTCGGACACGTGGTGCCGCGGAATCCCTTGCGCTCAGGTGCCCGCGGCCCCTCGGCCTCTGTAGCCAGTCCGGCGGCGGCCGGGGCTGAGGACGAACTGGAGAGAAGGGCGGGGGACCAAAGGGTCGGCACCGCTGGGTGGGGCGCAGCGACGTGGGGGCGGTGAGTGCCGCGTGCCGGGGGCGCCAGGGTTCTGCTCCCAGGGCTCGCTGCCTGATTCCTGTTGCCAGGGCCCCGTCAGATTTTGCTGCAGGATCTGTTTCTTGAAGCCGTTCTCAATGGGGGTGGCGCGCTGCAAAGCTCTGGGCTCCTGCCAGATGAGGGAGCCCCAGCGGAGGCCGGGAGGGCTTGCGTTGCAAAATCCGGAGCGGATCCCCCGGGGCGGCTGCGGGCCTGGAACTCCAGTATCTTTCGAGGTCTTTCCTCACCCTCTGCTAAGGAGTACCCTTGTCCTTACACTGGAGAGGAAGAGCCCTGAACACTGACTGTAGCGTGAACCTAAGGTGCCCTTTAGGACAGTCTATCCCTGGGAAAATCAGCTAAGGAGGAGCAGCTTAAAACTGGGGGGCGAAGATTTACCTGCAGCTCAAGCTCTTTCTAACTTCACCAGTGACCTTGGGCGCCTCATCTAAACAGTGTATCTCTGTCTGAGTTTCCTGATCTTTGATCTGTGGATAAACGTGGCTGTTCACTTTCCATTTCTCAGGAGATGACAGCAATTGGGTTTAAGAAAAATACTGCTGACTTCTTTAATAGCAAGTGCAATGGAGATGCAATTTGTTTTGACTTTAGGTAGGGCTGACGGGAACTCCAGACTGGGAAGGATACTGTGTGCTAATTTCTTAGTCCAAATGCAAACTTAATTATCAACCCCACTACCTGCTTTTCTGGGAAGATAGGTTTCTGAAGAGACTGGTGCGAAGGGGCTTTCTTCCCTCCGAATTGCCCGAGTTCCAGCCAGGTAGTCCCATCAAGAATACCAAACTTTCCTAAGACTATTCGTGATAAAACCAGTTGCATCGTCCTATTATAGCTAAGGGTCAAAGAGCCACTACCACAGTTTGGCTAAAGACTCTTCTAGTTGAGATTCTTGTGATGTTTTTCACTTACTTTTAGATTACTCTTCATTTTTATTCCTGAAGGGAACTTTCTGTATAGATGGAATGGATGCTTCTGGAGAGTAGCATCCCTGTCCTCATCCTACCCTTTCTCCTTTCCCTTTCCCTGCCTCTCTTCCTTACTGTATTCACTAGCCTTTAGCACACAGTCAGCTTCAAATCCAACCTACTTACATTCATGTGTGAGGAAACTTGGCAGCGCAAGTTCATGCAATGGAAACTCAACAGTCTCTTGTGCCTACTTAACCTGACACATGTTAAGTGCATTAAGCATTTTATTTTTGTTCCAGTTCATTTTAGTAATCTGGTCGTCTCTTTTATTTCTCACTGTAAGGCTCAGACGTGAAGATTTCTTCTCTCTAGTATTTTCTAAGCCCTGGAAATCCCCTCCCCCACTGAAAATACATCTTCATAACACAATGCAACCCATCCCAACATTTTTCTTTTCTTTTCTCCTCCTCTCCTCTTCTCTCCTCTCCTCCCCTCCCCTCCACCCTCCTCTTTTGCCAAACCTTGACATAGGAGGTCTTAGTATGTTCCTTCTCTTCCTCCTCAGTCCTCCCCTTCTGCCTCTATTCAAAGTCCAACCATTGAGTTTAATCCTCCTTTGGCCTTAAAGGGACATAAGTTCCCTCCTTTGGCTTTTGGTCAAAACTGCTATCTGCCCAATATTTCCTCCAGCAGATTAGCTTATGTTCTCTTGGAACTATGCTCTAGGAACTCGGCTTTCTGTTTTCCTTCTCTCCATAATCCAGGTTTCCCGGATCTCTGCATCAGGTATTCCTGGATTGTTTTTATTGAATTCCAACAAGGTATTTATAAGATCATTGTGAAGCTAAAAAAAAGTATACACTAAGTCCTGTGAAAATATAAGACTATTAGGTTAAACATAACCAGTTTCATGCCCTTGCAAATAAACAATTTCCTTTAGAATGGGGATCGCTACCTGCCTGGAAGGAAATGTCATTCTATTTTTATTCAGAAGACTTAAGGGCACCAAGAGTGTATATGTGAGTGAAGTGGGAGAAGTGGGGGTGGGGGTGAGGGCGGTAAAGTAGGGAAAAGGAATGGGTGGACATGGAGTTCCTAAGTGGGAAGGGTCAAGTGGACTAGAACATAGGAAGAGGAAAGGAAAAAATCCTGCTTTTGGTTTTCATCCTACTGGGTACGGTGCTGACTGTACTGTGGAATAAAAGGAGGAGGCTCATACACAGGCACTTTCTTCCTTGTTCTTTGTCCACCTGGTTCCTCCACAAGGTATCTTCTATAAGATGACCTTCTGAAATTGAGAATATACTAAATATCTCTCGAGGAATATCAAAGCACAAATCACTGAACTCGAATTTTGCTGGAATTCCAAGAATACAATATAATTGTGGAAACAGTTGTAGAATTCATTTAGGAGGAAGGTTTAAATTAGGGAGTTTATGCAATTGTGGAGATGGCAGGACTTTAAAAGATGATCTAACCCAGGCTTTTAGATGTTGTATCAGTCATGCTTTCTTAGTTTTGGGTTTCGTTCTTTTCTCCTTTTTAATTCTCAACTTCTTCCCAAAACGCCTATGTTTCCAAACCAGGACTTATTCCTCATGGCTACCAATACAACACAACACAAAAACAGCTACAAACCTTCCCCACACCTACTTGTTTTTCTCTAGATTTTAGATTTGAATTAGACTAAAGAAAATCCCTCTTATAACTTCCTAAGACATGGACATGGGAACAGTGCTAAATAAGCAGCTCACAAGTTGGAGGGGTCAAATGATGCCCAGAAGCCACATGTTCAGATAAAAAATCCAAAGTTAAAGGAAAACAAATTCAGTTAAAGTGACAGCCTTTCTTATATAGAGCTACAGTGTAATTGTTTTGTTCAATTTTAATTGATTTTATCAAAAACATGCAGAACTAATATTTAATAGCTATCTATAATTTACTTATTCAGCAGTCTACATCCAGTACCATATTCCAGACCTATCTTATCTTCCCTTTCTCTCTCTGAAGTTCCTTAAGACTTGTTTTCTAAAGTGTGATTAGATTGATATGTTACTCCTCCAAGGTAACAGCACGGGAAGGAGTTCACATTTGCTGAGTATATACTGTAAACTAAGCACTAATTTACATTAATTTAATTATTACATTTTTCTTAAGAAGTAATTATTCCTGTACACTTTGGTGATACAAAAAAGAGGCCTATGGTTTGCTGACAATCACAAATCTATTAAATTGTGCAATAGAGATTTGAAGCTAAATATTTGTGATTATTTTGTATTCCTACTCACTGTAGAGGCTTTCTGGAGGCAATGCTTTCACTCAAAGGAATAAGTCAAATGGGAGAAATATTAGATGCTACTGCAGGATGTGCAGGGAGTAGATTTGGTCATGTGCTAGGAATACAGTAGGTCTTTTCTGTATTAAACATACGGTAGTGTTAGCCTCCCTTACACCACACATGTGATGACTAATATTTATTTAAAAAATATGGCTGGATGCCATGGCTCACGCCTGTAATCCCAGCACTTTGGGAGGCTGAGGAAAGTGGATCACCTGAGGTCAGGGATTCAAGACCAGCCTGGCTAACATGGTGAAACCTCATTTCTACTAAAAGTACAAAAAATTAGCTGGGTATGGTGGCATACACCTGTAATCCTAGCTACTCGGGAGGCTGAGGCAGGAGAATCACTTGAACCAGTGAGCCTGGATCCAGCCGTTGCACACTAGCTTGGGCAACAAGAATGGAACTCCATCTCAAAAAAAAAAAAAAGAAAAGAAAAAATATTTTGGAAAAAGATTATTTATTAAAATTCCTGGATCTACACCATGATTTTACAAATATTAAAATATTATCCAACAACTTTTATTTTTTTGGAGATGAACTCTTGCTCTGTAGCCACGCTGGAGTGCAGTGGCACCATCTCAGCTCACTGCAACCTCTGCCTCCAGGGTCCAAGCGATTATCCTTCCTCAGCCTCCTGAGTAGCTGAAATTACAGGCACATGCCACCACGCTCAGCTAATTTTTTGTATTTTTAATAGAGATGGGGTTTCACCATGTTGGCCAGGATGGTCTTGATCTCCTGACATCGTGATCTGCCCACCTCGGCCTCCCAAAGTGCTGGAATTATAGGTGTGAGCCACCGTGCCCGGCCTGAACAACTTTTATTCATAGCAGACACATTTAGTGAAATGACATGTATGGTGAATTGAAGCAAGTCATAGTCCTTCTCTGAGCTTATAATCCTTATCTAGAACACAGAAATAGTAAATACTATCATGCTTTGGGAGCTTGAAGTGAGTGTCGAAGGAAACAATGGAAATAAAAGTGCTTTGTGAGCTGTAACTATATCTATACTATTGTACATGAAAATCAGAAAAGAACTAATTAGAAAAAGAGTGAAGTGGAAAAGGAATATTTTATAATTTAAGCTTTGCACACATAGAGTCATGAAATTTTAGCATAGATAAGAAATGTATAGATTAGTTAATTTCCCCTACTTTATAAATGAGGAAACAAATTCCCAGAGAAAGTAAATTGTCTACAATCACATTAAATTCTTAAGAATATTGCAGAAAATTCTAAAATAAGAAAGTGGGGCTGGGGATGTTGGCTCATGCTTGTAATTCCAGCACTTTGGGAGGCTGAGGTGGGAGCATTGCTTTAAGACCAGCCTGGGCCACACAGCAAGACCATGTTTCTATATTGAAAAAAAATAGTCTGGAACATGGCATATGCCTTTAGTCTCAGCTACTCCAGAAGCCAAAGCGGGAGTGTCATTGGAGCCCAGGAGGGTGAAGCTGCAGTGAGCTAAGATTGTGTCACTGCACTCCAGCATAGGTGACAGTGCTGGACCCTGTCTCAAAACAAACAAACAAAAAAAGGTGGTATCATGAGAACAGGCAGCTTCAGTCAATTAATATTTATTGAGTGGCTATCATATGTCAGGCACAGTTTTAGATGCTAGGACTATAGTGATGAACAAAATAGCATCCTTGCCTTCAAATAAATGATATTCTAACAGAGAAAGTTAGATAAAAGGAATGTGAGAAAACAAGTCATTTCAGGCACTAATCATTGTTTTAAAGAAGTTAAAATGGGAGATGAAATTGCTGAGTGGAAGTCTGGAGCTCAGAAGTTTCCACGTTGGAGGTAAACATTTCAGAGTCTTCATCACATAAAAATTTTACAGCAATGGATTTTTTAAGTGAATAATTTGTTCCTAAATGCAAGTGATTTTCTTTTGTCTGGTTGCTGTGTAAGCAAGGTGATTCAAACATGACCTAACTTGTCTTCCAAAACTGAAGTCACCTGAAGCTGCTCAGCCACGACTGAGCAGACCATCACCATAGCAACAGATCTTGTCAAAGACGAGAGTGAATCTTTTCTCATTTTGAGGCTTTAATCATATATCTGCCATCATAAAATGAAGGTGTTTATGACCACACTTCTATTTCTTCTGTTAAGGCCCACAAACGTGCCTCAAATCCATCTCAGTGATTGCTGCTGAGATGGGACTCACGACTCCTCTGGAGGAACAGGCTTTTGTCAGTGTGTTCTGTGTCCAAATAACCCCAACTTCTGAGCTGAACTTGTTAACGGCTTCTTCACATGTCTGTTTTTAAAACATGTGTGCAAATTATTACTCAATTTAGATTCTCTCCTAAAAATTATCTAGAGAGTCTGTTTTTGCTTATCACGTAAATTTTTACGGAGTGTTAGAAAATATAACTTCCATAATCTTTATTTAGTGCTGTGGTAGCAGTTGCTATAAATTCTTCTCAGGTAAAAAATAATAATCTCTGAATTTAGAGAAGAAATAATGAAGCCAAAGATTACAGATTTTCGGTATTGTCTTCCTCAAGGTGTAGTCTATGATCAAAGAGGCCCTGTAACACCTCAGAACACCCGGGTTTCACAATGACTATGTTCTACCTTTAGAGAATATTTTTTATCTATTGGCACTAGGTTTGCATTATAGTTCTATTTTATTTTCTAAAGTAAAGAAAAATAAGTACATTGTGGAAAAATTTAAAATGCAGAAAAGCTTTAAGAAGACTTAAAGGTATCATTTATAAGGAAAAAATCATTTGTAATCTCTCACTCAAAGATAAATATGAATAGTATGTGACTTTTCCATATAACTTTTTTTGTGGGGTGGGGGCAGATTCTCACTCTGTCACCAGGCTGGAATGCCATGGACAATCTCAGCTCACTGCAACTACTTCCTGGACTCAAGTGATTTTCCTGCCTCAGTTTCCTGAGTAGCTGGGATTACAGGTGCCCACCAGCATGCCTGGCTAAATTTTGTATTTTTAGTAGAGATGGGGTTTTACCATGTTGGCCAGACTGGTCTTGAACGCCTAACCTCAAGTGATCTGCCCACCTCTGCCTCCCAAAGGGCTGGGATTACAGGTGTGAGCCCAACCTTTTCCATATAATTTTAAAGTAAAACAGAAACTTACTGTAAGCTTACTTTTAAAGTAAAATAGAAATTTACTGAATATACTGTGTTAAATAATATTTTTTGTCACAAAACTATAGAGAAAGCATAGGAAATGTATAAGGAAAAATAGAAAATAAAAATTACTTATATTCTCTGTAATAACCATAATTATAATTTTTTCTACATTTTATATATATGACATATTACATATTCTAATAGAAATATATATCTTTTTAAATGATATTCCCTGTTTTGTAGCGTGATTTTCCCACCAAATAACATTATATGTAATTATATCTATTAGTGGCTATTCCGCTGCACATTTTAACAACTTCATAATAATGAGGCCATACTATACAGCTTCTGTCAAAATGTAGATACTCATAGACAGTGTCATGTCTTGATGCAATGGAGTAAGTTCATATCCAATTGAAATGAATGTCTTTATTGATTTTACGCACAGTAAATCAAGATAATAATGCACAATAAATCAAGGCTATTAAGGCCATTGTTAAGGGAAAACTCAGTAGGAAATTAGAGAGTTTTTTAGTTATGGATATGAAAGGCTCAGGGCAGCCTCTCACCCCCAGTTTGTTGATAATGCATATATGTGTGTAGGACTGTGATCAGGACATTATATGGGGTCAGCTATAGTTATAAAGGTTATTCAATAACCTTTATAAAGCACTTATGTATTTTTCATACATAAAGCACTTATGTACTATTCATAAAGCACTTATGTATTTTTTTCACAGGGTGATTATACACGTATACATAAAGATAGATATAGAAGATACAAATAATATAGGTAAAGATAGAGATGAATAGCGACCTTGAAAAGAAGACCAGCTATGGTTTTTCTTTAACTTGGTATAAGCATGTTAAACTTGGTGGCTCTCCTAGCTACCTGGTTCCAGAATGTTCTTGGTAATTAAATTTTTATATTTGTAAAAGTTACTACTGTAGAACGTCATCACCAAATGGTTGAGTTTTATGAGACTAATGCTTTCAGTTTACACACTGGCACTGAATATTGAGTACTAGACTGGAGACCAGCAAATCAGGAACCATTAAACCAGTTTCTGCATTTTATCCAACCAGTGTGGCTCTTTGAATGGGTTCATAATGTATTTCACAGTGAGGGTCATAGAACAATACCATGTGCATTAGATAAATTTTGGGGCTTGTTGAAAATTTACATTTCTGGAGCCTACCCTCCATCAAATAAATCAAATCCTCAGTTTTAACACACTTCCTGGGTGATTGTATGGACACCAAATTATTGAAAAGACTGAGAATTAAGGGAATTAATTCAGAGAATTAAGAAAAAAATTCTGTGAGCTCCTTAGCATTAGGCATTCTGCTTTTTTTTTCTTATTTCCACCTCTGTCACTGCCTGGCCCATGGAAAATACTGGTTATATTTGACTGTTTATTATTGACTATTTTGATATTTCTAATATTTTGATAAGCTCTTGCCTTGTATTATAACATTTTTCTCCAAAACATCTTGTGAAAACTTTGAAACAAGTCTCACAAGCTCTGTGATTATTCCTTGCATACAGTGGGCACTTAGTGAATGTAGTAGGCACTTAATGAATATTGACTACATGAATGTGTTAAAAAATATGTGATGACACCTAATCACTCTTACCTCAGAGCAGTGAGCTACCTCCAATTCCTGGGAGGCTGTCTTCTGTCTCTGAAGGACAGGAGTCACATTTAGGCATCAGAACCTCTGTGTTTCATCTCTGCCAAGAATTCCACATAATCACAGGTAAGTCATTAAGCCCCACTGACTTCACTAAGCCCTACTGACTTCAGCTTTGTAATCTGTAAAATGGAGAAAGTTGCAGAGATTCAATGAGATAAAACCCATTAGAATAATTTGAAATTAATGAAGTGCTTTGCAAATCTAAGTTATTATTATTATTACTCTCTTCATCAAGGTGGTAACCATCAGGAACTTTTTCACGTGCCTCAGTTCTTAGGAGAGCCAATCACTGTCTTGTGGTAAGTTTGGGGCAAGTGTACATTACATTTAAGAAATCTGTCAATGTGTGACATCCTTAAGGAATGGATGGCAAATAAGTTGACTCATGTCTACCTTTTCACCTCTGGTGTCCAAGGCAAACATCAATAGTGAATTATAGTTCTAGTTCTTATGGAATCAAAGGTGGCCTCATGAGCTTTCTCAACACGGCACCACAGGCGACCCCTGTAACTACCTGGCATTGACCCTTCTATGGAACCCTATCTCCCATCTCTGATGAACAAATCTAGAAGTTTGCATGCATTAGATTGGAGTTATATACGTAGTTCTTAAAAATATGAGATTACAGTTGACCCTTGAACGACATGGGTTTGAATTGTGCAGGTCCACTTGCTACCACCTCCACCATCACCTCCAACATCACCTCTGCTATCTCCTTCACCAGCTTTACCATCATCAACACCATTGCCATATCCATAGCCTTCCTTTAGTTCTCCATTCCTCTAATCCGTCGTGACATCACCTTGTTTCACAACAACTTTCTTAAAAGAGTAGCATCACTATGCTTTCCTCTTTTGCTACTCTTATTTGTTGCTTAGCCAGCTAAAAACTGGTTTCTATTCTACTCTCATCACTCAATTGAAATTGTTTAAAATAAATTCACTGCTCTCTATAATCACAATATTGCCACATTCAGTGAACACTCTTGGCCCTTAACTCACCTGATCTCACTGCAGCCTTTGGTTCTGTTTTCCAGTTCCTTCTTAAAATACTCTTTTTCCTTTGGTTTTTGTAATAATAAAACTTCTGGTTACCTTCTAATTTTCTATCCGCTCCTTTTTCAGTCTTTTCTAAGGGCAAACCACTATTCAGTTATCCCTTCCACGTGGTTTTCCTTGGCTGTCTGCTGTTCTTACAATCTTTAGGTGACTGCAAATGTAACCTCTCATACTCAATTCCTACATCCAGTGAATAAGAGCAGGGCAGTTTGATGCAAATGAATAAAAAGACTTGGGTAAAGAGGAGAAAGTTTGGCAAAGCTCCTGAGGGATGTAAGAAAGGGAGCTGACTAAGACATGCTGGCCAGGGCATGAAGCCTAGCCTAGCTGAGGCTGCAGATCTTAAATGTGTGGTGTATTGAAACCACTCAGTTGTAGATTTTTTTCCCAGCATTCTAAGAATATGAAAAAAATTAAATATGTGGAAATGTGGCTAGAAAAAAGGATGAAATATTTAAATGTTTTTCCTTACAATCTTCTCTATGATTATTCCCTTAACCAGGAATCATATCATCAAATAGTTAGAGGTCATGGTTATTAAAGAATAGTCATCCCCAACTATTTCGTAGTGAGAGCAAAATAGCTTTCTTGTTTATTGTGGTAATTCTTCATTTTACTCATCCATGATTTTAAAAGATTTATAGGTTTCACATTTATTGTTTTAAATTAATATGGCTTAGAGTTAGGTTTGTCTAGATCCCTTAATGTGATGTTTGTAGACATTCTTGAGATGATTTAGTAACAGTAACTCCTGCAACAGACAAAATAAATTTGATGTAAATATTTGGAGCTATATCCGCCCCTTCAATAAGAGGTCTCATATATTTTCAGGATTGGGTCTAAACCAATTTATTTTTAACCAGAATCTTTGATCATACATGGATAAAAATGTGGCTGAATTCATATGAATTATTGGGCATTTTATGTCATCTTGCATTTTCTGCTGCAGATTCTTGGATGTAGCACTTGAAATTATGTGAAGTCAGAGAAATTTATATTTTATATATAATACAGACATTTTAACATGGTTTTTCATTAGAGTTTTCTTGTCTATCTCACCAGGCTCAACTTTCCATTCTTCCTAACCTCACAACATATGCTCCAGCCATATTGAATTACTTCCAAATCCTCAGCCATGCCACATGTTCTCTCACAAAATGGTGAGAGAACTCTTGAGAATTCTGCAAGACTTTATCTTCTTTAGGAAGTCTTCCTTGACACCCTAATGTTAACTGTATCATATTTTTGCTGCCTCTACTAGACAATAAGATTGTCGGGGACTTTGTTTTTACCCTGGTATACCGAGGATATACCAGGGTCTAGCACAAGGCTTGACAATCAAAGGCATTCAAACCTTGTTACTTGGTTGAGTGAATCAATAAGTGGATGAAATTACTCTCCAAGTTTTGTTATTCTTTTAAAATCACATGATCTGACATATTTTTTAGTAGTGTTTCAGTTTCTTGAATATAAAATTGTTTTAGCAATATTTAATACAAATATTGTTTCTTGGTGGTTCTGTATCTTTGTGGTTGTCTAGCATTATTCACCAGAGAGCTTGTGCTGTTCCTGCTCCTGTAAGTTTCACCTCCTCCATTTTTATGCATTTACTTGTATAGGCCTAGATTGATTCCTGCTGCAGCAGGATCAATTTTACTATAAGTAAAGCTGTATTGAAAGTGACAACTTGGATTCAATGTCCTCCTAAACTGGGCCTTACCAACCTAGTCACAGATGAAATAGCTCCCATAAGTATTGTGGAGCACTCATGTGTTAGAGGAGTGAGCACTTAGAGGAGACCCTGTGGGAAGTGAGCACATGGACTCACGAGGCTTCACATATTAATGAGAGGCTCTCCAATTCCATCAATATCACAATGAATGGCTGTATGTAACGTAGGGAGGAATGAATGAAAGGTAGGAGGATTCTTCCCATGATCTCTGAAAGGACTGAGGTCCCTGTTAATGATCTGAAACAGGAACTTCCAAAGAGAGAGTGGATAACTTCCCCTACACTTTTCATATGCAGTTTTCTCTGCCATGAATGGCCTTGTCTGCCTTCACTAACAGTTCCAATGCTGCTTCTTGGAAACGTTTCTGATTTCTATTATATCTTTTAAATAATATTTTTAAATGATATACTTATCAAACACATTTATGCATTTGTATGCCACTCACTTCCAGCTTTTCTGAGGCAGGAACACTGTCTCATTTGTTCTTGTATCCCCCATTGCTAAGGACAGTGCATGGAACTTTTGTGTTCTCTCCTCTCACACCTTAACAGTGCCCCTCCAAAGCGTGATGGCTCCAACCAAGCTGCCCTGCCCCTATAGAAGGTGCCTACAGATAATTCAGTGGCTTTATCTATGACTAGCACAGTGCCTGAAATATCACATAATAAGATCTGAGTAAGTGATGTAGTTACAGCAGATGACTTCATATGGTGTTTGTAGACTGCCATTTTATTTCAAGGTATTGGACTAAACTCACAGTAGAAAATAAATACTTTAAGAATGGACCCAATGTGGGTAAAATCAAGGAAATCTTACCAATAGAAGAAACAGAACCACACAAATATCAAGCAAAAGGTATAGAATTGGGAATCTGTGAAATTCCGTAGGTTTTACAGGATTAATCTTATAAAATATATTCATACACTTGAAAGTGTCATTTAAAATGCCATAAAACTTGTAAATTGTCACATTTTTTGAAACCAACTCAGGGGAGATTTATGCATTTGTAAAACCCACTTTTTATTAAATGGAAGACAAACTTTTCTTGGAGATACTTATGTCATATTATCATCTTCATAGTCAAGTTTTACAGCATTCCTTATATTTCTTTTTCTTCTGACTTGTTTTTCAACTTTTATTTTAGATTTTGAGTTGCATGTGTAGGTTTATTACCTGAGCATATTGTGTGATGCTGAGATTAGTGGTGTGATTGATCCTGTCACCAAGGTACTGAGCATAGTACCCAAGAGTCAGTTTTTCAACCCTTCTCCCTTCCATTCCTCCCCCATCCAGTAGTCCTCCATGTCTGTTTTTCCATCTTTATGTCTATGGGTACCCAAGGTTTAGCTCCCATTTATAAGTGAGAACACGCTGTATTTGGTTCTTTGTTCCTGTATTACTTCACTTCACTTCTCTTATTTCCTCATATTTCCTTCAGCATGATATTTTATTTGAAAAGTTGAAATTCATTGACTTTCATGAAGTAAGCTTTAACTAGTACACTGTTCCTTTAAGGTGTTGTGATGTGTAATAATAAAATTAAAACAAATATTGAAATGGAATTTATAGTTATATAATATTCCCATGTCTGTAAGCTAATTTAATTCATCATCAGATCCCTGAACTAGTTAATGGAATCACTGAAGATAGAAGGCTGTTGTGCTGTATTTTACATTTCCCCTCCTTTGACTCAGGAGGTAAATTCCTTTTCTTTTTCCCAGTAAATTTTATTATATTTTCCTTCATATAATATTAAATGTTTTAAGAAGACAGTAAACATGACATTAAAAATATATTTTTCTTTAAGTTATTAAATATGAGAGACTGTCGGTAATGTACATAGTAAGGTACAGTGCCTGGTACCCAGGTGACACAATAAATTATCATTATTAGTGCAACTGCACTACAGACATGTCTTCAAATTTTTAGTTCTGTAAACTCTGAGGCTAATAACCATGTATTATTGACCTCTGAGTTGCTTGCATCACCTAGCATAATTCCCTGCATATATGAGATAGTAAATTTTGGGATTAATAAATTAAAGAGATGATTGAATGGGATAGCATGTATTAAAACACCTTGTGAATATAAAATGCTGGCCTAATAAGAGATTAATATTATATTTATTGCTGTGAGTGATTTAAAAAATATTTCTGAAGTATGACTACGTTCAGAAAAGTACAATATCATGTGTGAATAAACTCATGTAGCCAGCCCCAAAGACAAACTATTACCACATCCTAGAAGTCCCACTTATGTCCCTTTAGGTCACTGCTTCTCCCAAAGTTAACAACTATTCTGACTTCCAACACTGTGGATTCATTTTGCCTGTTTTTGAATTTCATAAAATGGAATCATACAGAATGTACTCTTTTTGTGTCTCACTATTTCTGCTTAATATCAAGTTTGTGCAATCCATTCATGTTTTAGGAGATAGCTATCATTTGTTCATTCTCATTGCTGTATAGTACTCCTCTATATGAATACATCAAAGTATATTTATCCTTTCTACTGCTGAGACACATCTGGGTTGCTTCCAGTTTTGGGCTATGATGAAAGTACAATGAATATTCTTCTACGTGACTTTTGGTGAACATATGCACATATTTCCATTGCAGACATACCTAGGAGGGAGATGGAGGATGAGTATAGATATATTCAGCTTTAATTAGTATACTGCCAATCTTCCCAAGAATTTATATTTAGTGATATTATCATTGGCAATATATGAGAGTTCAGTTGCTCTTCATTCTAGACAACTCTTGGTTTCATTTAGCTGTTTTGGGTGAGTATGGTGGTATTACAGTGTGTTTTAATTTGCATTCCTATGATGACTACTGAAAAAGAGCATTTTATTTTGTTTTGTTTTTTACTGGCTGTTGCTTTTATGAAGTGCCTGTCCAAGATTTTGCACCTTTTGGCGGGGGGTAGATTCATTTTTTTTTATTTTGTAAGAGCTCTTCATATATTCTGGATATGGCTTCTTTGTCAAGTATAGGTATTACAAATATTTTCTGTGTGAACAATTTTAACCTGCAGCCCATTCAGAGTATAGCTACTCCACATGGGCCAACTACTGGTTGTGTCAAGCTAGTGTGCTATAGAATGCCGAGGTGATTTTCAAAGACACCAATGTCAGTGCATCATTCCTGAACAACTGAATCAGAATCTCTGGGTGTTGGGACTGGTGCTACATATTGTTCATTGTTGGATCCCCAGTGCCTTGTAAGTAAGTAGTATTCTTGTTTTTTGTTTTTTAGATGGAGTGTCTTGCTCTGTTGTTCAGGCTAGAGTGCAGTGGCACCATCTCTGCTCACTGCAACCTCTGCCTCCTGGGTTTAAGCATTTCTCCTACCTCAGCCTTCTGAGTTTCTGGAAATACAGGTGCACGCCACCATGCCTGGCTAATTTTTGTATTTTTAGTAGAGACACAGTTTCACCATGTTGGTCAGGCTGTTCTTGAACTCCTGATTTCAGGTGATCTGCCTGCCTCGGCCTCCCAAAGTACTGGGATCACGGGGTGAGCCACCACACCCAGTCACAAGTGGTATTCTTGACATTAAAACAGGTATTTAGAGTTTAATCTTTAGCTCAAGATCCATTTTTTCACCAAACCATATATACTATAATTTGAATATATTATCTTACATGATTAAACACATTTAATAGAACTTGATAAATAGAGGAAAATAAAAATTTGTGTTCAGATATTTGCTCTGTATTCATAATTATAACAAAATAAACTTTCTAGTAGAATGCTTAATAATATCCTCATGTAAAATGAAAAAAGTCATTTAAAAATGTTTAAACTTTATTCCTCACAAAACGATGACATGATTTTAAACATTTTTAAGAAAGATTTTTGAGATTTTATATTTTAGTGGAAGAGGTTTATTGCTCAAAATCAGCTGGAGTATATTTCTCTGAGAGGAGAGTGGGGGATGGAAAAGGCTGCAAGTTGTGGCTCATAACTGAGAAGAATATGAGGAGAGAGGTGGCCAACAATGCGAAGACTTGCTTCGTGAAGCTGCGAGCAACCCATTATTAAGGGTAATCACATGGAGTTAGAATTTCCATCCGGATGGAAATTTCCACAGTGGGTCAGATTGTCTGACTTCTAACAGTGTCTTACAACTTTAAATTCTACACCTTTTTTGCAATGTAAGGCGTTTCATATCGTGCAGACACAGTTCTTCCCCTCGAGGTGAAATCCTCCTAACCCTACTCCTTTTGGTATTCTTGCCATGGATGCAGAGCAAAAATTCACCTTAGGGTTTTAGAAGTCACTCTTTGAAGGAGTATTGCCAAAACGATACTTTCCTGTCATTGATTTAGCAGAAACATTCTCACTTGTCTTCCCTTTTCCTTTTGGATTTATTCTTGCTCTGTATTTTTAGGGACCACTACCTCCCTCAGCTAAATTCAAGATGTTCTGTGAAATGGAAATGTGACTGAGTACAAGGCAAGATTGACAGTGAGAGTCTTCGGTTTTCCATTTACCAAAGATAATCTCCAACATTAAATATAAAAAGCTCTGCCTGATGGTTGCATTATAACCAGTGGGGTGTCTTGTCAACCAATATGCTGGGAAACAGGTTTATACAGCTGACTCTTTTTAGTAATTATTGCCTTTAAGGGAGAGCAATCAACCATGTTAAATTAGACTTAGTTCATAATTGTCAGATATTAGTATAATGGATTCAGCTAAAAGGATTTTAGACATTTGGGCCAATTTGGCCCTCTGTTCTAGAAGCTGCACTTGGCATCTAATGAACCTATTCCTTGAAATTGGAGAGAGGATGACGTGAATAACCAGATGCCTGGCTTTAGTTACTAACATTTCCTGACACATGGGTGCCACCCTAGACATTGCTAACTTTTGTGTGCAGGACTTGGGGCAGGTCTACCTCTAACAAACAAAATTATCTGTAGGAAGTTACTGACTCTGGGTGCACTAAGTCCAGAGCTTAATTGTCCGGCTGAAAATCCACAATCAAGACTATTTTCATTTGGTTTCTTAGTTCACATTTCCAAATGTTGTCATTTCCAAGTAAAATTTGTTAGGCAGTTTTTAGTCTTATGTTAGGAAGTGAGTTGTGCTTGAATTCCCACATGTCCTTAACTGTTCAGCATATTGTGTTAGTACAGGATTGTAAAAGTTTTAGTATAAGAAACATGACATTTCTGAGTTTCTTTTTTCTAAAGTCTCTAATGCAGGGAGTGTCTATACACAACAGAGAAATCACACCAATTCTACTAGTAACTTAATATGTCAAAGTTGGGCCACAATTTTCACAGCTTACTAGGGTTGGCATATTATATATAGAATTAGAAAAATTTGAAGATCTCTTTTAGTATGGCCTCCAGATCATTTTGGGAGATTCCAGGGGAAAATGATTATTTTGATAAAACAAGTGGTCTTTAAGCCCTATAGGCCTTACCTTACAGACCCTTTGGAGGAGACAGATCACTCACTGTTGAGTATCATTTTAGATTTCTCCTTGATTATAGTTGTATCTGGGAGTCCCTGAGTCTAGGATGCAATTTTATTCCACAACTAATCCCAGTATGATCATAGACTAACCACAGTTTTCATCTTTTAAAAAGTACTCATTAGCTTATACAGGTAACACATGAATACATGCTTATGGAAACATTTCCCACAACAAAATGTTTTTGGAAAATGATATTTGGGAATAAAGAGTTAGTCATCCTTCATTCCTGCCTGTAATCCTACTCCAGATGATTCAACTGTAAAAGTAGCCATTATTAATAGCAGAGTATCTTTTTTTCTGACCTTTTTAATGCATTTACATTTAAATATATATATAAATGTGTACAAATATGTAGTTTAGCCAATATTAAATAAATCAGAGTATGCATTTTTTTGTTATTTGTGTTTTTATTTAAAAGTATACATTAATTATATTTAAGTCAGAATTATCAAAGCTTGGGAATGCATCTCTGTCTGCAAACCCAGATTTGAAATTTTCTAAAGGACTCCTTCCTTTCTGTACTGTTTGATTTCATCCCCATTTCCACTCCCATTGTCTCACAGTCCAGCTGCATCAAAAGGAAAGACATTCTAATCAGTGCAACAATTTAGAAAGCTTTGCTTGTGTCTCCAGATTAAAGTATACAAGCAATTTTGGAACCAACAGGGTGAGAAAATGGAAAAAGCTAACAACAATTTTAATTAAGAGTTAATACTCTATATAGATTGCCTTCGTGGACAGCAAGGAAATATTTCTTATAGCCTCAGAGATTGAAATGGGATAATTGCTAGGAAAAATAGGTCCCTCTGACCTATTATCCCTTATTTCTACCAAATTCTAGCAGCTTTCTTAACCTTTCTTTTATGATCACTTGACAAGGAGCAGAGGGTGGTGGCTCTTCCCTGCAACAGTTGAGCTTGATTGCTTACAATCTTCCACACCCAGGGGTTTGCATTCCCCCCTTGATTAGGGAAAATGGTCCCCTGCTCATCCTGTCAAGACTCCCAGGCTGCACAGTGAATAGGGGAGAAATCTCATTTTGGAGACAAGCATTTTCTGTGAACTCTATTAAGCAACAAAGAAGCAAGGCTTTCACGGGGTCACATTTCCAGGATATAATCACCAACTTCTTGGGTGCAATATAAGGCCCCTGCCGGAGTCCACTCTTTCCGTATTCGTCAATGTGATTATTTCATGATAACAGCTTTCTCGAGGGAGTCAGGGATGCTTTCTGCACATTTTAATGAGCCTGTCATCCTGCCTCAATTTTTTCCCATAGTCTTTATTTCATTTCTGATTCCTTTTTTCATGTTGTGAGCCACATTTATTTGGAAGGCAGAGAGGACACAGAGATTTTAAATGTCATCCAATGTAGATGAAAATCCATTGTCTTCCCTTCCTGAGATTTAGTGATACTGCATTTTTTTATTTAGTTGGGTTAAAAATATTCTGTACCTGTGTTCTGAGAAAAAATATATAATTGGACATGGAATTCAATATGTTTCTGGATTAAAAAAGAAACTTTCTTTTCATGAAGATTTGAAACATGAGTTAAGTGCAGTTATAATTAAGAACAATATAACAAACATCCCTATGTAATAAAAGATTTCAGGGTCATATCCAATGAGCCAGAAAATACAAGATTCCATAGTTCTGGTTTTACTAGACTCTATTAAAAGAGGCCAGATGATCTATGAATAAGCACATTTCTAACATTAACATTCTTATATTTAGGTATTACTTAATTTAACAGCAAATGCTGAATTTGAGATTCATAAAAATGTGGTTTTTATTTTTAGAAATAGAAAAAAACAAATGGTCAGAATATTAGATTTTATTTATGTTACCTATACTATTTTATTTGTATTAAATTTAACCTTAATTTTAAATTTGTTTAATATCTTTTCTTATACTAAAGTTTGATTTTATAACTAAATTTACCCTGAGATTTAGTATAAAAGGATAGTAGCACAGGATTTGATTTCATAAATAAATTTACTTTGGGATTTCTTATGTAAGGACTGTAGATTAGGATATATTTTAATGAATTTCAACTACCCCTCAACAATGGTTTATTCTAATTTTTCGGATGGCTTTTGTTAATGAATGATGTCTGTGACTAATGCTCCCTGTAGCTTCACCTATTTAAATTAATCTAGCTCTTTATCCTTTGTAAACATATGTATGATCTGCTTCAATCAGATTTTCTGAAAACAAAGAAAAGCACTCCCCATCTTTTCCCAGGAGGTTTACAAATGATATGCATTGAACTAATCCAATTGGACTAATACAATTATTTTTTGTGTGTATGCAAAAGTGCATAGTTTGTTCAATAATATATGAGAAAGGAGATGTGACTATTCTCCTTCCAGCTTCTTTACATATGCATCTGGAGGAGAAAGTGTTTCTGAGCTAAAAACCCATGTGGCCGCTAAGACTTCCTTACTGACAGTGCTTCCGCTTTCTCTGGAAACAAGGATGCATTCTCCAACACAAAGAGGACACATCAGTTAACTTTCACTCACACCTTCTTCCAGAAGTGACGACAGGTTTGTGGGCACAGATTCAGATTCCCATCTGGCCACTACTGTGACAGAGCTGAGGCCTGGATATCCAGACCAGCTGGCAGAGGGGAGGACAGGCCCTCTCAGTCTGAGCCTGGGTGTGTATCCACGAGGCTGTCCCTCAAACACTTTCTTGGTGCACTTCCTTCCTCTGCTCTCCCTTTACACACTGGTATTCCCAAAGCTCTTTCTTGGTTCTTTTCTCTTTTTATACTACATAATCCTTGGTAATTTTTACCAAATCCATGGTTCTCATCATCTCCTAATGACTCTAAAAATATATTATCAGCTCAGACCCTCTCCTGAGACCCAGACCCAAATCTTCAACTTATTCAGCACCTTGCTGGAGATCTTAATTTGGATCTATCTTTGGTTCCTCAAACCCATCAGGTCCCAAAAGGAACTATTATATTTATTCTAAAATATGTGTTCTTTTGTGTTTCCTATCTGAAAGAATGACACCATCCAATTGCCAAAAGTGAAGTCATAGCGACTTCTTCCCTCTTGTCACCTCTCACATTCCAGGTCACCAAATTCTCCAAATTTCGTCTTCTAAATACATCTTAGATTTCTCCCCTCTTTTCCATGACATTTTCCATGACTATTTCCACTACATCAGTTAAGGTAGGGGATTTCTTTGTTATTTTGTGGAGGAGGGAAGTGAGTGGACAGGGAGATAAATGTTTTCATTGACGTGGTGCACACTCTTTGTCAAGATATAGAAACTGAATGTATTAACATCCCAATTTTTCTCCTTCTTACATACCTTTGTGAATATAATTTTAAATGGTTGTAAATTAGTTCAAGTTTAAAGACGAGTCATGATGATGGTTTACCTGATGATGACATGTCCTTTGCATCGATTTGAAATTCCACTAATTTATACTTCCATGAACATTATATGAAAGTCCTTTCATGCACATTCTTGCCAATTGTAAATATCATCTGTTTGTAACACCTGGATGGGCAAAAGCTGTATTTTATTCTCTTTTAAGTTATATTTTTTATGATTCTTAACATGTTTGAGCATTTTTGTATCTTTATCATGCTTTTTTAAATGTGAATTACTTATTACTCTCATAAATTTTCATCATCATCATAAACTTTAAAAAACATTTCTGTTGACTTGGAGGACCACTTTATGCAATGAGCATATTAACCTTTTCTGGGGTATTGGTGCATGTGTAGTACTTTTCTCCTTTCCTACTTGCCTTTTAATAATGTTTATGTTACTTTTTGTGATTCAGAAATATTTTTCATGTAGTCTCAACTCCTGGTGTTTTCCTGTAAGCTTCTAAGACATAGTTATAACTAGTCTCTCTCCCATGGTCTCCTCATCCTTCCTCTGCACTCCCATGTGTCACAGAGTCATCTTTTCACAACATAAATCAGCCCTGTTACTTCCTGCTTCCAACACTTCCATGACTTCCCATTGTCTACATTGATTTCAGAGCATGGCAAAGGTTTTTAGAGCTCTAGTACCTTGATGCCACTCCAACACATAGTCTGTCACTCACCCTCACCATCTAATTATCCAGCCATATTAGTCTAACAGGACTCAGATACACCATGGGTGCAATTCGTGTTAGAGTTTTTGCATGTGGTCCCCTTTTGACTGGAATGACTTCCCCCTTTCCTTGACCTGTTAGGAATTCCTATTTATTTTTCCAGGACTTGGTGCATTGATTATTCCTTTTTTTTTTTTTAATACCATGACACAGTAAATATTCCTCTTTTGCCCCGTGTTGCCAATTTTTGCTGTACCAATGTCCCTTTTGTGTAGTCTTATTTATACAAAAGCTTTCTTTAAAACATAACATTCTTAATTTAAATAAAACTACTTAAAATTGTATATCTCTACTGTAAATGGAGATACTATATTACTTGCAATAGATAAGAGAAAACCATTAAAATGAAAACAGAGTATGGAATGATAGACAATGGAGACTTGGAAGGTTGCATGCGTGGGAAGGGAGTGGAAAATAAGAAATCACTTAGTGGGTACAATGTACGTTATTCAGGTGATGGATACACTAAAAGCTCTGACTCTGCCACTATACACTAATATATGCTAACAAAATAGCACTTATACTCCAAGATTTATACCAAAAGCCCTCACAAAGGCATACACAAAATGTACCTGTGCTCCACCCAAAATCATCTTGCACATCAACAGTTATACACATGCTAGCTTTTGTGAAGCACTGCTCAGTTTTACCATTTATTAAATTTTCAAAAGGCAGACTTTTAAGAGAGATATTTCCTGGGTGATATTGTAGATCATTGTACAATCATAGCTTATAAAAAGACATAATTTGGTAAGAGTTTAAACAGATCTTTGGATACTCACATTTATTTCTAGTTATTTATCACCCTAAAGGTGTTCATCTTTATCATGTGCAAATGGAGCAAGTCTTGGTTCACTATGCACTGACTGAATTATAAACAGACCATGATGGAAAGTTTTAAAAGTGTTTCTTAGTCCATCTATTCTGTGGCATTTGTCTTAATTCAGGCATTTGTATTAAATACAGATAAAGGAAAATGAAATCAGCAGGACAATGAAAATGGGATGTCGGGTCTCAGGGGGCAGATGTTATTACAGAAAACTCTGTCAGGCTTAATTTGTTAGATTCTATGGTAGAATGAACGTGAACTTAGAAGAAAACATAATATTATGTTTAGACTTGGGAATGGTTAAGGACTATTGCCAGGCTAGATTTAATTACATGTGTCATTTGACTTTGTGGTACTCTATATTCATAAAATCTCAAAAGGATCTGTTATTTTTCCTAAAGTTTTAAACATACAATTCACATTACTTTCTATTATTTTCTCTCTTTATTTTTTTAAATCTCTAGGTGCTGATTTGTAAATTTGATAGAGGTACAATAGAAATAGTCTGCTTCCAAATGTTTCCTATTATTCTATTTTCTAAGACTGAGTCAAAATAGAAGCTGAACATTTAATAAGTTGAAAGCTAAATATAAAAGGTATTATTTTAAACTTTACGGATTTTTTGCATCTCTCATCCCAGGATTGTAAAGTACCAATTTCTACTAAATGCACAAAAATGCTGCCAATCTTTAATATTTCCAAGAGAACAGTAAACATTAAGTAGTAATATAAAAATAGAACTTTGTACCCAGTAATGAAGGGATGTTTATTTCTTACATTACACTGAAAGGTATAATTTTAGTTGTTTTTTTTCAAATTACAACCAAATACAAAAACCTCTTTTCATCCAGAGAGAATGTTATTAAGTTTTCCTTAAAAAAAAAAAAGACAGCTGTGTGCAGGACGATCTCAAAAATAGTTTCAAAGATGAATGTAATAGCTTATTAACAAGGTTCAGAATTTTAATGAGATCAAGTCATATGGTTTAATTCTTTATCCTTTATTAACTTTATTACCATTCACCATTTGTGAACTCAGGCCGAGAGAAGGCAGTTAGCTTAAACAAAGCTGAAATTGCATCCATGAGTTCATAAGTGTTTGGCCTGATAATGGTTGTCTTTTTTGTTCTATTATCCAATATGTGATTTTAGTGTTTCTCTGGGCCTTTAGCTGAAGTTGGAGCTCATATGCAAGTGAGATTCTCCTTCCTTTGATGAGAGCCCTCTGACATCCTCAACAGCTGGCCATAGACTTGAATCTCACAACAGCGCAGCTCTCTGAATCAGAGGTCAATGAGGAGGCTTCAGAGTGCCACAATCCCTGTCTTCCAGTTTGTAACAACATTGTATATGATTATGGGTTCGCTTCCTTCACATCGAGAGAGATTCCATAGCTTCTAGAAGATTCTTCAAGAATCCATTAATTTAAAAATAAAAGATTTTTGCAGTACCTCATTTTGTTGTAATTTGTAGTCCTAGAGCACTAAGAACACATTATGTAAACTCTAAATATTTTTAGGGTGAAACCTAAAAGACTTCTTTTAAAAAATATCATGGTAGACTATATATTATATTTATCATTCCAACCAGTTTCAAGTGTACAATTCTGTGGTATTCAATACATTCACAACAGTGTGTAACCATCACCACTGTGTATATCTAAAACTTTTCATCATCCCCAACAAAGACTCTGTAGTCATTAAATAATAATTCCCCTTTGCCTGCTACACTCTATCCCCTCAGCCCCAATAACCACTATTTCGCTTTCTGACTCTGAATTTGCCTAGATGTATATGATTCCACTTACATGGAATACATATTTGTCCTGTGTCTGGCTTATTTCACTAAGCATAATAGTTACAAGGACCATTCATGTTGTAGTACATATCAAATTTTTTTCCTTTTTATGGGTAAATGATAATCTATTGCATGTATAGTCCACATGTTCATCCATTCATTTGTGGATGGACACTAGATTGTTTCCACCTTTTGGCTACTGTGAATAATGCTGCTATGAACATGGGCAGACAAATATCTGTTTGAATCTCTGCTTTCAATTATTTTGAATATATATTCAGGAGTGAAATCCTGGCAAGATCTATCTTTATTAGATTAAAAACTTTAAATCAGTTTCTTCTTTTCACCATCAAGAGAAGTTTTTGCCATAGAACTATTCAAGTTGTTCCCTAGTCAGTTTGCTGTATATAATTCCTCTGATATGAACCCATCTAGGTGGTCTCTGTAATTACCATGTTTCCATAGCCTTGCAAAGCACTTCAAACAAAATCTGTCAAAGAACAATATGGCTATTTACAATTGATCTTGAGTATAGATCTTGCTCTTTTCTCTTTCAACATTCATGCCACATAAAGAATGTTTTACTTCATGAAAAATACATTCTAGGCATTATTCCCATGCAATCTTCAGAATTTATTTGGCAAATTGCTTGAAATGGCACTTGTCACCAGTGAACAGGGATGGAAAAAAAGGACATGTCGTTCCTCTTGTAGAAATGATTATTCTGGACACGGTGCTAATTTGCCAACCCTTGAAAAGTCAGTTTTGTTTATAAAACCTTGACATATTCACAGAATTGAGAATTTTAAGTAAATATCATGAGCTTGTGTTTGCTGATCCCTGGGGTAATTGGTTAATACAAGTTCCTCAGAGCTCTTTATCCTCAGAAATCATATTAAAACGATGACATTATCAAGGTGTTGGAAGATGGGAGAGGAAAAGAATTAAAGATGGGTTTACAGTGGGAGCTCAGACTTAAGGGTTTATTTTCATTTCTTCTAAAGTCATTTATCCTAAAGTCATTTTTATGTCCATCAGGGAGACAAGAGAGAGGGAATGGGCATATTCCTTTGAGACTCATAGTTAATTATCCTAAATAATGTGGTAGATGCTGCCAGTTAATGGGAATGAAAAAAGTAATATCAGGAACCCGCAGTGCCCACAACACTGCTTTCACACCCTGCTGTCAGATTTGGTCTAGCTTAGCTTCGGTAGGTTTGCCTCTATTCTGAAAAACAATGGAATAATAAAATGGAAGGTTTTGATGGCGTTTGTACTCTTCTGTCTGATTTTCATCTGTATCTCTGCTAAGTTGACTTCTGAAACTGAAATGAATTGTTCAGAGACAGTGAACAATATGGTGTGATGGTTCAGAGAGCTCTGATTTGGGGATCGGACCAATTTGTATCTGATGTCACACTCTGCCACTAGCGTGAGTTCTTAGATAAGTCGCTTAACTTCCTGAGCCTCTGTGTCCTCATCAGTAATCCAAGCTTAATAATACTTCACATAATTTTTATGAGAGCAAAATAGAAGAAAGTTTGTACACGGTGATCATTATTGAATGGCTTCTTTGTTCTTACCGCAATAGAAAATGCTTTACATACATGTCTCCAGTTGGTACATTAGGAGTGTCAGGTGAGTATTACCTATGTCTCCAGTAATTGTAACAGCATCAAATCTCACCCCACCCGCACCTTCAATTTATTCTCCAGAATATGACTGTGGTAATCACCATCAAATGGAAATCTGATCATATTATTTCTCTACTGGAAATATGTCAGTCTTATTTGATCATTTATCAAGACTACGTTTAGACTTCTTAGTATGACATTCTGGTGAGTTTTGACTTCTGCTAGCTTTTAACCTTTTCTCTGACCCTCCCCTGTATTTGTCCTTGGGCACAATTAAATAACCAAAGTTTCACACATGCCCCATTCTGTTTCACAATTTTCCCCCTTTCCTTTTGCAGAATAACACATTCTCTGCTTTGTTGGCCACTCGCAAATGTCATTTCTTCTAGAAGCCTTTCTTGATACCTCATATAATGTAACTGTAAGTTTACTTGACTCTAGCAGGCAGAAAGCTCTGACTTCCTGAGAGCAAGAATTGTCTTTCATTTCCTGTATGAAAATATTAAGCATCACTTCTGGCCTTTTGTAGGTCTTACCTAATATTTACTGAATTGAATAAATGAACATCAATCCTTTGAAGATAATTAGCCTTGTGTTCTGATTTGTTCTTCTTGACACTAAACCAGGGACACAAATCTAGTTACCCTTACTAATATCTCTCAGTGGACTCAGTTGCCTACAGGGCAAGTCCAAGCTTGGCTGATGTTTTAGGTAGAGATTAATACGTGGGTTTTCCTCTCCTCCCTCTCAAAACCTTCCTGAAATGATGTAGGTTTACACGAAGAGTAATGCAAGCTCATGAATATAGAGAGATAGAGTAGGGATATAAACAAACCAAATAGAAATATATTTATTAATACATTACTACAAAAGATGTGAGATTTAGCACTTTTGCATTTGCTCCATTCACCCACCCACCTCCTTGAATCACATTTATTTTTAGTGCTTATGTTGATTTTTAAAATAATACGCTTACATATAACCCATAATTTATTTTCTTACTACCATATTAGATATTTAAATGTTGTCATTTTTGTTATCAAAACAAGGCTGTATGAAAAATTATTTTACATAACAATCATGTTTGTGCAACCACTTACTTAGGAATGGAGTTCTAAAAGTGGCATACTTGTTTCACTGGATAAAAAAATAGGAAAAATTGGCTACAAGCTAGATTTGAATCAGAGGCACTCTGAGATCTTAAACGTTTTAAAATTGGCAGCCTCAGTTCATCCTATGGTATAAATAATGAAATAAATGACATATATGATGTACTTCATCAAATAATAAATATGAGGCACTCTTTGAAGGAGGTCCCTAGAATTACCCTTACAATCCCTCCCTTATGCCCACTGCAGTCCTTCAAGCTGAGTGTGGAACTCTTCATGCTACAAAAATATGGGATAACTTTATATTTTTGGTGTTTCCTTTCATAGTATATCAGACAAAAGGTTTTTGACTGGGGTTGGGTGCAGTGGCTCATGCCTGTAATCCCAGCACTTGGGGAGACTGAGGCAGTCAGATCACAAGGTCAGGAGATCAAGACCATCCTGGCCAACATGGTAAAACCACCCTCTACTAAAATACAAAAAATTAGCTGGGCGTGGTGGCGCACGCCTGTAGTACCAGCTACTTGGGAGGCTGAGGCAGGGGAATCACTTGAACCCGGGAAGTGGAGGTTGTAGTGAGCTGAGATTGCGCCACTGCACTCCAGCCTGGCAACAGAGTGAGACTCCATCTCATTAAAAAAGAAAAGTTTTCTACTGTATGCACTCTCAACAAAATTTACCCAAATAAATTAAATTTTTTTACAAAACAAGCTCAGACACCACTAGGGGTCTGGGGTCCCTCTGTCTTCCTATTCTGCCATCCTTTTCATGTCTCTTTCATCCACATGGCTGGAAAATGTCTGCTCTGCCTACAGGCATGGAATCTGCACACTAGACTAGAAGAGAGAGAGTTTTGCCAAAGAACAAAAGACCTTTGCCCAAACCAGCCACTCAAGGCCATCACTTTTTAAAGAGCTTTCCCAGAAACCTCAACCAGTGACCTCCAGTTAACATGTCATTTTCTAGAACTGGGATACATAGTGATTCCTAGTTGAAAGGAGACAGAAGATGAGCATACTTTACCACGTCCTTTGAGACTAGATTATCAGTTTGGTTAATAAAGATGGAGGGAAAAATGGAGATTGAGAGATTGGGTAGAAACCAGCTGTGTCTCCTATACTTGGCAATTCAGGTGAAAATGTATTAAAGAAGGCCGTAAAAACACGGAATATTTATCCTTGATTCTGTTATAGACAAAGAGATTAAAATGTGTGGTGTATACAACACTGTACAATAATGTAGAAAAGAAGGAATTGTCTATAATTTTATCTTCCTTTAAAAAGTACTGTTTTTTTTCTTCTGTGGTTCTTTCTGGTCCCATTGAAAATGAAATTATGGCTTTTATATACCTTTAATCCAGAATAGGTTACATTACATATTCTTTGCAGTTTTTCTTAATAAATCATGTATATTTTTAATATCTTTCTACCTAATTTTCTAAATATTCATTTTAAACAGTTGCAGTATATGCCACCAGATTTATATAATATTTATTTATTTAAATCTACAATGTTAGACATCTAGATTATTTCTGCTTTAAAGAGAAAATTTAGAAAGTGTTACAAGGATTATTCTCTTATATACAGCTTTTTATTTCTTTAGGGCTTATTATTTGTGGAAACATTTCAATATGTTGAACTACAGGTCAAAGCATAGGATAATTTTTATGATTCTTTTGAAAAGAATCATTCTATTTTTGAGAAATTTTTTAAACCGATTTATAGTTTCATCTACGCTTCATCTGTGTATTCAACACCTTTAAAAAGAAAGAAAAGGAAAAGGATGAAGTCCAGGACTGAATCAACCCTGCCCTCTTGTGGTAAATCTTAAAGTTACAGGGCAGGCTTTTTCTTCTAGGACTTATTTTGTGTTTTATATTGTTGTAAAGCGACCAATTATAATTGTATATATTTTGGAGGAACAGTGCTAAATTATGATAAAGGTATTTTCAGATTTTTTTAGATGTTGTGAGCCTGGCCTAATGCTGTTCTCATTAGCCACTTATCTTTTCAAACAGAATGTACAGACCTCAGTATTAGTTGTTATTAGACTCATAGGAATTATTATATCAAATATATAAAATTATATATAACTTTGTTAGATTAATAGAAATAGTTTGGGCTTAAAGTCCACAACATCAACAAAGAAATAGCTCTACAATAGATCCATATAGGTAGAGGTAAATTCTTGTTCTAGTTGATGAGAGAAATGGTGATATGACTTGGGAAGCAATCTTCAGAAGGGGATGGATTTTAAATGATGATTTAAAGGATGGAGAACATGGTTGAAGACCATTTTTTGATCCAAGGAGAACAGTAAGAATTGTCTAGCTCAATTATTCTATGTTACAAGTGTGGAGACTCAAGATCAGAGAAACTAAGTGGCTTCCCCAGCAAAAACGCCAATAAATCATACAAAACTTGTGAGTGTCTGGCCAGCTCTTTCTCCATTCTGCTCCATGGTCTTCCTGTTAGATTTCTTCTTAAAGAGTTGTGAGCATCAAAGAAGATAAGACACAAGAAGTGCTTTGAGTAATAGTCAAACACAGGGAAGTGGAATTATTAAGCGATATAGTAGAGAGGTGGTGCACATTGAGTCAAGAGCACTGACTTGCTCGCAAAACCTCTGAGTCTGGGGCGTGGTTTTATTGCTTGGTGTTCAGCAAGTCACTTAGTTCCTCAGAGAGCCAATTTTCTCCTCTGCAGACTAGAGATAATGTATTAGTCCATTTGCCTTGCTATAAAGGAATATCTGAAGCTGAGTAATTTATAAAGAAAATAGTTTTTTGGGGGGTTCACAGTTCTGTAGGCTGTACAAGCACAGTGGCAACATTTGCTTGGCTTCTGGTGAGGCCTCCAGAAGCTTTTACTCATGGCAGAAGGCAGAAGGGAAGCGGGTGTGTTACAAAGCAAAAGAGGCAGCAAGAAAGCTGCCAGGCTCTTTTATCATTGCAACTAACAGAGCGAGAACTCACTTATTACCATGGGAGGGTACCAAGCTATTCATGAGGAATCCACCTCGATGACTCAAACACCTTCCACCAGGCCCCACCTTTAACACTGGAATCACATTTTAACACGAGATTTGGAGGAGACAAACATCCAAACTATAACAGATGCCAATAAAATTACAGGAGCTATTATTAGGCATGGCCTAAATTAGTTTGCCTAAGATCATTGAAATGGTGGCACTCAAAAGGATCTTTAAAAAATCCAGTGAAACCTATTTTACTTCCTGGTGGAATAAATGCATCTGAACTAATACACGTAGCAATGGTTCAGGAAATCTTAAATAATAACTGTTACCCATCCTAAGCATTTTACATAGATCTCTCCTTTAACACTCACAACCACCCAATGAAGCAGTCTTATTTTTAATTCTATTTGTAGATGAGGTTGTTGAGGATTAGAGAGGTTAACTTGCTATGGTCATACAAATATAAGTGGCAGTCCAGAATTTGACCTAAGTAGCCTGGTTCTGTCCTTTGAGTCCTTCCTGCTTCACTAAACTACCTCTAGGGGTCCATCTAGTGCTCAGGCTGAAGCCCATTCTCTGACTATGGCATAACACACTATGTCGTCTCTGTTACGCACCACTCCATCTTATGCAGGAATCACCTCTCTATCCTATGCAGGAAACAGATGGTCTCTCCCTTTCTTTTTAGACTTACAATGTAACTTTATTAAGAGTCCTTATATTATCGAAATGAAGTTATTATTGCAGCAGAGGAGTATTTAATTTGTTTTCTCCTTATTCATAATAGTGGAGAAAGAGCTATGCCAAGACATTTGTCCTCTCAACAGCAGAGAGAGGACAATGTGAAGAGACTCCTTTTTTTTTTCTTCAAAAGTCAACTAATATTACTGAATATCTTTTTTAGTAAAATGACTGAGGGACTGAGGTTACCTTGCTGGCCAAGAGAGATGTGATCCCTGCACTCACGGTGCTTACATTCCTAAGGAGAACATGAGGCTAACGTGATAATTGCTATGCAAAAGGGATATGAGAGAGAGTCTAACAGTGGGGCCCATCTTCATATGGATAATTAAATAAGGTTTTCTGAGGAAGCAACATGAGAGCTAAGAGCAGAAGGATAAGTAAAAATTAAAGGAGTGAAGGGAAAATGGGCTGGGAGTAGGAAGAACATTTCAGAGGGAGGGACTAACAAATGCAAAAACTATGACATGACGAGATACGACCTCGTTAAGGAACTGAAAGGACTGTGACTGGAGCACTAGAGAGTAGGAGAATACAAGCTGAGACGGAGTGTAGACAATGGATCATGGAGAATGACTGAATGGCTTCAAACGTGTGTGTGTGTGTGTGTGTGTGTGTGTGTGTGTGTATGCATGCATGCATGTGTGTGTGTTAACCTTACTACAGTTTGAAGAATAGATTGGAAGGGAGCATTGATGAGACTGTGACTAGGAGGTGCCTTTCCAGTACTAGATGGCAGATGTTTTGGATCATAGTAGAAGTGATACAGAAAAGTAAATTAACTTAGTAGATACTTAAATGGTAAACTCTACAAGACTTGGTAAAGGACAAGCTATGAAAGAAGAGATTGTCAAGGAAGACTTTAGGTTTATTGAAATGCAATTCAATCGATAGTATCATCCTTCATTTAGGTAATGACTATTGAAAGGGTCTTAGGGAATACGGTGGTAAGCTTCATTTTGGACTTCAAATGGTGAAGCCAAGAAAGTAGCTGGGTTCGTGCAACCAGAGCTTAAGAGAGAGAGAGAGACAGAGAGAGAGAGAGAGAGAGAGAGAGAAAGAGAGAGTGAGAGAGAGAGAGAGAGAAAGGAATAAAAACTTGAATCACTTATATATAAGTAGGCATATATGAGATTGCCTAGGGAGAGTATACACAGTAATTAGAAGGTCTAGATTAGTCTGGAAGAACTCTAATATTTAATGGTCAGATAAAGGAAAGTGAACTTGTAAAAAAGAGATATAGAATGTGTTGAATGATAAGACAAATCTGAGGAATGGTGTCACAGAGGTTGAGGAAAAGATCGATTTCAAAAACGGGGAAGTAGTCAGCTGTATCAAATGTATCAAGAAAAGTGAAAAATTGAAATGTCCATTGAATTTGGCTACATAAGGTTTTGGATGATGTTAGCAAGGAAACTACAGTGGAGTAGGGACGATGAAAGCCATTAGAATGTACTAAGGAAAGGAGGTAACAGTGGAGGATGCTGGAGTGAAAGGTGTAATGCTAAGAGGTTAAATAAGAGGAGACTGAAAATTATTCATTAGAATAGTTGACATGCTAGACAGATGGAGACAGAAGCCATGCCAGAGATGGTGAAGGTGAGAGACGATCCCAATAGATTGCTCATTTGAGCATTTTTTTTCTGTGAAAGAGAGAGAAAAGATAATGTCAGAAGTTGAGGGAGGTCTCCTCATAAAGTGGCAGCATTTCCACAGTAGAGAACAGACGATTCACAAAGCTTTCTGTTTTGTGCTGAGGGAAGAGGTTTCACCTCAAAGCCATTTTGGCAAAGAGCCACAGGACAGGCATTTTTTTTTTTCCTTCAACTGTCAACTACACTGTGACCTAGAGATAGATGGCACTGACTACCTAAACTGAGAGTCATGAGTCCCAGGACAGGGGCATGATATGGAAGTGGGTCACATTCCTACCCGTTTAGGAGGTGGAGATGGTGCAGCCCCCTCCCTGCATGAAGACCTCAGCGTGTTTCACCAGGAGCTTCATATACCCTCATGAGGGCTAGTGCTTGTGTTCATCATGGGGGTATCTGAGGAGAAGATTGGCTGTCCAGCTCCATTTGGCTTTGTCCCCCACTCTGGGACTGAACAGGGAACTCAGGACACTGGGCACTCCGCAGACCAGCCCACTGTGTGTGGCAAAAGAGAACTTCTGTTGGTAAACAAAAATCATGCATATACCTATCTGCTTCTTACACAGCCAGCTCTTACTCCTAAGTGCCACTTACTGGCCTGGAGGTTGAAATGTACAACTTAATACAAAGTTGCTCACAGTAGTAGTGCACAGCACTGGGGAATGAGATAAGCTTCCTGAGACCTCCACACTCCCAGCCCGGTAGAAGGCAGTGATCCTGCTCATATGTACAGTAGATTGCTACGAAAACCAGCATTCGAGAAAACCATTGCACAAAGGCTGTCTATAACCAAGGAACACAAACAGAGTCTTTGCCACTGAAAGCACCCAGAATTGAAGCCAAATGATACACAACATACTTTATAGTCATACCCAAGTGGGAAAAAAATTCATTCAAATAAAAGTAAATTAGAAAAATAATGAAAGGGTATTCAGATGAGAGGAAATCAGAGAAATAATGTTGTTAAAAACAAAACAAAACAATGGCTGGGCGCAGAGGCTCACGCCTGTAATCTCAGCACTTTGGGAGGCTGAAGCGGATGATCACGAGGTCAGGAGATCGAGACCATCCTGGCCAACATGGTGAAACCCTGTCTCTACTAAAAGTACAAAAATTAGCTGGGCGTCGTTGCTCATGCCTGTAATCCCAGCTACTCGGGAGGCTGAGGCAGGAGAATCGTTTGAACTAGGGAGTCGGAGGTTGCAGTGAGCTGAGATCGTGCCACTGCACTCCAGCCTGGTGACAGAGGGAGACGACTCCGTCTCCAAAAAAAAAAAAAAAAAAAGTATTAAACAAATACTTCTGGACCTAAGAAAAGAGAGATGGCACCACAATAATAGTGAGGGACCTCAACACATTCGTGACAGCACTAGACAGATTATCGATACAGAAAATCAACAAGGAAACACTAGACTTCTACTGGACTCTAGACCAAATGGATATAACAGGTACTTATGGAACATTATACCCAACAACTGAAGAATATATATTCTTTTCGTCAGTGCATGAAGTATTTTCCAAAATAGATCGTCCATTATGCCACAAATTAAGCCTCAATGAAATTTAAAAAATCAAAATGAGATGAAGTATTTTTGGACCACGGTCAAATAAAATTAGAAATCCATGCCCAGGGGAACTCTCAAAACTATGCAAATACAGGGAAATTAAACAACATGTTCCTAAATGACTTCTGGGTCAATGATGAAATTAAGATGGAAATCAGAAAGATTTTTGAAATGAATGAATATAAAGACACAGCATACCAAAATTTCTGGTATACAGCAAAAGCTGTGCTGAGAGGAAAGTTTATAGTGTTAAATGCCTATATCAATAATATAGGAAGATCACAAATTAATAGCCTAATATCACACCTCAAGGAATTACAAAACAAGAACAACCCAAGCTTAAAACTCCAGGAGAAAAGGAATAACAAAGACCAGAGCAGAACTAAATGAAATTGAGACAAAAAATACAAAGAATCAATGAAACAAAAAGTTGACTCCTTGAAAACATAAACAAAATTGATAGACCGCTAGCTAGATTAACCAAGAAAAAAAGAAAAAAAGATTCAAATAAACTAAATCACAAATGAAAAGGAAAACATTCCAACTGCTAGCACAGAAATACAGAAGTTCACCAGAGACTACATGAACATGTCTACATTCATTGATTTTTGTATCCTAAGATGCTACTGAAGTCATTTATCAAATCTAGGAGTCTATTGCAGGAGTTTTTAGGGTTTTCTTGGTATAAGATTCTATTATCAGCAAACAGAGATAATTTAACAACCTCTTTTCCAATTTGGTTGCTTTTTATATTTTTCTCTTGCCTGATTGCCTTGGCTAGGACTTCCAGCATTATCTATCTACCTATTTATCTCTCTCTCTCTGTATATATATATGTATACACACACACACACATATAATCATAATTTATATATGTATACATACACACATCACATATATCACCATGTGTATGTATGTGTGTGTGTGCGTGTGTGTGTGTGTATATCCCATGAAATACTACTCAGCCATAAAAAGTATAAAATTATGTATTTTGCAGAAACATGGATGTAACCGTAGGCCTTTAAGTGAAATAACTCACAAACCAAAATTCAAATATCACATATTCTCACATGTGGAAGATAAACAATGGTTTCATACGGACATAAAGAGCAAAATAATAGACATTGAGGACTCCAAAAGGTGAGAAGGTGGGAAGGGTGTGAGGAATAAGAAACTATTTATTGAGTACAATGTATACTATTTGGATGTCGGTTACACTAAAAGCCCAGACTTTACCACTACATAATATGTTCATGTAATAAAACTGCACTTGTACTCCATAAATCTATAACAATAAATAAAAAACAAGTGGAGAGATATGCATTGGAGGGATTTATGTTTCTCTCTCTATTGCAGAGAATTATAAATATTTTAAAGATGATCAACCAAACATTAAAGCAATAATTAATATAATATTACCTTTATTCTACTAAACATTATTTTCGCTGTTTCAGAATTTTCATCATCACCCTATTAGCATCATTGGGAAACATTTATAAATCTCCAAGTGGCATGAGGTGTTCTTAAAAAAAAAGAGAAGTATCATTTTTGTCCCTTTCTGCTATCTCAAATCCTGCCTGGAATGGCCGCCTGAGCCAGTCTGCCCTATATACCTTGCACATAGCTGAAAGAAGTGCAGGGTTTTTTGCTTATCTGGGAAAATTTCTGTTTTTATTCTATTTAACAAGCTGATACCATGTTCAGAAATAAGACCATATAACTTCATTCTGGACATGTTACAGTTTAAAATACGAAGCCTTGAGCTACTAGAGTTTTATGAACCTTTGTGTCCAATATGAAAAGTATGTCTAAGTGGTAAAATTTGTTTTCATGTTGTTTAATTTCTTTGCTTTCAGCTAGTATTGAAAACCTGTTTATGGAGCCTTTAGTAAGTGCTAGCATTGGGCAGGTACTAGGAACAGAACCATGATAGATGCTTCCTGCTTTCAAAGGATTTGCAGTCTGGTGTGACCGAGATAAATACAGAAAAGAAAAGAAGTCACTTGCAAGTAACTAGGCTTTATTCATGTTGAGGGCATCATGATATGTGAACACATAGAAGGGACTCTGGCTTGGAGGATCTAGGAAGGCTTTTTTATACATGTAATTTGGAAGTTGAGACCTGAGAATGACTAGGACCTAGGTGACGGTAGCAGGGAGAACAAAGATCTTTTTTTACAGAGGGGGCAATCTAAGCAACGAGTCAAGGGCGAGATAAATCTTGGGAACATTTAGGGTCACCTCTATTTCTCTTCATGACTGTAGCATAGAGTGCAATGGAGAAGTAGCAAGACAGGTGGCTGAAGAAGTAAGAAGCAGATAGCTTGGGAAGGTCCCGGCAATAATAATAGCAAATACTTCTCTAGTGATTATTGGAGCCAAGATTTATGCACAATAATGCATTTATAAAAGGTGTCTAAGATGTTTATCATTGTAGAGACCAAGTAGTTGAAATAGTGCAGGGAAGTTAAGTCACACCAGTGACTAGTCAGGCTGGTAAGGATGGCGACGTCCAGCAGTCTGTCCACAGGGTGCATGCTCTGCGCACTACCACACAGCCTCTCCTGAGGATTCAGATGGTGTCCTGAGCACAGCAGTGACATGTGTTTTCCTTCCAGATCTGCTCATGTGCATTCCACTTCCCAGAGTGCGGTACCTTCGTCTAAACTTTTAGAACTTGTATGCCGCATTTTACTGCCTTCGATTGGTAATGCTTGGGGGAAGAAAGGATGGAACAGAAGGAGGAAGGGAGGGAGGAGGGAAAAAGCTAGTCTGAGGAATCAGTAGCTAAAGTGGTGAATATGGCTTTGGCAATAGATAAAGGAGAGCTGTAAGGCACAGTGACTCAGGAGTGGGTATGGGTAATACACACTAGATGAAGGGGACCTTTGAAAGGTGGGGAGGCAGACACTTGGATAACTTATGCAGTAAGAATACAAGGTGATAATTATTCTAGTAGGTGACGTGAGAATTACTTTGGCAGAACATAGTAGAAGCATATCAATTATTTTAGGCCATAGTTTTTTTTTGTTGTTGTTGTTAAATTAATATACACTGTCTTGGCTGGGCATGGTGGCTCATGCCTGTAATCCCAGTACTTTGGGAGGTCGAGGTGGGTGAATCATGAGTCTAGGAGTTCAAGACCAGCCTGTCCAAGGTGGTGAAACCTTATTTCTACTAAAAATACAACAACAACAAAAAAATGCTGGGTGGTGGGCATGCTGTAGTTCCAGCTACTCGGGAGGCTGAGGCAGAGAAATTGCTTGAACCAGGAGGCGGAGGTTGCAGTGAGCCGAGATTGCACTCCAGTCTGGGTGATGGAGTGAGACCCTGTCTCTAATAATAATAATAATATACACTGGATTAAAAATCCTTACAGTTTAATGAGAGAGAAAGGGCAAAAACCAATGAAAATATAAGAATGAACACCAAATAGGCACACACACAGTAATAGTGTTGAGTTGCTCGAACAACTTGAATGACAAAAGCTAGGTGCTATGAAGGACTGTTTAGGAAGTAAACGTGCATGGTGTTCCGCTAGATTTAGTAGTTTCATGTTTTATTGAAGCTTTGCTCTTCTTTCCACATTCCTGCTCTAGGGCGCTACATGTTTACGAGTTTTGCTCCTATGCTCTTTTTTTGCAAAGCCCCAAAGGATGCACAGGGATAGCGGAAGATGAGTCTTCCAGGCACCAGTAACCTTCCACCTTAAGACCTGGAGAAAGTAGGGTATAAGCAATGCTACAGGGAAGAGCAAATGGTGAGAGAGAAGAGGGAGCAAAGCATTGCAAGTGGAAGGATAAGGCTGACTGTTGCAGTCCTAGAGAAGCCACAGGAGGAAGTGTGGCTGCCTATTCTAAGTGTGCAGACAGCGGTACCCAGCTTATGTGCCCTGAGGGCCTATGATATGGCGGACTCTGAACTACACGTTTTATACATATTCTCTCATTCTTTCCTCTCAGTCACCCAGTGAATCAAGTACTATGATTATCCTCTTTCTATAGATGCAGAAATTGAGGCTGAGGAAGTGATTAATAAGTAAGTTTTCAAAACCACATAGCTTTGCTCAACTCCAAATCCCATTTTTAGAGCCATCCTGCTAGATAAATGAGCCTCCACGGGACAGAGAAACAACAATTGTTCTAAACACACAGAAGGCATGTTTCAATCTACCTGGCTCCTGGTAAGTTCTGCTTGAGGCACAGAACACAGAGGTATATCAAGTCATTCTTACTTAGTAGATTGGAAAGCTGAGGCACAAAAGGCTCAGCCTGCATCATAAAGAAAATGAGCAGCTAAGTCAGTATAGGGTTTTGCTCACTTATGAGGTAGGTTATTTAACTCTCTTGCATACGCTGCAGAATTAAGTTTCTGTCCACTTAATTGTTTTTGGTCTCAGAAGAAAATTGTCTATGAATAACAACTACAGAACACAGTTTGTGAACAATAAAGTGAGAGGATTCTTTTTCCGGTTGTTTTATTCCATTGCTGTTCAGCTTACATGGACCGCAAGAGAGCAAGGATTTCAGATTAATCGTGATAGAGGACATTGGCTAATGCAAATTAGTGGCTGCATTACTCATGGGGAAATACTTTCATTGGATCCTTTGAAAAGTAGATTTTAAACAATGTCCTTAAGGATTCAACTCCCGACTTTAAAAAATGCATTTTAATAATACTGTTTTGGAAAGTCAAATATGGTGTGTTCTCACTTATCAGTGGAAGCTAAATCATGGGTACACATTGAAAAACAGTGGGGAACAGTAGACATTGGTGTAAGGTATATTGCCGAGTTAAAATGAGGCAACTGAGGCCAGTGAGAAAAAATGAGAATCCAATTTATTCAGCTCCCGGGCGAGGTTCTGTGGTCCAGGAAGGGGCCAGAGAAGTCGCAATGGGCTTCTCAGGGTGTGGGGTTTTATAAGAAGTGGAGGTAGTTGATTGGTCATTGGGAAACAAAGAGCAGACAGTTTCATTGGTAAGGAGATTTGATTGATTGTTAGGGAAACAAAGAGCAGACAGTTTCATTGGTAGGCTGACTGGCTGGGGAGGTTAATGTTAAACTGCCATTGGACAAATCTTCCGCGGGCTTTTTAAATTTTGAAAGGGTTGAGTGAGGAATGCAGGAGTGGGCATGTGGAGCCTGCATGGAGAAACTAGATAGGAGCAGGTGTGGGCAGCCAGCACAGAGAGATAAGTGTGTCCATTTGGCTCTTCAGCGAGGCAGCCGGCCTTACAATTGGAGATTCCAGAAAGGGAGAGGGTAGGAGGAAGTTGAGGGTTGGACAATTATTTGTTGGATACAATGTTCACTATTTGGGGGATGGGCACACTAAAAGCCGGGACTTCACCACCATGCAATATATCCATGTAACAAAACTGCAATTGTACCACGGTGTTTTCATCATTCAGTATTATCCACATAAATGACTTTCACTGATGGCTCAACATTTAAGTGTCTTGGCCCCGTGGTGGCTCATACCTGTAACTCCAGTACTTTGGGAGGCCGGGGTGGGTAGATCACCTGAAGTCAGGAGATCGGTCTGGCCAACATGGCAAAACCGTGTCTTTACTAAAAATACAAAAATTAGCCGGGGATGGTGGCAGGCACCCTGTAATCCCAGCTACTTAGGAGGCTGAGGCAGAATCGCTTAAACCCAGGAGGTGGAGGTTGCAGTGAGCTGAGATTGTACCACTGCACGCTACCCTGGGCGATGCAGCAAGACTCAGTCTCAAAAAAACCAAAACCAAAACCAAAACCAAAAAACACTAAGTGTCTTATTTACCTACAAGCCTGGTGCACCAAAATCTAAATCTGGTCCTGGAGGTCTGCTGCAAGACGCTTGAGACTGACTGAGGCACCTCTAAAGACCATATTTTAATTGTAACTAAGAACATGGCTCATTGCCATTGCTTTGAAAATGTCTAGTAATACCGTACCTCTGATAACATTGCATTCTTGTCTCCCATCTCATTAAGGTTTTCTGGCACTGACTGTTCCTTGGCTTTCTTATGTCTGCCAAGAGGCAGGCCAGAGAGGTGAAACTCCTCTATAAAGGCTAACCACTTTTATTCCTAGTAAGATTATCTTACATGCCTTCTACAACTAGCATGTGCAAAATAACATTCTGATTTTCCGGTAAAATAATAAGTAAAGATGTTAAATACATTAACAGAAGGTGAATGAATACAAGTAGTTAAAAATCAGCAGTGTGTTTCATCACTCCTGCTGGTTCAGAATTCCACTATCCCGAGATATTTAATATATGAGAAGTGAAAGCTCTGTTTTCTTCCTATTTCATGGGAGTTGCTGTCACTTGGAATTGCCTTTTTTTTGTACCTTAGTTTCTCTTTCCCAGCTAAGAGTTAGGTGGTAAGAAGAAGAGCAGTAGTTTTAGAGGCGCTTTGATCATTTACGTGTCATCTCCCTCGGCTGTGTATAATTCAGACGGATTATGCAGATCCTTGACTTTTTCTTATTTTACGTTGCCTTGTTATTTCATTTTTATCTCACCTACTAATACACTTGGGGCAAAGACTCCCACAAAAACAGGCAATTGTTGCAATAGAGTAACAATTTATCAAAACTCTTGATCAGATTAGCTCATCAAATTCCCTCAGACTTATCTCCCACACCTTTTAGAGGATTTTGTTTTTTTTTCCAAAAGATTCTTTTTCCTTTCTCTTAATTTTTGTTCTGCCCCTGATAGCTGTATGACCTTGGGCAAGATGCTTAACTTTGCTAAGGCAAATTTTCCTTGCCTCTAAAATGAGGGCATTACTTGCTATCTGCCCAAAGACTTTGAGACTTGAATGAGCTAGGATATGTGGAGCTCTCCGTGAACTGTGGAGCCTTCTGTAAAGGCTTATAAAGTATTAATGAACTGCCTATACTACTCTCTAATGTATGCACTTCTTCTAATTTTGAAGTCCCACAATCTGATATCTCTAAAAGCTTTCCATTATCTCTCTAATGCACTTCACAACTAAACATTTGTCCGTGGCATACCAGTTCGTCTGGCTCCTTCCTGCCTTGCTGAGAAGTAGAAGTGGGTCTCTTTAGTCTGCTGGTGGCTGAAGGCAATCCTCGGGGAAAATCACTTGTTTTTTTCTAAAGCCAAAGGTCATTCTGCTTTGAATTTCTAGTCCTTATGCTACTTATGGATTACACACATAAGTATTAAGCATAAGCACACATAAGTATAAGCCTCAGCAGGCAGTTGGAGACATGAAAGGGAAGGAAGTTGAGACATTGATTTTCCCAGCTTTCTTTGAAGGGGGACGACAGACTGATTGTGTCCCTCTCCACTGAAGGTCTCTTCTTGTTAGGTGTCCCGGTAATGCACCTCCCTTGCTCTTCAGGCCTACTAGTGGCAACAGCATGCCCCACTGTTTGTAGCACCGAAATATTGCCCTGCCCCTGCTCGATAGGGGCCATGCAACAGTCGCTTTCTAAACAGCCCCTTACTAAACATCTCCTAATTACTCCTCTATTTCCTTTTGGGGCCCTGATTGGTTTGAGCAATAAACAAGAAATGAAAGACTTTGCTCACATGGAGCTTAGATTCTAGAGGGGAAAGACAAGTGATTAACGATTAAACACAGATAAGCAAGATAAGAATAGAAAAACTGTCTTTGGAAAAAAAAGTATTTGATAGAAAGAAACTAGGGGGTTGGGTGGGGTGCAATATTAGAGAGGAGAGCAGATAAAATGTTTTAAAGGAGGTGATACTTGAGATCTGTCTGCCAAAGTGAGGAGGGAGAATAACGTGTGGGTGGAAGAAAATCACTGGTACAAAGGTCCTGGGGTAGGAATGAGAACAAACAAAGACATAGAAGGCCAGGACGGCTGTATACAGTGAGTTCAGTGCGTAGGAGCAGGAAGTAAGGAGCAAGTGAAAGGGGCCAAGTGTCACAACACCCAGCCTAGCACTAGTGAAGACAGCCCTGGTGGAGATAGGGTTAGTTATGTACATGCACCAAGATTGCTTTTTTATATGTACCAGATTTTTCTGCCTAGCTACCTAGAGACTCCAGAAAGACAATGGATCAATAATAATGTCCTTATTGGAAAAAAAAGGAGTTATATTTTAAAAATTTCATTATGTTTTTTGAAAGTGTAGGTCAAACATCCCCTCATCTCCAAATTCTCTTTTTAAAAATATGCCATGAGTTTCTCTGTTTCAGCCTGCCACTTTCCATCGCTGTGCTGGGAATGTTTGATGCCATTGTGAAACTCTTTCCAGAAAGCCAGTCATGCTTGCAGCTCATTACTTCTCAGACAGATCTTCCCTTGTGTTTTTTCCACTTTAAAAAATGTAGGACCACTGCCTTTGATATTATAATTGCCAAGATCAGACCTCTCACTGCAGGTTTCCAACTCTTAAAAAACTCTCTTATCTCACAACTAGCTTTGTTCCTGACCTCTTCAGCCACTTGACAGTGCACTACCTTTTTTTACAGTGCTACTGGGAACCTCCAGCACAGCATCCAAGCCTGAGCTGCTGAGTTTGCAATGGAACCTCCTGCTCCATATCGATAATCAGAGAAATGGAAAACGTTTGCATTTGGGAAAAAGTTTTGAACCATATTCTTTTAAAAGCAACTTACAAAATTAAAACTAGAGACTACATAATAGACATTTGAGTGTCTCTTTATATCAAGCATTGTAAAAAGGCAGAAGATGTTTTTGATGAAGAAGATCACTATTTAGAGACTACAGTTCCATTTCATTATATATTTAACTCTCGTCGAACAGTTAAATATACTCAAAAGAAACAGTTATATTGAGTAGCCTGACATTTAGGGAAAAAAAGCTTGTTAAAATGCTGGAATTTCAGAATGGAACAGTTTCTTTTTGCTGGGGGGAGATGACTTGCCCAAAGTGGGATGCTGAGTGAGTGAGGGGAGATCTTGGAACTTTTCACATGCATTCCAGGTTAGTAGTCTTGGCTTCTTATTGAAATGCTATGGATATTAACAGATGTGGAACATTCACAATTATGTTCATACGAGAGAGGAATGCAGGGGACTTGTCAAGGAGGTAAACACTCAGGTGACTGACTTTATTTAAAATGAGGTGACTTCAGACAGATCTGGCTTTAGCATTACTACATAATAAGCACTAGATGGCAGGAGTGAACAACATAAAATATAAAATGTAGCCTCTAACAGTAAAAAAGTAGTTTTCTGTGTTTCTCCTCTCCTTTCTCCAGTCTTCCCACTTCTTAGAAGTGCTTAGCTTCTCTCATTTTACCACGCCTCTTCTCTCAGTTCCTCACTGTATTTGTGTTTTTAGTTATAATTTTAGGTAACTCTATCTTATTCTTCAGAATTGGATCTGTAAACCCGTCATACATACTTGTAATTTGAATACTAAAAATGGACAAAGTATTTTCTTGAATTCAAGAGGCCTTTCATAGCTGCTTTATACTTGAGCTTGGATAAATCTTCAGAGCATTTCAAAGCTGAGAAAGCCTTATGCTTTCAGCCCTGCACTCTAATGCTCTGGCAGGTGGGAGGGTAGGGTGGGTGTGGGGATGAGCAGGACAGAAAAAAAGAAAGAAGCTAAAAGGTCTTTGCAGCTGTGTCTAAATCCGTCAGCCATACTATAATTCTGTGACATTATCACAGGGGTGATCTGATAATGATTAAGGTGCTGTGCTGAAGTCATTCTTAAAACAAACAAAATCAACAACACAACTTGGCTGTAGACAGCACTTGAACAATGACCTACCATTTTACTAATCCATTCCATAGAGGAGTCATCATAGGTTTGAATAACAGCTGTGCAATTGAGTCCTGTGCTTTAGAGCGTGATTTAGGCTTCTTGTTCTCTCTCCTTCTTGGAGTCATTGTTCTCTGCTCAGTAAATCTTCCTTTCTTTAAAACAATTGTTTCTCCCATTCTCAAAGGCTTCTCCTTTTGAAGACTGGAGTTCTGGTTTCCTAAGCATAGAATTAGAATTTTGTCCCCAAATCTTTCAATCATTCAAAGGCAGACTTTACAGACCTTCTCAGAGATTAGCGGTACTATTTGGGGGTGCTCCTTGGGCACTGTTGGTAAGCGATGGGTTTTTAGAGGTCCAGTTGTCATGTTTTTTTTCAAACTCTGGAGAATTAACACATCAATGGAGAGGTGTTTCCCTCCGTCCCTCTCTCTCTCTTTCACACACACATGCACACACACACACACACTTCCCACAAACATACAAATAAAGAAGAAAACACACTAGTGCTAGTTTAAAATTAAACCTATCCATACTAAATGAGAATCCCCTTTGTGGCTATCACTAAGGTGCTGACTCACTTTTACCCTGATGAATTTAATAGAAGTTAAATACCAGTCCTTGATGGGAGACTAAAAGCAAAGAACAGACTACAAAGTGACACAATTTCTGGGACCACGAACTCACTGGTAAGAGTTATATTAGCTCTAATAAAATTCAGAGAAGTCAGTGTATAGTGGTTCATTCCAATAGTTCCATGTAGGTGGGAACTGTGAAGCAGCATGTCCACGATAAGTGTGACTGCTTTAGCTGAGTTGACTAGTTAATACTCTGATATGGTCACTTACTGGATGTAGGTTTTTATCCTAGGTACTTAACCATTCTGAGCTACAGTTTTTTTCATTTGTAAAATAAGTTTGGTACTATCTACCCCACAGTGTTGTTCTGGAGTAAACTGAGATACCATATGTAAAGTATTTGGCATTGCGCCTGGCTCACAGTAAGTGCTTAATAAAGAAAAAAAGGTATTAATTTGGGAACAATGATAGAGGAATAGTGGAATGTGAACAGTGGAGTTCGACAGGACTTGGTTTAAATCCTATAATTCCTCTCTTACAGGCTGCAAGATCTTGGGTGAGCTACTCAATTCTCAGGTGTAAAATGATGATAATATCACATTGTTTACTGGGTTACTGTTTCTGGCATTTGGTAATAATTCTGCAAGTGTCAAGTATTATTATTGACATCGCCTGTTCATTCCTTAAAATATTGTCATTGAAAGGAAACTATGTTATGTGTTTAGTGCTATGTTGAGTGCTGACAGGGACTATACACAAAAGTCATGTGATAGCTCCTGCTTTCAAGAGGTTTACAGCTTTGTTGAGGAGGAAAAAAAACAGGTGAAAACATGGTTGCTTAAAGTAACAATGTAAAACAACCAAGTGTCAGTAATAAATGACATCTTGCATTATCAAGTCTGGTAGATTTCAGAAAAGAGAGAATGTTGGGGGCCACCACGGTTGGGATGGGCCTGGTGGAATGGTAAAGTCCTGGAGGATTTTGAAGGATGAGTAAGATTTGTAGATGTGGGAACTTGGATGGAGACAGTAACTTGCTATCGAAGAAAATAACAAGGGTGGAGAAAAGGCAATGCAGGGACAGATTACAATTTTAAATAGGGTGGACCTGGAACACCTCACTGGGAGGCCCTCATGGGAAGCTGTTAGCTGAGCAAAGTAGATGAGCGAGTGACTCACATGGATATCCAAAGAAAGCACATTCCAGCCTGAGGGAACAGCAGATGCAAAGGCTCTGATGCAGAATCATGCTTGGAATGTTGGAGAAGTAGCAAGGAGGCCAGAGAGACTGGCGTTGAGACAGCAGTGGGGAAAGTTGGAAAAGAGGAGGTTGGAGAGGGATCATTATGGGTTTGAGTGTTGAGGGGAGCAGGAAGCTCATGCAGGGCCATGTGTGCCGTTTTAAAGACTGTGGCTTAACTTTGAGTAAAATGAAAAATCCATTGGAAAAAATTGAGCAGAGGAACAGCAAGACCTGATTTCTATTTCCAAAGGGTCAATGTGGCTGCTGTTTTGAGAAATAGGCTATAGGAAGCCAAGGGTAGAAGCAGAGAAATCATTTAAGAGAATGTTGTAATAATACACTTGAGAGCTGATCATGTGTTGGACTAAAATGCCAGAAGTTCAGACAGTGAGAAGTGGTTGGATTCTGGGATTCTAAATATATTTTGAACCAGCAGGATGAATCATGCAAAAATAATGATCCCATAGGAGCTTTTGAAACTCTTAACCTTTGAACTCTTTGCTTTATATTTATTACATTTTAGAGATGCAGAGAAACAGTGTGTATTTTACAATCATCTCTTTAACTCTGTATCACTTTTCTGGTTTGAGTCATCTCTTTCACCCTCCACTCTGTCTCTTTCACTGTATATCCATCCATCCATCCACCCACCATCCATCCATTGATCCCTCTATTCACTAGAAACCCAACGTTGCTCTAAGTTTAGGAAGTAGTGCTGGTGATAGAGATGAATATAGTTCATTACTCAATTATTTTAAGAGCTCATAGTTTTAATAATAGAGACAGGCATGTAACAAGCAAAATAAAGCAGTTTGAAAGGACCTGTGTTAGGTAGATTAAAGACACGATGGGGCACCGATAAGGAGGTGTTGAACACGATCTGTATCTTAGAAAAGTCTTCGCAGTTGAGGTGATAGTATCCTTTCCCCTGTCTCTTTAAATGTAGGTATTTACAAAAATTGTCCTTCAACCTTTGTTTTCTGTCTCTGTTTGAGATCTCATCCATTCTCACAACTTTATCACCTCTACAAGCATGTCTTCCAAATCTTTATCTTTAACCCTATGCCATCCAGAGCTTTAATTTTAACCCTGACCTTTCTTTGAAAGCCCTCAATTAAGCCTGTCCAACTATGGGAGTACATTGGAAGGGGCCCTGACTTGGTCTGGGTAGAGGTTGAAAGACTCAAACATCCCAAAGCATGAGAGAATTGGGTCCCCAGAAATCTTTTTTTTTCAGAATAATTTTTTTATTTTTAATTTTTGTGGATACTTATTTTTTTAGGACTCAAATAATAAATCAGAAAGCTTTGATGAGACCAGCTTCCTATATTTCTCCAGTGTCATGTTTTCTTTTTCTTTTTTTTTTTTTTAATTGTATTTTAGGTTTTGGGGTACATGTGAAAAACTTGCAAAGTTGTTGCATAGGTGCATTCATGGCAGTGTGATTTGCTGCCTCCCTCCCCCTCACCCATATCTGGCATTTCTCCCCATGCTATCCCTCCCCGACTCCCCCCGCCGCTGTCCCCCCACTCCCCCGCAACAGACCCCCGTGTATAGTGCTCCCCTCCCTGTGTCCATGTGTTCTCCTTGTTCAACACCCTCCTATGAGTGAGAACATGTGGTGTTTGGTTTTGTGTTCTTGTGTCAGTTTGCTGAGAATGATGGTTTCCAGGTTCATCCATGTCCCTACAAAGGACGCGAACTCCTCATTTTTAATGACTGCATAATATTCCATGGTGTATATGTGCCACATTTTTCCTGTCCAGTCTATCATCGATGGGCATTTGGGTTGGTGTCATGTTTTCATATCAGTGATCTACAAGTTCTTTACTCTTGAATGAAGCCCCCAGTTTCATCTTAGAAATTTTCTATGATGAAACCTGCTGGGATTTCCTCTTTGTGCTTCTTCTTGGGGAGGTGGAGTTTGGGGAATGCACATTTCTCACACCTGGTAATCATTGCAGATGATGAGCATGTGTGAGTGAACTCTTACAAAACTGTCTACACTGCTCCTATCTCTTGAATCTTATTCTGTCTTATTGAATCACCTCATCTCCTCTAGTGGAAAGGGCATGCATGAGCTAGGCTCAACTTAAACTTTTTCAAAATTATTGTGATGTTACACGAAGTTCTCTTTGCAAAGTACGTAGCATGATACCTGGTCTAAAGCAGGCTCTAAATGTGATATCTCCCATCCGTTGCTCACTTCTTCACCCTCCACTGTTGAAAGCCTCTTAACAGCAAGAGTTGGGCTTGACATCTTATCGCTGTTACCACTTAGCATGGAATAAGGTGCATGGTAGATGCTCAGTAACCAGTATTATTTAATTCAAACTCTTTTATCTTTAGGAAAACGTGATAAAATTCCAAACATGATGGCTCTTAAATTTGATGTCCACAAGAATTATCAAAGAAAGTTTGTCAAAAATTAAGATGTATGGGGGTTCTTATGCAGATATTTTAATTCTGTAAAAGTTGGGTGGAGCCCATTAACCTTCATTTTAAAATAAGCATTCTAGGTGATTCAGTTGCAGCTGGTCTGAAATTGAAAAACAATGCTCAAAGATACAAGATGACTTGTCTGAGGTCACCTAAAACATCCGGAAGTCCAGCTTAAGTCTGACTTTATTTGAAGATGATGGACATCTGGTTGAAACATCTGTAGGTAATGATGCTGGCTACCCCTACATGGATGTTTCTCCCTTCTCTTTCTTCTTGAGGATTCACACACTGGGAGTTTTTGGTTTATTGTTTTTGTTACTCATCTTAGCTCAGAGACCACCTATCCTGAATATATTTGGTTCTTTGTCTTTAAGAAGAGTTTGTTTTATTTGATGTACTCCAGTTCCATTTGGGGTACATCAATTTTGAAAAGAGGTAAAGCTGACTAATGACTTCAGTATATTCTTTTCAATTCCTATATTTTTCAGAGCATTAACATAGAGTAGAAGCTTTGTTTTGAAAATGAAGTTTTTGAATTATTGGCACAATCTATTTTCTGAGCTGTTAATTTTTTCAAATGAATGTGTATTAATGCTTCTGTCTACAGAGCTCCATCAATCAGACATAAATGATTTTGTGTTCTTTTTCTTTAACCTTTTGTAAATAGTAATAGCATTTCTAAAAAGCGGGGAATGATGAGACTAGAATCGATTGTAATTATTTCAAAAGGAATATCCCCCACCTCCTGCCAATTAGTGGAAGCAGTTCTTAGTTTAGAGGTTCCCATTTGATGTACAGGATATTCTCTCTGTCTCTGTCTCCCTCTCTCTCTCTCTCTCTCTCTCTGTGTGTGTGTGTGTGTGTGTGAGTGAGAGAGAGAGAGAGAGAGAGTCCTTTCAAGTGTGTATGATTCATACCTTGAGGAATTGACTTGACAATGTGTTTTCTTCCCCCAATAATGTTTCTGTTGCTTGTATTTGAGTTCAGTAAGTGTTTTAGGCACCAATGCTTACCTAACCTAATAACTAATAACTAAAACATCCCAAATTTGTATTAGACGAGAATATTAATTTTATCTTATCTTTCACCTCTTCTCTGGCCACTGGCCTAATTGGCACCCAATATGAGAACACAAAATTCCTTTTTTGAATATGTATACTTTTCAAAGCTCTTTTTACATACAGTTCGTCTCATCTGAGATACACTTCCCTCTCTTTTGGTTAGGTAAAATCTCATAAGTTCTTCAGAGTCCAGCACTACTTCTATGATACTGATACCCATGCTACTAACAACAACCAAAACAACAACCAAAACAATTGTTTACAGAGCAATTACTTTGTGCTGGGAAATGTTTCATCATCAAAACAACCCTACAAGATAGGTATGCTGAAATCCTTATCTTTTGGGTGAAGAAACTCAGTAGGACAGAGAGGTTACGTGCCTTGCTTAGGTCTCACAGATAGTAAGATTAAGAATCAGTTTTTGAACTCCTTATAACTGAGTGCAGGGTTGATGCTTTAAATTGTAGTGCTCTGATGTATATAGATATTCCCAGTGGGCCAAAAGCTCATTGTTCAAATATGACCACCGTCACTATCTCATTAGTCTATACTTAACACACTGAATAGTAAGCTCTTTGAAAATGGAAACTATATTTTAGCATTGTACTTGGACATAATAGATGTTGAATAAATATTTGCTAAATCAATTGGGTTGATAAACATCCTTCACAGCTTTTAGAAACTCACAAATAAAGAATATTTTGGACTTCTGGTGATGTTTCTTTCATCAGTGTTTATAGTTTTTGAAAATAGATTTATATATCCAGATTTTTTTTATTGCCTGCAAAGAGCCATGAAAGCCATGGCTTTGAAAATGAAGCTAGTTGCCAGGAAAATAATTGGTATCACTAGTACTTCTTCATAATAACTCTTGCTACCACTGCATATAATTTATAACTATTATACAGTTCTTAATTATTCCTGCATATGCACTCATTTTGTTTCACTTAGGAATAAGCCTGAAAACAATAATTGGTACAAGTGAAGAAAAGATACTAAATTTTTCTTTGGTGTTTGATATAGCTGATATCCTTTGCTAATAAACGTTTGTTTTAGAATTCTGAGTGATTAAATATTGAAAATTCTCTTGCTTGTTGATTAGGTTACAAAGGTCTTTATTATAATTTTTACATTTGCTACAAAAGATTTCAAAGGTTACAAATCGTGAAACCTGATATATCATGATATGAAATGTTAGGACTATTTCACCTCTATCCCGTCTTTAAATTTCCATTTAAATGGAAATAGATTTTCATTTTTATTGTTTCACAGTTTCCGGGATAAAAACAATTTCAATTTTCTAACATTTTTTATATTTGATAAATAAAGTCCACCTCACATTGACTTTTCCATAGCAAATATTAGGTAAAAAATTAAGTTAAAAGAGAGTGAGACATATATATATATACAGATGTTAGGGAATAAATACAAAAGGGGCCATTTATCTGTAAATGGATTCAGAGTAGATCTCCTTTAAATCAAATGATATTAGTGACTATAAGATGTGATTCTACCCATGAAAACTTCAAGTATATATAAATTCTTAAGAACACTGACGTGTAGCACATCTCTTTGCTAGTATAATAGGTACTGGGTAAATTTTGTTGCTCAAGAAATAAAATGGGTAAAGCCAGATTGTCTAAGAATATTGTTCACACTGCTTGGAGTCTGTACACCTTTCAGAGCAGCTCTAAGTTGAGGGTAAAAAAATTCCTTTTTCACGTGAGATCACATTTCCTTTAATTTCCCTGCTTTTTCCGTGTCACAGTGGGGGCTTAGATATGAGTGCTTAGCATTACTTTTGCCTCTGCAGTTCAAACTGATGGGATTAAGATGTTGAAACTTATTTATAAAAGTAGCAAATCTCCATTATCCTATGAGAGCCTTTCCTTAAACAGAAATGGTGGTTTAAAAATAATTTTTTAGTGACATACCTGTCAAGACTTCTGACAATTTACAGTGAGATTGGAAAAGATAGAGAATTTTCCTCTCAACAATTGTACTGTGCATTTAATTGTTGTTTTGTGTGCCCGGGGGAATACGTACTGTGTCTAAAAACAGAATTTAGAACTGCTTCCTGTTGCTAGTAGCCCTCAAGAAATGATTACTGAAATCCTGAAATAAAGTCACCAATTCCCTTCAAATTGCCAGTTTTCTTAAACTGTATTTTTGGTTAATAATATGACTTCTTTCTTCCATTTATTTTTGAGTCTTCACTTTCCCTAAATCCTCATATTTAATTGACAGTTCTGTTGGATTTCTTTTGTCATTTCTTTTACAGCCATTTCTTCCTATTGTTATCTCTACCATATTTAAAAAATATATATGCAATGCCAATTGGGAGATGAATGAAAAAGTGAGAAATCCAATATTTTGAGTCTCTGCAAAGTCCTTTTTATTTATTCACTCATGTAAAAATATTGGAGCAAACTATGTGCAAGACATCGTACAAGGTGCTTAAGGATGCTACAGAGATGGCCACATCACAGACTCTTCCCCCTTTTGGCTTGGCAGGTTAGACAAGAAAGGCATTCCTAATAATTAATTTTAACAAGATATGATATAAACACAATGAGAAGGTTACCAACAAATAATGGTTTCAAGTAGGGAGAGATTATTTTTTGGCTGGTGTCACAAGGGAAATAGTGCCTGAACCAACATTTCACTGATAAAAAGGAGGGAAGAAAGTTCTTCTGAGGAGAGAAAAATAATGGAGAAATAGATGTCCAATGACATGTTTGCAGATGGATGCAGTCACTGCCTATATGTGTCTGCAAGAATATTAGTTGAATGGTGGAAGGGCGGTGAAACATGAAATTTGGCTGGATGGGAGAATTCATTCATAGGTGAATTCATTTGCCAAAGAATGAAGAACTACGCAAGGCTTCTCTGTAGGGAATTAGCATAATTAAAGCAACATTACAGTAACTCGAACTCAGTGTCAGTATATAGTACTGAGGATAGGAAAACTCTGGGCATTCAAGTAGAGGACAATTGCGACAGTCTAATTGAAGGATAAACTGGAATGAAAGTTGACATTCTTGGCTCTAAGATAACAAAAAATAAAATTAAAAAGAGATACTTAAAGAAATATAAGAAAAATACTTGCATACATTTATTTATTCCTGTGTATTCCTTGAACAGTTTTTGAATATTTACCATGTGACAGACCATGTGACAACCAGTTTGAGAGATAATGAAAGATTTTGCCTACAAGGATCTCATGGTCTAAGAAGGGAGATGGAAAAAAAAAAAACCCGACAGTTACGTATTTTTAGAGGATTTTTCTTTTTTCCTAGTAGAGACATACATTTTATCTAACAATTCTCTTTTATTTTCCCCTTTGGGGTTGTGCTTAATAATGTTTAGTTATAAACTGACCAGCATGGATCAGGGTAAAGTCTGTGATGTGCTATCTACGTAAAGGAGTTGTCCTTTAGTCAATTTAACCTGTATTTTTCAGATCCTATTTACTGCCTCAGGCTCATTGGCTGCTGTTTAGCTAAGGATAAAAGAATCCAGACAGCTGAGGATGAAAGAAAGTGAAAAAGTAAGCATGAGACCCTGCAGGCACACCTAGCTGGCTAACTTCCAACATATCCTCAGGCTTCCTCAAGCTTTGATGAATCGAAGTTCTTGTTTTCAGGGACTGAATGTCTTTCAGATGGATGATAGATCATCTTGCCAGAATGAGAGAGAGAGAATAGAAAGAGAGAATAGAATAGAATGAGCCCCCTTAGCCTGCTCCTGCCATCATTTCACTTTATTTGAGCGGTGATCAACTGATGAAGAGTGCTTAGGCTTCTAAAAAGAAAGGAAAAAATGTTTCCTTATTACTCACTCACCTTTGGGCATGTCAGCAACACTGAGAGCAGTTGCCAAATAAGATGATTTAGCAGGTGCAAGTAGTTTATAAGTGCAGTTTTCACCCCTTCCCCCCAAAAAGTAAATGATGACTCAGACACCAGCAGTATCTCTGAGCATAAATGAGATTCTCTGGGTATTTCTTCCTGTTTGCTCATTGGTAGAAGATGGAGCTGAGTGTTGCATTGGCTGTGTTTATGAGATGTGCTGAAGTATATAAAAAGGGCACAAATAAATGTCAGGCACATAGTAGGTGCTCAGCTAGCTTTTATGGGAGGTGTAGTGTGTATTCCTAATTCATATCCCTTGAAGCTCTTTGACTGCTTTCTTACCATTGCAGATATACAAAAGAACAAAAGACGCATTGTATTGAAAAGAAAGCAAAAATGAAAAAGGCTCCAATAATTATGTGGGGTTACAGTTGTTAAGACTGCAACCTTGTAAAATAAGTCATGAAATATCTATACTTATCTATATATCACCTGTGAAATATACACGTGATATAAATTTGCCTTTTTATGAAAACATCTTATACTGAAAAAAATATTGAATCACCTTTCCCCAAATTCAAGTGCATTCCTAACATAGTAGCCACTGGATAAAATCACTCTCATAAATTAAATGAATTTGCTTCCTTTTTCTTTCTTTTTGCTATTTGACCAAATATTAGATAAACTCAGTAGGTTAATTTTGGACTTTCTTTTTACATGTTAACTCAAGTGATACATCTAATTTTTTTCTTTATTAACAACAGATTAGTGTTTTGAAAATTCAATGCCTTCTTTAATTATTAATATTTGACTCACAGTTTCAATTCCTCAGATATTTTTTTGCCCAGATTTTTTAGACTGATCTTTAAAGTTAAAACTATTGTAAATTAATTAAAGTGAGAATATAAAATCATAAGACTTAAAAAGGATCTTCAGAAATTGTTTATCCCAATTCTGTTTATCCAAAAGGATCACAGAATTGGATATGCAGGTTATATAGCTCTTCAGTAGTATGTAGGATATTCCGACTTTCTAATTATAATTCAAACTACTGTGAGTGTTCCTGTTTCAAAATAAAACAACGACAAAAGGACATTTAATGACATCTGCATATAAGGGGTTGTTTCACATTTTGCTGCAAGACTCCCATGACCAGAACATCTAATAATTTGTGCAGATATTACAGCAAACCTATGAGCCTTCCATTAGATTCAGCATTTACATTCCCCTTAAATTTTGGTAGGGAGGAGAATTACATCAGAAATACATTAAAATGCAGATTCCAGTACTGTCCAAAGAGATTTTGATTTTGTAGGTTTGGGGAGGAGTTCTGGAGTCTTCAATTTTAAACAACCCTCTCTAGTGCTTCTGGGAGTACTCATAGCGCCCGCTGAGAAACTGAGGGTTTCAAACATGCTTTTAAGGTGAATCTAACTCAACAGTCAGTTTTTCAGTGTGCCCTCCTACCTCTTATATTATTATCTCTGTACAAACATAAACCTCATCAAATTGCATTCTTGTTCAAAAATAAAGGGATACATTTTTGTCATTTTCATATTATGTAGCTCCTTGTGAATTTAGAAACAGTCTGAATTACTTGGTTTAAGATTTGCATATGGGTGAAGAAATTTCTCATGGATAATTCAACATTTAGATAAAATAATAAATAATCATCTACTCTTCACACTTGACCACAGTGTTTCAGAAATGGAAGAAAAATCTACAGAGTTTCTTTAGAAAAGGAGAGTTTTTGAAATAATCTAAAATTTGTGCTGAACTATTTTTAGGTTGTTTAAAATATTTAAAATTGATTAAAGTCAGCAATATGTCTTTATCATTTTTGGCCTTTCAAACATCAAATTAGGCTTTTTTGAATAAAAGTCAACAGGAAGTTGAAAAATGTAAAATTTGGAAAGTTTTTTTTGCCAAGTAATATATAGGGGTGTGTGTAGTTGGAACAAGCCACCACCTGCTATCTGAGAGAATTATAAACTGAACTTCCTCAAACATTCTGAAGTATCTCCTGAGTTTTAGAATGTGCTGGACTGGAACTATCCAATAGAATGTTGTGCAATGGTAAAACTATTCTGTATCTATGCTGTCCAATATAGGAGCACTAACCACCTGTGGCTGTGTGGCACTTGAAATATAGCTAGTAAAATAGAAGCACTGATTTTTTAGTTTTATTAAATTTTAATGATTTAAATTTAAATAGGTCCATGTGGCTAGCAGCTTCAGTATTGAATAGCACAGGTCTAGATGATATATTCAGACTTCAGTCATAGCATCTGCATAAAACTTGCCAATAGTAAGCTCATATAAAATTCAAGGTCCTTAAAAATATTCCTGTTTCTTTAAAACTTATAACTAACATTATTTCAAACAATTGGTAGTGGCGAAAAAAAATTACTGTAATTGGCATCAGTCTCTGCCGGCATTTAGCAGAATCGTCTTTGGGAGAGGCACTTAACCTTTAGGTCTTTATTTTCCTTAGCAGAATAAAGAGGGTCTCCAAGCTTTCCTCTGCTTCAACACTTTGTGATTTACATTAAGATTGTTTCTAGGGACTAAGAGTGAAGAACACAGAGAAATCAAGAACACATTCTTGTTTTGAGTGGTGGGGGTTCACTGCTTTTATTCTGTACAGATTTTCTTTCCATGGCTTTTCCACTTTCATAATTTCTGTTATTATCTCCATGGAGACACACCCAGATATAAATCTCTGCATGTAACTACTTAAACATACTCTTGTCTTACAGTTACCATCATCTAAGATTCTTTTCGAATATTCTACTCTTTAGCTCAATGTAAGCGTAACCGTTAGCCTGAATTGTTTCCATCTGCTGAGATGGGGAAGGTGGGGAGCCACAGGTTTATGGAGAAGGGTGAGCTCAATAAATGCCTAGTAGACAATCAAGCAGAAAACCTGAGAAGGCAGACTGACAGGAGGCAAGTTCAGAGAGGTAGGGGTTGGAGACATATATTAGTATTTCATCAACATACAGAAGGTGTTGGGTCTAAAGTGAGTGTAGACAGAAAAGAAGCCTGAAGCAGAAGCTCAGAGGCATTCTAGCATTTAGGCATGGGCAGCTGGAGAATGTTCCATAGAGTGTACTTGGAATAAGCAGCCTCCAATCCCTGGAAAATCAGGAGATAAGGTTTTTCAGAGGTCAAGTGAAGACAGCTGTCCATTGTTCTCAATTTTCTAGCTTAATGGTTCTCAGACTTGTGTATATATCACAATCACCTGGAGGGCTTGTTAAACCACAAATTGCTAGAAGCCCACGTATAGAGTTTCTGACTCAGTAGGTCTAGAGTTTGACTCAAGAAATTGCACTTTGATCCTGCTCCCAGGTTGTTCATGCTGGTGCTCATGCTGCTTGTTCAGAGACTAAAATATGAGAACCACTGTTATCAATCAAAAGGTGTCTAACTGTGGTCCACAGAATATTTGTGAGCACCTAATCCATTCTTTAATTTTTATCTATTCAGTAATTTACTGATTTATTAGAAAGTTACAGGCATTGTGCTAGGCATGAGGAATGCAGTACCTAGTAGAAGATTTTCATGTAAACATATTGTTTATAGTGCAAGGTCTAAGTACAATAGGAGAGGCATGGACAAGGCGAAGTGGCAACGTGGGGATGAAAAAGAGGTAAGAGGGGTTTTGAACCAGGACTATTGAAAAACGGGTGGTGTTTAACTGGTCAAAAGGGAGAAATGCATTCCAGGATGAATATGTGCAAAGACATGGTGGGGGTGGGGTGAACACGAAAGCCATATTCATAAGATGCAGGGCATTGTAAGGAATTAGATTTACTAGGTCATAGAGTTTAAAAAGGTAGGGGAAAGAGATGAGGCTAGACTTAGATGCGTGTCATTTGTCTTATTGTTTAGCTTTTTCTCAACATCTCATTAAATTTAGAGCTTACAGATATGAACAATAATATTGATTTGAAAAGCAATATAGGGTAAATCATTAGGGCTGTCCTAATCAGAAATTTTAATGACTAATGTATTAAAATAATTTCCTTTAGAAGTGATATAAAAGGTAATATGAAAATGTATTATATAATTCTATTTGTATGAAACATCTAGAAAAGCTAAATCTGTAGAGACAAAAAGCAGATTAGTGGTTGCCAAGAGCAGAGAGAAAGGGGAATAGGAATGATTGCTTAATGGGCCTGGGATCTTTTCGGGGAGTGGTGAAGATATTTTGAAACCAGACAGAGGTGATGGTTGCATATCACTGTGAATGAACTAAATGCCACCCACTGTGCATTTTAAACTGGTTAATTTTGTGTTATGTGAATTTCATCTTAATTAAAATATATTGGAATTATTCAAATTATAAATACAATGCTTAAAAATTGTATGTCCTGTTAAGAATGCAGATTAAGGCTATTCTAATTTTCATGTATGTCTAGAAAGAAATATCAGGCAATTTAATCTCACAATATAAAGGTTGTTATTAACCTGGTTGAACACTACAATAGGACTTTTTAATGAATAAAACACAACTGAAACTAAATTCAAGAAGCTTGGTATTTTAATAAAGGTAAGTTTTTTTGATGACATTTACTGACTGCAAGGTCTGTATTTTTATCTCGAATATTAATATCTTAAAATGGCTTTGCATTGTTGAATGTACTGCTTTTCATGTGACTCACAACTGAAATAAAACCAGTCTAATATTGCAAATGTATAAATTGATTAGTGTCAGATTATCTCAGTACCTAAACTACTTCTAAGAGGAAAGCATTCATTTTTCGTTGAAATATTTACAGTAAATTTTAAAATTATAGAAGCAGCATACCCATAAATTTATCCAATATGAACACAGCTATTGTTATTTTGTATATTCCCTTCCTTACAGTTTCTTTTTAAATAGCTAGCCTTCTTTTAAAAAGAATCTTATTTTTGGTTCTCTGAGGCAGAGAATTGAGTTTATCATATTCTTTTTCATAGCAGAACACATCAATGTTCTCTTCAAGGCTTTTCTCATTTTATTTGATTTTTTTCCTCCTTCATTTAAATCCCACTCTAATTTCACACCCCCCTACCCCCAACTAGTTACTCATTTTTTTATATTCATTGAGATGCATACATATACACATTCTGGAAAGATATATAGTGTTGTTTCATTAATCTGTGTTTTTAATTTATGTAAATGATATCATACAGCTCTCCTTCACTCCAGCCTATGCTCTTTTTTTTTTTTTGAGATGAGTGTTGCTCTGACACCCAGGCTGGACTGCAATGGCACAATCTGGGCTCACTGCAGCCTCCACCTCTCAGGTTCAAGTGATTCTCCTGTCTCAGTCTCCCTAGTAACTGGGAATACACGCGCAAGCCACCACGCCTGGCTAATTTTTGTATTTTTGGTAGAGATGGGGTTTCACCATCTTGACCAGGCTGGTCTCAAACTCCTGACCTCAGGTGATCCACCTGCCTTGGTCTCCCAAAATGCTGGGATTACAGGTGTGAGCCACCACACCCGGTCCCCACCTTATATTTTTAAAGTAATTTCTTCATAGCTATCCTTTCTGTTCTTCAATGGCCATTTTGAGCGTTTAGTTTCAGCTGTTATATTTTTCATGCCAGTTATCTCCGGATGTTACCTTCTTATGTCTGTTCCTGCTTCATGATTCTAATACTCTCTCTTGTTTCCTTGAGGATATTTATTTTATTTAAAAATATTTATTATTACTTAATTCAGTCCATTAATTTGGCTTCCTCTATTACAGAGTATTGAGTTTGTTGCCTTCCTCCTATAGGGCTTCTGCTCCTCCTGCTGAATTTAGGGAGTAGATTCAGGTGTGGCGCCTTAGGGTGGTGAGCCTCTGATGTTACCACTTGGGCTAGACCACTGCCTCTTCCCATCCTTTCCTCTCTCACACTTAATGTCCTTGGTGCTATTTCTCAGTAATCCACTCCATGTATTTTCCAGGGCCTGGCTCTATTCTAAGAACTGCTTTCTTTGGATTGAATCACCTAGACCAGTGGTTCTATAATGTTTGCATGCATCAAAATCATCAGACATGCTTGTTAAAGCACATAAGTTTGTGTCCCAGAGTTTCTGATGCGATAAGTTTGGGAAGGAGAAGAGTATTTGAATGTCTAACAATTTATGAGATAATGCTGATACTGCTAATCAGGAACCAACTTTGAGAGCTACTGACTTAGACAATGGGATTAAAGAGAGGGAAGAAATAAATAGGTGTTGGTCTACCTACCTGGCATTTACTGTTTGTTGCTTTATTTTTTACTGGTTCCTTGATCTATCTCAACTTGGATGTTGCACTGAGGTCTCTGGCTATCTCTGGTTGGTCCTCCTGTTGTTATACTGCTTGAGTTGGTAATTGGCTGGGCTGTGATTCAGGACCACATGAGCTAGGATAAAAGGTATAAGAAGGACGTTTTAGTCTGTTCATGGTTTTGTACCCCCTTCTACTCTTACAGAACTTTTCCCTTTCCCTCATGGTCTTGCCTGACTTGGACCTAACCAACTTCTGTTTCCTTAGAGCTTTTTATAGTTTTATGATCTGAAATTAATCAGTCTTCCTCTCATTTGTGCAGATCATTTGCCCAGCACAAGGGCAGATCCAGCATCTTTTGGTAATTTGTTATCTTGCCAGGCAGGCAGGCATCCTACAATTTCTACATAATTTTAAAAAATATTGCACACTTAGAGTGTCGCAACTTGTTTTTTGTCTACCTAGCACCTGTCACTGTACCTTATGGTTTATAATTATAATGCATAATGACCATAATGATAGAAGAATATAGTAATAATACATTACTTGGGTAACTATAATTCATCTAGTTATCCCCCTACTGTTGTACACTTGGGATTCTTTCCATCGTCTCAACATTATTAATAGAGTTAAATAGATACATTTTTTATAAGTACAAAAGTATTACTGTGCACTTTCATTATTTTGTTTTTTCCCCAGTATTCTGAAAGAGTTAGGCAAGCTTCTGAAAGTGCTTTAAGTTCTGGGATAATCTGGTTCTTTGTGTCTGATTCATTTTCTATGTGGGTGGTGTACTGCTGTAACCTTGTCACTGACAGAAAAGTTCAAATTTCATTCTCATACTGTAAAGAGAAAAGAAGTCTGTCCTTGAAGTTCTCTCTGACTGAAGCATTTGCCTTTAGACAATGATTGTCTACACTCTTCCATCAACACTCTGGTGCTTGTTCATGTCAGTTCTCCTTTGAATTGAAATTGTAATTTCCTTTGTTCATCTGGACTATTTTTAAACTATGGCAGATCATATCTAAAATGCAAAAGTTATGCTCCAGACTAATCCTGTCCAGATTTGGTAGTGATCATTATATTGTTCAGTGCAAATGAAGTATCAAATGAGGAGAAAACACTTCTTTTCTAATTTATTTGGCCAAAATGAATGTTCAGATAACACAATTTTAGTTTTTATATAAACCCATAGTATTTTGGTAAGCAGCATCTGAAAATAGTTAATGAATCATCATGGGAACTTGAGAATTGTTGATTTAAAAAAGGATGTGAGCAGTTTTTAAGTCTTTAAGTCAATCTCTTACCTCAAAGCAAAACTTATCTATAATGTGCTAATGGTCTGTCAGTTTTGATCAGACCCCTTTCATGGCTGGAAAAGCCCTACCTTGTTAAAGAGCCCATTATTTTTGGACAGCTGAAATTAAAAGTTCTCTATTTTTTTAAATTAATGCCTGTCCTTTCAATACCTATTTAAAGATACACAGGCTTCCTTTTGAAGTGATGAAGCAAAAGCCATATTTCTCCTTACCATAGTCCTTGAAACATTTGAAGATGTCTATTTGGTCTCCTTTTTGTATTTTCTCTCTTCTTTGAGATAAACATCTTTAGGCCATTCAGGATTTTTTTTTTTTTCTGTTTCTCTTTTTCTTTTCTTCTTCTTCTTTTTTTTTTTTTTTTAACATCATGATGCTTATACCCCTAATAATCTCAAATGCTTTCCTGGATATTTTCCAGTTTGTCCATATTCTTAAAATCATGGTTCTAGGGAGAACATAGTAGCTACAAGAGACAGTGGAACTACTTTATGTTCCTGTGGTCTTGACTTGAGATATGTTGCTTTACAAATATCTTAGAGACTTTGTCCAAAGTTGTTATCATATGATATTTCTCTGTGATATACCTAGAGGTACTTACTATTTCCAGCAATCTTATCTTAGAACACAGTTGCTGAGAGATGGCATATTTATTATAAGATAACATTTAAATTGGTCATAACTATTTTGTAAGGGCTAAAGCCATAGTGTTTTCAATAGGAATACAGTTTATAATGATAGATGAAAAGATAATCATTTATACCTGAGAGCTAATCTTTAACTGCAGCTTCAATTTAATGGCCCATAATAGGATACAAATAAAATAGAAAAAATAATTTTAAAATATGCTACGACTAGAAAAACAGGCAGTGTTGTCTTTCTAGAAGATTTGTAAAGAATCTGACTTACTCTGATAGAATCTTACACATCATACTCTCCTAACCACGCAGGTGACTGACCCCTAATTCGTCCCACCTACGTGGGAATCACTTGCAATTTGAAAGATTATTTGAGAGGTGATTCTATTTTTTTTAAAAACTTATTTATTTGTTTTTTTTCCTAGTTCCTACTCTATACAGATAATCACATTGATAATTTTAAACATTTTGATTAGATTCAATTAGTCTATTTAAAAGAAAATTAGTCAATGGTTAATGACGTTTATTATTCAAATTAGTCACAAGAGTCAATCTAGCTATCCTTTAAAGATATAAAAATAAAAATTATGGTATACTTAGTGGCTAGTCTTTTTAGTATAAATGTATCTTAAGATTTTTTAATTGTTAAATTTATGTACAAAACTATATAACTCTCTTTTTGTGGTTTTGCTAAGCATAAACAATACATTGCTCAGTTTTTCCTATTTTGGGCCTTAGTATAAATACCGTGATGTTTTCTATATTTTTCTATTTTCTAGGTGCTTTTATTCCACACTATGTTCATGTGATAGTGACACATGGATATGTGTTGTGTAGTTCACTTATTTTTATTTCTATTCTTTTAGTAGTCTGGAAGAGGACTGCCATTTATTTTCAATACTGTATGTCACAATTCATTTATTCAACTTACTGTTGATATACAATTAGATCATTCCTAATTTTTGCTTTTTAAAAATCTATTATAGACATTGTTCCTAGAAATATTCTTCACATGTCAAATGGTGCACAGATGCAAGAGATTTCTACCATGTAAACCCAAAACTGAAGGTGCTGTATTGTAAGGTATGTAAATGCTTAACATTAGCAGATTTGCCTAAACCATTTTTAAAGTAATTATATCAACAATATATGAAAGATCTTCTTACTCTTTGCAAATACTGGGCTTTGTCAGGCTTTAGTATTTTTGCCTACTGGAGGATGTTCTGTACGTAATTCTGATTTTAGTTTGTAAATCTCTGATTACTGAGATTCAGCATATTTTCCTTTTTTGTTTTAATAGTTCCATAAACAATCTACCTGGTTTACTAGCAAGGTAAAGAAACATATAATCTTACAGAAATTATTTAAGAGTACAAAAGAAATTATACACTCTATTCATTTTTATTAAGTTAATATAAATCAAACAACAAAACCTGATGGCTAATGAGAAGGTAAATTACAGGCCAATCCCACTCATAAAATTATCAATAAATGCAAAACTTCTGAGCCAAATATTATAAAGGTAAATCCAGCAATATTTTAGAACATTAATACATGATTATTAACTTGGGATCATTCCAAGAATTGCAAAGTTTATTTAACATTAGAAAATCAATTAAGGTAATTCACATTAACAAATTAGAGGAAAAAATATATTATCATTTTAATAGATGCAGTAAAACACATTTACTAAGTTTCAACATTTACTCATGACTAAAACTCTATCGTATTTCAGATTGAAGAAGACTAAAGTGATATGAAAAACTGAAAGCAATACATGATGTTAGATTATATTTCAGGATCAGGAAAACATTACTATAAAGGACATTATTGGGGAAATTGACAAAAGTGGAAATGGACTATAGTTAATCATGTTATATCAGTGTTAAATTTCTTGATTTTGATGACCACATTGTGGTTAGTAAAGAGAGTATCCTTGTTCCTGGGAAATATATACTGAAGTATTTAGGGACAAAGGAGCATGATATCTGCAATTTACTGTCAAATTATTTTAGAATAATGGTGTGTGTATAGATATGTATGTTTACTGGTCATTTTCTTTCCAACTTTTATTTTAGATTCAAGGGTCTATGTGCAGGTTTGCTATATGGGTAAATTGCACGTCATGGGGGTTTGATGTTTAGATTATTTCACCACCTAGCTAATAAGCATAGCACCAATAGGTAGTTTTTCTATCCTCACACTCCTCCCACACTCTCGAGTTGGCCAGGGAGTCTGTTGTTCCCTTCTTTGTGTCCACATGAACTCAATATTACCACATATCACATATTAGTGGCAATATGCAGTGTTTGGTTGTCTGTTCCTGCATTGATTTGCTTAGGATAATGGCCTCTAGTTCCATCCATTTTGCTGAAAAGGATATAATCTCATTCTTTTTTATGGCTGTGTTTATTCCATGGAGTATATGTACCACATTTTCTTTATCTAATCTGCCACTGATGGGCATTTAGGTTGATTCCATGTCTTTGCTGTGGTGAATAGTGCTGTGGGAAACATATACATGCATGTGCCTTTATGATGGAGCAATTTCTATTCCCTTGGGTATATACCCAGTAATGAGATTGCTGGGTCGAATTGTAGTTTATTTTTACTTCTTTGAGAAATCTCCAAACTGCTTTCCACAATGGCTGAACTAATTTAAATTCCCACCAACAATGTATAATCATTCCCTTTTCTCTGCAAATTCACCAGCATCTGTTATTTTTTGTGATTGTCCTTTCTTTAAAGTTCTTGATTAGATTGTCTTTTTCCTTTATGATTCATAGACTTAAAATAATATTCTTAATATCAATTCTTTATTGTTATTAATGTCACACATATACATTGCTAATAAAATTTTTACTACATTAAGAATTTTTAAATTTAGGATCTTAATTTTAATGCAATTGAAGTATATCAATCTTTTTTTATTATGTCAGTGAATTTTAAATATTGAGTCATTTAAAAATTTATTCTTTACCCTGAGGGTGTGAAAATAATCTCTATTTAATATATTCTAAAACTTCAATTGATACATGTTTTTGAATGCCAGGAATTATATCCATCTATGTTATATGTGGTCAAATTAAAACAAGAAAATATTCCCATTTATTTCTTCTAAACATAGAACATTTGGTATTTTTTAAAAAGATCTACTGTTCTGTTTAGTGTTTGTAAACAAAATTTATAATTATAATCTGTTTCTGAGGTGTTTCTGTCTATATGTTTTAATTGCTTAGAAAAGAATTCAAAACAATATTTGATTCTCTTAATACCTATTGTTCTGTTTCACAGCACCCAGAAAAATTCTGGACCATAGTATCTCCACAGTGAACAGAACACTTTCTTCCGTGAATATTTCATTACATTAAGGTATCACTCAGTCAGGTACACACAAACACTTTCCAAAATCACATCTGACAACTGATATCACTACTAGAGGGGAATGTCTTTGTTTTAATCGTTATATTCAGGTGATGATGAATAATTTTCTCTTAGTATACAGAATTAGAATTAGCATTTAAATTCATAAGAGGTAAACAACAGGTTTAGTATAGTCTCTTAGATTTTGGTATCATGTCTACTAATACTTTGCCTAAAACGTCACAAACATTTTCTCCTAGGTTTTTTTTTCATAGAATTTTAAAGTTTCAGCTCTTGTATTTAGTCTATGATCCATTTTAAGTTCATTACTTTTGTGTATGGTATAGGAATGGGTCCAGCTTAATTCTTTCACATATGGATACTCATTTGTTCCAGCACAATTTGTTGAAAAAACAATTCCCTATTAAATTATTTGGTACCCTTGAAAAATAACTATAAATTTAAGAGTTTATTTCTGAACTCTTCTATTTCATTAATCTATATGTCTGTTTTTATTATCATACTATCTGAATACTTTAGTTTTGCTCCAAGTTTGAAATCAGTAAATGTGAGTCTTCCAATTTTGTTCTTCTTTTTCAAGAGTGTTGTCGTTATTCTTGATCTGTTGTGTTTTCATTTTAATTTAAGGATAGGCTTATAAATTCTCAAAGGCAGTTAGCTGGGATTGTGATAGAGATTGTATTGAATCTATAGATCAACTTGGGACTATTGTCATCTTACAATATTAAGTTGTCTGATTCATAAACTTGGATGTCTTAATTCTAACACTGTTTTATAGTTTTCAGAGTACAAATATACACTTCTGTTAAGTTTGTTCCTAGGAATTTTATTTTTTTGATGCTACTGTAAATAGAATCGTTTCATTAATTTCACTTTGAGATTGCTCATTGCTACTGTATAAGTGCAATTAATTTTCTGTTATGACACTGCTAAACATTGTCCTTCACTATTAAGCATGCTGTTAGCTACGGGTTTTTTCTAGATGCTGTTTATCGAATTGATGAAGTTTCCATCTATTCCTCCTTCACTGAATGTTTTCATCGTGAAAGGGTGTTAAATTTGGTCAGATGCTTTTTCAGCACTATGAAATAAGAATATTTTCCCCTTTATTATATTGATGTGGTGTGTTATATTAATTGATATTCAGATGTTAAAGCAACCTTGAATTATTAAGGCAAATACCACTTAGTCATGGTATATATTTCTTTTTAATGTTGTTAGATTCAGTTTGCTAGTGTTTTGTTGAAGAATTTTACCCGTATATTCATAAGAGATATTGGTTGGTAGTTTAAAATTATTTTTAATTTTTGTGGATACATAGTAGGTGTATGTATTTATGGGGTGCATATGCTATTTTGATATAGGCATGCAATACATAATAATTGCATCATGGAAAATGGGGTATCTATTCCCTCAAATTTTTATTTTTTTTTGTGTTACACGTTATCCAGTTTTACCCTTTTAGTTATTTTAAAAATGTACAATTAAATTATTATTGACAATAGCCACACTTTTCTGCTATCAAATAGAAGGTCTTACTCATTCTTCTATTTTTTTTTGTGCCCATTAACCATCCAACCTTTCTTTTTTTTTTTTTCAGTGAATATTAATCTCATTTGGGTATAAAGTTAAGAATAAATACAACAATTATTTTATTTAATTTTAGAAATCTGTGTAGTCTTTCAAACATATTTGTTTGGTTTTAAAATTTACACATATTTTTAGAGTATTTAATTAAATAAAACCAATAATGGAACTTGGTCAAATTTAGAAATATCACCACAGAAAATTCCTCTAGAAGAAATAAAAAAACTACTTGGATTATTAACTACTACTAATGCCCACATTTAGCCTAAGGAGTTTTCTTTTTTTTAAATTGCATTTTAGGTTTTGGGGTACATGTGAAGAACACGCAAGATTGTTGCATAGGTGCATACGTGGCAGTGTGATTTGCTGCCTTCCTCCCCTTCACCTATATGTGGCATTTCTCCCCATGCTGTCTCTCCCCTACTCCCCACCCCCCGCTGTCCCGCCCCTATTTCCCCCCAACAGACCCCAGTGTATAGTGCTCCCCACCCTGTGTCCACGTGTTCCCATTGTTCAACACCTGCCTATGAGTGAGAACATGCGGTGTTTGATTTTGTGTTCTTGTGTCAGTTTGCTAAGAATGATGGCATCCAACGTTTCAACCACTCCGTTACTACCCTACCAGTGTCAGGTAACCATCCTTCTACTCTATCCTCATGAACTCAATTGTTTTGATTTTTAGATCTCACAAATTAGTGAGAATATGTGATTCTGGTCTTTCTGTGCCTAACCTATGTGACTTAACATGAAGACTTCCGGTTCCATCCATGTTGTTGCAAATGACAGGATCTCATTCTTTGTTAATGGCTGAATAGTTTCTTTTTGTTACTCTTTTTCTGAGGCTTATGTGAAGGATTTCCTGATTCTCATAATTATACAAGACTCCAGAGAACCTTTTTTATTTTAATGACTAGAGTAGGCTGGGTGAAGACAAAACAGCTATGGTGCTATCTTTGTGGAGGAAGGCTTATTTTCATCAGCCTCACATAGATAGCTTTTTGGGTTACAGAAATGCATTTTATACAGCACTAGCCTCTAATATGGCTTAGGGATGTAGAGGGTCCAGATCAATATCATTGCCATGGACACTTAAGGGATGAGAACTGGTGCTCTTTATTATGCATTTTAATCTCATTTCAGTTGTATTGACTTTACTAGGAGTGGCTCGAATGTGAAAGCTGACCATAGTTCTTAAGAATCGGGCCTGAAATGGAATTCAGAGGAGGACTTGTCATGAACAGAGTTAATTCAAGGCTGAAGGCAGAATTTAGAAATACTATGTACTGGCTCTAAGGCAAATACGATGTCCTGTGAGCATCTACTATACTCTGTAAAATCCGGAAAGCCTAGCCATTCAGAGTGTGCTCAGCAGACCAGCAGCACTGCAATTACCTGAAAGTTATAAGTATAAAAATTCTCAGGCCCCACCCCAGACTCACTGAATAAGAATCTGCATTTTAAGATGTCCAAATAATTTTTAAGCACATTGATGTGCAGCTCCCTAGGAATCTATGAGTTCTCTATATCTGGGCTTGGAATCTCTTTATTGAACTTAAGGCATAAAAGAGCATCCTTGTGAATATTCTTCTTTGGTAGAGTTCAGAAACAGTGATCAAGGTACTAAGAAGCAGGTAGAAAATATACTTGAGTCTGAAGGCATTGTGGGGACTGCAACTAGCTAGTTCTTACAAGAAGAGTTTGGACTCTCACATCCCCAATGTGGATTTAGCATTGGAAGTAGGGATGACCCTTTAGTATTGATGGGGGTAGACTTTATCCTTTAGGGCTTAATTCTTAGTGACCAGGCATCATTATAAGGCAATCCCTGTACTCTTCCACCTATTTAGGTTGCAAATAATTAGCTTGCCCTATTTCTCAAGAGAATAAAAAAATATTGTTATGTACATTAGAATGATTTTAATTTTCTTGTTTCTGTGGTTTTCTAATTTATCTCAGCTTCTGCTCTTTGCCTCTCCTACTGTCTCTGTATTGTCTGGGTAATATCTGGTTTTGTATTACCTGCCTGAGGAGGCAGCCTGAATCAGCCTTCCTGGCCATGGTGTACTCAGCTGATGCCAATTATCCAGAGCCAATTTAGATTCCTACATAGAGCAATTGATTCCAGCGGCTTTGAGTGTCTAGTGTGTGGGATTCAAGCCTAGGGAACCAGAAGGCTGAGTGGGAGTAATCTCCAGGGGCCTCAGCTTCCTAGTGAGTTCAGAGGCAGGGTGCAGAGAGGTTCCTATGGATTCATCTCAGCGAAGGGATTTAATTTTATTCCTTTAATAAACAAGAATCCGGGCTTCTTGGAGCTTTAGTTCAGGGAACATCAAACTTCAGAGAATTGTGATTGGTCTAGGGTTTTATTAGAGATAGCTGTGCTGGGGTGCCTTGTGTCAGTTTGCCTGCTGGGAAATTTATCCTAATGTCCTTAAAAGAAGAAAGAGATCCTGGAAGTTAGTAATTAAATGGGCCTAGTCATTAGTGTTAGAGTGAGGTGGGGCAGGGAAGCCAGGCTGCATTTATGTTTATTCAGAGAATGAACAATTCTCATGAATTGTTCAGTTTGGAAATGTTTAACTGTGAGAAAATTATATTTTAACTTCATAGGTTTATGCCTAGATGTGTAGAGTACCACGGTTTGTGTACCCTATGGTGTTTTTGTGTGCATAAGATCTTTGAGTGCAGTGACCATAATTCATGGCTTGCTGTTGTTCATCAAACTTAATAGAGAATTGATAAATATTCAAAAACATTATTTGGATGTATTAAAATATGATAAAATAGATTTAAGATAATCAGTTTTCTGCTTTGTCTGGACATGTTGAATGAAGGAAATTTCCTGAATTAAATGATCTCTACAAGATAAGATTATGTTTGGAAAACCTTCATTTTATCACATTTATGAGTGAATTATTTTATCTAAGGCTTCTTTATAGTTCTCAGAGAATTATTTAGGCAAACCCTTGAAAACACATTTTTGGAACTGATTTTCTTCTAGTATACCCTCTATCCATAAGTTTGATGTAATCTATGTGTATCTACATCCACGTTTCATCTCAGTTCAGGGTTATGAGGATTACAAAATTGTTCTAATATCTAAGGGCCTGTCCTTGAGTTGGAGCTGGCAAAGATGGGGTTGGGGATGGAAAGGAGATATCCATTCCTATTGTGGGCCCAGTTCAAACCTGTGTGAGTCTAGGCCTACACTCTTTGCAAACAGGTTTTCCACAGCTACCCAGGTAGGGTCCCAGTAGGGCTACATAAAAACTTTGCCTTTTTAAGTCACTAGGTGTTTTAGAGTTTGAGGGGAAAGGAGAAGAGGCTGGTATAAAAGACTTCAGTCAGTTCCTATTCTTATCTGCTTTCAAGTGAAATCCGTTAATCCTAAAATGTTGTAATAGATTTTAGGGCTTAAACTTTTTTCTCTCTAGCTCATGCCTTCTAACCTCTGACTCCTAGGCTTGAGAGAAAACTACGTTTTCTTTTAGTAAAATTTGTGTGTGTATGTGTGTGTGTGTTTTAATCTAACACAAGTCTGTCTTCTCCAGATATCTATTCAGTAGGTTCTTGCCCTTCCTTCAGTCAGCTTTCTCAGAACTGTGAAATGCCAGGCTATCTATTTATTTCCTTGTCCAGGAAAGACCTCTGTGCTGCTTTGGAGATTGTGAACTCCAAACTGCTGGTTCAACTCTGTGTTCTGACTGTGCCCTTGCCCTCCTGCCCAAATCCTCTCTCTCTCTCTGTCCCCGGCCTTCTTTCTTCTCAACTTTTCACACCCTAGTAATAAACAGATCATAGGCACTTCTATATGTTGTTCTAGCTCTGCTAAAACCAAGTGAGTCTTATGTAGCAGACATTTAAGGCTATTTAGCTATTGAATCAAAGCTTTATGGCAGGTTATTAATCACTAATTTTCCTTTTATGCCAGTTATTCAAAAATGTAGATTAATAAATTATAGTAACTAATAAGTTTTGAGTTTATATAACAAACCAGAACCTATAATAAAAGTTAAAATATTTAAATAAATAAATAAAAATGATAAAACAAAACAACAACAACAAACCAAACAGGACTACATTAAATTTAGACAATACCAGAAAGTTTGGGCTCTGCAGGAAAAATAGCTGGGATTTCTCTCTCTCCCTTTTTTTAAATTGTACTTTAAGTTCTGGGGTACATGTGCAGATCTTGTAGGATTGTTGCATAGGTACACACATGCCATGGTGGTTTGCTGTCTCCATTCCCCCCTCACCTACATCAGGCATTTCTCCCAATGTTATCCCTCTCCAACCTCCCCACCCCTCACCGTCCATCCCCTAGCTCCCCTTTCCCCCACAGACCCCAGTGTGTGACATTCCCCTCCCTGTGCCCATGTGTTCTCATTGTTCAACACCTGCCTATGAGTGAGAACATGTGGTGTTTGGTTTGGTTTTCTGTTCTTGTGTTAGTTTGCTGAGAATGATGGTCTCCAGATTCATCCTTGTCCCTGCAAAGGACATGAACTCATCGTTTTTTGTGGCTGCATAGTATTCCATGGTGTATATGTGCCAATTTCCTTTGTCTAGTCTATCATTGATGGGCATTTGGGTTGGTTCCAGGCCTTTGCTATTGTACACAGTGTCCACAATGAACTATTGTAAACAGTGCTGCGATGAACATACACTGTGCATGTGTCTTCATAACAGAATTATTTATAATTCTTTGGGTATATACCTAGTAATGGGATTGCTGGGTCAAATGGAATTTCTATTTCTAGATCCTTGAGAAATCGCCAAACTGTCTTCCACAGTTGGTTGAACTAATTTACACTCCCACCAACAGTGTAAAAGTGTTCCTATTTGTCCACATCCTCTCCAGCATCCGTTGTCTCCAGATTTTTTAATGATCGCCATTCTAACTGGTGTGAAGTGGTATCTCAATGTGGTTTTGATTTGCATTTCTCTAATGACCAGTGATGATGAGCATTTTTTCATATATTTGTTGGCCTCATAAATGTCTTCTTTTGAAAAGTGTCTGTTCATATCTTTCACCCACTTTTGAAGGGGTTTGTTTTTTTCTTGTAAATCTGCTTTAGTTCTTTGTAGATTCTGAATATTAGCCCTTGTCAGATGGATAGATTGCAAAATTTTTTCCCATTCTGTTGGTTGTTGGTTCACACTGATGATTGTTTCTTTTGCTGTGCAGAAACTCTTAAGTTTAGTTAGGTCCCATTCGTCTATTTTGGCTTTTGTTGCTGATGCTTTTGGTGTTTTAGTCATGAAGTTGCCTATGCCTATGTCCTGAATGATTTTGCCTAGGTTTTCTTCTAGGGTTTTTATGGTGTTAGGTCTTATGTTTAAGTCTTTAATCCATCTGGAGTTAATTTTAGTGTAAGGTGTCAGGAAGGGGTCCAGTTTCAGCTTTCTGCACATGGCTAGAATTGAAGGAGATTTTTCTCTTATTTGCTGTATGGGGTGGTAGCTGGGAGGCTTTTTGGGATTCATTTCTGAGAATGCTGCACATTCTCAAATAAACTTAGAAATCATGATCAGATGTAGTTATTAGCATCTGGCAAAGTACATCTATGAATACCATATCATACACTGTTTAGATAGGCTTATGAGATAAGTCTGGAGGAAAACAGGATTGGAATTAAACTGGAAATTATAATGATAAAAAAAAGAATGATCAATAATAACAGTACCAAGGATCTTTTGGCAGGGAGAGGTCCAGCCATTATCACACCAACCTCTTTTAATTTTTACAGATTAGATTTTAGTTTTTGAAGATGTAGTTTTTCAGTGTATATATTGTTTTGTGTTTCACTCTTTTTCCAAGTACCTGTGGTTTCTGAGTCTACATTAGTTATTAAATATAATGGACTTAGTAAGCAATTCATTCATTATAGAATGGTAAGTTAATTTTAATTTCCTTCCTTCTTTCTTATTAAAGACACATTTAGAATAGACCTTTTGTTAATGTGGCTTTGGCTTTTGTTAAGTGTGTTTCCTTGGGAATCATTTCTATAGGTAGGGTTGTTGGGTAAAAGGACATGAACGTAACTGTTTTTAAAAATGAATAATTTTGAAACTTTTAATGCTAGCAACTGTGTAAGTCTATAATAAAGTTTCATCAAATATAATCTAAAATATATTTTAATACTTTGATATGATTAAATTGTTACTTCAAGTTTGCTATAATTTTATTTTTTTTATTATGAGGAAAAGCAAGATATTTTCTATTTTGTATTTACTCTTTGTATTTTCTTTTGTATGAATTCTGTTTATATTACAAGATATGTATTTCTCTTCTCCCTCTATCCCAAGAGTCTAAAAGCAAATTCTACTCAGGGATAAGACATTTTATAACTTTTGCATTAAATATTATTTATATTATAAATATATTTAACTAGAATCTAGGTTGAATTCTCCAAAGAACCTACAACATTGATTAAACTTAAATTTTGGTATGAGTTTTTTTCTCCCAATTTCTTTTGCATTATGGTTTATGGAAATTACCTACAATTTTATCTCACTCTTAGACATGATTAGTAAATAGCAAAATGAAGTCCTTTTATACATTGTGACCATGTAATTAATAACTATATTTAAGGAACTTACATTTGGCAGGACCATCATTTACTTGTCTTTACTGAGCATTCACCTGAATCAGGCATAAGTACTGAAGACACAATGGTGAAACGGCTCAGACCATGTCCTCAGGGAACTTTGTGATCTAGTTTATAAGAAAGAATGATAAATAATTTAAATAGATGTGCCATAGTAGGAGAAACAAAATCAAGAAAAATTCACAATCAGTTGAGTCCCAGAAACCCCAAGGAGGTCAGTGCACTGTGAAAGGGAAGCATTTCATGTAACTTGAACTGAGAGCTGAAGGAGGAGAAAGGAGCTACCTGCTATCTCTGACGGGGCCTTATGTATCCCCACTCTTTTGTTCTGATGGTGATGACGATTATTATTTTTAGTCTCTGTGGGTGAGCATTCATAGGTAGTTTCTGTGTTTTCTCAGAAGGCTCATGTAAGCATCAAAGGAAAGAGTCCAGGCCCATGGAGAGAAGCCGGGCAGAATCCCTGAATGCCGAACTCCTCTACTCGAAGTTTGGCATCTCAGTGTCTTGACCTGTTTCTTCAAAAAGGAAACGTTCACAAAGCAGCACTCCAGCCTCACATTCTGGCCCTTAGGGATGTGCTTCAGCAAGTCTGAATTAAACTCGTGTTCTAGTACACCATGGCTTATAGGAGGAGGGCAGAAGAGCTGTTACAGAGGAAAATGTACTCTCAGGCTGTCATGCTACTAATGACCAGCATTCTGACACATGAGTACTTTCAAACACTGGAACGCCCCTTGCGGACTCATCTGAAGGGCAGCCTCACATTCTATGAACATCACTTCCTATTCCTTTAGGATCACTATGAGCTGAGGTTATAGAGCTATATAGATTGACCTCACAGCACCATCTACTTGATTCTAAGAAAATAGGGCCCACCTGAGAGGAAGAGGCCTCCTGGGCTTGAATGGCCTGCCATCACTGCCTGCTGTACTTGAGAGATGCGTTCTGCTACCAGAGTGAGTTCCTACCTCTGGTCACCAAGAACTTGGCAGAGAGATGTTATTACAGGGCACTGTCAGTGGCCCTGCACATGGGAATGCCCTTCAACCAGTTGGGAGCTCTCGCAGGGACATTGAAGCCCTGTACTTCTATCAGCACTGCCTCTACTCAGAAGTGCCTTTTAAAGGGGCATCTTGGAACCTCAAAGGGCTCTTTGATCATGCAGGGAAAAGGTACAGCCATCTGAAAATGTACCCAGGGAAGGAAACTGTCTCCCAATAGGAGGCAGTGTTGGGATAACCGAAGGCTGCTGATTAGCTTCCTCTACCTTCAGAGCCTTCTGCAGCCTCAGGGGAAATTCATGGCAATTGGGTTGATAGCTAGTTTTGCTGCTTCTGGAAGACTCTTGTCTCTGTCTTTCCTATCGGTCATGTCCATCTGACCTAAGCTGAGCATCCATGCTCAGCTTCCTGACCTTCTCACCTTCCACATGATGCTTTTTTGACTCGTGAATGTGAACAGCCTGAGGCAAACAGGTTTGAAACAGCACAGGCCAGCAGTCATCTTCACCTTGACTTTCTCTCATCTCATTCAACATATAGATGCACGAATCCAGGCTGAGATCCAGATAAAGAAGCTGGCTGCAGAGGTGGCTGTCTCTGGTGATGGAAATCAGGATAAAAAGTCTGAAGAGGGGCGACAAGACTTTCCAGCTCCCTGCCCTGGGCCCCACCACAGAAAATCGCAGAAAAGCCACAGGTTGTCTTGTGTTTCTAGTGAGGGCTACAACTCAGAAGCTAATTTTCATGCTTGCTGTGAGTTGGATGAGACAGATGAATAGGAAAACACATCCTTAGGTTCACAGGTCCACTCAGAAACAAGCAGAGACTCTCATTCAGATACAACTGATGAAGAAGACACTGGCTTTCCAAATCCAGAAGCAGTACAGGAAAGTGGGGCCACTTCTAAATGTAAAGCTGTTTACCCTAGGGATAAGTTGAGGGCATGTAAACCTCTCAGTCATCTCTCAGATCTGCTGAAAACAACAGTGTCTGCCACTCTGCCAGCCCCATTGAGCCAAAAGCTCCAAGTGAAACCTGGCTTGCACTTGGCTCTTGTCTTCAGTCATGGTAATCTGAGGCCTCAGTCTCAACTGAGCCCTGCCTCCGGCAGTGCATCTGGCACTAGGGACAAGGATGATATGAGCAACTTTTTTGAGTTAGAGCCTCCAACTGGCTCCTACTTTGGGCGGAATGTCTCCATTGGCCAGTTTCCTGATACTCTCCAGACCGTTCAAAAGAAATTGAAGATCCTGTCTGTGGAGGGACTGTGGCCCACCATCAAGGTGATGCTGGCCTGGCTCTGCACCAACCACAGCCTCCTCAGCTCACATTAGCAGAGTCCATGTACCCTGTGGGACCACCTGTTGGTGCTGCTGAACCTGCTTCTTTCTGTGGGAGGCCTTCAGGAGCCAGGCCTGGGTCCATCCCACCATATCCATGACCTATTGCAGAGCTGTAAAGGTTCTAACATTCTCAGGTTGCTGCAACTCCTTGAGGACATTGCTCTGTGCCAGCTCTCTCCCCTGCAGGCTTCCCAGGGGAGGGTGGATTTAGGGCAGGACCCGACTCCATTCAGCAGTCAGGATGAAGCTGCTGTGTGCCTCTGTTTCCTCATAAGCTTTGGCTACTTTGCAACTAGACTCCCTGGACAGTTCTTGAGGTTCAACCCTAAGTTGGGTATCTTTGTGAGCACTATATTTGAAGGACCAGAAAACCTATCTCAGCAGCTTCCAGGGAGAACTTCAAGGACTCTGTTTGCCAAAGTATGGTCCAGCTTTGGCTTTATTGTGAAGTGGCGCAATTCGTGAAGACCCTCAGGGGCCTCTAGACTCAGTCAGTCTTGACCCCTTACCTGTTTCCCAAACTCTGGGCCTTCTGTGAGCATCTTGCGGTCATCCAGCAACTTGCCACCTCTGGTAAATTTTCCCTTATCATACCCAAGATTGTGGTCAACCAGTGTATGTCCTGAGAAGGGAAGACCACATGGCCTGGGCAACCATAAGCTTCCTAGAGGGTAAACTGAAGAGAGAGAATCAGTACATTCTATGCCAGGCCTTTGTGTTTGAGAGGTTTTTGAGGCCCAGGATGACCAGGCCAGACTCTGATGCCTGGGACCTCTATGACATTCTTGACTTCTGCAAAGGCCTGCTGGACTTATCCAGGACAGGTACACCTGATTCTAACAACATGGTTTCTATCATTGCCAGCATCTGTTTGAACCATCCTAGGAACTTCTTATACCCTCTGTATTTGGCACTGGGGACAGCAACTGCAGTTGGGGTGGAGAGCAATTCTGACTTTATACTCTAAGGCTACAGTAATCAAAACAGGATAATACTTGTACAAAAACAGGTACATAGACCAATGGAACAGAATAGAGAACTTGGAGATAAAACCACACATCTGCAACCTTGTGATCTTTAACAAACGTGACAAAAACACTCAATAGGGAAAGGATTATCTATTTAACAAATGGTGCTGGGAGAACTGGCTAGCCATATGCAGAAAATTAAAACTGGACCCCTTCCTTACACCTTATGCAAAAATTAAGATGGATTAAAGACTTAAATGTAAAACCCAAAACTATAAAAATCCTAGACGAAAATCTAGGCAATACCATTCAGGACATAGGAATGGCAAACATTTTATGATGAAATCACCAAAAGCAATTGCAACAAAAGCAAAAATTGACAAATGGAATCTATTTAAACTAAAGAGCTTCTGCACAGCAAAAGAAACTATCATCAGAGCAAATGGACAGCCTACAGAATGGGTGAAAATTTTTGTAATCTATCCATCTGACAAAGGTCCAATATCTAGAGTCTATAAGGAACTTAAGCAAATTTACAAGAGAAAAACAAACAACCCCATTAAAAATGGGCAAAGGACATGAACAAATAGTTTTCAAAAGAAGACATACAAGCGGCCAACAAATATATGAAAAAAAGCTCATCATCACTGATCATTAAAGAAATGCAAATAAAAACCACAATGAGATACCATCTCATGCCAGCCAGAATGTCAATTATTAAAAAGTTGAGAAACAGCAGATGCTGGCAAGGTTGAGGAGGAATGGGAACACTTTTACACTGTTGGTAGGAATGTAAATGAGTTCAACCATTGTGGAAGACACGTGGTGATTCCTCAAAGATTTAGAACTGAAGATACCATTTGACCCAGCATTCTCATTACTGGGCATGTACCCAAAGGAATAGAAATCATTCCATTATAAAGATACATGCACACATATGTTCATTGCAGCACTGTTCTCAATAGCAAAGATGTGGAATCAACCCAAATGCCCATCAATGATAGACTGGATAAAGGAAATGTGCTAGATATACACTGTGGAATACTATGCAGCCATAAAAAGTAACAAGATTATATCCTTTGTAGAGACCTGGATGAAGCTGGAAGCAACTAAACTTAGCAAATTAATTTGGGAACAGAAAACCAGATACCACATGTTCTCACTTATAAGTGTGAGCTGAATGATGAGACTACATGAACACAGGGAGGGGAACAACACACATGGGAGCCTGTTGGAGCAGGGCTGTGGTGGGGAGAGTATCATGAAAAAGAGCTAATGCATACAAGGCTTAATACCTAGGTAATGAGTTGATAGGTGCATTAAACCACCATGGCACATGTTTACCTATGTAACAAATCTGCACATCCTACACATGTACCTCAGAATTAAAAAAAACTATGTATATATATATGTATATATTATATGATTTGCTTTACCATTAAATTTTTGAATTTTTTTCTGTTATAAATAATAAAAATAAATTTTTATATGTCTTTGATTATTAGAATAAATTCCTACATGTAGAATTACTGAGGTCGAAGGTAAAAATAAAGGTCCTTAATGATACTAAAACTTGTGCTAAATCATAATGACACTAAGATTGTAGGAATTCTTACTCCCAAGCATATAAGTTTGCACATTTCACTATTTACAATTCAGAGAAATTTTTGCTTGCCAATTTGATGTGTGAAATTATTATTGTTTTTTTGACTGTGAGAGACTGAACTTAATAGCTTAATGGATGTGTTAATTTTAATTTTTTGCCCATGTTCCTTTTCATTTTAAAATTGAATTTTTGCATTTTAAAAATTTCTTATTGTTATAATCTGCAACCACACCAAAAGTATGGGACAGTGAAAATTTAACTGTACTTTAATACAATCACCTTAATCAGACAGTTGACTGCCTCTGTATCTTCTGCTTTGCTTGCAGAAAACTGCCAGGCTCAGTGTTAAATTCATATGAAGGAACTGATAAAACTGATGGCTTGAGAAGGAGGAAAATAGCTCAAAATATACAGGGGAGCAGAAGAGAATAAAAGAACGAGAGTAAATTACTTTGAAAAATTCAAACAGAGTTATGTTTCTGGTGGGAGATATTTGGTGTTTTCACATAGAAAAAAGTGACAGTTTATTACTGTGGAAGATTCTCCCTTCAAAATGTTTGGATGACAGGTTCTGAATTGCATTTGGAAAGTGCTAGTCTAATAACATGAATGAGGTTGGGCAAGAAAATCTAGGGCCGTACTTATTGTCAAAATAAGATATTGTAATTGTATCATATAGTGGGTTTTATTTCATTCAAGCCTGGAACCCAATTCCACTCTCATCCTCATTTAAAAATGCTTTGGCAGCTATGATGCTGATGCAGGCAAGACATGCCCTCAGAAAACAACATTGGTAGTGGCAACTAAACAACCATAGTTCTCCTAATTTTTAAAATGTTTATTACATGTGAGAATCATGCTTTCTGAGAAAGCACACCCCTCTTTGTGTTCTTTGATGTTTCTTTTCTTTTCCTGTTAGGTGTTTTGAAACTGAAGATGTTCAGTTAGCCATCAGCAGATACCCCTAGAATGGATTTCGAAAAACACTGAGATGCACTAGGGTGTCTTGAAGATGTCATTGCTGTGACTTCATGACTCAGGTCACAGATGTCTCTTGCATGATTTGCTAATTACTGATTGCCATAAAAAGAATCTTGCTTAATCTGTAGAAGAGCTATGAGATAAAGGAAAGAGAACACTTTATTGTTAAATGATTGGACTTCATTTGGTTTGCTTAGCAGACGAGTGCTATTGAAGTCAGCCTTTGGCAGTTGACACCCAGGTGAAGTCCTCTAATGAAACCTCTAAGGTTCTGTGTATCTACTCATCCTAAAAGTGTTTGTCTTCTAAAAATGTCTTTCAGACTAGGCCATGGGATTGTGGACAAAAGTTTGTCTTTTAAGGGATTTAGTCTCTTCATAGTTTTCTCCTCTCTTCATTGTGTATTTGAAGAATGTTATAAAATTCTGCAAAGAAGTGACTAATTTGTTTTACTTTATTAGTCTTGTGTGTAAATAAAAAGTAAAGAATGATTTTAAAAAAAGAGGCCAGGCACAGTGGCTCACACCTGTAATCCTAGTACTTTGGGAGGCTGAGGCTGGCGGATCACAAAGTCAGGAGTTCGAGACCAGTGTGGCCAATATGGTGAAACCCTGTCTCTACTAAAATACAAAAATTAGCCAGCCATATTGGCTGGCACCTGTAGTCCCAGCTACTCGGGAGGCTAAGTCAGGAGAATCGCTTTAACTGGGGAGGATGAGCTTTCAGTGAGCTGAGATCATGCCACTGCACTCCAGCATGGGCAACAGAGTGAGACTCCATCACACACACACACACACACACACGAATGTTATAGAAAACCACAAGAAAGTGTTGAGCAGTGCAGTACCTAAATCTTAGTACTTTTATGGAGGTTCTGTTGAGGAAAATGACTTAGAAGCTTTTTTATTATTACATGATTTTCTGATAGGGAGAGTGCTGTCTGTTTAATGCGTGAGAGTTTGTTACTAGTCATGGCTATCGCATAGATGGTTATGGTAGGAAGAAGGCCTCTATTAGTCAACTGGTTTCCTTCATTATACCCTGAAAAGTAGGAAAGAACTTTATTTTGCAGATGAGTGCGATAGAATTAGTCAAGTTAAGCAGCTTTCCCAAAGACCTGCAGCTACTACGTGACTTACCTAATGTTTAATTCCAGGTGTATCAGACTCCTGAATAAACCTAGCTCATTTATAAGCACACAAAAGCACAGAATATCCAGTAACAAGGCAGGAAGATGATGTCTCAGTGAAAGGGAGCTAGAATCTAGAGGACACCTTGTGGGCCACAGAAACAACCCTCTCTCTTTCCCCTTCTTATTGTCATGGTGATACTTAAACTTTTACCTTTATCCGGGTGCTCTAGGGAAAGAAAAGTTAGAAGAGGGAGGAAACAGCTTTTACAGGAGGTTTCAACTCTGATTTGAGAGGCTATTTACCCAAGAAGAAACAGCCTTAAATGAGAAGACAGTGAATTATCTTTACTAGACAAATTTTGAATTTAGGGTGAAATTGGTTTGAAGGTAAGTTATGTTCAGACAATCATTAGAGCTAGGCATTTCTTTTGCACATGAGTTGTAATGTGTAAATTTCAGCCTCTATAGATATACAAGTTATATGTGCTATCTATGCCACCAGAAACTACATTTACTGTGGTTGAATATAACGTTTTGAATAGAATAACTTCTCTTATGAACCTAAGAGTCGAATTTCTACCTACCTCCTTAGTATATCTGCTGGAATTTTCCATATGCAATCTTGTGACGCATAATAACATTTTCATCAATAACAGGCTGCATGTACAATAATGGTCCTGTAAGATTATAATTGAGCTGAAACATTCCTATTGCCCATTGGTGTCTTGATGATCCTGGATAGGCCTAGGCTGACATGTGTGTGTTTCTGTCTTAGTTTTTAACAACAACAAAAATGTATCGTACATAATACTTGAGAGTAAATGGCTGTTATTAGTTTATGTATTTACTACACTATGCTTTTGATGGTTTCTTTAGTGTGTACTCCTTCTACTTACTAAAAAAAAGTTAAGTATAAAATAACCTCAGGCAGGTCCTTAAGGATGTATTCCTGAAGAAGTTATTGTTTTCATAGTAGATTAATGCTTCATGCATGTTATTGCACCTAAAGACCTTCCAGTGGGACAAGATGTGAGGTGGAAGACAGTGATATTGATCCTGAACCTGTGTAGGCCTAGGCTAATGTGTGAGTTAGTGTCTTAGTTTTAACAAATAAATTTAAAAAGCAAACAAAAATAATTTTTTTTTGCAATTTTGTAACTTTATTTGATGTATTTGGCCATCAGTGATTAGTTCTCATCCACATCGACTGTTTATAGATTTTTGAAACTGGTAACAGGTACATAGGTAACCAAAGTATAGAACTTTTTTGGTGAATCTTCATCCTCATTACATTTTCTGGACAACTGCACATGGTTTTGGTATGGGACATTCCCTATTCCTTTGTCCCAGACAGCTTTGTTGAGCCTGGTATCAATGCACACATCTGGAGTTCCTCCTATCTCCTTCGTGGCAAATATCTGAATCTCTTTGAGTGCTCAAGGGGTGCAATTCTTCAAACCCACTCCATGGATGCACTTGTGAATGTTGATGGTATATTCTTGGGTCACCACCTCATTGATGGCAGAATGGACCTTTTTCTTCTCGCCACCCTTCTTTGCCGGAGGCTTTCTGCTGGGTCCAAGTTGGAAAGCCAAAAATAAATTTTTAAAAATAGAATGAAATCTTATGATATAAGGATATAAAAATATTTCGTACAGCTGTGTGATGTGTGTTTTAAGCTAAATGTTATTACAAAAGAGTCAAAGTTTTAAAAATTAAAGTTTATGAAGTAAAAGAAATATAGTGATCTAAGTAGTTGGTTATTGAAGAAAGAAAAAAATTTAAATTTAGTGTAGCCCATGCACACATATGTTCACTGTGGCACTGTTTACAATAGGAAAGACCTGGTACCAACCCAAATGCCCATCGATGATAGACTGGACAAGGAAAATGTGGCACATAAACACCATGGAATACTATGCAGCCATAAAAAACAATGAGCTTGTGTCCTTTGTAGGGACATGGGTGAATCTGGAAACCATCATTCTCAGCAAACTGACACAAGAACAGAAAATCAAACACCACATGTTCTCACTCATAGGTGGGTGTTGAACAATGAGAACACATAGACAGAGGGAGGGAAGCATCATACACTGGGGTCTGTCTGTTGGGGTGTTGGGGAATAGGGGAAGGACAGCGGGGGGTAGTGAGATTGGAGAGGGATAACATGGGGAGAAATGCCAGATATAGGTGACAGGGGGATGGAGGCAGCAAACCACATTGCCATGTATGCACCTCTGCAACAATCCTGCAAGTTCTGCACATGTACCCCAGAACCTAAAGTGCAATATATATATATATAAAAATTTATAATTTAGTGTATTTAGTGTAGCCTTAAGAGTACAGTGTTATTAAAGTCCACAGTGTTATAGTGTTTGCAGTAGTGTACAGTAGTGTTCTAGGCCTTCATAGTCACTCACCACTCATTCACTGACTCACCCAGAGCAACTTTTAGTCTTGCATGCTTCATTTATGGTAAATGTCATAACAAGTCTACCATTTTTTATGTTTTACATTATATTTCTACTGTATCTTTTTTATGTTCATAAGTTAAAATACACGAATACCATTGTATTACAATTGCCTACACTATTCTGTATAGTAACATGTACTGGTATGTAGCTTAGGAGAAGTAGGCTATACCACACAGCCTAGGTGTGTATTAGGCTATACAATCTAGGTTTGTATAAGTACACTATGATGTTTGCAAAATGAAAACATTACCTACAAGGGATTTCTCATAACATATCCCTGTCATTAAGTGATTCATGACTGTATCTGAAATGCAAGATGTCTACAAGTCAAGTCATTATTTCTACCTAGACTAGCCTTCTTTCTTGTTGTCTTTATCTTGACAAATGGAATTTAGCTTATTAAGTTTGAAATACTGCAAGACTAGTTCTATCATCTCCCTCAATGAAAATAATTTATAAGTGTGTGTGTGTGTGTGTGTGTGTGTGTGTGTGTGTATTCATTTCGTGGAGTTAACTTATGGATGGCAAGTCTGTAGGGCAGGCTGGTAGGCTGGAAACTCTTGGGTAAGAGCTGGATCTGATACTGTAGTCTTAAGGCAGAATTTCTAAGGCCTTTGTTAAAGATAGCCTCTTTAATAAATGGGGCTGGGAAACTTGGATATCCATATGCAAAAGAATGAAATTAGACTCCTATCTCTCATCATATGCAAAACTGAAATCAAAATGGATTAAAATCTAAGACCTCAATCTATGAAAGTATTCCAAGAAAACATTGGGGAAAATCTCCAAAACATTGGTCTGGGCAAAGTTTCTTGAACAATACCCCACAAGAATAGGCAACCAAAGCAAAAATGGACAAATGGGATCACATCAAGTTAAAAAGCGTTTACATAGCAAAGGATACAATCAATAAAATGAAGAGACAACACACAGAATGGAAGAAAAATATTTGCAAATTGTCCATTTGACAAGAGATTAATAACCAGAATATATAAGGTGCTCAAACAACTCTAAAGGGAAAAATCTAATAATCTGATCAAAAAATGGGCAAAAGATTTGAATATATATTTCTCAAAAGAAGACATACAAATGGCAAACAGGCATATGAAAAGGTGCTTGACATCATTTAATATCAAGGAAATGTAAATCAAAACTGCAATGAGATCTCATCTCAACCAAGATACAATAGCTTATATCCAAAGATGGATGGACAATAACAAATGCTGACAAGGAGGTGGAAAAAGGGGACCCCTCATAACCTGTTCATGAAAATGTAAATGAGTACAGCCACTATGGAGAACAGTCCAGAGGTTACTCAAAACACTAAAAATAGAGCTAGCAATCCTACTTCTGGACATATACCCAAAAAAGGGAAATCAGTATGTTGAAGAGATATTTGCACCCTTATGTTTGTTGCTGCACCGTTTACAGCAGCTAAGATTTGGAAACAACATAAGTGTCCATCATCAGATGAATGGATAAAGAAAATGTAGTACATATACACAGTGAAATACTATTTAGCTATAAAAAATGAGATCTAGTCATTTGCAACAACATTAATGGAACTGAAGGTCATCGTGTTAAATGAAATAAGCCGGACACAGAAAGACCAACATCACATGTTCTGACTTATTTGTGGGATCTAAAATTCAAAACAATGGAACTCAAGGACATAGAGAGTAGAAGGATGGTTACCAGAAGCTGGGGTGGGTAGTGGGGGGATGGTGGTGGTGATGGTAGTGGGGATGGTACAAAAAAATCTCCAGAATGAGTAAGACCTCTTATTTGACAGCACAACAGGGGTGACTCTAGTCAATAACTTAAATGTACATTTTTAAATAACTTAGAGTGTCACTGAATTGTTTGTAACTCAAAGGATAGATGCTTGAGAGGATAGATACCCCATTCACCATCATGTGGTTATTTCACATTGCATACCTATATCAAAACATCTAATGTATCTCGTAAATATATACACCTATTATGTACTCACAAAAATAAAAAATAAAAATAATTTTTAAAATAAGACATATTTTCTGTCCTTAAAGCAATCACTCACTCATTGTGTGTTGAGAGAACGTTAAATAGTAGATCATCAAGGATGTTTGTCATGAGTTTGCTGCACATCCATTAGTACTTCTTTGCTCCTCGGGAAATACCAACACACACTTTTCCAAACAAGCTTCTGGGTTTTCCTGCTGAAAGGCTGTGCCAGTGTAAGTGCTGACTTCTTTTTCCTAATTAAGTCACTGTAATGCAGCGCTGAAGAGTATAAGCTTTGGAGCCAGCCATTCCGGCCTCAGTCACTTTTTTTAGCCAAGATAAATGATGAGTTCTTCATTTTTTTCTGAGTTGATATCCTCACAGAGTTGTCATGCAGATCAAATGAGCCAATATGTGTAAAGTACATTGCATGGTGCCAGGCACATAGTGGCACAAATGTAGCTATGAGTTATGCCTCTCTTGAATTATAACTCTAACTAGAAAATCTGAATGGTTTGTTCTGAATCAAAACCAAATGGAAATAATTCTGAGCAGATATTTCTGGGTGCACATTTAATTCTGTGTTCTCATTTTTATAAAGAAACTTCTGCCTCTGCCTCTGCCTTGGAATACAATACAATAACAAAATCTGATGTCAAAATAGAAAATGTGTAATTATTGACTAATCGTAGAGTGGTAGACCTGGAAGGGCCCATACAAATGACCTAGGACAGTCTCCTCTCTTTGAAAACAAGGCATCTGAGACCTCAAGGGATTAGGTGATTTGTCCATGGTTGTACAGCTAGGAAGGTACAAAGTAGGGGGCTCCATTTCAGTTCATTCTTGGATAAAAGCATCACTAACAATTTTTCCCCTGTTAGCTCATTTATGCAGATTGATCTAGTAAATAGAGACAATAATTTTTCAAATGTGTGAAAAATATGAATTGCAACTATGCAACATTAAAATATTAAAAACTCATAAAGACGAATAACATATTTTACAGAACTGAATACCACTGCTAGTTTATTTTCATTTTCTAATAAAAATGGAGGTATATCACATTAGATGAGTTTATTTGTAACTAGCCTACTTCAATTAATTTATGTGGTACCAGATTTAAGCATTCCCACTCTGCTCTCTGAGGACTTAGTATCAGGAATGAAAGCTGGCGTTAAAGTCAGAGCAGATGTGCTATCACTTCAGCCTGTCTAGCTTGGCTCGAGCTGTTGGTATAATTGCCAGTCTATGCCAGTGCTGAGATTTTGGATCACTGCCTGAAAAAATAACATCTAGAATGAGACTCTGGCTCAGAAATCCTACTCCAAATGAAATGGTCTTTCTTGTATTTATTGACTAGAAATACTGGGAGGAGCAGAGAAGTTGGTTAGGCACATGGTAAGTATAATTTTTGTGGGATTATGAGTGCTGTCTCTTTAAGGAATCTCTCCAGTGATGGCATATACCTTGCACATATGTTTGTTCATTCATTCTCATCCGGATTTAATTTCCTTTTCTGTGTGTATAGTGCCTGTCTCTCAAATGAAGTGGCTATTCATTGTTTGTATGTGTTTAATTCTGAGTCCTCTAGACAAGTTTAAGCAAGCAACAAACACTTTAATGGGTTTTCCTGACGTCTAGACATGCTAATGGTTCATAGCATCTGTCCAACTCGGTGGAGCAATGTTTTTGTTTTATCTGAGCAGATTCTGAAAAGTCTTCCTACCGTTTTGAGTTTGATTACTCTGCTGTCATTTGACTTAATTATTTCTATTTATTATGCCTTAAAAAGAAGGGATGTCACTATGGGCACAGAATTCAATAATAAAAACTGTGGGCAGTATTCTCGAGGAACCACAGAAAGTCACATAAAAGTAAAAATGATTTGCAAACCCAAATAAGTATTTTTAAATTAGTGACAAAATGAAAATGTATTTTAGCCATTTTCTTATATAAAGTCTTGTCACTTTAACATTAGAAGGTAGTTTAAATAATCTAAAAATCAATGCAAGGATTACTTACATAAAGAATGAGAATAACAAAATGTCAGATGTTTTGAGAGAAAGATGTCATTTAGGATTTTCTACAGTGTTCTGTCCCAGCAGGAACTAGCTTCTTTCCATCTTGAGGAGGTGCCTCTAACCTCTCTCTAGACTTTCCTGTAGCAAGAACTCTGGGCCTAAAATGAGGTCAGATTTTTAAGTTGCCACTAAGTGAACATCATTTATAATTTTCATTCCTCTAAAAGAGTTTATCAAGTAATTGCCCTCTAATAGCAGGCAAGCAGTATGACAAGCAGAATGAGGCATGGTGAAGCTAATGAAAATTTAAAGTGGTCTCCATTTCCATTGACTTTGGAAAGGCCTATCAGAGCAATGCCACTCCCCACAGATAATGACATACTTCCTAAAATGATTGAAACAAAGATGTACAGAAAGCAAGATAAGTCTTTTTGTTCTCCTAAGCATAGTCTTCTCAAATTCATGGTAATAGTTCCTGGAACATTTAACATTTTTTCTTGATGCTAAATGGTAGCTTAAACTTTACAGTTTCAAAGGCAAAATGTCAGAGACTAGGATCCTCATGTCTACAGAACTAATCTTGAAGACATGTGATACAAAAATAGTCTATGAAAGTTTCATTAAAACTGTCTACATTTAGGTGCTGAACTGGGCCTACACTATATTTCTGACCTTCCCCTAGAACATTTTCCTTAGCTGTAACTAAGGAAAAATCCTAGTCATAAAAAATACTTGGTTGTGTTAAGGCAGGAAAGACACTTTGTTAGTTTGTGCTTACATAAATCAGACCCTAAGAGAATGACATCATTACATATATTTTATTCAGGAAGTAATCCCAGAAAGCACAGACAGTGTGTGGGGAAATAGAAAGGAGAAAAGCCAATAAAGAAAGCATGATTGAGTTGGTTACCAGTGTTGACAACTGGCACTCAATTTCTCTTTTGAGAAACCATGTAGAATGTTCAGTATTGTCTCACCAATGGAAGAGAAAGCGGATTTATTTCTACATTCACTCTCATCCTTCTTTGGTTTAGAGTTACCTGGCTTTCAGCCATACCCTGTATATAGGTCCAGCAAGCTTTGTGATCCTGAAGAAAGCCCTCAGCCAGAAAAGCAGAAGGAATCAGCACTCGAGGTAGGGAGCTTTCTGTGTTTGAGGAGCCATCTCCATTACAACTGTAGGTAATCTGAGTAGACTGAGAGATTCTGGGACATGGCATCAACATCTCTCCTCAGATTGGTTCATGCCTTTCTGTATAAGTCCATTCTGTTAATGACTCTTCAAGAGATTAGCCTGTAATCATCTCTAAGAAAGACTTATAAGTGAAGGTTGCATGGAATAAGAGACAGTCATTGCTGTGGTCTCTGGTTCTGACACATAATTGATGTATATTATCTTCCTCCTCTTCTACTCATTGTAAATACCCCTTACTGTTGGCCAGTACTATGGCTGTTCTAACACAATAGAAGTATGTGATAAGAAGGTCTGTATTTCTTCTTTTTCTATCTTACTTTTGACCTTTGGATTACTCTGGCCCAATCTTGACTATCTTTTTCATTGTATGACAGATTGCTGCTATGCCTCCCTGATCTCATGATTGGTAGTTTTGACAATACCCTTTTCATGGTGGGTGGTTCCAGTTGCATGCTCACTTGACTATGATTAGTTTCTACTAGGGCTCAGCAGCATGCCAGATAGTCCTTTTCAATTGGCAAGTGATCAGTGCTACAGAATGCATGGCATTGCTCTAGAATCTTAGAAAATGTATGCTATAGAACATGTCCTGGGCTTGACAGACAGACTCCACACTATGTCCGTATCTACTACAGGTATCTTGACACTGTTGGATCTGCTGGCCTGAAAGAATGTGAAGCTTTCACTGAACATCCTCTCTTGCTGTAGAATCCACACAAAACTTGTAGTTTTCTAAGTCACCCAGTAAATGGGTTGAAATAGTATTTCCAAGTATGACATATGTTGCCTCCAAAATTCAGGGCAATACTTTCAGTGCTGTGCCTGGTTGTAGGAGTTATGATGTTTATGAACTTGGCTTTTTCTTTAGAGAGAGTATTTCAAATGCCCAAGAAAATCATACCTCTCAAAACTTCACCAAACCAGAAGGCTTTTAAGATCTTTATAGAGTTTATCTCAACCTTTTGGCATGCATGTGTCTTACAAGGACAAACAGAGTAATTGCCATTTCCTGTTTACCAAGTCCAATTAGTGTGCCACCAATACGTAGACAAATCTGATATTCTGTGGAATGTTAAAATAATCCAGGTCTCTTTTGTGAACAAGAGGAAGCAATAGAGTTAACACAGATCTGGGGCAAAAAAGTAAATATTTATCCCAGATGAATACAAAAAGCTTAAATTTAAAAAATGTCCTGCTCAGATCAACTACCCATCCAGTGTCAGAGCTACGTAAATATTTTCTAGTCAGGTTATGAAATTTGGTACAGGAGATATGACTGGTACTACAGCTGGCTTATAATGGCTTACCATAATCTGCCATGATTTATCTGGATTTTTCAATGACCATATCAGTGAATTAAACTTTCAATCACTGAAGTTGATGCTAGTTTCTATAATTCTATGCCAGAAAATTGAATTTTAAAGATTTACTATTTTAGGGGAAAGTTCCAGGGATTCCATTTGACTTTTCCCATCATAATGGATCTTAATTCACAGATTGAGAAAACCATATGAGTGTTCTGCCAGCTGCACTAATCACCTGGAGAAATGATGACAGAAAAGTCTGTTAGACACACTGTATGATGGCCTTGGTCTCCATAGGTCCCCACTCTGACAGGAGTTACCATGGTACTTTGGGTCTCCTGGTAACAGTGTCAGCTCAAACTCTATCATAGCCCTCAAAATATCTGGATATTATCCCTCTTCCAGTATATAATTATTCTGTTAAATGGCCATAGTTTTCTATGAGGAAGAATTGGAAAAATATTTTTGCATATACTTGTGGCATTTCAGGGTTCTTTTTTAAGTGGACCTCATCTTTAAGTGATGGACTCAATAACTAGCTCAGATTTGGAAACTGGCAAGAAATGATGACTTGTCATTACATCAACCCTTTCCTCAAGAATCTTTAACCTTTTGTTGTTGCTATAGCTAAGTCAAGAAGTGCCCTTATTGGCTGCCTATTCATCTTGTTCCACGAAACACCGTGATTTATCAGCCATTGTCACAAATCCATGTGGTCAAGACCCCCTGGTTTCCTCTCTGGCCTTGCTGCTCCATTTTCCCTGGCAATAAAATATGCCCATCAGAATCCTGTTATTCTCATGGGTACTAGGAAGCATGTTTTCAAAGATTATTCTCTACCATCACCCTGGCTTACAGGAGATCATGAAGCTTCTCAGTGAATCTGATGTCTTTGTCACTCAACTCCTTATTGCTTTAGTGAAAGGGGTGTCGTTCAGGCCCTTTTATGGAACACAGCTAGCTGTTGGACTTCTGATTTCATTTTGACTTGCTCACCTTTCTGATCCTTTCCTCATTACCCTACCAAGGCAGTTATGCATTTCAACCTTGATTGCCACGGGTCATCATCATATTCAAATTCTAAGGCCACCATAATGTCAAGGGAGGGTACCCCTATGTCAATAAACTCTCAGGCCCCAATCTGACAGTCTATTCAAACTAATTTCCCAATTTCTTGCTATTACATATTAGTTGAGTGATGCAGATCTACTAGAGAATAAGTCTTTCTTCACATAGGACCACTTTGCACAAGCTGCGCTAAAGCTTGATTCTAGTTATTGGTAGGCCATGCATTCTAAATGGGAGTACAAATTGGTTTTGGGAGCACAAAAAATTCTTAGATATTAGAATGATTTTAGGCACTCCAAAGGATTACAGAACGTAAGCAGTACACTGTATATCTGTGGTATTAAAGTTTTATAGGGGGTAGTAAATATCTAAGATTCCTTAGGTAGGTTATAATAAAAAAAAGAGATTGAGAAGCCTGGTCTAGACACTACAGTGGAAGCCCTTGTTAAAGCACAGATGATGGAGTCCTACCTCCAAATGGAACCTGAGAATTTGCTTTTCTAAACATTCTACATATGGGTGATTATAGTACTTATCCAATAGGATTATTTTGTGGATTAAATGAATTAAGGCAGAGAACAGAAGTACAAATGCCATGAAGCTGGAACATGCTTGGTTTGGTCAGAAAACAGCAGGGAGACCAGTGGCTGAAGCAGAGTGAAAAAGTGGGAGCTTAGAAGTAGGTGAAGTAAGAGCAGCAGCGAGATGCCAGTGTATACAGAGAAGATTGGCTGTTGTAAACTTTTTTATTTTATTTTATGTTCCAGGATACATGTGCAGGCTGTGCAGGTTTGTTACATAGGTAAACCTGTACCATGGTGGTTTGGTGCACCTGTCAACCCATTACCTAGGTATTAAGCCTAGCATGCATTAGCTGTTTTTCCTGATGATCTTCCTCCCTCCTGTCCCTTGACAGGTCCCAGTGTGTGATGTTCCCCACTCCCATGTCCATGTGTTCTCATTGTTCAGCTCCCACTTGTAAGTGAGAATATGGGGTGTTTGGTCTTCTGTTTCTGTGTTAGTTTGCAGAGGATAATGGCTTCCAGCTCCAACTACGTACCAGCAAAGAACATGATCTCATTCCTTTTTATGGCTGCATAGTATTCCATGGTGAATATGTACCACAATTCTTTATCCTGTCTATCATTAATGCGCATTTGGATTAATGAATTTTTACTCTGAGAGCAATCAAGAGCCACTGGAGTATTTTGAGTTGACAAATGTTATGATCTAACTTATATTATGTTTATTCTGTCTGCTGTGTGCAGCATGAGAAAAGCAAGAACACAAGTTAAGAGGTTATTGCAATTTAGGGCCTGGTGAGGTGGGTCACACCTGTAATCCCAGCACTTCAGGAGGCCAAGGCAGATGGGATTACTTGATTCCAGGAGTTTGAGTCTAGCCTGGTCAACATGATGAAATCCTGTCTCTACAAAAAAATACAAAAATTAGCCAGGTATGGTAGCTCATGCCTATTATCCCAGCTACTCGTGAAGCTCAGGTGGGAGAATCACCTGAACCTGGGGAGGTCAAGGTGGCTGTGAGCTGAGATTGCACCAATGCACTCCAGCCAGCCTAGGTGACAGAGTAAGACCCTGTCTCAAAAAAAAAAGTGTTATTGCAATTCAGGAAGAGATGTGTAGGATTTGGACTGGGGAGAAGTGGTCAGGTTCTAGGGCTTTTTCCAAATAGGAATTGGCAAGATATAATGATGGTTTGGATAAGAAAAAGACAAGATTCAGGATCGAGGATGTCCCCAAATATTTTTGCCTGAATTTCAAACATAGAGTTCCCATATTCTGAATCAGAGAATATTGAGAGGAGAGAAAGTTTTGGTGAAAAAAATCTAGAGTGTAATTTTGGATATATTAAGCCTTAGTATCTCAAACAGAGATGTTGAATAGGTGACTAGATCTGTGAATCTGGAGTTCAAAAGATGGTCTGGGCTAAAAATGTAAATGCCCGGTTATATTTCCAAAAATGATGTTTAAAATTCTGACATCAGAAGAGATTACTTAAGGATGAGTGCTGAAGAGGTCTGAAGGGTGAATCCTATTGTACCAGAACTTTTAGTGTAATGAGAACTAAGGTTATTATTAATAAGGTAGATTATCAAGAATTGTTTAGCAAAATCTTATAAGTGAGATGACTGAAAAATCACCCAAGTAAATGTCACCTGGTGTGATAATTTGACCAAAAGACAAAAAAAATATTATCTTTGGATTCACAGGGCTGGCAGGATCAGTTTACTGAAAATCCAAATTTGCTTATATATTCATGGGCTATAATAGCTACCTCCCGAAGCCAATTATAAGAATTAGAGATAGTTTAAAATTGTTACATTTTATTTGAAGAAGAGTATTGAAATTTGTTTTATGCTGCGTAAAGAACTTGTTTGATGTATATTTCATGAGCCCTGGTTGAGAGGGAACATTTCATATTGGAATATATGAAAGCTTCTAATCAAACATTTATGTCGCAAGAGTTTTCTTTTATGGAGGAAAGTTAATGTGATAAAAAAGTTAAAAAAATAAGCATAATAATGCCCTGAAGATGATAATCCATTTTGGACAAGATAGAGGGCAGAGAGAATTCCCAGTAATGAACAGCTGGATTGAAGTAAGAAGCTGGAGTCAGAGGCAAAGCTTCTGATCTTGGTTTTCACAGAGAGCCACTAAACCTTTCATTCTCCTAACCAACTCTGACCCTATTCCGTTACGCCTTCTTAGTAACAAAAAAATTACTTCAGTACACTTTTATATTTGAATGGGGAACAACAAAGAAGTTTAGTTTAAACAAATACAGTGTCTAGTGTGGGCAATTTCTGAAGGGGAAATAAAATGTTTCAAAGTAGGTTCATTTATACTGGTGTTAATAAATATGTTGTCAGCCTCTTTCTTATCCAGCTATTCCAACCTGAGACCCTTGACAGCTTTTGGCTATGAACCCATTTTCTCCATGGAGTCTGAATTAATTTTCACAGGGCCTGTGTATGTCTTTGTAGCCCTCACCAAGGACCCCTCTCTATACCCGCTTTCATGTACTACATGGCTCTTTGGAGACTGGAATAAAACTGGTTTTCTAGAAATTACCACTGGGCTCTTGATTTTGACTTCATTATTCCTGCGTCATGCTTCCTGCCCTACCCTACCACCCTTTCTCCCCTATCCCACTATGTTCTTTTCTGCACATGGATTTGGGATCTAGTATATAAGGACAGGACTCTGAGTTTCTGAGTATCTCAAAATACCAAACATTCTCATCTGTTATCCTCTTACCACTTCTTTTTTGTTTAGGCTCCAGGTCTGGATTTTGACTCAGGTTCTCTTCTCATTCAGAGTAAGTAGTGACTCTGTATGGCATCCCTCCTCTCTAGACTTGGAATTCTGACCCTAACTATGTATCATTTGGCTGGATCAGTTTCATTGAGATTAGATCATCTTCCTGAGGGTCTTATCCTTTTTTTATAGATCTCATGCAAATTAGCTATGTCTTCATTGACAACCAAGTATACAGGAATCTTCTGGTTGCTCCATGTGTCTTCTTGACTGGAGATTATGATGCTACTCATTTCAGAACCTCAGTTGTGAGAGTTGGGTCCCAGAACACTATGTCTTGACCACATAGACATCATCTTTGTGACAGTTTTGATGGGAATCTATTTACTATCTATTAAATGGACTCCCTCCTTCTTCAATTTGGTGCTGATTTTGCTCTCTCCTCTTTCTCCCCATTTCCCTCTGGCCATATGTTTTTGAGGATCTCTTATGTCTGAGACTGCCCAGATAGATGATATTATTGGAAATATTTCATCATGTTTATAATATAACAGTATCTTATATATAGCAGCCATTCAATAATGCTTACTGTGAATGAGCCATGCTGTTTAAATTCTATCAGCAACATTGATATTAGCACAGTACTTGGCATGTTGTAGGTTTTCAATCATCTGTTGGGTAAATGAATATTATTTTTAACTTAGTATTCACTTTAATTTTTATTATCATAAAAATTTGCTTTTTACTAAAACCAAATTTTAATTTTTAGACTTAAAACACAATTTTGAATCCCTGTCTGAACCTTAGGTTTAATTTCACTGAAGTCTTTTCAATTTCATGAACCTTTCTGAAGTGAGAAACTTTTTAGTATTGACTCTAGAAGAACAATGATAGTTGTTACACGTGTCCCACACATTGATCAACATATCTTTCCCTGAACTTTCTTCCAATCAGCAAAGGGCAATTTTTATCTCATTATTTTTTCTTCAGCTTAGATGAAAAACTAGTTTTTACTGATAAATTTAGCTTTACTTAACCTTGCTTCTATTATTGGCTCTGATCTGATCACTTAAAAAAATTAAGACTTGTTTAATGACAGCCTGTCTGAAATCTAACTTTATAAAATCACATTGGACCACTACATGATAATACTTTAAGACAAAAATGGAATTTCTTTACATGCTACTTCCAAAGTTATGTACTTCAAAAGTACAGGTCCTCTTGTTATTCCTGAAAGTTAAAAAAAAAGCTCTGAGAATGCTGTGCCTATGTTCTCTCATCCTCAGAGTCTTGAACAGAGTAATGACGCTTACATTTGAGGATCTTTTATGCATTAAAAATACTTCCACATGTGCTTTTTGTAGCACCCTGGTAAATAAAAGCATGAATTTTTGAGTTAGACAACCTTAGGCTTAAGTCCTAACTGGCATCCTACTATCTGTGTGGTGTTGTTTCTTAACCTGTCTGAGCTCATTTCTTCAAATCAAAAATAGAGGTGGTGCTACGTATTTAGGGAAGTTGGGGGGATTAAATTACGTAATGTATGTACTACTCTTGGAACATCAAAAGTTTTCAATACATTCTGGTTTGATAACAACCTTCAAGACAGAGAAGGAGCTGGAGTAATGACCAACATCAATTACTTATAAAGACTTTTCATATGTTTAATAGATAAGTATTTCCTCCTTACACATCAGCATAAGAAATGTTGTTATTTTGGTTTAAGTTCTAAGTAAAAATCTATGTGCCCCTACTCTCCAAGGAGGTAAGTAATTAAATCTCAATCAAGGGTTTTAGTGTCTTCTTGCTCTTTATATTCTAAATTTGGCTACTTATGTGGATATAGAAAGATGTGGGAGGTGGAGTGGGCCTCTTTGTTCTTATAGCTCCTTTTGCTGAAAAATCTACCTTCCATTTTCCCCTCCATCATTTCCCAAGCACTGATGCTCTCTGCAAACTTAGATGTGAATTCTCCAGAGGTCCTGTCCAGTGACCACGTGCTTTGTTACTAAAGACCCTTGATGATCAGTTCTTGCTCTCCACGGGTATCTTACAAGGAATTACCCAACAAAGTATCCACATACATGGTATCTCCACAAACCACTAGACCTTGCCCTGACTGGGAAAATTTCTTCTTCATTGGTTTCTTCTCTCAGCACCAGCATTCACCCCTGTTTCCTTTAAGGGTCTTCTCAAATTAAATCTGTGCAGAAGTTACCACTTGTGTACAGTGTTTCACTTTCTAATCTGAGATTCTCTGAGGCAATGGATCCCAGAAGCAGAGTACTAAGTCTTGGTTACTTTTGGGGAAAAGGGATGGTAGCCAGAACACTCATTATTTTGAACATCCAATAGCAGTAAAAATAATGTATGATGTACATTAATACAACAATAAGTCATCTGATAAGGATTTTATTTATTTTTCCCATCACTCCTATGATATAAGTTCTTCAGGCACCACACTACCCTCAATAACAAAAGAGATGTATCCTGGTTTTCTGCTTTGTGAAGATCTACCTTCTGCATCACTGCTTAGCTATTAGAGAGAAGCGGTCCTTTAGCCACTGATGGTTTTGACAAAAGTTCTTTGAGCAGATGTTCACTTATCCCTTGGTCTTGAAACAAACACAAGCCAATTGTCTGTCTTGTCCCAGAATTCCTCAGGTTGGATCTCATCATAATTCAGATCTCTCCTCTGGTCACCATTAGAAGCTCAACTCCTCATGTCATACATCACCAGGACTCCTCTTGCCATCTTCTTCCATTTTCTGACCCAAACTTTCTTTCCTTATAAGCTTCTCAAGCTCTTCCAGTGTGCTTTCTGTCATTAGGAGAATTCTCTTTATCCTTTATACTTTTGTCTTTCCCTGTTCTCTTACTCTTATTTTTCTAGCAGAAACCTGGATGAATTTCCTTTGGTGCCATTTATTCTTTAGGTCCTTTTGAATGGATGATTTTTTAAAAAGAGATCTGAAGTGATATTACCTTTATTTCATTTGTTTTAAGCCAATCATGAAATTTTACAGTGATTTCTGGGGTAGGGACCGAAGGAACGGGCTGTCAAGAATCACTGGGGCTGTGGCCCAGTCAGCCTGCAGAGGTGCAGGCAGGGTGGGCCCTCACTGGGGCAGCTGGAGGAGCACGGACTGACCCACCGGCAGGTAGGTGATGTTCCGAGAGCATGAGAGCTGGTACGCGATGTCCTCCGCAGCTTCCAGCTTGTGCAGCTTGATCAGGCTGTCCACTGTGGTGGCCAGTGAGTTGGCAATCAACTCAGCTGCCTTGGGGTTGCCCTCAGCATAGATGATAGCTGCCTTTTTCTGCTGTTTAGCCTTTTCCACCACAAATCTGGCCCTCTCTGCTTCCTGCAGAGCCACCTGTTTGGCTTCCACCAATTATGCGAACTCCTTCCTGAAGGTCAGATGTGTCAAGGACGTGTCGTCCAGGATGAGCCCAAAGGTGCCTGCTCGCTCCATAAGGTCGTCCGTCACTCACCTTCCTGGAGACCAGCTCTCTCTGGGTCATTAGTTCTCCAGCATCAAAGCAAGCCACCACTGACTTGAGGATCTCAATCATGATGGACAGCAGCACATGCTCATCATAGTCCTCTCCGATGCTGGTGAAGATGCCAGGAAGCTGGTTAGTGACAAGCCAGAAGAGGATGTGCAATGTGATGTTGACATTCTGTAATTCTTTGCTACCAGTGATAACTGTCACATTACATGGCTGAGGATGGCAGTCAAGGATAATTGGTTTCTGTACCCATGGGATGAAAAAGTGAGTCCCTTCCTCTACCACAGTGTCCTGTAGTCCAGGGAATTGGTCAAAGATGACAGCTCTGGAAATCCACATTATATAAGGTGGAGTTCACCACACCTCCTGTAACAGCTAAGGCCAGGTCAAACTTGCCGATGGACTCAAACACTTTGGCAGCCATGTTTTCTTCTGCTGGACCCTCTCACACCTGCTTTCACTCTGACCTCCACGTGAATTCCCCAACTGATGATGTGTTTTATTCCTACCATACTTAACTCAGGGCTTATAATTGGGGTAAATATTTTATACTTACCATTTGTCTGTTTATTCAACACCTTTTTTCTTCCTATCTCAGTCAATTCTTTGACTTCATAGAGACATCTCCCCCACTGTTCTTTGTAAGTCCCTACCTCCTTGAAAGTTAATGCCATCAGACTTTGCTACCATTAGCCCTTTCTGTGTTACCTTGACATTTTCTTAATCTTTATTATATGTCTTTCTTTCTTCTTTCTTTTTATTATACTTTAAGTTCTGGGGTACATGTGCAGATAGTGCAGGATTGTTACATAGGTATACACATGCCATGGTGATTTGCTGCATCCATCCCCCTGTCATCTACATTAAGTATTTCTCCTAATGTTATCCCTCCCCTAGCCTCCCTCACCCCCCAACAGGCCCTGGTGTGTGATGTTCCCCCTCTGTGTCCGTGTATTCTCATTGTTCAGCATCGACTTATGAGTGAGACCGTGCAGTGTTTGGTTTTCTGTTCTTGTGTCAGTTTAGTGAGAATGATGGTTTCCAGCTTCATCCATGTCCCTGCAAAGGACATGAACTCATCCTTTTCTATGCCTGCATAGTATTCCATGGTGTATTTGTGCCACATTTTCTTTATTCAGTCTATCATTGATGGGCATTTGGGTTGGTTTCAAGTCTTTCCTATTGTAAACAGTGCCGCAATGAACATACATGTGCATGTGTCTTTATAATAGAATGATTTATAATTCTTTGGGTATAGACCTAGTAATGGGATTGCTGGATCAAATCATATTTCTATTTCTAGATCCTTGAGGAATCGCCACAAAGACCTAACACCATAAAAACTCTAGAAGAAAACCTAGGCAAAACCATTCAAGACATAGGCATAGGCAAGGACTTCATGACTAAAACACCAAAAGCAATGGCAACAAAAGCTAAAATTGACAAATGGGGTCTAATTAAACTTAAAAGCTTCTGCACAGCAAAAGAAACTATCATTAGAGTGAACCGGCAAGCAATAGAATGGGAAAAACTTTTTGCAATCTACCCATCTGACAGAGGGCTAGTATCTAGAATCTATAAAGAACTTAACAAATTTACAAGAAAAAAAACAACCCTATCAAAAAGTGGGTGAAGGATATGAACAGACACTTTTCAAAAGAAGACGTTTATCGGCCGGGCGCGGTGGCTCAAGCCTGTAATCCCAGCACTTTGGGAGGCCGAGGCGGGTGGATCACGAGGTCAAGAGATCGAGACCATCCTGGTCAACATGGTGAAACCCCATCTCTACTAATACAAAAAATTAGCTGGGCACGGTGGCACGTGCCTGTAATCCCAGCTACTCAGGAGGCTGAGGCAGAAGAATTGCCTGAACCCAGGAGGCGGAGGTTGCGGTGAGCCGAGATCGCGCCATTGCACTCCAGCCTGGGTATCAAGAGCGAAACTCCGTCTCAAAAAAAAAAAAAAAAAAAAAAAAAAAAAAAGAAGACGTTTATGCAGCCAACAACCATATGAAAAAAAGCTCACCATCACTGGTCATTAGAGAAATGCAAATCAAAACTACATTGAGATACCATCACACATCAGTTAGAATGGCAATCATTAAAAAATCTGGAGACAACAGATGCTGGAGAGGATGTGGAGAAATAGGAACACTTGCACTGTTGGTGGGAGTGTAAATTATTTCTTTATTTTTTGAAGACTTTACTATGTGGATAGCTGTCTCCCTCTACATCTTCTTAACTATTTACCATTCTTTGTTATTTAAAAATCCAAATGGAAGCTTCAGCTAATACCTTGCTGTGTTAGTCTGGGTCCTCCAAAAAGAAGCTAAAACAGGATTAAACATATATAAAATTTATTAGGGGAATGAATGCTGTTGAGATTAAAAGTTGTGAAGGAACTCAAGAGAAATTTTGAGAGTCATCAAACTTTTTTGATGACTCTTATGTTTGATCCCAAGGGTGGAAAGAGGGAGAGAAGAGCAGTTGGATAAAAGTGACTTAAATTGCAGTTTAGTTGTATAAAAAGGACACTGGGGGAAGGCTTGAGGTGAAATTGCCTGTCAGAGGGTTCTTGCATTTCCCAGAAATGGGCCTTTCTTTTTATCCCTACTGCACTCAGTCATTGGTTGTGAGAAACCCATGGGAAGTATGGCTTTGGTGTGACATGGTGATGAATTTTGGTACACAGTAGCTGGGTTCATCTGCTAATTATGATCCCCTCAGCTGGAGATTTGTGGGGCATATTTTAATGGCTGTTATGCTTTTCTCTCAGTACTTTGACCTCCTTATCGCCAATAGTTTTTCTTCTACTCCTCCTTAGCTGCCAAGTCTCATGTTCACTTTTGTCATTTGACCTGGTTATTGTGAGAACCGTAACACCTCCAAAAATGATAAAAACGACTCATTCAATTCTTCAACCTCATAGAAACATCTCATTCACTCTTCTTATACTCATTTTTTCCTGATTATCTTCTTACTAAGTGTCCACAGTGCATCACTATAATCAATCTCTTGCAATATCCAACTCTCTTGCCCCCACTTTAGTTCATTTTCTGTTTTTATAATAGAATGCCAGAGACTGGATATTTTTTAAAAAATTATTTTTCACAGTTCTAGAGGCTGGAAAGTTCAAGAGCATGGTGCCAGAATCTGGCAAAAGCCTTCCTGCTGCGTTATCCCATGGCAGAAAGGCAAGCAAGCACATGAGTTAGAAAGAAGGAAAATGAGCCAAATTCAACTTTTTATCAGAGCCCACTTTTGCAATAAAGGCATTAAACCATGCACAAGGGTGGAGCCCTTCTGGCCTAAGCACCTCTTAAAGGTCCCAACTTTCAACACTGTTCCAATGGCAATTAAATTTCAATGTGAGTTTTGAAGGGAAGTTCAAATTATAGCATCTCCTTCTCCTCTGTTGTGTGTATCTGTCAAAATTCTGATTGTGCCTAAATCCAATTTTTCTCTTATTGTCTAACAGAACCTGAGCAACTGTATGTTGTGGAAACTCCTGCTTTTCCTTTTCTTTTTTCCTTTCTCTTTTTTCTATTAATTTGTCTTAAATCATGCAGACTTATAACCCTTTAACCACAAAACTCCAATGATTCCTCAATATTGCTTGACTATTTTTGCTATACTTTACTCTCATATGCTATAAAATGAGTATTTTACATTTTCTCTTCTTTTTTCTCTTTATAACCTCACAGTTTATTTTCAGCTGAAGCTCTTGCCTCATATTTTAAGATCAATTAGATAAAAATTCTATAAACTTCCCAAAGCCCAATTTACCAGCCTTTCTACATCTTTACCTATACTTTTAGTCTTCTATTTATTCATAGCCTATAACATAAGATTTATGAGAAAAATAATCTTGTTTTTTTTTGTTCACTGATATGCCTCTAAAGATGGTCCATAACCATCTTTACTCACTAAATATTTTTTAGATATATAGATCAGTCCATTGAATAAATAATGATTATTTGTTTCTATTATACAGAAAGCTTATAGAAATACATGACTTTTCCAAATTTCCTGGATGTTACTTAAATTTTTCAGATGAGAATACTCAGGACTAAAAGGACTGCTTGAGAGACAGAGAGAAAGTGATAGAATATGGGCTGGTCAAATACTCTTTCAATGATCACATAGGTTTTTGCTATGAAATATTATTACTTTTGTCCTTTGAGAACCAGTTTAACTTCTGGAATCACAAATTATCATATTCTTCTAACTTCTAATATTCTAAATAAGTTGGTTCTTAATATTTGGGGTGATTAACTTCTAAGAATCTGATTTCTAATTCAGAAAAATACACATTCACATACAGAAAAATTTATGTGAAAGTCAAAAGATTTGTGAATCTAATCAGGCCAATGCATGGCTATCCTCAGCATTGAAAGTGAGAATAAAATGAAAAGGGATGGCTTATACATTAATTCAGCTTGAACGTAAGGATGGGAGCTTTGTCAAGGTCGGTTGGGATGGTTATGGTCCAGGTCTGAAGATAACAACCTGCTTAGGAAAGAGACTTGGAACTGGCGAGTAGACACATTGATGGTGGGCTGCTATTAAGATAGATCAAAGATGCATTTAACTGGGTTGAACAGGAATTTGGGCAAGACTTCTCTAACCTTCAATTACCTCAATTCTAAAATGAATAAGTTGGATTATATGGTATGTTAAGATTCCATTATGCCCTAAACATCTACGTCTACAGTTACTTTCATAGGTAAGACTAAGCATATCACTTGATCAAGTGAAAATATTTCAAGGCACCATCAAGAAGAAAGTGCAGATTAATGGCAGGCCTTCAGTTACATGGAGGGCCAAGTTTGTGTTTGTTCAGATACATGTCTCGCATTGTCACCCAGGCTGTAGTGCAGTGGTGTGATCTTAGCTCACTGCAATCTCCGCCTCCTGGGTTCAAGCAATTCTCCTGCCTCAGCCTCCTGAGTAGCTGGGATTATAGGCATGTGCCACCCTGTCCAGCTATTTTTTTTTTTTTTTGTATTTTTAGTAGAGACTAGGTTTCACCATGTTGGCCAGGATGGTCTCGATCTCCTGACCTCGTGATCTGCTGGCCTCAGCCTCCCAGTGCTGGGATTACAGGCATGAACCACCGCGCCCAGACTTCTCTTTTATCTTTAGCTGCTTGTCTTCACCTAAAGAAGAGTAGCATTTCTCAAAGCCTCCTGTTGTAGCACTTATCAAATTATGTGAAAGCATTCTGTTTATATATCAGTCTCCTTCTTAGAAAGTTACAACTTCAAGGACAAAAACAGTGTTTCCTAGGGTCTAGCCCAGTCTTGGTTTCCCCAAAATCTAACCCTGTCCTTGGGGTATGGTGAATGGTCTGTATATGTTTGTTGAACCAAAGTAAAATGAACAGACACACACACACATAAACATACACACACACACAAACACACACACACGAACCAAAAGGAATCAATTTAAAAGCCACACTTGTCAAATTTGAAGAGAAATAAAATCTAAAGTTGTCATTAGGCTTTAAGTTATCATCAGCATATCATCATTCCAATACAGGGGCCAAGAGAATATGGCATTGCCATGCGCTGAATCCTCAGCACCTATTTTAATGTCAAGAGAAGAAAAAGTATTTGTTCTTAGGTTGTCATAGGAGCATAGTCTGCATTTAGACTGAGAAGTTGTACCATATGTCAAAACAATATTTGGTAACCAAAATAATTTGTGAGTAAAAAATGAACCAAGTATGTTTCTATAAACTTTTCCATCACCATTGGAACCAACTTCTTGAGCATTTAGATAAAAATATTACGTCTTCCATAAATTTACTCTTTGTTAATTATATAACATTGTTCATAGATGAATAAGGAACAAAGCTGAAGAAGATAACAAGCAAAGAAAACATTATATTCCCATATGTCTCATGTTAAATATAGGATCATAGGGAGGTATGGTACTTCAGGATGTATTATCACAATAATTGCTGTACACTGAGTGTTATATTTTTCTGTATTGTTTAAGTAGAAACTCAACATATCCCTTTAAAAAATTAAGCATACAGTCTGAATAACAAAATAATAACTTCTAAAATGCAATTTTAGTAGGTCCAAATACCTACTAAAAGTTAAGATCTATTTACTTATTTGAAATTGAATAACTAAAAAAATTTTTTAAAGTTATCTTTGGTGTTTTCATTTACCACAAAGAAATTATTTACATTGTCTGAGAGGCTATGTGTTTGGTTTTGGCAGATTGATTATTTTCAAGACAGTTTCCCAACAGACCCTGGCATAAGAGCTCAGGCTAAATGAGATGAACAAGGAATGTGCTTTGCCACCAGATAGAAGTCTGTGGTAATCAGTGAAGTCAGGTTCCTGTCATCAGGTGCAAATCACCCAGATAATGAAAGTTCCTTTTGTACACTGTGCACCAGTTCCAGAAAGCAGTCGTTAAAATTGGGTAAATTCTGCTCTGTATATATTCTGTCAACGTCATTATGTTATTTTCTTAGTAGAAGATGAGGTGCTAGGATCAAAATGTTGGGGTCAAATGACATATTTTCTATATTAATAATCCTTAGGTCATTGCCATATTCAGAGCTGTATTAGATAATAACATTTAAAAGGCCCATTTTCATTCTGAGCAGCTCAGTTTTAGTAACTGTTGAATTTCACACCACCACCTCATATCCCTATACAACTGCCTACAGGAAGCACAGAAACTTAATTATTGACAGACTAAATATTTGCATCTTGTGGAAACCAGAATATTCCATAATTTAAGAACTTAGCAAATATTTTCCCTAAAACCAGATTTTGTACTTTATTGTGGGTTGCATTTAAGAATAGCAGTATGAAATTTCAAACTGCAGTTGGGAACCTTTATCCTTTCCAAGGTTTGAACATGGATTGTTAGCTCTTTTTTCTTTTTAAAAATGTTTAATCTTTGCCCACTTTTGCCATTTCTTCTTTCATGTGCGTGAAATGTCATGTGCAAATTGGTGAGCTGCTACCTACTATTTTCCTTCAATGTATGAGTAATTTCTGTACCATGTGAATGCATTTGTAAAAGGCCACTGATTAAGGTTATTCTGTGCACAAGGATCTTATTTAAGAACATCCATGATCAGGTTTTAATTTCTCTTGCTTATCTGCAGTGCTCTGCAAAAAAAAAAAAAAAAAAAAAAAAAAAGTGCTTGATTAACCTCCTGTTTTGTGTAAAAGAATTGTTTTGTTTTGCAGGCACAAACTTTTCCAGGGAACTACAAAGTATCATATACACATCTTTTGAGAAATACAAAGTGATATGAAAATAAAAAAAAATTATTATTATTATTTTCTTATAGCTTATAGGTAACCCCCATTTTAAGAATTATCTTTGGGAAACCCTCCAAGTTAGGTGTCATGGAAACAACTCTGCCAGGACAAGATTTTCAAATCTTGTTTTTGTGTATCAAAACAAGGCTGTTGGAAATGGTTTCTATCCCTGTGAGCAATAGGGCTGAAGTTCGTTTTATGCTGTTCTTATGCTCAGTTCATTCAATAGCAGGGTTGTGAAAATGGCAGGGAATTAAGAAACAGAAGGTGGAGTTCAAGGTTCTGCTTTGCTACTTCTCTTCTGCATAAATTTGGGGAAATCTTGAGCCTGTTTGAGAATTTTTGCTATCTGTAAAATGAGGATGAATATGCTTGCTTGACCTGGCTATTAAAATTAAAAGTAATCTAGGATTTTAAAGTGTTACACAAAGTTGGTTATTACAAAGACTGACTTATTGGTGTATTATTTTCATCAGAGAACCACACACCCAAACTGTACTGTTTTAATTTTACTGAACTGCATTTTGGCATCTATTGAGCAAACTTGAGGGACACGATAAGAAAATTAAAACCTTTTTCTATTTATCTTAGTGTAGAAAAGTAATTGGGGAAATTTTTATGCCTCTTACAGTGTCCTTTTTTGTGAATACCTAGAGACATGACACATGTTTCTAAGAATATCTGAATTACTTTTAAACAACATCTTCCTGTGTTTATCTTTTAAGTCATATATAACTTTTTGTGTTTTTCTCTTTACACTGGCTTCTAGGCAGTTCTGAGTTAAATCCATTGTTTATATCTAGCTAAATATATATGACTTTATAATATTTTACCTCACCAATGTCTTCAACTTTTTATATTTTCCTTTTCTTCACTTTTCCCTTTTCATGTGCTACATGTGGCTTAAAAAACTACATAATTTTTGGAATAAGGAGATACGATATATAAATAGAGAATATTTTTTTCTATAAGATATTTGAGATAGATAATAATTGCTACCATATTCTGAAGGCTTACCACATGTTAGGCCCTGTGATAAGTGCTATCTGTTACCTCTTTTATTTTTTGCTCCAGAGTTATCATTTCCTATATTTTACAAATGATGATACTATGGCTTAGAAACAAGTAAATTAACTCATCTAGTGGCTCTCCTCTAGTAAATGAAGGAGATTGATTTCCAGTGTAGATTTGTCTGATTTAAATTCGTGTTGATTAGTCATTGCATTATACTGCCTTTTATTGCTAAGTAAAATAATGTAACAAATGACTATCATTATTATTGCTGTAGAATTATCAAGGTTTTTGATATAGTTGAATATTTAATTTTGACCAAAAGTATACACAGTTTAAAAAAACGGATGTTTTAAAACCCTATTATTCATATCTCTGCTTGACAATTTGATAGTGCAAGTGTTTTGCCACATCTTGCCTTTACTGCCAAGAATGATTTCAAGGCCTATCTCCATATGTAACTTGGTGTACGACCCAGGAGAAATGTATGCCTCTTACTGACATATGGGGAAACACATCCAACCATCCTTTTTTAGAACGTAGCAAATACTTCCTGGCACTTTCTAACAATCTTCTGCCATGCTTTGTTCCTTCAAGTTGTACTTCAAATGCCTTTGCTACTCTCTTTCTCTTTTTGATCTTCAAGTGTTATTCACTGCCATATCTTTCTGTTTAGTTGTTTAAATGGGAAGGTTCTGTTGAGTCCCTGTTTTTTTGGGCACATGATAATTGCCCTTAAGAGGTCTCTTTTATTTCTAATTTTATATCCATTATTTTAAAGAAAGATTGAGAAAGTGCAGGCCACACGGAATTGACCAAAAAGTGTAAACAGTAAGAACCTGGCTTGGGTAGTGGGAGGATGATATTTGCAATCACAATGAGGAAGGTGTTATGAAGTTAATTATTTCTGAATTGGGTTTATATTGAAAGGAGGGGGTGTCATGAGGGTGAGGTGCTTAGAACCATGGAAGGGTTTTTTCTTCCTATCAAAGCCTTATAAAATCCTGCCACATAGCAAGTTCTTCTCAGAAAAGAGAAGCAATGTTCAGAAAGCCTCAAAGATGTGGCCCAGGTAAAGAAGTCTTTTCCAGGAAAATTGGTAACTACAGGCGGTCATTTTTCAGAGAATTAAAAGAGACAAGATTTCCATCACTTCAGTGTTTGAACATATCTGTGAAGGAACTAACGGGAGCAGGAACAGCTGGAGCCATAAGTAATTCATAAAAACTCAACGTGGGGTGATCATGTTGAGCATTATATTCAGAAAGAATGAAATGCCTTTGCAATTGTGCTATAATTCCAGTGCAGACTAACATGGAATAAGGATCAGGATGGCACACAAAGGATGATCTGTCAAGGCTACTACATCAGACTATGAAAGAAAAAAAAGGATAAGAGAAGAATAAATAGTGAAAAATTTTTTTCTTAGCCAAACTTTTAGAAATGTTTCAACAAATTCTTATTGAAGTATAATTAGAAGTGAGTTTCTGCACCTGGTCTTTTATTTTTTACAATTTGTTTTTGTGCGGAACCATTTTATTCATTTTGTGATATAGGTATAATTCCTAGGGCTGTAAACTTTTGGAAGGTCTACAAATACATGTGCAACCTGAAAAATGACTTAATAACTCTATAATATGAAAAGAAAACTGCAAAATCAAAAGGAATTACTTCTTAATGAAATATGCACAAAGCATAACATTATTTTACTTGTTTCACTGCAACTTAACTGCTATGTCTTATGATAGATAATAAATAACAAGAAAAATATGAAATATTTATTCTCAATTAAAAATTTTACAATAAAAATATTCTTAATGCATGATGTAAGCATTACAAAATATGCTTGATATGATATGTAGTGAGACTTTTAAAATTAAGAGAGCCTCTTGTCTAGGATAGTTGTCACTAAACAACTCATAATGGGTTTATGTACGTTTGTTTTCGTTTTCTGTTGGTACGTAACAAATTACCACAAGCTTAGCAGATTAAAACAGCACATTATTATCTCATACTTTTCCTGTGTTAGTACTTAGGACATATAGCTGAAGTCCTTCAATCAGGGTCTGACTGGCATGAGATCAAGGTGTCAGCCCAGGCTGTGGACTCACCTAGAGACTTGACTCAGTTGGCTTAGAGTCATCATGGGAGTGATATCCCGTCATCTCTGGCATATTATGTAATCTAGTCAAGGGAATTACGTTTCATCACTTTTACTATAATTTATAGACACGAAATCACAGGTTCAGCCTACACTCAAAGTGAGGAGATTATATAAATTGGGAAGGGGATCACACATCCTTAAGAAACTTATTGGGGGTTATCTTAGGATGCATTTGCTATAATGTTTAAAGTTACGTTTTTTAAGGTTTTGTTCTCTAGTATGGGTTCAGTTATTGTCAATTATTTCTTTAGTTGTCTTTATAAAGTTCTGAGATAAAGAACACTTTCACTTATGTTATAGATGACATTTAGAACCAGTTCAGCACATAGTAGGTACAGAATTAATGAACTGCAGAAAAGATTCTTTTGACTACAGAAGATATATAAAAGAGTTTGGGGAAAGATTTGTTCCAATTTGATTGTGTCTTACTTGTCGAAGCATTCATGCTTCAACTATTCTAAGAACATTCTCAGTAAGCTTAATTCAGAGCTTCTGAGGTCATAGAGTAGGTTCAAGGCTTTATAGTAGCAGAGTCTAGAAGGCTAAAAAGAAGGCATCAGTTAGGACTGCAAGTAATATTACCAGTTATCAGTGCATTCTGATACCCTTGCTGATCACTAACATTTATCTCCTCCAACGGATATTCTTCTTTATCCCTGTTTCTCTCCTTTCCTCAGCTCTCCATCTCTCATGCTTTTTGTCTTTCTTGCTCATAACCTCTCTCCACAGTTTGGCTTTTCTTTCATTTCATCATTTTAATTCCTCTAATATTTACTTCTTGTAGTCTATTATTCCATCTCTCAAGATTATTACTTTCATCAATATTGAGAGAGAGCGTGTGTGTGGCTCTGTGTGTGCATGTCTGTGCACATGTATGGTTATGTCAGTATATAAACTTGGTGTGTTAAAAACAGATGGCTTTACGTTTGTGTGGTGGGGTACATAGGCCTTCTTTCACACTGAGATGGAGGAGTCAGGGTCACCTGAGCCATGGCTGGGGTAAGTGATGCCTGGGATATGCATGTCCTCGAAAGAGTCTGGGAACTCAGTGGAGCAAGGGCTTTATTGGAGAGGCCTTCCTTGTAGTTAAGATTTCACAGATGGAATAATTGAATTCCTAAGAATGAAGTGAAGCTGGATAATTGTCAGAAACAGAGGAGAGGTTTTTGTGTTTTGGGGTTTTATTTGGTAAGATTCTCTGACACTTGGCACAGTGTTTTTAGGGCAGGACTACATATCTAACAGCAGTAGCAAATTTTAAGATCCAGGTGAGGACAATTAAAACAAGAGTCCATGGGTGATATTATTAGTTTTAAGTCTATCACTCTGGAAGCCAAGTCATGAAGAATCCTATATGATGGGTACCTCTATTGGCTGGCACGATAAGACATAAAGATGGTTGTATAAGTTCATGGCTCCCAGTTTAAATTCCCACTCTGAAGAAAGAAGCTATGTATATTTAGAAAATAGTCGCTTCTCTGTAGGAGTGCTTTATACCACAACCATCTGAAGAACTTTCAAATTCAGTATATTTTGGTATCAGAACAAATAAAACCACATCTTCAACAAGTGAAAATTTCTAGTCTTCTCCATTTTTATTTTCTCGTCTACCAGTGATTGCAGATGCTTAAGCTAGCCTCCTCAGCTGAAAATTGATGGATTCAGAACCAGCCACATGGTGTGCTCATATGATTTTTGCCATCTGTCTTTAAATACAACACTCCAGCATGTGTCTGTAAGTAACTTAACCAGAAAATTTCCACGTGAAATCACTAATCAACCTTGAAGTCCACATTTTCAAACACAGAGATTATGGAAAGATAAAGAACTAACAAGGGAAAAAAGATAATTTGTGTAAGGAAATAGTATAAAAGAAGAAAAGAAAAGTGAAAGTAGGTAGAGAATTAATTAAACAGCAGGAAGGAGATGGACAATTTCCAGAAACAATATTTTTCTCCCACTTGAAAGCTGGGGAGCTTAATTTTCTCTTTTTCTGATAATTCGTGAGAGATCCTCTTCAGAACTAATATATTTTACTGGTCCAGATAAAAAACATTCATTATATTGGAACAACTTAAGTCTGAAGATAGTTGTTTTAACCCTTCTATTCACATTGCATAATCTTGGACACTACATAAGTTAGACTGTATTTTAAATGAATCTTCACAAATAGATTGCGATTTCTCTACTTTTGCAGCTAAATTCAAAGTGAATAAACAGACCTTTGAAATGTATTAAAGCTATCTTTATTCCTATATACTTACCTTTGTAAATAAAATAAATAAAATACTTACTTTTTAAATAAACTGATATAATCATATTCAAACTTAAGGAGACCTGGTCTGATATGAGAAAAGCCGTTATATCCTAGAATATCATAAAAAGAGCAGGATTCAGAATTAATTAAGTCTCACTTCTACTTGTAAGAAGACTTCTAATCAAAAGCTTCTTCTTGGAGAGTATTATATTGTGCCATCAAACTTCAGTCTCTTTCTAATATGTCCTTGATATAGAACTTCCATTAAGGAAGCCCATATCCAAAATCTCCATTTAAGAGTGTAGGTTTGTACAGACTCTCTCTCAAACTAAGTGAGATTTTGGAAACTCCCCAATGCTGTTTCAGTTCTTAAGGGAACATTAAAATCAAGCAATATGCAGGCCGGATAATTCTTTTTAAAGGCAGAAAGTGCTTCCTTTATACCAATACTTTATTTTTTCAAGAAGCATTAGAAATCATAAAGAGTGAATCTATATACTGCCCAGTAAAATTTGGTAGAGAAAAGGATATTTTCTTGTTTGAATTGTGTTCATCTTTTGAAACATTTTATCCACAACTAGAGAGTAAATGCAGATGCTTAGCTTGACTCAGAAGTTTTATGGAATAAGAACATATGTAAGATGCTTTACTTGTTGTTGAAAAAAATAAAAAACCATCACATGAAGTCATTGAAATCTGACACTGAAGATGAATCCAGAGTCACAGTGATCGCCTCTAAACTGGAAGACTAATGATTTGTCAAGACTGGATGTCAACTTTCAAAGGCTAGGTGTCACTGAAGAAAAGTACTCGTAGCTCTAGAACACAAACAGGGTAAAAAAACATCGAATGGGAAAGTACATAACACCAACAGTGAGTTATAAGAATGACATAGGAGCAAATGTTAGCTCATGATGAGTTTCTTCAGTAAGGTAAATTGACTTTTTTTTTTAAAAAAAGAATTAACTTTATAATATAAAATTAGTCTTTGTAATGTGGTAAATTGGAACACTTTAGAATATGAATGGGGAAATATCTAAAATAATCACAGAGTAAACATAATTAATTGAAATAAACTAAATAAACCCTCTTATTAAGCATTTTCAAAATTTAAAATATGGTTATGGTTTTGATGTTTGCTAAGAAAATAGCTAAGCCACAAAGGTGAAAAGACCGTCTGCCTCCATCAACAAGTGCTGTGATTGAGAATATGCTTTTCCATTCATCGATTCGATAGGGGAGAAAAAGGAAAAATACTTCTGAGTACATGAAGGGAGTTGTTAGATTGCTTAAATGAAGCACTATAATGAAAGGTAAAGAAAAAGAATTGGGGTAAGATTAAATTAGCTGTGTGGCATTGAAAGTAGTTCATACTCTCTGATTCTCTTTATTTGTAAAATAAAGATAAAAATATCTGGAGAGATTGTTGTGATGTGTAGAGTGTTTGCCAAAGTCATCATGCAAAGTATGGCATTTAGTTTTTTATTATTGAGATTCGTATACCTGGAACTCACTAGAGATAATTAAAGATGTTTCTCTTGAATACTTTGAAATTACAGAAAAAGAAAATCCACAGTTAGATCTCATTCTCCATATAAACAATGATTAGCTTGACAACAGAAAAGAGCTTATATGATTACATTTTACAATGAGCAATAAAGTTTGGGGCATTTTGTTTTATGAGCATCCTGTTATTTGGGACATTGTGGTTCACATTGCCTGCTAAACTTGGTTGGGCAAGTTAGTTGAGCCTTATTCTAGTAGAGAAGCAGATTATGAAATTAATTCTCAATTTAGTAGAGGAACCTTGGGGATGAAGTTAATTGAATTATTCTATCCTGGCACATTTTTGAAGTTTCTCATACAATATCAGAGAAATATAAATAAAGTCTTTGAAGATGGCATTTTTAATTTTATTTGCCCAGGTGGAAGTATAAGATCAATAGTAACAGTAAAAAGGGGAGTCCTAAATAAGGCTTGCCATTAAATGGTAAGATTTAGGATTTGGGTGTAAATTTAGGTGTGAAGGGATGAAAAAGGCTGTTTAGCCTAATTTAGTTTCCAGCAGTGGATCTGCTTCTAGATATAGCAAAAGTAGTTATCTCTGTGTCCAGCTAGTAGATCAGGAGACTAAATTAGTTTGAAATCAAAGCCCAGATGAAAAATAAAGCATTTATCTCCTTTTCCTTGTATTTTGTGCATAAATATTATCACTGAGAGATGTTTCATGGAGGGATGTCTGATTAGAGAAAGAATGTGGATTTGGGATTCCTATATCTCTGTCTACATATTTACATAGATACATTATATATCTGTAAAATAAACTAATAAAGTCTACTGAAATTTTCTTACATTATTGAGTGAGTCTTGTATGCGGAAAATGTTTTGAAAAAATTGATTGTTCAATACAAGCCTAAGGTGTCTGGTGAGAATGCTTATGAAAACTGTTCAAAGAAGAAAAGATTGAAAGAAGCCTTCTTGCCCCCTCCCCCTAGGCCTTGTTTACCCTTCTCTGCTTTACTTTTAAAATCTGAAGAATAGTAAACAACTTTACATGATGCTTTTCTCTTTTTAGACCTTGCTTTTATTATAATTTCATTGGCAATAATTCAATGGAGGAATTGAAAGACAATTGTATAATAGGTAACAGCCAGGATTCTAGAGCCAGGTTCTTGGGTTTGGGCTTTGTCACTGCCACTTACTCTAACTTTTGAAAAATTATGTGGCATCTCTGCTCCACAGTTTGATTTTTGTTCTATATCCAATGGGACTAATTGCATAGAGTTGCTGTGAGGATTAACTAAATTATTTCCGAGAATAGTACCTGGTACTTCCAGAATTCTCGAATTGTCAGTTATTTTTCTCATCATAATTCTTATTACTATGAAGGTAGCCATGTATGTTTCTAAGAAACTTATGACAGCCCCAACCTGATCAACTGATTTTGAACTTGTAAGTAGGGTGTCAAAGGACTTTTGAAATTAATTGCTTAATATTTAGGATACCAGTATATCTCTTCACAGTTATAGTATTCTGACTCAGAATAAATGAAGACTTTTCTTCACACTATTATTATATTTGAAGATGAGTTCAGCTTTGATAGGAGGTACAAGATGAAGGTTATGTTAGAATTTGTTCTATGTGACAAACTAAATCAAATTATTCAGAGCAGCCTGTCATAGCAGGAGATTGCAATAGCTAATGTGGTATTGAATGCTGATCGTGACTAAGTAGTATATGACCTCATGATACTCTTGCTCCTCCTGGTGCCTAAATTTGTTGTGTAATAAATATAAATATAAATTCATCTCTGTAGCTAGTAATTGAAGCCATGAACCATGCATCCTTTCAGCTGGAAAAGTTAGAGCTTTAGGTTCCTTATTGATATAGTATTTAGAACAGACAAAGAATTAAAACTAAATAAATCAGCTGCATTTGTTTATTTTAATTTTAATTTTTTTTATTTTTGTGGGTACATGATAGGTATATAGATTTATAGAGTACATGAGATGTTTTGATACAGGAGCACAGTGCATAATAATCACATGGTAATGAGTATCCATCACTTCAAGCATTTATCCTTTGTGTTACAAACAATCCAATTATTCTTTTCGTTATTTTAAAAATGTACGATTAAATTATTATTGTCTATGGTCACCCTGTTGTGCTATCAACTACTAGGCCTTATTCATTCTTTGTATATTTTTTGTACCCATTAACCCTCCTCACCTCCTTCCCACTCCCTAGCTACCCTTCCCAACCTCTGGTAACCATCTTTCTATTCTCTATATATCTTCATGAGTTCAATTGTGTTCATTTTTGTCTCCAAAAATAAGTGAGAATATGAGATGTTTATGTTTCTGAGCCTGTATTATTTCACTTAACATAATGATCAACAGTTTCATCCATGTTGTTGCAAATGAAGAATTTCATTCTTTTTTATGGCTGAATAGTACTCCAACGTGTGTAAGTAACACAGTTTCTTGATCTGCTCATTTGTCGATGGGTACTTAGTTTGCTTCCAAATCTCGGCTACTGTGAACAGAGCTGCAATAAACATGGGAGTGCAGATATCTCTTCTTGATATACTGATTTCCTTTCTTTTGGGTATATAGCCAGCAGTGGGATTGCTGGATATGATAGCTCTACTTTTAGTTTTTTGAGAAACCTCCAAACTGTTCTCCATCGTGGTTGTACTAGCTTATATTCCCACCAACAGCATACAAGGGTTCCTTTTTCTCCACATCCTCACCAGCATTTGTTATTGTCTGTCTTTTGGATAAAAGCCATTTTAATTGGGGTGAGATGATATCTCATTGAAGTTTCAATTTTCATTCCTCTGATAATCAACGATGTTGAGCCCCTTTTCATATGCCGTTTGCCATTTGTATGTGTTTTCTTTTTAAGAAATGTCTATTCAAATCTTTTGCATATTTTTTTCATTGGATTATTTCAGTACTTTCTGTAGAGTTGTTAGAGCACCTTATATATTCTGGTTAATAATCCCTTGCCAGATGGATAATTTGCAAATATTTTCTCCCATTCTGTTGGTTGTCTCTTCACTTTTTTCATTGTGCAGAAGTTTTTAAATTTGATGTGATCCCATTTGTCCATTTTTGCTTTGGTTGCCTGTGCTTGTGAAATATTACTCAAAAAATGCTTGCCCAGACTAAAGTCCTGGAGAATTTCTCCAGTATTTTCTGTAATGGTTTCATAGTTTGAGCGATGTAAGTCTTTAATCGATTTTGATTCAATTTTTGTTTATGGTGAGAGATAGGGATCTAGTTTCATCCTTCTGCATATGTATATCCTGTTTTCCGAGCACAACTAACTGAAGAGACTGTCTTTTCTCCAGTGTATATTCTTGGCACCTTTGTTGAAAATGAGTTCACTGTAGATATGTGGATTTGTTTCTATGTTGTCTATTCTTTTCCATTGGTCTATGTGTCTATTTTTATGCCATTATCGTGCTGTTTTGGTTACTATAGTTCTGTAGTATAATTTGAAGTCAGGTGATGTGATTCCTCTGGTTTTGTTTTTTGTTCAGGATAGCTTTGACTATTCTGGGTCTCTCATTTTTTTGGTGTCCTCTTCAATTTCTTTTATCAGTGTTTTATAGTTTTCATTATAGAAACTTTTTACTTTTTTGGTTAATTCCTAGGTATTTAATTTTATCTGTGGCTATTGTAAATGGGACTTTTTAAAATTTCTTTTTCAGACTGTTCACTATTGGTATACAGAACTGCTACTGATTTTTTTATGTTTATTTTCTATCCTGCAACTTTACTGAATTTGTTTAACAGTTCTAATAGATTTCTGGGAGATTCTTTAACTTTTTCTAAATATAAAATTATATCATCAGCAAATAAAGATAATTTGACTTTTTTCTTTCCAATTTGGATTCCATTCACTTCTTTCTCTTGTCTGATTGCTCTTACTAAGACTTCCAGAACTCTGTTGAGTAACAGTGGTCGAAATGCGCAAATTTGTTGTGTTCCAGATCTTAGAGAAGAGGCTTTCACTTTTTTTCCTAATTTAGTATTATGCTAGCTGTGGGTCTGTCATATATGGCTTTTATTATGCTGAGGTATGTTCCTTCAATGCCCAGTTTTTTGAGGGTTTTTGTCATGAAGAGATGTTGAATATTATCAAGTGTTATTTTAGCATCAATTGAAATGACCATAATATTTTTGTCCTTCATTCTGTTGATATGATGTATCACATTAATTACTTTGGACATACTGAATGATTCCTGCATCAGGGATAAATCCCAGCTGGTCATGATGAATAATTTTTTAATGTAGTGTTGAATTTGATTTTCTAGTGTTATGTTAAAAAATTTACATCAATGTTCCTCAGAGATATTGACCTGTAGGTTTCTTTTTTTGATGTGTCTTTGTCAGGTTTTGGTACCAGGGTAATATAGGCCTCATATAATGCATTTGGAAGTATTCTCTCCTCCTCTATTTTTTGGAATACTTTGAGTGGGATAGGTATTAGTTCTTCCTTAAATGTTTGTATAATAAGGCAGTGAGGCCATTGGGTCCTGAGCTTTTCTTTACAGGGAAACTTTTTATTATGACTTCAGTCTTGTTACTTGTTATTGGTCTGTTCAGATTTTGGACTTCTTCATGGTTTAGTTAGCCAGTTGTATGTATCTAGGCATAGTAGCCACTAATGATCTTCTTAGTTTCTGTAGTATCAGTTTTAATATCTCCTTTTTCATCTCTGATTTTATTTATTTGTGGCTTCTTTCATTTTTTCTGTTTTGCTAAAAGTTTGTAAATTTTTTAATTTTTTAAAAAACTTTTCATTCATTGATCTTTTGTATCTTTTTTATTTCAATTTTATTTATTTCTGCTCTTATTTGTATTACATCTTTTCTTCTGCTAATTTTGGGGTTTATTTTCTCTTGCTTTTCTAGTTTTTTAAAATGTAGGTTATTTGCAGTTTTTCTTCTTTTTTGGATGTGAACATCTATACCTGCAAACTTCCCTCTTAGTATTGCTTTTGCTGTATCCCATAGGTTTTGATATATTTCATTTCCATTGTCATTTTTAAGACTTTTTTTCAATTTTCCTCTTAATTTCTTCATTGACCCATGGTTATTCAGGGGCATATTTTTAAATTGCTATGTGTTTGTATAGTTTCAAAAAATCCTCTTGTTATTGATTTCTAGTTTTGTCACCTTGTGGTCAGAGAAGACACTTAATATTATTTCATTTTATTGGAATGTTTTAAGACTTATTTTGTTATCTACTATGTGGTCTGTCCCTGAGTATGGTCCACATGCTGAGGAAAAGAACGTGTATTCTGTAGCCATTGGATGAAATGTTCTGCACATATCTATTAGGCCCATTTGGTCTATAGTGTGGATGAAGTCCAGTGTTTGTTTGCTGATTTTCTGTCTGGAAGATCTGTCCAATGATGAAAGTGGGGTATTAAAGTCCCATCTATCTCTCTTTAGTTCTAATATTTGTTTATGTATCTGGGTGTGCCAGTGTTGTGTACATATACATTTAAAATTGTTATGTCCTCTTACTGAATTGACCTCTTCATAATCCTATGCTTATCTTCTTTGTCTCTTCTTACACTTGTTGCCTTGAAATCTAATTTTTTTGTAAGTGTAGCTACTACCATTGTTTTTGGGTTTTCATTTGCATAGAGTATATTTGCTCATCCCTTTAGTTTCAATTTATGTGTATCTTTAATGGTGAAGTATGTTTCTTGTAAGGAATAGATTATTGGGTCTTGATCATTAGTCCTTTTTTTCTTTTGACAGAGTTTCACTCTTGTTGCCCAGGCTGGAGTGCAGTGACATGACCTCGGCTCATTGCAACCTCTGCCTCCCGGGTTCAAGTCCATTCCAAGATGCACTTTTGATTGCGAGATTGAAATCCTACCTTAGGAGAGAATCCTCACATACTTCATTTTTTTAACTTAGATTTTTTTTTTTTCACTTTTAAGTTCAGGCATACAAATGAAGCTGTGTTACATAGGTAAATGTGTGTCAAGGGGTCTGTTGTACAGATTATTTCATCAACCAGGTACTAAGCATAGTAATCATTATTTTTCCTGATCCTCTCCTTCCTCTCACCCTATACCCTCTGAAAGGCCCCCGTAGGTGTTATTCCCCTCCATGTGTCCATTTGTTTTCATCATTTAGCTCTCACTTATAAGCGAGCATATGTGGTATTTGGTTTTCTGTTCCTGTGTTAGTTTGCTAAGGATCATGACCTCCAGTTCCATCTATGTACCTGAAAAGAACATGATCTTATTCTTTTGTATGGCTGCATAGTATCCCATGGTATAGATGTACCACATTTTCTTTATACAGTTTATCATTGATGGGCATTTAGGTTTATCCCATGTCTTTGCACACTTCTCTTTTTGTCTTCCTGGCCTTCTTTCCTCTGATAACTTCATACGTCTCACAAATTATACATGTAGTATATAATTTAAAGATAGTAATTACACAATGAACAAGAAATTTGCATTACTTTAAATTACCTATAGAAATAAAACAATATTGTTCATATTCATTTCACCAATAAATTTTTTTATGGATAGTCTCTATATTGTTAACTAGTAGTATGAACAAGGCCCTTTTATAATGAAATGTGATTGAAAACATATAAACAAGTGTAGAAGAATGTTAATTTAAACATTAATTTTATGAAAGAAGTTAAATAAAATAATGTGATGAAGATAGTGTGTGACAGGAGAGTGACAGATAGGATGAATCTTGTCTTTAAAGAAAACCCCAACAAAATGGGGAGATGTAGGTCAAAGTTACAAAGTAGCAGATATGTAGGATAAACTAGATTTAATGTAGAACATGAGGATGACAGTTTATACAATTTATTAGGTATTTTTATTAAATAGGTAAATTTTCTTGCCCTTGTCCCGAAAAATGTATGTGGGATTATAGACATGTTAATTTGCTTCACTGTAGTAATGATTTCACTACTATATGTATCTTATCACATTGTTTTGTAAACCTCAAATTTACATAAAATATATTTTAAAAGAAAACCCTGATAATACCAAAATTAGAACCCATATTGGATGTATTTTTTGACTATCAAAATTTAATGACCATAACAAACTAAAAGTTAAAATTAAAATTAAGAATTATCTTAAATAATTTTAATAACTGTTGGACCAAAAGGAAAATACAAATTGTTATTACAGAATGCAAAGAAGCTAATGAAAATGACAAGCTTTCTTATACGATGCTGGCAAAGAGACATATTCATAGCTTTTAAAACTTAGCTACTTAAAATAAAGAAAAAAAAATTGTGATATTTAGCTTACATAAGAAAATTTTAAGAACAATATAATGAAAGAATTCAGAAAGATAAAAACAGAATTGAATAAATTAGAAAATAATTGATAAACAGAATTAATACATCTGAGAACTAGAGTTGGAACAAGGCCAATTGAACAAACTTTTAGTACTACCAATAAAAAAAAAGAAACATAATCCATAATATTTTGAATAGAGAAGAGAAAATAACTACAGATTGTGTTAAATTTTCAAATTATAAGAAAGTATTTCATATATCTCTATGCCAAATTTAAATTAATTTGATTAAATGGGTAATTTTCAGAAAAGATGGGTTACCTAGAATTAACAGTAAGCAATGTTCAAAATGTGACTAAATTAAAACCACAGACAGAATTGAGAAAAATGGCAAATAAATACCTCTTTTTCATAATCTGCAAACAAACAAATCACTCAACTCTGATTGTAAAGCTTCAAGGAGCAATTTCTGATATTTAAATTGTCTCAAAGTATAAAAAAGCTATAAAAGATTCACAATTCTTTTAGAAATCTAACATAACTGTAATATTAAAATCAGAAAATTTTTACAAAAATGGGAAACATTGTCTAATCAAATGAAATTAATTGATTGCAGAAATTCAATTAAAACATCAGCAATTTGATTATAAAAATATTGCGTAAGAAAAGAAGAAAACATTATGAACAAGTAGGATTAATTTCAAGAATGTAAAGATGAGCTGATGTTAGAAAAATTTTCCACTGCAGCTCATCACACAGGTTGAGAGATTTTCTTGCTTTTATTTCTTATCTTTTTTTTTTATCTGATTCAGTTGTCTTGTCAACTCAGTCTGATCTTTATAACTCAGACTTTTTTTTTCACACGTACCATGTCTATGTTCTCCTGAGAACACCAAATGTGTTCCTGAAATGTCCTCAATCTTGAAATAGCTTTGAGAGACTATCTTATCCTTTGAATTACCTTTCACAAGAAACAGGGTGTAACTAAGAGGTTAATCAGTGTTTTATTGTTGTTGATATTTATCATTCTTTGACAAAACTTGTTTCTCAGACTCAGTATTTGTCAACAACCTGCAAATAGATTCCCCTTTGACTATCTACATACACAGGTATGATGGTTTGACTTCATGCACATTATTCTTGGCTCTTCTTTTTACTATTCCTGGAATCCTCTGATAGAATGTGGGTGGGCACCATCCAATTGGCTGCATGCATAGCTAAAACAAAGCAGACAGAAGAAGGTGGGATAACCTTGCTCCTGATTTTCATCTTTCTCCCATGATGGATGATGCTTCCTTTCATTTCTCCTGCCCTTGGACATCAAACTCCAGCTCCTTTGGCCTTTTGACTCTTGGACTTATAGCAGGAATTTGCTGGGGGCTCTCAGGCCTTCAGCCATAGACTAAAAACTGCACTATCGGCTTTCTTGCTTTTGAGGCTTTTGTACTCCAACTGAGCGCCTGCTGGCTTCTTTCTTCCCCATCTGGCAGGCGGCCTATCATAGAACTTTGCTTGTAATCACGTGAGCCAATTCTCCCTAATAAACTCCCTTTCATATATACATATATCCTATTAGTTCTGTACCTCTGAGAACCCTGACTAATAGAATACCTTTCTTCATTAGTATCCAAACCATAAGACGTTACTTAATGTTCATAGATATTGGCTATTTAATAAATTTACATAGTACACAGAGCCTACAGATGAAACAAAATAATATAAAATTAAAATAATATAAAAATCACAAAAAAGAAAGAATACTGAAATAGACCATCTTAATGAATCCATAGAAAATAATGTGAGTAATAACTATGCATTTCAAATAGAATAATACAGACATGGCTTTAAGCAGTTAGATTAATTATTGAAACTCCCTAGTGTAGACTTCCTCTTTCAGACAAAATGGACCAGATTTACCCTCTTGGCTGAAATATATGAAAAAAACTGTAAAAGTATATACAAATCAATAGTTATTAGACATTGGACATTAGGTAGTCCAGAAGAGTGATCTCTGAGGAAGGAGAAACAAATAAGGTGACTCCTACAACAGACCCAGCTTACTACTTGAAAAGAGTTTTCAGGCTTTTGCTCAGGAAGGCAGAAGCCAAGTGGAATCAGACAGTCATCCTGAGTTAAGGAATCTGGGAGTCTGGGGAGGCCAGTGTGGCTACAGTTCACAAGGCAGAATAGTGAGGAGGTGAAAGATGACAAAAACAAGCAATGGGGAAAAGACCCTCTATTTAATAAATGGTGCTGGGATAACTCTCTAGACATATGCAGAAGATTGAAACTGAACCCCTTCCTTACACCATATACAGAAATCAGCTCAAGATGGATTAATGACTTAAAAGTAAAACTCAAAACTATAAAAACTCTGGAAGATAACCTAGGAAATAGCATTCTGGACATAGGAACTGGCAAACATTTCATGACGAAGATGCGAAAAGCAATTGCAACAAAAGCAAAAACATTGACAAATGGGATCTAATTAAATTAAAGAGCTTCCACATAGCAAAAGAAACTATCAACAAAGTAAACAGACAACTTACATATGGGAGAAAATATTTGTGAACTGTGCTTCTGACAAAGGTCTAATATTCAGAATGTATATGGAACTTATATACATTTACAAGCAAAAACCAAACATCCCCATTAAAAATTGGGCAAAGGAAATGAACAGATATTTTTGAAAGGAGACATACATGCTGACAACAAGCACATGGAAAAAAAGCTCAACATCCAAACAGAACTACCATTTGACCCAGAAATCCCATTTGCAGGGTACATCCCCAAAAGAATATAAATTATTCTACCATAAAGACACATGCATGCATACATTCATTATAGCACTATTCGCAATAGGAAAGACATGGAATCAACCCAAATGCCCATAAATGATAGATTGGATAAGGAAAATGTGGTACATATATACCAAGGAATACTATGCAGCCAGAAAAAAAGAATGAGCTCATGTCCTAGCTCATGGAGCTAGAGGCTATTTTCTTTGGCAAACTAACACAGGAACAGAAAACCATATATCGCATGTTCTCACTTTTAAGTGGGCGCTAAATGATAGGAACACATGGACACAAACAAGAGAACAACAGACACTGGAGCCTACTCGAGGGTGGAGGGTGGGAGGAGCAAGAGGATCAGAAAAAATAATTATTGAGTACTATACTCAGTAACTGGATGATGAAATAATCTGTATGCCAAACTTCTGTGAAATGAGTTTATCTACATATCAAACCTGCACATGTACCCCTGAACCTAAAAAAAAAAAGAAGAATGCTGGAGAGGCAAGAGATAGAGAGAACTCACAGGTGAACTGCAGAGAGTCTCCATCGATTCTTCAGCTGAGTACTGCATTAGCACATGCGTATAATGAAACTACTTTATTCAAAGGAGGGGGAATGAAAACCTCTATAATACCTAAAATAAGTGAGGAAAACAATCTTGGGGTCTCACACAATTTTGGGAGTAGTTGGTATATCTACCAGCCAGAGAGGGAAACTACATAATTTATGGGACATGTAGAGAACTCAGAAGAGCATTTTCTCAGTAATGGAGCCAAATTTGTCCTAGATTATAGGCTGCACTGGCCCTGGCTAAAAAAGTTTAAAAGGAAGTCTCAGAATGATCAAATTCTTTCTAAGCAACTTACTGCTTATCAGAGCAAAGTTAAGTGATACTTATAGGGACATAAAATTACTCACGATCCAGCAAATGTAAAAAAATGTTGAGTATCAAATGAGAAATTACCCATTGTGGAAACAAATTTGACAATATAACCTATAATGAACAAAGGAAAATAGTTAGTAAAAGAGATATGACACAGATGTTAGAAATAGTGAACAAAGACATAAAATTATGCTAACAATACTCCATGTATTCAAGAATATAGAGGAAATATTGAGTTTGTTATATAAAAATATAGAAAATAAGAAAGAACCCAAGTAGAACTTCTAGAAATCAAGAATAGAATATCTGACATGAGAAACACATTGCCTAGGATTAAAAGCAGATTTGATATTGATGAAGAAAAGATTAGTAAACTTGAAGATGTAGCAGTAGAAATTATCAAAACTGAAACCCAGGGATTTTTGTCTAAGGCACCAAGGTAATTCATTAGGGGAAAACGAAGTTTTATGACAAAAGGTGTTGGAACAACTGGTTATCTATATACAGAAAAGTTCTTGATTTATATTTTGATTTATAACAAAAGTAACTTAATATTGATTATAGACCTAAATATAAAATCCCAAACCATTACATTTCTAAAAAAAGGATAGCATCACAGATAGACATATATCAAAACTTATAAAATTATACAGATTATATATATATAATTTATTATATGCCAATTACACCTCAATAAAGCTATTACAAAACCACTTTAGAGTGAACAAAATAAACTGAATACTATGCAAAAATAATTTAAAGTGTATTGTGTCTAAATGTATTACATTTTACAAATTCCTATTAAAGTAGATAAATAATGCCCAAGTGAAACCTGTGTAACAGTTCTGCAATAGTTAAAATTAGGAAAAAATAGAAAACTACTCCTCAAAGTACAATAAATAAACTTAAAGAGGATTGAATTTTCTGTGAAACTTGGCAAGTTTACTAAATCATATTTTAATCCAAAGTGTCTTTATTGCATTATTAATTGGCTATATTACATTAAGAAAATTAAATTTCTACATAATTTGTCTTTTCAGCAAAATGGGCTGCATCCAGATATAATTCCTACTATTTTTTTTATTACGACTCTTTTTAAAATTATACTTTAAGTTCTGGTGTACATGGGCAGGATTGATAAATAGGGATACACATACCATGGTGGTTTGCTGCATCCTTGGTATGTGTATGTCTATGTATCAATCATCGTCTACATTAGGTATTTCTCCTAATGTTATCCCTCCCCAATTCCCTCACCCACTGCTATCCCTCTCCTAGCACCTCCACCCCGCAACAGGCCCCAGTATGTGATGTTCCTCTCCCTGGGTCCACGTGTTCTCATTGTTCAACACTCACTTATGAGTGAGAACATGCCTTGTTTGGTTTTATGTTCTTATGTCAGTTTGCTGAGAATGATTCCTACTATTTTTTTTAATTTAAGGACTTTATTTTTTTAAAGCAGTTTTAGGTTCACATCAAAATTGAGAGGAGGTACAGAGATTTCCCATCTACTCCTGAGTCCCCACACATGCATAGCCTCCCCCATTATCAACATCCCTCACCAGAACCTACCTACCTTGTTTTTAAATGAGAGTCTGGCTGGTCATTCATTGCTCATCACTCTCTTCTCCCTGGCTAAGGTCTTCTGGCAATTACTATCTGTTCACTATCCGATAACTTTTCCTCTGTTTCCTTCTTGCTACCTGCCAAAACTTAGATTTTAATTTTGTATTTGATGGTAACATGCTTAATTTTTCTTTTTTTCCTTGCTACCTACCAAAACTTAGGTTTTAATTTGGTATTTGAAGGTAATATACTTCAATATAAACTGGGAAAATCTTTGTTAGTTTAAACTAATCATGTTAGTTTCATTCCCCTTGACTATTAATTGGCTTAGGAATAATAATTATATGATACAATACTTGGTCATGAGACATAGAGGAATATCTATTGAGGGAAGCCATCTTGAAACTATGAGGGGATCAGTTTCAAGACCAAAGCCAATATGTTGAAGATGGTTAAATTGAAAGAAGAAAAGAACCTAGGTATTTGATTGTGTTGATGTGTCTTGAAATTGATTATGTTGAAAAAGGCCTATCTCCATCTTTCTCATTACATGGGATAACTATTTAGTTAAGCCATTTTGAGTTTATTTCTTCCTCAGCTGAATGTATCCTGAAGGATTTGAAGCAAACATTATGCCCCTGAACTGTAGAGGGCATGTAAAATTGTTCCCAACCTAGCTTTGATTTTCTTTCCTATCTGTACTTTCACCCTCTCTCAGCATCACCCAGCTGATTTTTTTTAAACGTCCACTTTACTGCCTTCTGCTCTTTCTTCACTTGGCAAAGTTCTTAATGTTAAATTCAAAACTCAGATATCATGTTCTCTGTGCAGACTTCCCCAACTCCCTCAATTGTTTTTATCCTCTCATCTTGCTGGTATGAGTGTTATTTTCTCCTTGACTACAGAAGCTTTTCTCTCATATTTGCCTTTCTATCTACTTGGTAGCCTGAGCTTCTTGAGGGCAGATTAATTGTTTTATTTATGATATTTTCCCCACTGTATTGGCATAATATAAATACTGACCATATATGGCTCAAATATGAAAAACAAGGTATGTTAGATTGAGTACTAATGGCTCTTCATTGAATTCCTGTGCTATAAACTCTTTGGCCAGGAAATAAATGACAGTCAAGTGTCTGAAAGCTGTGAAAGTTCAAGTTTTCTGGGGCTCCAAGAAGAAGAGAAACCATTAGGGACAACTCAGACAGAAGGAAAAGGGACTAAGACTGGCTGTTTCCTATTTTAAATCATCATTTTCTGCTTACATGTCACATGAGAGAAATATCACAGGGGTCTTGTATATTGCATCAACTACTTACTGTGTACTATCTCTTCCGCAATATTTTTCTAGACTATTAGGAAAAATCCAAAAGCATCCAATTTTGTGAATTGATTTCTCCTGTCAACCCATTTTGGAATCAGCAGTAGCACAACCCGCACCTCTTTATGTGTCAGAACTGTTCATAGTTAATTTTAAATGCAAACACTACAACTCTGTGTTTAATATAGATTGCTAGGAAATGTGTCTGGCTATCACGATTTGATGAAACAAAACTGAGCATTTCCTGTCATCTTTACCGAGATCTTTTTTAAGTGGAGATAGGTCCAATTTGTTAAAGAAGGTGTAAGGAAATAAAAATTCATAAGCTTTAAAACTGCATAGGAGAGAGGAAGCAGGAATTGGAACAGTTGGTTGTCATTTCGATCATTAAATGCTGCTTTAAAGATTTCATCATCTTTGGGTGGAAAGGCAGTTCAAGTCTCTAAACACCAGATTCAGCTTCCTTATATCTAAAATTAACATTGTACAGGTAACTTACAAGACCCCTTAAGATCAGACTGTAAAATAGGCATACTAATTTTCTCTTTTCTAATGGAGATACATCTTAGATTTGATGCTCTTCCTCTTGGATATAATAATATCTTTTGCTTCATCATTATAGTTATAGTGAATGGCATTAAGATCAAGTTTTCCTTCCTTATACCTTATACAATAATTATCTCAAGATGGATTAAAGACTTAAACGTAAGACCTACATCCATAAAAGTCTTAGAAGAAAACCCAGGCAATACCATTCAGGACATAGGCATGGGCAAAGACTTTGTGACTAAAACACCAAAAGCAATGGCAACAAAAGCCAAAATTGACAAATGGGATCTAATTAAACTAAAGAGCTTCTGCACGTCAGAGAAACTATCATCAGAGTGAACAGGCAACCTACAGAATGGGAGAAGAGTTTTGCAATCTATCCCCTATCTGAAAAAGGGCTAATATCCAGAATCTACAAGGAACTTAAACAAATTTACAAGAAAAAACAACCCCATCAAAAAGTGGGTGAAGGATATGAACAGACATTTCTCAAAAGAAGACATTTATGCAGCAAACAAACATATGAAAAAAAGCTCATCATCACTGGTCATTAGAGAAATTTAAATCAAAATTACAATGAGGCATCTTATGCCTGTTAGAATGGTGATTATTAAAAAGTCAAGAAACAACAGATGCTGGAGAGAACGTGGAGAAACAGGAATGCTTTTATACTGTTTGTGGGAGTGTAAATTCAACCACTGTGGAAGACAGTGTGCGATTCCTGAAGGATCTAGACCCAGAAATACCATTTGACCCAGCAATTCCATTACTGGGTATATACCCAAAGGATTGTAAATCATTCTAATATAAAAACACATGTTTTTATATTAGAATGTACATGTATATTTATTGCAGCAGTATTCACAATAATAAAGACTTGGAACCAACCCAAATGCCCATCATTGATAGACTGAATAAAGAAAATGTGGCACATACTCACCATGGAATACTATGTAGCCATAAAAAAGGATGAGTTCATGTTCTTTGCAGGGACATGGATGAAGCTGGAAACTATCATTCTCAGCAAACTAACACAGGAACAGAAACCAAACACCACATGTTCCCACTCCTAAGTGGGAGTTGAACAATGAGAACACATGGACACAGGAAGGGAAACATCACACACCAGGGCTTGTCAGGGGACGGGGATCTAGAGGAGGGATAGCATTAGGAGAAGTACCTAATGTACATGATGGGTTGATGGCTGGAGCAAATCACATGGCAGGTATATACCTACGTAACAAACCTGCACGTGCACATGTATCCCAGAAATTAAAAGTATAATGAGAAAAAGAATAGCATGAACGACAGAAATGCATGCACAACAACTAAAGATCAAGTTTGGTTAGCATAAAGATTGCAGAGAACAAAATGTAGAGACTATAACATTCACTCAATAGTTTTTCATTTTGTGGTTCTATGAAATTCCAGAATTGTATATGAAGTGTCAAAACTTGTGTATAGTACAGTGACTGGGAATTCTAAATGATCAGTATGCTACTAAGACACACTTATTCTCTTGGGGAATTTTCTCATTAAAACAAATATTTTATTCATAGTGATATATTTCACATTTGAAATAAACCGCATATTCAGAAGTTAGAGAATTACTAATGGGCTTCTGATGCCTTTTTTTACTGTACTCAAAATTCTGTATTCAAGAGGAAATCTTTTAAGAAAGTAATAGAGAGATGTTTGTTTTTGAAAGACAAATTATCTTGGTGTGAGTTCCTCTTCTGGAGGTTCCTCCAGAGTTTAATAATTTATAACTTTTCTAGGTCAACTCAGATTGAGTACACGGGAAATGGAATTGAATTATATTTTTCATCTTCAACATTAATAACCTGGGATGAGATTTGCATTTTCAGATAAAAATCAGGACTATCTTAGCTACAAAATTGCTTTTCTACAGTGTTTGCCGCAAGTGAAAGATACATACGACATTTCGACTGCAAGTTAGAAGAGGTCAAAATGATTGAAGTATTATTTTAATTCAGAAATGATTAGAAACAATAAGTGTCATTGCGTACTGAGTAGTCAGGTAACTTACAGAGGAAAAGCCCATGAGGAAACATGTAAAAACCATTTGTCTGGGATTAAAGAGCCTGGAATTGCCTAGAGGCCTCGCCTTTACTTTAATAGCCAAGGGACTTCGTGCAGTCTGCATACCTTCTTTGAGCACTAGCATCTCGTCTCTGAAATAAGCTCATGGAATCAAGAAATAGTTCAAGTCTCTTTCCATATTGATAATTCACCTGTTTTTTTTGTAGAGTCATTTTGTATTTGACTCAGAGGGAATGGAGATTGATGGAAGAGTTTTATTTAAAAAATATTTTAAAATCAGAAAATGAAACTATTTATTTAAACTAATATTTCATATCTACTATGTTCTGGCCACTGTTCTAGGTGTTATGGACACAGCAATGAACAGGCAACATTCCTTTCTTCGTGCTCCTTGCATTCTGTATGCTCTTAGTTGGTGCTTGGAGAGTGAGGATGACTGCACAGCCAGTTGGTTTCAAGTTGACTTCTCTTTTTTTGGATAAGAAACCAATGCAAAATCAGGAAATTAGTGACATAGGGGTTAACTTCAGGAAGTGTGTGGTAGGTTCTGATATTTTATTTTGGGAGTTGGCCAGGAGCTAAACCATTAAAAATAATAAATAAATAATTCCTGTGGCTGCTTCACATTCCAGCTCCTGAATCCCTCTTGTTCCTCTGTGCCGTGTTCTATCCCAGACCAGAGTTTGCCAAATAGATAAAAGTCTCATGTCACACTGACTCTGCATATAGACGCTGTATGCTTTTCTCCTTACCTGAACCATAGTGGAGATGGTGACATGCCTGAAAATTGTCTGTTAGACAGAAAGGAAAAGAGGCTGAGAGGTAGGGGTTATGGTGATGTCTTAGAACCTCCAGGTATGAGCTAATTCAGGTCTAGTCTCAGTGCTGTGGTCCTTGGAAACTCAAACTCCTTCCTTACAACTGCTTTTGACTTTTGGGCAAACTGGAGAGAAAAGCCAAGTGAGAGACTAGAATCAAAGCATATTAGTATTAGCAAGAAACTGAGACTTACCTAGATAAATAAACTGTGGACCATATATGGATTTAATTATCTTGTCTTTGAAAAAAGAGAATATTTTATTAGTTGCTTAGCTTCCAGACTCAGCTGGAAGTGGGTGTTTCTTTACTAAGGCTCTTTAGAATCCTTTTCCCATCCTGGCTGACTTCAACAACCTGAGATTTAAGGACTTTCTTTTCACATTTCTTACCAATGTATCAATCTCAGATTTGAAAAAGCCTGGCGAGTCTATTACCTCCATCCAGCCTTCTCAGCTCAGCTCAGGCCCAGCATAATAGGTGTGGAGCAAGATACTGGTTTAGACGTGAATAAGCATCCATGAAATGAATATTGGCTGAACACACACAGGGGAGACACCTGTCATAGGTTGAAAGGGGGAGTGCCTTGTTTTCTTGTTTTTGTTTATAGTTCAGGAGTTACCACAGCCACTGAATAGGAAATGTGATTTTGTTTCCATTGCTAATGGAATATCTTATTTCTTTCCCCAACTCCTAGCTCTGATGAACAAGAAAAAGTGAGCTGAGTTAGAGGCATTGATACAAATTTCCATTTTCCTGACACTATTTCGAGTTAAAAATGTCTGCCTAAACTGTGATTGTCATTTTATAGGCAGCCTTCATTGAAATGCTGATTCTATTTCTCTATTTCCTCTTCCATTAAAAAAGCCAACTTTTAAATGGGAAATAGCATACATGAATATATGCAATTAATAAGTATATAGCTCAGTGAGTTATCTATCATACTGTTAATAGATCTGTGTACTCCCCACCCTAGTCAAAAAATAAATCATTATAAGCATCCCTAAGTCTCTCTGTGCCCTCTCCCAGTCTCCTCTTTTTCTTTCCCACTGTCCTGACTTCTAACACTTTTTTTTGCCTGGGTTTGATTTTTTTTTTTTTTTTTTTTTTTTGAGACTGGGAAGATTGCTTGAGCTTCCACCTTCCAGTGTCAAGCAATCCTCCCACTTCAGCCTTCCAAGTAGCTGGGATCACAGGTGCACACCGCCATGCCCTACTGATTTTTTACCTTTTTGTGGAGATGAGGTCTCACCATGTCGCTCAGGCTTGTCTTGAACTCCTGGGCTCAAACCATCTTCCTGCCTCGACCTCCCAAAGTGCTGGGATTACAGGTGTGAGCCACCACACCCAGCCCTAGTTTTGAACTTTATGTAAAGGGAAACATACCTTAAGTACTCTTTTGTTTTTGCCTTTTTTTCAACATAACATTTGTGATATTCATCTATGTTGGCATTCATGACAGAAGTATAGCAGAGACTGGCATGACTGTCTACCTACATTCTTTCAGGCCACTATTGTAGTGAGTGAGGCCAAATTGTACCTGCCTGGGGGCTTTCTTTGTCTCATCTCTTGCACCTGAAAGTCAGAAATAAAGAGAAATTAATGACTGTTTAGCAGATCTCAATCAATAACTGAAAAAAGTTTGTGTATAAATACCCTAGCTCACTCACTCCCTGGGTAACATAACTCTGAGGCAAGTATTTTACACTGAGTCTCAGAGTTCCCCAGTGGGATGAAGTTCCACTCACTCACAATGATAACTGGCTTGCTAATGTATGCTTTATTGGCTGCATCCCTTTTCTGTCTAACTTCTCCACTCATCTAGCAATATTTCCTGGAGTCACCTTCTATATGAATCAGTTGAACTTGAATTCTTGTCTCTGGGTCTGCTTCTGGGAATTCAATCGAATAACAAATAGCTTGATCATTTTCATTGTTCTGTGGTATACTGTTACATGAATATACCTTTATTTATATGTTATGTCAGTGGACAGCTGCATTGCTTTTGAGTGTGACTGTTGTTAATCTTTTGGTAAACATACGATTGTGAAATTTCTGAGTCACATATATTCAACTTTAGCAGGTGATAAACTACTTTTCAAAGTAGCTGAAATAATTTATACTGCCATGAAATTTTCATATTTTATATTCATAGTTATTTGGATATTCTCTTTTGGGAAGTGCTTTGTTATGAACTGAATGTTTGTGTCTCCCTTAAATTCATATATTGAAGCCCCAACCCCCAGCGTGACTGAATTTGGAGATAGAGTATGAAAGTAGTTAAGGCTGACTGAGGTCCTAAAGGAGGATCCTAATCCTAAACCAATAGGATTCGTGTCCCTACAAGAAGTGTAAAGGGCGCTCACTTTCTCTGTTATGTAAGGACACAGTGAGGAGGCCATCTGAAAGCCAGAGGAAAGCCCTTATGAGAAGCCAAATTGGGCAACACCTTGATCTTGGGCTTCTCAGGAACAGAATTGTGAGAAAACTGATTTCTATTGTATAAGCCATGTAGTCTGAGGTATTTTGTCATGACAGCTAACAGACTAATACATTCTTCTTAAACTTCTTATTTTTTTTCTTTTAATCAAATGATCTGATTTTTTATTTTTCTTTTGATTTGTAGGATTTTCTATATAATCTGGGGTACATTTAATTGGTTATAAGTGCTGCAGATATCTTTACCCATTCCATAGTTAGCCTTTTCACGCTCTTGTGCTTAATTTTATTTAACAAAAGTTAAATAATTTAAATGCAATTGATTTATATTTCATGATTAGTTATTGTGGAGCTTGTTTGAGAAGCTTCTCCCTACTCTAAGGCCAGCGTGACATTTTTTTAGGTTGCATTGTGCTATGCTATCCAATATGGTAATCACTAGTCACAAGGGTTGTTCAATACTTGAAATGTGTTGAATCCAAATTGAGATGCACTATAAGTATAAAATATACATTTCAAAGACAATCTGAAAAATGAATATAAAATATTTTGTTAACATTTTAATATTGACTACATATAGAAATAACTTTTTTATGTTATAGTATTTAATACATTAAATGTATAAATATATCAAATATATTGATTATATTAACAGAATTAATAATTATAATATAAATAATATATATTATTTAATATACTAATTTAATTAATGCAATAAGTATATTAAATATATAATCCATGAAATATATTATTAAAATTTAATTCACTGTTTCTTTTTATCTTTTTAAGTGTAGATCTGCGAATTGCTTTATGTGGGTTGCATTATGTTTCTATTAGATAATGATGACTTAGAAACTTTAGTTTTACCTTTTCACATTTATAGCTACAATCCACCTGGAACTGATTTTTGTGTATAAGATAGGGTTCAAGGTTTATGTTTTCCCCATATGGATATCTAATTGACCCAGAAATCTTTATTGAGAAGGCATCCTTTCCCTACTGAATGCTAGTAGCATCTTTGTTGTTAATCAAAAAATGTCTGTTTCTGAGCTCTCTATTCTATTTCATTGTCTATTAGTCCATCCTTGCACCAACACCACACTATTACAAATACTGTAGCTTTTAAACAAGTTTTGGTATCTGAGAGGGGAAATCTTTCAAGTTTGTCTTCAGTAACAGGATCATAGCTATTTTTGACTCATTGTATTTCTATATTTTACAAATAATTTGAAAGGTTTCACAAAAATTCATGCTAGGTTTTGACTGGAATTACATTAAATCTATGAACATTTTGGGGTGAATTGATATCTTTACTGAATCTTCTAACATATGGTATAGTCTTCCATTTATTTAGATCCCCTTAGTTTCTTAATGTTGAGTTATTTTTTGTGTAAAGGTCTTGCAGATATTAAATTAGATTTATTCTTAGGTATTTTACTTCTTAATGTAATTACAAGTGCTATCTTTAAAAAATGTGTTTCAACTGTTTATTTACTAATTGCAGTAACTTCTTTGTAGAGGTTTTTGGATTTATTTTTCTGGTGTTACTGCACTAGGGCCTCAAGTATAATAGCAAATTAATAGAAGTGTTGACAGTGAGCCTCGCTACTGATACAAAATAATTATACATATTTATGGGGGCTATGTGACATTTTGATACCTGTATACACCATGTTTTGATCAAATCAGAGTATTTAGGATATTCATCACCTGAAACATTTATCATTTGTTCGTGTTGAAAATATTTAATATCTTCTCTTCCAGCTATGTAAAAATATACAATAAATTATTGTTTTTAACTTGACACCCTATTGTGCTAACAAGCACTAGAACGTATTTCTTCTATATAATTGTATGTTTGCATCCATTAACCAACTTCTCTTCATCTTCACTCCCCCTTTCTTGCCTCTAGTAATGCTTGTTCTACTCTTTACCTCTATGAGATCCACTTTTTTAGCTCCCACATGAGTGAGATCATGTGATATTTGCTTTTCTGTGCCTGACTTATTTCATTAAACATAATGACCTCCAGTTTCATCCATGTCGCTGCAAATGACAGAATTTTATTTGTTTTTATGGCTAAATATTATCCCATTCATCTTCTGATGGACACTTAGGCTGATTGCGTATCTTGGCTTTTATGAATACTGCTGCAAAAAACAAGAAGGTATAGGTACTTCTCTGATACACTGATTTCCTTTTCATTGGATAAATACCTAGTAGTGGGACTGCTGGATCAAACATATATTTAGGTTTTTGATAAACCTCCATACTTTTTTTCATAATAATTGTATTAATTTATACATCCACCAGTAGTGTACAGTGTTCCCTTTTCTGCACATCCCTGTTAACACTTTTTTTTGTCTTTTTGTTAATAGCCATCTAACACATTTGAGAGGACATCTCATTGGGATTTTAATTAGCATTTCCTTATGATTAGTGATGTTGAGCATTTTTTCATATACCTGTTGGCCATTTGTATGTCTTCTTTTGAGAAATGTCTATAAAGATCCTTGGCTCACATTTTAATAAGTTTTTTTTTTTTTTTTTTTTTTTTTTTTTTGCTGTTCGGATGTTTGAGTTGCTTGTATATTCTTTATTTTAGTCTCTTGTCAGATTAATAGTTTGAAAGTATTTTCTCCCATTCTACAGATTGTTTCTTCACTATATTGTTTCATTTGCTGTGCAGAAGCTTTTTAGTTTAATACTGTTCCATTTGCCTATTTTTGTTTTTGTTGCCTGTGCTTTTGAAATCTTAGCCACAAAATCTTTGCCTATACCGATATCCTAAAACATATCTTCTAGATTTTCTTCTGGTAGTTTTATAATTTCAGATCTTACGTTTAAATCTTTAATACAATTTACTGGTTTTTGTATATAGTGAGATATAGGGGCCTGGTCTTATTCTTCTGCATATGGATATTCAGTTTTCTCTGCACTAGCTATTGAAGAGGTTTCCCTTTCCGCATTGTATGTTCTTGGCACCTGTAGTGAACATCAGTTAGGTGTAAATATGTGGATTTATTTCTGGGTTCTTTACTCTGCTCCATTGATCTATGTGACTATTTTTATAGCATTATCATGGTGTTTCGGCTAAAAGTTTTGTAGTAAATTTTGAAGTCAGGCAGTATGATACTACCAGTTTTGTTCTTTATGCTTAGGATCGCTTTGATTATTTATAGTCTTTTGTAATTTCATATGAATTTCAGAATTGCTTTTCCTATTTCTGTGAAGAATATTGGAATTTTGATAGTAACTGCATCAAATCTGTAGATTGCTTTAAGTAGTATGATCATTTTAACAATATTAATTCTTCCAGTTCATGATCATGGGGTGACTTTCTATTTGCTTGTCTCCTTTTCAATTTATTTCATCAGTGTTTCATAGTTTTTGTTGTAGAAGTCTTTTACTTCTTTGGTTAAACTTATTTCTATGTATTATTATTATTTTGTAGCTATTGTAAATAAGACTGCTTTCTTGATTTCTTTCTTATAAAACTTTTTATTGCTATACAAAAATGTTACTAATTTTTGTGTGTTGATTTTTTATCATGCATCTTTATTGAATTTATCACTTCTAAGAGTTTTTTTGGTGGAATCTTTAGGTTTTTCAATATATAATGATATATTGTAGTCTATAGGTTTTCAGTATAAAACATCATGTCATCTGTAAAGAGAACCAATTTGACTTCATTTCTTCCCATTTGAATGCTTTATTTTTTCCTCTTGCCTGTTTACTCTGGCTGGGACTTCCAAGACTAAGTTGAATAAGAGTAATGAAAGTGGACATTCTTATCTTCCAGTTCTTAGAGGAAAAAAGACTTTCAGCTTTTCCCCATTCATTATGATACTAGCTGTGGGTTTGTCATATATGGCATTTATTACATTGAAATATGTTCCTCCTATGCTTAATGTGTTGAGAGTTTTATTATGAAGGAGGTTGAATTTTATCAAATGCATTTTCTGTGTCTGTTGGAATAATCACATGGTTTCTGTTCTTCATTCTGTTGATATGATGTATCACATTAATTGATTTGCATATGTTGAACCATCCTTGCATCCCTGGGATAAACGCCACTTGATTATGGTGTATTATCTTTTTGATATGTTGTTGATTTCTATTAGCTAGTATATTTTTGAGAATTTTCACACTGATTTACAGGGATTTTGGCTTCTAATTTTCTTTTTTAGTTGTGTTCTTGTCTGTTTTTGGTACCAGGATAATGCTGGCCTGAAAGAATGAGTTAAGAAGAATTCCCTCATCTTGATTATTTTGGAACAGTATGAGAAGAATTGGTGTTAGTTTTTCTTTGTAAGTTTGATAGAACTCAGCAGTAAAGCCATCTGATTGTGGGCTTTTCTTTGCTAGGAGGCTTTTTCTTACTGATTCAATCTTTTTACTGATTATTGGTCTGTTCAGGTTTTCTGTCTTACTGACTCTATCTTAGTAGGTTATATATGTTCACTAACATATCAATTTTATCTGAGTTTTCCAATTTGTTAGCATATAATTGTTCATAATTGTCTCAAATGATTCTTTGTATTTCTGTGGTATCCATTGCAATGTGTCCTTTTTCACTTCTGGCTTTATTTATTTGAGTATTTTCTCTCTTTTTTATTTTTTTTTTTGTTAGTTGAGCTAGTGGCTTATTGATTTTGTTTATCTTTTCAAAAAGCATACTTTTCATTTTGCTGGTCTTTTGTATTTTTATTATCTGTTTAGTTTTGCTCTAATTTTTATCATTTATTTTCTTCTACTAATTTTGGGTTTGTTTTTACTTTCCTATTTCTAGTTAGTTATATAGGCTTTCTTTGTTCTTTTACATTTTTTTTTTTGGTCTTAATGGATTATGTCAAAAGACCTGTCTTCATATTAAAAAATCCATTCTTCTGCTTGATCTGGTCTATTGTTGAAGCTCTTGATTTTATATTTTATTTCATCATTAAACTCTTTCGTTCCAGCATGTTTCTTCTTTATTTTTTATCTCTTTGTTGAAGTTCTCATGCAGATCATGAGTTGGTTTTCTGATTTCTTTGTATTGTTTATTTGTGTTCTCTTGTATCTTATGTTTGTCTCTGTTGTATCAGTGGTAAGAGTAGTGTTGACAGGTCAATTATTAGGCCCTTGAATAATGAGTGTGGGCACCAGTGGTAGTGACGGTAGGCTGGGCAGGCTCGTCCCTAGGCCCCTGGCAGGTGTGCACAGGCACTGGCAGCAGGTGGAGTGACCCTGTCATCATGTCCCTGGTCAGTGTGCATGTGCACCAGTGGTGGCAGGGTGGATCAATCCCCAGTCTCCTTGCTAACATTTATGGGTGGTGGCAGTAGCAGTGGCAGGCAGGTCAGACCTGTCCTCAGGTTCCTCAATGGGGACACTCCCACCAGTGGCAGTGGCTGAGGGAGGTTAGTTCCTAGATCCTCAGATAGTGTGCTCAGGTGTCAGTGATGGTGGTAATTGGTCGTGATGGACCTGTCCTCGCTTATGAATATGGCATCCATGTGGGCTTACGTCTAGGTCCCTTGAAGGTTTGTGCTGCTGCACAGTGGCCGATTGGAGGGGATGAGGTTGTTGTCAGTAGCAGCATCCCTGGGCAGGTGCCTCTCTCGCTTTAGGTAATTTAACCTTTGGCTCCCTTTTTCTTAGAGGCAGCCTCCCTGGTGCACTCCCTGGAATGTAAAACCCTCAGGGGCTAGAGTACTAGGAACCCAGCCACTCTGTTGAGTTCAGCGGGTGTAGTGATGCTGTAGCCCTCTGGGTTGATGTGGGGTATAATAGCAGTGATGTGAAGATGCAGTGGCTCTTGGGCCCCAACATAGGATATAGTTTAGTGGGAGCTGGGTTCTTAAAATGTTGTTGTGCTATAGCTGCTTGTTCTGAGTGGGTGTGTGGGACTTTGTGTGAACTCCTTCTTTGGAGCAATACCACTTTCTCTACTCCCGTAGCTCTCTATACTCGTCTCAGAGCCTGTGAAGGCTAAGGGGCTCTCTTATTCTTTGATGGCTAGGATTGCCAGAGTACGCTATGTGGAGGAGGTGTAGATTGCTGGGGTATCTTTCACTTCCCTTTTTCTTGCAGTGGGGAGTTCCTTCAGGCTCAGAGTCAATCCCTTGGGCTGGATGCTTCACTTTCCTTTTCTCATGCCTAAGAGCTCTTCTGTCATTTCTTTGCTGAATTTTAGTATTCTCTCTTAGAAGATCTATTTAACTTGTTATCTCCTCTCCGTGTTGGTTTATTTATTTATTTATTTTTGTGTGTGTGGAGAAGGGGAATGCCAGGAGCCTCTAGTCAGCCATTTTGAAACTCCCTTCAATAGTGAGCATTCTTGCATCATTTTTTATTTCAGAAAAAAAGCTCTCAACATTTTGACATTATGCATAATATGGAAGTAAACACCCTTTATCAGAGATTGATGGCTATAAATTGCTTTTATCATGGACTTTAAATTTATTTTGTAAATATCTTTTATCAGATAGAGAAAATTTCTAATTCAAATTGGCTTACAGTTTTCTCATGAATAGGTGTTTATCAATTGGATTTTCTGCATTAATTGAGATGATCAACAATCCTGCATAATCTGGACATGTACCCCAGAACCTAAAGTACAATAAAAAATAACTGAGGCCGGGCGCGGTGGCTCAAGCCTGTAATCCCAGCACTTTGGGAGGCCGAGGTAGGTGGATCATGAGGTCAAGAGATCAAGACCGTCCTGGTGAACATGGTGAAACCCCGTCTCTACTAAAAATACAAAAAAATTAGCTGGGCATGGTGGCGCGTGCCTGTAATCCCAGCTACTCAGGAAGCTGAGGCAGGAGAATTGCCTGAACCCAGGAGGCGGAGGTTGCGGTGAGCCGAGATCACGCCATTGCACTCCAGCCTGGGTAACAAGAGCGAAACTCCGCCTCAAAAAAAAAATAATAATAATGATAATTGAGATGATCACATGATATATCTTCATTATTCTGATAATGTGGCAATTTGCATTGTTTTAGAATATTAAAAGTAAACTTGCATTTTAGACAAAAATCTAGCCTGACTGGAATATAAATAGTACTGAATTTAGATTTGTAACATTTCACTTGTAACTTTGTACTATGTTTATATAACAGATTGGCCTGTAATTTTTTCTTTCTTACCATTTTTGTCAGGTTTTGTTATCAAGTTTTTGCTGATTACATAAAATAATGTGGTCCAAGATCTCCTTTTTACAACTCTATGGAGTTATTTGAGTAATACTAATGCTGTATTTCCACAAGTTTTGGAATATTTATTGGTGAAGATGTATGGGCTTGGAATTTTTTTAATTGGGAAATTTTATATTATGGATTTTTATAATGGATCATAAGATTATTTGGGTATTCTATTTCGTCTTATATAAATTAGGTGTTTTATTTTTAACACAGGAATAATTATTAGGATAATTTTCTATTTCCGTAATATTTGTCTGTTGTCTTTTTAATATACATATGGTGTACAATGAGGCACCTATTTGTATTCCTAATACTGGTTACTTATGTATTTTCTTTCTCTTTTTTATTGCTCAGTCTTGCCAGATATTTTTAAATTTCATTAATATTTTCAAAGAATCCAGTTTAGAATTTTTTGCTCCTATTTATTCCTTGTTCATTTTCTATTTAATCTCTTTATGTTACATTTATTATTTATTTTCTCATAATATCTTTGGTTTTACCTTGCTGGTTTTTAAATGTAATTTATTGATATGGATATTTATAGAATTTAGTTTCAGCCCAGGTACTGATATATATGTACATTCTTCAACATAATTTTAAATTATAAGACATTATTATTTTTATACAGTCAATATTATTTAGGAAACTATACTTGCTTTATACATTGCTCTGCACTTTTTTCTTACATTTCTGAGATTTTCCTCTGGGATAATTTCCCTCTTCTACAAAGGTATCTTTTAATATTTCCTATAGTGTAATTCTGATGGTAAAAATTCTTTTCAGTTTTTTTGTTTATGTAAAAATGTCCCATTTTGTCTTTTTTGTTTATGACTATTTTCACTGGATATAATGTTAGACGGTAATTTTCATTTAACTCTTTGGTGACATTCCATTTTTGTTGTTGTTGTTTCCCTTTAAGAAGTCAGTTGTGATTCTTACTGTGAATCTTTGAAGGGCATTTGTATTTTTTCTGGAACTTCTTTTAAGAATGACTCAATTTAAAAATGTATTAGTTTATTTTTAAGGAGTTCATATTGTTTTCTGAATCTATGATCAATCTCTCTTTTATCTACACACTGGATGTCCAATTATAGGAGCATGGGCCCTTTAGTTATATTCCAGGTCTCTTATACTCTTCAGATATTTTTTTTTTTTTGAGACAAGATCTTGCTCTGTCACACAGGCTGGAGTGCAGTGGAGTGAGATTGGCTCACTGTAACATTTGCCTCCCTGCTTCAAGTGATTCTCCTGCCTCAGATTCCCGAGTAGCTGGGATTACAGGCATGCACAACCATGCCTGGGTAATTTTTGTATTTTTAGTGTAGACAGGGTTTCACCATGTTGTCCAGGCTGTCTTGAACTCCTGACCTCAAGTGATCTGTCCACCTCAGTCTCCCAAAGTGCTAGGGTTACAGGTGTGAGCCACCATTTCTGGCCGACTCTTCAAATCTTCTAAACATTAGTTTTTTCTTGCTTTATTATGAATATTTTTTATGAACTCTATTTAATATTATGTAACCTGGTATTAAAATAAGCTAATTACTTTTAAATTTTAATGATTATGTTTTTAAATTCTAGAATTTCCATATGATTTTCTGTAGTTTCAAATTTTGCCACAATTTTCCATTTGTCTTGCAATCCATTGATACCATTAATCATGAAATACAGTGTTGCATCTGGTAGTTCCATTATTTGGATATCCTTTACGTGTGGTTCTACTATTTTTTCTTGGGCTTTAGTCAATTCTTTGTGTGACATAGTTATTTTGATTGGGTCCTACAGATGGCTTGTTAAAAATTGTAGTTAGTCATCTGAGGTTCTAGATATTTTTCTTTTTTCCAAAGAGGATTTACTTTTGCTTTGGGTAGTCAGCTAAGGGGGGCAGGTGTTCTAGCAATCTCAGATCACCTTTGTCTTATCTTGGATTAAGATGATGATATTGGACTTGTGCCCCTTACAGACTGGTAAAATCTGTGATGTTTCCTGACTTCCAGGATAGAACCCTTTGGGGTTTCACTTCGAAGTCTAAGGTGTTTACTATTGGTCCTTCTCCTTGGTGGTTTTTGTTTTCCTGGGCTTGTGAGTCCTACAAGAACCCTATTCAGTTTTTCAGCTTTATGTTTCAGAATAGGCAAAATTTCAATTACCCTTTAGAGTAAAAGCCAGTATTCTTCCCACACTACCACATTCAGAACAAAACCTTCTCTACCTTTAACAAAGTGCAAATATTCAACTATAGTTTAATTTGTTTCATTTATTTACATTTTAAAACTTAAATCTCTTTGAAATTTATTTTTTGTGTGATTATCAAGAGAGGATTTAACTTTATCTTATATTTTCCAAATGATTGAATAGTTACTCTAAAAGTGGTCATTGAATAATCCATGTTTTCCTCATTTAAAAAATCAAAGATTGAATTTTTGATGCTGCCTAAAATAAATATAAGATATTATAACAATAAAAATTATAATTTGAAACAGTGATAACTTATGCATTCAATATTGAAGCAACAAAATAAAGACTATCATAGAAGTATCAACAAAACAAAAATATTTGAGCATCTGCTCTAACTTCAAATATATAAATATAACATTTAGTTTGATTTAAATTCCAAGTTTAATCCCTTTTATTATTATTGTATATTTTACATCTTGTCTTTCCCATGATTACATTCTTATTTTGCTTTCTTTCCTTTTCTTTTCTTTCTTTTTTTCCCTGAGACAGAGTCTAGTTCTGCTGCCCAGGCTTGAGTGCAGTGGCATGATCTTGGCTCACTGTTACCTTCACCTCCTGGGTTCAAGCGATTCTGCTGACTCAGCCTCCTGAGTAGCTGGGATTACAGGTGCCCACCACCACACTTGGCTAATTTTTGTATTTTTTAGTAGAAATGGGGTTTCACCATCTTGGCCAGGCTGGTCTTGAACTCCTGATCTTGTGATCCATCTACCTGGGCCTCCCAAAGTGCTGGGATTACAGGCCTGATTGAATAGGTTGTCAGCTTTGTTTAGTTTCCCATCCCAAGAAAGCTTTATAAAGTCTTTCTCATTTTAAACATGTATAAATATTTCTGTTACCTTTACATCTAAAATAATTTAATTAAATGTGGAATTCATGTTACATGAACCTATGTATTCAGAATTACTGGTTATTAGCATTTAGTGCTACAGTTTGGAAATCTGAGGTTAGTATGACTTTTGTTGCTTTACAAGGTACTTATATTTTTTCTGCAAAAATTTGTCTTGATCTTGGAATTAAAATGTTCATCAAGAATTTTTCTTAACTAAAGAAAGATTATTTTATTAATTTTATTTCATAATAACATATATATAACTTGAAATTCAAGAATTTCTAATATGATTTCCATTTTCTCTCTCATATTTAGCTTTTTGTAATTAATATTTAACATTCATTGTCTCTTCTTGTCCTGTCTTTTATGCTCTTTGTTTTTCTCTTATTTTAATATGGCATACGTTTCTTTTGACCTTTGAGTGAATCGTTCAAGGTTATCTTTCTGCCAGTAATTTCATTTTCTATGGCATCCAAGATCTTATTCATTAATTTAGTTTTATTTATTTTATTTTTTCCTTAGTAGTTTTATTTTGAAATATTTTTAGATTACAAAAGGCTTACAAAGATGGCACCAGAGTTCCTCTATAGTTTTCACTACTGTTAATAGCTTATATAACCATAATATATTTGACAACACTAAAAAGTTAACTAGTAAAATACTATTAACTAAGCCATTCCTTTAATTTAGGTTCTCTGGTTCTTCAACTGTCCTTTTTCTGTCCTAAGGCAAGGTTCATTTCAAGAGTCAGCGTTACATTTAGCTGCTGTGATTCCTTAGGCGCCTCCAATCTGTGACAGCTTCTTGGTTATTACTTGTGTCTCATGATTTTGACAGTTTTGATGAGTACTTTATAGAATGGTGTTTCATAGCATCCCTTAATTTGTTTCTCTGACATTTTCTTGTTTTAAGAGTACCTTGGATTTGTTTTAATCACATATAGTAAGACATGCAGATTTGGAAATGACTCTTGTGAAGAAAGATATTTATTACTAGATCCCTAGAAACAGGAGGCATGTATGCCATTCAGGGCCACACAGAGAGTACCAGAGTTGGTCTGGAGGCAGGGAGAGTGGGGAACATGTGGACAAGAGCATGTATTGTATCTTATGAGTGAGGCAGGATGAGCAGGTTTAGAATTGAATAGTTTGAATAATTTCAGTGGGCTCTGGGGCAAACCGTCTCTCCCTAGTTGTCTGGTACCTGACCCTAGGGTGATTCGAGTAGGCAGATAGTGGCTTAGAGTCTGAGAATATGGTACATGAAGTAGTTAAGGAATGAGCTCTGGATTGGCTACTTGGGAAAAGAAGGATAATAAAGTTTGGATGTGTGTCCCCACCCAAATCTCAGGTCAAGTTGTAATCCCCTATGTGGGAAATAGGGATTGGTGGGAGGTAATTGAATCATGGGGGTGGGTTTCTCATGAATGGTTCTGCACCATTTCCCTTGGTACTGTCCTCATGACAGTGAGTAAGTTCTAGTGAGATCTGGTTGCTGAAAAGTGTGTAACACTTCTCCCCTCCTTTTCTTGTTCCTGCTCCTGCCATGTAAGATGCCTGCTGCTCTTTGCCTTCCGCCATGATTGTAAGCTTTCTGAGGCCTCCTCAGAAGCAGAAGCTACTCTGTTTCCTGTGCATCCTGCAGAACTGAGAACCAATTAAACCTATTTTCTTTATAAATTACTCAATCACAAATATTTATGTATAGCAATGAGAGAATGGACTAATACAAAATGTATGCTAGAATGTTAATCATTTAACTTATCTCTAGGAGTTGGCTTTCCCTGGGAGGGGCAGTTTCTCTAGGGTCAGCAAGTCTCCAAGATACTGAAACATCAAAAATATGGAAGACATAATTAATACATTTCTTATTATTGCACTGAGGAAGTCTCAATTTGGTTTTGAAATTAGCAATAATATTTTTCATTTTGAAAAGATCTTTCCTGATCTTAGAACACTTTTTTCATGATATACTCATTTCAGTGCCTCTCATCTCTTTTGATGAGTTGGAGGTTTTAAAAGTTGTCTCTTATTCTTGCTGCAACCTTATTTTGTAAGAGAAAATTATTTTTATTCTTCAGTGTTGTCTTTATTTAAACAATCGAGTCTATATGACTGGTGTCTTTCATTTTTATTCTTCAGTGTTGTCTTTATTTAAACAATCGAGTCTATATGACTGGTGTCTTTCATTTTTATTCTTCAGTGTTGTCTTTATTTAAACAATCGAGTCTATATGACTGGTGTCTTTCTTTCACCCCCATTTGCTTATGCATACAGAAAGATGTTTGCTTAGTACTGGAGATGAGATGACTTTTATCCCAGAGTATGTGGGTCTTTATTAAAAGCTTCCCTTCACAGGTGGAGAGAAAATGAAAATGTTAATATTTAATTTATTTTTGTCTTTCTAGATTTTAGGATCAGTAGTCTAAGAGATAGGAAAAAACCAAAGAGACTTTTCCCCCTACACTCATTGTCAGCCCAACACTTACTTGTGACACCAAATGTGTGGGGGTTTTACCTTACCCACCAACTAAGCAATTCTGCAGCAGACACCAGCTGGCTGTCTTCTAATTTAATTCAATTATGACACTTCCTACCTGGTGTAAACCAAAAATAAAATTCTAAGCCCTCTGACTGACTGAATGGACGACTTCTCTTGGCCAAGGGGATGCCCAAGAACAAAAAGGAATTAAGGTCATGATGGTAAGGGGGAGTCAGACATACCTCATTATACCCTCCTCTCTTCGGAGTTCAGGCATAAAACTGACCAGCATTAACATTAAAACAGAGATCTTAAGACTGACAAAACAGTCTCTTCATAGCAATAAGATACCACCTTCCAACCTGGCTCTAGTATAGCATCACATAACACATAAGGGGCTCTGAAAGTAATAAAAATATTTCTTTGAAATATTTTGAAATGACTCTGCAAAGCTGTCTCTTGTGGGGGAAAATTATATTCTGTAGAGCATCCCCCTCCCTTTCCAGGTCTTTTTCTGATCCTGAAAAGATTAGCTGAGAGTCTGGCACCTTTTAAAGGTCTGAATAGGAGGCAATTTGCTATCTATTGCTTCTAAGGATGGACACTTACCTATGAGACTTTATCTGCATAATAATAACATTGATCTTCACAGTGCCTTATCTTGACCCAGAAACTCCTTTCTATTGATTCTAGGTCTTCAGGTAGTAACTCTTTCAACCAATTGCCAGTCAGAAAATCTTATGATCTTCCACCTATGACCTGGAAGCCCTCAGTTTGAGATGTTCTGCCTTTCCAAACTGAACCAATGAACACCTCATATGTATTGATTGATGTCTTCTGTCTCTCTAAAATACGTAAAATCAAAATGTAACTCAACCACCTTGGGAACATGTTTTCAAGACTTCCTCAGCCTGTGTCATGGGTCATTATCCTTAACCTTGGCAAAATAAACTTCTAAATTAATTGATACCAATCTCAGACACTTTTTGGTTTACACTTGAGATAGTGTCAGATCCCACAGGTTGGGGGCTCAGTTCCACAGGACTGTCCCCCACTTCAGGTTACCAGTTTGCAAATAGCAGTCACCACTACTTTGACTGACCAGCTATAAACTGGGGGTTCCCATGACTCCTACCTTGGTTTTGTTTAATTTGTTAGTGTGACCTATAGAATTCTGAGAAACATTTTACTTTGGTTTACCATCTATTGTAAAGGAAATTATAAAGCATATAGATGAACAGTGAGATAGAAAAGATGCATAGGGCAAGGTATGTAGAAAGGGAGAAGGAGCTTTGATGTCCTCTCAGGATATGCCTCCCTCTAGGAACCTTCAGGTGTTTAGCTATCTGGAAGCCCTCTAATGGAAGCTTCATTGTGTAGTCATGATTGACTGAATCATTGGCCATGGGTGATCAGCTCAACCTTCAGCCCTTCTCCCTTCCGTGGAGGTTGTGGGTGGCGCTAAAAGATTCAACCCTGTAATCATGCCCTGGTATTTCTGGTGACCAGCTTTCATCTGGAAGCTACCCAGGAGTCCCTAGCCATCAGTCAACTTATTAGGATACAAAAAGACACTTACCACTTTGGAGAATCCAAGAGCTTGAGGAGTTATGTGCCAGGAAATATTACCATTATATTCTCATTATCACAAGTAGCCTATTGGCTAGAGCATATAAGTGAATTTTCCTACAGGAGTTTGCATGTTTTCCCCCTAATTTTTCTATCATCTGATATTATTATTTTTTTTTTTTGAGATGGAGTCTGGCTCTGTCACCAGGCTGGAGTGCAGTGGCGGGATCTCAGCTCACTGCAACCTCCGCCTCCTGGGTTCAAGTGATCCTTCTGCATCAGCCTCCCAAGTAGCTGGGACTACAGGCATGTGCCACCATGTCCAGCTATTTTTTTTGTGTGTTTTTAGTAGAGAAGGGGTTTCACCATGTTGGCCAGGATGGTCTCGATCTCTTGATCTCCTGATCTGCCCACCTCGGCCTCCCAAATTCTGGGATTATAGGTGTGAGCCACCGCGCCCGGCAATCTGATATTCTTTCTTTAGGACTTTTTTACTGGCAAATTTCCCAGGTTATTTAAAAGAAAGTATGATCCATATGTAAAGTCCATGGAATTGTTAAATTTATAATATTATAGGTCATGATAGGTAAGGTTTCCCAGATTCAGAGTCTGAGATGGGCAAGTGATTTATTGAGGAAGTGACAGGGCACCAATTTTTATCACAGAGATTCCCCCATTTTAAAGAACTAGGGATGAAATTTTGTATCTCTGCATCAAAAAATCACTTTCTGTGGGTTTCCCATGAGGCAGGGGGTAAGGAGGCTCCCACTGGTTGAGGAAAATTCTCCACAGAAAGAACAGATGTGATTCATTAGCAGACAACACAGTCACTGCAAGATGAGCAAAAGGGACCTGGAAGGGAACTGTCAGGGAGGAAATACGATTTCTCCTCAACTCTCATAAGTTCATAGTTGGGACACAACCCAGTAACAAAAGACAGATTAACAAGAGAAAAACAGCAAGTTTATTAATGTGTGTAGTACACATCATACAGGAAAAACCTCAATGAATGGGAACTAAAGGCAGTGGCTTAGGGCTCTGGCCTATGTAGCATGTTTAACAAAGAACAATAAATTTGTGGGAAAATGACTGAACAAAGGAAAGCAGTTTTACGCTTCCAAAGGCAGGAAATTGTGGGAAGAAACTAATGGAGTTAGACTTGTGTGTAGATTCCTCTGGTGCCATCGCTGAACTAAGAGTTATCTTCAGTAAAGAATTTATATCTTGTCTTTAGGCAGAAAAGGGAGAGGATAGAAAGAATTCTTTCTCTATTGGCTGCTTCCTAATTGACTGTAGCTAGAAAATTCTTCATGCTCTGGTGAGGCACATTCTGGTCTCCCAGGGCACTGACAGTGGTTTCTGCATGTGCCATTGTTCCAAGGGTCAGCCACAAAGAAGATGAAGCTTCTCTTTCTATTTCTGGTCACTGGATTTTAAAAATAAAGTAGCCTTTCTGATTATGAGTAAATGAGCATTCAATGTCACAAAGAACTATTATGTTTGAAAAAAGATATCTGACAAAACAAAAGTCCTTAATAGCTGTGCTTCCCATGACGTGTTAATTTTACATTTAGCAGAAAGTAAGTACTAAGCACATACTGTCTGTACTTAGAGGTGTTTATCAAAAATATAACTTCTTCCCAGAGGTAGTATAGTATGCTAATTATCCACCAGAGTTGCTTTTTTGTTCAAATCCCCAACAACCTGAGCTGTAATGGAAGTTGTCAGTCTAGAAAAAGAAGCCAATTTAAAACTTATTAATAGGAAAAGCAACAGCTGTTATAAATAGTGCATCATATGTCTTTCAAGTATGGTTTAAGGTGCTCCTGAGACTGAAAGGTATTGGGATTATAGGAAAGTTTAGTAACACATCCATTCAAAATTAAACTACAAATTTCAATTTAATTCAGTTTTACAGTAATACATTAATGCTCAATGACTAACACTGTTCTGGGTTTGGTGGAGAACCAACATAAAGAAAGCCCTTAGTGGATCTTACAGTTTTCTACCATTACTAGAATATTAATACAATAAATTAAATTTTTATTTTTGAGAGTTTTTTTTTTTAAAAAATATATATATATATCCTGAGTCCTAATGTACAACGTTCACTCACCTTACAGTTAAGCTGTGGTTAACTTTTGTAATTCAAAACATGATCATGATAAAATATGTTCAGAGAAAATTAAAGTTATAGCCATAAAACACAGAAATTTTTTTTTAAAGTAGAGATGTACGATTGTGTTTGAAAAGTCTAATGACCTAGAGTTCTGTCTTTAAAATAAGGGTTTGGTTAAACAGAATTGGTTATCTATTTTTCACCTGGAATCTTAAATTTTTATAGACTGTAATAGTGTAGTGTATTAGTCTGTTTTCATGCCACTGATAAAGACATACCAGAGACTGGGTAATCTATACAGGAAAAAGAGTTTAATCGAACTTACAGTTCCACATGGCTGGGGAGGCCTCACAATCATGGTAGAAAGTGAAAGGCACGTCTTACATAGCAGCAGGCAAGAGAACCAAGCAAAACAGTTTTCCCCTTATCAAAACATCAGGCCTCATGAGGCTTATTCACTACCATGAGAATAGTATGGGAGAAACTGCCCCCATGATCCAATGATCTCCCACTGGGTCCCTCCCACAACACATGGGAATTATGAGAGTACAATTCAAGATGAGATTTGGGTGGGGACACAGAGCCAACCATATCAAGTAGCATTGCAGATGCAGCAGTCACGAAAAGCCATTGCTCAGATCTCCAGCTGCAGAGGGCATGGCTAACTTATAGTTTCATCTGCTGCCCCAGTGGATTTGACACTGTCTTTGCTAAGGGCATACTTCTTGCTAGCTACCCTCAGCTAATGACTGAGCACAGCAAAGGTACTAAGGCAAGCCCATTATTCCTAGATGCTGGACTCTTCCTGTGTCTTTGGATCAAGGACCTGCCCCATCTTTTGGTTAGTTCAACTGTTCTTAGAACTATGCTGCTAGTGTTGCTATTTGTGATTCTTCATACGTTGTCCTCTTTACTTCCCTCCCTCCCTCCTTACATGGAGTCATTCTGAAGTTTTCCTCTACCTTCTCCTGTTCCCTTTTCAAATAAATCTCTTGCATGCATAATCTCATATTGGTATGTGTTTCTCAGCAGACCTAAATAAACACAATGGTTATTAGAGGGATCCAAGAAAGCAGGTGATAGGACGAGGATGTGAGACTAGCTCACCAAGCACCTAGTGGGCAAAGAAGATGCCATCCTCAGCTATCATCCCTGGCACAAATTGGTGACTCAGTTGCTAAATATTTCACCAATGGTAACTTGGGAAAGCATACCAAGAAGGGGAATGCCCTCAAAGGTGTGATGAGTCAGATATTTGAGAGGTAGGGAAGTGGGGGGAATGTTTACGAAGACAGCAGCATTGGCTTGTTAGTACCAAGTTGTATTGTCATCCTACAGAGGAATAATGAGAAACTGAGAGCTATTAAAAGCTAAGTGTGGGAACCAGAAAGCCTCTTTGGTAGCTTCTAATGAGTCCCTTATCTTCGGAGTAGAAGAGCAGACACAACTGCACAGCAAAACAAAGATTTGACAGAGTCACAGAACTCCAGAGACATTTGAATGTTCATCATTTAAGACAGGTCTGTTATGCTAAATTCAGGGTTCTGGAGTGGAAACCCAGAATGCAGAAACATAGAAAGGACATTTGGGGTGAAACTCCTGCATAGATTGGCTCTGGAGATCGTCTAGAAAAGTAGGTAACCTTTTGCTAGAATGCTCTGCAGAGGCCTTATCCACATAAGATAACAGGTGTCTCACTCAGGAACTCTTCCTTGTTCCTCTTCTGACTCCCAGGTTAATTAAGGTTAAATTCCGGCATATCCCATCTGCTGGGCCTGATAAGGGAAAGATTGTAATCTGAAGGCACAATGAAACGGAGTTATAATGTACTGGTAGGGGCCAAGGGAGTATGCCTGAGAGTAGATTTTCAGGGTGCTTCATAAAAGAGCTAGAATGTAAGATAGGACAAATAATAATTTATTAGTTTGGTGGCACTTTCTTTGGAAAGGGAATTTAAAACCCTGTCAAGAACCATAGGGGATAAGATACATTTACTATTAAAGTGGCTCCTTGGAAACTTAGTAAAATTGAGAACTGGTGCTGAGCCCCCAATATGACATGCTTCCTTAAGAAGACCAACAAGTCAGTTTGTGGCAATCAACTACATAATAATATACATATAGTATAACCCTCTGTCCTGGAAGGGCCAGTAATTTGCCTTCACAGGGATAGATTAATATTCTGTATGTAAGTTGGTCTTCCCTGCCCACAGAGCTCAGGCAGCACTACTATTGTGGGACTATGGGATGCCTGTCCACAGACATTGAATCTCACATTCCACAGACATTGAATCCCACATTCCACACAACATGACGATGTGGAGAAGTAGTTTCACGGGATCCACTGATTAGATCACATACCATACCATGCAGGGAGGAGCTGTCATTACTGAATGCTGGAATACCCTGCCAAAGGCAAAGTTTTAGAAGTAACATTCTGAAAGAATGAGGTGTCATTGTTCAGGATACAATGTATGTATTAAACCAGAGACCTGGTTAAATGCAGTGCTGTGTCCCTAGTAAGCAGACACGTTCAGAAACAAAGGAGTTTAAGCAGAAATGGCCCAACCTACTGCCCTTCCCAATAACTCTGTATTTCCTGTCCCACTACTCTACACTTGCAAGGTCGAAGGTCTTGGGCCCTAAAACAGACTCACTCTTGGCAGGGGACATAGCAAGTTTCCCATTGAACCATAAGTGTCATCTGCTATTAGGTTACCTGACACTTTTTATGTCCCAGAATCTGTACGGAAGGGGTCATCATCATGGCAGAGGTTAACAACTCTGACCAGGAGGAGGATATAGGCCACTTTTATGCAATGGGACAGGGAGAAATATTTGTGATGCTCATGTGATCTTTGGTTGCCTGCCACTACTACCTTGCCCTATTGAAACAATGAATGAACAAGAACAACAATGTAAAGTGAAAAAAGTATGATTACTGAGTGCTCACACCCCTCCAAAAGGAGGTTTTGGGTCACAGTTGTTACCCAGGCCTCTTGAGGTAATAGGTGAAGTTATAAGAAATTTAGAATGGAAGTGGAGACAGGCGAGCATGAGTACCAGTTGTGGCCCTGCAGCCAACTTTAATGATGAGGCTCTAGTTCATCTCACTAACTTCCCTCTTTTAGGCTTCTCTTTGAGAAGAGAGTCCCACAACAGCTGTGGAGGGGCATCCTCCAGACCTTCATGGAGTGCCAGATCTGTACTGCCCCAAGGTAGGCTTTGGCAGCTATGGCAATTTACTGCAGAGATTTCCTGCTGCAGGGAGGATAGCGGCATGATGGCTCCTGCTGCTGCTCTGAATCTACCACTGCATTTGTACTGACACAATGCTTTCCACTGGATGCTCCTGCTTAATGACTGGACATGGCAGCAAATCTAGGGCAGGGCCCCTCTGGTGAGATGTGGGACAACTCATATGGGTGATGTATGAAATATTAAAAATAATTCATATACGTATAAATATATACACACATACAAATACACATATATGTAAAAGAAAAAAACTTAGTTTCTATTCTTCCCTTAATGAGTTTTAAATATTCAAACTCCAGATATTTCACAATTAAAAATGGGCAGAAGATGTATATGTAGTGATATACATAACCAATAAATTATATACATGTACGTTTGTGTAGTGATATACATAGCCAATAAATTAATGAAATATTTTGTTCTCTCATAATTAAAGAAATTTAAAAAGAATCTCCCATGATTAAAGAAATAATAGAAACTACAAGATATACATATAATTTTCTCACCTTCCAGATTTACCAAAATTGGTTGAACTTATCCAGCATCAGAGAGGATATTGGGATGTTGGGTAAGCTCATATGATATTTTGGGGAGTATTAATTGTTGAAAACGTTGGGAAGGACAATTTCTATTGTTTATCAAAATTTTAAGTGATATTTCCTTTGATTCAACAATTCTGGCCAGTTGCTTACTCTTGTAATCCCAGCACTTTGGGAGGCTGAGGTAAAAGGATTGCTTGAGCCCAGGAGTTCAAGATCAGCTGGCAACATAGTGAGATCCTTTCTGTACAAAAAAATTTAAAAAGTTTGCCAGGTGTGGTGGTGCATGCTGGTAGCCCTAGCTCCTTGGGAGGCTAAGGTGAGAGGATCGCTTGAGCCCAGAAGGTTGAGGCTGCAGTGAGTTGTGATCGTGCCACTGTGCTTCAGCTTTGGTGACAGAGTGAGACTCTGTCTCTCTAAAAGTAAAATGAAATTAAATAAATAAAAATCCTATGGCTAAGAAGGTTTCATAGTTTCATAAGTTCAAGGACATTGAACTGCACCATTGTTTAAATAGCATAAGCTTTGCGGTGACTAATACTGATTGTTTAATCTGTATCAAACACTGTTCTAAGCACTTTACATGTATTAGCTTATTTGATTTCAAAAATCCTATGAGATGGGTAACTTATTACTCATATTTTACAGATGAGAAAAGTTAGACACAGAAAAGCTGTTACTTGTCTAAGATCTAGTTAGTGATGGAGATGGAATTGGACCCAGATAGTGTAGCTCTGTTGCCATGCTCTTAATCACTATATACATTACTTCTTGGTACGTTGTGGCAGATTCATAATTGCTTAACTACAATTCTGAATTTCAAATCCCATAACTAAAAACTGTTTTTGTAACTAATTTGGTGGAAAATCTGACCTAACCGAACTCATATGACAGCAGAACATGAAATTAATTGACATGAAGCTATTTATAGTTATTATTCATCTCATTTACTGTTATATTAATTAATGATTCAGTGCAGAAATATTAATGTGTTCAATTATAGAATGATGTCCCGTACTGTGCTGAGGATGTTCTATAATGTATGACATATAAACTCTTTATGGACAGCCTAGACAGATACTTAGGAGTTAAAATTAACAATGATGGAATATTGGGTGAGGAGTGAGGGAGTCAGAGGTTTGAAGAGACTCAAGGGTTAACAACTTACATTGATCATTCACTGAATTAGGAAACATTGCAATGGGATGGGTTTGGAGAAAATGCTAGTTCAGTTTGGTGTCTCTCTGAGACATCAGCAGTATATCAAGTAAGTAGATATATTGATGTGGGAGTCAAGGATAGCTCTCTGCTGGGAAACACAATTTGTATTTCCGTAGTAGGATCTGTGAAATTCTGCTGAAATAAGAAGTAAGACAGGACTGACTAAACTACTTGTAGGGTATAGATAATGTTAGTAAAAATTGTTTATGTGGGATGTTACTGATAGAATCCTGGACTAGGAAGTGAGTAGTACAGTGGAGATGAAGATAAAAATACAGTTGATGTTTTTAAGAAGTTTGGCTATTAAGAGTAGAGAGACAAAAGTGGTAGCTGGAGGAGGCTGTGAGGCTAGAGGGAAGATTATTAAGACTTGAGCATACTTAAGCACACAAGAGGCCAGTCATGGTGGCTCACACGTGTAATCCCAGCACTTTGGGATGCTGAGGCCAGCAGATCACTTGGGATCAGGAGTTCAAGGCCAACATGGTGAATCTCTGTCTCTACTAAAAAACCAAAAATTAGCTCGGTGTGGTGGCAGGCACTTGGAATCCCAGCTACTCGGGAGGCTTAGGCAGAAGACTCACATAAACCCAGGAGGTAGAGTTTGCAGTGAGCCGAGATTGCACCACTGCCCTCCAGCCTGGGTGACAGAGTAAGACTCTGTCTCAAAAGAAAAAGGAAAAAAAAAAAAAAAAGAACATAAGACGGCAAAGGCATACTCAGTGTTCAGGTTTTGAGTAAATGTGGTGGAATAGGATCTAGAATGCTAATGGTGTGATAGGCCTTAGGAGGAGGAAACGGTATTCAGTGATTTTAGGAAGGAAGGAGGATAGCATGTGTGTAGATTCTTATGTACAGAGGTCTCAATGTTTTAAATCAAGAAGATAAAAAGATTCCATCAGCTCCAAGTTAGTGCCTCATCTTCTGGGCCATAGGTGTGGGGTACACTTGGAGGTTTCATGAGAGGAGAAAAGTTTTGAAATAACTCTTGCCAATTGAGGTGGATCATTAAACAGATTAGCAGACTATTGCCATGCTAATTTGAGAGTCTGTTAAAATAAGAGTTAATGGTTTATTTTGATACCAAATTGCAGCACTTTCTCTAGCAAGGCTTTCTCCTAGTAAGGCTATTAGGGTACAAAAGTATAAACACCTGCTATACAGAGGACTATGTCCCATCAAGAAGATCTATTCTTGTTGAATTAAGGAAAATTAGCTGCTAAACCCAAAAAAGTACAATTGCTCATTTCTAAATAATCATTTTAGCTAAAATACTAAAATGAAAGTTTTAGAATGGAGTATAAACAGAGCTTGGACTCATGGGTCAGGTGGCCTTGGTTGGAATTACAGCTCTGCATTTACTTATCTGAACATCCTTGGACAAATTGGTTAACTTTCCAGTGCTGCCACTGTCTCATCTGAAAATTGGGTTAATAATGGAAAATAAAACAGTGCTTACACATAGTAAGTGCTCAAAAGTGTGACATCCTGCTCAGAGCCTCATAAAGAGTAGGTCAAGGAACCAACAAAGCAGACAGTCTGGCTTGAGTCTAGGTTCTTAAACATTATTCAGAGACTGTTCAGAAAGCCCAAATGTTAACTGCAATTTAAAAAATTTATAGACATCACCTAAAGAAGTATGACTTTTTAAAGTATGCTTTCATTATTTGTTCATTCAAAATCAATAAAGAATGAATACCTTATAAAACATTCTCTTTCATGACTGTCCTTGGGTGATACAATGGATTGACATTTTTATAACAATAGGCTGCATCTAGATTTCACTCAACATGGTGGCATTTAGATTTCAATAAATGTGAGTGTGTGATACTATATCTATTAGCACAAAACTAAGTCTCTTAGGAAAACACAATGGTCATTTGAATGGATAAAATTGGTATATAATAGAAAAATTCGTGTTTGGTATCTTTCAAGAAAAACTGTTACCCACATCAGTTTTTAGGCTTTGAAACCAAATCTACAAAATAATCACATTTTCATAACAATTATACTGTTTTTTTTGTTAGACAGAAGGATAACATAATATATCAGTCCATATCTATATACCTAACTTCCTGTGGTGTATCTTAAACATAAGAAAAAGAAGTCAATTGAAGAATTATGGGACAAAAAGCACTGATTTTCTTTTACTCCAATTAGTAGGGTCAAGTCAAAAGTGAAAACTTTAAAAGGAAAGATAAAAGTGAATACCAGTAAACAGGAACTATACCAAAAAATCCTTCTAGAATACACTAAAGCTATCCAAAGAGATAAATGTCCTCTAAACATTTTTTTAAAAATAGAATAAAACAAAAGTTTAGGAAAATTAGAATTGGGTCCTATTTAGTCAGATTTTAAAATTTCACTAATTTTAGGAACCATTTTCTGTCAAATCATATAAACACAATAATACAGTTTATACTGAAGTACTATGTTACATCTTTAAAAAATGAAGAATAAGTTTAAGTAGTGGAATCACGCACAAGCCTTTTGATTTTACTAAATCCTCTTTCCAATTCCCGCAGCTTGACTGACATCACTAATAACCTTCTTATTTTGAAAGCTCAAAAGTCTCATAATTATTATTACAGTATCCATCGTATTTCTCTTTTTATATTATTTTAGATTATGCTACTTTCTTTTGTCCCTTAAATGTGGCTCCCTCTAGGGATACTCTTTGGCCTCGTTTCAATTTTTCTGCCCATTTCCTCTAGCGATTGTTACAGATTGAATTTCATATGTGAAAATAAGTAATTCACAATCTAAGTTGTTGGAACTTTAAAATATTTTGAGCCTTGGGGAATGTAATTATGAGATCTGAGCCACATAAACAGCAGCCTAACCTAAGCAGCTGTAATATTTGTTTTCCTGATTATATGTTAGCATTTTTACTTACATTGTTTTATAAAGTATTGTAAATGACTGAGGGGTGTAATTACAAATTATCTCCCCTCTTTTCTCTCTCTCACAAAGACTTTATGACTATCACATTAAGATGGAATGTTAAATACACTTTTAAAAATTAGAAATAAAAATAAGATGTATGGAAAAGAAGATAAACTGCAGCTGAATTGTTATATCTCATAAACTAGCCTTGTATAGAAAATGGTATAATCCTACAAAATTTCATTGTTTTCTGCCTATATAAGTGAACCTTAACTTTTAACTTTGGAGTACTGACCGCATTCCTTTGGAGTCTGTTATCTAAATGGCTATTCTTAGCTTTGCACTTGAATAAACTCTTTTAATCTAAATTCTGATCCTTTCAATTATTTACAGTTCTAATTGTTCACAGGAGTGACATTGTGTCACATTTGCTCTGTTATATAGCCTATTCAAAGGAGTCGCTTCAAATCACCTTTTCCATATTTTCATGGTTAGCTAATATTTTAAGATGAACCTAGGTTCATAAGTGAGTCTATGTTTTTCCTTTTTTCTATCTCTTTTTCTGTTTTTTTGTAATTTATAAAATCAATAGAAATCAAAAAATATTTTAGGCTTAACCAAAAACATAGGATCTTTATGATGAAAATGGATATGTAGAAAGACATTTCATGATCTAGGGTGGATTACTTAGTATTATATAAATATAAATTCTTAAATTATATATTACTTACAAAGAAATAAAAATAATATGCAAATAAAAATATTATAAAGAGAGTACTAAAAGCAGCATAAATTAGTTCAAGAACAGAACAGATCAATGCAAAAATATTAGAGAACAACAGAGACAGACCGCTGTACAAAGGTAATTTGTGGAGATATACAGACATACTCAAGAATGACCCGTAAGTCCATGGGAAATAGCTGTGTTGTAAAAAACTAAGTAAGACTGTCTAACTCTATGGAAAAATAATAAAATTTAATTCTTACTAAGTACAAGGTTATCTATTTAAATTAAACCTCACTATGAAAGTTAAAACAAAAACTATTCATGAAAAAGTCTCCTACCTAATAAAGAAAAACATCTTACATTTTCAAAGCATAACCCATAAGGCAAATAAATTGATGAATTTAATTCCATTCAAATAAAACACTTCTTTCAAAAAGGGAAGAAGTTAATAGACAAATGACATAATGACAGAAGAGATTTACAATCTTAGAACCCACTAAGGTGTTAAGATTTCTTAGTCATCTAAAATGTCTTTACAAAAAATTATTTAGTTTACTAAAGTTTTTAAAATGGAATTTTATTCTTTTACCATAAATGTATATTAATTTATCATTTTAAAATGATTATTGCAAGGTAGGTTGTATGAATGTATAACACCAGTGGAGAAAATAAACATTGTGTTTTAAACTGATAAGAGCAGATACTACACTTGATCTTAGCCAAAAGGCTGAGAAACTATTAACATTGTGTTTTATAGAGTATGGTACAAGGGCCATTCCCATTAGAATCTCAAAACTTGGTTAAAACTGCAGATTCCCAGTTCTACACCAATCCTATTTAAATTCACTGTGGTACTGGATAGTTTACCCCCCGACACTGTAGGAAGTGAGTTTTGTTCTTTCTCCTAGCTATCACTGTAGTGAGTAAGTAAATTAGTTTCTTCCTAGAAAACTCTACAGGGATGTACAATTTCTTGCAAATGTTGATTCTAAAATTTGTTCTCCAAAAATTATTACCATTCTTTAGCTACTTGCAATTACTTCCTTGGTAATTTAATTGTGTTTTCTCTGTAGAGGAGGTACAGTTGATTTTATGGAACTCTGTTTCCTTTGGACAGGTTGAACTATTTAATTTTCATGAGTAGCTATATGTTTTAAAATCCATATTCCAAAAAATTGCTTTTTTTTCTCATACTATGCCCTATCCTAAATGATATTGCTGGTGGAAGGATGAGCAGAAAAGTAGGTACAGAAAATGAGAAAAATTAAAACATTTGGGGGAATAAAGGTGGCCATTTTCCCATAATGATGCTTTAGACTTTGGTGGTTCTGAGTGCCTACTTCTTAAGAATAGGTATCTCTTACCAATGTTCAAATTGGAAAATTTAAAAAGAGTCTTAGGATTAAAGAGAAGAGCATTTTTTAAATATTGTTATAATCCTGCTACCATCTTGGTAGCTACTTTGCTGATTACCTCTTAGGGTGATCAATGTTGATTTTCAAGTGATTAGAGAAGATTAGGGGTATTCAAACTTTCTGTAAAGGGCCAGAAGATAAATATTTTAAATTTTGTGGGCCATATGCTCTCTGTCACAATCACTCAACTCTGCCATTGTAGTGTGAAAATAGCCATAGACAATACACAAACAACAGACATGGCTTTGTTCCAATAAAACTTTATAAGAACAGATGGTAGATTTGGCCCAGAGCCATAGTTTCCATCCTCTGGTCCAGATATAAAACACGCTGGCTCATGTTTGGTTGTGGTATGTGGATCAGGATTGGTTATCCATCCATAAAGATCAAGAGTCAGGAGCTCAGCAGAGGAACTTGCATTGGTAACAGAAAAATAAATGTCTTAGGAGAGAGAGAGAGACTTACCCACAAAATAAAGCCAGGGTTCATTGAATGGAAGTGTGTTGTTTACAGTGACAAATTAATGCCCTTACAGCATTAAAAAAAGATAAACGAGTGGGTTTCTATTTCCATGGAGATTTTATGTAACACAATGGCCTTTTCACTATGCCATTTTATGTAATTACCATCACCACAGAGGCTATTAATTCAATATAATCAAGGAATGTAAAGGTCAGCTAACATTGTGCTATATCCATCACTAAATATTTCTCGACATTTTTCCATATTTTATAATTGAGTTTTCTTGTCAGACTTTTCAACATTATTTTGAGATTTGGCTGTTCCTGCCGAAATGAAATGAAATTATTAATAAGAAACAGCATTCATGCACATTAAAAATTCCATTTAATATATTTTTTTCTGTTAATTAAGCAGAAGAGGCTTTCATTTATTTCAAATGTACTCATGCTTGCTGTGGGTAAATGGAAGGAACATCACTTATTGATTTCAGTCAGAATTAATAAGCAATAGTTACTTGTGAGCCCATGTTCTTCTGTCATCTTTCTTATTCTCTTGCCCAGTGACCCAAACCACCATTATAATGGCCTTCCTTTGTACATTTATCATGTCTTTACTGATTGGACTGTATTTGAAAGTTAGGCCCTTTGAGCTTGTAACCCTGACTTTCACATGTCAGCCACATATATAGTGTTGTGTTTTTAAAACATGGCACTCTCTTAGTCTCCAGTTTCTCCACAAGTGAAATAAACTTGGAAGTAATATTTTTATATAATATATTGACACTTAAAAATAAACATATTAAAAATTACTCAACAGGGAAAATAAAAATTGCTAAAAACACCATCTTATTATTCAGTCCCAAGCCTGAAAGAATTTCCTAGAGGTCTCGGTTTATCTTCCTAAAATCTATGTTTAAAGCATGCCAGAAAACTGTGGGCTAATTTTATGAAATTTGTTGGAAAGCAGATTGAATTTCATCATGTCACTATTCATTTGAGGGGTAGTATACTCAGTGTGCTACAGTGCACTGACAGAAGCAAACAACAACCTACAGGTCACGTGATTACCAGTGCTTACCTCCTCTACTTCACAGGACTTATACGTTTTTTCCCGTTTATTTCGCAATCTCGATTTTCTCTTTTTCTCCAAATCCAGTTTCATCACTGGAGTTTAATCACTCATTGTTACCTAGTTTACTGAGTTTATCTTCTGACTAGTTGTCAAAACATCAGCCTTGACTTCTGTAATTCATCCTTCGCACTATCATCAAAATGACTTTTCTTACTTGCAAAAATGATTATGTTACTTTCCTGCTCAAAAGTCTTCAAAGATTTCTAATTGTTTACAGGAAGAAAACAATTTAGACTCCTAGGCATGCTATTTTAGGCAGTAGCACGCTATTTTAGGCATGTTGTCTTTGGAAAGCAGAGCTTAAGGCAAAGATCTTCATGCACATGGTTTATTTGGGAAGTGATCCAGGGAGCAAGAAACTTTTGAGGAATCTTAGGTTCTCAGATTCTCAAATGTATTGAACTCCTTGCTGCAGACTAAAATGGGAAGTATTGGTCCTTCTGTTCCTTTTCCTTCCTGGTGAAGGGTAGCTCTGTGGGTTTCAAGGGTCCTACCCTTCTGGGTTGTACATGCATAATTGCCACATGTGATCCTACAGGTGTCTCTAGCATATTATCAGAGAATGTCATGGACAGGAAGTAAGAAATATGGGACAGGGGAAGTCAACATCCTGCAAGAATGCTCCTGCCCAAAGCATGCATGAAAATGATTTCCACAGTAGTGGCTGGAATTAGAAGTGGGGCAAACAACAACGTATAGGTCATGTGATTACTAATTCATTGGAAGTGATACCCAAGAATTATCAAAATCATGTGGCATAAAAATACTTCTTACATTATATGACTTGAATTTCTGTCCAATCTGATATTTCATCATTATTTTTCCATGCCCAGACCAAAATTAAGGAGGCGACTAACTTGCTTATTAATTTATTTATTGAATAAAAGTTTGTTGAACAAGATTATGTATCAGGTAACCTTTTAGACATTGGGGATGCAGAGAAGTTTCCAGGCCTCATTCAGGTTGTATTTGAGTTGGGAGGGGCAAATAACAAACATGTAAACATATGAAAGGGATGATTTCAGTTAGTGGTAAGGGTAATAAAGATAATAAAGCAAGGCAATAAGATAAGTAGAGTAGAGGAAGGGCTGAGTGCAATCCTTTCCCTGGAAATGACATTTGACCTGAAGTTTAAAGGATGAATGTCAAAAACCTATGCAAGAATCTAGGGACAGCATGGTGCAGGTGAAGATAATAAAAGTGCAAAAATCTAGAGCTGCAAATCAGTTTTGTGTGTTCTAAAGGGAGGAAGAAGGCTATGTGGTTAAAGTCTAGTGAATAGAAGAGAGAGTGAAGAGAGGAAGAAATATAGGTAGGACCAGAATTTGTATATACCTTTAGGTCAAGGCAAAAAGTTTGGATTTTAGTAAAATTTTATTGAAATATCATTGAAGAGATTTAAGAAGAGAATAAATATGATATGATTTGCATTTCATAAAAATACCTCTGGCTAGTATAAGAATTTCCCTGGGACTTGAACCTCTCCCACCCCCATCCAAGTGCCATTGCAGATGCTGCCCTTACAATATATGTCACCATTCAAATGTGATTTTTTTTACAGAATGTAACTCTTCTCAAGGGGGGGTACCATGTCTTCATATTTTTGTAGACAGTGCACCTCACATATTATAATTATTAAATACATAGTTGATAATAAATGTTATAAGATGGATGAATGAATGCAGATCTACAAGGGTGTTTCAATAAGTGATAGAATAAGAGGACTACCCAGCATGCAGAGTAGTGGTTTTTCTTAACTATTCTTTGCCTGAATATTTTCTAACGCTCTACATCTAAGTCTTAAGGTGACATCCCTCTGTTGTTCGCTGATGTTCGACTTGTGACTTACTCTGTGTTTCAGATCCTTCCCTCCTCTTCCAGTGAAGAGCTTAGATGTTTTTCACTGTGAAATTCATTTTATTTCAGTAAGTACAAGAGAGATAGTATAGTATAGGTTTAAGAGTACAGAAATTGGAGTGAGAAACAAGTATTTAAAGGCTGAATAAAAATATGAGTTTGAGACAGTGCAAGGAAGATTCAATGCTTCAAAAAGGGTATTGGTGACTTTGAAAATTTTTTCAGCATGTAGAAATAGGACAGCCTCGCAGGTGCTTGAGCTGTTTAGTTATTCAATCATGAACGTACTATTCATTAGCTCAGTGACCTTGAGTAAATCTTGTAATCTTAATAAACCTCAATTTCTTCATATATTTAATGTGAATAACAGTATATAATCCATAGGATCCTTATGAAGTTTAAGTAACTTAATTGTATATGAAATGCTTAGCACAATTTTGGACACATTTTGTACTCTCTAAACTAGTAATATTATTCTTAGGAACCAAAATATGTCTTGAAAGAGAGTGACACAGTAATAGCCTTTTCCAACTGTAGTGATTAAATTAATTATTGGCTGTTGATCTTCCCAGGAGAGTTGATTTGCAGGGTATTTTGGTTGAGGCACAGAGCTTCAGTCCAAGGTCCTTTGGTTTCTGCTTTGCTTTCCAACCTAGGGTCAAAATAAGTCAATTTATGAATCTTGCACTGAATCTGTTATCCTTAATGAGGGAGCATTTGGAAGATCAATTATAAAATTAAAAAATAATTCTGAATATTGCTAAGTAGAACTATAATCCTTTTTCTCTATGTAATTTTATATATGCAATTTTAGAATAATTCCACTTTGTTGGCTAAGAACAATTTTGGTTAGAAGTGATAGAAAATTTAACTATAAGTGGCTAAACAGATAGGAGGTTTTTGTTGTTTTTTTTTTTTTTCTCATAAGATAAAGTTGGATTGTTCACCAAAGCTGTTAATCAGTGTTTTGGTTTTCTTCCTTCTTGGAAGAATGATAGAATAGTACAATTTTATATGGTAGATTTATGCTTCTTTCCTCCTTAAAGTTAGGTATAGCTATGTAAGTTGCATTGGCCAATGGAATGTGAGTATGTGTGGCATTTCTAGGCAGAAGCCTTTAAGAGTCAGTGTTTCTGCCAAGTTCCCTTCCCCAGGCCATGGTGATTGGTGATATATCACATGAGAGTCTAATGGAACACAGCCTTCATTGTCCACTGGGGTTTTGAGGTTGTTGGTTACAGCAGCATATTCAACTGATAAATAGCCTCACTAATACAAATCATACAAGACACCAGCCTTATCAAATTGTGTTTTATCATCTCTGTCTGCATTTTCATTCTTATCACATCATATTCTCAAGATGGCTGCAGCAACTCCAGGAATCATTTTAGTGTTCAAAGAAGGAAGAATTGGTAAAGGCGGGTGATACCAGGCACATTATTCATTTTTACCAAGAATGTGAAACATATTCTGGGAAGCTTTTCAGACCTCCCCTTACATCTGCTTGGCCATGAGGACCAGGTTAAATGGCTGCCATTAGTTACAAGGGAAGTTGTAAAATGGGCATAACACCATCCCACAATAAACTGGGAAGACATGGGGATGTGATATTGATCAGGCCACTGACAGTGTATGCCACAAGAGCACAGTTACCATAGCAAGTGTTCCTGTTTCCAAATGAAGATGAAAACATTCCAGTAGGATCAACTCAAAATCCCCATTTCAAGTTAACAATCAATGATAGAAAACTATGTTTGGAGTAAAGCTGGAAACCATAATTCTCAGCAAACTGACACAAGAACAGAAAACCAAACACCGCATGTTCTTACTCATAAGTGGGTGTTGAACAATGAGAACACATGGACATCGGGAGGAGAACATCACACACTGGAACCTGTCAGGGGGTGGGGGCTGGGAGAGGGATAGAAGGGAGTTGAGGGATAGGGAAGGGATAGCATTAGGAGAAATACCTAATGTAGTTGACGGGGTGATGGATGCAGCAAACCACCATGGCACATGTGTACCTGTGTAACAAACCTGCACATTCTGCACATGTACACCAGAACTTAAAGTATAATAAATAAAAATTTTAAAAAGTAAGAAAAGAAGAAAACTATGTTTGGAGTAATTCTCCCTGCCGCTCTATCCCAATTAATCAGTTTTATGAGCTAAACTCTATTTTCTAAATTGTTATTGCACAGTATTATGGGCAATAGTAAAAAAAAAAAATCTGACTGAGGCAAAACATGTCAGTTATGTTACTTCTTCCTATCTACAAATCACCACATTTTGGTAAGAAAGAGAATTAATTTGATCTGGTCATAATGTCTTTCATAAAAAATATTAAAGGGACTTATTTTTTGAAAACATATACCCTTATTATTTTAGTTATTACCCAAATCAAAACCATCTTTTGGAAACTTAAAATTGACTGGTAGTTTGTTCTGATATCCTAGTAGATATTAGAATTGCTGAGTTTTAACATCCGGGCTTCTATACTTTTACTTTTTCATATTTTCCATTTTGGGGAAATTATATGTATTGCACTTATCTTTTTTTATAAAAACTAAATGTCTTGAAAATGACATGCCCTTTTTTTTTGAAGAAAGTTCCATTTTTAATTTGGACTTCTTGATGTTCATTATACAAAATCAATGTAGCTTTTTATATTTTAAAATTCTCTGTTGATGGTATAATGTGTTCAGCATATGTATGGGGGCGGTGGCTGAGAAGACAGGCATTTAAGCAACAGTTTGTCCTAAACTTGAGGGCTCCCTTTGATTTGGTTTAAAAATATAATCACTAGTCATTTTTTCAGTTTCTTAAAGAGCTTAATAATATAGATATGTACTAAGCCTGCTAATGTTTATAGCTCTGTTTTTTCCTCTGAGTCTAACTTATAAGGCAAACACTCTTTCTTGATTTTGATACATGTATAGTTAGGCTGAAACCGTTGTTTCTATGTTCTGCTTGACCAACAACATTATGATTTTAGAAGACGTGTATAGTTCACTCTGTAGTAGCTTCCCTTTAGCAAGGCATTTAGCAGAGTCTTTTCCAGCTTTTCCTTTGGCCTACTGGTTATCATAAAGAATTTGAAGGCATTTGTCACTTAGAAAATGTGATCAGGGCCGGGCGCGGTGGCTCAAGCCTGTAATCCCAGCACTTTGGGAGGCCGAGGCGGGTGGATCACGAGGTCAAGAGATCGAGACCATCCTGGTCAACATGGTGAAACCCCGTCTCTACTAATACAAAAAAAATTAGCTGGGCACGGTGGCGCGTGCCTGTAATCCCAGCTACTCAGGAGGCTGAGGCAGGAGAATTGCCTGAACCCAGGAGGCGGAGATTGCGGTGAGCCAAGATCGCGCCATTGCGCTCCAGCCTGGGTATCAAGAGCGAAACTCCGTCTCAAAAAAAAAAAAAAAAAAAAAAAAAAAAAAAAAAAAAAGAAAATGTGATCAAAGACTGGGCCTATCACGGTCTGGCCAGAATAAAGCCTGTGTGGTTTATGAACAGATCTCAGCCCTATGAATTTGCGAAGCTCTTTGAAAAGCCATGTGATACTTTTACATTTAGAATAAAATGTGTTAATTACATTTTAATTGAGATTAAAAGTAACAGAATGTTTTTTAAACATGCTTAAAGCTTGAAGACTCCTTAAGTTGCTTAATGTTATAAACAAGCTTAAGTTTATTAAAATTAAAGAAAAGGATTACAGAGTTTGTGAATGCAGGGAATTCACTTGCTCAGTGTGTAGTAAAAAATTAACCTTGCCCAGAGAATCATTTGGCCTTTAACTAGCTTCTGGGACATAACATTTAAGCCCTTGGAATGTCCTGCTTGATAAAAGTGTCTTTGTTTACCAGGGAGCCTTGGGCCATTCCAGATACTCGATGATTTATGGTGGAGAACTTGGGCCGTGTAGTATCAACTTGATACTTGAGGGGCTGGAATCAGGTCAGCCAGGCAGGTGGTCAGCGATGTTTATGGCCAAGCCATAATAAAACTCTGAACACCAAGATTTGGGTGAGTTTCCCTGTTTGGCAACACTCCATGCATGCTGTCATACAGTAGTATTAAGAGAAATCATTCCTATCTGCATTGTAACCATAATAGGTCCATTGCTCAATACTCCACAAGTCAATACACCGAGACACAGGGTTGTATCAGAGAAAGGGGTTTAATTGTAGGACTGCTGAATGAGGGGATGGGAGGAAATCTCAAATCCATCTCCCTGAAGAGTTTGGGGCTAGACGTTTTAAGGGTTTTGTACTGGGCTGAAGTGTAAAGAGTACAGGGTAAAGTCATAGGACAGAGAACAGAAGAAACTATATTCTTACTCACATTCTGTTCCTCTGTGGAGGTCTTTAAACTGGTTGGCCTCAGCTGTTTTGTTGGAATTCAGGATCTGAAAAACATCTTAAGCAATTCTTAAACAAAAGCCTTATGATTCTACCATCAGAAATCCTATCTATTGGAAAAGTAGGGATGCAAATGTTATTTAGTGACTTTTGGTTACAAGGAAGTGGGTCAAAGTGCAGCCTGATTAATGCTTAATTATACCTATACTTCTGTGCAGAATTCTTGTTAGCCCTGTGAGGATGGCTTCAGCATGACTTCACTGGGAAAGAACAAGTGGAAGCACCACACTTGGTCTCTCCTAGACCCTGCTCTAGGCAACTCTTCTCTTTGTTGATTTTAACCCGTATCCTTTCACCATAATAAACCATTTGTGAATATAATGGCTTTCTGAGTTCTGTAAGTCCCCCTAGTCAATCATTGAACCAAGACTAATCTTGGAGACCTTCTGAATTACATTTAGATTGTCATCTTTAGCTACAGGAAATTTTCTCTAAGTCTAAAAATAGTTGCAAAGAATCTCCACCACTTTCTTCCACAGGCTCAATTCACAACAAAATCTCCTTCTTTGGTGGAATCAGAAATGCTGCAATTAGATGTGTTGGATGGTAGTTATACTTGCTTCACTGCACTCCCGTGAGGAGAGGTGGTGGGTGGTTTCTGATGCAAGTGGTTCCTTGCTTTATTACTAGTGAATGTGACCATCACACATTCTATCCTTCACTAATGCTATGGTTAGCCTAGGAAGAATTGGGAAGGAGATTAAGAATGTTTTCATCTGGCTGGGCATGGTGGCTCACGCCTGTAATCCCAACAGTTTGGGAGGCTGAGGCAGGTGGATCACCTGAGGTCAGGAGTTCGAGACCAGCCTGGCCAACATGGTGAAACCCCATCTCTACTAACCATACAACAAATTAGCTGGGCATGGTGGTATGTGCCTGTAGTTCCAGCTACTTGGGAGGCTGAGGCAAGAGAATCGCTTGAACCGAGAAGACGGAGGTTGCAGTGAGCCAAGATTGCACCATTGCACTCCAGCCTGGGTGACAGGAGTGAAACTCTGTTTTAATAATAATAATAATAATAATAATGATAATAATAATAATAATAATAATAATAATGTTTTCATTCAGTTCCTTCCTTCCAATGTAACATCTCATTGCCCCAGCTTCTGTTTTCCTGAATTTAGGCTATATTCTCAAATTACTCTCAACTAAACCCTGCTACTATAAGCTAAACATGGCTTAGGACACTCCTTTTTGGAGCATTTTCTTTATGATTAGGGATACTCAACACTGGCTTTCTGAAGGAAAAGAAGTAAAGGAAGTATTTGGGGACAAAAAATTTTTCATTGCCTGTTTTCAGTGGCCCCATTGGGCATGGGGAGATAAGAAAGGTGTCTTTTCTAATGTCACCTAAAAAGAGAAGTTGAATTGATTTGAGAATAACCTCTCTTCACTTAGCCATTTGTAATGCTCTCTTTCAAGGTGTACTGATATTTCTCTACACATTCTTATGCCAGTAATAGCTTCCTCTTCACCCAGATGAGAGGTCTAAAGCACTTTATAACACATTCTTAAGCAGAAATTCTAGAGCCTCTGGGACTCCCACCAGGAAACTCCTTGCTAAGCTTCTTGCACCACCTATTAGGGTCTTTAATTTCCCACAGGTTTTTACCTCTTTGTCCAGCTCTTTGGAATTAATCTTTATTTTGATTCTTTCTTTAATTGTAGACTCAACCTGTATTCCCCATGGCTTCTGTCTTGACTTCATGTGCCTCTTTATAACTCTCATTACAATTGTCTCATCACATATCGTCCCCTGTAGGGTGAAAGAACTGTGTCTACTATGTTCACACTTGTGTTCTCAGTACCTAATACAATTTCAAAAATATAGTAGCTACTCAATAATCATTTGTTGGATTGATGAATGAATAAGAGCTAGACAAATTCCACTTTCATATCTGAACTGCCTCCAGAAATGTCAGTTTAGGTCAGAGACTTGGTACCTTTAGTTTCCTGACTTGAGCTTTTTGATAATTTGGGGGTGATAGTTAAAAAGCCTCTTTTTGGTAGCTTGATGAATAAGAACATCAATGAAAAATTTTTTCCAAACAAAATGGCAGCAAACTATCAAATCCTGTAGAATATTTATTTAATATCAATATTTAGGAAGATCAGAGATAAAATAATTGCTATATACAGTACAAAATAAAAATTGGACCACAGGAGAGGGGCTGGGAAACAGAGAGACTTCTTACAAGTTGTCATTCTTCAATTAAAGATTGCTTTCTATTTTGGTAGCATCTCTGCTGAGAGCATTCCCACAGTTTTTAATAGCTCAGTCTCAGCTGTCAGGAACATTTGTGTTAATTTTTCCTGTTCAGTACACATAAGAATTTCTGTGCCTGTTGTTTGCAGATACCAAAATCTGCTTCCTAATAATGTGACTGAATGTGTCCATCAAATATAGCTGTAAAAATTCCCTTCTGCTTCTTGAAAACCCTAGGATGTTATAAGATTTATCTGCTGGGATATCAAATCATATTATAAATTAAATCTAACAACAGACCTATTTAGAGATATTTCTTTTGCTATATTAGTTCACTCTGGTGAAAATTAAGAAATGGTGCCATATGGTTACATTTTTAGACCTTATTGTTATTAGTAACATCAAGAGGGTGATTTGCACATCATTTTGAAAACATTAACTATACATGGAAAACAGGTACACTAAGAATTAGACAAATATTACTCCTGCATTTTTAGTGGGTTCAAATGCTTCCTGTTCTCAATAATCTTTTGAATCTTCTCCATATTGGGCATATTCATTTTCTATAACTGCTATTAAACATTGCTGCTACAATTTAGCAGTTTCATACAATTCCCATTTGTCATTTCACAGCTCTGTAGTGCAGAAGTCCAGGTGCAGTGTGGCTCAGCTGTTTCTCTGATCTGGGCTTTTCAAGGCCAAATTCAAGGTGTTGGCAAGGTGCATTCTTTTCTGGAGGCTCTAGAGATGAATCTCCTTTCAAGCTCTCTTGGATTGTTGGAAGCATAGTTCCATGGAGTTACAGGACTGAGGTCTCCCTTAACTCACTGGAGGTTTCCTGAGGGTTCTCAGCTTCTAGAGGCTGCCTGCATTCCCTGGTTTGTGGCCTCCTTCCTCCATCTTTAACACCAGCAATGGAAGTTTGAGTCTTTTAATGCTTCTACTTCCCCTTCTGCGTTATCTCTATTCTACCTTCCTCTTCTGTTGCATCTCTCTCCTGATTCTTTCTGGAGAAATTTCTCAGCTTTAAAGGGCTCAATTTATGATATAGGGCACACCTGGGTAATCCAGGAAAATTTCTGTATGTTAACCTTAGTTATACCTGCAAAGTATGCCACAGTAATTGGTTAATGTCTTACTGATTAGCTAGGTGTTGAGAATTTCTTGGAGGAACAAGCGTGGCAAGTAAAGCCCAATGTTCATGGACAGTAGATGTCAGTGTCACCACTGACTACATGTGTGACAGTGTGTGAGTTAAATAACTGCAATAACTCCTGTGCACTGAGGTCATGTTAGATGGTAGGCAGTTTATACAGCGAGGACCTAATACTTAAAACAATCCTGACATTTTGTGGATTATTATTTTAGTGATGAGAAACAGAGGTATAAAGTCACTAAGTAACTTTCCCACAATTATACAATTTTCAAGTTATAGAGCAACAATTTGAGCCCAGATTTGATTGACTTTGTCTGTTTGTGTCGTGGATTTTTTAAAAAAAGCATGCAGAGCACCCAGCAGAATGGTTGACATATATTATATAACAGTTGAGTGGCAACTGGTGGGCTAGTTTTTCCCATTTTCATATATTTTATTCTCATTGCTTTCCAGCCGTCCCTAGCCCTTATTTTCTCACTATTGGCCATTACTGCAAAATAAAAGGAAGTGCTATACTAATCAACAAGAAGGAAAAAAAAATTCTGCATAGTTAGAACTTACTTTCTGCTAAGTATAGGGCTAGATATTTTTCACTGTTTTCTCATTTATGTGCATCACATTTGAGGATGTTTGTAAAATAATAAATGTGATGTTTTAAGAAGCTAGAGTAGTGTGTGAAGAAGACATTTATTCAGTGCTCTCTAAGTACTATGCAAACAAATTTATGATTACATCACAATCCTCCTAATATCCATAAAAATTAATTTTCATTCAGTATTAGAGATAGAAAAACACATCAGATACTGAGAGAAGAAGCCACTTGATCAAGGATACAACAATAAACTAAGAAGGGAATTAACCTAATCTGTCAAATCCCAAACTCAATTTCAGAGCTGAAATAAATAAAAGTTTCCTTAAAAGTAGGCATTTTTTGACATGGAGTCTTGCTCTGTTGCTCAGACTGGAGTGCAGTGGCACAATCTCAGCTCACTGCAACCTCTGCCTCCTGGGTTCAAATGATTTTCCTGCTTCAGCCTCCTGAGTAGCTGGGATTACAGGTGTGCGCCACCATGCCTGACTAATTTTTGTATTTTCAGGAGAGACAAGGTTTCACCATGTTAGCCAGGCTGATCTTAAACTTCTGGCCTCAAATGATCTGCCCGCCTCAGCCTCCCAAAGTGCTGAGGTTACAGGCATGAATCTCAAAAAGTAGGCATTTTGAACTCAAGTGATCAATACTGCCATTGTTAAATATTGTTTTAAAGTTTTTATAAAGATACTTTTATATACTATATTAAATTAACTAATTGCTCAAGTCAACAGCGTTTTATTACATACATGCCTTCTATCTGCTAGGTTCTGTATAGTAGGGACGCAATAATGAATGATGCATCTCTGTCAAGAAGCTATTTTAGGGAGAGAAATATAAATAAGTAATTAATAACAAATGCCTGAAAAATTCCATGAAAGAAAAAAGAAGACATCTGTGCCTAAAATAGGAAAGACTTCACAGGATAACATGGAATGTGAGTTGGGTTTTTAAGATGACTGGAAAATTCAGGAGTAGATGGAAGAAGTTTGCTAGGTAACAGGAAATGAATATACAAAGACATAAAGGCAAGAAAGTACACACTTTTATTTATAATTTGTATGCAAGTATGTGTATGTACGAACTCACTGAAGTGTAAACATGAACAGATTTTGTTTTTCCAATAAATATTCCCAACTCTGCTCTGTCAAATATCCTTCCTACTGAGTAGCTGGTATTGTTAATATCTCTGAACCCCAATTCCTCAACTTTTCAATCTTTTTAGTTATTCAGAAGTCAATCCCAATAAGATTTCAACTCATAAGTTATTGAAAAATCAGCTCCAATAACATTTCAACTTATAATTGATTCATAGTTTCTTCTTTCACTGGCTTTCCATAGTAGTAAAGAGTAATGGCAGATGTCACTTCCCTTCTTTCTATTTATCCCTACAGCTTACCCTCTTCCCTCTAAGAAATCTTTGAGTTTTGAATAACTTTGTTTTCTGCTTTATTTTTTTCTTTTATTCATTTATTTTTTTGAAAGGGAGTTTCACTCTTGTTGCCCAGGCTAGAGTGCAATGGTGCAATCTCGGCTCACTGCAACCTCCACCTCCTCAGTTCAAACAATTCTCCTGCCTCAGCCTCCCAAATAGCTGGGATTATAGGCACCTGGCTAATTTTTTGTATTTAGTGGAGACGGGGTTTCACCATGTTGGTCAGGCTGGTCTCGAACTCCTGACCTCAAGTAATCCACCCATCTAGGCCTCCCAAAGTACTGGGATTATAGACGTGAGCCACTGCTCCTGGCCCATTCATCTTTTAAGGTAAGAGTTATCCCAAGCAAATTCTGTAAGTAATTGGTCCATTGAGTCATTATTGCCTTGTAGTGAAAACAAACAAACAAAAATAACAATAACAAAACTGCTTTAAGAAGACTAGATTTCATATGTGCCTCATGAATTACCATTGAAATAAACTGAAGGTTATTTTGAGCAATGGTAGCATCATTTGTATAAATGTGTAAACTTCCATTGTGACTACTTTGAATAAAAACACCAATTTGAATGTTTGCTAAAAAAATGCATTTACTTTAATCTATTGTCCCCAACTCCTCTTCTTCTTTCTTTCCTTTCTTTCTTTTTTTCTTTCTGTTTCCCTTTTTTGGGGCCAGCTTCCTGGACATGTGACCTGGGCAGTAATATAGCAATCTGTTTCTTTTCTTTTTTTTTTAAACGAGGTTTCACTATATTGGTCAGGCTGGTCTCGAACTCCTGACGTCAGGCGATCCGCCCACCTCAGCCTCCCAGAGTTCTGCGATTACAGGCGTGAGCCACCACACCCGGCTGACCCTGTTCCTAATGAAGTTGATATTGTAGGAATATGAAGTGGTGTGTGGAGAAGGAAACCATATTTATTCAATGCCCTCCAGTGTTTGCTCATTAACGTGGGCAAACACGTTAATGATTCTGTCATTTTTTATAGGCCAGTCATGGTGGCTCACACCTGTAATCCTAGCACTTTGGGAGGCCGAGATGGGAGGATAACCCGAGGTCAGGAGTTCAAGACCAGCCTGACCAACGTGGGGAAAAATTTCTCGTCTCTATTAAAAATACGAAATCAGCTGGATGTGGTGGCACATGCCTGTAATCCCAGCTGCTTGGGAGGCTGAGGCAGGAGAATCACTTGAACCCCGGAGGCAGAGGTTGTGGTGAACTGAGATTGTGCCATTGCACTCCATCCTGGAAAACAAGAGTGAAACTCCATCTCAAATAATAATAATGATAATAATAATAATTTGTACTTCTCTGCTCCCCTTTCCTTCCCTCTCGTGACTAGCATTGTTCAATGTTCTGCTAACTCTGTCTTGAAATTCCTAATAATTTTACCTTTTGCTTGTGTTTGTAAAGCAAAGTACCACGTGACAGTAGCGCACACGCAAAAATGAGGCAGCAGCACATAGATGCACAGGCTCAGGCCAGGGGACAGCCTGGGAGGGTCGCTGGACACATACGTATTTCTAGGCAGTCGGAAGAGGGGTGATGGGGGACAGTATGGGACTTAGAGCCAGCGGTTGGTTAGGAGCTGGGCCCAGAGTGGCAATGGCCATGGCATCATAGGTGCAGAAGCAGTGGCAAGCAGTAGAGGCTGCGGTAGAGACAGCCTGGGGAGAGAGGTGACGTTGCTCTACCTGGAGTCAGCGTGACGTTGCTCATTAGTGCTCAGACTCAGGGGCCCATCCCTGCGGTAGCTGCAGAATTATTAACTCTCTGGCCTCCAAGACAGTAATTACTGGTGCACAAGCAGTAAACTTTTCCATAAATTATTGTAAAATAAAAGTGTCCACATAGACACTGCCATAAAACTCTTGTCTTTCTTACATATTTCATACATAAAACATATCAGTTATTAGAATTCCTCAGAGTAGTATCTACGGTTTTTAAAAGTGCTGCAATGTTGTAAGGCAAATGTCTACACGCTTATAAAGAGAAATGAAATTCAAAGATTGCTGCATTTGATGGAAAAGAACATCAATTTTATATGAAACTTCAAATAAACCAACTATTTAAGAGGATGGCAACTTTAATATTTTTTCTTGTTGCTGAAGATACATTGATAGAATGCATAAGTGGTGTTTTGAATTCTAGACAAATTATGAAACCATTTTGTTTTCTCGTACGCCCCCACTAATTGCAAAAGTCAGAGGAGACATGAAAATGGTGTTGTATACAATTACATTTAAAATTAAATTCAGACTTATGAAATTAGTTTGTATTATGAGTTAAATTTCTTTATAAAGAATGCACAAGAGACCTTGGTTCTAAACGTACCAAAATTATATTTTATGTAATTTATTAGAAATTTAACCCAATTTGCACATCCTGTAAAATATTCAACAGCTCCAATAACAGTTGTATCAGCAGAAAGCTTCATTTCAAATGTAAAAAATATTAAAAAGTTACTTGTAGTTTGAACTTGCCAAGTAATTGTTGTTGCTTTCGATTTTATTGATTGAAAGTGAAGTTGCTAAAAGTCTAAATTTGAATGACCTAGTACATTTCAGTACAAAATCTGAATTGCTCCAAAGAATGAAAATTTTTGAGTATTGACCAGATGTTGAAAGATAATGCTCATTGGAGCATTTTAGATTTGTATTTTCAGATTAGAGATGCTTGACCCATAAATATAATACAAATATTCCAAAATCTGAAAAAAATCTGAAATCTGACACATTTCTGGTCCTAAGCATTTTGGATAAGAAATAGTCAACCTGTGAGACACCGGAAGATGGCTGCTTAGGAGCAGCTCAGGATTGCAGCTCCCAGTGAAAGCAGAGAGGGTGAGTGGACGCTGCATTTCCAGATGGATTTTTATTGCCCACAGACCAGGAGAATCCCAGGCGGAGGAGCCCCACGGGTCGCCAGCGCAGCTGTTTTGGCTCGCATGGCTGTTTTGGCCGGTGCAGCTGTTCTGGCTGGTGTGGCTGTTTGGTCGGCACCCCGGCATGGTGGTTCTCCATAAAAAACACACTGGTCTGGGTCTGGCGAGTGGAGGTCTGTGAAGCCACAGTCGCCCATTCATCTGATTAGAAAAGGGGACTGAAACAGGGAGCCAGGCCAGGAGATTCCCGGGCCAAAAAAAAAAAAAAAGCCCCATGAATCTCAGCGCCGCTGTTTCAGCCAGCTCAGTGGGTCACTGCACGGGAAAGCACACAGAGGGTGCTTTCAGCAGGCAAGAGAGTCGACCGTTCAACTAAAAGAAAAAAAAATTGGCTCTGAGGCAGGGAACCAAGTGATCAGGCTCGGCTGGTCCCACCCCCACAAAAAACAAAACAAAACAAAAAAAACAGCAATTGGAAATGCTCTGGGTTGAGAGCTTCACAGCAAGCACAGCTGAACCTGGGATGGTCCAGCTCTGTGGGGGAGGGGCGTCCACCATTACCAAGGCACTCCACCACTACGGAGGCAGTCCACCATTGCTGAGGCAGCCAGCCATTGCCGAGGCAACCCGCCATTACAGAGAGAGTCCGTCATTACAGAGGCAGGCCACCATTGCTGAGGCAGTTCTAACTACACCCATATAAACAGGACTGCAGGGAAGTTCACACGGCAGCTGGGCAGAGCCCACAGCAACTCAGCAAAGCCTCTGCAGGCAGACAGTGACTAGCCTGCCTCCTTGCTGGGCAGGGCAGCCCTGAAAAAAAGGCAGCAGTATAACAGAAATTCCTAAATAAAGCCCAAACACCCCGGGACAGAGCACCTGGGGGAAAAAAAGGGGTTTATGAGTTCTGCTGTAGCAGACTTAAATGTACCTGCCCAGCAGCTCTGAATGAACAACAGAGCTCACAGCTCAGCATTTGAGCTCCTATAAAGGAAAGACTGTCTCCTCAAGCAGCAACCTGACCCCTGTATATCCAAAGAGTCACCTCATAAAGGAGAGCTCAGACTGACATTTGGCAGGTATCCTTCTGGGACAAAGCAGAAGAAGAAACTGGTAGCAACCTTTACTGTTCTGCAGCTGCTGCAGGTGATCCCCAGGCAAGCTGGGCCTGGAGTGGACCTCAGCAGTCCTACAGCAGAGGGGCCAGACTGTTAGAAGGAAAACTAAGAAACAGAAATAACTTCATCATCAACAAACAGGATGTCCACTCAGAGACCCAATCAGAAAGTCAGCAACTACAAAGACAACAGGTGGATAAATCCACAAAGATGGGAAGAAACCAGCGCAAAAAGGATGAAAACACTCAAAACCAGAACACCTCTCCTCCTACAAGGGATCACAACTCCTCACGAGCAAAGGGACAAGACTGGATGGAGAATGAGTGTGATGAAATGACAGAATCAGCCTTCAGAAAGTGGGTAATAAGAAACTTCTGTGAGCTAAAAGAACATGTTCTAACCCAATGCAAAGAAACTAAGAACCCTGAAAAAAGATTTGACGAAATGCTAACGAGAATGGACAACTTAGAGAGGAACATAAGTGAATTGATGGAGCTGAAAAACACAACACGAGAACTTCGCGAAGCATGCACAAGTTTCAACAGCAGAATTGACCAAGCAGAAGAAAGGATATCAGAAGTCGAAGATCAACTCAATGAAATAAAATGAGAAGGGAAGATTAGAGAAAACAAGGTAAAAAGGAATGAACAGAGTCAACAAGAAATATGGGACTATGTGAAAAGACGTAATGTACATTTGATAGGTGTACCTGAATGTGACGAAGAGAATGCATCCAAGCTGGAAAATACTCTTCAGGATATTATCCAGGAAAACTTCCCCAACCTAGCAAGGCAGGCCAATATTCAAGTGCAGGAAATACAGAGAACACCACAAAGATATTCTTCTAGAAGACCAACCCCAAGGCACATAATTGTCAGATTCACCAGGGTTGAAGTGAAGGAGAAAATGCTAAGGGCAGCCAGAGAGAAAGGTCAGGTTACCCACAAAGGGAAGCCCATCAGACTCACAGCAGATCTCTCACCAGAAACCCTACAAGCCTGAAGAGAGTGGGGGCCAATATTCAACATCCTTAAAGAAAAGAACTTTCAACCCAGAATTTCATATCCAGACAAACTAAAGATCAAAAGAGACAAAGAAGGACATTACATAATGGTAAAAGGATCAATGCAACAATAAGAGCTAATGATCCTAAATATATATGCACCTAATACAGGAGCACCCAGATACATAAGGCAAGTTCTTAATGACTTACAAAGAGACTTAGACTCCCATACAATAATAGTGGGAGACTTTAACATCGCATTGTCAATATTAGACAGGTCAACCAGACACAAAATTAACAAGGATATCCAGGACTTGAACTCAGACCTGGACCAAGCAAACCTAATAGACATTTACAGAATTCTCCACCCCAAATCCACAGAATATACATTCTTCTCAGCACCACATCACATCTACTCTAAAACTGACCGCATAATTGGAAGTAAATCACTCCTCAGTAAATGCAAAAGAACGGAAACCATAACAAACAGTCTCTCAGACCACAGTGCAATCAAGTTAGAACTCAAAATTCAGAAACCAACCCAGAACCGCACAGCTTCATGGAACCTGAACAACTTTCTCTTGAATGTTGACTGGATAAACAATGAAATAAAGGCAGAAATAAAGATGTTCTTCGAAACCAGTGAGAACGAAGACACCACATACCAGAATCTCTGGGACACATTTAAAGCAGTCTCTAGAGGAAAATATATAGCAATAAGTGCCCACATGAGAAGCAAGGAGAGATCTAAAATTGACACCCTATCATCAAAATTGAAAGAGCTAGAGGAGCAAGATTAAAAAGACTCAAAAGCTAGCAGAAGACAAGAAATAACTAAGATCAGAGCAGAACTGACAGAGATAGAGACACAAAAAACCTTCAAAAAATCAATAAATCCAGGAGCTGGTTTTTCGAAAAGATCAACAAAATAAACCACTAGCCAGACTAATAAAAAAGAAAAGAGAGAATAACCAAATAGATGTAAAAAAAATGATCTAGGAGATATCACCACAGATTCCACAGAAATTCAAACCATCATCAGAGATTATTACAAACAACTCTATGCACATAAACTAGAAAACCTGGAAGAAATTCCTGGACACTTGCCTCCTCCCAAGCCTAAACCAGGAAGAAGTTGAAACCCTGAATAGACCAATAACAAGGTCTGAAGTCAAGGCAGCAATTAAGAGCCTACCACCCAAAAAAAGCCCAGGTCCAGATGGGTTCACAGCCGAATTCTACCAGACATACAAAGAGGAGCTGGTACCATTTTTTCTAAAACTATTCCAAATAATCAAAAAGAGGGAATCCTTCTCAAATCATTTTATGAGACCAACATCATCCTGATACCAAAACCTGGCAGAGACTCAACAAGAAAAGAAAACTACAGGCCAATATCCATGATGAACATAGATGCAAAAATCTTCAATAAAATACTGGCAAGCCGACTGCAACAGCACATCAAAAAGCTTAACCACCATGATCAAGAAGGATTCATCCCAGGGATGCAAGGCTGGTTCAACATACGCGAGTCTATAAACGTAATTCACCACATAAACAGAACCAAAGACAAAAACCACATGATTATCTCAATTGATGCAGAGAAGGTCTTCGACAAAATTCAACAGCGCTTTATGCTAAAAACTCTCAATAAACTAGGTATTGACAGAACGTATCTCAAAATAATAAAAGCTACTTATGACAAACCAACAGCCAATATCATACTGAATGGGCAAAAACTGGAAGCATTCCGTTTGAAATCTGGCACTAGACAAGGATGCCCTCTCTCACCACTCCTATTCAATATACTACTGGAAGTCCTAGCCAGAGCAATCAGGCAAGAAAAAGAAATAAAGGGTATTCAAATAGGAAAGGAGGAAGTCAAATTGTCTCTATTTACAGACGACATGATTGTATATCTAGAAGACCCCATTGTCTCAGCCTAAAATCTCCTGAAACTGATAAGCAACTTCAGCAAAGTCTCAGGATACAAACCAATGTGCAAAAATCACAAGCATTCCTATACACCAATAACAGACTTAAAGAGAGCTAAATCAAGAACGAACTGTCATTCACAATTGCTACAAAGAGAATAAAATACCTAGGAATACAACTAACAAGGAACATAAAGGACCTCTTGAAGGAGAAGTACAAACCACTGCTCAATGAATCAAGAGAGAACACAAACAGATGGAGAAACATTCCATGTTAATGGTTAGGAAGAATCAATATCATGAAAATGGCCATACTGCCCAAAGTAATTTACAGATTCAACGCTATCCTCATCAAGCTACCAATGACCTTCTTCACAGAACTGGAAAAAAACACCTTAAACTTCATATGGAACCAAAAGAGAGCCCGCATAGCCAAGTCAATTCCAAGCAAAAAGAACAAAGCGGGAGGCATCACAATACCAGACTTCAAACTATACTACAAGTCTACAGTAATCAAAACAGCATGGTACTGGTACCAAAACAGAGATATAGACCAATGGAACAGAATAGAGGCCTCGGAGGCAACACAACCATACGATCTTTGACAAATCTGACAAAAACAAGCAATGGGGAAAGGATTCTCCATTTAATAAGTGGTGTTGGGAAAACTGGCTAGCCATATGCAGAAAGCAGAAACTGGACCACTTCCTGACACACTAAAATTAACTCCAGGTGGATTAAAGACTTAAACATAAGACCTAACACCATAAAAACCCTAGAAGAGAATCTAGGCAAAACCATTCAGGACATAGGCGTAGGCAAGAACTTCATGACCAAAACACCAAAAGCATTGGCAACAAAAGCCAAAATAGACAAATGGGACCTAATCAAACTCCACAGCTTCTGCACAGCAAAAGAAACAGTCATTAGAGTGAATCAGCAACCAACAGAATGGGAAAAAAATTTTGCAGCTTACCCATCTGACAAAGGGCTGATATCCAGAATTTACAACGAACTAAAACAGATTTACAAGAAAAAAACAAACAAACCCATTCAAAAGTGGGCGAAGGATATGAACAGATACTCTACAAAAGAAGACATACATGAGGCCAACAAACATGAAAAAATGCTCATCATCACTGGTCGTTAGAGAAATGCAAATCAAAACTACATTGAGATACCACCTTACACCAGTTAGAATGTCTATCATTAAAAAATCTGGAGACAACAGATGCTGGAGAGGATGTGCAAATATAGGAACACTTTTACACTGTTGGTGGGAGTGTAAATTAGTTCAACCATTGTGGAAGACAGTATGGCGATTCCTCAAGGACCTAGAAATAGAAATTCCATTTGACCCAGCAATCCCATTACTGGATATATATCCAAAGGATTATAAATCATTCTACTATAAGGACACATGCACACGAATGTTCATTGCAGCACTGTTTACAATAGCAAAGACCTGGAACCAACCCAAATGCCCATCGATGATAGACTGGACAGGGAAAATGTGGCACATATACACCATGGAATATTATGCAGCCATCAAAAACGATGAGTTCATGTCCTTTGTAGGGACATGGATGAACCTGGAAACCATCATTCTCAGCAAACTGACACAAGAACACAAAATCAAACACCGCATGTTCTCACTCATAGTGGGTATTGAACAATGAGAACACACGGACACAGGGAGGGGAGCACTACACACTGGGGTCTGTAGGGGGGAAATAGGGGAGGGACAGCAGGGGGTGGGGAGTTGGGGAGGGATAGCATGGGGAGAAATGCCACATATAGGTGAAGAGGAGGAAGGCAGCAAATCACACTGCCACATATGCACCTATGCAACAATCTTGCATGTTCTTCACATGTACCCCAAAACCTAAAATGCAATAAAAAAAATAAAAAATAAAATAATAAAAAAAGAAATATTCAATCTGTAAAGTGAATTTGCAGAAAAGAGAGAACACTTACATGCACAATGAAGATACCATATTAATAAAGTATTATTTGTTACGATGTATAAAATTATGATGTCAAGAATATATATATATATGTATATAATTCATGTGTAACAACAGTGTGTGTGTGTGTGTGTATATATATATATAACTGTCAAGAATATATATATGTATATACCTATTACATTTTACGGGTAATATTTTTAAGGAAAAAAAGATTTATGTTTTAGTAACTTTAACTATACTTTTCCTCTGCTTTTTGACCCAAGGACCTCATATTTTCATTTTGCCTCGAGCCCTGCAAATGATGTAGTAGTTCCTACTTTTCTTAACTAATTTTAAATCCCCTCTCCCCTTTTCATCATTTTTATTTCTTTCCTGTCTTTGACACTTACTATTCCTTTTTAGATTTGTATTTTTAAGCCAGATAATAGGATGTTCTTTACCATATATAATTTACCTGTAACTGTGGACAGTGCAGTAGGCAGTGGTGATGGCTCAAAACCTGAGTAGCTGGCTTGTGGTTATCACATCAGACTTCTAACATTTTAAACTCGAATGTACTTTTCAAGATACATATTACATAACAAAAAAAATCAGAAAGAATAGGCATTTGTTAGATGACTTGAAAAATAAAAATGGAATATAAAAAGTAAAACATATAAAGAAAAAAATGAGTATAATTTCAGCTTTGGAAGGGTACTTAGGTCATTAGATTAATGTCTAATCCATTAATTTTACAGATGAGTAAATTACAGAATGTAGGGTTTAAATGATTTCTTCAAACCAGCCAAATCAGTACTCTTTTTCTTTTCTTTTCTTTTTTTTTTTCCCACAAAGCCTGGACTCCTATCAATTAGTAGTTAATGTAATTCTAAATATTTCAATTTTATTAAATTAACACATATTGCTTGATTTAACCTGAGAATCCTCCTTACCTGTTACTGGAACAGTAGTCCATGCAACCTGTGAGTTTTTCCTTGACATTCCTTTCCTTGTCTTTCAACTTACCCTTTTTTTTTTTTTTTTTTTTAATGAGATGGAGTCTTGTTCTTTCGGCCTCCCAAAGTGCTGAGATTACAGGTGTGAACCACTGTGCCCAGCCTCCACTTGCCTTCTTATTCAAGGATCAAAACTCCTGATTTTTTCTTTTCTGTTTCATACTTTTTCACTTACAGACTTCTAAGAATTTGAGAACTGTAAGCTGTGCTAACTGATTAGCAAGAAGAGTTGTGACTGGCTTCTGTTCAGCTCAGAAAAATTTCTCATATAGTTACTGTGTACCTTATTCGATAAGTCTTTGTGTCCTTGGTTTTTCATTACAAAAATTAAGCTTGTAGAAATCTGTTATTCTACAGCATGAGTGTGACTCTTAGTATGTAAACTTTTAAACTAAATTTTAATTAGCTTTTGTTATTAGAGTTTGTATTATTAAGAACAAGCTTGAATTAGTTAACCAGTTCCCAATACTAACTCAACTATGTGTCAACAATACGAAATTTGGAAAGCTACTTTCTTCTATAAAAAGGGACTAACATACCTATCTCATAGAATTTGAAGACCAAAAGATTATTAGACTATTGGTAAATGTTAATTCTCTTTTCATCTCCCAACCTCCTTTTATTTTTTAAGGATAAATAATTTGATGACTCTTAGTTTACTGTGTGTAATACGAGTTAGGTTAGGGTTAGAGTAACTTTTATGTCCCTATCTTGGCAATTACAGTTATTTCAATAAAGTAATTTAATTGTCCTTTGATTAGTTTTATAACTTTTGACAGATAGTTGGCCTTTTTTTTTTTCTTTTGAGATGGAGTCTCCTTCTTGGCTCAGGTTGAAGTGCAGTGGAGTGATCTCAGCTCACTGCAACCTCCTCTTGGGTTCAAGCAATTCTCCTGCCTCAGCTTCCCAAGTAGCTGGGATTACAGGCATGTGCCAGCATGCCTGGCTAATTTTTGTATTTTTAGTAGAAACGGGGTTTCACCATATTGGCCAGACTGGTATTGAACTCCTGACCTCAAGTTATCTGCCCGCCTCAGCCTCCCAAAGTGCTGGGATTATAGGTGTGAGCCACAGTAATGGCCAGTTGTCTTTTAATAAATCTCTTTGGCCAGAAAATAGAGTCAAAGAAGGAATCATTAGTGTTATAATTCATATTCCTGCTTCTCTGATAAAAATAATGCAGAATTAATAATCATATATTTTTTAGATGTATTTGTGTTAATTTCACTTTATTTTTTATCTGTTTTATTGGCATGTTTGTCTTGAAAACCATTTGGTTTTCCTTATATGTCTTTATATCTTGTGATGCTAAAACTATTTAGTATGCTTCTTTTTCAGTTTTTTAAATAGCTGCTTTGCTTGATTAATTTGTATATAAGAAATTTCATAATCTTCTTATCTAGCATCAGTAACATTCTTCTGTTATTTTTATTGGAATTTAGTTAAATGAATAGTTTATTTTAAGGAAAATTAACATCTTCATAATATTAAATGTTTTTATCCTATAAAATGGCATGTCTTTCTATTTGTTCAAAGCTTCTTTTGTATTTTTCAGTGAGTTGGATTTTTTTTGGTATAAATTTTGGAAATTTTTGGCCAACTTTATTTTAGGGATTTAGTATTTTGAGTTGCCATTATAAATTGTGTCTTTGCTCCCATAATATCCTCTTATTGGTTGCATTGTTAGTTTTTATTTATGGGAGCTTAAGAAAGTTCTAGAGTCCGGCACCTTATGGTCTATGGAAAAACATGAATTACTAAAGAAAAATGATAGACATTCTCAAAGCAAAACAGATGTCAAAAAATCATCCTTTACTATGTACCCCAAATTGTCTTTTTTTTTTTCAAGAGACTGGAATAAATTCTCCATAGAAAACTTAGTCTGCACTCCCTTGTTCTAACAACATTTGCTCTGAGGCATATTCCTCAGATGACTCAAATGATGAGTTTCTGACATGCTTCATCACCTACTCTCAAGCTAACATGAACATGTGTTTTCTAGTCTAATTTTTCAGACACTAGAGTCAGATAGAAGAAAAAAAATTACTGCATGACTAATTTACACTTGAATAGAATGTTTATTTTATGCTGCTCTAAGCAAATTTACCTCAGATATTCTATTTTCATACACAAAATTATTAGATGTTAAAATTAGATCTTAAAGACTAGGACAAGGCCAATAAAGTTAAATAGTTAAGATCTTGATCAAGGTCTTCACTTGATCAAGACCTTGTTAAGATAAACTGATAGATAATTTTTCTGAGCTAATTTACTAAGAGGAGTCTCCTATATGGGGCTGCATGCTGCTGAAAGGGCCTGGGTAAAGCCTTTGAGAAGCTCTATCAAATCAAAAAGAGAGAAGCAACCAGCAAAATATTGGACACATGCTCATTTTTTACTTTTATATGAGCATGTCTGAATGATTAGATGCCTTTTAATACACATATGGAGCCCCATGGTCTGAAATAGATAAGGATATGGGTGCATACAAAACAAATGACCACAAAGGCCTGAGTCGCAAAGTATACAGTATTAGGGTTTTGCCAGATATAAAATTCCTACCTAACATAGACTACTAAAATAAAGTTTCTCTCTTTATCTTCTATTTTTTATAGGAATTTATGGAATGAGATGGGTGAAGTAAGAAAGCTGTTAAAAAGAATAAAATTGTAAAATGTAAAAATCACTTATTGAGAATTTGCTGCTTCATGGAAGTTTCATTATGAGTTATCTATTAAGTCTTTATCAATTAGAATAAATTTGTGAATTATAGAAAATTATTATACAGCAAATTAAATTGGAATAATGACTATTATGGTTTGTACAAAAATCAGATCTAAAGTACGGCTACCTTTACCTATATTACACTAAGCATCCTCTGGGCTGTTATGGACCAGTTAAAGTGCTTAATACTGTATCTCAGATGATGGAGGGAGAGCCTCAGAATGATTAATTGAGGTAAACTAAGGCATAGAAGTGAGACAAAGAACTCAAATTATAATATCTTGATTCTTGTTTTAACAAATAGTGATTTTTTTTTACTCTTTTATTAAATAAAATTATTTAATAATTTTATTATTATGTTAATAGTATAAATGTTAGTATACCTGTTAGCACTTAAAATATGATACTGGTTATTATTTGACCGACATACAATGTCCGTATTATTATCTTAAAGGGAAATATGCATCCATATATTTTAATTGAAGTATAAAATAATTTAATCATACCAAATTTTTCACAATGTAGAGCAGCTGCCTCTGTAACTAAAGAAATTATAAGTGAGATTTCTCCTTTTGTGCCTCTCATTATACATGAAATCCACTATTACTTCCAGATGGAAGTGCTATTAGATAAATAATTTGAGGATAAAATTTTTTAGCAGTATTCTTATTTCAAATGTGAAGTTTTAAAATTAACTTGGCATCTGTATATTGTCCTTAATATTTTCTATAAAGACTTTACTGTTACTCATTGTAGAAAAATTCTAATCAAATTTGTCTCAAAGACTGTGGTCAATGACTGATAGCCATGTCAATAATAATGGAACTGAAAATTTCAACATGGTTTTGCATTCTATTATTCTGTACAGAAACAAAATAAGATTTCTTATTTAAAATTCTCTGTAGGTAGGAAACTAACATTTTGCCAATTAGATATATTTCCTTTCTAGAAGGGTACACTAACGGTGTATCAACCAGTTGATTCAATAATGTTTGAGTGGGGTCTACTTGAGTTATTGATGCTTGAAGTAAAATTTCAAATTAATTAAGTGGTGATAAAATGAGATAAACAAAAGTTTGAAATTCACAATCAGAATAGGAATAATGCCATTCCTTCACACTATGGAAGATATGGATATACAATTTTGTTTTCCCTTTTTTTCTGCAGGACAAGTAGATGTCTTTTCTTAATGTGGACACACCAAGGGAATTTAATATTTAGATAAAATCTGAGCAGCTAGTTGAACTGTAAAAAACAAAGTACTCGTGTTATAAGTATACAGTGGCAATTAAGAGAAATTTTTTTTGACAACAGGACTAATATTAAAACAAAATCCTTTAATAAAGCAAATAGGCTGTTTTGGAAATATGGCACCTCTAAAAGGTCATTAACTCATGGAATTGAGGTTTACTTTGCCATGGTGTGGTTGAGTATCTATAAGGGGCTGTAACTAAAAATGAAAAGACAATTTCCCCATAGTTCAAATATATTTTTATCCAGGTACTTCATAAACATAATGTTATGTGTGTATAAAGATGAGGGAGAGAAAAATGAAGAGGACATTAAGAATGAATTAGTAGCTAAATAGATGCATGAGGAATGCTCAGAATCTCCATGTGCAGTTAATAAATAGTTAAGTGGAAGATTTAAAAAGGGAGAGGTGAGAATGTATTTAAGAGAAGGGTAAATTATTTAAATATTTAAATAGGCTTGTAGAAAAAAAGCTTTATTCAAAAGCAAACCAAAATTGTGGTAAACAACAACAGCAACAATAACAACTAAACAATCATGTTAATTAAATCAGACTTTTATAAATTTGACTTCTTGAATGTTTTTTGAGCCTTTGCTTTCTGCTCTATCCTCACTCCACTAGCCTGGTCTTTTAGAAACCTTTCCATTTCTCTTCTTGAAGCCAGCTTTTTCCCTTGCTGATCCAATTTCCACACTCATACCAGAGCTGGCAATTTAAAATACAAACCTGACTCATTTCACCTACTACTTCAGAGCCTTCTATGGTTCTCCATTGTCCTATAACAGAAATTGAGCCATTTACCACTGAACCCTGGATTCTTTTCTGTTTAATTTATCTTTAAACTTCCCATTATGTCTCCTCTGTTGCAGGCACACCACATCAATTGACTTGACCTTTTAATTTACTGGTTACTTACTTAAAGCGTTCTCGTCTTCTTTTGCTGCTCTTGGAAGTTTTACCAATCCTTTGAGGACTTGCTCAGTATTCTCCATGTCCTCTAAGCAGAGCCAGTAACCTCTTCAATGTTGCTATGACATTCTGTTTAATGTCCTTGCTGTTCACTAATTATATTATATTGCAATTATTTATTTATGTGTCTCTTTGACCTACAAAATGATGATGTAAACGTGGAAGAATATCTTAGCCCTTCCTCCACCTCTGCAATGGCTACCCTTCGTCTGTCAGATGATGAAGATGCAGCAGTTCCAAACTTAAAAGAGAGATTTGAACGTTATCAACTAGGTGCTTCAGAAATGATGCTCAGGGGATCAAGAGGAAACATGTAGGAGCTAACCAAACCAAAGGATATGAAGAGGTGAAATTTAGTTGATAAGCATCATTAGAACCATTTAGGTTAGGTGGAACCAAACAAATTGATCTATGATAAATTTTTTGGTGTTTCTAAAAAACTTTCTTACATTGCCAACTTTTTTTTCTTCATTTTTTATTTCTTGCTGAGAATATTCAGACTGCTTAAAAAATTACTGCGTTCAAAATGAATAAAATAGCAGTTTTTTACATTCATATCTCAAAATAACTTCACAGATGGTCTTCAAACTTTCCAAGAAAATAAACTTTGGAAAGAAATCAAACACGAGGTTTTTCAACCTAAAAATACACCCCTTAACTCCAGCAAAGTTATAGATATGAGGTAACTAGACATAATTTCACTTTGATTAATTAGTCCTTTCGTTGTTACCGATATTGTCATTTACTGGAGAAAGATAGTGAATTGATATCTATTTTTAAATACACTTGAGTAATAACAATTATTTACATATGTTCAAGATTTAAACTTTTATTTAATGATTATCATTAGAACATCATTATCACTGTCATCATCATGGTCATTGTCAACAACACTCAGTTACTATTTTCCAGCTGCTTTACTAAGTATATATTTTTTTACATATTTTTCCTCATTTAATATTTAGATGTCTATAAAAGTGGTGTGGCAGATACTGAGGGGTACTCACTTTATATCTATTCCTATTTCCTCTTTTTGATCTTTATATATTATGGTGGTTAGAAAGTAAAATATTTGAACTCATAATCTGTCCTGCAGCTAGGTTTGTGAATGTGACTCAATTCTGACCAATGAGTAATAGGTGGAAATCTCTGGGAGAGAATCTTTTCCCAAAGCCTTTCATGAGAAGACTTTTGCCCTTTTCCCTTCCTAATGTTTGCCTAAAACCTGACCTGATGCCTAAAAGTTAAGCAGATACTTTGAAAACATAAGGAACAATGGATGCTAAGAAAAGAGATGCAAGAAGAATCACTTGGGACATTAAATAGCTACTAGGAAATAACTTCATCCAAAAGCAACCTCTTTCATGGTAAACAACAAAAATATTAAGCAAATGTGTTAATTTAAACAGAATTCTGTAGATCTGATCTCTTGAAAAATTCTCAAACCTTTGCCTTCCCCTCCGTCTTCATCACCTGGCTATTTATAAGCCTTTCAATTTCTCTTCTTGAAGCCCAAATTTCTTCCCCTTCTTGATGACCTCATTATCAACTATTACTTTACTTTTTGTTTCTCTATCTCTGTATTTTTAGTTATGAGAGAAAAAGAAAGCCTGTATTTAGTTAGACTGCTGTGGTTGGGATTTTCGTATGCAACTAAACACAAAACTAATTCAGGTTGATTCTGCTATCTCTATTTTATAGATGATGGAGTGGAGGATCAGAGAGTTTTTGCAACTTGCTCAAAGTTATATAGGCTGTAAGCATGTTTTACAAAATTCAATTTTACCCTATCAGAATCCAAAGCTAATCTTTACATTACACAGTTAAATTTTTTTCCCATTAGGTGGAACCATTTAGAACTGTCAATGGCAATTTCATATGATTCATCCTAATTGGTTGAGTAATATAATAATAACATGTTGTGAGTGTACACACATACAAGAATTCTAATATTGCATCTTTATGTTTCCTAGTCAATCCATAAAATTCAGATTTAACTAATTCAGTTGGTGAATATGGAAATTCTGCAATTACAAGATTAATAAAATTATTTTCAAAGCTAATAATTTTCAGTATATAAATACAGCTTTAATGTTTGACTCTCTGGCACTCTTCCTAACACTCAGCAAGTACTCCAAAGTGTTCATTGAATAAAGAATATTTTGAATTGCTTAATGTCCTTTGCAGGTGACTTTTGTTTTAAACGTATGTTTTGAAGGAAGAAAATTATTACCTATAATATAGTTATTGGTCTGATGCTCAGTTTTGTTATTCTTTGGAAACAAATTACTAGTTTTACCATGGGTATTCTTTCTTACTTGGTTTGACATACTCTTATTCTTATTTTAAAACATGGCTCACATTGTCCACATTGTAAAGACTTCATAATATCATCATTGGTATTATAGTACCTGTTTACCTTGTACATACATCTGTTACTGCATTAATTACAATTTCTTATGTGTATTTTTCTTGTTAATTTATGACCTTTTTAAAGAAAATATATCTTATCTTTATTTCTCAAAGACTTGATGCCAACTGAAAATATTCAATGAATGAAAGGTATTTTTCTGATTCAAAAATTATTTAATATCAACTGTATATTTTATAACTATAGATTTATCTGAAAACATATGCTTTAAACTTTCCAAATGAAACTTATGACTTAATTGTTGGGGAATATAGGTAAGGTACTCACTGGAAAGAAAATAGAGTAAGTTAAAGTTACACTTTGAAGAAATATTTTAATGTGTGGAGATATATAAAATAATTCAAAGAGGAAGAAATGGAGAAGTGGGTGGTAGCAGATGTCTGTGGCTATAATGGACATCCAGACAAAGTCCCTCTGTGATTTCAATGACATTTCATCATCGTTGTGTGAAAGCAATGAGATCTAAATAAAAGGCAGCTGAAGGCTGGTGCACGAGCATGAATAAAGGGAAGAGCGTGATGGTTGTGAATGTGGTTAAGTTTTGATCTGCTTTAAAAAGTTCTGTTTTGTTTCAACATTTTTTAGCATGAAGTCATTATTGTTGGAATTAGGAGACAAGTCTAAGATTATATAACTCTTTATGTGATGGAACTATGAGATTTGTGGTGTTGGGTGAGGCAGTCCATCAGGGTCCCTGATCATTTCTAAATGTTCTTGCTGAGTATCCCAGATCTCAAGTCTTATACATCTCCTAATACCAAACCATCCTTGAAGCTAGTCGCATAGACAACAAAGTACACTGAGGTAACTACAGCGCAGCTTCTGCATAACTGGTTGCTCCTTGCGGGTAGGGCATAGTCTTGTATGCTGATTGCTACAGTGTTTGTCAGTCACTCACAATGGGTTTAGGCCCTTGGCTTCTTTCCTGTGATGCAACCCACTGTGTGTTGGTGTCATCTGGCCTGTTACATTACCTTTTGGGAACTTGCGTAAAGATGCTGATGTTCTTACTGCTTGCTGTGTTGTGAGTAATAAAGTCCTTTTTCTTGACTCAGGATCTATTACCTTCTCTATGGATCTATGACACTGTGGCAAGCTAAATTGTTAAATTGCAAGTTGGGTTAAATCTCTGACCCTTCCCAGTTTTAGAAAAGGGATGTTTCTTTCATAAAATCCATGCTTATTGGATACATAAAATTTTATATCAGGTTGAGTGGTATACAAGAGATCATCTGTATCTAAGAACCTAAATATTGGCCTAGGAAAATGAAAGCTAACATGGAAAATATTGTAACATCTTGAGTTAAAGTGGCTCTCATATTCTGATCAGTTTGTAAAGTTATTTTTTTCACACTTTTTTTTATATTTATGTTAAGTAGACTTTTGGGCTGAGTAGGTGATTTAAAGCACTGGATTTCAAGGTACTATTGCCAGTTATAAAGGGTAAAAGACATAGCTGATACCAGAGAAAGACTGAATGCTTACTGAAGCTTTCAGGAAATTTCACTCATACATACATAAAAATAAAGAATTCTATTGAAAAAGCAACACTGGGCTGAAGAACGGCAAGTGAGTAATGCAATGAAAGTAAAATGCTTTTTTAAATAGTTGGAGACATGGTTATATATATAAAATAGACAGTCAGTAGTTCTGTTCAAGCAGTAGCGCTATATTCCAGGGCAGTCAAGTGAATAATGAAATAGCAGTAAGATGCTCTTTTAGACCTGGGGAGACATGGTTAGTTTCAGAAGTAATTGCATTGTAATCATTGCTGGCTTTTGAGTTTAAAGAATCTTTTCAAAGGCTCATCAAATGTTCTAATGTAAAAAAAATGCAAAAACATGCAAGCACACAATGTTGGAAACTGCTGATAAACAAAAAGCAGACAGAATGAAAAAGAATGGGAATTGCGAATTGGGGAGCAAGAGAAACACGAAAGAGTTAATGATTTAAGCCTGCTAGCATACATGAAAAAAGATGCCATAAAGATGTATTCATTAATTTAGTAACTTTCACAACCATGAGAGGAGAGATTCCAAAGTGGGCAGATCTACATATAAACATTTAACAATCTAGAAGCAATAACTATCTAGGGAGGTAGAATTTTAATTAAATGCCTAGAGGCAATCTAAAATTATGTAAGTGAATCTAAATTTAAAAAAGAAATAATCAGTTACAATTACAGATGTAATTATAGAGAATGAATTTCTATAGTGATATAATTAAATGAATAGTGTGTCCTTTGGTCTTTGGCTCATTTGTTCAATAATTGAGCTGCTCCAACATACTACCCACTGTTCCTGTTCTTTAGGAGTTCATATTTTAGTGAGGAAGAAAACATGTAAACAACTGCCTCCAATATGTCAGATTTAATTAACTACTTTAATAAAGGTACAAAGTTGCTTTGAGACTAATTTCTGAATAAAGCAATCACAGAGGCTTTCATGGAGGAAGTAACATTAATGCCAAGACTTGAAAAGTCAATGGAAGTTTCAGGAGTTTCAGAGACAAAGGAACTGGAAAGGGCATGAACTCAGACATGAAGGTGTGAATGTGCTGGACGTGTTTGGGGAAGGCTTAGTGGTCTAGAATGTCAGTGGAGTCTTGTGTTTTGTTTTGTTAGCCAATTTTAAAATCTCTTCTACTTCTCTTAAGAGATTGGCATGAAGTTTCAGTTATGTAAGATGAATACGGTCTAGAGAGTTGCTATACAATGTAATGCCTATGGGAAATAACACTATATTATGCAGTTAAAAATCTGTTAAACCAGTAGTTATCTGTCCTCTTTTGCCATTGATGTAGATATTTTTTATCATCTTTGCTTACCTTCTATATCTGTCCCTTTCTCTTAAACCTTTCTATTTTTTTTTTAAATTTCCTATCTTCAGTTGCTTAATTTTCCTAAACCATTGTCTATTGTGTTTATTGACTCTGGTGTTTCTTTTGGTTCTATTTATAAAATAAGTTTTTTTCTCATTATTCTAATTCTGTCACTCCTCTTTTCAAATCTTTCTTTTCTATAATTACTGCATTTCTCTTTTTATAATTCTGATTTACGTTGTTCTTTATAGCTCATATCATTTAAAAACTGTTTTTAGCTTGTTTTGAAATATTGAGTTGTTTTTTCTGTCTCGTTTTGTGGGCTTGCGCTTTGGAAATGCTTTTAGTGTAGAGATGTTATTTTATTCCTTCTCTCTCTCTCTCACTTTTTCAGCATCCAAAAATCTTTTAAATAAGACTTTAGGAACACGGTTAGTGTTCGTAGCTGTGGCTGGCCCTTGGGGAAGATAAAGGGTTTTCTGTGGTGGTGCAAGGTTGCTGGGGCCTTGCAGAAATAGCCTTACACCTCTAGGTCCTTGCAAGGATCAGAGAGCAAGATGGTGCTACAGCTAGTCAGGGAGTCCACGGCCAGCTGTTCCAAGGTGAAGATGTTGTCTGTGGCCTTGAGGATGCGGTTGTGGCCTGGCTGCTGACGTGCAGCAATAAACTCACTCTCTGTGTGGGCATCTCCTGAGCCTGCATGGCATCTGCTATGGTTCCCACAACCACATTTGTTTTGTTTTCCTGGTGAGGAAGCTTTATCTTTTGGATCATCTGGGAAAGGGACAAGAGTGGCCAGTTGGTGTGAGTCATAAATGACCTCTGCAGCACAACCTGGTGGAAGGTGGAGTTGGTTCCTCTATGCAGAACCTGTGGAGCTGAACCAACAGCCTTAGGTGGATGTCCTGGCTCTTGGGCTCCTTGAACTGAACCTTTCTATGCTTGTTGTGGAGGATGTCAACTTTCACAATGGCACATCATGCTCGACCATGTCTGGAAAACATTTTTTTTTCCTTTTTTTAAATATAGATATTTTTATTGTACTTTAGATTCTGGGATACATGTGCAGATCATGCAGGATTGTTGCAGAGATACATACATGGCAATGTGGTTTGCTGTCTCCATCTCCTTGTCACCTATATCTGGCATTTCTCCCCATGTTATCCCTCCCCAACCTCCCTACCCCCCACTGTCCCTCCCTTGGCCCCCCAACAACAGACCCCAGTGTGTGATGCTTCCCTCCCTGTGTCCATGTGTTTTTATTGTTCAACACCCGCCTATGAGTGAGAACATGCGGTGTTTGATTTTCTGTTCTTGTGTCAGTTTGCTGAGAATGATGGTTTCCAGATTCATCCATGTCCCTACAAAGGACACAAACTCACCATTTTTTATGGCTGCATAGTATTCCATGGTGTATATGTGCTGCATTTTCCCTGTCCCATCTATCATCGATGGGCATTTGGGTTGGTTCCAGGTCTTTGCTATTGTAAACAGTGCTGCAGTGAACATACGTGTGCATGTGTCCTTATAGTAGAACGATTTATAATCCTTTGGATATATACCCAGTAATGGGATTGCTGGGTCAAATGGAATTTCTATTTCTAGGTCCTTGAGGAATTTGCCACACTGTCTTCCACAGTGGCTGAACTAATTTACACTCCCACCAACAGTGTAAAAGTGTTCCTATTTCTCTACATCCTCTCCAGCATCTGTTGTCTCCAGATTTTTTAATGATTGCCATTCTAACTGGTGTGAGATGGTATCTCAATATGGTTTTGATTTGCATTTCTCTAATGACCAGTGATGATGAGCATTTTTTCATATGTTTGTTGGCCTCATATGTGACTTCTTTTGAAAAGTATCTGTTCATATTCTTTGCCCACTTTTGAATGGGTTTGTTTGTTTTTTTCTTGTAAATCTGTTTTAGTTCTTTGTAGATTCTGGATATTAGCCCTTTGTGAGATGGGTAGATTGCAAAAATTTTTTCCCATTCTGTAGGTTGCCGGTTCACTCTAATGATTGTTTCTTTTGCTGTGCAGAAGCTCTGGAGTTTAATTCGGTCCCATTTGTCTATTTTGACTTTGGTTGCCAATGCTTTTGGTGTTTTGGTCATGAAGTTCTTGCCTATGCCTATGTCCTGAATGATTTTGCCTAGGTTTTCTTCTAGGGTTTTTGTGGTATTAGGTCTTATGTTTAAGTCTTTAATCCATCTGGAGTTAATTTTAGTGTAAGGTGTCAGGAAGGGGTCTAGTTTCTGCTTTCTGCACATGGCTAGCCAGTTATCCCAACACCATTTATTAAACAGGGAATCATTTCCCCATTGCTTGTTTTTGGAAAACTTTAACTCTTTTTTAAAAATAATAATTTCAGGTGAGATCTCATCATACTCCTTTTTTTTTTTTTACATATTTTAAAAAGTGAGATGCATCTTTCTGTTCTTTTAGAAAGTGAGGTTTCCAGCAAACTGTTTTTAGCCCCAGTGCACTACAACTGCCCTTTCTGTGGTTTTGGCCAAGTGATTAAAAATACAGCTTTTCACTTTGTGCTCCTCTTCTCTAGTTTTATCTAAATCTTCTTCCCTTTGTCTCTCTAATTTGAATTCTGTTTCCAGGAATTTCTTCCCTGGGGCTTTGTTTTTGAAGTGTTTTAGTTGGGTACAAGAGTTTCTTTGGCCTACACTGTTCTGGCACCATCAGATAGCATCATAACTTGTTTTTTTGTTTTTGGCAGAGGGGATGTTCTCTCTCTCTCTTTCTTTCTTTTGTTCATTCATTTGTTCATTGTTTTTTAAAAATCACTCATTCTTGTATCGGATCTTCCAAAACCTCCTCCTAGCTTTGGTTGTCATTACAGTGAGGATGTACTGCTTTTTGAATATTCTATTATAGGATCATTAAAAAGTATTACTGTCCATGTGCTTGTCCTTTATACTCTGCCCTTCACCCCGCTGCAGTATTGCTGATATCATGCTATCATGATTTTATAGTTGTTGGATACTGGTGAAACCTTGCCATCTAGTTCTCTTGTAGATGTTGTAGCTGATTCTTTTATTTTTCTATCCATGTCTGGGACATGCCTTTCTCTTGTGGCCAAAGTCATGAAAAAGAGATGCCAATCCAAACTATGCAATTATATTTAAATTACAACTGCTCCTATTCCATTGACAAGAATGTTGTATGGTGAAACCCATCTTCACAGAGGCAGAGGAGGACACTTTTCCTTATGATAGGGCAAGGGAATATTCATATTTGTGAACAATAATACAAACTACCACAGTTCTTATTTGTATTCTGTTAAATTCTTGGTCCTGTGCTCCCCCTGGAAGAGGACTGAGCACCTCTTATTTCAGTAACCACATGGAAAGGGAAGATAGTAAGAGAAAAGCAGTTCTAATTAATTCAAAAAGAAAAGGTATAGAAAATTCTAAGAACTGAGCCATTTGAGATAAAGAATTTTAATTTCTTCACACAGAATTCAATTCTATGAATAGACTAAGGTGAAACAAATTAATGTGAACATGCTTCCCATTGCAAAGATTTAGAAATACAAAAATACTTTATGTATACATGATTTAGTAAGGAAGAAAGGTAGCTCCTTGGTATTAGACAAGAATTGAGAGTTGAAAGCCAGCGTGGTAGACTTGAGAAGGTGATACTGTGGCATCCCTGGACATTTAGAGAATCGAGAAATAGGCCCTTTGTGTTAAGGGTCTTGGGAGTTTAACATTCACAAAAAGGCAGAAAAAAAGAGCCCTATCATAAGAGATAGTTAGAATTAGAACACCTAATATATATACCCTAAGAAGCTGGCTCAGCTGTCTCTGGAGAAGAGGACTGCAAAAACTTCCATCCACTACCATGGAGAGCATGAACCTTATTTCTTCTGATAACTTAGATGAGAAAAAATGTCTTCTGTAAGCAATAACTCCAAGCTAGCAATGAGCAAGGGATTATATCTGAATTTACACTACACAAGTTGCAAATAAATCTCTAAGCTGAGACTTTAATGTAAAATTGATCCAAGCTTGGTGACATCCCTGTGGCCCAAAACAGTAAGAAACAAACAGTGAACCTCTCAAGAAAGACATAGAAATAAAGCTTTGTGAAATTCTTATCAGGAGAAACAATCCCTTGCAGAAGATCTCTCTCTCTCCTTCACCTCCCTCTGACACACGCACACGCATACACACACACACCAAAAAAGCAAAACAACAAAAAACCATACAATGATAATACTCAACTTGGTTGTAGCCTGCAGATATAACAAGGAGAATAATTCTCTTAAGAACTTGAGATATTTGGGAGGCCGAGGCGGGTGGATCACGAGGTCAAGAGATCGAGACCATCCTGGTCAACATGGTGAAACCCCGTCTCTACTAATACAAAAAAATTAGCTGGGCATGGTGGTGCATGCCTGTAATCCCAGCTACTCAGGAGGCTGAGGCAGGAGTATTGCCTGAACCCAGGAGGCGGAGGTTGCGGTGAGCCGAGATCGCGCCATCGCACTCCAGCATGGGTAACAAGAGAGAAACTCCGTCTCAAAAAAAAAAAAAAAAAAAAAAAAAAAAAAAAGAACTTGAGATAATGGGTAAACAGAAAGAGAATTTTTTAAAAAACTAAAACCATAGTTGTCCCCTACCTAACAAGAATAGTCTGGATATACTGAAAAGTAGGTATTCTGCCAAAAAAAGAGAAAGAAAACTAGAAACTGATTTTCCCATTATTTTAAATGGAAAAAATGATAATGTATAATGTATTGCATGTTATTCCTAAACACCCAGTTTCCTGAAATATAACTAAGATACTGTAAAACTTATACATACAAGTTAAAAAAAACTACTATGTATGTTAGCATGTAAAATGCTTAAAACATTGCTTCTTGATTACAAAACAATGTCATTGTTAATACTGCTCTCTATATAGTAACATGAGTGGTTTGCATGCTGTACCATAAATACTGTTTGCATTATGACACAGCAAAAACAGAATAAGTGAATATGTCAGAAAAATGCAGATGGTTTACAATAAAAACCATGACATTTTTCCTGTAATTGGCTATTGTCATTCAACAAGAGGAGTTAAAACCTGAAGCTCAAAGAGAGTAGAGAAAGGTGTTGGGAAAGGCCACTGAAGTGATCACTGCAACCAATCACAAAAGTTGATAGTGCACACGAAGTGAATGATAAGGGACTAATTTCAGGTAGACTATCTGGTTCAGAGAAATATAAGTTAACCATTTGGTCCTGCTTCTGAACAAGGAGGCTCTGAAAAATCTTCAGCAAAGATGATAGGGTTGATGCTTCAGGATAACGATTCTTATAACTTAGAGCTCTGCTTCCATGCCCGTTGTTTATGTTAGTAGATATGTCTTCTATCTCCTAGTGCAAGCAATATCCAAGACACACACTCCCTTTGTGGTATGCTCAGCAAGATTTTTCAAAGCATCTGAGGCTAACTTTTAACATTTTAACAATTATTATAGCTTTAGACTTTTTTCAAATGTTACTTTGTAAAAAAAGGATTGTTGTATTGACTTTTAAAAGCATAAATATAAAACTTTTCTATATAGGCTGAGCATGGTGGCTCATGTCTGTAATTTAAGTGCCTTGGAAGACTGAGGCAGGAGGGTCACTTGAGGCCAGGAGTTCCAGAGCAGTCTGGGCAACATAGGAAGACCTTGTCACTACCAAAAAAAAAAAAAAAATCTCATGTAGACATCAGCCAAAACATATTGCATTGAGCATTGAGACATATATATATTCTATGAAGTTTGAAAATAAAAATCATGATGCATACTACTAGAAAAATGTTCTGTGAGGTATGTCTGTATGTTTAAAATGATTAAATAGAGGAGAAGAATATAACATATAAGAAAATAATACAATAGAAAAGACTATGGGCAAAAGAGCAAATTAAAACTTTTTTTATACTTTAAGTTGTGGGGTGCATGTGCAGGTTTGTTACATAGGTATACATGTGCCATGGTGGTTTGCTGCACTCATCAACCCATCACCTACATTAGATATTTATCCTAATGCTATTTCTCCCCTAAAACTTTTAAAAAGAGTATAGAAGCATTTAAATAAAAACTTTAATGGATGAGTTAAAGTGGATATTGGAAATAGTAGAAGCGATAAGAAAACTGAAAGCTATAGCTTATGAAATTACTTAGAATGATTGCAGTCAAAGAGTAAATTAGATAAAAATTATTTTTTTTAAAGAGATAGGTTTTTAACAAAGGTACCAGGAAAACACAATGGAGGAAAGGAAAATCTCTTCAATAAATTGTGCTGGGACAACTAGATATCACATAAAAAAGAATAAAATTAGACCCCATCTCACATCATTACAAAAATCAAGTCAAAATGAATTAAAGACTTAAATATAAAATCAAAAACTATAAAATTATTACAAAAAAGTTCCGTGACACTGGTCTGAGGAATGATTTTTTTGATATGATTCCCAGAGCACAGTCAAGAAAAGCAAAAATAGACAAATTAAATTACATCACATTTAAGAAGCTTATGCATAGCCAAAGAAAGAATCAATGAAGTAAAGAGACAACTTATGGAATGGTAGAATATATTTGAAAACCACATATTAAATAAGGTGTTAATATCCAAAATGCATAAGGTAATCAAACAACTCAATAGCAAGATAACGTGATTCAAAAATGAACAACGAACTTGAATATACATTTCTCAAAAGGAGACGTGCAGATGGCTAAACAAATAGATGAAAAAATGTTCAACATTACTGATCATCAGAGAAATGCAAATTAAAATCACAATGAGATGTCACCTCACTCCTGCTTGAATGGCTTCTATGAAAATGAAAGATAAATGCTGGCAAGGACGTGGAGAAAAGAGAACCCTTCCACCTTGTTGGTGGGAATGTAAATTAGTACAGCCATTATAGAAAATAATATGGAGATTCTTTAAAAAATTAAAAATAGAACTACCACATTATCCAGTATATATTCTAAGGAAATGAAATCAGTATGTAAAAGAGACATCTGCACTCCCATGTTTATTCCAGCACTAGTCACAGTAGCTAAGATATGAAACCAACCTAAGTGTTCATCAACAGATAAATGGATAAATAAAATATAGTATGTCTATACAATGGAATATGATTCAGCCACAAAAAGAAAGAAACCTTGTTATTTGTGACAACATGAATGATCCTGGATGACATTGTGGTTGGTGAAATAAGTCAGGTACAGAAAGACAAATATTGCACGATCTCAGTTATAGAATCTAAAAAAAATCAAACTCACAGAAGTAAAGAGGACAATGGTGGTTAGCAGGAATTGGAGATGAGGTGAAGTTGGAGAGGATTTGGTCAAAGGATACAAAATTGTAGTTAGGTGGAATAAATAGATCTATTTACAACTTGATAACTAGTTAATAACAAGGTATTGTATTCTTGAAAATGCTAAAAGAGTAGGTTTTAAGTGTTCTCATCACAAAAAAATAAGTATGTGAGGTAACGTATTTGCTAATTAACTAGATTAGGCACTCCACAATGTATACATTTTTTTATTGTACTTTGGGCTCTGGGGTACATATGCACATCCTGCATCCTGCAGGATTGTTGTATAGGTACATACCTGCCATGGTGGTTTGCTGTCTCCATCCCCCCTGTTGCCTACATCAGGCATTTCTCCAGTGTTATCCCTCTCCAACCTCCCTGCCCCACACTGTCCCTCTCCTCCCCTCCCCTCCAACCACCAACTACCCCAGTGAGTGTTGTTTCCTCTCCCCTGTGCCCAAGTGTTCTCATTGTCACCCACCTATGAGTGAAAATGTGGTGTTTGGTTTTCTGTTCTTGTGTCAGTTTGCTGAGAATGATGGTTTCTAGATTCATCCATGTTTCTACAAAGGACATGAACTCTCATTTTCTATGGCTGCATAGTATTCCATGGTGTATATGTGCCACGTTTTCTTTGTCCAGTCTATCATTGATGGGCATTTTGGTTAGGTTCCAGGTCTTTGCTATTGTAAACAGTGCCACAATGAACTTATGTGTGCATATATCTTTATAATAGAACAATTTATAATCCTTTGGGTATATACCCAGTAATGGGATTGCTGGGCCAAATGGAATTTCTATTTCTAGATCCTTGAGGAATCGCCACACTCTCTTCCATAAAGGTTGAACTAATTAAAACATGTTGTACACAACAAATATATGCAATATTTATTTGTCAATTAAAATTTTAAGAAAAGGGATAAAATTAGAAAGTTTAAGATAGGATCATTGACACACTGTAACACTTTAAAGAAAACAGAAAAGTCTTGAAATCCATAAGAGATGAATCCCACCTACAAAGTAAGAGTCATTAGATGAACAGCAAATTTTAAATAATAGAAAAAAGATAATAGTAAAATAATATCTTGAAAAAGTTGAGAGAATGTAGCTACAAAATTATAGTTCTTTACCATCTAAATAAAATTTAAGATTGATGGTGAAATATCTTTTTATCCAAGACTAAACAGATACTTCTTTCATGAATAAGAAAACTGGACCTCAGCTTCTGGGCACCCTGGCTTTCACATGTAATCCCAGCACTTTGGAAGGCAGAGGTGGGTAAATCACTTGAGGTCAGGAGGTCGAGACCAGCCTGGCCAACCTGGTGAAACCCTGTCTCTACTGAAAATTTAAAAATTAGCTGGGCATGGTGTAGGGTTCCTGTAATCCCAGCTACTCAGGAGGTTGAGGCAGAAGAATCATTTGAACCTGAGATGCAGAGGTTGCAGTGAGCCAAGATCTGACCACTGCACTCCAGTCTGGGCAACGGAGTGAGACTTCATCTTAGAGAAGGAAAACTGAACCTCAAAAAAAGTAATAAGAAAGGAATCGGTTGATATTCTGGTAGTTTAAAATAATAACTATTTCTAAAAACTAATAATTGTTTTAATGATACTTGAGTTTTTAATAACAAGACAGAATTAAAACACATGACTGAAAGATAAGAATGTAGTCATTTGAGTTAAAGAATTATATCTAAATTATATCTTAAATCCTGTTATTATGTTTGTTGAGAAAATATATAGTAATTTGTTCTAGACTTTGTTAAGTATGCATGCTAAAAACTAAATATAATATATTAGAATAAAAGCAATAACAATATAACTTTCACAATAGCTAAAGGGAAAAGGGGAGAACATAGTAATCTATATAGCCAGTATGAGAGAAGGTGAAAAAAATGAAAACAATATCAATTAATGTAGAATTTAATGTATCAATTAATTTATTAATATAGAATTATTTTCAGATTGAATTGCAATAAAACATAAAATCGGGGAGCGCCTTCCCGAGTGAGGCCCGCTGACCCGAGGGGCCCCTCGACCCTGCGCAGGTCCCACCAGCCCGCAAGCCAGAGCATGGCGGCCATCCCCTCCAGCGGCTCGCTCGTGGCCACCCACGACTACTACCGGCGCCGCCTGGGTTCCACTTCCAGCAACAGCTCCTGCAGTAGTACCGAGTGCCCCGCGGAAGCCATTCCCCACCCCCCGGGTATCCCCAAGGCTGACCCGGGTCACTGGTGGGCCAGCTTCTTTTTCGGGAAGTCCACCCTCCCGTTCATGGCCACGGTGCTGGAGTCTGCAGAGCACCCGGAAGCCCCCCAGGCCTCCCGCAGCGTGACCACCTGTGGCCTGGCTCAGGACGCCCTGAGGAAGCAGCCCGGGGGTCAGCCCAGCACAGCCAGCGCTGGGCCGCGGTCCTGACCTGAGCGATGACCACCAGCTCCAGGCCTGCGGAGGCGCTAGGCCACCAGAGCCCCTCCCGCCCCCACAACCCCCATGTCCCCCCCGCCGCTTCGTAGACTAGGCGGCTGCAGCCAGCAGACCTCCACATCCACACAGCAGACACCAAAAAGGACTGAGGGCCCGGCTCTCCACCGCCCGGCTTGCCCCAGCCCTGAGCAGCTTTCCTGACACCCGGAACTGTGCGCCTGGCACCAAGCGGAAAATAAACTCTAAGCAGCCACAAAAAAAAACAAACAAAAAAAACACACACAAAAAAATCAAGTTTTATGCTACTTGCAAGAGACATGCTTAATATATGCACAGATAAAGATTTAAAGGAATAAAACATAAATGCCAGGTAAACAATAAACTGAATAAAGTTTATATAAGTGTAAGAAGAAATAGACATTAGGACAATAAACATCATTTAAGATAAAGAGAGTCACAATTAAAAAAGGAACAACTTTTCAACAAAATACAACAATCCTAAACTTGTGTGTACCAAAAACATGACAAAATAAAAATAAAAATCTGATATAGTTACAAGGTGAAATAAACAAATCTGTAATCATAGTGAGATGATTACAGCCGATCTTTGAACAATAGTCATTTAAACTCAGGGGGTTCATTTATACATGGATTTTTTTCAGTAAATATATTGTAAATATTTTTGGAGATCTGTGACAATTTAAAACACTGGGAGATAAACCACATATCAAAAAAAATTAATAAAAATATTAGGCATGTCCTGAGTTTATATATATATATGTATATATATATATATAGAGAGAGAGAGAGAGAGAGAGATACTATTTTATCACTTACTACCATAAAATATACAAAAATTTATTATAAAAAGTTAAAATTTATTAAAAATACACACAGACTATACATGAAAAAATATAGTATTAAATCATAACAGCATAAAACTAACCATACTACCTAATGTACTACTATAATAATTTTGTAGCCACCTCCTATTGCTGTTACAGTGAGCTCATGTGTTATGAGAAATATGTACTTGAAACACTTCCTGATGCTAATCATCTCCTCCTGAGCAGTTTGTCTCTCCAGTAAATTGTGTATTTCAATAAAAAGTGATCTCTTGAGGTTCTCACATATTTTCACCATGTTAATGTGATACCATAAACCTTGAATAACACCATGAGACTCATACAAAATGCAACTAGTGATGCTGGAAGTGCTCCCAAGAAACAGAGAAAAGTCATGACATTATATAAAAAAGTTAAATTGCTTGATACGTACCATAGATTAAGATCTGCAGCTAAGATTGCCCACTACTTCGAGAAAAATAAATTCACCATAAAGCCAACTTTAGAAAAAAGATAAAATTTATAAACCTTGTACTTTTCATGAAATACTTTTTATCTGGTATGGAAAATGCAGCTTTTATGTGGATGCAGGATTGTTATAAGAAAGACATAGTTATCAACTTTAATTCAAGACATAGTAAGGTCATTATATGACAACTTAAAGCAGAAGGAAAAAGAAGGGTCTAAAGCTGGAGAAGTTAATGCCAGCAAAGGATGGCTTTACAATTTTAGAAAGTGGTCTGGCTTAAAAAATGTCAAGAAAACCCTAACTTACACTATAAACTTAGTGAAAATAGCTAGATAAGAATCTCGTATGTATGGAGTGATTATGGTTTTTACTAATACACAAAGAATACCAGACCATATAACAAAATGCAAAGATAGCTGGAGTCCAATTATGATTAGTGACAATTATAAAAATTTTCATGTAATATATAGAGTTAATAATGAGACATTTATTTTTGCTGATAAAGGATCTCTGAACAAACTAATCTGATTCATCTACAGAGAATAATATTTTTATATAGCTTTTATAACAGTCAATCTTCAGAAGATTGTCTTGTGATATTCAGATAATTTATTTAAGGTATGTAATTGCGTGTGTGAGTACCACTCTACAAATTCATAAGTTGTACAAATCTAGTAGATCAAGAAGAAGGGGGCACAAAGAGGAAAGAGAATAGAAAAAGTATACTATCAATGGGAGAAAACGTTACGTTATCATGATAATCACTATGCCAGGTGAGTATTAAAACCAAATGAACTTTGGAAGGTGGCCACGCTATTTGAACGTTAAGTACTGTTGTGAGAAGAAATTCTTTTCACTACAGGCAGGATTATGAGGCAGTATGGAAAAGGAAGATTGTAGGTCTAGAATGGGACAGATCCTACCATATACAAGATGCATGCCATTGGCAAGTCACTTAACTCCGTGAGCCTTGAATATTTTTTAACCCATAAAATGGATTTTTATTTATAAGAAAAAAAATTAAAATATAAAAATTAAATATGACCAATTATGTAAAGCACCAAACCCTTAGCAATAGGTGCTAAATAAATGCTAGCTCAATTAACCATTTCTTTGTGTTGCCATAATAATTTTTACATATTTCATAATGGCCATTTTTTCATTAGAACATGTTGTCTTATGCTATATTGATTAAGTCAAAGTGTAAATGCTGTAGGTATCAATAACAGAAGTTATTTAGTGGTATTTATGTTAATATAATTATGTGAAAAAAGTTCATGCAATTCTTAAGTAATTTTTATTTTGATCAACTTCATTTTATGATTATATGAATGCTACATTTATAGCTGCTTCAGTTGAAACTTCTTTCAATGAATATGTAATCTTAGGTCTTATGAACACAGAATAATCAGTGATACTTTCACCATTGTGATTTTCATGTTTTCACTGGAAACCACTGAAGAAGATAAAAAATATTTGTTTTAATGAGAAACTCTGAACAGCCTGAAATAAGCCACCTTCCTTCACAATGAACCTATTATCTACATTCTTTATGTAAGTTGCTATCTTACATTATTATCACTCTCAATCTTAGATTTCTGAATAGTTCCTTAGTGGTGCCACGTTTCCTCATTACCATGCTTAACCGTCATTTTTACAAGTATTATTTCATTTCCCTAGCCTTGAATGGCAGGATTGAGTTTTGAATTCATTTAACTAAATTAAAGGGTAGGACTGTGTAATGCTTGTGACTGTCAAAAGATTTCTAATAGGAAAAAAAAAAGGAAATTATATAACCAGCTGGAAAAGAACCAATGTTTACTAAGTAGTTTATATATGCAGTGAAATGCTGCATATGAAAATGAAAGCAACTCTTAAGAACCACAAAGGGCTAAGATCAAAATGTTTTTCACTTTTTAACATTAAGTTGAATTTAGGCTTTAAAGTTTTAAATGGTTGAGTGATGATCCTGGTGTTGAATATTTCAACTTACAAAAAGATGTTTGAGTGGCACTGATGATTCTGCACATTATGTTTTCACTTTGCTGGTTGGTGCTCTGCTAGGTACCTCCAGTTGTGCTGCTATAGGAATATTGAAGGGTTGAGGGAGAAGTTAGGGAGGTGGAAGATAACACAGAGTGGTAAGGCAGGTTGGCTAAGTGCAGGGTAGATGCCACAGGTAAAAGCCTTAATTTTTCTTTTCTCTTTTCTTTTCTTTCCTGCTTCCTCTTCCTCTTCCTCTTCCCCTTCCCCTTCCCATTCCCTTTCTCCTTCCCCTTCCTTCCCTTTCTCTTTCCCTTTCCTTTCCATTCCTTCTTCTTTTCTTTTAATTTTTTTGGAACACTGGCCACTCTAAACATCTTCACAAGGTTTGTCTGGCTAAATCCTTAAATCTGTGATCCTTGTTAAGGGAAAGAACTATTATTAAGAATCATGAAGCCCTGCTTCGGGAAACCTCTATAAAAGAGCTGACAATGAGCAGAGGAAAGACCCTCTTCATTGGTCAGAGGAGAAGAGCACCACAGGCCAGCTGTCCAGAGGAAATGAACTGCAGTGTAGGGCACAGATCAACTTCCAACACCGTATTCCCATTAGGATGTGAAGATTACTGGAAAATATCAGACTCCCTTCCAATCAAATATGAGGGTTCTCAGAGCGCTGGAATTGAGATACTGTGAATTTTAGAGTTTAACTCATTACTGATGAGGCTCCACTAATTTGTAATTGATTTTTGTTTAAAATAAAATGAATGCCATAATATTAATGAATTTAGATATCTCACTATCTAGTCAATGAATATCTATTAAAGATGTTACATTTATTATTAGGCTATCTGCTACTCTACTAAAAAACATTATATTTCCAGCAAATTCTATTTGTTGTAAATGACATGATAAAGGGGCATGGGTTCATGAATAATTTTGGTATATGCATTTATTGTAGTTTCCACAGAAAATTATTATTAAGAGTACTGTGAGGAATAGTGTATTATTCAGGGTTATCTAGAGGGATAGAACTAATAGGATAGATGTATAAAAAGGCGAATTTATTAGGGAGTATTAACTCACACGATCGCAAGTTCCCACAATAGGCCGTCTGCAAGCTGAGGAGCAAGAAGACAGTTCGAGTACCAAAGCCGAAGAACTTAGGGTCTGGTGTTTAAGGGTAGGAAGCATCAAGCACAGGAGAAAGATGTAGGCTGGGAGGCTATGCCAGTCTCATCTCTTTATGTTCTTCTGCCTGCTTTTTATTCTGGTCATGTTGGCAGCTAATTAGATTGTACCCACCCAGATTAAGGATGGGTCTGTCTTTCCCAGACCACTGACTCAAATGTTAATCTCCTTTGGCAACACCCTCACAGACACACACAGGATCAGTACTTTGCATCCTTCAAGCCAATCAAGTTGACATTCAGTATTAACCACTGCAAATAGTAAATAGCGTATGGCTGATAAAAAAAGAGAAAAGTAACTAGCAGATTCAACATATATATGGACAAAATATGTCAATCATCACCAGGAAATATTTATTAAAATCAGTGTTAATAAATTGTTGTATGTATATCTGGTGATAACACTGAAATTTAAAATGCCTGAATGAAATTTTATGTAAAAGAATTGTGTGATTTTTTTTGAAAATAAAAATTTAAATTCTTAATTTTATATCCATAATTTTAATTATCATTTTTTAAACTTGTACTATGTGACAAATTGTCAAAGGTACCAGGTTATAACTCACTGAAATTAGGTTGAGTAAAATAGATTCTTCAGTTCTCTGTATTCAGTTATTTTAATGTTTAATGCAAAAAGTGTTTTATTTAACTAAGGGGAAATCAATTAACCTATTGCACTTTTTAAACTTGCAGTAGGAAAGAGTTGGAGATTTGAGAGGCTGGAATAACTAGGTAGGTGATCTGGAAATGAAAGAGACTGAGAAAAGAATTAAAAACTGAGTAAATGCAATGTGGAAATACTTTGGTGGTAAAAAAAAATTGGCAAATGTAGCTCTAAACATTTCATTTTTTTGTGAGGAATGGGGAGAAGAGAAGAAAACAGTTTTTGACATTTTATTTTTTCTAAAAGTGACATTTCAATTTTAGAATAATTTTAAGACTTCTGGTAAATGGCATTTTAAATAGTTAACGTTTTAGAATTAATGTAGATGATTATTATTTTGTGAAACATTTTAATGCTGCATTCTAGCTTTAATATACAAATTGGATTTAATTTTTGCCTCTTTAGCAAAACAATCATTTCGGCATATCAACCATTGGGAATATTTTTTTCCCTCTACAGTTTTCATTTGCAAATTTCATTATAGCATGATATGGTTACCATCTGGTGTTTCTTATATAACATTACTCAGGCTTTTCAGCTTTGAAATAATATTTCAAAGCAAATGGAAATCCTTTCTGAGGATATCATTTCATGTAAGTATCACATTTATAAAACATAGTGTAGTTTAAGTTTATACTTATTATATATTGGAAATATGCAGATGGCATATACATAGGAATTCAAAAATCTTGTTGGTATTTAATAGTTCACTATGCAATTTATCAGGTTCTGTAGATTAGTTTTTTTGCTTAATAGTATACTATCCTTTTAGTTGTCTTAAAACCTATAATTTTTTCATAAATGGATTAAAAATTTGTAAGGTTTTATAAAGTTTCTTTAAGCATCTCTGTTGAATAATTATTTTGTACCTATGTAAAGTGTCTTTTCTGAAGAAATAAGTAGTTTTCCCCCCTCCCTCCTGTCCTCTCTTTCTTTCTCTTTAGTTCTCTGTGGCTTTGCTTTTGGAGTCTACTATAACCTTGGCAATAAATTTTCACAGTTAAATTAAGGTTTTGGATGTGTTTCAATTATAAATATCATTTTATTGATCCATCAAAAGACATATACACAAATAAAGAATAATTTATATTTTAATTTCTCCATTTACTTATTTTTGAGACAGGGTCTCACTTTGTTGCCCAGGCTGGGGCACAGTGGCACGATCATGACTTACTCCAGTTTTGACCTCCTGGGCTCCAGCAATCTTCCTACCTCAGCCTGCCAAGTAGCTGAGACAACAGTGTGTGCTACCATGCCCAGCTGATTTTTGATTATTTTGTTGAAACATGGTCTCACTATATTGCCCAGGCTGGTTTTGGACTGCTGGGTTTAAATGATCCTTCCACCTTGGCATCCCAAAGTGCTGGGATTACAGATGTGAGCCACTGAATCCAGTCTCTATTTTTTAGGCAACTTGAGGTCCAGTGGCAAGAACAATGCTAGATATATGGTTGGTATCAGTAAATTTTTGTGAAACTGTACTCAGTCTGCATCATTTATTTTATAGGCTCATTTAACATTGTTGCTTTATATAGATCAAAAATTTCTGTCTTTAATTGAAATGGTCTGAATCTTTAAAAATAGTTTTATGGAAATTGATTCAACTGTAATTTTTGTGTCTGACTTACATTGACTTCAGCAACAAACATTTACTATTGGGTAGACACTCAAAGACGTAATTTCTGTTCTTTGATAGTGTAGCTTGGCAGATATATATGTAAACAAGTATATGTAATAGCATCAAAAGATAGTTTTGCATACACCATAGTTTCCCAATGAACTATGCCTCCCAGTATTTATGTTCTTATATAGTTTTCTCCCTTTGAATTAGAACTGGCCTTGCAACCAGTATATGGCAAAACCAATGCTATATAACCTACAAGGCTAGGTTAGAAGAAGTCTTGCAGTCCTGCCTAAGTCCTTCGAAATAAATGCTCCCATACTATGAGAAAGCAGTTGTCAAGTAGGAATCCAGCCTCCTGAGATGCCATTTTATGAAGAAGCCCAAGGTAGCTGCCTAGTGAGGCTGTGTGAAGAGAGAAAGGCCCAAACAGACCCTAACTATTCAGGCCAACCTGGCCAGATATGTGACTGTAGAAGCGAAAAGATGTCTCCAGCTGAAATCACCATGTAAGGGAGCCTGTGTAAGAATGGCCTAGCTGAGCCACAGAGCTCTGGGATGGGTTGTTATACAGCAATACATAATGAAACAGTAGAGTACACTGTGATGGGCAAAGAATGGAAGTCCCCATTTGAGGTAGTGGTGTGGCAGAAAGACTAGAAGGAAGGAAAACATGAGGAATACGGGCTGTTTGAAAAACCAAGTAGTAAAGCAGTAAGTGATGCTTCTTTCATGTAAGAACTCCTTTTGAACTGCAAAGTGTTTTTTAATCATCTCTTTCAAAGTCAGGAGTGTGTGCTCAAAAATCATAGATGGAGTCTAAAGGAAGATGTTCAATAATTTATTTATTTAAGAGACTTTTGCTAAACTCCTACTAGATCTAATGGTCTAGGCCATATGTAACCCATCATTGAGGAAACTGGGCCAGGGAGTGCCATTTAAATTTCAGTGAGAATGATGGCAAAAGGAAGAAGAGAAAATGGGACAGCTGCTGAGGTGGATGCAAAGTGAAGAAAAATGAAATAGAATTATAAGAAAGCAAATTATATAAAGGGAGTTGGTTACAGGAATATGTTTGAAAAGTGAAGATCATCGAGAGAGAAGAGGCATAGATGGAAAGAAACCAGCATTTCTCCCTCTGAGGTAGGCAGAAAATAAGATGTAAGGATAAGGGGAAGACAACTAAGTTTTTAGTGGAGGAGAAATTTATATAAAATGGCATCCATGGTCCCTGTTGAGAAGAAGGTGAGTTAATTTGCTCAAAGTGGGACAGGGAGAGGAGGGAAAGGAAAGTGTTAACTATCATAGTTTATGTGCTAAGGAATGAGATACAGAGCCAACAAGTGATGATTAGAATTACTGTTGAGCAGCATTGAAGGCCCAGCTAAGGTTGGAAATCATGCTTGTCCTGCAGCCAGTCACTATGGTAATGTAAGTTTCTCAGACAATGTAGTTCCCAGAAGCAGAAAGAAAGGAAATAGATAGCTGAGTTTGGTTAGAAAGAGTATTTTCAACATTTACCTTAGCAAGTAACAGTGAGTCTGAAAAGCTGATGGGATAATACATAGAAGTCTTGAGCTTGAGCTCTGACTCTTGAAATTCCTGGCAGACCTTGAGAAAATCATCTAGCCAGTTAGCATTTTTACTCACACATAACATGAGAATATTTACCTACTAGACTTCTTATGAGACTAAAACAAAAAATGTAATGTAGTTCATAAATTTTAAGGTGGATTTTTTTACAAGGTACTATTTTTCCTCTTTGATAGTAGGTAAGAACTCATTTGATGAATGACTTCAATTACATCTTGTCTGTTACTGTTTGTTAATCTGTCTTTTTAAAAATCTGAATCTGTAGAAAACTTGTTCTTCACAACTTACTTATTCCCCGTAGCACTGTCTTTCTCTATCTCTTTCTCTCTCTGAAAGTCCTAATTCTAATTTATTGATATCCTTTCTCTCATCGCCTAGTGAACACAGCATAATATGAATACTTTAGTACTTAACCTAGTTGATCCAGTGATGAAGGATGCCTGGCATTTCTATGTCTAATACCATAGATCATATTTTCCTACAGTCAGCATTTTACTACATCTCTTAATTCACAGAATTGCTTGTCATTTGTATAATTTTCTTAATTCTTTTCGATTTATATGTAACATCTTGTTGCTGCCATTAGTTTTAAGACATAGTCTTTAAGCAAGAAGTAGCTGTGCTTGTTCAACTTCTTTTTGCATGATGTTCATAATTTTTCAGATGAATGTTGAATTTTAAGGTTATTTATTATTATTATTATACTTTAAGTTCTGGGGTACCTGTACAGAATGTTCAGGTTTGTTACATAGACATACACATGCCATGGTGGTTGGCTGCATCCATCACCCCATTATCTACATTAGGTATTTCTCCTAATGCTACCTCTCACCTAGCCCCCAACCTTCTTGCTTTCCCTCACCCAGCCTTCCACCCCCCGACAGGCCCTGGTTTGTGATGTTTCCCTCCTTGTAACCATGTGTTCTCATTGTTCAACACCCACTTATGAGTAAGAACATGCAGTGTTTGGTTTTATGCTCTTGTGTCAGTTTGCTAAGAATGATGGTTTCCAGTTTCATCCATGTCCCTGTAAAGGACATGAACTCATCTTTTTTTTATGGCTGCATAGTACTCCATGGTGTCTATGTGCCACATTTTGTTTATCCAGTCTATCATTGATGGACAATTGGGTTGGTTCCAAGTCTTTGCTATTGTGAACAGTGCTGCAATAAACATACATGTGCCTATGTCTTTTTTTTTTTTTTTTTGAGATGGAGTTTCCTTCTTGTTACCCAGGCTGGAGTGTAATGGCGCGATCTTGGCTCACCGCAACCTCCACCTCCTGGGTTCAGGCAATTCTCCTGCCTCAGCCTCCTGAGTAGCTGGGATTACAGGCACGCGCCACCATGCCCAGCTAATTTTTTGTATTTTTAGTAGAGACTATGTTGACCAGGATGGTCTCAATCTCTTGACCTCATGATCCACCTGCCTCGGCCTCCCAAAGTGCTGGGATTACAGGATGAGCCACCACGCCCAGCCTGCATATGTCTTTATAATAGAATGTTTTTATAATCCTTTGGGTATATACCCAGTAATGGGATTGCTGGGTCAAATGGAATTTCTATTTCTAGGTCCTTGAGGAATTTGCCACACTGTCTTCCACAATGGTTGAACTAATTTACACACCCACCAACAGTGTAAAAGTGTTCCTATTTCTCTACATCCTCTCCAGCATCTGTTGTCTCCAGATTTTTTAGTGATCACCATTCTAACTGGTGTGAGATGGTATCTCAATGTGGTTTTGATTTGCATTTCTCTAATGACCAGTAATGATGAGCATTTTTTCATGTGTTTTTTGGCTGCATAAATGTCTTCTTTTGAAAAGTGTCTTTTGATGGGGTTGTCTTTTTCTTGTAAATTTGTCTAAGTTCTTTGTAGATTCTGGATATTAGCCCTTTGTCAGATGGGTAGATTGCAAAATTATTTTTCCATTCTGTTGGTTGCTGGTTCACTCTAATGATAGTTTCTTTTGCTGTGTGGAAGCTCTTTAGTTTTATTAGATCCTGTTTGCCTATTTTGGCTTTTGTTGCCATTGTTTTTGGTGTTTTAGTCATGAAGTTCTTGCCCATGCCTATATCCTGAATGGTATTTTTCTTATTTAAAATCCTTTTAGTATTTGTTATTTTTCCTTTTTCACATATCCATGAAGAAGCAAGTTAGAATTTCTAATTTCCAAATGAAAATAGTAGACAAACTGAGTAAGTGAGCTGTAAATTGAAAGAGGATAGTGATGGCTTCATTTGATTGGAGTGATAATTTTCAGTTTATTCAAAGTAGGAATGCTGCAAAACGAAAGAGACTTTGCGGACAGCTTCCACCAAAAATAGCTTGGCACAATTCTGATAATTGTAATAGAAGAACTCTAAGGAAAGTGATATATCTAATGGGATGGTTAAGATGGTACACAAATGTAACAGTGAAATTTCTCTAAAAGAACTAAAAAAGAAAGAAAATTGCATTATTCCCTAAGTATTAATCTGATCAAATCCACTCATAACAGATATGATTAGCCGTTCATGGGAATCAACAATAAAACTGTATTTTTAACCGAAGAGCCTAATAACACTTAAAATCCTAAAGATTTAGATTTATGCTTCTCATAGAAGCATAACTGGAGTGTGGTTATGGCTTAGTTAGCAGCAGCAACCATTTGACTATGCCTTGTGGAAGACTGTCAAGATTGCCAGTCATGGTCAGAAAAGGGAAGTGTCAGAACCAAAGTTGCTCTGCTTATCCAACACTGATTTTAGCAGACACAAATATGTCCCAGGAGAGGTGTACTTTATTTTGGGAAGAACAGTTTATCAAGCTTTACCATGGCTTAAAGAGATAACATTGAGATTATTTATGAAACTTTGCTCTTACTCCAAAATCATCAAGATATATTAGGATGAAAAATGTATTTTTTACAGGTAAAAGAAAAAGTGCTCTAAATATAATACTTGAGCAAACTGATAACTCAAAAGAATATCTTCTATTAGAAATTAATTAATTGTATTTCTAGCTTATAACATTATGATTTGGTTGTCAGTTAACTTTGGAGTTAGTTAACTTGAGTCACTACTTGAAATCTAGTGTCTGGTTCTGTGGGAGTGAGAACTAGTGATCTCAACTAGTTGTTCTCAAAGCATAGTCAGCTGACCCCTGAGATCTCCGTCTTTTTCAATAAATCCACAAAATCAAACAACTTTCATAATAACTTTAAGATGTTATTTTCCCTTTTTGTTGTATTGATTTTACATTGAGAAGGAAAGCAATTGTGGTATCTTAGTAAGAATAAAGACAGGCAGGCAACAGTGCTGCAGTATATTCCACACTTTCATACATGTGCAAAAGTTAATTTTCCTTAAAAGTGTTCGTAATGAGGCAGTAAAGTTTATTAACTTTATTAAATCTTTGAATGACAAAATGGGAATTAAACTTAAAGCAAATCTGTAGCATATGGAAGTACAATACTTGTCCTGAGGAAAAACACCTGTGTAATTGTTTGAGTTGTGAGCTGAACTAGCTTGTTTTTTTTCACAGAACACCATTTTTACTTGAAAGAAAGACTGAGAGATAAACTGTGATTATTTATACTTGGGTATTTTAAAGACATTTTTCATAATTAACAAAAGGAGTCCATTATTTTAAGGAAAACAGCTGGCAGTATTTGATTAATGCCAATGGTAAAATGTAAACTTGGGAACAAAAATTGGAATTTTGGATAGCATATCAGTCAGGCTTTTCTAATGTGAACAGTAAATATATTAACATATGTTATTTAATATGTTATATTAAATTTTGTTCACAATAAAACATGTCAATTTTTGGAAGATCTGTAAAGCTCCATGAAACAATATTTTCCAAATAATCAATACAAGATGTTACAAAATCATGCATGGGGTAAAAGATTCATTCAAAATGCAAAATATATCAATAAATTTTAATTTAGTAGAGTGTGAAAAGTTATTGATATGATTTCAGATTTTGTATTGTAACTGATCTTTTAAAAACTACCATTTAGCATCAACGAAGAACATTCAAAATTATCTGGAAAGGGTACAGAAATGCTACTTCTTTTTCCAGCTACATATCTATGTGAGGCCAGATTTTCTTCATGTTCTTTAGTAGAAACAATCTATCAAAACAGATTGTATGAAGAAGCAGATGTGATGTGTTCTTTTAAGCCAGACATTAGATTTTGCAAAATGATATAATGCCACTCTACTCACTATTTTTTTGTTTCATAATATAGCTAATTTTTATAAAAATATGTTATCTATGTTTATAGGTAATGAGTGTAATGAAAACTTTCTAAGTTTTTAATTTCTAATATGGTAAATTGTCAATAGATTTAACCTACAGAAACACAACATTGTTGGGATCCTCAATACTTCTTAAGATTGTATGATGAGAACACATGGACACATAGAGGGGAACAGCACACACTGGGGCCCTTCTAAGGCCCATCAGAGAATGTAAAATTATTCAGGGAAGATGTAGACCATAGGAAGAGTATCGACTGAAACAAACTACAGAGCACAGAGTTAGTACAGAGGGAGCAACTCGCCACTTAGCTCCTGAAGATTTTTACCCTAAGAAAATGCAGACTCATTACAAGAGCTTTTGCTTTGTCTAAAGAAGTGGAAAACACAGAATCTTAGGTGAAACATCCCACTTTTTCAATAGTGGCCACTAATTTGATTAAAACCGTGAGAAATCAAAATATTATGCAGGCCAAATAAAATACCGGTGGAGGCAGTTTTGGACTATAGGCTGTTCATTTGTGAACACTCCATAGGATCGACGTGGGTGGTGGTGAATTCGCTAAGGTAGCACCTCATTGTGACATGGTTGGCAGTGAGTCAGTAACTACATTCTCTGTGTGATTCAATAAAACCAAAAGAGATTGTTTTGGTAAAACATTATCTGTGGACCTTGATATTTGTGTATAAAGATGCAAGTAAAGCAGCGTCATTTATTTATAAAAAATCCGAATCATTACTCCAACCATGCACTAAGAATTCCATGACATGGGCTGATAAAATAAATCTTCAGTGCTACATTAGCCAATGACAATATGTCACACTGTAGAATTTCTCTTGCTTTACTTGTGGTATTTCAAATGATTCTTACTTGGCATAATAAAATACTTCTATAGAGAACTACCAAGTATACAATAGACTATGACCCTGCCAATGGTTTTATTTATATAATAAAGAGTTATTTTGGACCTCTTAAGAAAATGGATATCAAACTAACCAAAAATTGTTGAAAATGTAATTACGTTTATGATAAAATTAGTAGGCTAGCTATGATTTCATATACAAATTTTAGGGGACTAAAATTTAGCTGTTTGATATAAAATATCATTTCCTAATCCTATTTTTAACTGAATGCTTATATTTATAAATCTATCATTTAAGTGAAAGCAATCAATGATACCAATTTTAAGAATTTATTTTTGTATAGGGCTATACAGATTAATTAGAAACTGTTAAGAATAGAGTATTGTAAAACTACAAAGTTGTTAAATAGAAATTGTTAAAAGTTCATTTAAGTACTCTCTTTACTCAATTTTAACTCAAGAGATAATTCATCAAAATAGGTCAATGAAAAAAATGCCATAATAGGACTAGAAAAAAAACTTATCCATATCTGTAGGATATAGCCATGGAAAGGGAGAAGATTTAAGAATCACTTTCTCTTTTGATTTTCCTATTTTTCCCATCACATGGATGGTGTGGTACGTGTTTTCTATTTGCAAAATATATTCTTAGAAGACCAATGCAGTGTTAGAACAGGACAGAGGAGACAGAAAGCATGAAATGATTATTTAGGATTGGTTTTCCTCTAGATTTCAGTGGAGTAAAGGCCATGAACTTACTTGTACCATTTTTATGTCATTCAATTCACTCCACCCACCGAGGCAGGAGACATTATAGCATATGGAGTGGAAGCACTAGCTGGGAGGGGCGTTATGCTGCAGTGTGTGGCACTGTGTAAGCCACTGGGTATATCTTATAACTGAATTAGTTACTCACTTTCAAGAGTCAGATTTGAAGTAAAAATCCACTCTTCCACTTCCCTTGAAGAAAACGGACCAGCCTGGCCACTCTAGGCAGTAAGCACCCAAGAGAAGTAACAGATGACAGTAAATAGCTGCAGCTTCATTTATTTTAGACATGCTCTCTCCAGTTACCCACAGTCCCCACTTGGCCCACATCACTTATTTATATGCCTGGCTTATGTAAACATTTGAGTTTGTAATTTCTATCCTAGAACTTTAATGTCTAAACCTTTTATTATGATAACATTTTAGTGTTAAATAATTTCAGAATCTCCCATGTGATAATGGTTGTACTTTTAGTTTAACTCACAGGAAATTCAAGATGACACGTAGATTTCAGGACAGTATGTATTACCATTTTAGTGCTTCTATAATCCTTATTTATAGAACAGATGTATATTAAACCTACTCTGTGCCAACCACTAGTCTAAGAACCAGGTATACACATGTGACAGAAACTAAAAAAACAGAGTCCCTGCCTTTAAGGAGCTTATACTCTGGTGGTGGAAGATAAATGAATAAAATATGAAACATTATAATAAGTGGCAAAAAAATAAGGAATGGAGATAATGAGTGCTGGGAGTGTGTGGTGGGGATAGAAAGAAGGGTACAATTTTAGGTAACAAAGCTAGAGAAGCCTTCATAGAGAAGGAGATTCTTGAGTAAGAATTTGAATGAGGATTAGGAGAGTATTTTAGGTTCAGGATACATCATTTGCAATGGCCCTGGGATATGAACAATCCTAGGATGCTTAAGAATTACACAGAAGCCAGGCGTAGTGGCTTACGCCTATAATCCCAGCACTTTGGGAGACTGAGGCAGGTAGATCACCTGATATCAGGAGTTTGAGACCAGCCCGGCCAACATGTGAAACCTTGTCTCTACTAAAAATAGAAAAAATAGCTGAGCCTGATAACAGGCACCTGTAATCCCAGCTACGCGGTAGGCTGAGACAAGAGAATCACTGGAACCTGGGAGGCAGAGGTTGCTGTGAGCCAAGATTGCACCACTGCTCTCCAGCCTGGGTGACAGACAGAGCGAAACTCTGTCTCCAAAAAAAAAAAAAAAAAAAAAAAAATTACAATAACACAAAAGATCAGATGGCCTAGGTCAGGTTTTCTCAACCTTCACAATATTTAAATGTTAGAGTGGGTATTTGCCTTGCAGGGCTGTCCTGTGCATTGTAGGGTGTTCAGCATCCCTGGTATTTATTCACTAGATGACAGTGAGACAGAGTTGTTCCTATTTGTTACAGTTGTGACAATCAAAAATGTCTCCAGATATTTTGAAACGTCCCCTGGGAGGGGCAAAATTCACCACTGGATGAGAGCCACTGCTTCTGGGGCATTGTTAGTTATTTTAAGTACTTTAACTTTTCCTAAGAGTGACAGGAGAAATCATTAGGGGTTTTAGCAGCAGAATAACCTGATCTGACTAACGTTTAAACATGCTCTCTGGCTGCAGTGTTGAGGTGAGAAAGTGCTACAGCAGGCAGATCAGCACATGGATGAGGAATAGTGGCGCCTCAGACCAGCATGATAACAGGAGAAGTGTTCACATACTAGATACATGTTGAAGGTAGAGTGAAAAAAGTTGCTGATGGATTGTATGTGGGATGTGAAAGAAAGAAGAGTTAAGAATGCTCTGAGTCTTTTGGAGTTGAGATGGGAAGAGTGTAGGTAGAAAATATGGAGTACAAGATGTTTGGCTACGTTGAAAATTTTGAGGTAACTATTAGAAATTTAAGCAGATCTGTTGGAAAGGAAATTGGACATACAAAACTGGAATTCATGGGAAAGATCTGGGATGAAGATATGATTTGACAGCATATTGGAGCATATTTAAAATCATGAGACTGGATTAATAAAATGAGACTGGTAAATATAGATGATAAAGAGAAAAAAACAAGGAGTAAATTTTGAGTTAGCTTGGGAGGTGCTGGGATAAACAATTCAGGAGAGATAGGATCCTGAATTGAATATAGGTTCAGTAGACTAAATACTGGGAAATGTTAATTTCTCAAGAGACAGGCTAGCAATTTTCTTGTTTGGTACTCAGGACCTTCCTGTGATAGGAGCAGAACAATGATTATTATCTATATTCTATAAGAGAAAAACAACTGAGATTGACAGGTGAACTTGATCATATCTCATGGGCATTCGATAACAAAAGTAGGATTAGGAACCCAGGGTTTCAACACCTCCACCTTGCTTCTTCAAGGAATTGCCTCACAGGATTTGTCCAATCCTACCTTGTTGACATCATCAGAAACCTTTCATTCTGCCATTCGCCATTCTTTTTTTTTTTTTTTTTTTTGAGACAGGGTCTTTCTCTGTCACCCAGGCTGGAGTGCAGTGGCGGGATCTTGGTTCACAGCAACATCCACCTCCCAGGTTCAAGCAATTCTCCTGCCTCAGCCCCCTGGGTAGCTGGGACTACAGGTTCATGACACTATGCCAGGCTAATTTTTGTATTTTTAGTAGAGATGGGGTTTCACCGTGTTGGCTAGGC